>NC_141696.1:1172108705-1173531830 GCF_964263255.1 Lissotriton vulgaris
CGAGTAATTGCAGTGCAACAATGTCGTCTGACATAGTTAAAGAACGAGAAACAGCAGCAATATTGATGTTTAAAGGGGCGAGAGCAGAACCAGATAAGGTTAACAATGTCACTGATAAAAACAAAGAAACAAACACCACACTGAAGGATAAATTCAAACTATTGGAAAAAAAGAGTTGTGCTGAACAAAGTAAATGGTGGGAATCACGCTCCTTAAGAATGTACTTGGATGTGGAAAGAGTCCCCCGTGGACAATGTATCCTCCTTGCACCTAGTTATGAGGCGCCTAACCCTTTAATGATGCGTGAATGGGCGGAATGCAATCTTGACTCCTCCAAACGCCTAATACAAATCCTGACCAAGTATGCAGACATCGATAGAACTGCACTACTGGAAGAGATTGAAAAAATAAATGGAGAAATTGAAACAATTAACCAAGAAGATGAAAAACAAAAATTACGTCCGGAAATGGTGACAAGGCTTCAAAAAGAAGAAGACAAAATAAAAGAGCGTAAAACATATACATTTTTTCACGACAAAACGGACTATGAAATGGGCCAGATAATTACCTTTTCAAAAAAATATGAGGCTTTGAGAACAAACAAGTATTGCAAAATCCAAAGGGGCGAGAACAGATACAATGTCGTCAGGCTCCTCGCAATCAGAATTGAGTTCAATTCCTGACAGTGACTCGGAACGCGAAGGGCAAGCTCGGGAAGCAATACCCAAACGTACACTGGATGAGGAGCTGGCCCTTTTTTGCGAGGACAGAAGGCAAACCCTCCGCCCTCGGACACAGAGGGCAAACTATGGCACAACAAGAACTGGAAATGGGGACAACGGCGGAAAGCAAACCGAAACCGGAACATGTGCGCAAAAGGAGAGGCGGATGGAGAAAGGGGAAATAATAGCTGCCCCAAGTTCAAACAAAACCATTGTAAAGCTGTCCGATGTGGAACTCAGCAATGAAGAAAAAGAAATCTTGAGTCTGGGTCTCACCTATTGCCCCACAAGAAATTTCAACTATGTAAATACTAGACTGGACATTTTCAAAAGTACGCGAAAGCTAAAATTGAAAAAATACTATGCTCTAAACAAAAACATGAAGGACCAAACACCATCGCGAATGAATGAAAATGTAAATATCACTGAAAATACTCAAACCACTGAATCACTTGTCAATGAAATACATGAGCTAAGGGATGCAGAGTCCATGAGTGACACTGGAGTATCAACAAGTCAGGCAAGGCAAACAAATGTAGATATTGACCAATCAACATTCCAAGCGAATCAGCCACTAACTGGATTTCAACCAAAATCAACATTCAATCCGGTCATGTTGAAAGACGCAATTGACCTTTTTCATGATCAAGTGACCAATCAATTAAAGGATTTCAACATCAAAACCCACAGAGGTAAAACAAAATACAATAAAGAAAAAGCAGAATATAACACCTTGATAACAAAATTGAAGAAAAACAACAAAGTGATAATTCGAGCATCAGACAAAGGGGGAAATATTGTCTTAATGCATAGAGATATGTATACTAAGGAAGCTCATAATCAACTGATCGATAAATCTTGTTACACTAGATACACTGGAACAGAACTAAAAACTATGTACTCCAATTTTAATAAACAATTGTCCAATTGGAGATCAGAAGGGCTTATCACCGGACAAGAGCACAAATTCCTTAAAAACAACTTCCCTGTAGTACCAACAATATACTTTTTACCAAAACTGCACAAGGATGCCAAAAATCCACCCGGCCAGCCTATCATCTCGGCAAGGAAGGGATGTCTTGAACATACGTCTCAGTACGTTGATTTCTTTTTGCAAAGTCATGTAAAAACTCTGCCATTTTATGTAAGTGACACCAGTGACTTCATGCACAAAATAGAGGATATCAACTGGGAAGAGAACTACCTACTGATAGCTTCAGATGTCAGTTCGTTATACACTAGTATTGTACACTCGGATGGCCTTAGAGCACTTGACTTTTATTTGGAAAAATCCTTGGGAAACATGCCTAAACAAAAACAAATGTTATTGGAAATGGTGGAGTTTTGCCTAAGTAACAATGTTTTTATGTTCAATAATCTCTTGTATAGACAATTACGCGGTGTTGCCACGGGGGCCAGCTTCTCCCCCAGTTATGCATGTCTTCACATGGGCTGGTGGGAGGAGCTGGTCCTCATGACGGAACACGCAGAAATAATAACTTCCAAGGTAAAGACCTGGCTTCGTTTCATAGACGATTTATTTGTAATATGGGACGGTAATATGGAGTCAGCAGAGAAGTTTGATCAGGATATCAATGTCAACAATCTTAACTTGCACTTCACTGCCAATATTAGCTCTACAGCAGTTACTTTTCTAGATACAGAGGTTTTTATTGTACAGAATAAAATTGAAACAAGGCTCCACCACAAATCAACGGCAGGGAACTCTACACTCCATGCCAACAGTTCGCATGTAAAACATTTAGTTAACAGCATTCCATATGGAGAGATGTTGAGGTTGAAACGTATTCATAGCAGAGAAAATGACCTCAAAATAGTCCAGAAGGAGAGTAAAGAAAGATTCAAAGAAAGGGGCTACTCAGATAAAATAATTGATGCTGCTATTGCTAAATCCATGCAGAAAAATAGGTCAGATATGTTGGTGGTAGGAGATAAAATCAATACTCCAAATACTGACAATATAGAAACCAACAAGGAGTTTAGAATCATTGTCCAATACAGTACACAACACAAGAAAATTGAATCTATCATTAACAAGAATTGGCCCATAATCCTAAGTGATCCAATAATAGGTGCAGGACTACCTAAAAGACCCTCGATAACCTATAGCAGAGGACAATCGATGAAAGATGAGCTCGTAAAAACTAGTCCAGAAGTCATTGAGTCATCAAGCTGGTTACAAACCCACACAGGCTTTTTCAACTGTAAATCGTGTAAAGCCTGTTTACAAAGTGAGAATAGAACTACTTACTTCTCACCTTTTGACTTAAAGGAACATAAAATTAGCAGGCTACTCACATGCAAAACTGAGTATGCAGTTAATGTATTGTCTTGCCCGTGCAATTTGCTCTATGTGGGGAGCACTAAGCTCCCTGTCCACAAAAAATCGTTCAACACCTTAGAGCAATAAATAATCAAGACAATACATATCCGGTTGCAAGACATTTTAAAGCCAACCATGACTCTAAAAGTAGAGAGCTCAAGTACTTTGTCATTGACTGTGTCCCTGCAAGCAGAAGAGGCGGAAATAGAGAGGAGAAATTGCGCCGCCTTGAGACCCGATATTTATTAGAACTAAACACAAAACAGCCGTCAGGTCTCAACATTACAGAGGATCTATTTACTTGCCTTTAAACATTCTAACATGTAAATAGTAGTAATAAATTATCTGCAATTCCATAGGGGTCACATATTGGTCAGGTACACAACAACCAATAGGAATTCTGGAAATATATGTCTTTTAAAATGGGTTTTTTAACATAAATATATTTATAGCTTATAGTTTATAGTTTACAATGGAACAAAATTATATGCACTTTTTATATGAGTTAATTACAATGATAATGACTTTTAGCCAGTATTTAACCATTTTTAAGGTTTTTATCCTATGGCCTATTTATGAATTATTTATTGTGTAACTATGACATATGATGATATGAGCATGAAACAGTTCCTTCAAATCCATCTCGGATCAATGAAAATATCCGTGAAGTGTTAATCGATACTACAGCATACATATATTTTGATTGCCACCAGATATTTATTTGGTATTCATACCGACATATGATCAATATCTCTTTTTACTGAAAGCACCATGAACTGAAAGCACCATGCACTTTATACCTGAGAATGTGGTACAGAAACAACGGTATAGCATCGGGGCTCCGATGCTACCGTTCTGGTTTTTCTGCTCTAACCCGCCAAACAATTTAAAAAATGCAAAAAACAGAAAAACTGGAGAGAAAAACAGAAATTATGCAAAACAACCTAAATGCTGCTATTTACTATGAGTAAAACAAACTTTAATTATTTTGCACTATTTTGCACTACTTTGCACACATTTATTAGGATTGTTGGTTTTGCACATAACAGCTTTTAATCAATTATGCTTTTAGCCTAAGGTCAAATTATTTATATTATACAAGTTGTTTATTTATTCTTGCATATAATGAAATTTTGTAGTTTTTACCAGGAATAGTAACTCTTCTATATCTATGCAACTTGCAAACTAAATCATGTGATTGACAATGTGTATATTTAAACAAATACCCTAGCGATCTCCTGTGTCATGTGATCAAGCGCTCTGGCCAGCGCGAAACGCGTCATGGCGATTTGAAGCACTGAATAAAAAATCTCACCTGCACAAAGTTTGGGTCCGTATCCGTTTCTTTGCCTGGAGTACCTCGAGTGTTCATGAGATCGGAATCCTTGTCGTGTGATCAAGGCCTTTCGAAGCAGAAACGTTATGGCGGCAGCACTGAAATAAAGAAACCAGCATCCGAATTTGGTGGTCCGTGTCCTTTCTTACCTGGCATCTGAGGAAACAAGCAGAGCAAGGAGATCGGAGTTTTTGAGAGAGAGATATATATATATATATATATATATATATATATATATATATATATATATATATATATATATATATATATATATATATATATATTTATTGTATCCATCAATAACAGTTGGTCATCTGAGTCCATATTGTGCTGATCATCTCAGGTTTTATTACATCTGCTTTCAAACTCCCCCAACGTGTGTGCGTGCCAGCGTGCGCGTATGTGTCTGTCTGTATGCCATAGTCACATCAGAAAAACGAAAGAAAGTGCAAGCATTCTGTAGCTGCCTTTACAAGTTTCGACACTGTTTGCACAAATGACAACAATTTTCCTGAAATATAACGCTTGGACCCGATGTTACCTTCTCTTCCAATGCTCTGGGTTTTCCCCTTTCACTGTGAGTAGAGGCTCAATTACATTTAAGGCCATTGACTTGTTAAAGTGATATTATGATTTGACGTGAATTAGCATCCATTAAAGCATGTGTTGTACATACAAATATTGTTACCATAGTCATGCATGAGAATTGTTTCCTTACGTTTAGATTTAGAATCCAAAGTAACTTCAGCCTGAAAATGGTTTTACCTACATTGGGGATCACAGACCTGTTTGACCCCCGAAAAGCAGACTTCAAAGGAATTTCAGGTAAGCTCTATCATGTCATATCTGCTCTCGGTAATAATTCTAAGTCACGTGGCTATGTTGTTGCTGTTCGGTACAAAACTGAAGGTTTAACTTCACTATAAAGTCTGTGTTTGTGAATGTTGTTTTTGCAGAATGATTGGAGACACAATGTAGACACCTAGGTGAACAGCCACTCTTCCAGCCAATCTGAAATGGAAATAGGTCGATAATTTAGAGCTGCCCAATACTAGTCTTGCTTCATAAAACACTTTGCACATCCTGAGTTATACATTGGAAATCGCGTAATAAAACTTTGCAGATCCCTAATTGCAACAAAAAATCGCCAAATATAACGTTTTTACATCTTTAATTCAAAATCAAGTAATAAACACTTTTCATATCCCAAACTATAAATTTGAAATCGAGTAATATCAATTTTTTTTAATCCTAACTATAATTTTGAAAATTGCGCAGTAAAAACTTTGCATATCCCAAACTATAAATTGAAAATCGGTTAATATAAAGGTTTTACATCCCTAACTACAATATGAAAATCGCATGATAAAAACTTTGCACACCATACCTAACAATTCAGGACTTTTAGTACCAGAATCCGAAGAAAAAACTTGGGTGGATTCTGGAAAATTGCTATCTCTCAGACAGTAACCAGAATAATTTAATGTTGTAATAGGTCAGGTTTAAAAATGTTTTTAATACTATCTACTCTAATTGTTGCCCTTGAATGTGCAAGAACGTTTTCTCTATGAAATGCCAGTGTTATAAAAGAAAGTAATAATGCTCTGCTTTTTTTCTTGATATCTAGATCAGGACAACATTTACATTTCGACAGCAATCCATAAGGCAGAGATTGAGGTGACAGAAGATGGAACAAAGGCTTCAGGGGTTACAGGTACCTATTTATCGAGTGTCACTGCAGGCTTTGCTGCCTCTTGTCTTCTAATACGAATGTCAACATACCTTTTTAGTTGGCAGATGCACGGTCTGCCATCGCACTCTAAAAACATGCCTCCAAGAAGCCGGTATCCAAGAGAAGTCCCTCGACTGGACTACATCCTTCCTCTCCGGCAGATCACAGAGCGTCCGCCTCCCTCCCTTCCGATCCAAGGCCACCGACATCATCTGGGGCGTCCCTAGGGCTCCTCCCTCAGCCCAACGCTGTTCAACATCTACATGGCCCTCCTCGCACAAGTGGCCCGCCACCACAACCTCAACATCATCTCCTATGCCGAAGACACTGAGCTCATCCTCTCCCTCACCAAGGACCCACGCACTGCCAAAACCAACATCCGCGACAAAATGAAGGCCATCGACGACTGGATGAGGAGCAGCCGGCTGAAACTGAACTCGGACAAGACGGAGGTCCTCATCCTCGGACCCAACCCCTCGGCCTTGGACGACTCCTGGTGGCCGACCACTCTCGGGACAACACCGACACCCACCAACCACGCACGCAATCTAGGATTCATCCTCGACTCCTCCCTCTCCATGTCCAAACAGGTCAACGCCGTCTCCTCCTCCTGCTACAACACCCTCCGCATGCTCCGCAGGATCTACAAGTGGATCCCGACCGAAACAAGAAGAAAGGTGACACAGGCCCTCGTCAGCAGCAGGGTGGAATACGGCAACGCACTCTTTGCCGGAATCCCAGGCAAACACCTATGACGACTACATCGCATCAAAAATGCCTCCGCCCGACTGATCGTCAACGTCCCCCGCCGCAGCCACATCACCCCCCACCTGACAAACCTACACTGGCTCCCCGTCGATAGGAGGATCACCTTCAAACTCCTCACCCACGCACACAAAGCACTCCACAACACCGGACCAGCCTACCTGAACAGCAGACTCAGCTTCCACACCCCCACCCGCCAGCTCCGCTGCACCAGCCTCGCCCTTGCCGCCGTTCCCCACATCCAACGAACAACCACCGGCGGCAGATCCTTCTCCTACCTCGCCACCAAGACCTGGAACACCCTACCTACCCACCTACGGCAGACCAAAGACCTACTCGCTTTCAGAAGACTCCTCAAGACCTGGCTCTTCGAGCAGTAGCAAAATTACCCCCGCCCCCCATCCCTCCCTCTCAGCGCCTTGAGACCCTCACGGGTGGGTAGCGCGCTTTACAAATACCATGATTGATTGATTGATTCCTGATTGCACAAAGCACCACTGTAGATGAACAGGCACGGCAGACATTACGCCTGAATCTGAGATGCTTGTACCTTCCTAAACCCTTGCAGCATCTTGAACATGGGGAGTTGTGGCCTAGAGGCTAAACTGCAGACTTTGGAATCAGGAGGACTTTATTGTAATCCTATCCTCCTTCTTTATTAAATCATACAATCCTAGGCAAATAACGTTAACTCTCTGTGACCAGGCGTCCTTGCCTGCTCAATAATCAGAGGGCTGAGAGTCTAATCTGTTTGCTTGTGTTAGCTGGACAAGAAAATGTAATTCAATATCTCCAGATCAGGGTTATGTCTGTATTGACAGCATTTTCAATCATTGTAAAGGTCGGACTGGGGTTGAAAATAGGCCCAGGCGAAAATATAAAAATAGCCTCATTTGCGAAAAAGACTGCTCAAAAAAGTCTCCCATATTCTAAAAATAGGGCCAATTTTTAAATTGTAAAGACACGTAGTATAGGTGTTTTGCAAGGTTTGAAAGACTACTTGCCAGCCGCAGCCTGTGCAGGTAAGAGCGGTGCAGCGAGGTGGGGGGGATTTCGACAGACGACGACGAGGGAAAATTTATTATTTTATTACTATTCCCTCGTGGTCATCCGTCGCATCCTCCACCAAACCTGGTCCCACTGCTCTTACCTCCACAGGCCGTGGCTGCTATATGCTACATTTAAGCTTGCTGCAGGCATTGTTTGTGGTAATATCAGTGAACTCAAAAGTAAAACCTGGGGGCGTGGCTTAGCGGCCGAACATGGCGGTCGCATAGCTGTAAGGCTCCGTGAGTGAGGCAGTGTCCCCACTAAAATCCGCACATTAATCCGGACTAATTCAACCTCTGAACGGAGGAACCCGGCTCCAGGACTGAGCGGGAATCACCCAGAGGAAAGACGGCGAAATCGGATGCCGGGAGGCAGACTTATGACCTCCGTCGTCAGACGGCCTGCGTCGATCCTGCAACACCGGGCTCCGGTAGGATTGGAAGCCGGGCGGAAGTGAGTGCAATACGGAAGAGGGCGACCGGAAGGGCGCGCTACCCGGAACACCCCCCCAGTGACACTTCGAAACCAATAACCGGAGCGCTCCCCTGGCCCCCCCGAGTGACTGTGTTCCCACTCGGCCACAGAAGGGAGAAGTCAACGAGCGGCGTCGGCGAAAAAAAGACATCGACGCACAGAGATAAGTCCCCCCAGCAGTGCGCAATAACGACGGGGTAGGACGGAGTGCCCGTTCGGGAAGGGCCCCTGCATGACGGCTCGCTGTCTGACCCCCCCCCGGAATAAAGGGGACTGCACACACGCAACTCACAGCACTCGCCGCTGCACACAGAAATTTCGCGCCAATTTGAAAAAGCGACGTACTTTACTAGGAAGCAAACTTTGCCCTTACACACGGCTGGGGAGAGAGAGGAGAGCTGGGGTGCAGCAGCAGTGGGTGCGTGGGCCAGAGAAAAACGGATGCACAGGCGGGGAGCCCTAAAACCGACATAAAGGCCCATAGACTCGCCCAGTGGCCAGGGGGAGACATTGCTTCAACATCACTCAGGCACTGAAGTTGTTGTCTGGCAAAGCATCACCGGACAACACGATCACAGCGGAAGGCAGCGACCGAGGGCGCGGTGGAACGAGGAGGGTCAGGCAAAGCTGCTCTGTACATCGGGACTGACTGCCCATTCATCAAGTAGTGGAAGTGGGTGAGCAACGCCACTGGGACACACCTTTAACCTGTTAGGTACGGACAACCCCCTCCTGGGATCATTTGCCACAGAAAAGGTGGATAACAAGAATACCGGAAAGAACTATGGCTGGCAGAGGCCCGAAACACGCCATGTCGCAGTCTAAACTGGAGAAATTTGCGTATGACAGACAGGCGCAATCCCAGGCAGAACCGCGCACATCGACGGGGAAGACACCAGAGACCGATGGAACACAGAAAGCAACACTTGAAGACGTGATGAAGGCGCTGGCGCAAGTACAGGCAACAGTGGGGTCCACGGCCACTGAAGTCTCACTCCTTAGGGCGGACTTTCAAAAAATGGGCGAAAGAGTAAAACAGGTCGAGGTGGTCACCAAATCTCTGGTTGAAGATGTATCAGACCTACAATTAGCAATGGAGCGAGTGGCGGCGGAGAATAAGACACTGAAAGAGAAGCTGGACGATCAGGAGGGGTGCTCCAGGCGCAACAACGTAAGAATTATTGGGGTTCCGGAATCGGAAGGAACCAGAGCCATGGATCTATACGTGGAAGACCTGATCAAGACACAGCTCAAACCCAAGGGTTTATCGCAATTTTTCTCAGTTGAAAGGGCGCATAGAGTTCCGGGGGGAAAGCCCAAGCCTGGAGCCCCCCCTAGACCAATACTGGCGAGACTCTTTAACTTTCGTGACCGGGATGCGATCCTACAGGCTGCAAGGGTGGCCACGCCGCTACAGGTTCAAAACTCTACGCTAGCCTTTTTCCCGGACTATACTGCGGAGGTGTCGCGCCGGAGGAGGACCTTCCTTTATATCAAGAGGGAACTGAGAGCCAAGGAACTGTCGTACTCTATGCTGTTCCCAGCTCGGTTGCGAGTGGTCGCGGACAGTAAGGTTTGGTTTTTCGACACACCAGAGTCAGCGCGCGAATGGTTGGATGGATGGCGACAAGTAGGACTACCCCGCCGCCCGCACAGAACACACCAGAGCCAACGCGGAGACAGCCAACCGAGGTTTCAGGCATCGGGTGGAATTGGATCGATGCACTCTCACACGGCGGACAACACCAACACACTGGAAGATGTGGATGAATAGTCGCCCGGCACCAAGTTGAATGAACACTGAAAAGGCTTCTTGGGTGAGACCCGACTTGGACACTGACCCAGGGGAGACCGGAGAGGGCAGGGGGCCTGTCTACTCCGGAGGACACTTCACCCAAGCAAGCAAGTAATGTTTCTGGGTTGGGTAAAGCACTCTGCTGAGTTGGGGAAACGTGCAGTTCTAGGCCCGTTTGGCAGGGAGGCAGGGAAGGGGGAGGAGTGGGGGGGTTGTTTAAATGTTCAATGCAAACCGCAAACTGAAACAGGATACACATTTCACCATGTTCAGATTGGGAAGGGAGAGGGGAAGTTAGTTGAGTTTTTTAGAGATCTACACGATGGGTCGGGTTGTGCTGGCTGGTACCCGCGTTGCTTTCTTGGTAGGGAGGGGCGGGACACCGAGGCCGCAAGACACACTGGATACATGAGCATCTACACGGCGAACTATGGCAGATTGCTCACAACGTAGTCGGGAAGAGGGTGCGCCTAGATCTCAGGGAGCACCCCTTCGCATACTAACATGGAACGTAAGGGGACTGGGAGATAAGGTCAAACGTGGGCTAGTACTTACTGCACTGAAAAGACAGGGGCCGGCTCTAGCACACCTTCAAGAAACTCATTTACAGGGTGGGACTTCCAAGGCGCTTGATAGAAGAGGCTATAAAATGATGGCGCATTCAGAGTTCACATCAGGCTCTCGAGGGACTGGTATTTTACTTAAGAAATCCTCGCAGTTTATACCAATGAGTACGAAGATTGATGAGCAGGGTTGCTTCGCGGCCCTACAGGGACAGTGGGAAGGAAGACTTATTAATGTGGTCTCGGTATATATCCCCCTGGCACTTCCTTCGGTCATGCTTCCGGCACTGGGTGAGTTTCTCCTGACCCTTCCAGAGGGCGATATCATACTTGGGGGGGATTTCAATACCACTGTAGACAGTATACTTGACAGGTTCCCAGCCACAGGTTCGACCGAGGGTCCCTCATGCTTCCAACGTTTCTTGACCGCTATGGGTCTAGTTGATATGTGGCGGCATGCCCACCCTAACATGAGACAATACACTTTCTACTCTGCTGTTCACAATAGTTTATCGAGGATAGATTACTTCCTGGCACTGGGAGAATGCATACAACACATAGACACCATAGACATTCAACCCAGAGGCATATCCGACCACTCCCCGAATATTTTAACACTCTCCACCCAGGAGAAAACACGCAAACGGCTTTACCCCATACAGGTGGCATACCTCAAGGTGCCCAAGGTCAGGAAAGCACTCAAGAAGGCGACGATGCATTACTTTGAAGAGAATCTAGAGTCAGTGCAGGCGGCAGCGACCCTGTGGGAAGCATACAAGACAGTGTTAAGGGGGCAAGCAATAACCACACTTACAGGCTATAGAAGGGAAAACGCGCTCGAGTTTGCTGAAATAGAGCTAGGGCTGCAAGAAGCAACAGTAAGACACGAAACACACCCCAAACCGGACACGGCCCATGTACTGCACCTCCAACAACACTCGTATACGGAATATTTGAGGCACCAAGTGAGGGGGCAAATAACAGAAACAAAGAACAGGATTTATGATATAGGAGATAAAGCGGGCAGGATGTTGGCTTGGTTAGACAAAAAGGGGGGGAGCTCTAGAGGTATCCAACAAGTAGAAGACAGGAGGGGTACAATGCATACAAGCCCGGAGCGAATCGTAGAAATACTCGCCGACCACTTTGAGGGTGTTTACACATCTGACAGGGAGGTGACAGTAGAAATGGCCAGGGCGGCACTAGAACCTATCCACACACCGACGCTGCAGCCGGAGGCATTAGCGGAACTGGAGGCAGATATAACCACGGAAGAAATCCAAATAGCAATACGAGCGATAAAACCCGGTAAGGCGATTGGCCCAAATGGCATCCCGATAGAGTGGTATCAGGCCACATCGGAGAGGCTCAGTAAACACCTACTTGCCATGTATAAGGATTGCTTATCAAAGGGCGAACTCCCACCAGACCAAAGAGTAGCGACCATCATTGCGATACCTAAACCTGGGAAACCACCGGAAGATTGCAATTCCTACCGCCCCATATCCCTGCTCAATGCAGAAGTTAAAATACTAGCCAAACTCCTGGCTACCCGATTAATGACACACCTACCAGACCTCATACATCCCGACCAGTCCAGGTTCATGCCGCACAGAAACACGGCACTGAATTTGCGAAGAGTACACGGAGTGTTGGCAAGAGCGGATTCGATTCCCGAACCAGCGGTTATACTGGCCCTCGATGCAAAAATGGCATTCGATCTGGTCGAATGGAATTACCTGTTTGAGGTCCTGGCACACTTAGGGTTTGGACCCAACTTCATAGCATGGGTCAGACTGCTGTACGCCAGACCGATGGCGCAGGTGGTAGCGAATGGCCATATCTCGCACACATTTCCCTTGGGAAGAGGCACTCGACAGGGTTGCCCCCTGTCACCACTGCTTTTCGCAATCGCCCTAGAACCGTTAGCACACCTGATACGGTCTACCCCACTGCTTAGAGGGATTTCCTGGGCTGAGGAATGGGAGGACCGCGTCTCCCTATACGCAGACGAAATGCTAGTTTACCTCACAGACCCGGAACATAGCATTCCAGCGCTTCTGACACTGTGTGATGAGCACGGGAAAGTCTCTGGATACACGCTGAATTGGAACAAGTCGGAACTATATGTTCTGAAGGGCCCGATCCCGACACTGAGTGCACATTGCCCCTTGAACGAAGCCGGTTCATCCTTTAAATACCTGGGCATACATGTCACCAAGGATCCAGTAGAATTTGCATAGAAAAATCTGAAGCCACCCATAGAACGGCTTAAACAGGACGTTGGGTTTTGGGCCGGACTGCCCCTAACGATGCTGGGTAAGGCAGCACTGTACAAAATGATGTCACTGCCCCGTTTCTTATACATCCTGGAGAATACGCCGTACCCGGTGGAACCAGGATACTTCAGGAAGGTGTCAGCGTTGGTGGCGGGTCTCCTGTGGAGTAACCGCCCGGCTCGCATTGCGCAGGCCAAACTGCACAAGGGGTGGTATGACGGAGGGATTGCACTGCCATCCCTGAAATTGTATTACTGGGCAGCGCAGCTGAAAAACATAAATCAGTGGATCCACGCCCCCCCAAAACGACCCAGCATTCAGAGCAGACAGGACACAATTAGGAGCAAGTACCCTATTGGCCCCCTTGTACGACCAACGAGTGGTACGCAAACTGGTGGGACCCACAAGACTCACAGCAGCGATATGGCACATGGCGCTGAAGTCACTAGGTTGGAAAGGGAGAATAACCAAACTTACTTCCCTGTGGGACTCCCGGGCTCTGGGGAACCTACGAAATAGCAAGGGCTTCTCCCAATGGGATGAGATAGGCCTGTCCACAGTGGGAAACTTGTGGGAACGGGGCACGGTGATTCCATTTGCACGGCTGAGAGAACAATATGAGCTGGGACCACGGGAGGCGTTCCGATACACCCAGATTTGGCACGCGCTGCTTAAAGCCATCCCCCCAGAGACTGAGGTACCAGAGGCCTTCCCGCTTGAAGACCGCCTCCTTACGGACTTTATGTCAGAGCGAGCAACCTCGCTCACATACCGTAAGTTAATCAATAATTTGCCAGATCCCATGGGCAAACTTAAGGAAAAGTGGGAGGGAGACGTAGCAGCTATGGACGAAAACGAGTGGAATGAAGCAGTGGCATCTCCCAAAGAAGTAGGCATCTCAGCTAAGTTCCGGCTCGTACAGCTCAAAATTCTACATAGAGTATATTATACTAGAACGACACTACACCTCATACACCGCGCTCAACACCCATTCTGTCTCCGAGGGTGTGGGGAGGAAGGGACATTCTTCCCCACGATATGGGACTGCCCACGCATTCAAGAATACTGGAGACGTATATTGCGCACAATATCACAGACTATGGGGACCTCCCTGGTCCCTGAGCCACGAAAATGCATACTTAATGTGTGGGAACCCAACGATTTGTCCAGACATGGCCAGCAATGGGTCACCTTGGGCATGGTCATAGCTAAAAGGGACATAGCACAGAAATGGGGGGCAACAGAGGTGCCGACGAGAACACAATGGTGTGAGAACATGGACAGGGTAATGATCACGGAAAGGGAGGTGTACGCTAGCAGAGCCTGCTCGAGAAAATGGAACAAGATCTGGACCCCGTGGAACACATACCGGGGTGACATTTGTGAACCCTTACCAGAAGACGAACCAATATCATCTGATGAGGAAGGGGAGGACGATTAGCGACCCTAGGGAGGGGTTGAGTGGAGGTAGGGGTAAGAACTGAAGGAGACCGTGGAAGTCGGGAGGGTGGACACAGAGGGACAAATAGGGCAGGTACCCAGTAGGAATTTCCATGTACACCTATCCTTAGTAATAAACACTATGTAAGACCTTGCAGACCTAAGTGCAGATTAATTTGTCAGAAACTTAGCACGGCACGATGTATGCGGATTCACTTCAGCACGTGGCGACCTACCTGTGATTTCTTTGTTGATTTTTACGTTGTTTATTGTTGGGGAAAAAAAAAACTATCCAAATTGTACACTACTTGTGATTGATGCGCCTTTACTGTAGTGCGAAATAACCAAACCCTGAAAACAGCAACAAATGTACGGACTCTTCCAATAATTAGACTATTGTGGCAATGGTATAGCGGCCGGCCCGCTGGGTTGCAGGCCAGAAGCTGTGTAAGACTAAAAGGAGCAATAAAGGTTTTGGAAAGAAAAAAAAAAAAGTAAAACCTGGCTTACCTGTCTATATAACAGGCCCACAAATGGACAAAAAAACACAGCCCACATTCTGACCTGTCAGACCAGCCCTTCTGGCACTGCCAGTGCAACCCTGATCCTCTTATTTACCCAATGCCACAGCCAGACTACCTGCTCCACAAGCCCAAGCTGCCCCTTTCTTCACACGTTCAAGGCACTAGACAACTCAGACCCCACATACTTCAACAGTCGCATCTACTTCCACCAACCACCCAGACACCTCTGCTCCATATTACTCATACTCGCCCATATCCCACACATACACAGAACAGGTGGACAGGCATTTTCCTACATCGCTCCTAAAGCATGGAATGACCTATTCCACATTAGTCTCATCCTCGCTTCTTGAATTCTGCAAGAAGCTGAGGACCTGGCTTTTCAATTAACCAACCTACCATAGGCAGGGCTGGGCACACACCTGCTCAGAGCCAGGATACCCTTGCGGGTGATAGTGCACTTTACAAAGACAACTAACATAACATAGAATGAAGGATGCAAGCCAATCACCAGCAGCCTGCCGTATCAGCTCACAGGAAATAATTGTTGTACATTTTAAATGTACAGACTGCCCACAGATATTTGTTCTAAGAACGCAGTGAATGACAACAACCAATAAAGTGCTACGCCAAACCAAAATAGAGACCTCCAGGAACTGAAGTCAGAAGTAGGAGACAGAAAACCCATAGGCAGAATACGCACACCATGGCCTTGAGCCACATTGAAGCTTCTGGGGGTGTAAGTCATGGAAGTAATGTGTCACAGCCTAAAACACCAACTAGATTTCTGCCTCAAGTACAAACTGGCCCTCCTAGTCTCTCAAAAGAACACAGGGAAAAAAGGGGTGGAAAATTAATAACTTGCCAGGTATCCTTTTTCTAAGTGAGAACAGAGTTAAGGGGCATTAGTCTGGTGACCTGGTCCTCCTTGCCATGAAAACGATGATGGGGAAGGAGGATTGGGACATAAGGGCAACTGTTGCCTACTCCTGTCGTTCTTCACTGGCATTTTATTGAAGGTGTAGGGGACCAGGAATGCTAATCAATAAATCAATCAGTTATGACATTAAAATTGTGGCTACCCACTAGGAGCAAGATCTGTCATTGTAAAGCTTTTTTCAAGCTCTAGGGTAAAGTATTGATTGGCCATGTGGGGTGAGGGCTGTTCAAGGTGTTTGGAGAACTGAAGGGACAATAGGGCCCCCTTTCCTGCCACCCTTGGGCATGGCAGTACGCAAGGCCAGGTGGAATTCTTTGTTCTGGGATGGAGAGCAACACAGCATACCCTGGCCCGTGTACAAGGGCTGGAGAATATTAAGTTGCAGAAGGAAGCAGCTGTATGGGCAAATCCCCCCCCAACACACACACAAACACACACAAAGCCATGCTTATTAAGCTCGATTTTGAATTTGGATTAAAGCTGCAAGGAGCGGAAATAACTCTCTCCAGTCTTTCCGAGTGTCTAGAGGGAATGTGAGTTCCAGGGATGGCTGCTAGGAGAAAAGCAGTAATATCTTACAAGGTATTTTTTCACTTAACTTGAAAACAGCTTTAAGAAAATGTACCAAACCAACACGAGTAGGCAAATGAAACTTTGCTCTGCCTGCCTATTTAATGTTGTGTTTTTTCAAGGGGAAGGGAGGTTTCAGAAGCATCCAGGTATAGAAAACACAGTTTGCTAAGAGATGGGCGATTTGAACTGTAAAATAAAGTCTAGTCAAAGTAAATACCAAGATGTCCACTTTGTATCCCTTAAAACACTTGTGCCTTACTGTGCACACATGGAGCCTGTTCCACGAGGTAACTTTCTGCCCTCCTGGAGAGACATGCCAACGATTCTCAGGAAGGAGAATAATGCAGGATTACAGGCCAGGGAGGTTTCATCTCCCTTCTGCAGGAAGCCACTTGGGTGTTAGCCCCAAAAGACAGGTTTCAAGGGTGAAGCTGCCTTTGAAAGGCAGATGTGTAACACCAGGGGGAAGGCTGCTCTATTGTTGAGGTAGACAGGCTAGCACGGGGAGCAGAGAGGGGAAAGCAGTTGCAAAACCGGGTTCCCCAGGGGCGTAAAACCCTGAGTTAGCCACACCCCAGAGGTGGGCTAGTGAGTTCTGAACACCGAAAGAGAGGTCACGCCAACTTGGGAGTCAGCAGAATGGTGCATCCTGGAATATGCAGATGCCACACTCCAAAGGAAGAGATCAACTGGTGAAAAAGAACCTAGTAACCCATTTGCTACCAACTGCATCCTGCCCTGAGGGCATTTCCTGGCATCCATATCTCAGATGTCATCTAACTTGGAAGAAGGACCTAAGAAGAACCGCCCTGCTGCACTAAGGGACTTGGTGATTCGCGAAGAGAGGGGCTGTGCCTGTTGTGTCCTGCCCAATGAGAAGCTGTCGCCAGAGCCCAGTCAAGCCAAGAGAACGCCAGGGGACAGTTTACTGGCTTCCTGTTCGCTGCAGAGGGACATAGCAGCTGAAGAAGCCTGCTTAGGCAAGTTGGTAGCTCAAAGTCTTCAAGATGCTACTACTGCCCTTGTGCAGCACAGAGGAGCAAAACACGATGCAAAGAGTTGCACCCAAGCTTGCTGAACCCAGGAGTGCCGTCAGAGAGTTGCTGGGGCCATTATAAGGTGCGTTATCAACTCAGGAGGGGTTGGCCTGTGACCAAGACAATGGGCAACTGGTAGTCCAGTGCAACTGGACTTTTGCCAGACCAAAGGGGAATACATGGGACGTCGATCCTGTAACATGACCCCCACCTCACGATCTGCTTTAACCAAAGAATCCCTCCAGGTAGACCTCTGTCGTCCCCACCGCATCCACAGCATCCTTAGAGAATCTTCAGAATCCTTCATCCCTTGCACCAGAACCACTCCATAGGAATCCATTGCTATGCAGATAAAGTGTCTGGAACTGCTGCAGTATGGCTTCTTCCCGGAAGGTAACTATTCTTGAGGAACTTGCTGGTCTCACTGACTAGCTCCTTACTAGAGTTGGTCGCCCCAAGTACTTCTAATCGACCGCATTGACACGTACTCAAGTGTTCTTTGAGAAGTGTCTAATCCGTTGAATTTGCAGAGGCTTTTTCACGGTTGAGTGGAATTGCTTTAAATTATTATTGCTTGTAAAATCTATATCACTGGATCAATTTTTATAAATTGGTGTCGGATTTCTCGAGTGTCATGTCGATTTATTCTTCAATTGTTCTGGTGCTGTTGAAATGCTTTACACTTCTTTCTCTGTTTAAGACTTGCAACTCAGTTATGGCACTGGATGGATGGATTAAAGGCAACAAAGTGGATACATTTAAGGGCTCTACGATCTATTGGTTAAGGAGTACATTTTAACATATTGTTGAGAAAGTTGCACCAGCATCTGTTGGACTCATTGTGGTCTAGCCACAGGGAGCTGGGCAATATAGCCCATGAGTCAGTAACAACAAATGTCCCTAAAAAGACCAGTCCAAAGGGTTGGCTACTGTAGAGATTGGATGGGAAATCGTCTTTATAGATCCCAAAGGGTACACAGAATCCGCCTTAGTGTCCCTGGGTGGGGAGAACGTTGAGCCTTTGGCCCACTCACCTCCAAGCATGGAGAAGTAGTGGCAGTGGCAGAAATCAATGGGGTAGAGGTGAAGACTCTGAGGGATACAGGTGCCATTATAACCATTGTCATGGTTAAAATGGTTTCCCCAGACCAGATCCTACCTGAGGAGGCACACGAGATTGTCAACACTGATGACATCACAAATCACACCCTATGGCTGTGGCTGACTTTGGGTGGGGAGTAGTTACTATCCCAAAGAAGATAGGTGTGTCCTCTGCCATCCCAGTGAAGTGTTTTTTGGGCACTGACTTAGAGACTTCTTCTTGGGCTGAAGTAGAAAGGAGGACCCAGGGGGCCGTGCTGGGCCTCTCTGAATGGATTCGTGTCACAATCAGAACACAGAAGTCCCTGAGAGAGCCAGGAGATCCTGAACTCTGAAACATTGTACCAGGTTCCTAAAGCCAAGAGGAGGGGCGGGAAGGCTGACAGCCAAGCCTCCAAAGGTATGCAAGCCCAAAAAAAGCCCAACCCTCAAGGGGAAGGCCTGGTGCCTGAAGAAGATCTGGCCCTTGGAAACTTGTCTGATCTGGCAGAACCCAAAGGGGCAGGAGTCCCTCCAGGGGTACTTGAGCAATGGGTAATGGACCAGTCCCACTCTAGAAGACCAGTAACAGTTAGCTGTTAAACAGGCACAAGGGATACCAGTGGTACCCATAAGATATACTGAGAGAAGAGGCTCCAGCACAGTGAGCCAAGGGATCCCAAGCCAGGGGCATCCAGAAAACTGGTTGTCCCTCACCAAAACAGCAATGTCAGCTGTTGGATCCTAAAGTGGTAGGACCAAAAGCTGACATCTGATTTAAAGGAGAAAGTGAGTACAACAAGCTTGCCAAAGTGAAAGAGGAATGTCTAAGGGTTGTATCAAAGTTAAAAAAAAAATAGGTTCAAATGGTGCATTACGTTTCAAGAAACCATGATGCAAAACATTTTGAAAAAAGGGGGTTCAAATTGTATCCATTACATCACCAGTTTCAAGAAATGTCATTAGAAACATGCCAAAGCATATATCACTGTCATAACATTTAGGACCACCCGCCCTCGCAGAAACCCGAGACACTCCCATCCTGCCAGCCGACACCACCCCGGAACCACTCCGATGCCTCATGATCAACACCAGATCACTCTGCAAACATGCCACTGAAGTTTAGGACACCTTCCCCATCCTCGCCCCTGATGTGACCTTCATCACAGGGACATAGCTCAACTCCTCTTCGGCCCCCAACATCACCATCACAACGCCCAACAACTACAGGATGAAACACTGACCGCACCAACAAACCCAGAAGTGGCATCGCTATCATCCACAAAGAGATGGTGGCCCCAGGGCCATGAAATCGCTCAGGGAGAGGCGTCCCTAAAAAAAAAAAGGATTTACTGAGGCCACAGGGGATGAGGTTCTCTGGGACAATAAATGCCTCAGGGAGGAGGGGTACATGCCCCCCTCTAAAAAACAAAGGATTTACTCAGGCCCTGGGGTATGGGGTCCCTGGAGCCATTAAATGGCTCAAAGAGGGGGCCCTCACACCCGCCCACACCTTTGTATTAATGATGTGGCAAGCCCATGGTACCTGGCTCACCCTGGGAAAGATTGAATTTGGTCTGCGGTAACATTAAAAATAAAATTTGGGGCTTGAGAGGGGGTCCCTCTGCATCCCCCCACTACTAGGCCAAGGAGGTTGGAGTATCCCTACTCTGCCCCTATATATGTTTTTTTTTTGGTACCCCCCTCCCTCTTTTTCTTGGCCCCTGCTTGATGGATCACCACAAAACGTTTCAGGAAGGAGCTGAGGTGGATGAAACCTTTTGTTCGGGAACGATTTGTGAATTTTCATCAAACATCACCAAAGTTATTAGCTAACCAAAGAAATCCATGGTCCTACCTATACCAACCCAGTGCTGATTGTCACTAGGTATTATTTGAGGGACGCATTTTTTATTTCTATGTATCCACAATGACTTTTGGTCCTCATCATAAGTACCAGTGAATTAATTGGTGTTCAAGCTGCCCAGAGAGTCCTCCATCTGACTGGTTAGGAATGCATGGCAGAGAAAACATGCCTGCATCTCTTATACGTGTTAAAAATTTGGATACATTGCCTGAGGTCTCTGAAGTAGTGCTATTGACTTGGAAGCAACATTGATCTTGCTTGAGTGCCTTGGCACTGCCCTCGGAAAAGTGCATAAGATTAAACCGTTTCAAATTATGGGATCCAACTGGCATTTGAAAGTACGGTGACCTATTGGACCACAGATGGCAGAAACTTTTTTAGCAGGATTGGACATAATTTTACAAATATTTGCAGCAGTGGCAGCTGGCTTGTACCGAGAGTGGTTAAGCGTAGGGGAGGATGGGGGCACAAATAATAAATAAATAAATTCACTTACCTTTGCAGCACGACGTCCTCCTGCCTCGATGTCTTCCAGGAAGCTCCCAATGCAGGAAACTGCTCGTCCCAATCCTGGTGCTGCTCTCACAGCATGAGAGCAGCACCAGGATTGGATAGAGCAAGCTCTACCAGCGCTCATAAGAGCACTGGAGGCCTGCGCTACCTCTAACCCAGCTGTCGAAGACAGCTAGTTTAGAGAATTTTAAAATGCACATGGCTGTCTGGCTGGCCCAGCCACAGAGACATGCGCATTTTAAAGCACACAGCTGCCTGATGCTGCCATTTGGTAGCACTGGCCCCGCTCCATCCTGACAGTTTGGGACGGGTTGCTCAAAAATTAAATGGTAATAAATAAACTTTGTAACCATTTTTTTTTTCAGCTCTGGAGATTGTGGGATGACGCTCCTCCGCTCAAATGGAGGTGCTGCCGCTGCAAATTTGCAAGGCCCTGAAGAAGGCTCTGTTACATACTTCACATTGGAAGTTAGGATGCTGGTGAGGAAGACAAGAGTAAATCCAATCTCATGGGTTATAAAACCTTGAAGAATAATGCGCCAGAGTGTATTAAAAACTGTAGGGTAAAATGGAAGAGGGGCTTGTGGCCAACAGAGAAAGCAGGGTGGGAGAAAACTCTCATGACTCCTTAGGAGGCGCCCGAACAGCCAAGTCTTGGGCTGGTGTAGCACAAAATACCTTACAGGGTGCATTTTACAGGTTAGGCAGTGCAACATCAGGCTGGTCGATGACTTCAGCTTCTTCAAATGCAAGTGTGTGGAGGGGCCTCTCATGTCAGGTAATTGAGAGGCTCTGTGAGTGTGGAAACATCCAAGGTGCTGAGGGTGGGAGACAGATCTAAAACAGAAACTAGCAAAACTGAGAATATTGAAGGAAGTGAATTTGTCTGGATTAAATACATCACTACTCTGGTTAGGTTTGACAGTGGCGCATAGAGATACTGCACATTTAGGGGGAGCTCAAATATTGCTCTTAGAGTATAGAGGTATGGCCTTCTGTATGTCCCCTAAAACAGCAATGTACAGAAACTGGGGAAATGTGCACATTTTGAGGCATTACTATGTCATTGGCTAAGTAACCGCAGGAAGAAATGGAGGAACTGCACGGGTGAATATCTGACCAGACGGCTTTGTAGTAACACTAATTGTTTCATTAACAGGGCTAGGTAAAAAAAATGGGCTGCAGTTCTCGGTGTAAAAGAGAGAGCCAATCCACCAATTTTACCAGATTTACGTCCTCCTACAAAGACCAAAATCGGACACAAAAGATCTATGAACTGATTCGAAATTATGGTTCTGGCAGTAGTGGTTTTTAGTCAGTTGTGGGATTTCAGGCAGTTTGTCCTGGAAAGCCACACCGTTCTCTGGTTAGCTTACAGGCAAGCCGGAATACTTAGCCTCAGGAGCTCCAACACTCTACTACTCATCCCACTGAAAACTCGTAAGCAAAAAGCTGCAGTTAAATCTTTTGCTGGAAACGCCCCACAAATGTGGAACTCCATCCCCCCTCACATCAGAACGATCCCCTCATTCCCTAAATTCAAGAACCTGCTCAAAGTCCTCTTCCTAGACTGTTATCGAGCGAAACGATAAGAGCCAAGGAAGCACCTTAGATGGCTCTCCAAATTACTGTAATCCTTTGACTGTAGTCACTGACTCGGACCCAGAAAACCTCTTGGTCTCCCGTCCTGGTTGAACAAAGAATCCCTTCGTCGCTCGTCTTGACTGATCGACACCCTACCCGCTCCTTGCTCGCTCGCTCCTGTGTCTGATCTATACCCAGTTCGATCCTGCATGCTCTATCATAATATCTGTATTGTATATTTGCACATAACTGTACATGCTGTGAAGCGCGCTCTGATACCCTCGGGTCCAGCTAGCACTATATAAAACTCCTAAAATAAAAAATAAATAGAGCATATTCAGGCCGAGATTTAAAAACATTTTGTGTCAGGTTTGTTTACAATCCAAAGCAAATCCCAATTTACGTTGGATTGTACCAAACGGAGCACAAAGCTGTGCAAAGCGCTGCCTTGCATTACTTTGCATCAAGAGGGTGAACCATGGGTGGTTCATGGGCCTTCTCATGCACCACCCTTGGGTTTTAATGTAAATCTCTATCTTCAAATACTTGTAGACAGGGATTTTCGCCAATATCCTGCGCCTCCTTGAAGCAGGCGTAAAAAACAGAAATGTTTCAATTTCTCCTCTTGTTTCCCTCTTTGCATATGTGCTGCATTCTACAGCACACATACAACATGGGAAACGCCTTAAAGTTTTTGTACTGGAAGGGACCCCTTTCTGTAGAAAACTATGCTTCCCTCAACTTAGGGGGCCTTATTTATGAAAAGTGACGCATCGCTGCGTGAAAGCAGCAATGCGTCACTTCTCAGTGCTTCCTCCTTGTGACATGATGGATGCGTCATATTTACTATATGACGCATCATGTCGCAAGGAGTTACAGATACGTCAGTATTTCTGACGTATCTGTAGGTGCAAAAGTGACGCATTGCTGGAGTGTGTCACAAAAGTTACGCAACTCCAGCAATGTGTCCTTTCAAATGGGGCAAGCCCCATGTGAAAGGGCCTGCGTCAATCTTACACCTGCTGTGAGGCAGGCGTAAGATATTGACGCATTTGCGCCCGAGAAATGGCGCAGTAAAAATCTCATAGATTTCACTGCGTCACTTCTACGAGGCTTACTTGCGTCAGAACGCCCATCCAGCATACATTATACCTGGCGCAGGTATAATGTGGCGCAGGGTTTTACAAAGTGACGCATCTACCTAGATGCATCACTTTGTAAATGTGGCGCAACATGGCGCATTTTTTACCCAGCTGGTGCGTCCCAAAAAATGTGATGCACCGGCGCCGCAAAAGTGACGCAAGGATTCATAAATGAGCCCCAGGCAGCCTTGCACAATAACTGGGCCGCAGTTTGATCAGTTTCTTTCCCTGATGTAAAACTACTTATGTCAAATAAACTGCAGCAACCCTATTTGCCTCATTCCATTTAGAATATTGAAAATGGCTTTCGCCATGTTTTCCCCAGTGCAAGGTTTATGCATCTGGGCTCAGCTGCCCTGCATAATCTGGTTATTGTGATCTAATTGTATCTACACTTTAAGCTTCCAGTGCAGTCCGTGCTGCAGCTCTGTGCTTCCCTCTTCGGAGCAGTATCATATTAAGGAATTTGGGGGGCCTGAACAAGACATTTTTGGGGAACCCTTGTACCGAATAAACTTGAGAGTTATTATCCATTCCCGGCTAATTCAAGCCCACGCAATGCCAATCAATATTAAATTAAAAGTTAGCCTTTAACAAGGTCGCGCATAACAGCTGAAATATGCTTTGTGTGGGACCCCAAAAGCGCTTCCGATGATAGTGGGTAGAGAGACAGAGTCAGAGCTGGCGGTAGCTCTAGAAGGAGAGGGGTTTAACTAGAGAAACAGAAAAGACGGAGGTCAAACAGAGAGGACATACACTTTCCCAGGGGAGGCCTTGGAAGGCGAGGGCCTGGTCAACTGCCCACTTTGCCCGTGCATTAAAACATCCCTGCTGCGGAGTCCTACACAAAAGGAACACAGATGGACATTACAGCCGAAGGTCGTCCCCTTATAGAAAGTCGTGCTACTCACTAAGGCATTGCTGCAATAGAGATTCGCAACAACTAAAAAGAGGGCGTGCCCCAGGGTGTACTTTCCAAAAAGATTGCACGCAGGCAGGCGATATGTACAATGAGACGCAAGGCTGCACCATATTCACAACATATTAACAACTTAGTGCCAACGCAGGCCCCCTTGCGCCAGACTGCAAGGGTGTCTGCGTGCAGGAGAGGATTGTTTAGGAGTAGGAAGGTATCCCTTCCTGCACTTAAATAATCCTAAAATGCATTTCTGTCACGTTCATGTGTGCTGCTTCATGCAGCACACATGAAAGCGACAAAATAGCATTTTTTAAAAAGTTTATGTACACGAAGGGACACCTTCCTGTACATAAGCAAACTACGGCATTTTGCTTTTTCCATGTGTGTTGCACAAGGCAGCACACTTGGAAAAAGCAAAAACTAGGAGAAATAATGCATTTCTTCTTGTTCGCCAACTTAAGACCAGTGTTTTCCTAGTCTTAATTTTGGCGCTGCCTCCTACGTATGCCACCCTTGTACATAGGGGGCAGCCTCAAATACAATGGGTGTTGCGGTGGAACGCCCACCACAACAACCACTGCACACCTGTCACACTAATCATAGCGTGTAAGGGTGCCTTATGTACAAGGCAGCATTAAGCCATGTTAAGTGGCTTAAGGCTGCCTTGTACATAAGGGGCAGCCCCTATCGCCACCACAACGTCTGTAAAAGTGGCTTTCGGTTGCTATAGGGGCTTGTACATATGCCCCATGGTTATGGAGGTTGATCAGATAACACAACCAAAAAAACACGTCAGCGCACTCTCAAAATGTCAGAAGGCGGCTGTATAGGTGACATTACATCCGACAACCTTCATCCCTATTTGTAAATTTGACTCTTTGGAGTTATCAGCGCTATACTACTACACAAAATACAACCCACAATAAGAATATTTTTTTGTTTGTTTTGCAGCCATGGTGTTGCTGAAAAGATCCCGGACCCCTGTGTTCAAAGCAGACCGACCGTTTCTCTTTTTCCTGAGGCAAGCGATCACAGGTAGAGTGTCAAACTCGAGTGTTTGGGCTGTGAATGGGCGAAACTCTAATATTCGGTCTTGGTGTGCACTGCGGTATCCGAGGGCCGTGGGCTCTATAAATAGTCCTCCTTGGAACGTTTCTTGTTGAGCAAGTGCTTCTGCGAACTTATTTGGGCCCAGAGGAACAGGCGAAGGTCTGAGCATGCCAGGCAGGTTTGAAAAGCACACTTCGGAATGTTGACGTATCCTGCTGACGAGCCCCAACTCACGAAGCGGCCAATCAGGTGCAGGGGCGAGGGTGACCTCAGGCATGGCTGTCTTTTCAACCACCGGCAGGAACATGTCATGCCTTGTACGTCTATCCCCATACTGGGGGAAATGGAAGTAACAGCCCTCGCATGAGCTGTGCTGGGAGCCGAGAAACGGGACTCTCTGGACTTGGGGCCTATTGACAGCTCTGAAGTCCTGTGTTTGCACATTCCGCACTTCAGTAGTGCTAGCACTTTATAATCCCGGAGGACCCATTTCACAACAAAGATGTACATTTAAACCTGGGAAAAAAACTCCTTCGATTGAGTGCAGATTCACTACTTTTTGGATTTCACAAACACAGACCTAAAACACATAGGGGCTTATTTACAAACCCCTTGCCCCACACCTGCGTCACTTTTCCCATATTAAAAATGACGCAAAAGTGGCGCAAGGGCCTTGTAAATAAGCCCCATGGAACTCTGTGCCCCTCGCAAGTTTCTTGATGTACTACTGGGAATGCAGGGCACAGTGTTGGGTAAAGAAGTTCCGGTGTGCAACTAACTCTACATTTAAGTCTGGGAAAATATTTCTCCCCATGCCGAAACGCTCTCACCTCTGCCACTTTTCAAGGTCAGAGGGGTCAGAAAGGAATAAGTAAAACTCCTGAGAGCTGCGATATAAAATGACAGAGATCCAATATGTTCTTTAATTTTCCTATTTTCATACATCCAGCAATTATCACAGTTTTTCATCATTAGGTGTATCAACCAATGAATAAATGTTTTTCCCCCCGGAGTTTTATATAGCGCGAACTAGACCCAAAGTATTGGGTATCAGAGCACTTTACATGAACACCAGTTGTGTTTCAGACGGACACATTCATTTTTTGTTAGGCACGTGGAGATTAAAGCGCAGATTTACAAGGACTGGCGCATCCCTGCATATCAGCAGGGATGCGCCAGTAAGGATGCGTCACGTAATTCTACCCTTACGCCACCACGGATGCGTCGCATTTACAATGCGGCGCACCGTGGCGCAGGGATAGACAGATGCATGTCAATATGATGGCGTAAAGACAATGCAATGCTGGAGTTGTGTCGCTAGCGCGACGCAACTCCAGCAATGCTCAGGGGCCGCCCACACCTATTGTGCTGCGTTACATCTTACACCCGATTCAAGCAGGTGTAAGGTTTTGACGCAGTGGGGAAGTAAAAGTGACTCAAGGAAATCTTGTAGATTTCCCTGCGTCACTTTTACGAGGCTTCTTTACGATGGAATGCCCATCCTGAATACATTATACCTGACGCAGGTTTAATGTGGCGCAGAGCTTTACAACATGACACATCTCACTAGATGCGTCACGTAAATAAGTTGCAACGTGGCGCATGGTTTATGATGCTGTGGCGTTACAGAAGTGACGCAACAGCGGCGTAAATGTGTTGCAAAGGGGCTTGTAAATCAGCCCCCAAGTGATTTGCCCAGACTCACAGGATGTTGAGCGTCCCTGCCGGGTTTGCGACTCAAACTCGGTTCCCCAGCTTCAAGGTCGAATGCTCTAGCCCTAAGGCTACATCCTCTATCCTTCATCAGGGCCAAACTCTGATTATAGTTGTACGCTCTTGGAAGCTGTTCACTGTTATGATTGCGTACAGCAAATATAACCTAGTATGTCGTATCACCGGTTCCATCATTATATAAATTAGAAAGTGTTTGAAGATCCTGTCCTTGAATAAAGAGAGCACTCCAACTCGCGTCAGTAATTGGAAAAGACGAAAATAAGAAACTTAAAGAACATATTGGGATAATTGAAACTCTGACATTTTATACCGTGGTGCTCAGG
Source organism: Lissotriton vulgaris (assembly GCF_964263255.1). Classification (NCBI taxonomy): domain Eukaryota; kingdom Metazoa; phylum Chordata; class Amphibia; order Caudata; family Salamandridae; genus Lissotriton; species Lissotriton vulgaris. The sequence continues at coordinate 1,172,136,492 of NC_141696.1, forward strand.
AGTATTACTTATTACTGCTGGGAGCATCGCTTCCCTGCGTTGGAGTGTGGTGGCCATTTCGTGTTCACGGAGCACCATATGAAAGAACTGTTTGGATTTTCGAAATAAGGAGCACACATGTTTGCGTAGACATATAGCCTTTTTTATTATTCTACATGCAGTCGCAGGTGCAGTTAAACGGTGCTTGATTTGGATGGTGAAGCAGGTGCAGTGGCACTAGGCCCTAAAGTTATCAGGACTCCTCTAAACACCTAATATTGCTATGTTTTACAACTATACAGGCAGTCACAGGCGCAGTTATCTAACAAGGGCAAGGGTCATGATTTCAATAGTGCAGCTGGTGCAGTGGCACTGGGACCAAAAGCTTCAGTCACCTCACTAATCACTGATTATTGCTATATTTTACAACTAATAGACAGTCACACGTGCAGTTATCCTTCAGGCACTAGGGTCATGATTTGAATGGTGCAGCAGGTGCAGTGGCACCAGGCCAGAGGGTTGTCATAACTCCTCTAAGCACCTAGTTTTGCTATATTTTACAGGCAGTCACAATTGCAATTACATTGCAGTTAAAAGGAGATTGATTTAAATGGTGAAACAGGTGCTGTGGCACCCGAGTCAAAAGTTGCCATAACTCCACTAAACACCACTATTGCTGTATTTTACTATTAAGCAGGCAGTCACAATTGCAGTTATCTTGCAGGCAACAGGGTCATTATTTGAATGGTGTATCAGGTGCAGTGGCACAGGGCCCAAACGTTATCAGAACTCCTTTAAACACCTAACATTGCTATTAGGTATTTGTACGAAAAAACAGCAGCGGACCTTAAAAAGTGCCGCACATAACCTCCAGTGCCAATGAGTCTATAATCAAGTCAGTTTGATGTTGTGCTGCCAACCCCGACACCAGCTGCTGTTTGGCGTCGCTGTGCTCTCCAGATCAGTTAAACAGTTTAGATACTCATGGGGGCGCACCAAAAAGAGAGTCCAAAAAGAATAAGTAGAGACATGTTCTTTATTTATCTTTGTTCAGCAAAACAAAGGGCACATCAATAAAATATATGGTGAGATCAGCCTAACGCGTTTCACTCCCTACCAAGGAGTTTCTTCAGGGCTGAAAGAACAAATAAAAGACAAAATATTCCCATCAATTTCCTGCATAGCCAAGTGTGTACATATTATCCCATTTGACATTACATCAAGGTAGATTCCTTGTAACCTGCGTGTTTCCCTGGAACCCAGGGAAAATAAAGAAAAGACACAGTAGCCTATTGCAGAGGAAAGACTGATCAATGAATATTTGTTAGCTTTAAAACTTTAAAAACATCCTTTTCTAGGCGGTTACCTCCACGGAAGGGGGAAGGTTTACGTGGAAGACCAGCAAGAAAGGTACAAAACATCCTAAATACACTGTATAATTCTCAATTGAGATTCTTCTTCAATATTGAGCATCCCCTACATGGAGAGGTAAGTATATCACTATTCATAGAAGAAAGCATATATCTCGCATTGTCTTAACACATTTAGATCTATTTTCACTATTTCACAGTCATGAATAGGTGACCTGTACAAAGTTTTACTGTTTTTGTATCATAGGTTGGAGAGAACATACCAAGGATACAATCTATACATTTTTTCGTCTTGTTGTATCATATATTCTAGACAATTTCATAGTATGTGTATATACGCATGGCACAGTTAAGAGCTCTACATCGTCTTCTCTCTCTTTTCTGACATTTATATAAAAAACAAGAGTACGTCTACCCATATTCAAGATAGACCATCCTCCTTTCCATCTAATGGGTTATATTTCATTGTCGAAGGGACATGGAGAGGGGAAGGTAATACTAATGTAGAACGCAAATTTTTTGGCAGGGAAGAGTATACTACCACGGCTATGGTTCTTACCGCTGTGAATATTTTCAGTAAGTTGTCCTTAGTAGGATCCCTCTCTGACCACACTGATATTTTCTCGGTCGGTATTCCAGCCTATTTCTAATCAGTAAAAGAAACATTGTTTTAACATCAGATCTATATTCTGTTATGTTACGCCTACGGTGTCTTATATATCTTCATATTATGCATACCTTTAAAAAAACTTTTTGGAGTATCTATCTTCCCTTCTCTTTTCTTTCCATATCTCACCATATATTTTATTGATGTGCCCTTTGTTTTGCTGAACAAAGATAAATAAAGAACATTTCTCTACTTATTCTTTTTGGACTCTCTTTTTGGTGCGCCCCCATGAGTATCTAAACCACCTAACATTGCTATATTTTACTACTAAACAGGCAGTCACAATTGCAATTCCCTTGCAGTTGAAAGGGGTTTGATTTAAATGGTGAAACAGATGCAGTGGCACCGAAGCCAAAAGTTGCCATAACTCTGCTAAACATCAAATATTAGTATATTTTATTATGAAACAGGCAGTCACAAGTGCAGTTATCTAGCAAGCACTAGGGTCGTGATTTAAATAGTACAGCAGGTGCAGTGGCACTGGGACCAAAAGCACCAGACACCCCACTAGACACCTAATATTGCATATTTTACCCCTAAACAGGCAACCCCAACTGCTGCTACCTTGCAGACAACATGGTCCTGTTTTGAATGGTGCAGCGGGTGCAGTAGCACCAGGACCAAAAGTTGTCAGAAGTCCTCTAAACACATAATATTGCTGTATTTGACTACTATACAGGCAGACGCCATTGCAGTTACCTTGCAGTTAAAAAGGGCCTGATTTGAGTAGTGCAGCAGGCGCAGTAGCACTGGGGTCAACAGCTCAAGGGACCCCACTAAGTGCAGAATATTGATAAATGTTACTACTAAACAGGCAGTCACATGTGCAGGTATCTAGCAGGCGCTAGGGCCATGATTTCAATGGTGCAGCAGGTGAAGTGGCACCAGGGCCAAAAGTTGTCATAACTCCTCTAAATACCAAATATTGCTATATTTTACCACTAAACAGGCAGTCACAAATGCAGTTATCTTGCAGGCACTAGGTGCATGATTTGAATGGTACAACAGCTGCAGTGGCACTGGGCCCAAAAGTTGTCTGAACGCCTCTAAACACACAATATTGCTATTATATTAATTAATTTTATTTGTTCCCTCTTTCTTTTCATTTTTCTAAATGTTGCTATTACTTATCCACACAATACCACTAGTAACAGCAACATATACTGCCTCTCAGTACATAAACAAGTTGTAACATTTTAACAGACTTTCTGTAACTTATATTGTATAACTGCTTCGCAAGCTACAACTTACAACAAAAAACAGCTTATTATTAATTACATAGAGAAAACCTAATGCCTTTACCATTGCTCGTTAAAATGTGGGGCTGCATGGAAACATCGTGCTATGTACAGCCCCCCACTACTGCTGTGCCCCTCCATTGCAGCTGAAAGCAGAGACAGATGATTTTCTGGCAATACATATAATGAAATTATACATGGGTAAAAAGTGAATTACGGTAATTATTTCACCTTAGCGTTCTGAGTGTCATCATAGACAACACAAGCCTCGCTCTCATTGTCTATTTGATGTCAATAAGAAGCTCTTAGTTGAAAACATCCCTGTATTTCAATATGACCTATTTAAAATTCTAAATATAATGGATAACGAAATGTTTTTTCGTCATTCACAACCAACCCCCCACCCCTCACCCCCAAATCCCCTGCGACCCGACCCCCCTACTGCTGTTACATACCAGCCACAACTGAACTTGGGATGATAAGTTAAAAGAAAAAAAAACGTATGGTCACCAGAGCGTCATAACAGATGTGTTCACAGGCGACTAGGTGCATGCATGAACATACGTCATCACGCTGAAGCCAGCCATTTTGATATTTTTTTCTCTATACCATTTAGCATCAGAAGCAAGCATTTTTTTTTTGCCAGAACTGTTCAGCATTGGCAACAAGCATTCACAAAGTCACAATATCAGTTAATACCAATGCTTTTTAAGCTTTTTAATTGTGACATTACCAATCTGTAGCTAGCAAATTACACAACTTCTGTATTGTAACAATGTAATACCATTGATTTACAACGTCACAGAGTCATGACGTAGTGTACACACGGCAGATCACAGAGCAGAATTACAACGGGCGTTCACACGATTAAAGGGAACTGTCTTTTACTCTCTCATCAGAAATATTTTCTCCTGCAAAATCCGTTTTAAGCCAATAAAATACATCTATCGTAATATGTGTGTGTTCTGCGCTGCTGGTTACTTAAAGCAAAAAAATCTGCATTTTACTACACAATCTACGTCACAGCCGGATTAAAATGTAACAATTATTAAACTATGTAATATATACATTGGGAAAACTTTACAAGCTGCATCTTGGGGTATTAGGTTTGGCAAAACATATTCCATCTTTCATGTGGAGGAGGAAGAGACCGTGGGTCGGGAGGAAGATGAGGCTGTGGGCACGTTTCTTATTTTCCCGCAGAGAACACGTGGCATGCTGTAAAAGCCCTGTCGTTTAATTTTTGGCAGTAGGCCTCACTCACGGTGGAAAGAAAAAAAATCTTACTGAACAATTCAGATAATTTGTTATTACAGGCGCCTAGCAACGCCACAGTCCCTCTGAAAGCTGCTCTGGAACAAACCTCCTTCCTGCCACTTCCCCTTAACTGAAAGTGAGATGGCAGGCTGTGTCTGCCAAGAGCCTCTTTATTTTTATTTATTGAACACTTGGCTCTTGAGGCTGAACTGCCTGCTCATAAGATAGCATGCTGCTTTGACTGAAATAACTGCTATGTGCTGGAGTTCCCTTCTGTGCTGCTAGGTATAAACTCCACCGCGCCATGCGGAAATAGAGGCATGGCTATGCAGAAAATGGAAGGTTCTAAAGTATACAATTGTAAGCCTCCCAGGATGGGCACATTTTTTTATTTAACAGGGTCTAGACTAATTTGCATATGGCTGGGTCTGAACTGGGTTGGAGAAGTGAGCTAAAGAACGATGATGGATTCAACCCAGATCTGTGACTGGGGGTGAGTGTCTGGAAGCTTTCAGCGCCCCGTCCATCATCTCGTTGTGTTTGCTCCACATTTTTTATTTCATCTATGCAGTCGGCCGAACTTGGGAGATTTTGCACTCGGGTACGAAGTTTCATGGGCCTCATTTATGGGAAATGACGCATCGCTGCGTGAAAGCAGCGATGCGTCACTTCTCAGTGCGCACTCCTTGCGACATTCCTGATGCGTCATATTTAATGTATGACGCATCATGTCGTAAGGAGTTACAGATACGTCAGTATTTCTGACGTATCTGTAAGCGCAAAAGTGACGCATTGCTGGAGTGTGTCACAAAAGTGACGCAACTCCAGCAATGCGTCCTTTCACATAGGGCAAGCCCCATGTGAAAGGGCCTGCGTCAGTCTTACACCTGCTGTGAGGCAGGCGCAAGATTTTGACGCAACAGCGTCCTAAAAGTGACGCAGTGAAATCGCATAGATTTCACTGCGTCACTTTTAGGACCCTTCCTTGAGTCAATACGCTCCCCTTGCATACATTATACCTGGCGCAGGTATAATGTGGCGCAGGGGTTTACAAAGTGACGCATCTACCTAGATGCGTCACTTTGTAAATATGGTGCAACAAGACGCATGTTTTACGCCACTGGTGCGTCACAAAAAGTGACGCACCGGCGGCGTAAAATTGACGCACGGCCTTATAAATGAGGCCCCATGTATTTACCTGAAGTCAGCGTGGTCGTTAACAGATTCCTGTAGCCGGATGTCCTGTTCAAAATAGACAAAGCCTCAAGCTGTTTTCCTGCTTTTAGTTGCTTTGCTGCAGCGAAACTGAATGACCACGTTTGGTCTTGTCATCTACTTTAACCCATTTTGAAGTTCCATCCTTGGATTTATGAACGTGGGAAAGGAGACTGAGCTCCGCTACTCCAAATAACATGCATTGGCAAAGCCAGTAGTTCTCACCTATGCGAAAGCTAATGGCTTCTGTGATGTGTTTTAGCAGTGGCGACTCCTCCGCTATGGCGTATGAGCGTCACCTACTGCTTTCAAGCAGTGTGCGTTATCAGGCGGGGCTGCTCTGCTCTCGGAGCAGGGCAGGGAAGGAGTGGTTTGCCCACTCCTAAGTGCACAATGACTGTTTGGTCAGCCCTCTATGGCTGCCCAAAGCAGTGATGCGCACTCTCACCGTTCTCCATGCAGGCTGTATGAGAGCAGGAGCGGAGACGTGGTACCCGGCAGCAAGGTACATTTTAAAAAAATATATATGCTCACTCTCTCCCGCATTTGGGAACACCCCCCCCCCCCCGCAATCTCCTGCACCTGGGTGGGGTATAGACCGGAGTGGAATGGGGCAAAGATTGGAGGGGGGCAGATTGGTTGGTTGATAATTGGGTAGAATGGAATGGAGTGGGTGTAGATTGGGGTAGTTTGGAGTGAGATGGATTGGGGTGGAGTGGGGTAGATTGGGTGAGTGAGGTAGATTGAAGTGGAATGGGGTAGATTGGACTGGGGTAAATGGGAGTGGCATGGAATGTATTGGGGTAGATATGGGTGAAAGGGGGTATATTGGGTGGGGGGTTGATTGGGGTGGAGTGGGGTAGATTGGGGTGAAGAGGGATAGACTGATGAGGAGTGGGGTAGATCGGGGTTGAGTGGATTGGGATATATTGGGGTAGATTGGAGTGGAGTGGGGTAGATTGGAGTAGGCAGATTGGACTGGGGTAGGTAGGAGAAGGGAGTAGTATATTGGAGTGGAGTGGGGTAGATTAGGTGGAGTTGGATAGAGTGGAGTGGGATAGACTAGAGTGGGATAGATTGGGTGGATTATAGAAGGTAGATTGGAGCGAAATGGGGTAGATTGGAGTGAGATAGATATGAGTGGGGGTGTTTGGGATGGAGTGGGGTAGACTGGAGTGGAGTTGGATAGAGTGGTGTGGGTAGATGGGGTGAGGTAGATCGGAATGTGGTAGATTAGGTTAGGGTAGAGTGGAGTGGAATAGATTGGAGTTGAGTCGAGTAGAATGGAGAAGGTTGGAGTGGGGCAGATTGGATGGGGTAGATTGAAATAGGGTAGTTTGGGGTGGAGTGGGACAAGGTAAATTGGAGTGGGATGGAGTGGGTGGATAGGGGTGCAGTGGGTTAGATTGGACTAGAATGCATTAGATTCGGGTGGCATGTGGTAGATTGGGGTAAAGTGGGGTAGATTGGGTAGAGTGGAACAGTGTGTGGTAGATTGGGGTAGAGTGGAGTGGTGTAGATGGGTGGATTGGAGTGGGCAGATTGGAGTGGAGTAGGTTGGGGCAGATTGAAGTGGGGTAGGTTGGGGCAGATTGGATAGGGGTAGATTGGGATGGAGCGGAAATGGATAGGTTGGAGTGGAGTCAAGATTGGAGTGGACTGACATAGATTGGGGAAAAGTGGAGTGCAGCAGGTAGATTTGAGTGTAGTGTAGTGGGTTAGATTTGAGTAAAGCGGAGTGGTGTAGATTGTGTGGATTAGAGTAGGGTAGATGGGAAAGTAGTGGGGGAGATTGAAGTGAGGTAGATTGAAGAGGGATGATTTGAGTGGGGTAGTTTTGAGAAGGGTAGATTAGAGCGGAGTGTGGTAGACTGCAGTAGAGTGGGGTAGATGTGAGTGGGTTCGATTGCAGTGGAATAGAGTGGGGTGGGGTAGATTGAGGTAGAGTGGGGTGGAGTGGAGTAGATGGGGTTGAATGGGATGTATTGATTGGGAAGGGATAGATTGGAGTAGGGTAGATTGGGGTAAAATTAAACATGTTCCCAGTGCGGGCAAAATCCAAATAAAGTGTAGAGAAAAATCAGGAGATACTTGTGACATGAGTGGGTCTCAATGTTTCTCTGAGCAGTTCCTGACAAGAAGTGCCCCAAAGATTTCACCAAATCAGGTGTGGCTGCTGAAAGCCACAAGCTGATGCTGACAATGTCAGAAAGAAAGAGAAGTCACCATTAAGTAGAGCCTGGAAGGCTACAACTATGTGTCGTTGTTGAGTAGATCCTGGTCAGCCAGGGAGATTGCAGCTGCCAAAGAAGTCAGCCCATGACGTCTGGGTCTATTGTACTTTAATCCTCCATCGATGCTGGCACCAAAGAGAGGCTGCCACGAGGACAGAAGGCATAGGCTACCCTCGTCACATCAACTGATCTTCCAGACCAATGCACATGTACTGTGAGGCTTCAAAGGCAACCAGAGCAAAGGAATGAGATGCACTGCAAAGAAATAGAGCGAAAGGACGTGGGACTTTCTGCCCAAACTAAACCTGAGATCAGAACTTTTAAACTGAGTTGCACATCTGAATCCATTGAGAATAACAGTGAAATAATATGTACCTGTGCTTAATACATGCCTCTGCCGCAGAATACTGGGGATGTGAAGATACTTGAATCACCCTGGTGGGGAAAGAATATTGAGCCGGGGATGGTGTTGCGCTTACTGAGATCAGTTCCACGGCTACACCTGCATTAGCTAATTATACTGAATAGCGTAGAATTATAGTACTGCTGTTTGATTAGAGTACTTACATTTACAAAAAGGCAAGCACTAGGTTGACATTACGTTATTGTGTCTGTTGGTTGACTGTTGAGTTCTGAGCTCTTGCCCCGTACACCACAGCCCTGCAAATCTTATGACTGCGCTCCCTTGCTACCCTGATATTCTGTTGTGGACAGGCTTGTATTTTGCCTACTTTGCAGAGCCATAGTAGGACGGACACCAGTGACAAATGACTCAGCCGCACTGAAAGTCAGTAAAAACCACAAAACTAATATGAAAAATTCTTCGAAAATTGCAAAAATATTTTTTGCAACTGCGCATTTCTCAAAGCTAGGAAGATTGACTGTGGTATGGTAAATCTTTTGTTGTCATTCTTGGGGGGAAAACACTCATGCACAGCATGTTTCCCATCACCCCACCCCATCCCCAAAGAAAATGTTACATTTTGGCTACTTTCTCCGTCTCTTTGGGGGAATCCACAATCCCTAGGTACCGTTAGAATTCATTTTAAAATTCCCAACATGCGGGGAATAGGTTGCAAATTTGACTTGCATGCCTTTGGTACAAAACAAGTTGTGCAGTCATAAGTGTGGACTGGCCCCAAAGAGCAAAAAAAAAAGTATCAGCACTGCGGGGTGGGGTGACTATCAACGAAGTGGTTAAACTTTAAGACTACCTCTTTAAATATATTTGTCATGAACTCAAAAGATTTGGATTGTTATCTACTATTCATTGGCTGGATTCAAGGATGAATAATTATGCATTGTATTTGTGTTCTTTTTTGTAGGTGCAGTTCTGTTCATTGGAAGAGTTACAAATCCCCTGGAGTAACCAAAATGTCATAGATTCACTTTGCCTTTCTCTGCTTAATTACTCTGAAGAAAAAAGAAATATTTATTGAAATTCAAAATCAAAAACTTTTGAAAACATGTTTTTTTATACATTTGCTTGTGAATAAAATGTTACTACTTTTTTAGTTGTGTGTCATTTTGTATTTCATTACTCTTTCAATATACTTTAAATCTAGCAACCTCTCAGATACAGGGTGTACAGCTATCCTACTATCTTGGGGATCACATTCTGTCTTAGAAATATGAAACTATCATGAAGAATTTTCACGATTGCTCAGCCTTAAGGAATTCTCCAGTAGGAAGCGGAACATAGACAAACCTGTACATGAACCGTAAGTGTAAAATGATAGCGGCAGTAAGAGGAAACATAGTTTGAACTGAACCCCATAAATCAGGTGTTACTCAAAACTTAAGAAAACCACCTTAAGAAAATCATCTTTAGATCACACACTGACAAAGTCGAAATCATCAAAATCTGTGTGAGACTGATAGAGCAAATTTGTTCTTTATAGGTCGCAATCTGACAAAGACATTGATTTACACCCAAGACACAACTGGTAAGCTGAGTAAACTGAATACCACTAGCCTTCTCCCAAAAGATCTTTACTGATGACCATGAATGTGGAGTCATTCTGCACCAGCAGTCTCCACAAGGATGTGACAGAGGGTTTCAAAAACAAAATAAGACAAATTTCCCAGGATCACAGGACCCACTAGCTGCCACAGAGTCCAGGAGTATCAAGTGTAGCACATTATTAACTAACACGCTACACTCAATACTGACTGGAATTTGGAGTAATCATACTAGTAATGTGCTAAACACAATACTAGCTGGACATTGGGGTTATTGTGCTTGTGGAAAGTATTCAGACTTATTAATTTCACTGCCAGCCAATTTCTCATTTGATTGCGCTAACAGTGTTTAATTTTAATAACAGACCTTTTGGCTTAAAGGACCGTGTCTGTTGTACTTAAAACAAGAGGCCAGATTTAAAAAGCAGTTTTTCTGTCGCCAACACTCATTTGGAGTTTGTGAGAGATAAAATGCGTTTAGCAACGTACTAAAGCAATTTTAGGAATCTAACTTAACTTTACCTAAATGGGTTTAGAAATGGATAAGGAATTTCTATTTACAAGTCGAGTGCTGTAGGTGTCTCTTCCAAGTAGCGATTCCTATCTATATGTATCTAAGGTTTAGGACCAAAACAGAGGTCGTAAACCGTTGAAAAGTTACTGACCCCCTAAGTTGGGGTGGTAACCCACTCGCAAAAGGGTAGGGGTGTGCTAGGGACCTATTCCGTGTTGCGAATACAGTCAGTCATGCACCTACTAAAACCTTCATCCAGACAAAAAGGGGGGTCCCAAAACGCGTTTTTCCCATTCATTTTTCCATAGGGCGGTTGGAATCACTTTTAGCTCGAACGGCTGAATGGATTTACACGAAACTTGGCAAAATTGTAGATATGGTTTGCCCAAAGTGCCTTTGCTATGTCTCAATATATGTGCTCCAGTGGATTTTGAGAAATTAAGGTTTCAAAAAACAGATATATCTGTGACAGCGTCCCGGTTAGCGCCCCGGTTCGTGTACCTGACGCGTAATGGAACTTCGCGAGGAGAAGCGGATTGGTTCCCCGGTGACTGTGAACATTCTAAACAGTCCGGAGCGGCCACCATCTTGTGTCTCGGTAGGATCGAGACACAAGATGTGGCAAAAACAAAGGGGGAAATGAGCATAAGGCGGCGGAGTACATCCTCCCTGACCCCCTAGGTTTGATGAGGGGGCTTTAAAAGGGCCCCGTGGGGTGAAAAAAACAATATATATATTTTCGGTTTTTTTGCGGGGGGAGGGCACGGTACGCGCACCGGGAAGCGGTCCGGGAAGCGTAATATTGGGAAAATGGGATGAAAGAATGTTCAAATATTGTATGTTTATTGATTGTTCTTTTTGTTTTTTTTATTTAAGTACCAACATGTAGGTACCAATGCAGAGTCTAAAAATAAATATACACCGTTTTCTTTGTAAATATCTTGCATGTTGTTTCAGAAGTTATTGTGGTATATGGAATTCATAGCGTAGTCTGTCAGGAAAGCAGAAACACCATGGAGGCAGGAGATGATAAAGAGATGTTAAATACACATTGGAGATAATATAGTGGAAGAAAGGAAGTAACTATGAGCAAACTTACTATGTAACACAAAAAAGTTGCACAGTATATTTAAAGTCTGACTTTACATTATAATCAATTTGCTAGTACTTTACAAAATACATATAAAAATGAATAATGTGTCAAACAATTTTTGAATTATTAAATATAAATTTATTTTTCTGATTCGTTTTCAAAATTAAAAAGAATTTCTAATAATTCATTGTCAGAATTTTTTTCATTTTCAATTAGGAAATCTACTGAATCTACACATTGCAGAAGTTCAAAGTCCCGTGATTCATCATAGAATTCAGAGTCAATTTTTGTATCTGTGTTGCTTCCTGCAACAATTTCCAAGTTCGTTTTATTCTCTCCTTCCATTTTTGTGCTGTAAAATGAATTTTTAAAAAATATATCAGTACAGATAGGGCACTGTTGGGTTTAAGTACAGACAGGTAGTTTGTTTTTTTAAACAGTGATTTTATCTTTGGGCAGTGTATGGTATCAGACTGGAAGTAGAAATATAAAAAAATGTATGTGATAAAGCCTAAGTTAATTCTTAATTATACAAGACAAGCCTAACTCCATCCATAACTAAAACAGAGAAGTCTATCTTATTCTATAACTATTACAGAGGGATAGTATATAACTATTAGAAAATGTTTTCCTAATTAACTTAAAGTGCAGAACATACTACAGATTTTAAAATAACATCTTACCTTTCAAAAAGAAGTTTAAGTTCTCAGTTGAAATGCACTTGATATGTACTTCAGGAAGTAGTAGTCAAAATGGCTGTGTTTCTCTCTCTTTCTTTATATATATTCAGGTACATAACCAATCAAATGTCATGAAATAATAGAAGATATTGAAAGTAGCATTTTGATTGGTTGTCAATTCTAACACTTCATAAGTGTTTTTGTTTGGTAATTTACCTCAGGATATTTAGTCAGGCTTACAGCATAATTTTCTCAATGGAATTCCATCAAATTTGGGTAAATGGTAGGGACTGTTATGTAGTAGGGCCTATTCTATATTTGATGAATGTGTCTGTAGTGGTTTTTCTGTAAATTACTTTCCCACCTTTTTTATCGAGCGCTCACCGGTGCGCTCCCCGGTACGCGAACCGGCAGCGTTACGGGAGTCCTCCATTTTGTGCATTTTGTGTATCTGTAGAATTGAGTCATAAGATGGAGGACAAACAATGTTCGGAATGGGTAGAAGGGGGCACGGTAGACACTTTGTGACCCTCTAGGTTTTCTGAGGGGGGATTAGGATGGTGATATATGCAAAAATAAAAAAAATAATTTTTTGAAAATTTCGTGGGGGGAGCGCCCGGTACGCGCACCGGTAAGCAAACCGGGGAGCGTACTTTGGTGAAAAAAAAAAAATTAGAAAAAGATAAACGTTTTGAATGATCAGAGGTAGGGTAGCTCGGAAAAGAGCTATTGGGTTCTGTGGCTAATTAGGTACCTACAAGTAGGTTCCAATGCACACTTTTAAATAAAGGACGAATATTCTATTACCTTCATCGTAGAAGTGCACACCATCTCTTCTGTAGATGTGTTGAATGTTGGAACGCAAGTTATTGTTGTATATTAAACTCATTCCATAGTCTCTCATGCAAACAGAAACAGATTTATTCACATGTTTCCGTGCTTTCTCAAATTGTGGAAAAAATTGGTTGGACCACTTACATTTCTGTCTTTGACATATATTGGAATATACCAAGGCAGTTTGGGGAAAAAGTGTCATCAAATGAAGAAAGGTGTTCTTTAAAAGCATTTCAAAATCATCTCCAGTCATAGTGCCCAAATCATTTCCACCACAGTGCACTATTAAGAGGTCAGGGTTTGGCAGATGCATAATGTTTTTTAAATTAATACATATAAAATATATTTTTCCTTTAAAAGAAGAATACATTTTACAGCTTTTGATATTTGCTATTAAAAAACCATTGAAATTCACTGAAAAAAACATAGGTTATAGACCATATATAGTTAGAAATTAGCATTTACAAAACCTTAAAAAATCACTGAAAAAACCATAGGTTATAGACCATATATAGTTAGGAATTAACATTTACAAAACCTTAAAAATTCACAGAAAAAACCATAGGTAATAGACCATATATAGTTAGGGATTAGCATTTACAAAACCTTATTTTACTCGCACAAAACCATTGAAATTCGCATATATAGTTAGTTCCACTAACTATATATCGCGCACCCGCAATCCACTGCTAATGATGTCACATATTACATCATTCATGACATGGTCAGTGACATCACTGATGACATCTCAAATGACATCACTGATGACATCACTGATGACATCTCATTTGACATTACTGATTACATCACTGATGATATCATTCATGTGATAATACGTTGAACCTCTTCAGACTCTAATATAACCTTACATACACTCAGTGTAAACAGACACCCACAGACTGTCACTCATCCATGGAGTTACTCACACACCTACTCAGTCATGCAAAGAATCAATCACACCTCCATTTCCTCAACTATACAGTTATACACACCTTACTTATTACAACATATACTAACACATATTTACTCTTTTATAAAATCCTTGATTGAAGTTCACAATGATCCATACAGCCACTCACACATTCACTGGCTCTTACGCACAGTTATTTATATATGTCAACTCTCACATGTGCTGTGTTTTACATATGTACTTACTTTGACATGTAGCACTGAGATATCCATTCACTCACCAATACACTCATGCACACAGTCAACCGCCCATACAGCTGTTTCCACATGCACTTTTGAAGTCATACATCTAGTGAATCAACTGCTCACACATCTATGCACAGAGTCATACCCCTCCCAGCCACCCACACACATACTCAGTCTCCCATACAAATATTTGGACAACCAATCAATAAACCATATACTTACTCATATAGATACTGATTAACACATGCAGCAGTTTACAGAACAACAGACATAATGATGCACAAATTAAGACACTTTAGTCACTAACCCATGCACTGAGTGAGACACATTTAATCACTCACTCATACAGTCAGTCATGCACCTACTAAAACCTTCATCCAGACACTGATACATCCACTCATTCTTCAATATGTAAGACATATTTTAACTCTACAGAAACATACAGTCACTGGATGTTGTCATCAGTGATGTCATCAGTGATGTCACTGACCATGCCATGAATGATGTAATATGTGACATCTTGCAGTGGATTGCGGGTGTGCGATATATTGTTAGTGGAGCTAACTATATATGCGAATTTCAATGGTTTTGTGCGAGTAAAATAAGGTTTTGTAAATGCTAATCCCTAACTATATATGGTCTATTACCTATGGTTTTTTCTGTGAATTTTTAAGGTTTTGTAAATGTTAATTCCTAACTATATATGGTCTATAACCTATGGTTTTTTCAGTGATTTTTTAAGGTTTTGTAAATGCTAATTTCTAACTATATATGGTCTATAACCTATGTTTTTTTCAGTGAATTTCAATGTTTTTTTAATAGCAAATATCAAAAGCTGTAAAATGTATTCTTCTTTTAAAGGAAAAATATATTTTATATGTATTAATTAAAAAAAAATTATGCATCTGCCAAACCCTGACCTCTTAATAGTGCACTGTGGTGGAAATGATTTGGGCACTATATATGGTCTATAACCTATGGTTTTTTCTGTGAATATATATATGTATATATATATATATATATATATATATATATATATATATATATATATATATAATATGGCCTCCAATCAATGTGATTCGCAACTTGCAACATACCTCATCGAGATTTATGAGGTAGGTTCGATTGTGACCCACTACGATTCGGAGTTTTAAGAACTGACCTATTAGCACATAGTTCAGTTATTAGGATTCTGTATGCAGCGCAAAAATACTGCTCACAAATGGCGGACAGTAAATAGTACATCTTTCCCAAGAAGCCTTAGCACTGTTTTTCAGCCTGAAAAGAAATGAGAGATTGTTCATTACCCGAACAAGAGACTCTTAAACATATTATGCTGAAACATGTTGGCTTTTGAATCTTTTGCTTTTTAATGATTTGGCATTCTCTCTTGTCAATGAATTGACAGTCCAAATGTTTACAACTTAGTGCAGCTGTTAACAACTGGACTATTTTCACGTATTATGGAACAAGCAAATAAAGAATTAAGCATCAAACGTTTAACTAGTGGGTAAAATATTATTTTAAGACCTCAATGTGTCTTCTAAAACATATAACAAATTTACATACCATGTGATTTTAATTAAGGCATCAACCCATTGTGGAGGAGGTTGGGCAAAGAGGAATCTCTGGGAAGTTTATGTTCACCAGAAATATCGCTACCAAAGAGAAGTAGCTTTCTTCTGTTGTATGCATCTTTCTACAGACTCCTCACCTTATAAATGAGGTCCTAAAGCAACCCCTACCTGGTAGGTGAGAGTTAGAGGTGCCTATTAAAAAACAGAAATAATGCAACATAACTTGGGCAAAGTACCGTTCACTGTGTGCAGTATACTGGAGGTTATATTACTAGAAAAAGTATGCAAAAATAACCATGTATCCGCCCAGCAGGTATCTGCAGCCGGGCCGATGCTTGTAGAGAGCCATGGATGCAGATATGACTGTAGTGAAATAAGTATAAATGCCCTCTGGAGGGCATAGCAGATTTTGACACATAGGCTAACCTAGCAAAAACTCTGTGCACTTCAACAACACTGTGCCATTTTTAGCTGTCCTGATAAGTGCAGTTAATGAAATAAGATACCACATTTATGGGGTTAGGCGTCTTTTGTCTATCCTCCTTGGTTAGATGTAGAGGGAGGAAGAAAGATGGATGTGTGATAGAACGTGCAATATAGAATGCAGAGATCTCCTTGGGTAAAAAGGCTAAGCCAATGTGAAGAACCAGCTTGCTTGTGGTAAAAAGCCGAACTGTGGATACACCGAACGGCCTGAAGTTCTCCAACCCTGTGGACAGAACTAATTGCTTCAATCAGGAATGTTTTTAGAGTCAGAAGTAGAGGTAGGCAACTGTGCATCGACTAAAATCAACATTTCACCAAGAAAGTCGAAAGAAGAATCAAACCCAACTGAGGAACAATTAATGAAGTGGGATGGTACAAGTAAAAGAAGTCTTTCAAACAATTCACCACGCTTAATAGGGGACGTTCTTTAGGCAGATACAAGAAGGCAGGCCCATGATTTTCTTTCTCATAAGGGTTATGGAAGGTGGTCCAGAAGCTAAAATGAGAGCTTTAAGTCTGTAAATCCACACTACTTTTCTCAGTCATATGAAAATAAAATCTGACATTCTCAGCAAATCATGTACTTCCAACAGGAGCAGCCTGTCAGATGATTCCCTTGTGTTAAACTGCAGCATCCCAGAGTGTTCTTAGGAACAACTAGAGCACTGACAGTCTTACTTATGACAAAAGTGTGACACACCTGAAGCCATCTTGATTGAATCAAACTGATAAAACTTAAAACATTTAATTTAGAAAGGAACAAAATTAATGAGGGAGTTGAGTTTGTCAAAGAAGGTATGGTTAGTGCTGTAGAAAGAAAAATAAGGGCACATTTGAAGTGAGTTTGCTAATATCTTACTCTCCTATTTCATTTAAACATTCTTACATGCAAACAAAAATATGCACTTTCAAAACCAGCAGCAGACTGGCAGTTAACTCCCTGGTGAGCAGCAGCTTTACTACAGTGTTTTATTGAGCAACTAGAGTGCTAACATTCTGAATTTATGCCAAAAGTGTGGCACATCTGAACACCATCTTGATGGAATCAGAGTAGAAAACTGAAAGCATTTTCCACTGAGGATACTGCTGTAAATGAGGAAATTAGGGTGCTTCATAACCAATAATTTTCCCAAGATGGCCACCAGAAAACAAACCCCTTAATATAGCACAAATATGACACAAATTTATAGCTAGATCCCGGGCACACATACATAATTTCAACAAGACATACAAATATCATTTGAAGCAATTTGTACAGAATTCTTGGGTGATGTCATAATTTCTTTATTCTGATGGAAAACGCAACCAGCCGACACGTGTTTCGTCGGGGAAAAGTAACCCCACGACTCTTCAGGGCTTAGGGAAGTTGTCAAATGCTGTAATTTCCCTATGCCGGTGATAATTCCAACCCGGCACAGCACAAGTTAAAATATACAGTTGAATCCAAGGTGATAAAAAGTAAGGCATCTGGAAATTGGAGCTGCAGTGTTGCGTGGTCGGAATGGCGGTGATAATTACAACCCGGCAGCACTCGATACAGGTGAAAGTGCGCAAGTCAAAATGTCCTGTGAATATCTGTAATGAGTTAGAAAACGGCTAAAAACCGCCAGTAGCATATACATGCAAATCAAAAGTCTCTATAGTCTACATGCAAGGTGATTTCACCTATTCGTCGTGTATGAGTACATTCAAGGAAGAACACGTGTGCGTGTTCACCGTATCCATTTTGATACAAAGCAATGCTGAATATTCTAGAACCCTATTTTGGCTACCCCCATCTGACGGTTATGGGAGACCTGAATTTCCATCTCGAAGACCCATACTCCAGTGAAACCCTCTCCCTTCTTGACTCCCTGGCTGCTTGTGGTCCTCGGCAATTAGTCAACAGCCCTACTCATCGGGCTGGACATACGCTAGACGGGGTATTTACAAATGACCATAGACTAACAACAGGTTCTCCCATTCCCCTGGTATGGTCTGACCATCTAGCTGTCCCCTTGGAATTTAAATTACCTCCCTCCTCCACTAGGTTGAGTGTTCCCAGGAAACTGGAACCTAAGCGGAACCATAGGAAAATTTCTAATGATACCCTACCCCCCTTATCCCGAACGTTATGCCAGCCTCACTGAAGGATGTCAATGTGGCTGCGCTTAAATTCTCTAACTCTATTGCTACTGCAGTGGATCTCCTAGCTCCCGCCTTATACCGTTATTCTGCGAGGAAGAGACCCTCGGCCCCCTGGTTTTCAGAAACCCGCAGACTTTTAAGACAGGGATGTAGGAAACAGGAGAGGCTCTGGCGAGTGAGCTGGGATAGCCGGGAGAGGGAAAAGCATAAACATCTTCTTAGAGAGCATAAAGCAGAGGTAATTAAGGAAAAGCAGGCTTACTTTTCCAACTTAACCGCCTCCTTACTTCCCCCAGGGAACTGTTTAAAATTGTAGATTTCCTGTGCACTATGCAAATCCCCGACCCCATTGTCGGTTCTCAAGAGCTATGTGACCAAATTTCTTTATTCTTTTACAAATTGCCGACATCCATGACGCCCTTGAATCACAAAGGGACCTGTTGGGTTCTCCTCCCCTCTTGACCCCTCTATCCACAGATTCTCAGACAATGGACCCCCCTTCGAGCCTGTCCAATTTCCCTTCCCTTACCCTCCAGCAATTAGACCTGCTTCTAACTAAGACCAAATCTGGATCCCCATTGGATCCATGTCACCTCAAAATTCTTAAATACTGTAGGGAAGTCTTACTGCCCCCCCTCCTTGACATGATGAATCTCGCCATGAAGGAGGGCATCTTTCCATCTTCCTGGAAGAGTGCAGTGGTTAAGCCTCTGCTAAAAAAAAACAACTTTAGACCCAGAGACACTAAAGAATTTTCGGCCTATATCCCTGCTCCCTGCCCCAGCAAAGATGATTGAAACACACCTCAACCTGCATTTGACGGCTTTCTTGGACATCTCTGGCCTCCTGGACCAGTCACAACATGGTTTCCAGAGGTTTCACAGCACGGAGTCAGCGCTCACTGTAGTGCTCAATAACATCCGCACTAAGGTCGACCAGGGCCATACTACCCTTTTGGTCCTGCTCAACCTGACAGCAGCCTTTGACACCCTGTCCCCCTCCATTTTAACATCTCGTCTTAAGGGGATAGGGGTAGAAGGACCGGCACTGAGCCTCTTGGCCTCCTTTCTTGACCAGAGGGAACAGAAGGTCAAACTGGGAGAGTTTCTATCCCCGCCCATACCTGTGCAATGTGGGGTCCCACAGGGGTCAGCCTTGAGCCCCACGCTATTTAACATCTATGTGGCCCCACTTGCCAGGTTAGTAAGATCTTATGGGATGGAGGTGGTATCGTACGCCGATGACACCCAGATTATGGTGTCCCTCTCCCACTCGGCTAGTACCTCCGCCGTCAGCTTCAGGAACTGCATGGAGGCAGTTTCTCAGTGGATGATCTTAAATTCACTGAAGCTGAACGGAGAGAAAACCGAGGTCCTGATTTTCGGCGAAAATCAGAACATCTGGTCAAATGACTGGTGGCCATCATCCCTTGGAACCTGCCCATCACCCACGAACTCAGCACGCAACTTGGGTGTGATGATCGACCCCTCACTTTCCTTGACACAGCAGGTGAACAGGACTGTGGCCACCTGCTGGGGTGTCATTAGGACCCTCAGGAAAATTACCCACTACCTTTTCCTGCAAACCCGCAAACAGATCGTGGTTGCCTTAGTCGCCTCGCGGCTGGACTATTGCAACGCGCTATACTTTGGCATAAATAAAGGCCTTATACAGCGCCTGCAGTCTGTCCAGAACGCGGCGGCCCGATTTGTTCTCGATGCCCCTAGGCTCTCGTCTGCCACTGTCGCTAGGAAGAGTCTGCATTGGCTCCCGATCCAGTCCAGGATCTCTATTAAGATCATGTGCCTGGTTTATGGGGCCCTGTCCAGGCGAAGGCGCTGGGGGCGTGAAGGCCCTGCTGGTTCTCTATGTCCCTGGCAGGAGCCTTCGCTCCTCTAACAAGAACCTCCTGTCGGTGCCTCGATTTCGCAGAGCCAAATGGGGAGGAAGGGCCTTCTCCTTCTTGGCCCCTAAATTGTGGAACACCCTCCCCTCTGAATTAAAAACTCAACCGTCCATCTCGCTTTTCAGGAAGGCATTAAAGACATGGCTTTTTGCAGAGGCTTATCTATAACCTGGTTCCCGGCCCCTACTTTACTCTTTCTGTTAGGCGCCTTGATGCCCACCGGGCAAAATTTGCGCGATACAAGATTATTTTCATTCATTCATTCATTCAATGCCAACGTCCTGGCGGGGCCGGTTCCCTCGATGACTCCATATTCACAGGACATTTTGACTTGCGAACTTTCACCCGGATTGAGTGCTGCCGGGTTGGAATTATCACCGCCATAGGGACATTACAGCAACTTCCCTAAGCACTGAAGAGTCGTGGGGTTACTTTTCCCCGACGAAACTCACGTCGGCTGGTTGCGTTTTCCATCAGATTTTCCATCAGATTAAAGAAATTTCAACATCACCCAAGAATTCTGTAAAAAATGCTTCAAATTATATTTGCATGTCTTGTTAAAATTATGTATGTGTGCATGGGATCTAGCTATACTTGTTCGTTGTAAGGTTTCCCTACACACAAATAAAGGGTTACAAGGGTCTCCCCTTAATAGGCAGCACCATATGCACTATTGCGACCCACATACACTAACGTAAATTTGCTGTGCGCCATTACGTCCTGTATACCAAAACCCTCAACCTCCATTGACAGAAGTGTGCGAAACACTAAATTCTCTTGTTTTTCTGAAGTAATATATAGTGCAGTCGTGACTCGAAGCTTTGGAGTGCTTTACATGAGCAGTAGTTACATTGCACAAGGACACATTCATTTTGGTTTGAGGCAAAGGGAGATTATCCTCTCCCTTAAGTGTAACATATAATCAAGTAATCAACTGGCTAAAAAAACACAAAGATAGCAAATTATTTAAAAGTGCTTTGTTGCTATTTGAGAACTCAGAAAATATGCTCTCATTTTACTTGTTTGGAGCACTAACTATCATTTCTGTGGGAATAAGACCCTCTCATTGAGGAGGGTGCAGAGACAAAAAGCTGGCCATTCTGGGCAGGTGGGAGGGGCATTGCCAGCACAACGGACCATGGAGGGCAGAAAAAATGGGGGCAGGGGCTTCAAGCCAGCCATGCAGATCAAACAAGAGAGGCTGCGGCAACATAAAAGACCACTGGGGAGAGAAGGACGAGGCAGTGGCAGTACAACCATACATACCAACAGACCCGATTCAGGCAGAAGACTAGTTGTTTTTAAGCTCACAAAGACTTCATTTTATCTGTCACCTGCCTAAAATCTCCTCTTTTTCAATGCAAGTCAAAGGTGAAAATCAATTTCCCAGGGTAGATATCAGGGGTTGCAGCAGCACCATACACCACACAGGGCAAGTGGGACCGCAGTACAGCACAATGAACCATGGAAAGTAATAGGGAAGGGATAGGGCAATGCACATGAACAATAAAGAGGCAAGGGCAGGAAACTGGCCTTACCGGACAGGCAAGAGGGACTGTGCAGCATAACAGACCATGAAGGGCAGGAGGGAGGAGGCAGGGGGATGACAATTGACCAGACAAGGCAGGAGGGAAGGGATAGGGGTATGCACATGCAAAACAGGGGGCAAGGGGGCAGGGCAGGAGCAGCAAGCTGACCATGGGTGGCAGATGGGATGGGCACTGAAAGCACAAAACACCATGGAAGGCAACAGTGAGACTATGATGGCATTCATGCAGACAATGGAGTGAATATGGGAGGGGTCAGGGGCAGCCAGCTGACCACACCGGGCAGTTAGGAAGGACAGCGGCAGCACAGAAGAACATCATGCCAAGCAGGAGGGTCAGTGGCAGCACAATATCTATAGTGGGCAAGAGGGAGGGAGGAGGGGTATGTATAAAGGAACATGGAGGACAAAAGGGAGGGTTAGGGCACCGGCAGCAGATTAGCCCAGCATCATGTGACTCTGGGCAATAGCTTGCTTAATCTTCCCGACGGCCCCCAGCGCCTAGAGACCCTTACAGGTGATTGCGCGCTTTACAAATGTGGATTACTTACTAGGGGTGGGACACAGACTTAGGAGGGAAGGGACATCACAACAGACCGTGCAGTACAACAGAGCAGTAAAGGCAGAAGGGAGTGGCAGCAAAAGGAACCATGGAGGGGATAGGGGCAGGGTACTTAGACAGGCGGAGATGACAGGGACCAGCAGCAGCCATCTGACCATGCTAGGCAGGTGGGAGGGGCAGTGGCAGCTCAACAAAACACTCAAGAGTAAATAGGAGGGGCAGTTGCAGGCCCATGGAACATGGTGGACAAAAAGGAGGGAGCAGAGGCATGCACACAGACATCAGAGGCAGGGGGAAGGAGATTGGGGCTGAAAGCTAAGTACAGAGGCTAAGCTGGAGGTCAGGAGAAGTGGGCAGGGACACCAAGCTAAATGGAGGGCAGTAGTAGCACATTGGACAATGCAGGGCAGATGGGGGTGGGCTGGTGCATGGACTCAGACAACAGAGGGTAGGGAGGAGGTGGATGGGACAGCAAGCTAACTGTTTAGGGCAGGCAGAAAGAGCAGTGGCAGAGCAATGGCCACACACAGCAGTAATGAGGAAGCAGGGTCATGGACTTGGACAATAGATGGCAAGGAGGAGAGGGGCAGGAGCAGCAAGCTTGGGTGGGGGTAGCACAATGCCAGGACCTGCATTCAACTCCCCCACCGTGCTTTGCGATTAGCATCTTACCCTAAAAATTCCCTTGCTGCAAAAACCCATATCCACCCTAAACCCTAAAAATTCACTTGCCAGTCAAAAGCCCATACCCACCCTAAACCCTAGAATTTCCCTTGCCATCCAAAAACCCATACCCACCCTAAAAATTCCTTTGCCATCCAAAAACCCATACCCGACACTTATTTTATATAGTTAAGAGGAAAGAGCCTTGTTTGGTGGAGATTTACCTCTTTGCAGGCTTGTTGTCTTCTCTATTGGAGGATTCATGTTATCACATATTTCTGGATGAAGATGCAACAGGGCCAATCACATTGCTAAAACTTACACAACGTCGTTAGTGACATTTCCTTGTGCTCCATTGCGCAGTTGTAGTGTAGAAAGCGTACTGAACATTTACCCAAGGAGGTAGCACTCAGAAGAAAGTACTCCACTTGGGTAGATATTTGTGCAAAACTGTGGACTCTTGTTGGATAAAGGGTCAGGTTCCTTTGTGGTCCACTCATTCACACAGCTACTGACACACACCCACCCAGACACTTAGACATCCACTCAAACAGTCCAGCACTCCCATACCCACTGACAGAACCACTCAGGCACTGATACACCCACTCACACACCGAGTCAGACCCATTAAGACACTCTCACACACAGTCATAGACCCACAGAGTCACTCATGCTCCCAACTCAGACCCTCTCACACCCACTCACAAACCTACTGTCACTCTTGCACCCACTCACAGAACCACTCAGACACTCTCAGAACCTTTCACAAATCCTTTCAAATCTAAAGGTTAAAAGGTTTGTTGTAGTTAGTAAATACAAATTTTTAGAAACTGAGAAATTCATCTAACAAATCAAAGGTTACAAGTATGTTATAGTTAGGGAACAGCATTAAAAAACTTACAAATTCACTGCAAAAAACAAAGGCTACAGGGACGTTATAGCTAGGCTCAGCTACTTAGTCACCGATAGCGCCACTCACATATCTACTCACAGACCCATACAGCTACTCACACAGCCATGCACTCACCCATACAGCTACTTACTCAATCAGCAGCAGGCATTCAGACAGCCACTCACTCACCCATAGTCCCTCACACACCCACTTATACACCGACACAGCTACTCACACACCCATTTATACACCCATTCAGCCACTCACACACTGTAGGAAGCTGGTTCTTTATGTGATATATCAATAATCTGATATACCATGTAAAGAGTCCAGGGGTTCCCTTTTAAGTGGACAGGGTCTTGTTCTAGCCATCCCAAGGTTCTTTATTAGAGGTTGTGTGGTCGAGCAGCCTTGTGCTTAACCAAAAGGAGTGCAAGACATCTGCAAATAAACACAATGATCTATAAATGACACATACAACTCAAAAAGGAGAACCACACTAATTTATATTAATAGCAAGTACCTTTCTATACGTTTTGGCATCAGAGAAAAATTGCTCAGGTAAGTAAATTTTTAAATATGAAATATTTTAAGTTTAAAAAGAGGATACAGTGCAATTTTTGAGGTCTGCAATGTTAGCCCATGGAAGGAAGGACAAGTTCTGCAAACAGGCATAGTACAGCGACTTACAGGGCCAATCTCCAGGATTTAAGGTGAGTGGTGAGCAAGGTCCAAGGCAGCACCAACAGTACACCATCAGCAGCAGGAGGGTAGCGGGGTGCAGGGTGCAAAACTGCATAGGAGCCCAATGTTATTCTATAAAGATTGGGCTTTGCGAAAAGAGGCTGCAGGCTCCGGCTAGGAGGCCAGTTGGGGTGAGCCAACAGGGGGGATAATGCATCAAGATGCTGGGACATAGGGACACCTTTGGTCCTCTTTTCCATGGCTCAGGGATGACTTGGCGTCTGGGTTTTTCCTTACTGGACCAGTCGTGGTAGAGGGGGCCTACGTGCAGAGGCTGCAGGTGATGTCGGAGGGCCCAAGAGGGGTGAAACTACGATGGACTCATGTTTTTAATGACCTTGATGGCACTATTGGCCCCCTTTGACTCTGGCTTGGAGCGACGAGTGCAATGGTGGCTTCAAGTGTCGGGTTTTGGCAGTGCTGGAGGCCTCAGAGCCCTTTCTTTTGGAGTTGCGGCAAAATGCAGGGAACAGTTCCGCTGTCCCATAGGAGGTCTTGGTTCTTTATCGAAGGCAGACAGTCCTTCCAAGATTCTGAAGTCAACAGCTGCAGGATGAGTCAAAGTCAGCGCAGTTTTCGAAAGGGATGCAGACATGCGAGAGGGACTGGTACCAGGTCAGCTCCTTCTTCTCTCCTATCTGCTTTTGGGGCTCTTCAGTGTCCTCTTTCTTCTTAGGTCATCATGATATGTTTCTCTGGTGACAGGGACTTCCCTAAATACTGAATGTAGAGGCGTTAGGGGAGTGTAGTGTAGGAGCAAAGGGCGACAGACCCTTGGGGTCACTACTTCCCCATATGACAACTTCCTATGAGAAGTGGGCATAACCTTTTCCCCAAATTTCTAGGTATGCCATCATAGAGATGGTTGCGTATGAAAAATTGTGTCTACCTCAGTGCAGCCCACCTTAGGGATCCACTTTAGGCCTGGAGGTGGCATACCTACCCGACTAGCTACATTTCTCACCTGTCCAGGTGCCAAGGGGGTCCTTGACAAGGGGGTGGCTTTCTCTCCTGTGAGGGGAACCAGACTCTCATTACAAAGGCTGCAGCTCTCTGAAGCTTGCCGGCCTGATAAAGCTAATCGCATGTAATTCTGTGGTTGAGACTGTTACAACACTTCCCGGACAGGCTTTTGTTCTTAGCCTCCTGGGAGCAGAGGCTCTCACTCTAGGAGGTCAGCACAGTGTCGGTGGTGGCAGGCTGGCAGAAACCAGCACACTAGAGGCTGGTAGGTGTTCAGGGAGCACCCCTAAGGTTCCCTCTGGGTGCATGTATTAATACATCAGTGTGGGTTTAGCAATAAGAGATGTTTGATAGCAAACATTCATATTTTCAGGGAAGCCATCATGTAGCTGGGGAATGAATTTTCATTAGTGTCGAGCACATGCTTTAAAATGGCTTCCATGTCCATTAGTACTGGCAGTAATAAGACTGACCAGCACAGGGGCATATCTGCTCATGCAGATATACCCTCACATGGAATATTCACCACCTTGCCTTAAGAGTGTCAGGCCTGCTGTAGGGGTGGCTTACAAATATCACATGCAGTGTATGGGGACATGGCACACAGGGATGTAGAACATGTTGTGTTTTTAATTTTGTCTGCACCAAGGCATGCACCTGCAATGGCAGCCTTATAAGTGCTTGGTGAGAGGTCCCTTAGGGTGTCATAGTTTGTTCTGCTGCCCCTAGGGACCCTCTTTAGTACCAAAGGCCCTAGGTACCAGGGGTACCCTTTACTAGGGACTTATAGAGGGTCCTAAAGGTTTTGCCAAGTGGGAAAACAATTGTGCAATTTTGAGAAAGAACTCTGGCACTGGGGACCTGGTTAGCAGGAACCCAGTCACTTCCAGTTGAAATCACATTAGTTACCAGGCAAAAAGTGGGGTGACCTTGTCAAAATGGGCTACTTTCCTCCACACACCCACTTACACACCCATACAACCACTAAGACATGGATACACACAGTCACTTACATAATATATGTTAGAAATAGTATCACTCATTAACAGTACACAAAGTGTCCTAACACCTTTTGTGATATCTTGGTATGTATGTTTAACACTCAAACTTTTAGAAAACACTCTCAATCACTGGACGATGTCATTAGTGATGTCAATTGAGATGTCATCAGTATTGTCATGAGTGATATCACTGACCAGGTCATGAATGATGTAATATGTGAGGTCATAAGCAGTTCATTGCGGAGGAATACGTTTTAGTTAGCTCAGGTTAATTATAATTGCTGAATTTCACTGCTTTTGTATGAGTGGAATTTGAACCCAACTATAACTTACCTTCATTTTTTTCAGTGAATATATATTTCCTACTAGTGGTTGCTAGTAAGTATTTATAGTTAGGACCTTGTTTCCACAGGTAAGTGTTTTTTGTTTTGACAATAACTTTGGCCTCGTTTGATGAATCCTTGCAAAATTTTCAAAACTAGTTTGCCACTCACTTCAGCTGCTGTATTAAGTTTCTGGGTGATCCGTCAAGCAGGGACCGAGATAAAGGGGGGTCCCAAAACACATTTTCCCCATATAATTTCCAATAGGGATTTTAGACACAGCAACAGCGTGAACCGCTGAATAGAATTACACAAAATTTGGCAGAAAGGTAGCTATTGGTCTAGAAAGTGACTGTTTTGTAAATTGATGTAATTCTATTAAATAGTTTAGGAGATTTTTTTTATAAAGTGTATATATAGGGATATGGATCGGACAGTCACCGTGCTGAAATCTGATTGGCTGCCAACACTCAATCAGGAAGTGTTGGCAGTAATCTTGGTACTCTGCTTCAGCCGAGTCCCACAAAAAAAAATGTAAAACAAAAAACGGGGCAGAGTAGGAATACCCTGACCCCCTAACTGTGGTCCCAACAGGGCCAAACAGCACTTTAAAAAAAAAAGATTTTGCTACAGGAACACGATGGAGGTGCGAATCTGTGGTAAAATAAATAAATAAAAACAACAATACCAAGCCCTGTGCTCGTTTTGTTTAGAGCCCCCGGGTGGGCAGGTCACAGGGGCATTTTTCTTTAAAAATAGGGGGAGCACAGCGCCACCCTCCTAAGGCTCATTGATCCTAGGAACAGTATTTGCTATATTTCAGGGTGCCCATCCCCGGGACTTAGCGGTTTGTTTATGCTTGGCGGGAGCTGTGACAGCTCCCACAAAGCAAAAGCAAACACTCTGCTTCCAGCAGGTGGGAGCTGTCAAAGTGCTCTTGCGCATTGGAAGCAGAGGTTTCATCTCTTTCCCTGCTTGCATATCTGCAAGTATTGCTCCTCAATGTAGGCAGCAGCATTTCCAGCAGCTCCTTATGCAGCAGCAATGCCAGCTCCTGCAGGAGGCAGTGAGCTGGCTGGGACCGCATTGAATTGAGGCTTCCCCCGTTTCCCAGGGGAATGGACAGAAGGAAACCGAGGAGAGGATGTAGCCTTACGGCTAGAACGGTCAACCTCGAAGCTTGGGAACCGGGTTCGAGTCCCGGCTACAACATCCCGGCTATCAACATCCTGTGATTCTGGGCAGCTCCCTTAATCTCCCCGTGCAAGACAAAAATGAATATGTCCTCAAGTAACAAAACTGGTGCTCATGTAAAGCGCTCTGAAACCCAATGCTTTGGGTCTAGTTCGCGCTATATAAAATTTAAAAAACAAAACAGAAAGAGGCAGAATTAAGATCAGAAATTAGCGGAAAGAGGCACGATAAAGGTGAGAAACTAGCAGAAAGAGGCAGAATAAAGGCCAACAACGAGTAGAAGAGGCAAGATAAGGTTGAGCAACGTGCAGAAAGAGGCAGAATAAAGGTGAGAAATGAGCTTAAACAGGCAGATTAAAGGTCAGAAGTGAGCAGAAAGAGGCAAAATAAAAGTCAGTAACAAGCAGAAAGTGGAAAAATAATGGGGAGAAAAGAGCAGAAAGAAGCAAAATAAATGTCAGTAGGTAGCATAAAAAGGCAATATAAAGGTGAGAAACAAACAGCAAGAGCCAGAATAAAGGTGAGAAACAAGCAAAGAGGTAAAATAAAGGTGAGAAAAGAGCAGAAATAGGCAAAGTAAAGGTCAGCAAAGAGCAGAAAGAGGCAAAATAAAGGTCAGAAACTAGTAGAAAGAGGCAAAATAGAGGTCAGAAGGGAGCAGAAAAAGGCAGAATAAAGGTAAGAAACGAGCAGCAAGAGGCAAAATAAAGATCAGAAACAAGCAGAAAGAGGCAAAATAGAGGTCAGAAGGGAGCAGAAAGAGGCAGAATAAAGGTCAGAAACGAACAGAAAGAGGCAAAATAAAGGACAGAAACTAGCAGAAAGAGGCAAAATAAAGGTCAGAGGGGAGCAGAAAGAGGCAGAATAAAGGTTAGAAATGAGCAGAAAGAGGCAACATAGAGGTCAGAAACCAGTAGCACGAAGCAAAATAAAGGTCGGGAAAGAGCAAAAAGAGGCAAAATAACAGGCAGAACCCACTGAGACAGACACACACACAGACCCACTAAGTGATTCTCACATACACTCATACACTCATGCACCCACTCCGACTCTGAGACTCATACACCCACTCACAGGCCCACTCTGAGACTCACACACACAATCACAGGCCCACTCAGTCACTCGCACACTGACTCACAAATCCAGACACTCGCGCAAAGGCCTATTCAGAGACGCTTGCATGCTCTTCCAGGCCCGTTCAGACACTTGTCCACCCACTCAGGCACTTATGTTCCCATTCACAGATCCACTCAGAAAATCCCACAACCACTTCCAGGCCCACTCAGACACTTGCGTACTCACTCACTTAGACTCCTCCATCCACTCAGACCTTTAAAGACACTAATGCACCCACTCACAGACCAACTCAGACACTCATGCATTTACTCACAGATCCACACAGGCACTCCTACATCTTTTTACACAGCCATGTGCACACCCATACAGTCATTCGCACACTCATACAGCCACTCACACACCAACAAACCCACTCACATGCCCACTCACCTACCTTTAGAGTCACTAACACACCCCCTCTCTCAAAGGTAACAGTTAGGAAATAAAAAAAATTTGAATGTTGAAATTCACTTAAACAAAGCCAAAGGTTACAGGGACACTCTAGTTAGAAAATAGGATTTTAAAACATAGAAATTCACTGAAAAAAAACAAAGGTTACAGGGATGTTATAGATAGGAAGCATAATTAAAAAACCTTAGAAATTCACTGAAAAAACAAAGGTTACAGGGACTTTATAGTTAGGCTCAGAATTTACTTGTACATAGAACGTAAGAACCTGTATTATTGTCACAAGTAGGTCCTCTACAGAAGGATTGCTTAGACCTCTAAGGCCCGCTTCCTTTCTCAACCACTCTTGAAAGGGACTCCATGGCGCATTCCTGGGTGGGGGGTGAAGTCTAGGGGTGAGCATGCCAGTAAACTCAGCTCAACCAGGGGTTGGCAGAGTCTTTTCTGAACTGTGTGTTCCCAAGCAAGGCACGAAGTGGCAGACCTTCACAAACTCCGATGGCAGAGCAGAGTTTACTGCCCACCCATATCAGAGAGAGAGACATCCACTCACAGCCCCACTCATACTCTCTCACACCCACTTACATACCTACTCAGACACTCATACACCCACTAAGACACTCATGCCCTAAGTCACACACTTAGTATCAAAGGTTAGTGGTTACAGTTAGGAAATAAAAATTTAAAAAACATTAAAAATTCACCAAAAAAACAAACTAGTTTTGATCATTTTGGAAGGATTCATCAAATGGGGCCAAAGTTATTTTTTTTTTTTTAACGCTTTTTCTGTGGAAACTAGGTCCTAGATATAACTACCTACTGGTGACAGCCAGTCGGTAATATATATTCACTGAAAAAAACGAAGGTAAGTTATAGTTGGGGTCAAATTGTACTCATACGAAAGCAATGGAATTCAGCAGTTCATACAATCACTCATGTGCCCACCCACTCATCTAAACACCACTCACAAAAAATACTTACTGTACAAAACAGCCACTCACACACCTACCCACTTACACATACAGCCACACTCTTACCCATACTTCCACGTACATACCCAGTCACTCACCCATAGCCATTCATACAACCACTCCGTCACCCATACAGCCACTCACAAACACACTAATCCACCCATAGAGACAGCCACCAGTCACCAATTACTCTACTCACAAAGCACAAGTTACTTACCTTCGGTAACGATATATCTATAAGAAACAGTAGTTAGTATTAGATTCCTTACCTTAGAATATCCCCAGGCGTCAGACTGGATCCGGACAATTTTGCGTAGCAGTACCCTTGCACGTCGGTAGGCGTCGTCTGCAGCTTTGCGTCAGTCGTAGGCATCGTTGGTGCCGGGATGACATCGCCGGAGTACTTATATGCCGCCCTCGCGCGCTGACATCAGTAGTTATAGACAGCTTTTCCACGCCAGAAACGCAGAGCCATGATAAAAACTAACACTGGTGCCCTGAAACTATGGCCCTGAAAGGGGATGACCTTAACCCTAGATATTGGTGCGCAGAATGGGGAGGATGGGTGGGGCGGTAAGGAATCTAATACTAACTACTGTTTCTTACAGATATATCGTTACTGAAGGTAAGTAACTTGTGCATCTGAAAGAAACAGGTTAGTATTAGATTCCTTACCTTAGAATAGATACCCCAGCAATACCAACCCCGGTGGTGGGTCTGCAAACCAATGATCACACCAGAAAGTCCTGGAGAACGGAACGGCCGAAAAAGCCATCTCTCCAGACTTGGCTGTCCAGGCAGTAGTGTCTTACGAACGTGTGAAGCGAGGTCCATGTAGCTGCCTGACAGATGTCCTGCAAGAGGACTCCCCAGCCCAGGGCAGTAGTAGCCGCCGTGGCCCGTGTAGAATGGGCACGTAGCCCCACAGGAGGCTCCTTTCTAGCCAGAGAGTAACAAGCCTTGATGCACAAGACGACCCATTGAGAAATGGTCCGTTTGTGCACCGCCCGTCCCTCCTTAGCGCCCACGTTACCCACAAAGAGTTGGTCATCCACCCGGAACTGGCGTGTGCGATCCAGATAAATGAGAGCACACGTTTTGGGTCCAGACGGTGGAGCCTCTCTTCCTCTTTCGAGGGATGCCGAAAGAAGGAGAGCAAGGTGATGGACTGCCCGATGTGGACGGCTGTGACTACCTTGGGCAGGAAAGAGGGTCGCGTCCGCAACACAACTTTGTCCGGATGGACAAAGGAAAGGAGGTTTAGAAGAAAGGGCCTGGAGCTCACTCACTCTCCTGGCAGAGGTGATGGCAACCAGGAATGCAGTCTTAAGAGTAAGGAGGCGAAGAGGACAGTTATGAAGTGGCTCGAAGGGAGCGCACATCATATACGTCAGAACAAGGTTCAAGTCCCACTGAGGCATCACGAAAGGAACAGGAGGAAACATATGAGTGATGCCCTTCAAAAACCTATTTACAACTGGGGACTTGAACAAAGAAGGTTGATCAGGGAGCCTTAAGAAGGCGGAAATGGCAGAGAAGTAGCCCTTCAAAGTGCCCAAAGCAGAGCAGAACCTCTGAAAGAAGGACAGAAAGGGGATCCACAGCCTTTGCTGTGAACCATGCCACAAATTTGTTCCACCTGCAGGCGTATACCAATTTTGTGGAGGGATGCCTGGCTGCCAGAATCACATTACAGACTTCAGGAGGCAAGTCAAATGGCCTCAACTGCCGCCGCTCAATATCCACGCATGTAAGTGGAGACTGGACAGGTTTGGGTGGAGGACCGTCCCCTGCTGCTGCGACAGGAGGTCCTCCTGAAGGGGCAGACGAATCGGGGGATCGATAGACATGCTGAGTAGCTCGGGATACTAGTATCTTCGTGCCCAGTCCGGAGCCACAAGGATGACTTGGTCCCAGTCGCACCTGATCTTCTTCAGCACTCTGGGCAGAAGTGGTATAGGCGGAAAGGCGTACAACAGAACGCAACTCCACTCACGACGAAAAGCCTCTCCGAGTGAGTGCCGCCTTGGAAATTCCAACACTCAGAACTGATGACATTGCGCGTTCTCTTCTGTGGCGAATAGATCTAACCAAGGCTCCCCCCACTGCTGAAAGAGGCCTTGCGCCATGTCCGAGTTCAGATGCCATTCGTGATCCATCATGCACCGACGGCTGAGTTTGTCCGCCCTGGCGTTCAGGGAACCTGCCAGGTGTTGAACCACCAGGGTCATGCCCTGATGTTCCAGCCACTGCCAGAGGTGCAGAGCCTCCTGGCATAGGGTCCACGATCCCACCCCGCCCTGTTTGTTGCAGTACCACATGGCGGTGGTGTAGTCCGTGAACACCTGCACTACACTTCCCCGGACAGAGGGGAGGAATGCCTTCAGTACAAGCCGGATAGCCCATGTGAGAAGTTGGCCTGATATGTCGTGCTCACTATTCTAGTGATCACTGTGTATCATTCCAAACGACCCTTATTGATGATTGGTTGTAAGTCAACCTTTTAGACCAGCTATCCTAGTAGCATGGACAAGAGCAGTCTTTAGGCTAAACTCTAGAGGGCATGTTAAGCCAGCTGTTATACCATCACATATACCCCTTGAACACCAGGATGGCACCGGACGAAGTCACCTCGACCAGGTGAGTGGGCGACGCTGGGCTCTGCAGTCTCTCGGACCAGGAGGCGTTGTCGGCGACCAGGATGGAGGAGCGAGCTTTCCCACGATGGTATCTGCTGTCGACGTCGCTGGACCCAGGATTGGGGCAACAACTCTTGGCAAATGCAAGCCCACGCGGTGGACTCAAAATGGCGCCTGGAGTGGACCAGGAGGGTCCGGGATGCTCCTCTGTTGGAGGGGAGCAAGGGCCAGTCTGGAGCAACCAGACCAGCGAGGAAAGTGTCGTCGTTCGTCATCAAGAGGGCTACAAGCCAGCAGGCAAGTAGCCGGACAACGCGGTGAGCAGCAAAGAGCAGAAGGGCCCCACGCAGATCTCGTGGATGCTGGGGGGCTGGACTTCGATGCTGGAGCTGCTCAGGGTTAGGGCTTCTCAAACCCCAAAGTACTCACTCGAGGATCCCTGCTGGATAAGCGTCGTGCAGTTCTGAAGATGGCCGGTCCCTCGAGGTCTCGTCACACCCACGGATCTCAGCTGGGCTGATGATGTAGGTAGAGGTCAGGGGTGCCAGGGAAGCCGGGTCTCGTCGCGCTGGTCGGTCGGATTCCGGAGGAAGGACGTGCAGCAAACCGCAGTGTTCTTAGTTGGTGCCCGCAGATGCAGGGTGACTACTCCTTAGTCACAAGGGAGAAATCTTGAGAAGAAGTCTTGAGTTCCTTTCGTAGAAAGTAGTTTCAGGATTCAAAGATGATCTAATTTGGAAGGGTCCTCGCTCCCACCTTTATACTAAAGAAAGGGGCTGGTACGGGACTAGGTCCTGGCCATGGGTGGGACCAGGAAGGAGGGTGGTTACACCCCTCTCCCATGCCGGACTTTTCCCAGCTCAGGGGCTGGTGTGCCCCTGGAACTGGTTCAAACTGGCAGAGGCACAGTGAGCACCGGGGTGCCACTTGCAGTCACCTTCCTATTCAGCCCTGCCTACCTAGGATACACAAAACCCTGTCTGGGATGGTGCTAGCACCGACCCTGACAGGAAACCCTTTGTCCAAGCTCCCCTCGCTGGAA
The DNA here is from genome assembly GCF_964263255.1 of Lissotriton vulgaris. Lineage (NCBI taxonomy): Eukaryota > Metazoa > Chordata > Amphibia > Caudata > Salamandridae > Lissotriton > Lissotriton vulgaris. The sequence continues at coordinate 1,172,170,850 of NC_141696.1, forward strand.
GGACTCCCAGCTGCAGGGGGTCAGACTTGTGTCTGTGGTGGCAGCATCCATTTTGTGATGCTGAGGCTCGAGTTAACTTTAACCGAGGTTCACAGTTACATACATGTCGTGTCCCTCTAGAAGGGTGGAATGCTAACCCCGTCACCAGAATTGGCGAGGGGTTAGTATTCCAATTCGTATGACACCTTACTCGACATGTTTTGATAAAGCGATACCAAAGATAGCAAATAACCGCGAGGATTATAATGCACTTAAGAGTATATGGTACGCGTTATCATAGAACAGCTATTAGGACTTGGTTCCCCAAGCTGCAGACGGGCTCAGCTCATGCCAGAGCACCATCTCACATAATTCCAAGCACTCTGCCTTCAGGATTGTTAAGGCCTGCCATAGGAGTGACTGATAGGAATACATGTGTCTATTTTAGGGTTAGATATAGGTATACTATATCTACAGCAAAGGGTGATTACACCACTTTGCCCCAGCTGTCGTGCAGCCAGTTGTGTCAGATTTAGATGGCCAGCCAGGGGTGGCATAATACATGCTGCAGCCCCTGGTAGGCCCTGGGTACACCTATGCCCTGAGTTACAGGGTCTGATAAGGTGGCCCAGTACCAATTGGTAAATGCACCTAAGGTACATGGAATCCATTTTACAGAGAGAGCAGTAGGCCTGGGGTTCTGATTGGCAGGGTCCCAGGCCAACTATGTCAAAAACCAGCTAAAACACAAGGTAAAAAGTTGGGGGCAACCATAGTCAGGAGCTACCTTCCTACAGCCCGCAGCTCCAGAAGGTTGATGTGGAGCCAGGACTCCACCGGAGACCAGAGGCCTCTGATCTCCGCCTTTCCCATGTGGCCCCCCAGCCCTGGAGGGAGGCATCCGTCACAACAACGTGCTCTGGTTGGTGTTGGGAGAGGGATCAGCCGCTGACTCAATCGCGGTCCGTGAGCCACCACTGCAACTGTCTTGCAGTGCCCTCCGAGATCAAGACATGGTCGGACAAGTTGCCCTGATGCTGGGCCCATTGAAATATCAGATCCCACTGCAGAGCCCGCATCCGCCACCTGGCGTGATGCACCAGAAGGATGGAGGAAGCCATCAGCCCCAAAAGCCGCAGCGTCAACCTGACCAAGACTAAGGATAATGGCTGAAAGATCGGAATCAGAGCCTGAATATTCTGAACCCGCTGTTCGGGAGGATAAACCTGAAACTGCGCCGAGTCTAGAAATGCTCCGATGAAGAGGAGCTTCTGAGAGAGAGCCAGGTGTGAATTCGGCACATTTATGGAGAACCCCAGAAGGTGCAGGAGGTCGGCCATAGTCTGGAGGTGGCTGACTACTGTCTGGGGCGAGCCTGCCTTCAACAACCTGTCGTCGAGGTAGGGGAAAACTGAAACCCCTAACCTGCGCTGATGAGCTGCGACCACCGCCATCACTTTCGTGAACACCCGTGGGGCGCTGGTAAGGCCAAAGGGGAGGACGGTAAACTGAAAGTGCTCGTGGCCTACCGTGAACCGCAGGTAGCGCCGGTGGACCGGCAGGACGGGGATGTGAAAATAAGCGTCCTGCAAGTCCAACGCTACCATCCAGTCTCCCGGGTCCAGGGCAGCTAAGACCTGAGCCAGTGTCAGCATCTTGAACTTCTCCTTCCGGAGGAAGCTGTTGATGTTCTGCAGGTCCAAGATAGGGCGTAGGCCCCCTTTGCCCTTCTTGGGAACCAGAAATTAGTGGGAGTAACAACCACACCCTACTTCTGGCCCAGGAACACGCTCAATGGACCCCTTGGCCAAGAGGGCCGTAACTTCCTCTCGCAGAAGATTCAAGTGATCCCCCGACATGCGGTGTTACTGCGGTGGTATGGCTGGAGGGGTCGCCTCGAAGGGGAGGGAGTAGCCCCTTCGGACGATTTGCAGCACCCACCTGTGACGGTGATGGCGAACCCTGCCCCCCACTGGCCTCACGTGGGCCTGAAAGCTCAGACTAGGAGGGCTTTGAGGCGGATGCTGCGGGGGTGGATGAGGACTGGCCGCGCCATTGTCCCCGGGAACCACCACGACGGTTACCACATCTGCCACTGTGCTGGATTTTAGTCTGTGGCCCGTGGCTGGCAGGACATGTGGGGGCACCCTTTCCTTGGCCACGAAAGTAGCGAAAGGGAGCAGTTTGCTGGCGCTGCCCGATTGGCCCAAGGTCTTGGCCGTAGCCCTGGAGTCCTTAAAGGGCTCAAGCGCAGTGTCTGCCTTGTCGCCAAACAGGCAACAGCCATCAAACGGCATGTCCATAAGGGTGTTTTGGACATCTGCCGAAAAGTTGGCGGACCTCAGCCAGGCGTGCCGACGAATCACCACCGTCGTTGCCATCCCTCTGCCCAGCGAGTCAATTCTATCTAGCCCACACCGTATGAAATACCATGCTGCATCTCGACCCTCCGCAAGGGCTTGGGCGAGTTTAGTCCAGGCCTCCTCCGGACATTGTGGCAGCATGTCGGCGACCGTGTCCCACAGAGAGTGGGGATAACGGCCCAAGAGGCACGCAGTGTTAACTGACTGCAACCCCAAACTCAGGGGGAAGAACATCTTCTTACCATACTATTCGTACCTCTTGGATTCCTGATCGGGGGAGCCGTCGGGAATGCGATCTGGGAGTTAGAAGCCTGTATGACCAGGCTCTCGGGAGTGGGGTGGGTGGACAGGAAGCAAGGGTCGCCCGGAGCCGGGCGGTGGCGTCTGGCCACGTTCCTATCTACAGGGGGACCTGTAGCGGGCCTGGACCAGGTGCCCAGAAGAACGTCAGACAAGGCCTCATTAAACAGCAACAGAGGCTCTGAAGAGCTTGCTTGCGGTTTAAGGACCTCAGTGAGGAGGTTAGTCCTCAAGGTCGCGATGGGTAGTTCAAGGGATAAGGCCTTGGCCGCTCGCGTCAACACCACACTATAGGCAGCCTCCTCCTCCGAAGCCACGGTAGGAGGGGAGACAAAACCAGTGTCTGGTGAAGTGTTCAAACCACTGGCATCCCCTAGCTCCCCCGCCCAGTCCTGATAAGACTGATAAGACTGGCACTCACATGCCAGAGGGTCCTCAGACTCCTCCCAATCCGCCTCGCCACCCATCTTCTAGTACTCAGGGTAAAATGATGGGGCCGGATCATAGAAGAAAAAGTCTTCTCTCGACGTCGAATGCGGCGTCGAGCGGCACCGCTCTGGCGTCGGAACCAGGTAGAGGGGGGACCGGGGATGACGTCATCTGTGGACGGCACCGGGGGCGACATCCCAGGGGCCGGCGAGGTCGTAAGGTCGACCAGCGACGACCCGGATCCGGAACCATATCCAGCGGGGCCCTGCGGGGTCGAGACCAAAGTCGCCGACGGCGCCGGGGACGAAGCACCCGACGGCGCTGTGGACAAAGCACCCGGCCCACTTGGGCTCCCAGTCATGACCGCTTCGCCCGAAGGCGCCACGGAATCCAACGGAGGAGTGAGCGACCTCATGGCCGTGAGGAAGGCGTCGATCTCCTCCGGGTCGTGTTCTGCCCAGGGACTGGTGGGTATGGAGCAGGCCGCAACACCTGCGGCTCCAGCGGAGCCGCGTGGGCGGTGTCGCCCGAACCCCCGGCCGCGTCGCGCGAGCGCCGGGGGGAGTCGGAAGAGCGGTGTCGCTTCTTCGACTTCTTGTGCCTCTTACCTGAGGACTTGGAGCTCGAGGAGTGGTGTTGACTCTCCGAGCCGCGATGACTCAGGCCCTGTGACCGGTCCCTCGACCTCCTTCCGGACCAGGACCTCGAACGGCACGGGCCGACTGCCGGAGCTCGAGGCGCTTGCAGGACCACTCCCGCCTAGCCTTCGACGTCAAGCCCGGCAGTCGGGGCACGACTTGTCATCGTGGTCAGGCCCCAGGCAATGTAGACACTGGCGAAGGGGGTCGGTAACCGACATCAGTCGGTTGCAGTCGACGCAGGGCTTGAACCCGGGCATCCCTACCAGCGCCGTCGGAGTCGTTCGACTTCGAAGAAAGATCAGAAATGATCGAAAAAGTTTAGTCAAAAATTGACTAAGGGTACCACTTTTTCCGAATCGGCGCTTGCTTGCGCAGAAAAAAGAAGAACTGACGTCAGCGCGCGAGGGTGTCGTCTAAGTACTCCGGCAACATTATCCCGGCGCCTACGACGGACGCGGAGCCGCAGACGACGCCTACCTACGCACAAGGGTACTGCTACGCAAAAGTTTCCGAATACAGTCTGATGCCTGGGTATATTCTAAGGTAAGGAATCTAATACTAACCTGTTTCTTTCAGATCTCACACATCCGTACAGCCACTCTCAGTCACTCACTCATACAGCTACTTACATACACACTTATTCACCCATAGAGCCACTCACACACCCATAGAGCCACTCACAGACCCACTCCCACACTGATACAGACAGCCACAGTACCACTTAGATGACGCATATCAGAAACAGTACCACTCATTAGTAGTACAAAAAGAATAGTAATTGAATTTATGCAGTTGCTTAGTACATATCTTTAAATCTCAGAAACTTTTATGAAACACTTACACTCACTGATGTCATGAGTAATTTCATGTGAGATTTTATCAATGATGTCATCAGTGATGTCACTGACCATGTCATAAGTGATATCATATTGTGGGAGTGTAAGGTATATTTAGCTCCGGTAACTATAACTGCTGAATTCCAATGGTTTTGTGCGAGTGAAATCTGAGCCTAATTATAACGTCCCTGTAACCTTTGTATGTGTGTGTGTATGTGTGTGTGTGTGTGTGTGTGTGTGTGTATATATATATATATATATATATATATATATATATATATATATACACACACCTATATCTAATTATAATTCATATTTGTAATGTGCAACATATCGAACATATCACCCCTTAAGGGTTTCAATGCGCTGGGGGGCCGTCGTGGAGATTAAGTGAGCTATTGCCCAGAGTCACATGATGCTGAGCTGCCGCCACCAGGGATCAGGCCATGACCTCGTGCTACGGAGTCAGCCGCTTTAGCCACTGCACCACACCTCTATCTATGAATATATATATATGTATGCAAAAAAGAAGCAGAGAACTCTTGGTTGTTCTCAAGTTTAGGTGGAAAGCAGCTCATGTAAAGAGCACTCTCAACACCAGCGACACTCTAGATCTGCTAAACTCAAATGTCTGCTTTTCTATCAAAGTCTTTAAGCATAGGATTGGCACAGTGCCATCCACGCCGAGAAAGAAAGGGACAACGTCTTTGCCATTTCTACAGCAAAGTCTTTAAGCTTAGGACTACAAAAGTGCTGTCCATGCTGAGCTGTACAATGACAAAAGCCAATTACCACTCCAGGCACAGAATTACAGCTGCTCCCTTGAGCCTGGACAAAGCTTTACCACTCTGAAGAGCTCTAATTAGAGTGAATCACTGTCAGTGGTTGCTTTTACTAATTTCAGGTTGGCTTGCCCAATTCAAAGTTGTAATACTGTCCCATGTCAGTTTCTGCCAAACAATCCAACAATCAATCAATCAATCAGGGGAATAGTTACCGAGCTACTTACCCGTGAGGGTCTCATGGCGCTAATGGGGTGGGGAGGGGAGGGGGGGTCCAACAGGACTGTTTAGCCGAAGAGCCAGGTCTTGAGAGTCTTCCTGCAGGTGTTCAGGAAGGGGGCCAATGTGATGTCTGCCAGTAGATCGTTTCAGGTCTTGGCTGCAATGTGAGAGAAGGATCTTCCGCCTGCTCTGGCTATGTGGATGCGCGGGGTTTCGACCAGTGCGAGGTTGGAAGATCAGAGATTTCTTTTGGGTACGTACAAGTTGATTCTGTCATTGAGGTATTTGGGTCCGATGTTGTGTAGGCATGAGTGAGGATTTTGAAGGCGACTCTTTTCCCTACCGGGAGCCAGTGGAGTCGATGTAGGTGTTGTTTGATGTGTTTGTGCCAAGGGATGCCGAGGAAGAGTCTTGCGGCGGTGTTCTGTATTGTCTGGCGTTTGCAGAGTAAGGACTTGTTGATGCCAGCGTAGAGTGCGTTTCCATAGTCCAGTCTTCTGGTGATGAGTGCGTGGGTTACTGTCTTCCTTGACTCAGAGGGGATCAATTTGAAGGTCTTGCAGAGGATGCGGAGGGTGTTGAAGCAGCTGGAGGTGACGGCAGTGACCTGTCGGTTTATGGTGAGTAATGAGTACTATGCCGAGGTTTTTGGCAGGTGGGCTTCAGAAGGCTGTCGGCCATCCGGTGCTGTCCCATGCTGAGGGGGTGGTTCCAGGGAAGAGGACTTCCGTCTTCTCGGCATTGAGCTTCAGGCAGTTGTTGGTCATCCAGACTACAACGTCTTGCATTCCTTTCTGGAAGTTGAGTTTGGCAGTGGTGGGGTCTTTGGTGAGGGAGAGGCTGAACCGGTGGTGTAGAATACGATGTTGAGGCTGTGTAGTCGGACGATGGCTCGAGGGGTGCCATGTAGATGTTGAAGAGGGTCAGGCTCAGTGATAACATAACATGTGTATTTGTAAAGCGCGCGTTCGCCAATAGGTCTCTTGGCGCTGAATAACAGATGTTTATTGTTACCCAGCTCAATGGTACGCATTTTATCGACCTCAGATAAATGAAAGACTGAGTGGACCTGCCGGGATTCGAACCTGTGACCATGAGGTCAAACACAGGCCCCTGAAGTGGATGCATTAGTCCACTGAGCCACCAGACCCAGTGATGACCCCTGTGGGACTCCGCAGGTGATTTTCGTGGGATCGGAGAGGAAGGGTGGTAGTCTGATCCTTTGGCTTCTTCCGGTGAGAAATTATCGGATCCAGGCCGCTGATAGGTCCAGTAGGATGAGGGCTGGGGAGTGGCATTGGTCCAGGAGGGTGCGGATGTCGTCTGTGGTGGCAAGTAGGGCAATCTCGGTGCTGTTGTTGCTTCGGAATCCAGATTGGGATGGGTTGAGTACGGCGTTCTCTTTGATGAATTGAGTCAGTTCCCTGTTGACCGTTTTCTCTGCAGCTTTAGCTGCAAAGGGGAGGAGCGAGATGGGCTGGTAGTTCTTGAGGTCGGTGGGGTCAGCTGTGGGCTTCTTGAGCCGGGGCCAGACTTCAGCGCGCTTGTACATTTTCATTGTAAAGGCATGCTTAGTAAAGGCATATGCTTGGCAAACTTTTGTGTGGTAGAGGCATATGCACTGTAATGGATGTGTTAGAAAGGCATGTGTTGTTCCGTCATACATCCGTGATCCCTTGATGAAGAGAATTTGGTGCGAAATCTTTGGGGAATAAATATAACAATGGAAACAAAGGTTGGTTATCAAGCAATTAAATAAATAAAGGAAATAAAAAAGGATCAACAGAAAAACTGTATGGATAAATTTACGAAAGGAGAACCCTCTTAAAAACCTGCTAGGGTGTTTTGAGTGGTGCGGGCCATGAAACCCAGGAGAGGAGTGGAAAATATGAAAAAGTTGCATGAATATAGCACAGTGATCTTCAAACGTGTCAGTATCACGCCCTCTTTAGTGAAACCCATTTTGGTTGGGCCTCCCTAATTTTCATGGTTTTTGAGAACTAATAGGATATGGAGAAATGAAATTTACTTCAAGAAATCTTAACAAGGGGCGTGCCTTCGACCTGGAGCGGAATGGCCGCTTGATTTCCTAGCTTCGTAAGCCCTAGCCTTCCTCTGCCTATCCTAATCATCATCCGACTTCCCCTGAAGTGAGGAAACACACCCCGTTGTGAGTGGAGGCTGCTCGGCTGATTCCCGCTGCAGAAGATCGCCTGAGCAGTGAGTTCCGGGTTACGGCAGCTGTGGGCCCAGATGGGACATAGAGCAAGGGACTCAAGTGGAAGACTCAGCCGCTAAGAAGACGCAACAGTGCAGCCCGTAACCCCAGCGGCCCCTGAGCGCGAACTCCCAGAGTGCAGAGACTTGCTGAGAGGCGGCCGACAACAACCCCGTGGCAGTACCCGCCTCATGTCCTGACCTGGGTGCGTCGCTGTGGACATACAGCTCTGGCGTGTAGCGGCTGATCTGAGGGCCCACCTGAGACATGACCGGCGGTAGCCTTCAATCAGACCTGGGGATGCGCTGAGGAGAGGTGAGGCGGTCCAGTGGTGCCCCGGCTGCGAGGACAGTTTGGATTCCTTCCCCCCCCATCCTCCCCCACTGATTGAATTTGCTGCAATGATCCAGTGGCCCTTGCAGGGGCCCAGCAGATAATAGGGAGGTGGCTCTCTCTCATACACCAGACTGAGGCCTGGCAGAAAGCGGCAGGTGGTGGAGGCCATACGCAGCCCTGATTTCCCGCAACCCGTTTGGAAAGGCTGAATTCGACCCTACAGGCCCTGGCCGGCCACCTTCCCCAAATTAGGCTGCTCCAATGCTGGGAGAGTGCTGCAGGATGATCTGGGTGGCGCTAGGGGGACCAGAACTCACCCACATTGGCCATCATCCACATATCGTTTGAACCATCCAGGGGAAATTTAGGGGTGCCATTGTTCCACATCCAGCATACACCTGGTAACAAACAGAACAAAACTGAATTAAACCGCTGAGCTGTGTGGGCCCACAACTCAGACCGGTCACAGGAACACGCTGACCGATAAAATATTGACGCAACCCACAATGGAGGCGGAGAAAGTTAAAGCTACTGGGGAGAAGGGTCCTAAAACTATACAAACGAATAGGCTTGACCGTTACATCCACCCCACAGACATGCTCCCAGAAACAACAGTCTGGGGGTGGCCCCACCGCTGACCATGGAGGGGAAGATCAGGAACTGTTACTACTAAAGGACGTCATGAAGGCAATCACCACGGGCCAATCCGCGCTGGAGCACAAAATGGACACCATCGCTATTGAGGTCAATCTCATCCAAACTGACCTCACCAAACTTAATGAAAAGGTCAAGCAGGTGGAGCTCACCAGTTCCAGCTTGGTGGACGATGTCGGACATCTTCAGGGTGAACTGCAACACATGCAAACATTCAGCGAAGCCACTGAACTCAAGCCTTGCGACTACGAGGGGCGTCTGCGCCGCAATAACCTGCACATCCTAGGTGTGCCGGAAAAGGCAGAGGGGAAGGCCCCTGACCTTTTTATAGAAGACCTTATCCTGCAGCATCTGAAACCTAAAGGCCTTAGCAAGCTTTTTGTTATCGAAAAGGCACACAGGGTCCCTGGTGGTCGGCCCAAGTTGGGAGCCCCCCACGGCCGATACTGGCGAGAGTCCTAAATTTCAGAGACAGAGACGTGATCCTATAAAATGCCAGAATGGGGACCACACTTAAATTAAAAAAATTCGACATTTCCTTTTTCCCCAGACTTCACACAACGTGTGCAGTGGCAAAGGTGATCCTTCACTGCGGTGAAACAAATACTAAGAGAAAAGGGACTGAAGTACTCTATGCTATTCCCGGCGCGTCTTTGAGTGGAAGCTGAAGGAAAAACCTGGTTCTTCGAGCAGCCGGAGGAAGTAGCGGACTGGCTTGACTATCGTTTGGAACAGACCTCCCAGGAACGCGGTGCTGGGGGTGAGGCGGCTTCTCAGGCACACAGACAAAGAGACTATTATTGGCACGAGATCTCCACATGGTGGGCCGACTATTGTGTTTTGACGAGACAGGTAACATGCTCCAAGGCGGCCAGATCCCAGGGAATGCCTCCCCCACTTTATGACCGACTCTCGAAACACTTGTATGTGACCCACGAAGGGGATTCATTCGTTTGTAGTTTTAGGGGGAGGGATAGGAATATGGGCTTCCATGTCCTACATTTTCTACTACTAGTTATTTTTCAGGGCAACAGGCACTCTGCAAGTTTACTATGGGCAGTTTTGAGCCCAGAGTGCAGGGCAGCGGGGAGGAGGGCAGTTGGATGGGGGGAGGGAGATTGTTGGGTTGGGGGGTTACAGTTGATACATCAGTATTCTCTTTTACTACCATCGCAGAGGTTCTGGCATCGGCCATCTAATCTATAAACAACATGGAGGACAAAAATGCTAAAATATTGAGTTGGAATGTCAAAGGGCTGGGGGACAATATCAAGCGTATCGTGGTTCTCCAATATATTAAACGGCAAGCCCTGGATATCGTCCTCCTACAAGAGACACACCTAGTTGGAAATCTTTGCAAAGCAATGCATGGAGGGGGGTACAAAAAGGTAGCACATGCTGGATTCACCTGTGGCCCCAGAGGGGTCGGCATCATGGTTAAGAATTCCCTCCCTCTGAATGTTGACTCCACAGGGAAAGATGAGAGGGGCAGATACGCTGGGATTTCAGGTACGTGGGAGGGCCGCACACTTACACTGATATCTGTCTATGTTCCCCCAGGCTTACAGGGCGCCACCTTCACCGACCTGGGTACAGTTCTACTCACAGTACCAGATGGCCTCCTTATCCTCTTCGGGGATTTCAAGGCAGTAGTCTAGGGAACATTGGACCATTATCCCCCCAGGGAGATGGGACCCTCTGCACGCTGGTTGCCTAACTTTCTTGACACTATGGGCTTAGTGGATGGCTGGAGAATATACCACCCAGACCAGATACACCACACATTTCACTCAGGTGCCCACAACAGTCTTTCCCGCTTAGACTACTGCTTACTCCCGACACCTGGCCAGTGTTATTTCTGACCACTCTCGGTGTGGGTGCACATCTTACTTAACCAAGTCATTGTGGGTAGACTAGCTCCCATTAACCCCTGGTATCTTCGAGACCCGAAACTCCATAAAAATCTCATCAAAGCCATGGACGACTACTTTTCTGAAAACGTGGGGTCTGTATCTTCATCCCAGTCCCAGTGGGAGCCATGCAAGGCCGTAATCTGAGGTCAGGCTTTGTCCTTAATCGCAGGGGTGATCAAAGACAAACAAAAAGAGGTTCTTGCCATAGAGGCCGACATTTACCGACTGGAGGGCGACCTAGAAACTGGTGTGACACTGGAAAAGCTTCATCTCCTGAGTTTAAAACAGTACGACTACAAAGCCCTGGTCACTGACAAGGCCAAACTCTTGGGCATGGAGCGTCAGGGTAGAATATATGACCTGGGAGACAAAGCAGGGAGGCTAATAGCTTGGCTAGACAAGAAAGACTGGGAATGCAGGCTAGTCCCGGAACTCAAAGTTGAGGGAGGTGCTTCCCTCACTGAACCACAAGAAATAGTGGACAGGTCTGCTACTCACTTCTAAAAACTATACTTGACAGTGACCTCAAACACAGAGGAAGACATAACAGACCACCTTCGGGACATTCAACTCCCCTGTCTCTCCTCAACAGACCGCGACTTCATGGACAGTGACTTGACTGCAGACGAAATCACGCAAGCAGTTTTTGCATTGAAATCGGGCAAGGCCCTTGGACAAAATGGTATCCCTATTGAACTGTACAAACTGCGGCCCGATAAACTTTACCCATACTTAAAATTGATGTTTGAGGAATCTAGAGAACTTGAGACACTGCCGAGGGAACAAAGAATAGCCACCATTGTCACTATACATAAGGATGGAAAGCCCAAGACCGACTGTGCCTCATACAGGCCGATTTCCCTCCTAAAAGCCGAACCCAAAATGTTGGCCAAGCTCCTGGCTACCCAACTGATTAAGATAATAACCAAATTGATACACCCAGACCAATCAGGCTTTATGCCTCCCAGAAATACAGCCTTGAACCTACGCAGGATACATGGAGTGCTAGGCAGAGCATCGACCACCCAGGAATCGGCTGCGATTGTGTCCCTGGACACGACCATGGCATTTGACACTGTTGAATGGCCCTACCTTTGGGCAGTTCTCGCAAAATTGGGATTTGGCCCTAACTACGTGCGGTGGGTGTATCTGCTATACCGGGAAGCCTTGGCCCAGGTTGTGGTCAACAATAAACTGTCGGCCACGGTTCAGCTTAGCCGTGGGAACCGCCAGGGGTGCCCGCTCTACCCGCTCCTCTTTGCCCTTGCCCTAAAGCCTCTGGCTGCTTGGATCCGACAAAATCGCATGACACAAGGGATGAGATGGTCCCTGGATTGGGAGGACCTCATTTCTCTATATGCAGACGATATCTTGTTTTATCTGGCCTCCCGACAATATCCCTCATAGTAGTGCTAGATATATTAACAATATTCGGCAGATTTTCTGGCTTCACAGTCAACTGGGTTAAATCCTTATTATTCGCTCTTAGAGGAGACCCCCCCACCCCCGAGTCACCTACCCCATTCAGATCAACACAGATTGCTTCAAATACCTTGGAATTTTTATTTCGCTTGATCCATCAGCCCGGTACGCCCAAAACCTTGTTCCGCCCCCGAGTAGACTCAAAACAGACATTGCTAGCTGGAAATCGCTTGCCCTCTTTAAAATGATGGCTTTACCTAGATTTCTATACACTGCAAATCGCCCTGGACCCAGTCCCCGCACAGTACTTCAGGGAGGTAGAAGGCCTACAGAGAGAGATGCTCTGGGATGGCAGCCCACGTATCACACTAAACAATCTGACCATAAACTGGTATGACGGGGGCATCAGCCTCCCAAACATCAAAAAATATTACTGGGCGGCACACCTTGCTGCCATAAATCATGGCACCTACGGTCGAGGCGATGACCCGGGGTATGCCATGGATAAGTGGCTCCTCCCTGGGGGATAACTATAACAGAGCACTCTATTCGCGCCCCAGTAAATACACCCGGATGGGTCCCACAAACCATTCGGTTCGACTTTGGCATGAGGGTACCAACTCTCTTGGGTGGGGACGTAAACAGACGACAGCAAACCCACTCTGGGATGATGAAATCCTTGGTAGCCTATGGAGATCTAAAGGTTTCGATAGATGGGACCTCTTCTCAAGTCAGAAACATTTGGGGAGAGGGGGGAGTCAAGTCCTTCAACACATTACAGGCTGATTATGACCTGGCCAGTACTGGATATTTCCGTTACGCTCAAAACCTACATTTGCTTCAATCACTCCTGCCCAAGGGGACAGCCCCTCAGGAAGCCTCGCCCTTGGAAGACAGAATTTTTGATGGCCATTTGCCAGAAAAAATGATTTCCCTAATGTACAAAAAGCTGATTAACAACATGACAGATCCCCTGCAGGCATTGAGGGAGAGATTGGATTGAGATAGACGACGAAGACTTTCGAGAGGCAGTTTCATCCCCCAAAGTGGTCGCCATTAACCCTGGGTGAAGCACTACGCTACGCTCGCGGAGTTTGCGAAGTTTGCACAACTTCGCACTACGCGAGCAGCACGTAGCACAGTGCGAACACGCGGAGTACAGCGTAGCGTAGTGCAGCGCTCATTTTTTGCTTGTTCGCGGTCCTGAACGTCATGTTCGCGACCGCGAACAAGCAAAATGACATCCCGGCGAGATTCACAACGCGGGGAGGTAAGGTTTCTCATTGTGAGTGGTTGTGCATGCTCGCGTCCGCTCTCAATGATAAACTACCAGTTCGCGTTGAGAAAGCTGCAGCTCGAGTAATAATCTACTCGAGCAGCAGAAAACTATAGCTCGCACTGTGCAAGATGCTGTTTTCAATGATTGCACAGTGCCGGATGCTTGTCCGCACTGTGCAATAATTGAAAACACATCTTGCACAGTGCGAACATGCTACTACGCAGCTCGCGTAGCGCTACGTGAAGTTCGCGTAGTGCTACGTGAAGTTTGCGTAGTGCGAAGGGCACTTCGCGTAGCTTCGCGTAGCGCTACTTTGCGAACTACGCCCACCCTTAGTCGCCATACCGGCGCGCCACAGCATATGGGAATGTCATTATATTAGATCCTTCTGGCAAGAGGTACAGAAGACAATGTCTACAGCACTACGCATCCGGTTGTTGCCGGAGGAGAGACGTTGCCTCCTTAACATATGGGAACCCACTGACCTAAACACTCACCAGACACAATGGGCCACCCTGGGGTTCATGATAGCTAAAAGAATCATTGCGCAACTGTGGGGAGATGTTAAACCGCCATTGCTAGAGGCCTGGGAGAGGGACCTTGACTGGTGTATGTTTAGAGAGAAAACGGTCTATGTTGCCAGAGGATGCCTCAAAAAATGGATCCGTATCTGGAGCCATTGGAATAGCTACCGAGGAGAAATTTGTACGCTGCCAGACTGTTCTGAATTGAATGTTCCCCTTTCCCTGTGATGTTCCTCTCCTATGTCAAATTTGTAATTTTCCTCCTCTATATGCCTCTACAATATGTCATTTGGTGGTGCTTTCTGCATTGATTATTTGTATCAATGTTTTTTTCAATAAAAAGAATTATAAAAAAAATGAAGTCTTAACAAAAATATAATTGTCCGTTGTGAACATTAAATATGAATGTAAAAAATTAAGGAAAATAAAAATACCCTACAATGAAATTTAGGGCAGGTGTGTGTTTGAGGGTAGATGACACTTCTGTTATCCATGTTTTACCTATTTTGTTTTTTAATGGGGGAAGGTGTGTGCATGTGTGTTCTGTGTAGAAAAGTTTCCTTGAAGCAATTCCTGTGATTTATGAATAAAGCTTGCATTGTTGCTGCTGATGTGGGACGTTCTTTCAGTGAGTCTCACCCTGATACTGAGTGAGAGAAGTCTGCAGAGCTGCCATCTATGTATGTGGGTGTGAAGCATGCTGTGCTGCTGCCAATGTCTTACCTGGTGTGTGTGCGCATATAAACCTAGCATTTCTACCTCCAACCACGCCAAGTTGCCCATACATGATTAGCTAGCTGTTCCAATGCAGCTTTTTTTCTCGGCATTACGCGACTTGTAGCTGATTTAGCTTATTATAAAACCATAACCACAAGTCTCAGAATAGAAAGGGAAAAAAACAGGACTAGCCCACCTACCCATGCATGGACTAGGAAACCTAACCAGCTATGCATCTCATCCAAATCGTCACTGGTTCCTCCTTCCTCACTTCCACTCACGTCTGTTACTGCTTCTGTAGTCCTTCGCTGCCCTCATCTTCTGCTGCGCCTCTTTCCTGCTGCCACCACTCCTGCTACTCCACCTCCTTCCCAGCCACAGCTGCTAAGATCAGTTTCTATCATCCCTGTGCTCTAGCTGGTGCCTCTGGGAGACTGGGGCTTAGGCGCAGGTAGGCCGCCAAGCAAGTGACTCTATACCAGCACTGCCATAAATCTAAAGGCCTGGAGAGGGACACACCTTTCTGAAGTGCCCACTTGTTCTATTGTGCTCCTTTATCATACAGAACAGAAATAAACATTTTCAACTTTTTACTAATCAGCCCACTCACTTCGCTTCAACTTCATCAACAGCAATCTGCTCTAAGAAGTAGGAAACGAGGACTGAGAACAAGCCCAACAGCTGTAACAACAGAAGACCGAAAAAAACTTAACTCACAAAATAAAAGCGATGTATGAATCGGATATATGACGTTACAACGCGTACTATTACAACGCATACCATTACAACGCATTTTTACAACGCTAAAACTATTCCAACGCATGTTTTTACAACGAGTACCATAACAACGCAAAATAGTAAATTAAATGTAAAAATACCATTACAACGCAACAAATAACATCGCATACCATTACAACGCAAATAATATATTTATATATTTTTTTTTTGTATAATAAAACCTGGCACGGGATGCAGGGAAAATAGGGGTTTTGGGTGGGGAAGTGTATTAAATAATGAGAAAAGAAACTACCATATTATAAACAAACCAGCGCGGAAAAAAAAATTAATACTTGAGTATGAAAATTAATACTCGGGTACTTAAATTAATACTCTTTCTGCTGAAAATAATCTAATTTTACCAGACTACATTCCGAACTCGAAAACAATAAAACGTATACTTAAATACATTTATTTATAAATAATTTACACAATATTTAACACAAAACAAATTCTTACATATATGAAATGTAAAGTAGAGGCCATTTTGAGACAGTATTTCATAGATTAGTCCTACTATTATTTTTATCAATTAATACCACAACACATTATCCAAAATGGATGCCAAAACGGCAGAATAAACGCAAAGCAAATATCTTTTAAGTAATTTTTAAAATAAACGTTTACAGAGAAATAAAACAAAGAAAAAAAAGCAGATCTAACGCATATTTTAAAAATTAAAATAGAGTCAGTAACCCAAACTTATAAATACGAGGCAGACACCATTTTAGAACCAGTTGATCCTCAACTACCCGAGTGACCAGACGTCAAACCTGAGTCTCTGACCTATTCACCTTTTGAAATCCGTTTTCAGAACTGAGCAACATTATTAATCGATTAACAAGTGAGTAACGTTATTGGTAAACGACATAACGAAGAAAGTAGTTTATTTTACACAGATTTACAAAAATGTTAAAATGTAATAATAATATTATTTAAAAAATGCAATTACTTTTCAAAATATATTTCTGAATAATAAAAACAGATAAACGTGATGAAAATCCGTAATTTTAAAAAATGCAAATATATATTTCAAAATGCGACTATTTTACTAAACAAGAAATTAAGAACGCAATAATATTTTTTGGGATAACATATGGTAACAATTTGTTTAAATTATTAGTCGAGGAATTCACGACTTGGCCGATAAAAACGTGTAACCACAGAGAATATTCTTCAGAACACTACCAACAGTACTGCGCTAAAATAAAAAAAAGGTACATATTCACAATTATTTCGATTAATTTAAAATAAAGTAGCCGAAATAAATCACTTAATAAATTACTGTTTTTAATTACTTTGACAGAAAAACGCACTTCATAAATAAATACAATTTGATAACTGACTAAATAAACTGAACCGACATCTTTAAAAAAAGGTAAATAAATGTATTTTTAATAACAATAAATACAGAAATTAGATTAAACATTCCTAGTGTACTTACTGACCCATATTATAAAATGTTGTTACCATATCCAAAATGTTGTAAATAATAACTGTGAAATAAATATATATAATATTTTTTCCAATATGAATTTTAAATTTTTATTTAAATAAATAAACATGAACATTTCTAAAATATAAAAATCATGTAAACTAAAAACGTGAAAATTAATATTATATTTTTCTATGTTTTAGATACGTAAACAGAGCTTTGCACACAGTAAAGAAAACATCATCCATTTAAACGAAAATCAAACAGCAAAACTTCGTTTCAAAAGGTAAATTTAAAAAAATGCATAATAATGAAAATGATTAGGAATGTATATCACTTTATGTAGAAGACAGTAATTACGAGTATTTTAAAATGATATAATAAAAATGTATTAATGTCTATTCAAAAGAAATGTATATGTTGCAGTGGAAGAATTGCTGAATAGTATTAAGGTTTAAATTACTATTTCAACTCCTTAAAAGTACTGCATTAGGGAAAGTGGTGGATAGTATAGAGGTATACAATACTATTCCATCTCCGGGTAAGTGCTACAGTATAAAAATTGCTGGTATAAATATATTTATAAAACACTATTTAAAGTGCAGTAAAGTGCTGCATTAATCAAAGTGCTGGATACTATAGAAGTATTACTTGCTATTCTTACTCTGAGTAAGTGCTGGAATAGGGAAAGTGCTGGATAGTGTGAGAGTATTACTCACAATTCTATCACCAGGTAATTGATACAGTAGGGAAAGTGCTGGATAAAATTAAGGAATATATTACTTTTCCATCTCCATTGAAGTGCTTCAATAGTGAACTTGAGGAAAATTTTAAAAATGTCTACTATTTTATCTAACTCTATCACTGTACACCAATGAAATGAATAATAAATAGATATACATGTTAACATTGTAATTTTTAAAACTCTCTCTTTGTTCGAAAAACAAAATTTTTATATATTTTTTTATATATTATTTCCAAAATCCTACCCACAAATATCAACCTCTAGAAAAAGAAGAACCAAAGAAAACATCTTCATCAATAACACCTTTCCAGTGATAAAAGCTCCTATCTCATAGGTAAATAAAAGTCATAACAATTGATACACATAACAAAAGTACATCAAATACAAAATTTAATTTTTTAATGTAACTGTAAATAAGTGCTGCTGTACAGAAAGTGCTTAATTAAGTGCTACAGTAGGGAAAGTGCTGGATAGTCTAGAGGTATAAATTACTATTCCAACTCCGGGTAAGTGCTGCAATAGGGAAAGTGCTGGATAGTCTAGAGGAATAAATTACTATTCCAACTCCAAGTAAGTGCTACAGTAGGGAAAGTGCTGGATAGTCTATAGGTATAAATTACTATTCCAACTCCGGGTAAGTGCTGCAGTAGGGAAAGTGCTGGATAGTATAGAGGTATAAATTACTATTCCAACACCATTGAAGTGCTACAATAGTAAACTTGAGGTTAGTTGTAAAAATGTCTACTATTTTATCTAACTCTATCACTATACACCAATGAAATGAATAATAAATAAATATACATGTTAACATTGTAATTTTAAATACTCTCTCTTTGTTCGAAAATCATAATTTACATATTATTTTTCATATATTATTTCCAGAATCCTACCCACAAATATCAACATCTAGAAAAAGAAGAACCAAAGAAAACATCTACATCAATAACACCTTTCCAGTGATAAAAGCTCCAATCTCATAGGTAAATAAAAGTCATAACAATTGATACACATAACAAAAGTACATCAAATGCAACATTGAATTTTTTATTGTAACTGTAAATAAGTGCTGCTGTACAGAAAGTGCTCAATTAAGTGCTATAGTAGGGAAAGTGCTGGATAGTCTAGAGGTATAAATTACTATTCCAACTCCGGGTAAGTGCTGCAGTAGGGAAAGTGCTGGATAGTCTGGAGGAATAAATTACTATTCCAACTCCAAGTAAGTGCTGCAGTAGGGAAAGTGCTGGATAGTCTAGAGGTATAAATTACTATTCCAACTCCAGGTAAGTGCTACAGTAGGTAAAGTGCTGGATAGTCTAGAGGTATAAATACTATTCCAACTCCAAGTAAGTGCTACAGTAGGGAAAATGCTGGATAGTATAGAGGTATAAATTACTATTCCAACTCCGGGTAAGTGCTGCAATAGGTAAAGTGCTGGATAGTCTAGAGATATAAATTACTATTCCAACAACATTGAAGTGCTACAATAGTAAACTTGAGGTTAGTTGTAAAAATGTCTACTATTTTATCTAACTCTATCACTATACACCAATGAAATGAATAATAAATAAATATACATGTTAACATTGTAATTTTAAATACTGTCTCTTTGTTCGAAAATCATACTTTACATATTATTTTTCATATATTATTTCCAGAATCCTACCCACAAATATCAACATCTAGAAAAAGAAGAACCAAAGAAAACATCTACATCAATAACACCTTTCCAGTGATAAAAGCTCCAATCTCATAGGTAAATAAAAGTCATAACAATTGATACACATAACAAAAGTACATCAAATGCAAAATTTATTTTTTTAATGTAACTGTAAATAAGTGCTGCTGTACAGAAAGTGTTCAATTAAGTGCTACAGTAGGGAAAGTGCTGGATAGTCTAGAGGTATAAATTACTATTCCAACTCCGGGTAAGTGCTGCAATAGGGAAAGTGCTGGATAGTCTAGAGGAATAAATTACTATTCCAACTCCAAGTAAGTGCTACAGTAAGGAAAGTGCTGGATGGTCTAGAGGTATAAATTACTATTCCAACTCCGGGTAAGTGCTGCAGTAGGGAAAGTGCTGGATAGTATAGAGGTATAAATTACTATTCCAACACCATTGAAGTGCTACAATAGTAAACTTGAGGTTAATTGTAAAAATGTCTACTATTTTATCTAACTCTATCACTATACACCAATGAAATGAATAATAAATAAATATACATGTTAACATTGTAATTTTAAATACTCTCTCTTTGTTCGAAAATCATACTTTACATATTATTTTTATATATTATTTCCAGAATCCTACCCACAAATATCAACATCTAGAAAAAGAAGAACCAAAGAAAACATCTACATCAATAACACCTTTCCAGTGATAAAATCTCCAATCTCATAGGTAAATAAAAGTCATAACAATTGATACACATAACAAAAGTACATCAAATGCAAAATGTAATTTTTTATTGTAACTGTAAATAAGTGCTGCTGTACAGAAAGTGCTCAATTAAGTGCTACAGTAGGGAAAGTGCTGGATAGTCTAGAGGTATAAATTACTATTCCAACTCCAGGTAAGTGCTACAGTAGGGAAAGTCCTGGATAGTCTAGAGGAATAAATTACTATTCCAACTCCAAGTAAGTGCTGCAGTAGGGAAAGTGCTGGATAGTCTAGAGGTATAAATTACTATTCCAACTCCGGGTAAGTGCTGCAGTAGGGAAAGTGCTGGATAGTCTAGAGGAATAACTTACTATTCCAACTCCAAGTAAGTGCTGCAGTAGGGAAAGTACTGGATAGTATAGAGTTATAAATTACTATTCCAACTCAGGATAAGTGCTACAGTAGGTAAAGTTCTGGATAGTCTAGAGATATAAATTACTATTCCAACTCCAAGTAAATAATGCAGTAGGGAAAGTGCTGGATAGTCTAAAGGTATAAATTACTATTCCAACTCCGAGTAAGTGCTACAGTAGGGAAAGTGCTGGATAGTCTAGAGGTATAAATTACTATTCCAACTCCGGGTAAGTGCTGCAGTAGGGAAAGTGCTGGATAGTCTAGAGGAATAAATTACTATTCCAACTCCAAGTAAGTGCTGCAGTAGGGAAAGTGCTGGATAGTATAGACTTATAAATTACTATTCCAACTCAGGGTAAGTGCTATAGTAGGTAAAGTGCTGGATAGTCTAGATGTATAAATTACTATTCCAACTCCAAGTAAGTAATGCAGTAGGGAAAGTGCTGGATAGTATAGAGGTATAAATTACTATTCCAACTCCAGGTAAGTGCTACAGTAGGTAAAGTGCTGGATAGTCTAGAGGTATAAATTACTAATCCAAATCCAAGTAAGTGCTGCAGTAGGGAAAGTTCTGGATAGTATAGAGGTATAAATTACTATTCCAACTCCGGGTAAGTGCTAAAGTAGGAAAAGTGCTGGATAGTCTAGAGGTATAAATTACTATTCCAACTCCAAGTAATGCAGTAGGGAAAGTGCTGGATAGTACAGAGATCTAAATTACTATTCCAACTCCGGGTAAGTGCTACAGTAGGGAAAGTGCTGGATAGTCTAGAGGTATAAAATACTATTCCAACTCCAAGTAAGTGCAACTGTAAAGAAAGTGCTGGATAGTATAGAGTTATAAAACACTATTTCTACTCCTAAAAATTGCTGCAGTAGGGAAAGAGCATGAAAATTTAAACATATAGAACACTATTTTTAATCCTTGAAAGTGGATCAGTACTGAAAATAACAGAAAGTTAGTAGTATATTTTGCAATAATCCAACACAAATAACCATATGCTAAACACAATTTTTTTTTATTTATGCAGAAAATAAAATTACCAAATGTACAAAAAAAGTAAAATACCAACTTTTTATCTTTTCAGGAAATGTCTACACATCCTACTGCCAAATACATCAACTCCAGGAAAGGAAACCGACTCCTTAATCATGCAGGTTACATTTATTGTAAGGAAAGGATAAGTTTTCCAAGGAATCATTGGAGATGCGTGCAATACTTTACAACCCGTTGCAGCGGCAGAGCGGTTACGGTCGATGACATTATTGTAAGAACAACCGACCATAACCACTCTGCCTCTGCAATGGAAGTTGATGTAAGAGAAACAGTCAATGAGATGAAAGTAATTGCAAGCACCTCCAATGATTCCACAGGATCCATATTGAGAGAGGTTGCTCAGCATGTCCCTACCCATGTAGCTAGTACTATGCCTACCATTCATAATTTGCGTAGAATTATACAACGTCAAAAGCAGGCAAGTAATACTCAAACTAATACACCACATGCCTTTTCTGACATAATTATACCACACAAACTTACTATTTCTTTTGCTAATGAACCTTTCCTTCTGCATGATAATGGAAACCCTCAAAAGCGTATCATAATTTTTAGTACACCCCGCAACCTTTTAAAGCTAGAAAGTAGTGAAATTTGGATGATGGATGGACGTTTAAAAGCACGCCCCATCCATTCTGCCAAATTTATACTATACACGCTAAAATTAACAATAGTGTAATTCCCCTAGTGTATAGTTTGCTGCCTGATAAGACTTCTGCAACTTACACAGAATTTTTAACTGTGATTAAATCAAAAACTAACCAAAGCCCTAGGAAAATAATAATGGATTTTGAATTGAGCATGATCAATGTGATCAACAAAATGTACACGGATACCCAAATCCAAGGGTGTTTTTTCCATTTTTCCCAGGCATTCTGGCGTAAGTTACAAAAAACACCCTTGGTTACAGAATACTCAACAGACAGCAAACTTCAAGTGGAATTAAAAAAACTAACAGCTCTTTGTTTTGTCCCTCCCGAAAGTGTAGACGAGTACTACACTGCCATTACAGAATCTGAATATTATTTAACAAATGAGGATAAATTGGCACCAATTCTAAATTACATGGAAGACGTATGGATTGGACACCTAGGCAGATCGGGTCGCAGGAGGAAGCCACGTTTCCATGTGGAGTGGTGGAACTGCTATTCGAGTTGCCTACAGGGAGAGGCTAAAACAAATAATGCCATTGAGGGATGGCATAACTCCTTCAATCATGTAATTGGAAAACCCCACCCGAATTTCTACTCATTTCTGGAAGCTTTGAAGAAGGAGCAAAGTTTCCAAGAAATGAGAATATCTCAAACTCTCACAGGTAGTCTAAACTCACGGATTACTCAAAAAACTGTCTGAACGACTATTGGGACTTATACAACAGTTTTCGTTGTGTGTGGCTCTAGATTACCTTGAAAATCTATCTAACATCCTGTCTTTTTAAATACATAAACACATTACTTTCCTGCTTTGCTCTAAATTTACTTCCTCTCTAATTAAAATTGGCAAAATAAATATTTTTTTTTTACAAATTTACTAAATTATATGTTGGGTCAACTTTTTATTTTTTATTATTTTTAAAATAACTAATTTGTATACATTTTTTAAACACCCCTTACATAGAAAACATTTTTCAAAAGACAAAATAATAAACGTATATTTTTTCAAATGACTATTAACCAAAAATATTTTTTTTGTTCAGCAAAACATTTCCAGAATATCTTTCAAAATATGAAAATGCATTTTTGATAATAATAACTCTTCTTCTATTCACTCTCCCCCTTAAAATTGTCGGTAAAACTATTTTTCAAATAAGTAAACTGATATTTTATTAATATTTCCAAAATTGTCATCTATTTTTCAATTATTTAGCAAAACATAGTTACAAAAATTCTTCTATCTACTTTAACCAATACTCTATTTTTTTGTTCAAAAGCAAAATGTATCAAACTTATAAATAATTAAAAATGTTTTCAAAATTGTTTTTTTTTTTAAAAAGTGAACTTCTATTACTAATCTGGGAAACCAACACAACCAATATTTTTTTTAAACAAAAATATATTTACATTTTTGAATTCAAACGAAAATAACTTTTTGATAGTCCTTTAAAAACAAGTACAATTTCACAAGATCAATTCTGTTGTCAATATTTAAATAATCTTGATTATTTAGAATAAAATATATCAAGTACAACGTATTTTCCTTTTTCGTTACTACTCTATGTATTCATCCAAACAAGAATTTAGCAAAATTGGTATATTTTTTACTAAATTTAATAACACAAAAATAAACCGTAAATGTAAGCTTCACCATAGTTTTCAGAAATCGGTAAAAAACATTTCAACCTTCAAAATCTATTTTGACCGTATTATACAATACATCCAAACTAAGTAACAGATACCTTTTACACAAACAAAGAAAACAACAATGGAAATATCAAAGTTTACTATCGATTAATCTTTTATCAACAATTATGTAAAATCATTTTTCAAAATCTTTTTCTCTCAAAACTTTACATACTATCAAAAATGCATTATAATACATTGCTTTAAAAACGATAACTAATGTATGATACATTAACAGAAAATTACTTCTTCTCCTTAAAATACGAATATTTCAACAAACATTTAAATTTCCGATCTTCCCCCACCCACAGACCCAACATAGGCATAATCTAGTTATACGAGTAGCGACATGTCTTTTACAGTATTTACTATTTGAGCAACCTCAACGTATCCTTTCCTTACAATAAATGTTAATCTTTTAAACAATATTTAGTTAAAAAAAAGGTTTAAAGTGTTTCCTACCTGGACGTAGATCAGCTTCCAGCTGCTTCCTGCTCCGATGCTCCGCAAAATGGCCGCTTACGCTCACGTAAACGTCATGACGTCAAAGAATGCTACAACGATAAAGGAAGGACTACTGTATATTTGTATATATTTATAATATTGTAATAAACTTATTTTTATTAAAAATATTACGTTATGTTATAAAATAAGGAAAAATATGCATTAATACAAAAAAATCGTACTTATTTTCTATATTTTTTTATAAATAAAATTTGAACTAAATTTATTTTATCATATGTGTATTTTGTTTTTATTTTCAAAAGTATTATATCTTTAAATTTACATTTCTCTTCTAAATTAACTTCTTTCACAACTTACCTGTTTTCTACTTTCATCTCCCTTATTTTCCTTTTCTTTCTTTTTCTTTACTTTATTCTAATTCCGTACCGCTATACACATATCCAGAATCCCGGAAATAAAAGAAGGACAAATTCACCCATAGCAAACAATGTTAAAACGTGGGAAAAAAAATAATTATTAATTTAATTTCCCATAAAAGTATATTTTACATAAATGTAATACCAAGCTATTTAAGTACAAAAAAATATTACATTATAATTAATACTATTTTTAAAATTTAGATACATTTTTAGATTTTATTAAAAAATAATTGTAATACTTATTGTACACAAATTATAAATACCTTGAAAAAGAAATATTTTACGAAATAATAATAATATATAATGTAATAAATCAAAAAAATTACTTTTTTATAATAATTAATTAAATATAATTCCATACATTAAGACTCTAGTATATTTTTTATTTATGTTATTTTTATAAAATTAATTACACTAGTTTAATGTAACACTCAAATATTAAAAACAAGTTTAAATTCAATTCAAAACATTAATTCTCTATTAGACTAATAAGAAATTATTTTAAAATTTGCATTAAATTACATTACTTATATCTAATACTCAAGTATTAAAAAGAAATATTTTAATTAATGTATGAATGTAAATAATATATAATATTTTTAAAAACAAATTAATACACTATTTAATAAATTTATAAAAAAATAATAAAGTAATATTTATTTATCAAAAATTAATACTTTAGTACCCTTTTAATTAAATACATAAATACTCTATTAGTCTAATAAGAATTTGTAAATTAAGAAAAATATTAAGAGTATTAAGTAATAAGTATTAAGAACAAGTATTTATATAAATACTCTAATAAAATAGAAATAAATACATACAATAATATATATAAATATATATAATATATTATATAATATATATATATATAAAAAATAAATAATACTCTTGAAACTTAAAAAAACCAACAAAAAAAACCAATAATTAAAATAAACACATATTAATAAGAAATGCGTTGTAAAAGTACCTGCGTTGTAAAAGTACTTGCGTTGTAACAGTATAAGTTATAAAAATATGCGTGGTAAAAGTATTTGCGTTGTAAAAGATGCGTTGTTATGGTATTGCGTTGTAAAAAATGTGTTGTAACAGTTGTATACCGTATGAATCATCATCACTGTTGGGTAAAGCTTGTTTTAGACTTTTAACTAGTAGTGGGCATGCGTATATGAGCAGAGAAAACAAAGGCTGTGTGTTTTGTTGTGGGGCTGGCGTCCTCCCTAGTGGGTGGCCAAGCCCCACATTTTGAAGAAGCTATTATAGCTTGACAGCTCCCAAAAAACAAACACTGGCAAAGCCAATAGGTCTAACCTATGAAAGCCATGCTGTACAGCAACGCGTATGCTTTGAGATGTGGCTAAGACCAACTTAAAAATGCATTGGCAAAGCCTATAGGTCTCACCTATGCAAGAGCTACTGGCTTTGTCAGTGCATTATAGCCATGTTGTACAACTGCATGGCTGCTGTTCAGCATGGCTAAATGTTAGTGGGGTAAAGGAGAGTTGGAAGGATTGGAGAGTTGTAACGTGGAATGGCAGAGAGTTGAGAGGAATGAAGTGGTGTGGAGTAGGGTTGTGTTGGGGAGTGTTGTGAACTGAGTGGAGTGTAGAAGAGTGGAAGGGTGAAGAGCAGAGTGGCATAGAGTGGAGTAGAGTGTTGCAGAGTAGTGGTGTAGAGCGGAGAAGATTATCAGAGAGTGGAGTGGCAGAGTGGAGTAGTGAAATAGAGTAGAGTGGTGCAGAGTAGAGTGTCAGGGAGTAGAGAGTCAGAGTAGAGTAGTTTGTTTTAAAACAGAGTGGAGCAAAGTGGCATGAGGGAGTTGTGTAGAGTGGCATAGAGTGACAGAGTAAAGTAGAGTGTTATGGAGTGTCAGAGTGGAGTAGAGTTTAGTAGAGTATTGTGGAGTGAAGTGGAGCAGAATGGCCTAGAGTGAAAAGGCGTAAAGAACAGAGTAAAGTGGCATAGAGTGCATTAGTTTAGAGCAAAGTGTTGTAGAGAGCGTTGGCGTACAGCGCAGTGCCATAGAGTGGTATAGAGTGCAGTGACGTACAGTGGAGTGGCTCAGAGTAGAGTGGTAGCATTGTAGAGTGCAGTAGAATGGTGTAGAGTGCAGTGATGCAGAGTGGAGTGCCACAGAGTGGAGTACAGTGTAGAGGAGTAGAGTGCAGTAGAATGGTGAAGAGTTGAGTAGTGCAGAGTAGAGATCAGTGACAGAGTGCAGTGGTGTAGAGTGGTGCAGAGTTTAGTGGCAGAGAGTGCAGTCTTGCAGAGTAGAGGCTCATAGAGTGTAGTGGTGTGGTGTAGAGTGCACTGGGTGCAGTGGTTTAGAATAGAGTGGTGCAGACTAGTACAGTGGTGTAGAGAGCAATGGCATAGAGTACAGAGTAGAATAGAGAGGCATAGAGTGCAGTGACTTGGAGTACAATGGCATGGAGTGTTGCAGAGAGTTCAGTGGTTCAAAGTAGAATGGCACAGGGTAGCTTTGTGTAGAGTATCATGGTGCAGAGCAGAGTAAAGCAGTGTAGAGTGCAGTGGTGTAGAGTGAAGTGGTTAAGAGTGGCTAGAAAAGCATAGAATACAGCAGTATGATTACATTGTTTCAGAGTAAAGTGGTGCAGGGTAGAGTGGAGTAGTGCAGGATAGTGGCGTAGAGTGCACTGGCATACAGTGGTACAAAGTAGAGTGCATTGGCGCAGAGTGCAGTGGAAGAGTTCAGTGTTGCAGAATGGCATACAGTGAAGCAGTGTACAGTGGAGTGACCTAGACTGGAGTGGTGTAGAATGGAGTGGTGTAGAATGCAGTGGTAAAGATTGGAGTAATAAAGAGTAGAGTGGGGTAGACCACATTGGCATAGAGTGGTGTAGAGTAGAGAGGAGTAGAGTGTAGTTGCATGGAATGTAGTCACGTATAGTGCATTGGCAAAGAGTGGTGCAAAGTAGAGAGCAGGGGCATAGAGAGAAGTGCTGTAGAGTAGGGTGGCATAGAGTTCAGTGGTGGAGTGCAGTGCTGCAGAGTAGAGTGCCCTGGCATAGAGTGCAATGGTGTGCAGAGTAAGCTATAATATATTCTCAACAGAACAAGGGAACCCGCAAGGTAGATAAGGACATTGGGTGTCAGTTTTATATAAAAACAATGGTCCTGAAAAGAAACAATATGGATGAGATAAATATAGACTTGAATCAGTGCTATATTGAGGATGTCCAGCCAGACATGCAATTTAATAAACTGATAAATGAAAAAACAAATAGGAGCACATCAATACAGTGGGACACAATCCTGCATCCTAGACAAACACAAAACAATTACATTTAGACAAAAACATTTCAGGCAAAACAAAGGTAGCTTGTGGAAATGTACATTAAGTAGTCAGTAAGTGGTGCCGTGAATCGACCGGCAATTGAATTCGCTTGATACGCTAATAACGGAACGCGTTCCGTAATTAGAGTATCAAGCGAATTCACTTGCCGGTCGATCAATGTACATTTACCCCCACTTGTTGAAATACAGTCCACACTTACTATGCACTTGCCTGACAGTGGTTTTTGATTCCAGCATGCCAAGCAGTCTGTACTTGGTTGTATCCTTGGTACTACGCGTCTTCTAATTTCTACTCTTTACCTTTTTTTCCCCTATTCTCCATTTTCCACAGGCACTATAAAATTCAGGCTTGTATCATACCCGTCCTGATGATGATCCTATTATTGTTTTAAAAGGATCGAAACATCGTGAACTTGCTTAAACAGTATGCACATTAATCCAATGCGATAAAAGAAGTGCATTAACTGTTTTTTAGGTTTCGACTGGGGAACGGAGCGTAAGCTCCGCCCCCAGAGAAATCTCTAGTCTTCAGTAGGGACTCTTGGAATACGCCCTCTGTCCCATTGGCTAGCTCCATAAATGGAGGCTAGCCATTGGAACAGAGAGGCGTCTGTCATGGCCGGACCAGATTCGGGGGTGTTCCCGAGAATTTTTGGCTTTTGGCTACGTCATGCCACGTCAGCCAAAAGCCGGGAACGCCCCCGAATCTGGTCCGGCCGAGCCGTGCTTGCTGCTGTCCTGCCTTCCTCCGTGTCCCTCCTCCCACCGTCCCCCCCTCCCCTCGCTGTCCTGTGCACGTTTCCCGCCTCCCTCCCGCCGTCCGTGTCCTCTCCCGCCGTTCGTGTCCTCTCCCGCCCCCGCCCTCTTCCGCCGTTCGTGTCCTCTCCCGCCCCCTCCCGCCGTCCGTGTCCTCTCCCGCCCCCCCTCCCCCCACCCCGTGTGCGACACCAACTGTAGCGAGTCTGCTGCAGCATTCAAACTGGTGTGGAGTTGCCAGCCTAGCTCTCTTTTGTCAGTTCGCTTACCCCGGCTGATGCCCTGGCTCTCGTTTGTGAGTTCACTTACCCCCTTGGTATCGCCCGCCGTAGCGCGACATGATTTCAGACCGCTATCCGCCTCCAGCAGCGTAATGGCGCTTGGCAGCCAGTCACACAGAGCAGAAAATGAAATAGGATCAGGCTGCAGCACAAAGACGCATGCGCCGACACTCACCAACACCCACCCCGTGTGAGCACTTTATTTTCCGTAATGCACTCCAAATTGACTCATTTGGTTAGTTTCCATGGTGGAGGGGAGGCGCCGTAGCGCGACATGATTTCAGACCGCTATCCGCCTCCAGCAGCGTAATGGCGCTTGGCAGCCAGTCACACAGAGCAGAAAATGAAATAGGATCAGGCTGCAGCACAAAGACGCATGCGCCGACACTCACCAACACCCACCCCGTGTGAGCACTTTATTTTCCGTAATGCACTCCAAATTGACTCATTTGGTTAGTTTCCATGGTGGAGGGGAGGCGGTACTGTGTTTTCTTTAACTGATGCTACACAGAGTTACTTGCATTAAGAAGTTTGGGTGTAGTCACATTATATCTTAAAACACCACTTTTATAGTCCGCAATGTCAACTGCCTTTCCTAACTTTTAATTTAGCTTTTCTGACTGACGAGGTGGGGTTAATGTCAGCTTATTCGACACTTTGCTCTTCCTAATATCACATTACGCGTCCCTAATCTTTGTGACCCTTTGTTTTGTGAGTGTCCATTAGCATAGTCAACTTCTGTCGTTATGTGGGTTGGTTTAGTTGGGGCTTCTTTTCACAGTCCTTGGCTCTCGTTTTAGGACTCTGCTTTTGGACTGGAGACATTGGCGGTAATGGCCCTTGCTCTTAAGAAGGGGAGTAAGTAGACGTTTCTGGAGTCCAACTAGGTTCCCCCTCAGCCACACCTGCAGGTACTGGGTGAGTCCGTGCGCGCATGCATGATCTGTTTGTGCGTCGAAGCTCAACGAGCCACAACGAGTTCCCCGCAAGACTGCGTGTTGTATTTCTAATGTTACCTACTTTGTCAAAGTTCTGCTGTTTCGGGACCCGATCATGTCAGAGTCACAGCGAGAGAGGCAGATACCTAATATAGGAGTGACGTTTTAATTGAGGGAAACCTATTTTGATTGTTGATAATTATGTCTTTATTCTTTACATTTTATTAGTTGTAGATTCCTTTTTCACAGCCAGCAGTACTAAACACCAAAGTCTAAAACAAAATGAAGTTAAGTACTCTCATTTAACATTCTCCTGTCTCTGCTGTGGTATAACACAGGCTTGGCTCCAGGAGTTTGCTTCTTGGAGAACCTTGAAGAAGTAATCGGAGTGGACTACAGACAAAGGTTGGCATGTGAATGTCAGTGAATGGCTTCAGAGTCAGTTTGAGACAAATTCTGTTCAATGTGTATAGGTCTAAAAACCGTTTTGAAATGGTAACTTTGATTTTACGGATATTGTGTTCATATGTTTTAAGGGTAGGCCGCTCCCCACGCCGCACAGCATCACCTTTTGTGTGCGTGTCTCAGCCCGCTGCTGCTGTTGTTAGGTCGCTGACCCTCCCTGTCACTTGTTGTGCCTCTTCTGTATTTTTATTGTATTGTTCTCTGTCACTGTGTTTGCTTCTGTTAGGGTTGAGCTCACGCGCCAATGAAGCACCTGTTTGATTTCCTCCCTCCACGATGGCGCGTGACATCATTAAAAGGGAAGGCAATGACATCCTTAGCTTATATACAGAACCGGTTGCTGCTGCTTCCCATCACAGTCTTTTTGTTAAATTCCTTTTTCTAAACGACGTGTGCTGTGGCTGCCTTCTCTGAACATACGTTGCAGGGGGCGCTTTTGTCCAAGGGCAAACATTCAAGTTCAGGCCGAGGTTTTCATTGTTTACATGCCAGGCTTGGCGGTTACCGGGGCCCGCTCAGAGCAGCGACTGACTTCCTGTTAGTAAAGAGAACCAAAATGAGGAAGTTCTCAAAACGACCAACCAAACGACACTATTTTTTTTTTACCTTTCTGTTCTCACCTCACGAATGCACTCTTCATGACATATAGTCTGACCCACATGCAATGCAAATGTTTTTAAGCACGAGTCCTAAAAAGAACAACAGGAATATCAACTTAAAGCAACGCTATGTCTGAGATGTTACCGAATTTGACATGCTCGAGTGTAAATTTGGGAACAACAAAACGAAAGAAAACTAGACAAGAGAGAAATAAAGAGGCATAGCTACCCATGGTGCAGCAGGTGCAGTGGCAGCAAGGCCGAGGTTTTAAGGGAGTGAACTCACACTAATTATGGATGTCACTTACTAGCAAACGGGGTGGAAGGTTCATTTTGATTTCTTACTTTAGGGCCCTTTGCACTCTTCCAACAAAAATACCATAGAGAGGGAGACGTGTAAGTTACATTTAGTGCTCGATTACGATGTTGGGGGGAATGGGTCCGACCGACAGTCGCTTTCTCCTAGACCAAGTCGGAACCCATCCGCCGACTCGGCCAGAAACACCCTACATACAAACAGCACCATCTGGTTGGAGGGCGGGATGCACGTGCGCATGAAAGAAAAGTAAGGGGGGGGGGGTATTCTGCAGGAACCAATCCATGCAGTTGTGCAGGCAGTGCAAGCCGCCACAAAGAGATGCAACCAAGGCATTGTTTTCAGAAGGCAGTCCTTCGAGGCAGGAGAGATGCAGGAATCACTACATGCAGTTGTGCAGGTAATGCAAGCCGCCATAAAGTGTTGAAAACACTGTTTCGTTTTAAATTGAGGCCCTGCGAGGAAGTAGAGGTGCAGGAACCAATCCATGCAGTTGTGCAGGCAGTGCAAACATCCACAAAGTGACGCATGCAACCAGTGTGTTGTTTTAAAAGGCGGGCCCTGTGTGGGAGGAGAGGTGCAGATGTGGTAAAAAAGGCCTATGGACCTGAGACAGGAGTGCATCCCGTGACACGATACAGCTGTGCACGTGGGCGCTGCACACAGCTGGGCTAGAATACTGTAAACAGATTTAGGCATACAGCAATGAGAGGGCGCTAGTGACTTTCTGTTCCTGTAGAGGCGCTTTAGGTGTAAATACTGCAGTGTTGTTTGGTATAGGATTTAAGATGCAATATTATTTTTTTTGGTTTAAATCTTGTACAGATATTGTATTGTTTGCTAAGAGCTGATTTTCGATAATAATGTTTTGAATAAACACAACCTGTGTGATGAATCCAAATTAGAGATATTCAGTATTGTCAGTGACTCAGCTGAGTTGGAGGGTGCGGGATCCAAATTGGGTGTCTCCCTGGCCCAAGCAATACAGAGAGTGTTACTGATTCTTACTCAACTAGCTGGCTAACAGACATGTTATCCCCAAACATCAGCTGATCAATTTTTGAAAATAGCCATATGTTGCTATCAAATACACATTTTCTTTTTGAAAAGAGCAAACGAAATGACAAAAGCTTATTAAGAAAAAATAAAACCTGTTTTGCCACAAATATCTTTTCATTTTTCGTAAATACACATTTGACAATCAAACTTCAATTTGTCATTTTCATCACATACTCACATGCATCACTGCCACACATGAATGCCATGTATCACTATCTCATGCCATGGAGGTCTACAATATGCCAAGAATCATCATGCTTGGATCAACATTAGACCAAGGGTGGGAATCCTGATGCCAATGGTGCCAACAACAAGAAGCAAGTAATTGCCACGGTTATACCTTGGCCACCACTATACTAGGTTGAGCAATATCATTCAGTGGTGGAAACCAATATTTCAAAAATTGACATCAATATGTCAGAGGTGGCATTTGCCAGCCGTTGCCATCATGACATTGATTCTCACATTATGCAAAGCATTTCCACCTGTATGCCATGGCCACCAATACCAAAGGTGGGAACCATCAATACGCTAAG
The DNA here is from genome assembly GCF_964263255.1 of Lissotriton vulgaris. Lineage (NCBI taxonomy): Eukaryota > Metazoa > Chordata > Amphibia > Caudata > Salamandridae > Lissotriton > Lissotriton vulgaris. The sequence continues at coordinate 1,172,203,761 of NC_141696.1, forward strand.
AATTCCAATCAATATGCCCGGGACAACATTTTGCCAGGAGTGGGAACCATCTTTCATATTGAAGCACACAATATGCAAATAATGAGTGCTAGGGAGTGAGAGTGACTAGGCAGTGCTAGGGAGTGCAGAGTGACTAGGGAGTGCTAGGGAGATAGGGAGTGCAGAGTGACTAGGGAGTGCAGAGTGCTAGGGTGTGCTAGGGAGTGCAGAGTGACTGCAGAGTGCTATGGAATGCAGAGTGACTGCAGAGTGCTAGGGAGTGCTAGGGAGTGCAGAGTGACTGCAGAGTGCTAGGGAGTGCAGAGTGACTGAAGAGTGCTAGGGAGTGCAGAGTGACTGCAGAGTGCTAGGGAGTGCAGAGTGACTGCAGAGTGACTAGGGTGTGCAGAGTGACTAGGGTGTGCAGAGTGACTAGGGTGTGCAGAGTGACTAGGGTGTGCAGAGTGACTAGGGAGTGCTATGGAGTGTTAGGGACTGCTGAGTGACTGCAGAGGCAAATGGCAATGTAAATAACAATGCCATTTATTTATCTGTTTTCAAAACCAACACATAATACAAATTTTGTCATTTACAATGCCAATAGCTCTAACTTTTCCAAAGGCGAAACCATTGCATTGTAAATGCTTGTTCTAAGCTTGCCACAATTATCCCTACATTTCCACAAGCTACCTTTGTCTTGCCTGAAATGTTTTTGTCCAAACGTAATTGTTTTGTTTGTGTAGTATGCAGGACTGTATTGATGTGCTCCTATTTGTTTTTGAATTTATCAACGTATTAAATTGTTTATCTGGCTGGACATCCCCAATATAGCACTGATTCAAGTCTATTTTTATCTCATCCATATTGTTTTTTTTAAAGACCATTGTTTTTATATAAAAGAGTAAAATATAGTGGCACAGAGCACAGTGATGCAGAGTAAGTTGGCTTAGAGTGCATTGGTTTGGAGTAAAGTGGTGTAGAGTGCATTGGCGTGGAACGCAGTGGAGCATAGTGCAGCGTTTAAAGGAAAGAGCAGTGCAGTGGTGTAGAGTGGTGCAGAGTAGAGTGGTGTGGAGTGGTGCAGCATAGTTTACAAGATCGTGGAATGGCACAAAGTAGATTATTTCAGAAGAGAGTGAATGGGGTGGAGTGGAGCACAGTACAGTAGAGTGGTGCAGGGTAGGGTGCAGTGGCGTTGAGTACAGTGGTGCAGACTAGATTAGGTTGGCCTAGAGAGGATTTGCATAGAGTGCACTGGCACAGAGTGGAGTGGTACAGAATAGATTGCATTGGCATAGAATTCCTTGGCATAGACTGCAGTGTTGCAGAGTAGTGGTGCAGAGTGGAGTGGTGCAGAGTAGAGTGGAGTGGAATGGTACAGAGTGGAGTGGCCTAGACTTGAGTGGTGTAGAGTGCAGTGGCGAAGGGTACAGTGATGCATAGTAGTACAGTGGCGTTGAGTGCATTGACAGAATAGAGTGGTGCAGAGTAGTGAAGCGTAGAGTAATAGGCATGGAGTGGTGTAGAGTAGAGTACAGTGATGCAGCGTGGAGCGGCTTAGTGTAGAGTAGAGTGCAGTGGCATGGAGTGGTACAGAGTAGATTGGAGTTGGGTGAAGTGGAGTATGCATGGTGTGGTAGACAGCACATATTCAATTGTAATGACCGTTACATTTGCGCAGATAGTTTTCCTGATAAAAGTATATTACACACAATGTGTGGAAATGTCATGACTTACTGTACTAACTTTATTTGATCGTATTCAAATTGTGTTTCCACCACACTTCAGAATGACCAAAAAATGTGCTTCCCCATAACTGGTATTCAGAAAAATCTGTACAGTTCATTTACATATATTTAAATTTTATTGTGTGCTAGAAAAAAATAACATTGTACAGCCTTCCGTCCAGTACACCAGTTGCCAGCATGATTATCACATAAATCCTCTCACTTTGAAGTCAAAGAAAGAAAAGTAAACATCAAGTTCCCTAGAAGACAGAGCCTGACATTTGACTTCTGTGGTTAAACCACAGCAAATGTGACAAGATCAGAACGAGATTTAAAGTCCTACTTACAGAAATCGAGCACTGGTGAAAGGATACCATAAATAAGGTATGCGCTACGGAAGGGACAAAATCAAGCTGCACAGCCTAAAACAAGCAAAGCCAGCAAATAGAAAGCAAGCAAATGTGAGTTACAAAACACAAAGCCACTGGTAAGCTATGGGCGGAATGCATTCCCAGGGAAGCTCTCTGAATGCCCCCCAGATCTTATTAGCAAACCAGATAAGCTTTGCCCTAAGATGCTCTAATACGCAGACAGGGAAAATGCGCTTTTCAGTTTTTTAGAGCATTTGCAATGGATGCATCATTGGACTTTTTAAATATTATTTTTACCCATACTGCACACAGCCACACCGCTATACAGCAAGGCTACAGATCATTCCCAAATTGCCAATGCCCCACGCTGTACAGCATCAACAACATTTAATTGCAGAGCCAATAGTCTCAAAGGCGAGACCTATTGGCTTTGCCAATGCTAGTTAGGTCCTAGGATTCCGAGCAAACCAATATAATCTCCTGAAGCACGAAAAAGAAAAAAATAAGACATCTGGCAACAAACCCTATTGCATAAAAAAAGCAACTGTGCCCATATCTTATTGAAAATATATTTGGAGGCAGATAACCTCCACTGTCACAGTAAAAGCAGATAACATCGATTGTCACCATAAACATCCATTTCAAATGATAAAAGTGCTTCTTTGAAGAGTGTGTGGCTCAGTAAAACATAGTTGCAGATGGCAAAGGGTTTAAAAAGAGTGACAGGGCATAAGATAAAATAAAAGCAGTATATCAATCAAAGCGTGATAAGCGTGGAAGGACAGCAATTAAGCTTAACCCCTTCCACGCTCATGACGAGCTGGGCTCGTCATGGCGTAGCCTCCTCGCACGCTGATGACGAGCCCAGCTCGTCACTTAAAGTGCGGTTTTAAAAAACTCAGCACAGGAGCGGAATTGCGTGGCGCGCATGCGGTTAAGCAATCAATACTTGGTCTATGCTCCAGCCAAAAGAAGAGGAAGTAGAACCAGCAAGCGCTGTCTAATTTGAAGGCAGCAAATGAGAGTGACAATGAAGTCAATGAATGGTACGCAATGGGCGAGCAGCAAGCCCCTTGTTGTATACAATCTCTTGCAAGTGAGCGCACATGCTCTGTTGCAGTAGAGTACTACAAATAGTTGACTGAGCAATAATAAAATTCACTTCTGCAGAAGGTACAGGCAGTTCTGAACTGTTGTGAAAAATTAGACTTCTTATAGCCAGCCCAGAGGATTAGACGATGCCGCTTTCTGGTGAAGAATGTGCCCAGGCATTTTTTAAGTTCACATAGATGCCAGCATCAATATTGTTAAGTTGCAGGAGACAGGCGTGGCCACGATGGAGGCTGGGTAGGATGCATATTGAGAGGCCCGCTAAAGATCCTGTTGATACTTCCACAACCCGCCCGATGCTGTGTGCCGGTAGTATTCCTGGAGCTACCAGACTTAGGTGGCTACACTCAATGTGGTCAGAGCCGCAGGATGGACTCTTTTATTATTTTTATTGGTATTTACATGATACAGAGAACAAAGTGACATACAACAAAAAAAACATGTTTTCGGGCATTCACATCGGACAATCCGGCTTTTGGTAATAATATTGTTCGAGTCCAGTTCGTTGGCTGGTTTTACGGTCTTCATGTGACTGCCGCTCCTTCTTTTGTACGTATAACATTGAACATTTAAGTTACCGCTGATAGTTGCGTGTATAGATGATACATAAAATGTACACAGAACATAAAGTTGGTGGGTGGTTTTGTAGTGACAGGTCGTTAGGTGTACCTGGAATTGTGTATAGCTGATTATTAGGTTCAGGAATTTTGTTCTTAATGGTGGTTTGTATGGGCTTAGGTATGCGTCTAGTTTCAACCACATTGCTCTGTTGGGGTTCTTCCATGGTGTGTGTCTGAGAGCAGTGTTGTCCGCTCCTCTGAGAAATGTCACCCAGTTCAGCCACCCTTTGAATGTGACTTTAGAGGTATCTTTCCATTTTGCTAGAACAGTTTTGACTGCCGTAGTTAATAGGAAGTACAGGAGGTATCTGTCCTGTTGTGTGGCTATGTCAGTTGTGATATGGGCAGTGGTAGTTGTGGCGAATGTTCGGTCTAGAGTGCAGCCTACAGTTTTGTTGATGAAGTTGAGCACCTTCCCCCAGAATTTGCTGACCTTACTGCAGTGATAGATGAGGTGTGCGAGGTCACCTTTTTCTGTGTCACAGTTCCAGCATCTGTCATTATCTCGCAGACCTATCGATGCTAGACGCGCTAGTGTCCAGTATGCTTGGTGTAGTAGCCAGAATTTTGTTTGTGGCAAGACCGGCGATATCATATTTTTTGAGGGGCTGCCCAAAAGGATTGTAGTTCTTGTTCAGTGAGTTTGGTACCTAGCTGTGTTTCCCAGTAGTTGGTGTTTTTGGCATTGTCTGGTGGATATAGGGCGGAGGAGTTTGTACAGTTGTGAGACCTGGTGGCCCGTTTTGTTTATAGTTTCCATGTAATGGAAGATTGAAGGTTCGTGTTGGTTAGCTTTGACTTCTGGTTAGCTTTGACTTGGTTAGGGCTATTTTGATTGCCAGGAAATTGTATAGTTCCATGTCTGGAAGTGTGTGTTGTGCTTTCAGGTAGTTGAAAGTGTGGGGAGACCCTACTGCGTCCAACTGCACTGGATAAGAGAAACCTAGTCTTCTCCATGACTTTATGTCCAGGGGCTTGCCTCTGTATTTGATCTTGGGGTTTTCCCAGAGTGTTTCTGCCCTGGAACCCCGAAGGCCAGATTGACTCTGCTGGCGATCCACGGCCCAATTTATGGTGGATGCGACCTTCACATCGGCGTCAGATTATGCGTCCTGGCGTTGTTTGGCCTCTGGACTCGGATAGTGCAGCCCCCCTCTCAGTGGAGTGACTCAAGTGGTGCGTGGCCCTGGTAGAAGGTCTGAACCCTGAAATGAGTCCTCCCCGTGCACTGGGACTCAAACGCCAGAAGGGACTTCCTGGGGTACCGCAGTGCTGGGTCCTGGTGCCTCTTCCCGACAACCATTGACATGTTCAGATAGATCCTGAGGCAGGAAGGTGAGCCGGCATATTTGGGGGCGCAAGGGCCTATCCAGTGCTCTACTGGTATTACTGGTGACAAGTTACATCACGCACAAACAGGGCCTTGCCTCAATGAACTGTTCTCCTTTACATGTTCTGCAGGAATGCTCGAATTCTATCAAAGTTTACTGCTTCTGGAACGTGGAGGCCCAATGCGGCACACTTGAACATTGAGTGGGGAACGGACCAGGGGCTGGCCATAAAGGGGACCTCTGGGGTGTCTTACACAGTCTATTTTTTGATTAACTGGGAGTTTATTGCCCAACAGCAACCCCTTTGGAACTCAGGAATTGTTAAACCTACTGTGGTATACTTGAGGCAACTAACTCCCCTGACTCTACCCATAAAGAACCAATCGCCTTGACAGGCCTCTATTGTCCATAAAATAAAGCGGTGGATGAGAATGCTTTGACCATCGCTCCTCCTGTGGTGGTGTAGCTCCATTTGGGGAGCAGATTGCGGCAGCCAGGCTCTCCCTGTTAAGAAATGGATTGTTAAACACTGGGCTTGCTGGGTCTCTATTCCTTGCCCATCATTACATATTCCTGGAGAGACACTGACTCCATCTCACCACCAATGCCATTCATTGCTCTGTGGTGAACCAAACCAAACAACTATACTGCCCCCAACATGGTGGAAACAAAGTTGAATAGAGCCCCAGAGGTGGTTTAGGGTGCTCATGGGAGCAAGAAACACCAGCCCGCTTGTGGATACGACGCTGGCAGCCATGCTATCAGATCATTCTTGTCGATTCAACAAACTCCTATCAGCCATTCTGTACATTAAATCCCCTCTTGAACCTAAGCTGGATTCTGTGTGTATCGACATGGCCTCCTCCATGAAGACCACAAAAAACTGACAGAGAGTTGAATTAAATCAATATATTTTTATTGCAGATTCATAATCAAACATTGAAATAGTTCGACCTTCCCGTCCCTGATCACCATAAGGCACAGTTCAATAATAAAATTGCACACAGCCATTCAGCCCACATCCCGGAGGACGGGCGGCGTACGTGTCCAATCCTTTAATGATGTCAAGGAAGCCACCTCACAGAGGTATCCGGTCAACAACACAATTTAGTATCTGCTTTTCTATACCTCCTAACCTCCTCCCCCATGCACTCATCCGAATACAGCATTTCACGAATGGTGAATGATGTCAATTGCAGCGCAACCCGCTCCATTCAGTCGCACTTCTGAACTCCCCTGTACTAGGTTCTCCTAATCTTCCATAGTGAACCAATCTATGCATTAGCCGGAGCTCCGTTCCACGGGGTTCCTTCCTTCGCCTATAACCTAGTCTAGCTTTTGCTGGTATCCCTCCTCTATCTGTATCGGATCCCTATTAAGCCTCCCCTTATCCCTCCCCGCCAACTGCTGCGGATGTGGGCCATAATCATAAATTCTTAATCAAGACTTGAGGGATTCATACATACACACCTTCAGGTCCCATGAAACCCCCCCCCCAGACCATCCCTTAGTCTTCATCCTCTGTCAAATAGTCCTTCAGAGCCTGCACTATTGCCTTCCAGGCCCTCGCCATCTCCAAGCCCTTCACATTTGCTGTACGAGCGGCTTGCCGCAGCCTAACCACACCCTCACACCTTGCCCATTTCTGCAATTCATTCATCCATCTCCTAACCGATGGGCCTTCCTTTGATTTCCAGTGCCAGGTGATCTCCCTCTGGGCCAGTATAAGTCCTAGGTCAATGAATTTACTTGTGATTTTTGTTTTGGCCGTGTGAGGGAACCAGAGCAACAGACATGTCGCCATGTCATACTCCACTTGTCGATCAGTGACTGCGTTAAGAAGCTCCCCTACCTCCATCCAGTACGTCCCTAGTTTCGGGCATCCCCATAGTAAATGGTCCAACTCTACCTCAGGCACCAAGCATCTTGGGCACGCTGCATCCTGTACCCAGAAATACTTCCTTATCTTCCCCGGGGTCAAATAGGCCCTGTGTATTACAAAGAAATGCACTTGCTGAAAGCGGGCATTTCTGCATCCCTTCCACGTTCTCTTTAAAATATGTCCCCAGATCGTGTCCGGTATGGGTTTCCCTATGCTCTCTTCCCATTTTTCTCTCAGAGCTGTGAGCGGCTTCAACCCCTCGTGCAACATTCTAGAGTGGAGGCAGGTAACCGCCTTAATCGTACCCGCAGCCATTACTACATATTGACAGGCCATGGTTGTGCTGGGTTCTGCTAACCCCCCCTCTCCAGTGTTTCTGCATCGCCGCTATTACCGCCGCGTGTAATAGGAAACTCCCATCCAGGAGGCCAAACTGATCTTGAAGAGCTCTATAGGGCACCAACACCCCATCAATATACAGGTCTCCCACCACCTGAAGGCCCAAGTCCTCCCATTCCAGTAAAGGAGACCAGTCTCCTCCATGTGGTAGCGCTGTCAGCATCCCCAGAGGAATCTCCGGTGCATATGGGCGCGTTGCCTTCGCTCTCTTTAAGCTCCTATGCCAACACAACCGCAGAGTCCTCTCCTCCATGGTCAGGCCCCTCAGTTCTACCTTCTGTTGCATGATTATATATGATAGGATATGTCTCTGAATACCTTTCCCTCTATCTTGGTCCGGACCTCTAAACTCTTTAGCAATATTTTGGGTTAGTATCTGTAGCTGTGCCGCCAGGTAATATAACTCAAAATCGGGAACAGCCATCCCCCCCTCAAGCTTGGGTCTCATCAATTTATTCAGTGCCATCCTACGCCTCCCTTGGCTCCAAAGGAAATCAGTAACCATCGTTCTCAATTCTCTAAAAACCCGCTGGGGGACCCACACCGGCAATGTGCGAAAGTAGTGGAGCAACCTGCGCAAAGCCACCATCTTTAGCAGTGCCACCCGGCCCTGCACCGAGAGAAGGAGGGATGCCCAAAAGGTCATGCACCCCTTCAAGCCCTAATACAGCGCCCTTTTTTTCCTTCTAGCATATCTATAGCCTTGTGATATATGCAGACCCCTAAATAAGTAAAGCAAGTTCCTTCCCAGAAGACATCTACTGTTAGAGGTGGATGGGGCGTATTCGTCCGCAGCGGAAAACACATGTCTTATTCCAAATTACCTTAAGGCCCTATAGTCTTCCAAAACTTGAGAGCATTGCAACTGCACCCTCCAGCGCCCTTCCTGTATCTTCCAGGTACAGCAACAAATCGTCCGCATACAATGAAATATGATGAAACTCCCCACCATTTCCGATCCCATTGTACATTGCCCCTAAACGCGCCTGGGCCGCTAGTGGTTCCATCGCTAACGCAAATAAAGGGGATAGCAATCATCCCTGCCTCGTCCCTCTACGCACCGGATAGTCGGAGGATATCACAGGACCCAGTCTTACCCTAGCCGTCGCGAAAGAGTAGAGAACCTTCGTCCAGCGCCCAAATCTTTCACCTAAACCAAACTTCTCCAGTACACCCATTCTATGCTATCGAAAGCTTTCTCGATATCAACAGACAACACTGCTGGCTTTTTGTCTGGCTCCAGGTGGCTCCGCAATATTCGGATTTGGCGACAGATATTTATCGAGGTGTTCCTAGTGGGAATGAACCCGGCTTGGTCTGTGTGAATTAGTGTGGTCATGTGCGGCAACAGTCTAGTGGCTAGAATGCGACTTAAAATTTTGTAGTCCACCGTCAGCATGGACAGCGGCCTATACGATGTGACGCCGGTAGCCTCCCTACCAGGCTTCAGCAACAGGACCACCAGCGCCTCCCTCATCGATTGAGGCAGCCACCCCAGCTCCAAGGCTTCAGAGTATACCCCTAGCAGCCTGGGAGCCAAAACATCGATATATTTTGCATAGAATTCGATCGGTAGGCCATCAACCCCCGGCGTCTTGTTCCTAGCCATCTGTTTGATGGCCAACCTAATCTCCGACACTGTGATGTCACTGCCCAATTCCTTTGCGGTGTCCTCATCTAGCACCGGGAGTTGAACGCCCACCAGATAGTTCTCAATGTCATAGGCTTCGGCTTCCAATTTACTTTCATACAAAGTCGAGTAATACTTCAGGAATCACGATAAGACTGCTGCCTGCGAATAGACCACCTCTCCCGTCTCCACACGTATACTCATGATTGGGCTCCCTCTAGGTTCTGGATTCGCAAGTTTCGCCAGCAGCGTTCCCACCTTGTCCCCTTCTGCATGCACCTTGGTGGTATACAACTTATAATCATAACACCGCAATCGTTCCGTTTCTGTCACAACCAATTCCGTTGCTTCCTGCAGCCGGGTCTGTAATCCCGGTCACTCAGGCCTTTGCTGTTCTAGGTCCCTCAATGCACTTTCCGCTTTCCACAGATCAGCCAGGACTGTCGTTCTCTCATTCGAAAACCTACCAATGCAGAGGCCCCTCACTACCACCTTCATGGCATCCCATTCCACCGATCTAGTAGTGGCCTGACCTTCATTTTCGCCAAAGTAATGCTCAATACCCTGACAGACCTTATCGCTGAACACCTGGTCCTCCAAGGTATCAGGCCGTAACCGCCATGTGAGAACGGCTGATCTCACTCGCTGCCACTGAACAGATATCAACAAGGGTTATGGTCTGAAATGGTTCCAGCTAAATATTCTGTGTGTGTTATCATGGCAGCTAATGGTCCACTACATAGTATAGTATCTATTCGCACATGTAAAGCATGTATTGCTGAGAAAAAGGAATAGTCCCTAAAATCAGGATGTTGTTCTCGCCATACGTCAATAAGGCCCCACCTCTCTTGCCAGTCCTTCCTATGTGTAGCTAGTCTGCGCACTGGGGAGTCGGCCAGTGGTGGGTGTGATCTATCCAGCAACACATCTGAAATGGAATTGAAATCTCCTCCCAGTATTATAGGACCTGCTAAAAAGTGTGCCAACGAACCAGGTAGTCCATCGAAAAAGCGAGCCTGATCCGTATTGGGAGCATACACACTACATAAAACCACGTCACGGCCGTACAAACCCCCCTCCACCGCTACAAATCTACCTTCAGGGTCTACCAGATGGTTCGTGGCCTGAAAAGGAACTCCCGCTCTCACCCACACCAACGATCCCCTGGCAAACGCCGAGTAGGTTGTGCCAAACACCTGGCCATGCCACCTCCTCTGCAGTGCAGTCCATTCCTGCTTGGTTAAATGAGTCTCTTGCATCAGCGCTATCTGAATGCCACGCCTCACCAAATATGCATGCACCTTATAAGGTCTTGACATGGTTCAAAGTCCACGGACGTTCCATGTAAGACATTTCAAATTAGGTAACGTCCCCATTGTAGCCGTCTCTCATCCGCCCCAACAGTATTTCACGACTGCCCACATCATTGCAGCACAACCCCACATTCAAAACTCCCCTGAAAACTCTCACAACCCCCCTCCCCCCCAGAACAAAACCTAATAACACATCATTAGCCCCCATCCAAACTTTTAACACAACACACAGTCTTCTATTCTGTAGTCGCCACTACAGATGGCCTTAAGGGCAATAGGAGGGTGGTTCAGAGCCAACCGGAAAGCCAGGCCTTCACCCCGAGCCCAAGATCCCATATAATGGTCCGCTACAGTACCTGCTGCTCTGCAGACCACCAGGGTCAACAATCCCATCAGAGCTAGTTAACGTGGTCCATCCCCGACATGGTCACTCATTAAAAATCCCATCTGCAATTTGGGGGGTGACCAATTTCCCTCCAGCGCTGTCCACGTCCGAGAGGTCTCCCCCAGATTTTCCTCCTCCATCTTCAGACTCTGAGCCCACCGACTGCCCTTCTTGTTGTGAGCCGGTTATCACTGCTGTCGCCGCCAGGGCCCCCTTTTAGTCCGCTGCCATTGTCATGGAGGGACGTAACTGATAGGAAATATGGATCCTATCTGCAGGGTGGTGGGGCCATACACTTTACACAAAACTGAAATGCCATTTAGTCTTTTTTAAGGCTAAAACGTATTTAATAATTGTGCACATTATTCATGAATAGCGGAGGTCTAGTGGCTGTGAAGAGACTGCCTCATAGTGCCTTGCAGTAGGGTTCTAGTAGGAGTTGACACACAGTCTTATAGTGACTAAGTCCCCTTAAGGTTTCTAAGCTCCTAATTTTCTTAGTCGCAGGTAAAGGATTAATAACAAAAAATAATGTGTAAAAAAAAAAATGTGCTTAGATTGCTTGGAGACTCAGAATAATTTAAGATTACATAGATGTATTTGATGCAGCCCCAGAAAAAAAAAATTGTAAAGAGCTGGTATTACATCATACTAAACTAAAAAAGATGCTATAATAAAATAATATTGATGGAATGCAAGTGCATATGGAAAACGTCTAAAAAATATATAAGTGCTGCTTAAAGAGAATGTAAAAAATTACCTGAGAGAAACCTCTGAGAATATTCTATATTAAACAGTGTTTTTGTGCCAGTAATTTCACCCTACTCAAAGGCTCAGAGGAGCCGAGTTTGTTTCGGTTGCGGATGCGTTGTGATTTGCGCACCTGGACAGGTTTCTGCCTCTCTCTGTCCCCTCTACCTCTTCGGGCTGTACCAGCCCGTCCATAATCACTCGCAACTTAGCTGGGAAGAGTAAGGAATACTGTATACCCTCATCCCTCAGTTCTTTTTTCACAGCCAAGTAAGAGGCCCTACGCTTTTGGACTTCCTGTGTATAGTCTGGAAAGATCGTGACCGAACTGTTGTCCACCTGGAAAGGACCTGTCGAACGCGCTCTCTGTATCAACAGATCTCTGTCCTTGAAATGCAATACCTTGACCACCACTGACCGAGGCGGGCGAGCTGGGACCCTATGCGCCCGTTCCAAAGAAAAGAAGGGGATAAGGCCCTCAGGGGCCACAACGGTTTTGAACCAGTTCTCCATATAAGCGACTGCGTCATCCCCTTCAGATTTTTCGGGCAGGCCTACTACCCGTACGTTGTTCCTCCAATTACGGCTTTCGGAATCTTCTGCCCTCTTCTCCAGTGTCGCCAAGAGATCGAGTATATCATTTAACTTAGGCTCTGCTGTCACCACCGCTGGCTTGAGTTCCTGAAGCAGTAGCTCATTTTCTTTCACTCTATCTGCTAGCTTAGCGTGATCCGCTCTCAAGAGACCCAGACCCGTGGCGACATGCGCAATATCTTGATGTAGAGATTCCTTGGTCGCTGTTATGGCTTCTAGTATCCCATCCAACCTTTTGTTCAGTCTTTGCTCCTGCGCCGTTCCCTCTGGGTTGGTTTGAGCATTGCGGTCTGTCTCCAGCCCTTTCGCCTGGTCCTGCCCCTGTTTCATTTTCAGTTCTCGGCTACTCGCGGCCATCTTGATCTCCAAAATCACCGTTTCCGTTACACTTCCAAGTAGTTCGCCTGTCCTTATTTTGAATGCCAGATCGGTATTTCTACAAGTGTGTTTTCGCAACGATCTTGTCCGCCCCTCAGCTCGCGGATACCACTTCAGGGGTCTGCATCTCAGCTTCTCCCACCGTCGGAAGGGCGATCTCCTTTTAGGCTTCCGGGGAACACGTGGGTCAGGCTGTATTTCCTTCTTAAAGCATACCTATTCGCACCAGCCTTGGTCGCTTTGCAACAACGCAATATCTGCCTTTGGGACCCAGTTGTGGGTCGGTATGGCCCTCCAGGTGCATTCAATTCGTGGGCTCCGCATCAGTGTCTAAAATGGCTGTTCACCGAGTGTGGTGTGGAGCTTTACGCCGCATGGGGTGGTGGAATAGGCTAACGAGGGAGACGCCGCTGTGGCAGAACGGACGGCTGCCGGCCTTGGCATCCTTGCGGGGGTACCGGGGCTGAGATGCTATCGGCATCTCCACTTTGGGACACATCATGAAGGGTATGACTCTCAAGTCGTTCCAAGCACTGAGTGAAGAATATACTATGCCACGAACCCAATTTTTCAAGTATCTGCAGCTGCAACATGCCCTGTCCCCTTCCCTAGTGGGCTTGGACTCGCTGCCCGACTTTAGTCCCCTTGAGGCTAAGGTGTTCATGGGGGAACTGGAGGAGAAGAAAATCTCTAACATTTATCAAACCCTGGTCACGCATTGCTCCTCTTCACTTGATGGATTGCGCACGGTGTGGGAGGGAGACATTGGGGCGTTTGAAGAGGAAGACTGGAGGGAGGCCCTAGAGGCCCCGAGAGGGGCAGCAATAGCAGTGCGCTTAAGGTTCATTCAATTTAAATACTTGCACAGAGCCTATTATACTAGAGAACGATTGTGGAGGGCTGGTTTGATTGCCTCCCCTGAGTGCTTGCGGTGCGAGCGGGCGTCTGGTACGTTTGTGCACACGGTATGGTCGTGCGAGAAGCTGTCGAGATTCTGGATGGGATTGTGGGACTGCTTATCTGAGGTGCTGGGCTGGGACCTCCCCGCTCGCTGCAACTGGGCCTCCTGCATATAATGGAACAGGTTGGAGGAAACATATATAAACGCCATTTGCTGGTTCTGGGCCTCACAGTGGCCAAAAGAGACATTGCCCGGGCCTGGAAGAACCCCAGGACCCCTTTGCTGGAAGTGTGGAAGAGGGGGTTGGACTTTTGCATGGGGCTGGAGCGTCCAGTGTTCGAGGCCAGGGGCTGTCCCCGTAAACATTTTAAGATATGGAAGAGATGGGCGGACTATAGAGGGCTGTGGCTGGAACCACCTGCACCACAAGACATTGATGAGGTACAATTGCTGGTGAACCCGGGGTGAAAAGGAGTACACACTATTAGTGATTTGCTTATTGCCGAGTATGGACTATATAGACACTGTGCGGGGATAGGGGCGGGATCCGGGAAGAGGGATGTGGGTTGGATGTTGGGAGGGTTAGCTTAATATCAAATGTTGCTTGAATTGAATGTACGCGATGACTCATTAACTGCTCGCTAGTCCTTCGATTTATTGAGGGACAGTGTCTTATATGCAATTCAACAACAATAAAACTTGTTCTGAAAAAAAAAATGGCTGTTCACGATCGGTTGCGTCCTCTTCTGGTGGACCGTTGAGCACCCCCAAGAGTTCTTCCCCTCACTCCAACAGGGATTCAGCGGCTCATGAGCCTTCCTCTTTCTGGCGGACCCCTTCTGTGCGCCCTCTGCACCCCCCAGAGGCAATGGTCGGGTAGGGCCCCGTACAGTAGCACTGTAGTAGCAATGCAATGGCGGGAGTTCAAGTTCAATATATCTGTAGCGCACTACTCACCCAGAGGGTCTCAAGGCGCTTGAGACAGGGTGGTACTTTACTTAACGAATATCCAGGTTTTTAGTTGTTTTCTGAAGGAGAGGTGGTTCTGTGTAAGGCGGAGGTGGGTGGGGAGAGAATTCCAGGTTTTGGCCGCTAAGTAGGAGAAGGACCTTCCCCCATGGTGGATCTATGGATGCGCGGCGAGGGCTTGATTGGACGATCGTAGTTGGCGGGTGGGGGTGTAAAAGGACAGGCGCGTGTTGAGGCATTCGGGTCCTAGGTCGTAGAGGGCTTTGTGTGCGTGGGTGAGGAGACGGAACGGTATTCTCTTGTTGACGGGGAGCCAGTGGAGGTCTTTCAGGTGACCGGAAATGTGAGCTTGGCGGGGGATGTCGAGTAGGAGTCTGGCTGAGGCGTTTTAGATGCGTTGGAGTTTTTTCTGAAGTTTGGCTGTGGTTCCGGCGTAAAGGGTATTTCCGTAATCCAGTCGGCTTGTGACCAGTGCGTGGGTGACTGTCTTTCTTGTTCCGGTGGAGATCCAACTGAAGATTTTTTTGAGAATGCGTAGGATGTTGAAGCATGATGATGAGACGGCGTTGACTTGTCTGGTCATCGAGAGGGAGGAGTCCAGAATGAAGCCCAGGTTACGTGCGTGGTCCGTAGGAATGGGTGCGGTTCCCAGGGCCGGTGGCCACCATGAGTCGTCCCAGGCAGAGGGTGATGGACCTAAGATGAGGACTTCCGTTTTGTCCGAGTTCAGTTTTAAACGGCTGTTCTTCATCCACTCGGCTACTTCTTTCATTCCTTCGCGTATGTTGGTTTTGGCGGTGTTTGGGTCTTTGGTGAGCGAGAGGATTAGCTGGGTGTCGTCTGCGTAGGAGAGGATGTTGAGGTTGTGTTGGCGCACGATGGATGCGAGGGGACTCAAGTACACGTTGAAGAGGGTGGGACTGAGTGATGATCCTTGTGGTACGCCGCAGATGACTTCGGTGGCCTCTGATCTAAAAGGGGGGAGGCGGACTCTCTGGGTTCTTCCGGCGAGGAACGAGATGATCCAGTCCAATGCTTTTCCTTGTATTCCGATGTTGCTGAGGCGTTGTATGAGGGTGCTATGACAGACTGTGTCGAAGGCTGCGGAGAGGTCAAGTAGGATGAGGGCAACTGTTTCTCCGTTGTCTAGTAGTGTTCGAATGTCGTCTGTTGCTGCGATAAGCGGTTTCGGTGCTGTGTTTGGCTCGGAAGCCGGACTGTGAGGGGTCGAGAGATTTGTTGGATTCGAGGAAGGCGGCGAGCTGTCTGTTGACGGCTTTTTCAATGACTTTGGCAGGGAATGGGAGGAGCGAGATGGGGCGGTAGTTCTTAAGTTCAGTGGGGTCTGCTGTGGGTTTCTTCAGAAGGGTGCTGAGTTCGGCATGTTTCCAACTTTCCGGGAAGGTAGCGAGTTGAGGGAGCAGTTGATGACGTCTCGGAGATGGGGTGCAATAATGGAGTCTGCTTTGTTGAAAATGTGGTGGGGGCATGGGTCGGTTGGTGATCCTGAGTGGATGGAGTTCATCAGGCGGATGGTGTCTTCAGTGGTGATTGGGATCCAGGCGCAAAGGTTGTAAGAGGGGTGTTTTGGTTCGGAGGTGGGTGGAGTGGATTGGTCTTCGGACTGGTTTTCAAAGCTGTTATGTATGTCGGCGATTTTGTTGCGGAAGAATGAGGCGAGGGAGTCGCAGAGTTCTTGGGAGGGAGTGATGTCGTTGGTGCCGGCGGTGGGGTTGGTAAATTCTTTGACGATGTTGAATAGTTCCTTGCTGTTGTGGGCGTAGTTGTCAAGTCAATCCTTGAATGCTGATTTCTTGGTGGATCGGATCAGTTGGTGGTGTTTGCGGGTGGCGTTCTTGAAGGTGGCCAGGTTGTCAGTGGTTGGGTTTTTTCTCGAGGCTTTCTCGAGGGTGCGACAGAACTTCTTGGCTTTCTTAAGGTCATCGTTGAACCAGGGTTTTTTTTGCTACCTTGCTTGATTTGATGGTTTTTCAAGGGTGCTAGTATGTCGGCGCTGTGGGTGATCCATTGTGTGAGTTCGGTGGCTGCTTCGTTTGGGTCAGATGATTTGACAGGAGGGTTTTGGTGAAGCGATGTGAAGATCTGGTCGGTGGTAATTTTGTTCCAGTTTCTTCGGGGAATTGGTTGTGGGTCGTGGTCTTTTTGTAGTTGAAGTGAACGCAACTGTGGTCCGTCCAATGGAGAGCTGTGGTGTGATTGAAGGAGATGTGCTTGCTGGAGGTAAAGATTGGGTCGAGCGTTTGCCCGGCATAGTGGGTGGGGGTATCAACAAGTTGTTCGAGTCCAGGGTTGGCCAGGTTGTCCAGAAGGGTGGTGGTGTTGCTGTCGTTTTTCTTTTCCAGGTGGAAGTTAAGGTCTCCCAGTAGAATGTAGTCCTCGGAGGGGAGGGCGTGTGGGCTGATGAAGTCAGTGATGTCTTCGCTGAATTGTGTGCGGGGTCCTGGTGGCCTGTAGATGAGGGTGCCTCTGAGTGTGGTCTTGGGGTCGGTGTGGATCTGGAAGTGAAGGTGTTCGGCGGTAGTGAGGTTATCGTCAGAACTGGTCGTGATGTGGATGCTGTTCTAATGGACGATGGCGATGCCTCCTCCTGTTTGGTTGGTGCGGTCCTTTCGGATGATCTTGTAGCCGTCCGGGACGGCTATGGCGATGTCGGGAGCAGATGAGGCGTTCATCCAGGTTTCTGTAAGGAAGGTGACGTCCGGCGATGTGGTGTCGAGTAGGTTCCAAAGGTCAATGGCATGTCTGTGGACCGATTGGGTGTTGAGCAGGATGCATTTCAGGTGGTTAGTGTCGGAGCTCTGTTTGGAGTTTGTGGATTTGGTGTGGGTCGTGATGCAGTCGAACTTCCAGGAGTGGCAGGTGAAGGGTCCATGGGTGTGTCCTGGAGCGGCTTGGTAGCAGTTTGGTGGTCGGCCGGGGTTAAGAGCTGAGAGGGTTGTGGCGTCGTACGTTATGCGGGCGGAGAGGGTATTGCGGGGGCCAGGGGTTCTGGCACTGGGCGCGGTCCAGGCACGGACGGGCGTAGACGGGCTTACCTTTGGCGCACCTTCGGCGTGCATGGGGCGCATCCGCTGCGCGTGAACGCTGCGCGCAAAAGCATCTGTCATAAGTGGATAGTGGAGGGGGGTGGGGCGAGGGAGGAGCAGCTGGGAGGCGGGAGCGGGGGGGAGAGCCGGGTTGGGAAGGCTTAACAACAAACAACAAAATGGCAGCAAGCCAAAAGCCACACAGGACGAGACCCCAACAATCGGTATTAAAAGGGAAGCGTCACCGGCACAATCAGGCACAAAATAAATCATAGGCAGCAATGCACAAACTAATAATAATTAAAGCACAGCTCAGCAGGCAGTATAGCGCTACGATTCAAATACAGTTAGGCACGAATAAGGCACAAATAGTTGCAGGGGCAATGCGAGCAATGGGCAGCTGATTATAAAGGCAAAGAGTACTCTGGCAGTATAGCGCTATGATACCACAATGTGAGCAGGAGGCAGCGTGAGGAGCGACCGCTTCTGAGCAGCAGAGCAACAGAGTTAGGTGTGTT
The DNA here is from genome assembly GCF_964263255.1 of Lissotriton vulgaris. Taxonomy (NCBI): domain Eukaryota; kingdom Metazoa; phylum Chordata; class Amphibia; order Caudata; family Salamandridae; genus Lissotriton; species Lissotriton vulgaris. Next base: position 1,172,221,665 of record NC_141696.1, read on the forward strand.
GGTACCAGTAATCAACTGCTCGTTGTTGCCCAGGGAGCTGCCCCGTGTGGTCCCAGGATGCCGCCCCTCTTCTTCGACCGATCTATCTACGGCCTCACTTGGTCCGATCACGCCACACCAAAGAGCCGCCTCAGGCCATTAGTCCCGTTATGAGGCATCGGCCCGTGTTACGGCGTATATCGGGGTAAATCTCTCAGCGTCTCATCTGCGTTCAGCTTAATATTCGCATCTGTGATCCGCTGCACTTCAAAGGGGTGCGATTTTTTATCAGAGCCTCGGCGTGGCACTACCGACCGCCTATGAGTTCGGAGTGGCAGCCCCAGGTGATCCCACAGGCGTGCACTCCCGAGGACGGTGCTCCTCCTTACAACCACTCTTCAGCAATCCGCGGTCAGGCCCTCCTCAGCAGTAGGCGTCTCGGACCGCACTCAGAGATCGAGGCCTTCCTCTCGCGGCCACCATCTTAGGTAGTAGACGTCGCATCAGCAATACCAGTCCTTTGAGGCTGCGGGGGGTTCCACCTGTCTCCAGCCTCTTCTGTCGGCTTCTCCGTGGTGTGGTTCCCGCTCTGCTTGCCTTTCCAACTTCTTTCCTCGTCTTTTCTCCTCTCGTAGCTCTCCTCACCTCTCTATTCATTCTCCCCGATTCGGGGCTGTCGCCATCTTGTATTCAGACTGCAACACCTCCTACTCCGAAATCGGCTCTCCTCACGCCGTTTGGTTCTCCGCTTCTTCAAAAATGAGCTCCTTAGCTACCCCCGGTGTTCCGAGCAGAGTGCCTGCACCGTGATCGGCACTTAGGCAAGATTTATCAGGAGAAATTGCGGGACCGGGCGCGGAGTTGCAGGCTCACGCCGCCATCCCCATCGGCGTCCAAGCCACGCCCCCAGCCTGCGACACATGGTGGCAGATTCTGACAAAAGTCTCTGAGCCATGCAGGAAGAGGTAGAATATGACTGTGACCAAGTGGAGAAGGAAGGTAGATCAAGGAGGAATAATGTGTGGATTGTGGGCCTCCCAGAGCAGTAAGACTGCCCGAACATGGAGCTGTACCTTGAGGACTAATTCGTGAACACGATTCTTCAGAGTAAACAATTCACCTTTTTCTCCCACATCAAGAGGGCCCACAGAGTCCCTGGAAGACCTCCTCGCCCAGGTGCTCCTCCACTGCTGGTGGTTGCTCGTCTCTTCAACTGTAGGGACAGGGACCATATCCTGCAGGTGACAAGAGCAAGGGGACCCTCAAATATCGAGAATGCCCAAGTACACATTTATCCCGACTATACTCTGGAAGTTCAGTGACGCAGATCATCTTTTACTGGGGTAAAGAAATGCCTCTGGAATCACCACATTAATAATGCCTTGCAGTTCCTTCGAGTGCTACATGAGGGCACCACTTCACTCTGTACGACTCTGGAGGACACCTGGTCCGGGCTAGAACACAGAGGTCTCACACCCTTATCTGGGGGGGTGGGGGGGGGGAACTGACCCCTTTACCTCATCACAAGCACAGTAAAAATGTAAACCACGCAACAGATGTCGGGCAAGGGGCCCCACAGAGAGCAGGCAGCCAAGGAAAGAAGCCTGTGTATTGGAGGAAGTGGAGAAACAAGCGGCTTCCTCCTCTTCACACAGACTCACCAGCAATGACTGAATCACAGGTTACCACACTGCTGGGCGGAGGCCCATCAGCAACCCAATAGACGTGAGGATTTTCAGTGATCTACACCTTTCAGGTTTGGTGGGGGTCTGGGTGGGTATGTGTTTGCAGTGATGTTTGGACATATGACTTAATCAGCACTGAATAGAGGGCCGTGGGTTGAGACTACTCTCAAGCAAGCCTACCACTGTTATTGGATGCTACCCACCAGCCTACAAAGTACCACTGGTAAAGACTATTATGTAGAGTTGTTAGTATTGCATCACAGTGCCAATGGCTGGCCACCTGTTGGTGTACCGGCCTGGGAATGGGAGTTTGGTGTTAATGAACAAGCTACTTACCTTTGTATCACTATCTGGTAGAGAATATCTAGCTGCAGATTCCTTATCTTTGACTTTCCCAGGCATCAGGCTGGATCTGGAAACTTTTACTGAGCAATACCCCTTGCGCGTGCCCTCAGGTGGCTTCATGACATTGTCTGAGTCAGTAGCATCGGTTATGATGTCGCGATACCTATATAGGCGCCACTCAGGTGAGCGGGCGTCAGTACTTTTCTTTTCTCCAAGCCAGAGGCACAGAGCCAGGAAGTAACTGACGTGGTCATATGCAAAACTAGGGCCCTGAAAAGGGGAGTAACCCTAGCCCTACTAAATTTGGCTGCAAAGGGGAAGGCATGGGTGGGGCTTTAAGGAATCAGCAACTAGAAAGAGTCTCTATCAGATAATGTGTTACCAAAGATAAGTAACTTGTTCATCTGAGACTTCTAGCTTACCTTTGAATTAGATACCCAAGCCATCCCATCCTGGTAGTAGGTGCGTACCAATACCCCAAACTGGGAAGTCCAGTAGGACCGAATGGGCAAAATGCATGTTCCTGCGGACCGGACTGTCCAGGAAGTAGTGCTTGGCAAACATGTAAGAAGTTCCCCAAGTTGCTGCCGGGCAGATAGTAGCAGGTATGATGGGACCCCCTCAAAAAGTTTAAATGTGGCCAAGGAACAGAGGGGAAGAGAAAAACATCACTGTGAAAGGATTGTTCCAACAATGGCCATAATCTTCAAATATTAGTATGCATCCTATTAATCTAAACTTGGCGACAGATATATACTAGGCATATTTTATTTTGTAACTTATTTTATTTTCAATTCATCCATCATTTTATATTGTTCCTTATTATTAAATTTGTAAAAAACATTTCATCACAAATACAATTTTTATAAACATTTTTTCAAAATACATAGTTCATAACAAATACAGAAGAATATCACAAGATAATAAATATATACAAAAAAATGACACAAAATACTTAAGAAAACACCACCTGATATCATACACACAAACTCAAAGTACTACCACACTCACACCCATACTTCATTCAAACAAACACCATCATAGGAAAAAGGAAGAACTGAGTCTAAGTTGGCAAGATCTTAACGCAAATTTATGGGTCTCGAAATCCAATCTGAGACCCCTGCACCAGATATCCAGACACCCTGAGCCAAGACCTTAGTCATACCCTTTCTCCTGGTGGAATTGGAACTTAATCCCTCAGGGGGCTGCTTCTTAGCCAGGGCATAGCAGATCTTAATGCAGAGAATGACCCAGCGAGAGATGATCTTTTTCTGCGCTGCCCTTGCCTCCTTAGCTCCCACGTACCTTACAGAGTTGGTCATACACCCGGAACTCTTTTGTGCTATCAAGGTAAAATGACAGTGGAGACGCTCCTCTTCCTTAGAGGGGTGCAGGGGAGCACAGAAGGTGGGCAGCATGATGGATTGACCCAGGTGGAATGTGGTCACAACTTTTGGCAAGAATGAAGCACGGGAGTGAAGCACCACTTTGTCCGGAAAAGACATGTAGGGAAGCGTGCAAGATAATGCCTGCAACTCACCCTCCAGGCAGATTTAATTACCACTAAAGAGGATGGTAAGCAGCCAGATGGGACAGTGGTGCAATGGCTCGAAGGGAGCACGCATAAGATAAGTGAGGACCAAATTAAGGTCCCACTGTGACATAACAAAGGGCGTGTGTGGAAACAAGTGAGCAAGCCCTTTTAGAAACCTATGCACAATTGGAGACCTTAAGAGAGAGGTCTGGTCTGGCAGCTGCAAAAAAGCAGACAGAGCAGGAATATAACCCTTGAGAGTTCCCATAGCACAGCCCTGTTGGACAAGGGATAGAATGAATAAAGGAACAGTGGGAGGAAAAGTAGAAAGAGGGTCAATAGACCTTTCTGAACAATAGAAGAAAAATGTCTGCCAATGGCAGGCATATACCATCTTAGTGGAGGGACGCCTGCTCAATCAATCAATCATAACATTTGTAAAGGGCACTACTTATCTGTGAGGGTCTCAAGGCCCTGGGGGTGGGAAGTGCTGCTACTGCTCGAAGAGCCAGGTCTTGAGGAGTCTTCTGAAGGTCAGCAGGTCATGGGTCTGCCGTAGGTGGATGGGGATGGTGCTCCAGGAATTGGCGGCGAGGTGGGTGAACAATCTGCCGCCGGAGGTCGCTCTTTGGATGTGGGGGACTGTGGCGAGGGCGAGGTTAGCAGGGCGGAGCTGGCGGGTGGGGCTGTGGAAGCGGAGTTGTCTGTTGAGGTACGCTGGTCCGGTGTTGTGGAGTGCCCTATGTGCGTGGGTGAGGCACTTGAAGGTTATCCTCTTATTGACGGGGAGCCAGTGCGGGTCTCAGGTGGGGTGTAATGTGGCTGCAGCGACGGATGTAGAGGACCAGCCCTGCAGAGGCTTTCTGGATGCGTTGAAGCAGTTTCAGGAGTTTGGCCAAGGCTCCTGCGTAGAGGGCATATCCGTAGTCCAGCCTGCTGCTGACGAGGGCATGGGTGACCGTTCTTGTTTCGGTGGGGATCCACTTGTAGATATTGCAGAGTATGCGGAGGGTGTTAATAAGGAGGAAGAGATGGGGTTGACCTGCTTAGTCATGGAGAGGCTGGAGTCGAGGATGACCCCTAGGTTGCGTGCGTGGTCGGTGGGTGTTGGAGCTGTTCCCAGTGCGGTATGCCACCAGGAAGAGTCCCAGGTTGAGGGGGTGGATCCGAGGATGAGGAACTCAGTCTTGTCCAAGTTCAGCTTCAGTCGTTGTTTCTCATCCATTCGGCGATGGCCTCCATTCCTTCGTGGAGGTTGGTTTTGGTGTTATGGGTGTCCTTGGTGAGGGAGAGGATCAGCTGGGTGTCATTGGCGTAAGAGATGATGTGGCGGTTGTGCTGTCGGGCGACGTGGGCGAGCGGTGCCATGTAGATGTTAAACGGCGTTGGGCTGAGGGATGAGCCCTGGGGTACGCCGCAGATCTCGGTGGCTTCGGAGCAGAAGTAGGGGAGGCGGACGCTCTCTGTTCTGCCAGAGAGGAAGGAGGCGGTCCAGTCCAGGGTCTTCTCTTGGATCCCAGTGTCTTGGAGGCGTGTGCCAAGTGTGCAGTGGCAGACCGTGACGAAGGAGCTCTTCAACATCGTGAAAAACTCTCCAACCCCAGCACCAACGACATCCTGCCGTCGCAAGCCCTGTGCGACTCCCTCGCCACCTTCTTCCACCGCAAGATCACCGACATCCACGACAGCTTCAACCCCCGGATGACCCTAACAGGCCCCAACACACCGGACCCACCACACCCCACCGACCACGACCCCCTGACAATGTGGGCCAACGTGAGCATCGAAGACACAATCAAGACCATGGGCACAATAAATTGTTGTTGTGTCTTGTAAAGCGCACTGCTACCCGGAGGCCTTGTAGCGCTATAGACCGCTGGGGAACCCGTCCTGGCTTTCCCTGTGAGATAGTCCCTCCTGGGGGTCTCCAAGGTGAAACCAGGCATCCCCGGCGTTTGTGTGGGGCCGTTGTGGAGATGAGGCAAGCTAATGCCCAGAGTTGCCGAGTGTGCTCCCTGGTCGGAGTAAGCACCGATGCGAGAATTATCAGTCCGCTGATCCTGGTCCAAGACCCTGCCGCGTCGGGAATCGAACCCTGGTCCCGGGCCGTTCTCTGCACTCGGGTCTGCCACCTCTAACCAGTGAGCCACACCTCTCCACTCCACTCCGGCTCGCCGTCTGACCCTCTCCCACACCACATCTTCAACAAAGCCGGCAGCTCCATCGCACCTTACCTGAACATCATCAACCTCTCCTACGAGACCGCGACCTTCCCTGAGAGCTGGAAACACACCGAGATCAATGCCCTACTGAAGAAACCCAAGGCGGACCCTAGCGAAGTTCAAAATCTTCCGGCCCATCTCCCTGCTCCCGTTCCCAGCTAAGGTCATCCAGAAGATAGTCAACATCTAGCTCTCCCGCTACCTCGAAGACGACAGCATCCTGGACCCCTCCCAGTCAGGATTCCGCAGCAACCACAGCATCGAGACCGCCCTCATCGCTGCCACAGACGTCAGGATCCTACTGGACAACGGCGAGACGACGGCCCTCATCCTTCTGGACCTCTTCGCCGCCTTCGACACCGTCTGCCACCGCACACGACTCCATGACGCAGGGATCCGAGACAAGGCCCTGGACTGGACCTCCTCATTCCTCTCAGGCAGAACCCAGAGAGTCTGCCTTCCCCCGTTCCATCCGAAGCCTTTGAGATCATCTGCGGCGTCCCGCAAGGATCCTCCCTCAGCCCGACGCTGTTCAACGTCTACATGGCACCTCTCTCACGCATCGCCAGACATCATGACCTCAACATAATCTACTACGCAGACGACACGCAACTGATCCTCTCCCTCAGCAAGGACTCCCTCACCAAGGACTCCCTCACCGCCAAATCCAACCTCCACCAGGGAATGAAGGCCGTTGCCGACTGGATGGAGGATAGCCGCCGTTAGATGAACACAGACAAGACGGAGATCCTCATCCTCGGGCCCAACCCCTCAGCATGGGACGACTACTGGTGGCCTACAGCGCTGGGGACACCCCCGCACCTACCAACCATGCACGCAACCTGGAAATCATCCTAGACTCGAAACTCACCATGACCAAACAAGTCAACGCTGTTTCCTCCATCTGCTTCAACACCCTCCGTATGCTCCGAAAGATCTACAGATGGATCCCGAAAGACACAAAGAAATCAGTTTCTCAGGCCCTAGTCAGCAGCAGACTCGACTACGGAAACGCTTTCTACGCCGGAGCCCCAAACAAGCTCATCAACAAACTGCAAAGAATCCAGAATGCCTCTGCACGCCTGATCCTCGACATCCCGCGTCTCGACCACATCACCCCCCACCTGAGGAACCTGCACTGGATCCCGTCGACAAAAGAATCTCCTTCAAGCTCCTGATCCACGCACACAAGGCACTCCACAAGACCGGCCCAGCCTATCTCAACAGTCGACTCTCCTTCTACGTACCAAGCAGGAATCTCTGCTCCGCAGACCTCTCCCTGGCCACCGTCCCACGCATCCGCAGAACCACAGCCGGAGGCAGATCCTTCTCCCACCGCGCCGCCAAGACCTGGAACACCCTCCCCCTCAACCTACGACAAACCAAAGAGCTTCTAACCTTCAGGAGACTCCTCAAGACCTGGCTGTTCGACTAGTAGCAACAGCACCCCCCCTCCCCACTCCCCACCCTCAGCGCCTTGAAAGCCTTGCGGATAAGTAGTGCGCTTTACAAATTATTTGATTGATTGATTGAAGGCGGCTGACAGGTCCAGGAGGATGAGGGCTGTGGTTTCCAGGTTGTCTAGCAGGGCCCGGATGTCATTGGTGGTGGCGCTGAGGGCAGTTTCGGTGCTGAGATTGCTGTGGAACCCGGAATGGGAAAAGCGACGTCTGGGGAGGTTGAGTAGAGTAGGTCCCAGAGTTCGAAGGCGTGTTTACGGGCAGATCAGGTGTTGAGAAGGAAGCAGCTGAGGTGGTTGGGTTCTTTCCTGGTTGGTGGGTTGGCGGGCCGGATGCTGGTGAAGCTGCAGCTCTGGCAGGAGAAGAGTCCTTGGGTGTGTTTCGGGGCAGCAGGTGCGTGATCGTCTGGCGTTGAGTGCGTGGAGGGTGCTGGAGTCGTAGCGGTGTTGGGTGTCGTGGTGTTCGCGAAGGCCCGGTGTTCTGGCGCTGGGCACGGTCCAGGCGAGGACCGTAGCAGACAGGCTTGCCTTAGGCACGCCAGCGGCACGGCCGCCATATAAGGGGAGGTGGGAGGGAGGAGCAGCTGGGAGGTGGGAACGGGCTGGCAAATGGGCACTGAGGGGGCGGGCCTCAGGGGAGAAAGCAGCAGGAAAACGGCAGGATTACAAGAGCAGCAGAGAAAAAAGTGAAATAAGGCAATAATAACAGAATACAGTTAAGTACAGAAAAAAGGCAATACAGGAGCAGGTAAAACAATTAAAACAGAAAATACAGGGGGGACAGCGGAGCAAGTAAGACAGCAAATACAGGGGGCACAATAATGACACCAAGAGTAGCGGCAAACTTACGGCAGTGGTGGGCTGGGACACACTAACACACTGGTGGTGCTGTGTGGTGAGCGGCCTACCCTGAAAACAGGGTCAAGGGTCACCCACCAAAAATCAGTTACATACTTCGGGAGGAAGGTCAGAAGCCATCAACTGTAACCGCTCAATCTCAATGCATGGAGGCGCAGAGTTGACAGGTTTGGGTGGAGGACCCTCCTGTGCTGTTGCGACGGAAGATTCTCCCTAAAGGCAGCCTGATCGGAGGATCGATGCTAATCTTCGGAAGCTCTGGATACCAGAATCTCCTCGCCTAGTCCGGAGCCACAAGGATGACTTGGGCCTGGTCTCTCCTAATCTTCTTCAGAGCCCTAGGCAGGAGTGGTCTGGGCAGAAAGGTGTACAACAGTCCTGAGCTTTACTCATAACTAAAGGAGTCACAGAGCAATAGGTGCCTCTAGGACGCAGTATTGCTGACACTGGGCGTTCTCTTCGAAGGTGAACAAATCTTACCAAGGTTCTCCCCACTACTCAAAGAGACCCTATGCCAACTCCAACTGGAGACGCCATTCATTATTCCCTAGGCATCAATGGCGGAGTTCTTCCACCATGGCGTTCAGAGCACCTCCAAGGTGTTGAACCACCATGGTTATGTCCTGCTGTTCTAGCTATGTCTAAAGACACAGGGCCTCTCGCAAAGGGTTCATGACCCCACCCAACCCTGCTTGTTGCAGAACCACATGGCGGTGGTTTTGTCCATGAAAACTGCACGAACTTCCCCTTGACAGAAGGAAGAAATGCTTTCAATGCCAATCGAATTGCTCGGAGCTCCAACAAACTGATGTGTCCCCTGATATTCACATCTCCCACATGGCCACCCCCATCCCAGAAGTGACGCATCTGTCATAACTGAGATTTGGTTGGGGAAGGGAGAGGGGTCTGCCATTACCCCAATCGAGGTTCGTCAACCACTACTGCAGATCTTTCGCAGTTCCTTCCGAGATCTGAAATACATCGGAGAGCTTTCCCCAATGCTATGCCCACTGGAACTTCAAGTCCCACTGCAGAGCCTGCATATTCCACCTGGCATTCTCTACCAACAGGATGCAGGAGGCCAGAGTCAGTCTCAGCCTCAGAGTCAGTCTCACCGAAATCCAGGATAGAAGCGTAAACATCGGAATCATAACCTGAATATCCTGGACTCGCTGCTCGGAAGTATAAACCCGAAACTGCACTGTGTCCACAACAGCTCCAATGAAAGGGAGCGTCTGAGGAGTCAGATGTGACTTTGGCACGTTTATAGAGAACCCCAGCGAATGCAGGAAGTTTGCCATAGTCTGAAGTTGGGAGACGACAGCCTGGGGCGAGGACGCCTTAAACAGCCAGTTGTTGAGGTAGGGAAAGACTGACATCCCTAACCTGCTCAGATGAGCTGAGACTACCGCCATCCTCTTGGTGAACACCAGAGGGGCACTGGTAAAGCCAAAAGTGAGCACAGTACACTGAAAGTGCTTGCAGCCTACCTTGAACCGCAGGGAACGCCTTTGGCCCGGCACGATGGGGATATGAAAATATCCATCCTGTAGGTACAACGCTACAATCCAGTCTTCTTGGTCTAGGGCAGACAAGACCTGAGCTAGAGTGAGCCTCTTCAATTTCTCTTTCTTGAGGAAGAAATTGACAGTACGAAGATCTAAAATGGTCCGCAACCATTTGTTGTTCTTCAGAATCAGAAAGTAGCAGTAATAACAGCCATTGCCTACTTCTGAAACCAGGACCCTTTCTATAGCTTCCTTGGCCAAGAGAGCAGTAACTTCCTCCTGATGCAATTTTAAATGATCCTCCATCTGCCAGATTTGGCAGAATGGGAGGAGGAAAAGAAAGGCAGAGAATAGCCTTCCTTGTCTGATGTTAATGACCTCCAGTAAGGGAGATGATGGATTCTCCCACCAACTGGAGTGGTGTGGTCTTGCAGAGTCAGAATAGGAGTGCGTGGAGGCTGTGGCTGCCGAGGGCAGGGTGGCCAACAACTTCTAGCTTCCATTCCTAGGTCGGAATACACCGCATCCACGACCCCGAATGGCTTGGAAAGCCTGTGCAGGACAGTGGCTGTGATATTGCGGATGCAGCTGCAAACCCCTGCCGTTAACTCGAAAGGGGCGAAAAGTAGACTGGCCACAAGGAGTAGAAAAAGAGGCTATATGATCTGGCCGTAGCTAGATAGGACTTGAACCTCACTAGGGCTGAATCTGCGTTTAGACCAAAAAGACGGTTTCTATCAAATGGCAGGTCCATTAAATGTGCCTGGATATCACCAGAGAAGCCAGTTGCCCTAAGCCAGGCGTGTGCCCTCAAGGCCACTGTCGTGGATATTGATCTGCCCAGGCCACACCTTATGGTGAATTTTGCTGTATCTTTCCCGTCCTTAACTGCCTGAGAGAGCACAGCCCAGGACCTCCTCCAGGACTTATGACAGCAGTTGCACAACAGTCTCCCAAAGGGAATGGGAGAAATAGCCCAATACGCATGTGGTATTCACCAACCTCAATGCCAGGCTGGAAGAAGTAAACCTTTTCTTACCAAATGAATCCAGCCTCTTGGAGTCTGTATCTGGAGGGGCAGAAGTGAACTCGCCCTGTGATATAGTGGCCAGCACCACCAAACTTTTTCGGGTGGGGTGTTGGCTGAGGAATTTTGGGTCACCCGGAGCTGGGCGATGGCAGCTTGCAATTGTCCGATTCACAGGAGCCCTTGTGCTAGGCTTGAACCACGTGCCTAGAAGGACATCAGTTAGTGCTTCATTAAAGAGCAAAAGAGTTTCTCAGGTGGAAGCTCCAGCCTGAAGCTCTTTAGTTAGGAGATTAGTCCTGGCCTCCATGGAGGGCAACTACAGTCCAAGGACCTCGGCTGACCTCTTGAATACCGTGGCATAAGATGCCCCCTCCTCCGTAACAACAGTTGGCGGAGAGAGCATGCCAGTATCTGCAGAAGCATCCAGTCCACTGGCTTCCCCAAGTTCCCCATACAAGTCCAACTGCTCTGCAGAGTCATCCTGGTGTTCTACAGGGTCCATAGATCCCTCCCATTCCTCTTCCTAGCCTAATACAACCTTAAAAGTGTTCAGGTGACAACATTGAACCCCTGAGTACAATCGGCGCCGAGCAAGGTCGTTCAGAATCTGTGTCTGGGATAAGGATGGGGCTGGTATAGCCGATGGGCACCTGCCGCACCAACTTTTTTTTTTTTAATCAAATTTATTTTTATTGAGTTCAGCCAAGCAATACAAAACAGCATTTGGACAGACATAACTTTGCTAAGGATTTCCAATCTCGAGTGCCGCATGTACCTCAGATATCTGAGCTTTGGGGAAGGATGTCATGCGTCCATGTAAGCTCGTGAGGTGGAAACCTGGCCAGACATTGCAAGCTAGAACCCCTGTACTTATACCTCCCCTGTGGACCTCCCTAACCCCAACTGCCTCCCTTCCCCGATGCCCACCCCCCGCCCCCCTCCCCTAGGTGTGTTCCAGCGAGTCGTCGGTAAGTGCCTAAAGGGACCTGTTCTAGACCATGCGCTTCTCCTCAGCTGTCTTATTGTGGAATTCATCCGTTCATCTGAGGACCCTTAAGTATTTAGGGCATGTAAGCTCATTAAATTCTTGGGTCAGCAGGGAAACTAAAGGCTGCCATATGTCCTTGAAGGTGTTGGATGTTTGTGTGAGCGAAGCCTGTATTCTCTCCATCCCCATTATGTACCATAGTCGATGTAGCCACCCTGTGTGCGTAGGTTTTCTCTGCGTGCCCCAAAGGGAGAGGATGTGTTGTGTTGCAGCTGTTTTATTGGCCCAGACGTACTGTAGCATGGTGTCCTGCAGCTTCTTGAGCATGCCCAAGGGATGGGTGACTGGGATGGTTTGGAAAAGGTAAAGCACTTTCGGCAATAGGGACATCTTGACAGCAGCCACCCGGCCGAACCACGAGAGCAGTTGTTGTCGCCATCTTGAAATATCCCCCTGAATGAGTGTCAGGAGTTTTGTGTAGTTTAGTTCAACTGTCTGGGCTGTCGTGGGCGTCAGTTCAATCCCCAGGTATGGTAGTGCCGTTTGTACGGCCAACCCCTCTACGCGGAGCGTTCCCCTGTTGGCTTGACGGGTGTTGCTGCCTAGGGGAAGAATAACGGACTTCCCTATGTTCATTTTGAAGCCCGATATCGCCCCGAACCTCTCCATCTCCATCAGGAATGCTGGTATCGACACTCTGGGATTGTCCACAGCGACTAGGATGTCGTCCGCAAATAGTTAGACTGATGGTCTGCTCTCCCCCCCCCTCCCGAATTTGATGCCCGTGATGTCTCTTATCGCGAACGTGTTGGGCGAAAGGTTCGATATAGAGGGCGAACAGCAGCACTGAGAGCGGGCAGCCCTGCCGCGTGCCACGTCATATGTCGAACGGCTTGGAGCTTATCCTATTTACTTTGATGCTAGCTGCTATGCGTTGCCTTGTGTGACGCATAGCAGCTAGCAACCCAGGATCGAAACCTGTCCCCCAAGCCAAATCTCGCCAGAGTGTTATCCAGATACTTCCAGTCAACCCTGTCGAACGCTTTTTCGGCGTCGACCGACAGCAGGGCCGCATCTGAGGCATTGAAGTGTGCTTTGTCAATTACGTGCATCAGGCGTTTAGTGTTGTCCACACTCTGCCGGGTGGGCACAAAGCCCGCTTGGTCAGGTTCTATTATGCCTGGCATACAGGGACCCAGCCGCGCAGCAGGGAAATAACTTCAAGTCCAGATTGAGGAACGATATTGGCCTGTACGCCGCGCATAGAGTCGGGTCCTTGCCTGGCTTCAGCAGGACAATGACGTCTGCCTCCAACATCTCCAGTGGGATCGAGCCCGGGCCTTGGAAGGAGTTAAATAATTTTGTTAGTATAGGCGCCAGGAGGGGGCAGAACGTTTTATAGAAGACTGCAGAGAATCAGTCAGGCCCCGGCGCTTTTAGTGGTTTAAGTCTGGCAATCGCCGAAATCACCTCTTCCAGGCGTATGGGGGCATCTAATGCTAGGGCGCTCGCTTCGTTGACAGCCGTGACGTCCACGGCCTCTAGGTATGTTGTCCCTGCTTCGTCATCCAAAGCTGGGTCTGCCGCGTAAAGCTTGGCATAAAAGGCTCTAAATGCCTCCGCGATGCGGTCGTCTTCTCGAACGTCTTCTCCCCCCTTTGCGCGGATGACGGGAATCTTGGAACGGACAGCTTTTGCTTTGAGCTTACTGGCAAGTATGCGGCCAGTCTTGTCCCCCCCACGTAGTACGTGTGGCGGAGGCAAAGTGCTGCATATTCTGCCTGGTCCTTATCCAAGCTCGCGAGCTGCGCCCTGGCCGCCTTCAACTTGCGCCATATTCTGGGGGCCCATGTCCGACAGTGAACCCTCCCCTGTTCTAGCACCTGCTCCGCCAGCTCCTGGCATCTTTCTTTCCGTTCTCTGTTGTCTGCTGCCGCGATCGCCATTATTTCTCCTCAGAGAACCGCCTTTAGCGCCCCCAAACTGTCGACTGGGCTACCTCCCCTGTGTCGTTTCGACTTAAGTAATCAGAAATGCTCTGGGATAATTGCTGTGTAACCCCCTTGCGGGAAAGTAGGTTTTCTCTAAGTCGCCATCTGCCCCTGTGTGACTGTGTGCGTGGGACCATCAATTGAAGGACCACCGCGTCATGGTCTGACAGTGCCGCCGGGGTGACCTCCACATCACGTACAATGGGGGTCAGTTCCGTGGAGCCAAGAAAGTGATCTATCCTGGCGTACGTGCGGTGCACATGGGAATAGAAAGTATACCCTGGGGTGGTGTGGAGCATCTCTCGCCATTCGTCTACCAGCCCCCTATCTGTCAGCCATTGCTTCCCCGCCGTGGATAGAGCTCCAGAGTCTCCAAATCTCCGCCCGATCTGTCTACCTCATTTTCCATGACCAGATTTATTTACCTATCAGGATGTGTCTCGTGTCGCTGGCAGATACATCTGATAGCGCCCCCTTAAGAAAGGCCTCCTGTTTGGTGTTGGGTACATAAATCGACCCCACTGGGAGTGTCAGATTACCAATCAAAATAGTGTGGGCCAGGAGTCTGCCTTTGATTTCTGCAACTTTGCCTCCCACCCGCCCTTTGAAGTGTCTAGCTGTTAAAAGGGCAACCCCTGCTTTCTTCTCGGTGGTGGAGGAGTAAAGTTGATGTGGGAAGGCCCTAGATTTCATGCGGAGCCAGTATTTTGCTAATAAGTGTGTCTCTTGGAGTAGACATATATCCGCCCCGGAATGTTCCAGGAAGGAGAGGACCGCCCTCCTCTTAACTGGGTTGTTGAGCCCTTTTACGTTAAGGGTGAGAACCTGGATGGGCTCGTCAGCCATAAGGTAGTGTGTGCCCTGCCCGCTTAAGCATCAGTCTGGCGCCGAACACACCGAGTCCCCTGTCCCCCGCCCTCCCGCCCCTCCCCCCCACTCCCGAACCCCAACTTTGAAGACCCAACTGGTGAACATTGTCCAAGGCCTATCCAACGACAGTCCAGGCCTGTGGTATAGTGTCTGGTGAAGGGAAGGCGTGTCAATGGCGGACCCGAAGCACCCCGTCCCGCCCCTCCCCCCCATGGCAATGCTGCGGCAAAGCGAACGAACACCCCCGCTCATGTCCTATCATGATTCGGCATTTGTGTCCTTGGAGACCTCCTGTATCGCCGCTGCATGCTCGTGCGCCACGGTCTCAGGATCCGATTTGAACCCTGTCTTGGGTGAGCATCTGCTTCTCACCTTCTGCCATCCGTCTCTTGTCGATTGCGGAGACTTTGACTGGGAAGGCCGCTGTCCGGAGTCATCGATCGGTGTGTCCCCTTCATGGGGAATGCCTAGTACGGTGCACGTGTCTCGCAAGGATCTAAGCTGGTGGAGGGCTCCTTTCCATTTGAAAATTAGTCTGAAGGGGTGTCCCCAGGAGTACGGGATCCCATTGTCCCACAGGAAGGTGGTTGCCACTTTGAACGCCCTTCTCTTCTGTAGAGTGATCGTGGACAAGTCCTGGAATAGCTCTAGTGTATGATCACGAAAGCTAAGGGGTTGTTTTTGGCGCACCGCCTTCAGGATGCGCTCCTTGAGGGGATAGTCAGCCAAAAAGGCCAGGATATCCGGAGGGGGGGCAGGCGTCCGGCGTTCTAGGCCCACCCGGTGGGCCCTGTCGATTCGGATCTCAAAGTCCTCCCTCTCCCCTAGTACCTCACGGAACAGATCCTGCAGGTATGCCGTGATGTCTCCCCCCTCCGCTTTGGATGGCACATTGCGGACCCGTATAATATTACGTCTGGAGCGATTCTCCAGGTCCTCTGCGTGGGCCTGTAGGTCCGTTTGCTGTTCATGGAGCCTGATGATTTCTTGTTGCAGGAGTTCCACCTCCTCACTCCAGGCCTGCTCCGTGTTTTCGACTGCCGCCACTCGTTGCCCTATGTCGTCTATGTCGCGTCGCAACTCTTTGTAACCTCCCGCCATATCTTGCCTGAGGGTTTGAATGTCCTCCCTGAGAGACGCGAACAGGGCCTCCATGAATGATTTCGTCGGAGGAGCCTCTCCCTCGTCCCTATCCCTGTCTTTCGGTTGGCTCGGTGGCGTTGGTTTGTCGGGGCTCTTTTCCCCCTTGGGCATTCCCTTGGCCAACATTTCGGGGATGGTGCGCCCCCATCTACGATTTGCGGAGGACATGCTTGGCTTCCTTCCAGTCCAGTAGCCTCTCCTACGTCCGCGAAGTCTCCTGGTGGGTCTTTGGAATAGTGGCGGGTCCGGGAATGAAGCGGTAGGTGGAAGCGGTATGTTGAATTCGCGGTCCTGGGCCCGCCGTCCTTCCCTGTGGGCCTGCCGGTAAGTCCCGGTATCCGGGTGGCCTTCTCCCTCCGCATGGGCTTGTAGGTGGCCGCCGAGGGTTTGAGTGCTGCTCCTCTGGTGTGCCCCTTCACACCAATACCCAGTCTTTGACTTCTGCGGTGGCGCACCTTGATGACTTGAGGGCCCTGCGGCAGTCCCACAATGCTATGGCCCTGTGCCCCGGGTGAGGCCGCTTGGGCTCGTGGTGAAGGTTGCCCCCCAGACCGTCCCGGGGCTCAGGCCGCCAGATACAGGCCGAGCTTGGTGGGGCCTCAGTACGCAGCTCCTGGATAGTTCTCCTCCGGGGTCGCGATCCCGGGCCCCCAAGCTGAATCTCCTCGGCGCCTCCCCCTCGTGCTCCTCACCTCCGTGCAGCGGCCGTATCTATGCCCTCCGGCCTTGCTCCTCACTTCGTGGGCCTCACTGTCCTGTCGCCACTCGCCGGGGGCCCGACGGGTGTCCCCCAAAACTGCACCCTTAGCACCCAGGCCTGTCCTCTGCAGTGCCGCTATTCGTCCTTCACCACCGCCCTCTGGCAGTATTGGCTAGGCCGCCCAGGCCTGCACTCACTATTGCGCCCCACCGCCGTCTAGCGGCCCGGCCCCCAGTGGTAAGGCCGCGTACTATGAGGCTTCGGCTGTGGTGGGCTTGATCTTTGCCGGGGGCTCGATTGCCTGCCCCCGAGCCCAGCCCCTGCTCGCTCCGTCGGCCCGCTCCTCACCTCAATATCCGGGTTGGCCGCCGGCTGCGGCGGCTGCCACAGCCCCTTCCATGGAGGCCCAAGCCTGGGCCTTGGGTAATGCGTCCTGCCGCCTGGCGCCGCCTTTAGCCCTGTTGGCCCCTCTAAGCAGTTGGCGGTCGATTCCCTGCACTCGTCCTCCCGCACTCCTTCCGGCCAGTAGGGGTTGTTGTGTCTCGGCTTGGCGCCCGGCAGGCAGCGACGGGGGTGCCCGGTCAGCCGTCTCCGCCCCGCAGGCTGGCCTCACTGTTCACGTCTCTGGCCGGGGATGGTTGTTTCCGCCGTCTATGGAGCCGCGCCTTGGTCGCCGGCACTCGCGATCACAGTCTGAGTCGCAGCAGGAGTTCCACACACGGCTAATGGTTGTGCGAGCGCTAATGGGAGTGAGAAAATGCTTTTTATGATGACCGTGGGGGATTGGGACGAGGAGCCTCTGCCGGGTGCGTCCTCTCAGGCCGATATCTTGGCCACGCCCCCCTGCCGCTCCAACTTTGAGTCCAATGCCGTTGGAGGTTGCGGTGGCACGACTGGTGTCGACCCAGATATGTGATCGGATCCTTGAGGCCCCACCGGGACCGTGGCCAGAGCAGACTGCTCCAAATCTGACAGTGCCCCTTCTGACCCTGCAGGGCCCTAGGGCTCACCAGAGGGGTCGTCCCGTTCACAAACCCAGTGCATGGCCTCGAAGGATTCTTTGATTTGAGCAGGGATCCTCAGGATACTGGAAGAAGAGGGCGGCGCAAAGTCGAACCAGCCATCAGGTCCGCAGAACTGTGCCTAGAGCGTCAGTGCTCCTTACCTCCTTCGTTGACGGATAACATTTGAGGTGAAGATGAAGTCTGTTTGGACTTCTTTGCCTCATCCAGGAGTGTCCTGAAGACCTCGAGTGGGATGAGGAAGACTTCGGGAGTGGTTCCGAGACCTCATTTTCCTTTTCCTCGATCGGGATCGGAACCTCTGCTGAGTCTCGCTGGACGGTGTTGACTGACGGTTCGCAAAGAGATTCAAAACCCGCTCCTGCAAGGCCTTCATAGCCATAGCCAGACAGACCAAGCACGATTTCGGATCATGGTTGAGCTCGAGGCACCAGAGGCAGACAAGGTGGGGGTCAGTAACAGACATTGTGGGGTGACACAAGGCTTAAAATCTATCCTAGCACACAGTGGAAAACATTTCCAATACTGCAAAAAAATCGAGAAAAAGCCTGTCAAAAAGCAACAGAGGGGTACCTCTTCCTGGATCAGTGCTTAACTGGCGCAGAAAGAAAAGAACGGATGACTGTGCGCCTATATAGGTACCGGGACGGCATAACAAATGCTACCGACTACGTCACGTGGAACCGAATGGAGCCACTGACCAATGCATGCAAGGGGTACTGCTCAGCAAATGTTTGCAGATCCAGCCTGACATCTGGGAAATTCACAGGTAAGAAATCTGCAGATGGAAATCTCTATCGGATATTGTTATTTCTATGCTATTCGCTATGTGGAATGTTCTTTTCTTCTAGTTGAGGATGTGATTTGCTGTGTGTGTGGGGAGGCTGGGGGGGTGCTGGGTGGGTTGGTGTTGGGGGAGCCGCCCTCTATACAATGTAATGGCTTAACGCGCAGGGATCCTCAGTTTTGTAACTGACCTGGCATGTTAAGCTAAACATTATCATATTTACCAATACTTCTGCAAATGTAAGTTCAAAGTGCACTCCTCCAGGAGACGCATCTTACCTCACAAACACTAGAATCTATGTGCAGACATTACACTGGGGTTTTGATACGAACCACCACTTCCAGTTATGTTGGGGGGGGGGGTGGGGGGGGAGGGGCGGGAGTTGATCTGGGTGGCTCCAGGGGTACCTCTAGAGGTCTTACATACTCAAATTGACCCAGAAGACTATTATGCTGTACTGAAAGGACTGCTTGATAGTCTCCCACTTTCATTAACATCGCTTGATGCCCATAACACTAACCAGGTTGTCTGTCTGCAATCCATGACACTAACGCTGTTGCGGAATACATTGGCTCCAAGTTATTGGGGGGAGGTGGGCTTTAACTGCACCCTGGACCTTAAATAACAAAGAGCACACAGTGGATTTGCTATGTTTGATCCGCACATCTATAAACACATATTCCCCTTAGTATATAAGTATAGTATATTAGACACACTCTATTGGAGTGCTACTCTGGTATCTTGCTTATCCACCTGGAAGCAACAGTCCACGATCTCCTGCTCACTCAAGGCGAGACGGAATATCGTTGACAAATTATGAAAAGTACCAGCGCACATCCCTTCAAGTTACTATTCTCCAAATAGCATTTAGCCATTACAACTCAGAAGACAGATAATTTCCCAAACTCCTCATAGTCCTCAAAGAGACATGTACAATGTTCATTATTATTCCAAGTCCATTTATTTATAATTCCTTTCTTTTGCCACACCGTCACAGCCGACGCGCGTTTCGCCCTCCGCGGGCTTTTTCAAGGCAAAAAGATTATATGGTGAGCAGAAAATTTTTTCAGTCAACAAGATATCGTATAGCCTGAATGGGAATTGATCCTTTAAGACTTTTGTATTGTACACCAGGAGTAAGGCTTGTGAAGTATGAAGTCAAATCTTCCGTTCTTTGGTAAGTAACAAGTTAATGCATATTTGATGGAGCCATGATAAGTCCCATCGCCATAGCGTGTTCTCACGTTGTTCGTATGGAGTCCCGTTTCGTTATAATGACTCCTCCCACCCTCCACTGCCAGGAGCGAAGTCGAACTCTCGTACAACATTTGCAGAAATGTGCTGACATTCAGGTACAGGACGCTTGGCGAGATCTGCATCCATATGCCAGGGAATACTCATTATTTAGGGCTACATGATTTAAACACTACAATTTATCTTCTTTACTGCTTGTGAGACACCCTTGCTAGGGTGTCGCAGATGGAATACCTTGGAAACACACTCAGATCAGAGTCCTTTACAACTGCAATTGAACTGGGGGAGGAGTAAGCCTACAATCTCAACATGGTATTTTTCCCTGGAGGCATTCTGCGACATCCCACTCTGCTCTCCTCTCAGACATCACTTCTTACTTTCAGGACAATTAGGTTTCTATACTTCAGGAGCAAAGGTTGAGTGGGATGCGTTTAAGGTTGTGCTCCATGGTTACATGATTAAAGCAATTTACAGCATAAATGTAACCTGTCACAGGGAGAGCTTGGAATCTTAGAGACTGACATACGACAGTTCAAACAATTATCCCCCACTGACCAGTCGGTTGTCGCTTCTCTAGCGCAGGTCAGGCTAATACATAAAGCCACACCCGAAAAGCTGGGAGCCCTCAACCACAGGGAATACTTGGCTAGACGGCATGCTGAGGGACACCAGGCTGGTGGTCTACTGGCATGGCTGCTTCGTTCGGACTTGCCTAGTAATCCAAGCACAGCTATAAGGGACGGAAGAGGGCATATCATTAATATGCAGAAAGGCATCAACACTGCCTTTCACTTACATTATACTTCCTTGTACAAAGCCCCAGAAAGGGAGGATCCTGCCATAATACAGTCTTTTGGGGGTGGGGGGGAGGGGGTGTCGCTCTCCCACGCATTAGGCCCGCGCAGCAAGAGGATTTAGAATCTATTACCGAAATCGAGATATGCAACAACGCCATTAAGCAGATGGCGCCAGCCAGACCCCTGGATTGGATGGTTGGCCCTTGGAATTCTACTCTACTTATAAAGAGCAACTGATCCCCCACCTGCTCCAAATTTACACCGAGGCATATGCTAAGGCAGAGGAGCCTCCATCCCTCAAGGAAGCAGTGTTGGTGGTCTTGCCCAAAAGGGACAGGGACCCATTGCTTTTGGGGTTCTATTGAGCTCTATCCCTTCTGAATTCAGATTATAAGATACTTGAAAGGTCCTAGCCAACAAACTGATTTCGGTAGTGCAAACCGTGGAGCATCATAACGAAAATTAATTTCTACCCGGCAGAAACACCTACCTAAATCGGCGTAGGCTCTTTATGCTAATTGACTGGGCGCATATGAGAGGTGCACGTCCATGGGTTGCCAACCTCTACATTGAGATGGCTTTGGACACCCTGGGATGCAGTTATCAGAAGGCAGTGCTTACTAAGTTTGGAATTGGCCCAAGTTTCATTAAATTATCTCAATACTATTCCCACTGGCCTTACTGTCTCCCGATCAAAGGAGGGCACTCCCAGTTGTACCACTGCCATGGTCATGTGACTCCTTTAAATATCTGGGTGTCCGGATATATCACTCGCCAAAAGACCTGTTTGGCAATTTGGGTAGGGCGGTGACCAGCGCCAGGTCCTATCATTCTGGACTAAACTACCGATTTCCCCTATGGACCGCATAGCTATCTCATGGTGCTACCAAGATGGTTATATATTTTTTTGCTGTACTACCCATCTTAATCCCCCCAAAAACATTTTAGGACTCAAGGGCATTTTTTAGTTCCCTTAATGTGGGGTAAAGGTAGAAATTAGTGTTTTACTAAATTACATGCTCCCCTGAAGGAGGTACCCCTGGGTGCCCCGACTTGTGAAGACTATTATGCGGCTGCACAACTACAATGGCCAATGCGCTTGCTAGCCAGACAAAATATGACAGAACTGGGGTACTGGGTGAACGGGACATACCCAACTAGGATGTTGGAATGGCTGTAGGGCTTAGCGGGTACAATTCCTAAGAAGGTAGGGAATATCCTAATATTCCATAGGCTGTTCTTGCTGGACTACTTGCTCAAGAAGCGGCCCTTTCCCCCTTATGCCCTCGAGTTTCCCCTATGGGTGATGCCTGGTTGTATAATCCTAGGTACCATGCCAGAAGCAACCGCCCGGACGACTGCGGGCCTCGCTTCTTGGGGCTCTCTTTTTTTTTATTGAAACCCTTTAGTGACACCAATAATCATTACACAAAAACAAATTTAGCAAATTTCATATCATAAAACATGGTCAGCCATGGAATACAAACGTCCATTGACATTCATTTTGATCTACAAAATCTTATAATTATTCAAAATATGATCCCTAAATTTTTTCACCCCTCCACTCCTCTGAGCATAGATTTGTTCGCTTGTTCTAACTCTTTTTATTTTCTGAAGCCATTCCTGCACCGAGAGAATCTGCTCTGAACACCAATTCTGCAATAGCAGCAATCTAGCCACCGCCATTGCAATATATACAAGTTTTGCCAACTGGTCTGGAAGCTTAAGATCGGGATCGAAACCATACAACATTAATTTAACATTCAAGAAAATCATAAGTTTGAAGAAAAACAAAGATTCCATCCCAGAATGCCTTAATTTTAGAACAATGGACCATTATGTGAGACCAGTTGGCCGGAGCATATTCTGAACATCTGAAGTTAGGTGGATTATTGGTATACATTTTAGCAATAGCCGCCGGTGTACGATACAGAAGCAATTTCCTGAAAAATAACATTCTGCGCCAGTTGGCTCCCCTTAATACACTAAAGTTTAATTTATTAATGGTCTTCCAAATATTCAAAGATAACCCATGATTTTCTTGTTCCTGCCATTTTCTAATTGCTTTTAAACTTAAATCCCCCTCCCTACTCTGCGCTAAACAGCGTTTCCATTCCGTGTGTTTTTTTACCCGTGAATCCACAAAAAGATCATTAGTCAATTGGGTAGGTTGACTAATCTGTGTTGGGTCCATTTGCCCCAAAATTTTATAAATCCAGTTATAAGAACCTATCAGCAAAAAATTCCCTTGATTAAACGTGCCATCTCTGTCAGGGTTATCCACGATTCATTCCTTACAAAATCCATTAGCTTAGTAAATCCTGCCCGTCCCCAATTTTCAACTATCTCTGGTCCTATTTTAATCCCTATGAATGAAAATACACTGATCAGGGGAGTTGTTAAATTAAAGAGGGGAAAAGAGTATCTTTTAAGCATGGCACAGCGTCTCTTAAAAAAACAGGTCAATGTCTTATAGCGAACAAATTTGGGTGATTTAAGTACCTGAAGGGGGGAGGGTATCTGAATCTCAAGGCAAATTAAATAAAATAAAAAAATTATAAATAAATTGACCATGGGTTTGGTTTTTAAATCTTGCCAGATACTGTGCAAAATATGCATTGTAATAATCCCTAAGATTTGGAAGGGAAAGGCCTCCTTGATCCGTTTCCTCAAAGAGTTCCTATTGCGATTCGAGGTCTTTTTTGCCCATACAAAGGCTGAGAACAAAGATTCTACTCAAGAAAAAAACGCGCCGGGCAAAAAACAGGAGATGGTGGAGAACAAAAAATTAAATAAGGGAAGGACGGACATTTTTATCAGCGCGACCCGGCCAAGAATAGATAATGGCAATGAAATCCACCGTGCGAGCATTGTACAAACTTTTTGAAGAAGAGGATCAAAATTAAGTGTATACAGATCTTTAACTGAAGCAGAGAAAAAGACTCATAGATATATTTTGGGTCTATTATTGATACAGCTGCCTATGTCAGGATGAAGTTCTGGATCTATACCACCACATACCATAATTTCCGTTTTCTTTTTATTGATCCGATATCCCCCCAAAGCCTCGAATTCTTCAAAAATCTGCAAAGCCTGTACTTGAAATTGCATGTCAGGTTTGATTAACAACATAATGTCGTCGGCATATAATTTAATCTTGGCCATAGAGATGACGGGGGGAGAAATATTTACACAATTCCGAATTGCGACTGCAAGTGGTTCAATAAAAAATGCAAAAAGAACATGTGACAATGGGCATCCTTGCCTCGTGTCCCGCTTAACTAACACTGAGCCCACCATGGCTGTATTGATAATGACATTGGCTTTGGCACACGTGTAAAGATTCAGAATTAAGTTTGTGATTTTTTCCGGGATATCAAAATCCTGTAAAATAATGAAGTGTCCCCCAAACCACCAAATCAAAATCTTTTTCCACATCTAATAGAATTATTGCAGGGACCCCCGTGTCTCAAAATAATCTAAGAACTCAATCAAAAAATGTGTATTAGTTATCAATTGTCGACCTGCGATGAAACCATTTTGATGAGGATGGATCAAATCTGCTGAAATAAAATTAAAACGTGTTGATAATAGTTTTGTGGTAATTTTGTAATCAGAATTTAATAATGTGATGGGTCTATATGAATTAGGATCTTTAGCTTCTTTCCCCTTCTTCAAAACGCTCACCACGGTTCCTTCCCGAAAGGAGTCTGGAATTGGACCGCCATCCAACATAGAATGTAATAATTGCAAAAAGAGATCGGAAAAGGAACTGAAAAAAACCTTTAAAAACTCGGCAGGGAGCCCATCAGGGCCACAAGCCGTACCATTTGGAAGGTCTTTCACCACCAGCTCTATTTGCTCCCTAGTAAATGGGGTCGCCATTATCAATTGGTCTGTTTGGGAGAGAGTAGGGAGTGCATATTCACCTAAAGAACAAGTTACTTACCTTCGGTAACAATATATCTGTAAGAAACATTAGTTAGTATTAGATTCCTTACCTTAGAATATCCCCAGGCGTCAGTCTGGATCCGGAAACTTTTGCGTAGCAGTACCCCTGCGCGTCGGTAGGCGTCGTCTGCAGGCGTCCCCTGCAGCTTCGCGTCCGTCGTTGGCGTCGTGCGCCGTGATGACGTCGCTGGAGTATATAGGCGCCGCCTCCGCGCGCTGACGTCAGTTCTTTGCACACAGCTTTTCCGCGCCAGAACACGCAGAGCCATGTGAGAACCAACACTGGTGCCATTTGAAACTAGGGCCCTGAAAGGGATGTCCTTAACCCTAGGTATCAGATCGCAGAACGGGGAGGATGGGTGGGTCGGTAAGGAATCTAATACTAACTAATGTTTCTTACAGATATATCGTTACCGAAGGTAAGTAACTTGTTCATCTGAAAGAAACACGTTAGTATTAGATTCCTTACCTTAGAATAGATACCCCAGCAATACCAACCCCGGTGGTGGGTCTGCGAACCAATACATTCCTACACCAGAAAGTCCTGGAGGACAGAACGGCCAAAGAAGCCATCCCTCCGGACTTGACTGTCCAGGCAGTAGTGCCTCGCAAAGGTGTGCAGCGAGGCCCACGTAGCCGCCTGGCAAATGTCCTGCAAGAGGACTCCCCGGCCCAGGGCAGTAGTAGCCGCCGTGGCCCGAGTGGAAAGGGCCCTCAGCCCAACAGGAGGCTCCTTCCGAGCCAAAGAGTAGCACGCTTTGATGCACAGAACGACCCACCGAGAGATGGTCCGTTTATGTACCGCCCGTCCCTTCTTCGCACCCACGTAGCCAACAAACAGTTGGTCAACCACCCGGAACTGGCGTGTGCGATCCATATAAAATGAAAGCGCACGTTTTGGGTCCAGACGATGGAGCCGCTCTTCATCCTTTGAAGGATGCGTAGGCGGGAAGAAGGAGGGGAGGGTGATGGACTGCCCGATGTGAAAAGCAGAAACTACTTTGGGCAGGAAAGAAGGTCTAGTCCTCAGAACCACCTTGTCTGGATGAATGGACAAGAAAGGAGGTTTGACCGAAAGAGCCTGGAGCTCACTCACTCTCCTGGCAGAGGTGATGGCAACCAGGAAGGCCGTCTTTAAAGTCAGGAGACGGAGAGGACAGGAATGAAGTGGCTCAAAGGGAGCACACATCAAGAAGGTGAGAACCAGGTTCAAGTCCCACTGAGGCATCACAAACGGAACAGGAGGATACATGTGTGTGATGCCCTTCAAGAATCTCGTTACAATAGGGGACTTGAACATAGAAGGTTGATCAGGCAGCCTCAGAAAGGCCGAAAGGGCAGAAAGGTAGCCCTTGATAGTGCCCAGAGCAGAGCCCTGCTGGGCAAGAGAAAGAAGGAAGAGAAGAACCTCAGAAAGAGGGGCAGAGAGAGGATCCACAGCCTTTGCTGTGCACCATGCCACAAATTTGTTCCACCGACAGGCGTATACCGATTTCGTGGAGGAACGCCTGGCTGCCAGAATCACATCACAAACTTCAGGAGGCAAGTCAAATGGCCTCAACTGCCGCCGCTCAATCTCCACGCATGGAGGTGGAGGCTGGACAGGTTCGGGTGGAGGACCGTCCCCTGTGGCTGCGACAGAAGGTCCTCCTGAAGGGGCAGGCGGATCGGGGGACCGACTGACATGCTGAGTAGCTCGGGATACCAGTACCTTCGAGCCCAGTCCGGAGCCACAAGGATGACTTGGGCCCGGTCGCGCCTGATCTTCAGCACTCTGGGCAGAAGTGGTATAGGCGGAAAGGCGTATAACAGACCGCAACTCCACTCGCGCCGAAAGGCGTCGCCGTGCGAGTGCCGTCTTGGAAACTCCAACGTGCAGAACTGATGACATTGCGCGTTCTCTTCTGTGACAAATAGATCTAACCAAGGCTCTCCCCATTGCCGAAAGAGGCCTTGCGCCACGTCCGAGTTCAGACGCCATTCGTGATCCATCGAGCACCGACGGCTGAGTTCGTCCGCCCTGGCGTTCAGAGAACCTGCCAGGTGTTGAACCGTCAGAGTCACGCCCTGACGTTCCAGCCATTGCCAGAGGCGCAGAGCCTCCCGGCAAAGGGTCCACGACCCCACCCCGCCCTGTTTGTTGCAGTACCACATGGCGGTGGTGTTGTCCGTGAACACCTGCACTACACTCCCGTTGACAAAGGGGAGGAACGCTTTCAGTGCCAAACGAATCGCCCGCAGCTCCAGCAGGTTTATATGGAGCCGGGACTCCGCCGGAGACCAGATGCCTCTGATCTCTGCCTCTCCCAAGTGGCCTCCCCAGCCCTGGAGGGACGCGTCCGTCACAACGTGCTCCGGTTGGGGAAGGGAGTGGGATCTGCTTCTGACCCAATCGCGGTCCGTAAGCCACCACTGCAGTTGTCTCGCAGTGCCCTCCGAGATCAAGACATGGTCGGACAGGTTGCCCTGATGCTGGGCCCACTGAAACTTCAGGTCCCACTGCAGAGCCCGCATCCGCCACCTGGCGTGATGCACCAGAAGGATGCAGGAAGCCATCAGCCCCAGCAGCCGCAGCGTCAACCTGACTGAAACCCGGGATAACGGCTGGAAGATGGGAATCAAAGCCTGTATATCCTGGATTCGCCGTTCCGGAGGATAGACCCGAAACTGCGCCGAGTCGAGAACCGCTCCGATGAAAAGGAGCTTTTGAGAGGGGCACAGGTGTGATTTCGGCACATTGATGGAGAACCCCAGCTGGTGCAGGAGATCTGCCGTCATCTGAAGGTGGCTGACGACTGTTTGGGGCGAGCCCGCCTTCAACAACCAGTCGTCCAGATAGGGGAAGACTGAGACCCCCAATCTGCGCAGATGAGCTGCGACCACCGCCATCACTTTGGTGAACACCCGTGGGGCGCTTGTAAGGCCGAAGGGGAGCACGATAAACTGAAAATGCTCGAGGCCTACTGTGAACCGCAGGTAACGCCGGTGGGCCGGCAGAACGGGGATGTGAAAGTACGCATCCTGCAAGTCCAACGCTACCATCCAGTCTTGTGGGTCTAGAGCAGCCAAGACCTGAGCCAAAGTCAACATCTTGAACTTCTCCTTCCGGAGGAAGCCGTTGACGTTCCTTAGATCCAAGATAGGACGTAGGCCCCCTTTGTCCTTCTTGGGTACCAGAAAGTAGTGGGAATAGCAACCACTTCCTACTTCCGGCCCAGGAACGCGCTCAATGGCCCCCTTGGCCAAGAGGGCCGTAACTTCCTCTTTCAGAAGTGCCAAGTGGTCCCCCGACACACGGTGGTTCTGCGGTGGCATGGCTTGAGGTGTTGTCTCGAAGGGGAGGGAGTAGCCCCTTCGGACGAGCTGCAGCACCCACCTGTCCGACGTTATTGTGCGCCAGTGGGAGAGGTGATGGCGAACCCTGCCTCCCACCGGCGTCACATGGCCCTGAAAGCTCGGACTAGGAGGATTTAGTGGCAGATGCTGCGGGGGGAGGTGTGGCCTGACCTCGCCGCTGTCCCCGACCGCCACCACGGCGGTTTTCCACGGCCGCCACCGCGTTGGTAATTCTGTTGCGGTGCGTGGCTGGCAGCACGTGTGGGACCGCCCCTTCTTTGGCCACGAAAGGAGTGAAACAAACCCGTTTGCTGGCGCTGGGTCGAGAGACCTAAGGACTTGGCCGTGACCCTGGAGTCCTTGAAGCGCTCCAGCGCGTGGTCCGCTTTGTCGCCAAACAGGCGACTGCCATCAAACGGCATGTCCATCAAAGCATTCTGGACATCAGCCAAGAAGTTGGCGGATCTCAGCCAGGCGTGGCGACGAATCGCCACCGTCGTGGACATCGCTCTGCCCAGCGAGTCGGTCGTATCAAGACCACACCTGATGGAATATCTTGCTGCGTCTCGGCCTTCAATCATAGCCTTGCCGAGCTTAGCCCGTACCTCCGCGGGGCATTCAGGCAGCAGGTCTGCGACCGTGTCCCACAGAGAGTGGGTGTAACGGCCCAAGAGGCACGCGGTGTTGCAAGACCGCAGTCCCAGACTCAGGGACGAAACGACCTTCTTGCCATACTGGTCTTACCTCTTTGATTCCCTGTCGGGCGGGGACGACGGGAATGCGGTCTGGGAGGTGGAGGCCTGGATCACCAGACTCTCAGGGGTGGGGTGGGTGGACAGAAACTTAGGGTCGTCCGCACACGGACGGTGGCGTCTGGCCACGTTCCTATCAACAGGCGAACCTGAAGCGGGCCTGGACCACGTGCCCAAAAGAACGTCCGTTAAGGCCTCGTTAAACGGCAGCAGTGGCTCCTGTGGGCATGACTGCGGTTTGAGGACCTCGGTGAAGATGTTAGTCCTCACGGCCGCGACGGGGAGCTCAAGGTGTAAGGCCTTGGCAGCCCTCATCAACACCACTGAATAGGCAGCCCCCTCCTCCGTAGCCACGGTAGGAGGCGAGACAAAACCAGGGTTGGGGGAGTCATCCAGACCACTGGCATCACCCAAGTCACCTGTCCAGTCCATGTCATACGGACACTCGCGTGTCAGAGGGTCCTCGGACCCCTCCCACCCCTCTCCGTATTCTACATCCTCACCATACTCGGAGTCAACAATGTAGACCGGCTCCTCGGGGTTCACAGGCCCCATCGGCGTCGAGCCCGGCGTCGATAGACGCCGGTCCGACTCCGCGTCCGGATTCGGAGAGGGAATGGGGACGGCGCCGCCCGGAGCCGGCGCCGCGCGGGGGCGACGCCAAGGGTTGCCCCGATGGAATCGGCGCCGGAGAGGCCGTATGGCCCCCAGACGGGTTCACAGGGCCCGAAGGCGCCGCGGAACCCGCCGGAGAAGAAAGAGCCCTCATGGCCACGAGGAACGCCTCTATCTCCTCGGGGGACGCGCCTTGCCCAGGGACCGCAGGGTATGGAGCAGGCCGCATCGGCGACTCACGCGGAGCCGCGGGGGTGGGGCTACCCGAACCCCCGGCCGCATCGCGCAAGCGTCGGGGGGAGTCGGGGGTACGATGACGACGCCCCGACTTTTTGTGCTTCCTACCTGAGGAACCAGAAGAATGGTGACGACTCCCGGAGCGCCCGTGACGTTTCTGCGACCGCTCCCTCGATCGCTCCCTCGACTGCCGGCCGGACCGGGACCGCTCTCGACGCGGGGTGGACACCCGGAGCTCGAGCAGCTTGCGGGACCGCTCCCGCCTAGCTTTATTAGTCAAGGCCCGGCAGTCGACGCAGGCGTCCACGTCGTGGTCGGGGCCCAAGCACCGGAGGCAGAGTCGGTGATGATCCGTGACCGACATCGTCCGGTCACAGTCGTCACAGTTCTTAAAACCGGGCATCCTACCGGCACCGTAGAAGATTCAGAGATCAGAAAAGATCAAAAAACGTGGTCAAAAGACCGGAGTACTGCTCTTCGGATCTGCGCTAACTGGCGCGGAAAAAAGAAGAACTGACGTCAGCGCGCGGAGGTGGCGTCTATATACTCCAGCGACGTCATCACGGCACACGACGCCAACGACGGACGCGGAGCCGCAGGGGACGCCTACAGACGACGCCTACCGACACGCAGGGGTACTGCTTCGCAAAAGTTTCCGTATCCAGACTGACGCCTGGGGATATTCTAAGGTAAGTAATCTAATACTAACGTGTTTCTTTCAGATAAAATCAGTTAACTTTTGATGGTCTATATTAAGTTGCCTACTATAAATCTTATTGTAATGGGAAAGCATTATCATCTCTATCTCTGCCGACTCTGATGTCTCAATATGAGTAACTGGGCACTTTAAGGAACGAATCAAATTTGTGGTGGCTTGTCTAGCCTGCCAAGCTAAAAATTTCCCTGTAAAATTGCTTTCTTCGTATATTTTTTGCGATTGCCTACGAAAAATCTCTTCACTCTGAGCAAAAAAATGTGCTCTAAGTTCCTGCTTAGATTCATTTAATTGATTTTGAACACTTCCAGAGGGGTTCTGCTGCCTTGGGTCCGTTAGAACCTGTATTTTTTGTTGGAGCGAGTTCTTTATATTCCGAGCAGCAGACAGTTCTGCTGCATCTTTCCCTATAACTATACCCCGAATAAAGGCCTTCAAGGAATCCCAGACAATATTAAGGGAAGCCGTTTCAATGATACGGGCAATGAATATACGTTTTATTGAACACCCATCGTTTGGGGACTTTCGTGTTTTCCCCCAAAGCAAACTCAATGGATAGCTATGCATGGTCAGAAAACCCATTATGCAAAGT
Source organism: Lissotriton vulgaris (assembly GCF_964263255.1). Taxonomy (NCBI): domain Eukaryota; kingdom Metazoa; phylum Chordata; class Amphibia; order Caudata; family Salamandridae; genus Lissotriton; species Lissotriton vulgaris. The sequence continues at coordinate 1,172,252,035 of NC_141696.1, forward strand.
TTTCTGATAGCAGAAATTAAGTGGTCTAGAAACAAGAAAAAAATCGATGCGGTAGGAGGACTTAAATCTGACCAGGAAGTATACTCTTTATTTAATGGGTTTTGCGTACGCCATGGGTCACAAAGATCAAGTACGGTCATGTTATTGGAAATAGATCTGAATGATTTAGGTTTAAGCTGCTTTTTTAAATAGGTAGTAGAATCCAACTTTGAATTCAAAAGAATATAGAAATCGCCTCCAATAGCAATATCCCCTCCCACCATCAGAAAAGATTGAAACAGGTCCTCATGAATCCCAAAGTTATCATCTACTGGAGCATAGAAACTGACAAAGGTCATAGGTCTTTGTCTATTTTTAATTTGACATGTAGCCCAGCACCAACGACCTGAACCACCTTCTTCTGTCTGTATAATTTCAGCGTATATATTCTTATTTAGGAAAAGCGCAACCCCCCGCTGAGACTCGGTAAACGAGGAAAAGCCTTGATATTAAGCCCATGATTTAAACATAGAAAACTGTTCGATTTTTGTAACTGGAATGAGTCTCCTGTAACAATATTACAGCAGGGTTTTCAGTCTTGATCCACATTTCTATAGCTCGCATTTTTTTCTTATTATTTAAACTATTAACGTTAAAGGAAATTATTTTCAGACCCATTCTAGTAGACATTCAAAATAATATAAACTTTGGAGAAAACATTGCAGAAACATTACACAATCTCTGTCTATCCACCCTTTTCTTTTGCCACTTGCAAACCGGCGAAAAAACCCCTATCCAAAAAAAAAAAAAAAGCTGCCAAAAATAGCACCAAGGACTTCATTTTTTTAGGGGGCTCTCTTTTTTCTGACAAGATTCTTTGCATATTTGAGAGCCTGGTGGAAGACTATGGGATCCCACTGGGCTCTTTTAGTACTGCACCCCTTGCTGATCCGACACTTTCATAAAGTCTGGGGTAAAACACATGATAAACCAGAAACATCCAGAATCCTCCAAATCATAATTTCACATGGGACTGGCCGTCGCGCTAAAACAATGTTATATTAATCCATATGCGGGACCAGGTGTTTCCCTCCTTAGCAGGCTCGGTGCTTAATGGGATGAGGCGCTCTCCATGAATGTCAAGGTTAAATATACCCAGTTCAATTATCTTCATCATACATACTTTACGCCCCACAGACTTGCACAGATGCCCCAGAGCTCTCCAGGCGCCTGCCCACACTGCCACGATGCTAAAGCTAATTTCATCCACATGGTATGGTCCTGCCCACAAATGACATCTTATTGGACGGCGACAGTTCTATCTGGGGCGGAGAGAGAAACTCTACAGTTGGATGGTCTGCAGGTTCCTTTTGGTTATCACCTCCCGAGTGGCAGCTCGCAAGGCCCTAAACAAGTTCAGGACCTGGTGCTGGTGATAGCCAAACGCAAGATAGCCATGAGTTGGAAGTCACTGGTATCACTTCCAATCCATTTTTGGCTTACCAACTTGCGTACTGGTATCATTGCTGAACTGGAGAAACTACATGGTGCGTAATGGGACACTGTCACACCCAATCTCCTGGATTGGAAGAAATAGCTGGCGGTGGTTGAGACTAACGGGCGCCCGCTCCTGAATGGGGAGAGGCATACATTGCACATGCAAAAACCTTGTCGGTGTAATGGACCGCCCCCCCAACCCCGCATTTCCTCTCTGCCGGCAGCAGCACTTGTCTCCTTAATGTTTTCGAAATTTTCTATTTCGTCCTTCACACAACACATAAATCGCTGGCACAATACAGCACTCAGTTAAGGTCCCACAGTTATTTCTCCCTCATGTTACATGTTCTGGGTATTTTTGGAATGTGAACAGCACAATGGCAACATTAGCTTCAGTGTTTTATGTAGCTAGACAGTATGTGTGGCAATATACAAAGTACTAACACTGAACAGTGTGATAATCCTGTGATAGGTAGAAAGTAAGAATTATGCAGATATTGTATACTACTAAACTTATTGCCAAATGTTATGGTTGTCAAATCATCAATAAAGAAATATTCCCCAAAAAGAGGCAGGAGATAAGCTTCCAAAGCCTGCCTCCTTGCCACCACAGTCCCCAGAAATCTGAGCTAGAAATGTCCAAGTGGATGAACCTTTGGGGCCATGCAACGGTTTATCATTAAAAAGTTGCTCTGCCCTCCTTTATCGCATGGGTATTTTTTCCTTTTGACTCATTGGCTGACACCAGAGTCTGCTACATGGGCATTTTCATTTTTAGGTCGAGCCTGGGCAGCGCATGCGCTGCACTGTGAGGCATGCTGTATTTGAGTATCGACTTGAATCTCTGCCCATATTTTTCATTGGCTTGTGTTATTGTACTTTGTAAATGCTTGCTTCTGATTCGTCAATAGGCTCGTTAGTCTTTTCTTGGTACCGCCTTGTCTTCATTTGTAACCTCCCATGAGGACTGGCCCTTTACTTCTATTACACGGTATCTCTTATTTAGTCTGTAAGCACTATTTTCTTTAATGAGTTTCTCCTACTGCAGGCACACCATGTTTTCCTGCAACATTCAGTGTGTCATGCATGCTTTGTGTTGTAATCTTCCTTCTTTTCTTCTCTTGCCGTGGTCGTTCCACCCTTTGTTTCCCCTCACCTTGGTTTACCCCACCAGAGCTTGCCTTAGAATGTTGGCATGCCTCAGACAGTTTGGAGAGCTGGTGACAGAATAAAGATCTCTACTTACCCACTACTGCGTTTGGATCATCTTTTACAACACTTTCACTTTCAAAGCAGACCGGGACAATGGACGCCGCTGCTTTGAAATTAAATGGGCCTCGCATTCACAAGAGTTTGAGCTATTGGCACTTCTATTTATGTATTATTAAAACAGATAAATAAAAGGCATTATTCACAATGCCAATAACAAACTCTCACAAATGCTAGACCAATTGCATTGCAAGTGCTTGTTGGCCTGGAGATTGGTGCTAAAGCGCCAACACGAGCAAAGGAAGTGCCCTGCCTCAATGCCACAGTAGGTGCTGGAGCCTGTGGGGCTATGGCATCTGAGCTGCCTAAAGGGATGAACCTGACCGCTCCTTGAGGAGTAACTCAAGAAGGGGATGCGGAGATAACCTGAAAAGGTTTTTTTTTCTAGCCACAAGGCCTCGCCCTTCATGGGGTCAGCCTTAGGTCTGGAAAACTCCAGTGTTCACGTCTTAGGTTTAGAGATCTTGCCAAACGTCAAAAAAGAGGTTGGTGACACAGAAAGACGTTGAAGACCTAAACACTCCAGAGGACAGAACCACTTCCTCAGGAAAAGAGGCGCAAAAGTCACATGCGTCACCATGTCCTAACCTCCGGTACCGCCAACAATCTTCAAAGGGGTCTGAAAAAGACATCTTTGCATAGCACCTACTGCAAAACTTGAAGCCTGAAGTCCTTAGAGGAGACAGTTGACATAGCCTCTGTCTTAGCTGAGGAATGTGAAAGATCGTGAGGGAGCACCCCAGATGTTAAATGTTAAATGTCGTATACTTGTAAAGCGCACAGCTGCCCCAGCAAAGGGGCGTCCCGGCGCTGTATACCGCTGGGGAACCCGTCCTGGCTTTCCCTGTGGGATGGTCCCTACTGGGAATCCCCATGGTGGAGCCAGGCATCCCCGGCGTTGATGGGGCCGTTGTGGAGATGAGGCAAGCTAATGCCCAGAGTTGCCGAGTGGGACCCCAGGTTAGAGTAGGCACCGAGGCGAGAATTGTCGAGTCCGCTGACCCTGGTCCACGACCCTGCCGCGTCGGGAATTGAACCCTGGTCCCGGGCCGACTTCTGCTCCCGGGTCTGCCGCCTCTAACCAGTGAGCCACACCACTCCACTGATGCATGGAAAAGAGGGTGCTGTTTGGCACCAGGCACACTCTGGTTCAGCCTTACTGAACATGGAGCAGCAGATAAAGTCCCTCAGCACTAAGAGAAGTTTTAAGATTGTCCGGAAGCGTGTTGCTATGGTTAAGGAATGAATGAACTAACAATGAATATTAATCCATAATTTTACACCTCCAATGGGTGGCTTAAAAAATGACAAAGATCTACATAACCTTTACCCATGTTATCAAGTGGACAAACAAATCACAGTAACATCAACCAGGATTCCAGCACCACACAGCACTGCACAAATGCTCAGTTTCTGAAGCACTAACACACGTCATAGCAATATCCAATTCTTTGCCACACTATCATGATGAGGATAATTGCCTCCCAAAGTACACCAATGAAACTGATGCGGCAGGCTGAGGTGTGATCGTCTTACCACTGAGCAACAGAGAACAGGTTTGGGCTCACAACACAAATGAACTATTTTGAATTTCATCTGACAAAATTGGCATTAGGAGTATTTTTCCAACTACACAGCCTCACAAAAAAAGCACGCTGTGGATGCCTAGGACCAAAAGGTGTCCCTGCCAGGTCTTACTAACCACTTGGCTGCTAAGGCAATATTTTACTATTCATTGAATTTCCATTGAAATCAATGAAAAGTGCATGACGAGTTACCCTTGTCATTAGCAGCCAAGAGGCTAACTAAACCATGCACAAGCTGCCTCGGGAAGTACATTTACAGAAATCCCCCGAAAAGAAGCTGCTACAGAGAAAGTTGGTGGGACAGACTTTTACCATCAACACCAGTAAAAAACACTTCGGGCCAAGTAAACCACCCTGCAATATCAATGGCTAGCACAATAGAGAGCATAATTTGTAAACCAGCTGGAAATACTGTGTTGTTACAAAATAAGGTTAATGGAGCAGACTGCAACCATAGACCAGTACTTGGAAATTCCAGATAACTTACTGTGCTTGGAAGGATGTATGGAACTTGGATAATAAAGTTATAGTAGGTCATTCTTAAGAGACTATCAATCTGTGGTCAGATCAGAAACTACATGGAATGAACAGTGGCTAGGTCATCACCCCAATAGGCTGCCAGGCCAAAGGAGTTCAGGGGAACTGACCTATAGTAGAAACTGGAGGATGTGGTGGTGGAGTGGCTAGGACTTCAACAGCGACAAGAAATCTGTTTAACTACTGGCCACAGCACACGTGACTGCTGACAAATGATTTTGTAAAACAGTCCACTTCCTCTGCTACGTGGAGGCACTTGTTCACTAAACTTAACAGGTGCTTGGTGAAACCTACATTATTTGGTTGCATTGCAGCCTTTTACAGAGCAAGCAGAATGGTTCACATGAATTCGTTTTTGCCAGATTGTAACCCCAACAAATAAAGATGCCAATATCAACCTATTGTTATTCCATATAGCATATATTTGATCACTTAGTTCGCCGATGGAATAGTTATAACCAACTCCTACAGAGAAACAGCAGGACACTGGTAGATTTCCTTGACTGAGGTTCAGTGGCAGCTGAAAGGCAACGTCTATTTTGTCCTATATACCATAAAACATTTAGTTGGCAGGATAAATATTTTCCAGATCGGCCGATTTCATAAGAAAAGTAAACAAAATAGTCAATGAATAAGGATTACTGCAGAAAAATATAAAATAGAGATTTTTATTGATGGAATAACAAAAGTGCCTCTGTTTAAATATTTTTTCAAAATACATCTGTACAACTTACAACATTTTCAAAAATAACTATATACAAAACATTGCCATTGTGCTTTACTGTAAATCACTTTTTGGCAAAGTTCAACCTGAATATAGGTGAACATTAAAGGTCTGGTTAAGAAAATAGAACCTGAGGGAAACTGACAAACTCAGTCAATGACAAGAAACATGTTCTAAAACTTTCACTTAGTTGTTAAATAGCTTTATAGTTATACTTTATACATTATCAAAAAGGAAGAATATTATTTATACCTCTTGCCATACTACATTTTCTATTTTTTTCTTTCTTGGTAGAGTTCTTAATTTTAGAGCAGCACAACAGTCCCTGTACAATGTGCACAACAATTACAGTAGTGGGCTAACGTGGTCCTTTCAGTGGCTCTTCTAGATGCTGTTAATGTGGTTGACCTGGTTGGGCTGCCGATGAATTTCTTCCAAAAACCCTTCCAACTGTTCTATAAGCACTCGTTTTTTAAATCTAAATGAAAAGAAAACAAAGTAAGCTTAAAAGTTTCAGATCAGATACATAAGCTAATGTGACAAGTGATTTTCTACAGAATGAACTTTTTCTAGATAATACCATGTAAAAGGGAAACTAAACAATTGACAAATTGGTAGAAAATACTCTACATCAAGATACAAGTCATAATTTAATGGATAGTTAGTATGAGTACTAGTTTTATGGCACGCAAATCTACAGCTATATTTCATTATTCAATTTATGTGACAAGAATATTTTCACTATTTTTAAATGCAGCAGAATAGATGCATCACCTTAACACCGTCATGTAGGAAAGGGCGGGACAGTGGCATTACCACTAAAATCCAGGTTACGTTGCTGTCTAATGTCAGTGGGCAAAACAAGAACCAGATAAAAGGAGAGCTAAGAGACTAGATCCCTACCATTTGGCTCCTTTTGACGACGTGTGATTTCACAAGTAAAAGAGGACACAAGCAGATGTCAGAATCCAAATTTGCCCAGAGCTTATTAGTTGGTGTTTATGGAAGTAGAGGGTCGCCACCACTTAAAACAAACTGGGAACAGTCTCAATAGACAGAATTAGATCAATAATGGAGGGCACAGGGGATATTAACAAGCAAAGAGCACATAAACTTCTTAATAGTGCCTCATGAGCACATATGTCCTTGCATGGCTCTGCGTTCCTGGTGCGGAAAGTTGTGTACAGAACTGACGTCAGCACGCATGGGTGATGCCTAAGTACTCTCCGTGACGTCATCTCAGCGCTTACGACGCCAGTGACGGATGCAGAGCCGCAGGACGCCACCTACTGAGGCGCTGGGGTATTGCTAAGCAAAACTTTCCGGATGCAGCCTGACGCCTGGGGATATTCTAAGGTAAGGAATCTATTACTAACTAATGTGTCTTACAGATCTATATTTACACAAGTAGTAACTTGCGCATTTGGCCATATCAGTCCGTTTCCTTGGTCCACTCAGTTTTGATTTTCTGCAGACCTGTGTGCCTATTTGCCCCCAGATCGAATGTCTGCATCTTCATTATGCATCCTTGATTGGCGTGGGAAATGCTGAGAAGAATTGAGGCGACATTTGTTGTCGTTTTTTGATGTCTTTTGCAGTCTGTTACAGCGGCTTCCAGATTCCTCAGAAAATAGTTTGGGGTATTAGAGCAAGTTCATATTGCTAACTGTAGGGACACATCTGCTCCTTAACGTGCTGAAGCCCTTCCTCCAGATACCCATACCGCTCTACGTGAAAATGGACCGCAGAGAAAAATTAAAGTGGATTGTGGCGTTTGGGTCAGGGCAGGGGAACCTTTTGGACAGGCAAGACATGGTGTGCACCTAGAATGTCAGTTTTTCATTAACACTTTGTGGTGAAAATTCTCTTGTCTCTGGCCGTGCAGGTAGTGACATTCCATGAGTCTGGAGTGAAGTGGGAACTGTAGATACTGACCATTTGTGCATAAAATTAGGGCCCTAAAAGGAACGACCTTAACACTAGTAATCAGTTTGCAGAACGGGGAGGATGGGTGGGGCGGTAAGGAATCTATCTGTAACTAATGTCTCTTACAGATATATTGTTACACAAGTAGTAACTTGTGCATCTGAAAGAGACACGTTAGTGATAGATTCCTTACCTTAGAATAGATACTCCAGCAATAACCCCGGTGGTGGGTCTGCGAACAAGATTACACCAGAAAGTCACTGAGCACAGAACAGCCAAAGAAACCGTCCCTCCAGACTGGACTGTCAAGGCAGTAATGCTTGGTAAACGTGTGCAGCAAAGCCTACGTAGTTGCCTGACAAATGTCCTGCAAGGGAACGCCGCGTCCCAAGGCAGTAGTGGCTGCTGTTGCCCTGGTGGAATGGGCACGCAGCCCCACAGGAGGCTCCTTCTTAACCAACGAGTAACAGGCCTTGATACACAGAACGACCCAACGAGAGATGGTCCGTTTGTGCACGGCCCGACCTTTTTTGGCACCAAGGTAGCCAATAAAGAGCTGGTCATCCACCCGGAACTGCTGTGTGCGCTTCAGATAGAACGAGTGCAAAACAAGCAGTTGATGGACAGAATGCAGAACAATGTCATACATTCACCCCAGTACAGCGATCTGGGCCTACATCCATTGTTTCTTTGCACTCCACACCACCCAGTTCAGACATGGCCATATGCAAATCAGGCTTGACCCTGTGCCTCATGGGAACAGTCCAGCCCGAACTGCCAAGCCATGTCTTTCCTGGATCGGAATCAAGCATCCTAGGTCCAGTTTCTGGCTATCAGCCGTCTTCAGCCAGGATAGCTCGACTCCAGTGGTGTGGAGAGCATGGGACTCATGTCTGAGCATACCCATCCCACTCGGGGTGACAAATGCAAAACCAACAGTTGATGGACAGAATGCATAACAATGTCATACATTCACCCCAGTACAGAGATCTGGGCCTAAATCCATCGTTTTTTTGCACTCCGCACCACCCCAGTTCAGACATGGCCATATGCAAATGAGCCTTAACCCTGTGCCTCATGGGAACAGGGATTCAAGCAAGCCTGGCTGAAGACGGCTGATAGCCAGAAACCGGTTCTTGGATGCTTGATTCCGGTCCAGGAAAGACATGGCTTGGCAGTTCGGGCTGGACTGTTCCCATGAGGCACAGGGTCAAGACTGATTTGCATATGGCCATGTCTGAACTGGGGTGGTGTGGAGTGCAAAAAAACGATGGATTTAAGCCCAGATCTCTATACTGGGGTGAATGTATGACATTGTTTAACATTCTGTCCATCAACTGTTATTTTTGCATCAGATAGAACGAGAGCACACGTTTTGGGTCCAGATGGTGAAGCCTCTCCCTCTTTTGAAGGATGCGGAAGCGGAAAGAAGGTGGGCAAAGTGATGGTCTACCCGATGTGGAAGGGCGTGACAACCTTTGTCAGGAAAGAAGGCGGCTTCCGAGAACCATCATTTCCGGATGAACAGAAAGGAAAGGAGGTTTGGAAGAAAGAGCCTGGAGCTCACTCACTCTTCTGGCAGATGTGATAGCAACCAAGAAAGCAGCTTTTAAGGTGAGAAGACGTAAAGGACAGTTGTGAAGCGGCTCAAAGGGAGCGCATATCAATTAAGTCAATACAAGATTCAAGTCCCACTGGGGCATTATAAACGGAACCGGACGGCACAGACGTGTAATGCCTTTCAGGAAACGGTTGACAACCGGGGACATAAAAAGAGAAGGCTGATCAGGAAGCCGAAGAAAGGCGGAGATGGCAGAAATATAACCTTTGCCGTGCCCGGAGCAGACCCCTGCTGGGGAAAGGAAAAAAGGAACAGAAGGACTTCTGAAAGAGGGGCAGAAAGGGGATCAACAGCCTTCGCTGTGCACCATGCCACACATTTTTTCCACCTACAGGCGTATTGCAAATGTTACTTACCAGTATGTATCTGTTCTTGGCATGTAGGGCTGCTGACATTCATATCTGTGCATAGATCGCCGCCTAGTGTTGGGTCCGGATGATTGCACATTGTTGTCCTGGAAGAGTCTTCGAAGTATCACGAGATAGGTGGCTCCTCCCCTGGACTACAGTGCGCATGGGCATCGCCTCCATCCCCAGATTGTTTTTAGCCATTGGCAGAGATGGAGTGAAGTATGTGAGTGATGCCTATGCTACGAGCAGATATATATAAATATATATATGTATGAAGACTGCAGCTGCTACAGGCGCCAGGGAGGAGGGTGGGCGATATGAATGTCAGCAGCCCTACATGCCTAGAACAGATGCATACTGGTAAGTAGCATTTGCAGTTCGAGGCATGTGGGCTGCTGAATTCATATCTGTGCATAGAATACTTAGCAGTCCTCCCATTATTGGCGGCCGCCCGTGCCAGCTGCAGCAGTCTGAAAAAGTGTCTTGAGAACAGCCTGACCAACAGCTGCCTGCTGTTTGGAGTGCACGTCTACACAGTAATGTTTAGTGAAAGTATGTGTGGTAGACCATGTGGCTGCTCTACAAATATCTTCTAAGGGAATATTACCTAAGAAAGCCATAGAGGCCCCCAACTTTCTGGTGGAGTGGGCTCTTGGTGGAATTGTGAGTGTGCGCTTAGCCTTAGCGTAACAGATCTGAATGCATTTTACAATCCACCTAGCGATCCCAGCTTTGGAGATAGCGTTTCCCTTGTGGTGTTAGGCAAATGCAACGAAAAGTTGCTTGGTCTTACGAAAATCTTTGGTCCTGTCAATGTAGTACATTAAGGCTCTTTTAACGTCAAGGGTGTGGAGCATCCGCTCCGCCAGCGACTCTGGGTTTTGAAAGAACACTGGCAACTCAATTGTCTGGTTCATATGGAATTGAGATACAACCTTGGGTAAGAATTTGGGGTTAGTGCGGAGCACCACCCTGTTAGCGTGTACTTGGAAGAAAGGTTCTTGGATGGTGAGCGCCTGCAATTCGCTAACCCTCCGTAGCGATGTAATTGCTACTAGGAAAGCGACCTTCCAAGTCAGAAACTGAAGCTCACAAGAGTGCAGTGGCTCAAAGGGAGGACCCATCAGCCTAGTAAGAACCACATTGAGGTTCCATTCCGGAGCTGGTGGTGTCCGTGGTGGAATGACCCTTTTGAGTCCTTCCAGAAAAGCCTTAATAGCAGGGACCTTAAAAAGTGATAGGTGTTGCCTATTCTGGAGGTATGCTGCCATTGCAGACAAGTGAATGCGTATGGAAGAATACGCCAAGTTACATTGGTACAGGTGGAACAGGTAGCAAATGATGTTCTGAATGGAAGCATCTAGCGGGTCAATATCGTGGTTTACACAGTAAACGACAAACCGCTTCCATTTAGCCGCATAACAAGCTCTAGTAGTGGGCTTCCTTGCCTCCCGAATGATGTCCATGCAATCGGGGGGAAGATTGAGGTAGCCAAACTCTAGGACTTCAGGAGCCAGATCGCCAGGTTGAGCTGTTGCGGATCTGTGTGCTGAATGTCGCCATGGCTCTGCGTCAGAAGGCTGGGAGTGAGATGAAGCCTTTGATGCGGTACCACGGAGAGTTCCAGAAACGTGGTGTACCATGGTTGGCGAGCCCACGTTGGAGCAACCAGGATGAGAGTCATTGAGTGCTGCCTGAGTTTGCGTGCCACCAGCGGTATCAGAGGTGCTGGGGGAAAAGCGTACGCAAATCTGCCTGACCAGTTCATCCACATCGCATTGCCCTGCGATTGCGGGTGTGGGAACCTGGCGGCGAAGCTTTGGCATTTTGCGTTCTCCTTTGTGGCGAACAGGTCTATCTCTGGATGACCCCACTTTTGGAAGTACGGGTGGAGTACTGATGGATGTATCTCCCACTCGTGCATTTGATGGCTGTGCCTGCTGAGCAGGTCCGCCATCTGGTTGTCCTTGCCTGGGAGATGCTCTGCCATGAGGAAGATGTTCCTCTGAATGGCCCACTTCCACATGCTCTGAGCCAGATGAGACAGCTGCGGAGAGTGTGTGCCCCCCTGTTTCTGAATGTAGTACATGGCCGTCATGTTGTCCGTCCGGATCAACACGACCTTGTTGCACAGATGTACTTTGAATGCCTTCAAGGCCATGAAGATTGCCATCAATTCCAAAACATTGATGTGCATCTTCCTTTGCTGTAGTGTCCATAGTCCCTGCACTGTGTAGTGGAGTACATGCGCTCCCCATCCCTGGAGAGAAGCGTCAGTCGTCGGGATGATCTGTGGCACAGGCTCCTGGAACGGTCGGCACTTGCAAAGGTTTTGTGGATTCCACCAATGCAGAGAGTTGTATGCCCGACCGCTCACCAACACTAGGTCTGTCAGTTGCCCATGAGCCTGACTCCACTGACGTGCTAGGCACTCCTGAAGCGGACGCATATGTAATCTCGCGTGCGGGACGATGGAGATGCAGGAGGCCATCATGCCTATCAACTGCATGAACACCTTCGCTGGAAGCGAGTGTTGAGGTCTGAATCGTTGGATCAGCGTCTGGATACTGGCGATTCTCACTGAATTTGGCTGCGCAGTGGCTGCCAGAGTGTCTATTGTCGCGCCCAGATACTGCCGTATATGGGCGGGTTGGAGATGGGATTTTGGGTAATTCAGAGAGAATCCCAGATCGTGCAGGAGATGAATGGTGCGGGACACGTGGTCGGCGCACTGCTGTTCTGTTTTTGCCTGAATGAGCTAGTCGTCCAGATAGGGATAGACGTGGACGTTCTGGCGTCGTAGATGCGCCGCCACAGTCGCCAGGCACTTTGTAAAGACTCTTGGCGCTGTGGTGACCCCGAACGGCAGAACCCTGAACTGGTAGTGCTGGTCTTGAATCGTGAATCTGAGATACTTCCTGTGGGAAGGATGCAGGGGGATATGAAAGTATGCATCCTTTAGATCCAACGTAGCCAGGAAGTCCCCCTGTTGAAGCAGAGGGAGTACCTGCTGCAACGCGAGCATATGGAAGTGCTCCGAGAGAATATACCAGTTGAGGGGCCTGAGGTCCAGGATGGGCCTGAGGGATCCGTCCTTCTTGGGGATTAGAAAGTACAGAGAGTAAACTCCTGTTCCCCTTTCCTGTAGTGTAACGAGCTCTATTGCCCCTTTTTGCAGCATGACTTGAACTTCCTGCTGCAACAAGTGCAAGTGCTCGCCGGACATAGGACGGTTTCTTGGAGGTATGTTTGGTGGAGTGGAAGTAAGTTCCAGACAGTAACCGTACTGGATAAGAGATTTGACCCACCTGTCCGTGGAGATGGATTTCCACGCGGGCAGGAACTGCTGGAGTCTCCCCCCGACCGGTGTTGTGTGGTCGGGGGGCAGTGACAAGACGTCACTGCTTGTTGGCGGTGGTGGACCTGGAGCTGTTGTTTCCACGTCCCCTGCCCTTGATGTTGTTGCCTCTGTAGCCACCTCTACCCTTGTTGGTGTATGAGGTTTGGGTATTGCTCTTATAGTACTGTGTGGATTGCGATGCCTGACCCCTTGAGGTGCCTCTGGTATTGGAGCGGCGAAAGGAACCACCCCGAAACTGCTGAGACTGGAGGGCCCCCATAGACTTAGCAGTGTCTGTGTCTTTCTTTATTTTTTCAAGCGTCGCATCCACCTCGGGGCCAAACAAGTGGTCAGGATTAACTGTTTGGTTCAGGATGGTTGTCTGTATATCCGGTTTAAAACCTGATATCCTAAGCCATGCATGTCTTCTTAGCAACACACTAGTGTTGATCGCCCTGGAGGCTGTATCAGCCACATCCAGCGCACATTTGATGGAAGCGTTTGTGATGAGCTTTCCCTCCTGAATTAACATTTCCCCTGCCTCCTTGTACTGGTCAGGCAAGTGCTGCAGCAGTGTTTCTAGGGTGTCGTAATGAGCCCTATCGTAGCGTGCAAGTAGGGCCTGCGTGTTTGAGATGCGCCAAATATTAGCTGCCTGTGCAGCAATCCGTTTCCCTGAGGCCTCAAATATTTTTGACTGTCTGGGGGAGGAGCGTCACCAGTGGTCTGTGAATTCGCCCTCTTGCGTGCGTTGGATACAACCAAAGAGTCCAGTGGCAAGTGTCCCTTGATGTATGTTGGATCCGAGGGCGCTGCCTTATATTTTTTGTCAATGCGTGGATTGATGACGCGTGCCCGAGTGGGCTCCTTGAAGACCTCCGGCGCGTGCTTTAGCACTCCCTTGAGCATTGGCAATGTCTTGACTGACTTTTCAGCCACTGAGAAAGTGTCAAACAAAAAATCCACATCCACAGGATCTGAATGTAGCTCGACATCATGGTTAGCTGCAGCTCTCTCGATCAAAGCGTTGAAGGCTGCAGAGTCCTCCGTCGGTGAGGTTTTTGCCGCAAAGAGCTGCGGTTCCTGACCCGACTGCGGGTCCTCTGGGTCGCCTCCGGCAGACCAAGGTTCATGTTCCTCCTCCGGATCCGAGTACGCCGGATAGTTGTACTCGACCTCCTCTTCGTCACCATCCCCCGCGTTGGAACACGTTGGTGAACGTTCTAGGTCTTGTGGAGACGCCGGCGCTATAGGGGCCGAAGTACCCGCAGAGTCCTTGTTTTTGAGAGGAATACGAAAATGTTCCAACACCGGCTCCGTGGTGATTTTCCTTTTGAGGAGGGACAGTTTTCCGGTATTGGCGTCGATGATGACCTCTCGACGCTCTTCCTCTGCAAGTGGCTGGAGCCGAGGCTTCGACACCACCAATGACGCTTTGGGCGTCGACACCTCCTTCGAGGGCACACCTGCCCCATGCCTCGGAGCGAAAGCCTTTGGCGTTGACTTCGGCGGCAGGGTGAAGCGGATAGGCGTTTGCGCCTTTGTCGGCTTCAGTGTGGGCTTCGACACCACATCCTCTGGTTCGGGAACCACAGCGTCCTTCCGAATCCGTTGCAGGGATTCCGCGACCTTCTTCGTTAAGGCTGGAGAGGGCTTGACCGGCTCGAGCGACTTCCCCGTTTCGGGAGTCGGGTCGGCGAGAGGCACCGTCTTCGGAGCCGACATCACCATCCTTGGCCCCGACGGCCGGAGCCGGCGTAGCCAGAGCTCTGGAATCGCCTTGACGCTTCTTCGAAGCTTTCTTTGGGTCATCGACCTCGACCATCTTCGGCGCCGACGCGGCCGCGTCGGTCGACTTCGCCTTTGGCGTCGACCCCGAGGTCCTCGGGTCGGCCATCTTGGCGCGGCTCTTCAAGTCGGCCATTTTGAATTCTTTAGACATCGACGCCTCCAGAGCCTTCTGTCCCACCAGTGCAGCTTTCACTTTCGGTTTTGAAACCGGAGGTGTGGATCCCGATGGCTTCACTTTCGTTTTCGTTAACGGGAGTGGCGCATCAGAAATGTCCGTGGCCGGGCCCGGAGGCGGGGCTGCTGGACGAGTAACGAGGTCTTGGGTAAGGCCCGAAGGCGATCCCTCGACCTGGGCCGCATGAAGGGGGTTGACCCCTGAGTCAGTTTGGGGATGCTCTTCCTCCGAGCTATCCCCCACGGTGGCAATGGCCCCATCGTCATCCCCTATCTCGTCGCCGGCTTCGTCAAACTCCTCGTCTCCCGCGTCGTAGGCATCCCCCTCGGACGCAGGGCTAGAGTCCGAAACCTGTAGGACATCGTCGTCTTCAACAAATTCCTCGAAGATGTTGTCCGGC
Organism: Lissotriton vulgaris; assembly: GCF_964263255.1. Taxonomy (NCBI): domain Eukaryota; kingdom Metazoa; phylum Chordata; class Amphibia; order Caudata; family Salamandridae; genus Lissotriton; species Lissotriton vulgaris. The sequence continues at coordinate 1,172,267,230 of NC_141696.1, forward strand.
GGGGGCGCCGATAACTGGGCCTGGAGTCTAGCGGCCCGACGAATCTTGAGAGTCTTCTTACACCGGAACTTCGAGCAGGCCATACACCTGGCCTCATCATGGTCCGGTGACAAACATTTGTTGCACACAGGGTGCACATCGAGGTGTGAATACTTGGAGGTGCACACCGGGCACCTTTTGAACGGAGTTCGTTCCATGTCTGGAGCGTCGAGTAGGCCCGTCCGGGCCGAGAGCACGCGGATGGGTAGCAAGAGTTCGGAGCTGAGAAACAGACAAAACCCGAACGAAAACGATACCGACGCCAAGCCTAAAGACCTTTTGGTCTCGAGTTAGAAAAGTTAATCAACTATCGATTCCGACAGAGGGAACCGAAACACATCCGAACCCAATGGCGGAAAAAAACAATCTGGGGATGGAGGCGATGCCCATGCGCACTGTAGTCCAGGGGAGGAGCTACCTATCTCGTGATACTTCGAAGACATTTCCAGGACAACAATGTGCAATCATCCGGACCCAACACTAGGCGGCGATCTATGCACAGATATGAATTCAGCAGCCCACATGCCTCGAACACCGTTTTAGTGGACGAACGCCTGGCTGCCAAAATCACATCACAGACCGCTTAATCTCCACGCACGGAGGTGGAAGCTGGACAGGGTCGGGTGGAGGACCTTTACCTGCTGCTGTGACAGAAGATCCTCCCCAAGAGGCAGTCAGATCGGGGGATCGATCGCCATGCTGAGTAGCTCGGGATACCAGTATCTTTGTGTCCAATCCAGAGCCACAAGAATGACTTGGTTCCGGTCACGCTGAAGGTTCCGGTCACACTGAATATTCTTCAGCACTCTGGACAGAAGTGGTATAGGCGGAAAGGCGTACAACAGATCGCAACTCCACTCGTGTCAAAAAGCGTCGCTTTGGAAATTCTAACGCGCAGAACTGATGACATTGCGCACTCTCTTCGGTGGCGAATTGATCTAACCAAGGATCTCCCCACTGCTGAGAGACCTTCCGCCACGTCCGAGTTCAGACGCCATTCGTGATCCATCATTATTTCAAACAGTGGTCCCATGCAATTATGGTAGAGACAATAAATATAGACAGAATCTATCTATATTGGTTTCGACATGCCCAGCCGGACAGAGGTCAAAGTCTTTACTCAATAAAGAATGAAAAAGAAAGAATTCCTTCAACAATTCACCGTAGTGGGGCACAAGCCTGTACCCAAACGCATACATATAATTACAGTTAAGGAAAACACAAAACAGGGCTACTAGGCAAGAACTGAGGATTTCTGTGAATAAAAATACGACAGAAAATTTAACCGGCACCTTTACATATACATGGTACAAATATATGTTCTGTATAGGGTGCACTAAGAGGTCGACGACGTTTCGGTCCCACTAGGTAATCATGGGGATCATCATCAGGACAATTAAGGTAAAGCCTAATAATCATTAGCCTCTATTGCCTAAAGGGGGAAAAAGGAAAATAAAGCTGGTAAGAGACAGACATTTACAGTAAAAATCATGCTACGGCGCAGGGTGTTAAGGACAGTGACCAGTGTTAGGTGAGTGATAAAATTGTACACGAATAGGTGAAGTATAATTATGATACCTCAGGACAGAGGACGACGGACTCGAACTAATACAGAAAAGGGCAATATTGGCACAAGTATGTGTTGCCCCGGGGGATGAAGTAGCATCTAGGTAATTTAAAACGAGGTACCTGAAGAGGATAGTGCGTGGAATTGAACGGATCAGAAATCCGCGTGAATTATGTGAAGAAACCGTGTAGTGGTACTTGAACTTAACAAGGAGTGGTCTAAAACGGATCTAAAGGCTTCTCGAGTTACGTGACGAACCCGTACAAAAGTGCTAATAATTATGAGATGGACGCTCTGAGTGAAAGATACAGTCTATACCGTTAGGCGCCGATGTGGGGTAGTAAAGGAGTTTTACGGGAGCATTTAGATGAGATGGACGCTCTAAGTGAAAGATACAGTCTAAAACCGGGAGGCGCAGATGTGGGGAAGTGAGGAAGGATTGTCACGGGCGCAATTAACTGTGTCATGCCGGCGCAGTGCATCAAAAGTGCAGTGGGCTGGGGTTTACCTAGGGTGGGTTAACCCTGGCATACTCGAGGAGCCGAGTTTGAGAAGATGGCCGGAAACGTAGCCCTGATAAGGGAAGGGGTAAGAGTGAATTTTAGAGCAGGACCGCCAGTTAGAATAGCAATTACAGGGAGCGTGAGGGAGAATTCCTCTCTTACCAGAATACGGTACGCGGTTTAACAAAGTTCCCGATTCTGGTATGAGAGGAATTCTCCGTATTCATGATCCATCAAGCACCTGCGGCTGAGTTCGTCCGCTCTGGCGTTCAGAGAACCTCCCAGGTGTTGAAACACAAAGGTAATGCCTTGATGTTCCAGCCATGTCCAGAGGCGCAGAACCTCCTGACATAGGGTCCACGACCCAACCCCACCCCGCCCTGTTTGTTGCAATACCACATGGCAGTGGTGTTGTCCACCTGCCCTACACTTCTCCGGACAGAGGGAAGGAATGACTTCAGTGCAAGTCGGATCACCCGCAGCTCCAAAAGGTTGATATGGAGCCGGAACTCCGCCGGAGACCCAAGGCCTCTAATCTCCGCCTCTCCCAAGTGGCCGCCCCATCCCAGGAGGGACGCATCCATCACCACTGTGTGCTCCAGTTGGGGAAGGGAGAGGAATCTGCCATGGACCCAATCGCGATTCGTGAGCCACCACTGCAACTGTTGAGCAGTGCCCTACAAGATCTGGACATGATCGGACAGGTTGCCCTGATGCTGTGTCCACTGGAACTTCAGGTCCCACTACAGAGCCCGCATATGCCATCTGGCATGTTGCACCAGCAGGATGCAGGAGGCCAAGAGGCCCAGGAGCCAGAGGGTCATCCTGCCTGAAACCAGAGATAGATGCCGAAAGATCGGATCAAAGCCTGAATTTCCCGGACTCCCTGCTCAGGAGGTTAGACCCGAAACAGCGTCGAATCCAGAACCGCTCTGATGAAGGGGAGCTTCTGAGAGGGACTCAGGCGCAACTTCGGCACATTGATGGAAAACCCCTGCAGATGCAGGTCGGCCGTAGTCTGAAGGTGGCTGACTACTGTATGGGGCGAGCCCGCCATTAACAACCAGTCATCGAGGCAGGGGAAGACTAACACCCCAGACCTGCGTAGATGAGCTGCGACCACCGCCATCACTTTCATGAACATTCGAGGGGCACTAGTAAGGCCAGAGGGGAGCACGGCAAACTGAAAATGCTCCTGGCCCACCATGAACCGCAGGTGACACCGGTGGGCCGGCAGGACGGGGATGTGAAAATAAGCGTCCTGCAAGTTCAACAGTACCATCCAGTCTCCAGGGTCTAGGGCAGCCAGGACCTGAACTAGAGTCAGCATTTTGAACTCCTATCCGGAGGAAGCGTTTGAAGTCCAAGACCACCACCCCCCTCCCCCTCCCTGTCCTTCTTGGGGACCAGAAAGTAGTGCGAATACCAAACACTCCCTACTTACTGCCCAGGAACGTAATCGATGGCCCCCTTGGCCAAGAGGGCCGTAACTTCCTGTTGGAGAGGAACCAAAGGATCCCCACGAGATGCGGTGGCACTGGGGTGGTATGGCTGGAGGGGAAGACTGAAAGGGAAGGGAGTAACCTTTGCAGATTAACTGCAGGACCCATTTGTCCGACGTGATATCGCGCCAGTGGGGGAGGATATGGCGGATCCTGCCACCCACTGGTGTGGAGTGCTCCACGAAGCTTGGACTAGGGAGGCTTGGAGGTAGGCACAGCAGGGGTGGAGGTGGGCTGACCCACACGCTGACTCCAAGGCACACCCTTGCGGAAGCCGCGACCATGGCCGCGCTGAGGCTGGTTCTGCACAGGCTTGTTGAATGAACGCACCTGGGTGCCTCTGCCCTGGCCACGAAAGGAACGAAACCCAGGAGTGGCAGGGTTCTTCGCAGAAAGACCCAAGGACTTGGCCGTGGCCCACGAGCCCTTAAAGCGTTCCAACGCACTGTCAGCCTTATCGCCAAACAGGCGGGTTCCATCAAATGGCATATCCATGAGCGAGCTCTTGGACATTGGGCGAGAACCCAGTCGAACGCAACCAGGTGTGATGTCGCGACGCCACCATTGTAGAAAACGCCCTGCTCAACGAGTCTGCGGTGTCCAAACCCCACCGAAGGTCGAACTTAGCCGCATCCTTACCTTCAGCAACTGCCTGAGAAAGGACAGCCTGGATCTCCTCAGGGCACTGAGGCAACACTTGAGCAACGGAATCCCACACTGCGTGAGAATAGCAGCCCAACAAGCAGGTGGTGTTCACCGACCGCATCCCAAGGCTGGCCGAAGAGAGCCACCGCTTACCAAACTGTTCCAGTTTCTTAGAGTCCTTGTCCGGCAGAGCCGAAGGAAAGGCACTCTGCGACGTCGTTGGATGGGTGGTCAGAAAAGCCGGGTTGCCTGGTGCCGGGCGGGGGCATTTGGTGAAGTTTTTATTCACCGGGGCTCCCGTGGCCGGCAGCTACCAAGTGCCCAAGAGGACTTCGGTAAGGGCATCATTGAAGGGAAGCAATGGCTCCAACGAAGTAGACGCCATCAGGAGCACCTCTGTGAGGAAGTTGGTTTTGAGGGCCACCGTGGGGAGGTCGAGGGCCTCAGCCGCCCAACGGAGCACCATCGTGTAGGAAGCGCCCTCCTCCATCGTAGGCGGGGGAGAGGCAAACTCCAGGTCAGAAGAGACATCGAGATCGCCTGCGTCGTCCAGATCGTCCACCAAATTCAGCTCGGAGTCACACTGCCGGGCAAGAGGGTGCTCGGATCCTTCCCAGTCCTCCTCCGCCTCCGGAGCCAGGAAAGGAACAAGCGGTGCAGGAAACGGCGCCGCTGGCGATGCTGCCGGGCCAACAGGATCTGGACACGGGACCGCTGGGCCCGAAGGCGTGCAGGCGGGACCCGAGGCTTAACAGGCGGTCCATGGTAGCAAGAAACTCTTGTACCTGTTCGTGAGTCGCAGACGGACCCGGGTAGGGCGGGTAGACCGTGGGTCTCCCAGGCTCCAGAGGAGCCGCAGGGGTGGAGCCCCTGTCCCCCTCGTCCGCCTCAGAGGAGCGACGTCAGAGAGCGAACATGCTTCTTTGACTTCTTTTTATGTCGTCGCTTACCAGAATCCGAAGGCGAAGACTTGGAGCCAGAGGAGCGATGGCTCCGGTCCCGCGAGTAGTCCCGGGAACAGCCCCTATACTAGGAGCGGCGGCGGGATGAATCCCGGGCCTCCAGCAATTTCCGGCGCCGCTCCCTCAAGGCCTTCGAGGCTATGGCTCGACAGTCCCGGGAGTCGTGATCAGTCTCCAGACAGGAGAGGCAAACATTGTGGGGGTCCGCCACCGGCATATTACTGCAGCAGGCCCCTCAGGACTTAAAGCCAGGCATCCCTAAGTGCACCAAGAGAAAAAAAGGGGGGGGGGGGGGAAAGGACAAAAGGACAAAAGTTTCAAAACAGTAGGCAAAAATAGACCAAGTTACTTGCTTAATCCGGATCTGCGGTTGCTGGCGCGGAAAAAGAAAGAACTGACGTCAGCAAGCATGGGTGGCGATTAAGTACTCTCCGTGACTTCATCTCGGCGCTTACGATGCCAGTGACTGACGCGGAGCCGCAGGACGCCACCTACTGAAGCACAGGGGTACTGCTAAGCAAAACTTTCCGGATCCAGTCTGACGCCTAGGGATATTCTAAGATAAGGAATCTATCACTAACCTGTCTCTTTCAGATTTCATATTTCTGTTCACACCTCCGAGGAGAAATAATTGCTCCCTATTTTGATGTAAACCACTGCAGAAATGTCAATGTGCACCAAAACAGCGATATTCTTAACAGAACTAAAGAAACCCTTTAGGATTACTAGATTGTCTTCCAAAATTAACCTTAAGCCTAACTACACCATATTCTATGAAGGTTGAAAGTTTGGAAATTTCTGGCACAATTGTTAAAAAAAATACATTTTTTAAAAGCCCTTAAACAAGGCCATACATAAATAGTTATGCTGCAGCGAGGTAAACCATAAGTGTCGGGAGGCCACTCAATGCTCCTAAAACAGGGACAGCTTTCCATACCTTCACACCAAAAGGGTAACAATGCTAGTCAGTAGTGGTGTGTATTTTGTTGTATTGACACCCTCTTCACGCGTGGAGCCGTATTATTTTGGCGTGGATGACCTGACCACCCTACTAAAAGAGCGGATGCAATCTATGCAGGAGGGGATGAGGAGGCTGAATGCCGAGTGGCAATAGATTAGTATATCCAATCCTTCTCTTTCAGCCAAGAACAATCAATCTGGTGCACCTGATCCTTCCACACTTTCCATAGTACTTTATACAGAAGTGGGATTGGCAGGCAGGCCTGAGTCCAGCTGAAACTGAAGGCATAACTCATTGAACATTTTGCGCAAGATAACGACAGCAAACCAATGGCAACCACTTCCTGATTCGAATTGTGGCAGAGGAGATCCACAAAGCGAACCCCCACCACCACCTCCCAATGTGGAGATGATCATCTCGGTTACCTCAGCATGTATCTTCAGCTCACGGTCCACAGCAAGACATGACTGAGGGCATCCTCCCTCAAAATCAGGGAGCCTGCAAGATAGAATGCTCCACAGGCCACATTCCTCACTGCAATGCCCATGTTCACAGGTGAATTGGTGTCGAACATAGGGGTCACAACCTGACACTCCTCTGTTTGTTGGCCTAGTGGACAGTAGTGGTTGTCCAACATAATTTGGATGTTGCTTACCTAGAATGAAGGGAGAAAAGCCTGCAGGCAAAGATGGGCCTGCCAAAGCTCAAGCACATTTAGAAGTAGGATCTAGTCTAAAATGGATATGGGGCCCTGTGCCGTCATGTCTCCCAGATTGGCACCCCAGCCCAGCGAGAAGGGATATGTGACCCCAGTAGCCTGAGTTTGCAAAGAGCTGAATGGGAAGACCCATCAGAAGGTTTAAGAAGTCCATACAGCATTGCAGATCCTGATTCACTGACCTGAAGATTCACACCTAATCCGAGAGACTTACTTGGTGCGACAGCCACTGCCCCCTCAAGACACGAGTGAAGGGCCATCACCTGCCACCTGGTGTGACATACCAACACTATGCACAAGGGCATGAGGCCTAGCTAGTGCAAGAACAGTAGGACTGGGATCAGAGTTTGATTCAGACACATCAAAATCACCGTCTGAATAGCCATGATTCTCTGAAGAGGAGAAAGGGCCTGCATAACAGTTGTACCAAGCACGGTTCGAATAAAGTCAGACTCTGCGTACGATTGAAGTGGGCATTCTGGAACTTGATGGTAAAGCAGAAGTCCTGGAGGGGTCTCAGCATCCACTGGATATGTCCACTGGAGTAGTGCTGGGGAATAGGTTTTCACCGGCCCGTCATTCAAGTATGGAAATACTTGGACTACAGATTGCTGCCACCCCCACCTTCGTAAAGACACATGAAGCAGTTGTCAGTCCAAACCTCAAGTATCACCAGTGGGCATAGAGAATTGGAAGTAGGCGTCCTTGAGGTCCATGAACACCAACCGATCTCCAGACTTCAAGGTCAGCATGACCCGAATCAGGGGCAGCATTTTCAATTTGTCCTGTTACACAAAGTTTAAGGAGGAGGCAATCAAGGCTAGCTATCAGGCTCCTGTGCTCTTGTACCTTCATTCAAGAAGGCAAGGACTTCTGCCTCTTTCATCGAGGTGAGTCAGCAGTGCGCACACTCCAAAAGAAGGGAGATGGTCTGGAGGGGAGGATAGGAAAGGAAGAGAGTGGCCCTGGCAGATCAGCTGGATCCATTTAGGATTAATTCCAACGAGTGGCAAAATGGGAGACACTCGATCCCACATGTCATAAGAAGTGGGGTAATGGGTTTAGGGGGAGAAAGCCTCAAAAGGATGTTGGGGACTAAATCAGTGGCTGCAGTATGTGAGATTCTCCCAAGCCACCCCTGCACTGAAAGTAGTCCTATTGTTATGGCAGAGTTTGAACACACTGAGATGGCTGCCTTTGCTGAGCTAGCGCTTGAATAATTAAGGGAACTTTCAATACTGTTGGTGGGACTGCCGTGCAGGGGAGGCCAGGCCAAGTATGTGAACAGTAGTCCTGCTTTTCTTGAAGTGTTCTAGGCGAAGTCTGCCTGCTCTCCTAACTGCCTCACACCATTAAAGGGCATGTCCATGAGCTTAATGTGGACTGCTCTAGAAAATCCAGTGGATTGCACCGACGCATGCTAATGCAGTGCGTCAGCTGTGTCTATAGACTGAACAACAGCATCTGCATAATCTAGGGCACACTTTACGATTGGCTTAGAGGCATCTAGGCCATCAATCTCAAAGTAAGAGAAAGGCTATTTCATATAGTCTGGTGGGTTGATATGTTTAAGGTTAGTCAGTTCTCATAAGGCAGGGATGTATCAGTTAAAAGGGATCTGGCATTAGCCATGCGGGAGGACAAACTGCCAGTGGGCAAAGATTTGAAGCAAGAGTTACACATTTTCTTCGATTTCAGGAGCCACAAAAACTACAGTGGGATTCTGAAAATGACTGAGTAACAAAAGCTGAATGGGTCTATGGCATGTGGTAATCTTCCTGTGGACGGCTGAGCCCAAAGAGGGTTCCTTCCATGCATCCAAGAGAGGGTGCAGGAACGCCTGATTAAATGGGGGCAAGGGTTCAGCTGTTATCTTGCAAACGGTAAAGTAAATTTGAAGGCTTGCTGCTTTCCAAATGACTGTTATAGAAGATGAAATCTCTTCTGAACCAGGGCCACGGAGGTAGGAAATGTCAACATCTGGTGAAGTATCCTGGACATGGGCTTCAAATCCAAGTAGAGGTCAGCAGTAGAGGTCAGCAGTGATCAGCTTTTAAGTCATAATTAGGCTCTCCTTTTTTCAGTTTCTATTTGTTGCGAATTCCAGTGTTTTTGTGTGAGTTTTACAATGCTTTCAAAAACTGTAAAAATCTGTTGTACGTTTACTCTTTCTTGCTTCATACATATCTTGCTCATAACTCAGTTGCGAACCTGCTAGCTACTACAAAACATGAAGTGACCAGTGAGCAGCAGCCACATTAGACGACCAAGGCTACCAAAACAGGAATTAAGCTAGTCCTGGGTGGCCCAAGGACCTTGAAAATAGTCTCAAGATCATATGGCCTGAGAGGGAACATGGATCACAGAAAACAGAATAGAGGTAGGGGATGCACCTAAAGAGTTTGAAACCAAATTGCACCAAAGCAGTAAAAGGGCAGCCAAACCCTCGGTTTTCTGGTTTATATTGCAAAGCAAATATGACCTTTGTGGAGTTTTATTGGTTATCTCTTAATTGAAAACTCGCAATCCTAATCCTTTCTCTGGCCTTTGTCCTTATCTTCCCAAGTAAATGCATCTGAATAACATTTCCCGCCAAATAACGTTTGGGCCCGAGCAGGTGTTCACAAAAGGGTTCATCATCGAAACCAGCTTTGACCTGATCCTTTGCCAGATAGGTGTTACTTCCCATATCTACTCCTTGGCCAGCATCTTCCTTGAATTTAAAATCAGCATTGAAGAAAGGTCAGAGAGACTGGTGTCTGGAATTTTTTTCGACTTTGCAATAGGCACCGGGGCCAAAACTGGTAGCATGACTTCATGAGGCATCTGGGTCACATCTGCCCAACTCACCAAGCCCACAAGAACGATGCCACTTTGAGAAGTAGCAAGAGGATGAAAACAAGTTACTTACCTGTAACTACGGTTATCCAGTATTGGTATCTTTCATAGATTCACATGCCTGAATCATTCCCCGTCGTCGAGGCGGGAGTCCCACGGTATAAATATATACAAAAGCAGTGTCTAGAAAATTTCCTGTAGTAGGCTGGAAAAGCCTAAAGGCCTAATTAGGCCTAAAAACTTAGCAGCCTATCTACATCATTATGTAAAAAGACCTGAAATAGTAGCCTCAGCCAATCAGCTGTCCTCACCCACTAGAACCTTCCCAGCTCAGGCAGTTCTCCTCAGATTTTCCCAGCACAAGTGAGAATGAGTATCCATAAAACAGAACTGCCGTGCTGGGGAGGAGGGTGGGTGCATGTGAATCTATGAAAGATACCAATACTGGATAACCGTAGTTACAGGTAAGTAACCTGTTTTCTTATCCAGTATTGGGGTATCTTTCATAGATTCACATGCCTGAATCAGAGTAGCAAGCAGTGACATGTCTGTCGTTAGAGGAAGGTGGGAGACAAATAAACCATATATACCCCACACAACCAGGAAGGTAATAGAGCACAAACTTGTTAACATAACATATACATCAAAACCTTCTTAAATACATCATAGATAGGACAGCGTTAGAAAATGCTAAAACCTCCTAATGAAAACATATGGTTAAACAGTCAAAAGAAGAATAAAAGACTATATAAAGTCTAACCTTAGTGAAGATGCTGCAGCAACGCATCCCCAACTGCTGTATCATTATGAACCGCCAACTGCAGACAGTAATGTTTGGTAAAAGTGTGCACACTTTTCCAAGTAGCAGCTCGGCAAATGTTTTCCAGCGTCACTCCAGCGAAAAGGGCCGTTGACGCTGACATTGTTCTAGTGGAATGTGCTTTGGCTTTTCTTGTTAAAGGTTTGTTGGCCTCGTCAAGACAGAAAGTAATCGTAGAAGACAACCACCTAGCTATGGTTGCCTTCGTGACAGCTTGACCCAAGGTGGCTTGGCCATAAGCAACAAAAAGTTGATTAGATCTGCGGATGTCATTTGTTTTTTGAAGATAAAACTGCAGGCACCGTTTCACATCCAGAGAATGTAAGACCTTCTCCGCAGGAGTTTTAGGATCTGGGAAAAAGGTTTTGAGCTTGACCGGTTGATTGATGTGGAATTGAGTTGGTACTTTAGGAATTAATCTTGGGTTTGTTCTAAGCGTAACAAAGTCTTTAGAGAATTGCAAGAAAGGCTGTGCAATAGTGAAGGCCTGTATCTCACTAACTCTGCGAGCTGAAGTGAGAGCCAGCAAGATAGCCACTTTCCAAGTTAGAAACTTTAGCTCCGCCTTATGAATAGGTTCAAAAGGCCTTTTTAGAAGTTGAGAGAGAACAATATTAAGATTCCACTCAGGAGGAGGACGACGAACTGGTGGAAAAGCTCGGAATAGCCCCTTAAGGAATTGTTTGATCAAAGAGGATGAACATAAGGATGGTTTGTTGGAACTCTCCCTGAACCTGGATATCGCCACCAGATGCACCTTAATGGAAGAAAAGGCTAGTCCAGCCTTAGCCAAAGACAGCAGATATGGAAGGAGGAGGAGCTTGAAGTGGATGAACATTATTTTCTCCACACCATGAGCAGAATCGTTTCCACTTAAAACGATATGTCTTGATGGTACTTTGCGCACGTGCCTGTGATAAGATCGCCCTGCAGTCCGAGGAGATGTTAAGATCCTTGAACTTTAGGAAGTAAGGAGCCAAACGTGCAAGTGCAGCGATTGAGGATCCGGATGATGGATTTGGCCTCCCTCTCTTGTCAACATTGACACCGTCGGTTTGAGACGAAGCGGAGGCTGTTGAGAGAGAAGGAGCTCCTGAAACCAAAATTGCCTTGGCCAACGGGGAGCAATGAGGATGAGAGTGCAGTGTTCCCTCGTCATCTTTTGCAGTACCTTCGGAATGAGCGGAATCGGAGGATAGGCGTACGCAAATATTCCGGACCATCTCATCAAAAGGGCATTTCCCCTTGACCCCTGTTGTGGAAACCTGCTGGCATAAAACAGGCATTTGCTATTCTGCTGCGTGGCAAACAAATCCAGCGTTGGTGTTCCCCAAGTTTGAAAGATCATCTCTACTTGATGTTGTTCGAGCTCCCATTCGTGACAGCCCGTGAAAGTTCTGCTGAGGTTGTCTGCTAGAGAGTTTCGAACGCCTTGCACATGCTCTGCTCTGAGGGATATGCCATGGCGCAGGGCCCATTCCCACATCTCCTGAGCCTCCAGCGACAGGGTGAGAGATTTCGTTCCTCCCGGTTTGTTGATGTAGTACATGCTGGTGGTATTGTCCGTACGCACCAGCACGGACGAATTCGCAATACTTGGAAGGAAGGCTTGCAGGGACAGAAAAATGGCCCTCAGCTCTAGGCTGTTGAGTGCTTCTGCCGGTACGGACGAGACCATCGTCCCTGGAACTGAAGGTGACCTCCCCAACCTTCCATGGATGCGTTCGTAGTAAGGGTGAACTCTGGAATGTCTTGGAGAAAGGTGAGGCCTGGTGACAAATTGTGCGCCTTTGACCACCAAAGAAGAGCTGGTTTCATTTTGGTAGTTACTTTGATGCGGTCGAACGATCCGTCGACTTGCCTCCACTGGCGAAGTAATTCTTCCTGTAACGGTCTCATTCGGAGTCTCGCCATAGGAATGAGGCTGATTGCAGATGAGCACATCCCTAGAAGGGAAGCGAATATCCGAACTGAAAGTGACCTTCTTGCAAATATTTGTTTTGCTAGCTTTAACAGCTTGTTTTGCCGCTCGTGTCAAGAACGCCTTGTACTGGCATGTGTTCAAGACCGCTCCCAGAAAGGTCAACTCCTGACGAGGTTGAAGCTGATATTTTTTCGAATTGAGGGCCAGTCCCAGATTCGAGAAGAGAGAGAGAGTACTCCTGGCCGCTTCCATTGTGGAGTTTCTCGATAGACCTTTTAACAGCCAGTCGTCGAGGTATGGGAAAACTTGTATTCCCTGGGACCTCAGCATTGCTGCCACCGGGGCCAGACATTTGGTGAAGATTCTGGGGGTCGATTTTAGGCCGAATGGAAGCACTTTGAACTGAAAATGGACGCCAGCCACTTGAAACCTTAGTTATTTGCGGTGTTTTGGGTGAATAGGGATGTGGAAGTAGGCGTCTTGCAGATCCAGAGAAGCCATAAAGTCCCCTTTGTTGAGACAATTCAGAATGTCCTTCAACGTTACCATGCGAAAACTGTTTCTTTAGATACTTGTTGAGTTTGCGCAAATCCAGTATTGGACGCCACTCTTCTGAATTTCTCTACGAGGAAGAATCCAGAATAAAATCCTTTCCTTTTCTGAGAAGGAGGAACTCGTTCTATCGCATTCTTGTGTATCATCTTTAAGGCTTCTTTGAAGAGTAAGTGAAGACGAAGGGGAGGGGACCCCTGGGCGGCGCTGTTTGTGGCTTCTGTAAAAACTCCAGAGTGTGTCCATTCCTAACAAGATCCAGGACCCACTGATCCAAAGTTATCGTCCGCCATTGCTGGTAAAAGGCGGAGATTTTGGCGCCCACGGGAAGGGGAAGGTGAATGGCTGACATCCGGCAAAGCTCATTTGCGCTTGTTGGAATCACGCCCTTGATTGCTTGAGCGTCGTTTCCCTCCCTGCCGAGAGAAAGAACCAGAGGCAGGCTGTCTGTAAGAGGATTGATAGTAAGGTTGTTTGTAGTGAGATTGGTATTGACGATTCTGTTGGTTGGAATAGTTTCCCCTGGAGGAGTAACCACGGCCTCTTGCTCCTCTAAAGGATCCCCTCTTGTATTGCAGGGTACCAAGTGATTTAGCTGTGTCTGTATCTGTTTTTATAGCCAGCAAAGCATTGTCGATGTGCTTTCCAAAAAGTGAATCCCCATCGTACGCCATGTCCAAGATTTTTGTTTGGACCTCAGGCCTGAAGGTGGTAGCCCTGAGCCAACCTTGACGCATAAGTACCGCTGCTCCAGCCAATTGTCTGAAATTGATGTCTGAAATAGAATTTAAAATTTAATTTCATTGTGGGTTTATATAGCGCTAGAATCGACTCCCGGAGGATTATCTCCGCACTTCGACCGCTGGGGAACCCGCCCTGGCTCACCCTGAGAGATGGTCCCTAATGGGTATCTCTAAGGTGCGACCAAGCATCCCCGGCGGTCTGGGGGGGCTGTTGTGAAGAGGAGGCAAGCTAATGCCCAGAGTTGCCGAGTGTGGTCCCTGACTGGAGAAGGCACCGAGGCGAGAATTATCGAGCACGCTGACCCTGGTCCACGACCCTGCCGCGTCGGGAATCGAACCCTGGTCCCGGGCCGACCTCTGCTTACGGGTCTGCCGCCTCTAACCAGTGAGCCACACCACTCCACATATCAAGGGCGCAATCAATGATTTCTGAAGCTGCCCTTTCTCCCTCCTGTACGATCCTGCGCACCTCCTGCTGATCCTCAGGGATCAAGTCAAGGTATTCCGTCAGATCGGACCACATCTGCCTATCATAACGGGCCAGGATAGCCAACGAATTAGCTGCTTTAATGGAGGCTGCTGCATTTGCAGAGAACTTCTTCCCAATGGCATCCAGTCTCCTGCATTCCTTGTCAGGTGGTGTTGAAATGGGAGCAGAAGGATTCTCGGACTTCTGCTGTGCAGCCTGGGATATGACAGTCTGGTCGAGGGTGACCTATTAAACAAGATGGAGTATCCGATGGTGCTCGATACTTTTTCTCTATTCTTGGAAGGACTGCAGGAATGGAAGCGGGCGTTTTCATGATGGTGAGGCCCTCCTTCCAAATATAGTCAATAATGGGGATAGCCCTGGTAACTCTGCGATATCCCTCTTTAAAGTCATGCAAAAAGCAGTCAGACTGCTAAACTGTGATGGTCAATTCAAATCTATTAGCAGCTCGCTGCATAATATTGTGAAAACCGCCAATATCCTCAGGTGCAGAATCTGAAGGGCGGGGCGCAGGCGGTGAAGGAATGACATAATCCTCCCAAGGATCTATAGGTGTATTATCCGGCAATTCGCCCTCTTCCCTGCTTTCATCGTCATCATGAGAAGAAGTATCCGTGTCATCTTAGAGCAGGACCAGTATCCTGTCTCAGTGACAATGATGCTCTCGGCGACGGAGGCCTTGGCACGTCAACCGGAATAGGCGACACAGCGGGTGCAACTGGAGTTGGTGGAAATCTCTGGCGATAGTCCGCCAACATAGCCTGCAAATCCTGAGTTAAGGTAGATGGCAAATGACCAGTGTCCTCAGATCGAGAAGGTCTGGGATGGGACGATTGATATGGTGTCGAAAAAACATGCGTATAATGACCATGGACATCATCCTCATCGTCCTCCTGATATTTAATATTCAATTGAGAAGGGTGACGGGCAATCCCAAAAGGACCGTCATCCTCTTCACCTTCTTCCGAATCTTCCTCCACATAGGACTCCAAAATGTGTGATGGTAAGAGTGGAGAAATGTGAGAATAATCTTGTCTTTGATCAGTTTTCATTTGAAAATGCGTATATTGGATCTTTGTCGGAGGTGAACTGTGCAACAGATGAGCAGATGCCATTGCTGAAGCCATTGTTATTGGGATCTCCGTCGACGGAACTGTCGATAGCTTGTCCGCTAATGGAACTGTCGTCAGTGACAAAGATTTTGCAGTCGACGGGGTCGTCAATGGTGTCTTAGTCGACGAACCTTTCGTCGACGCGGCCGTCGATGGTGTCTTCGTCGACGAGCCCTTCGACGATGAAGCAGTCTATGAGGTCTTCGTCGATGAGGTCTTCTTCGACGGGTCCTTCGTCGACGAGTCCTTTGTCGACGAGCCCTTCGACGATGAAGCTGTCGATTAGGTCTTCGTCGACGAATCCTTCGTCGACGAGTCCTTCGTCGACGAGTCCTTCGTCGATGGTGTCTTCGTCGACGGGTCCTTCGTCGACGAGGCCGTTGGTGTCTTAGTCGACGAGTCCTTCGTCGACGAGATTGTCATCAGTGTCTTCGTCAACGACTATGTTGGCTTCGTCGACAGGATTGTCGTCGACGGACCGGAAGTTTTAGTTGACGTGGCCGTCGTCGACGGAGAAGTAGACGACGGGACAGTCGGCAACTTGTTTTTCGTCATCGATGGCAAAAGTTGAACAGACATCAGAGGTCAGGTAATAGCCGAAGTGGTGACCGTAGAAGCAGTTGAAGAAGCAGAAGTCAAGGTAGTAGTAGGAACAGACACCAGAGAAACAGTCTTAGCCTAGGCTATACTCACAGTTGTCGTTCGTGAAGAAGACGATGCACTCTGAGGGTTCTGAGGCTCTCTGAGAGGATTTAAGTTTTTTCTTTCTCTCAGGAGAAGAACTTTCCTTGGATCTGGCTCTCTTGCTGGAGGTAGAGGCCTTATCATCAGTGGAAGAAGATTTCAACCACAAAAGAACCCTTGCCTCCCTATCCCTGATTGTTTTTTGAGGGAAGGTACGGCAAATCCTACAGTCCTTCACAACATGTGAAGGGTGTAGACAATAAATGCAGTCAGAGTGCTGGTCATCCACATGGACCCTCTTCTTATAGCAGGTTCCACAAGCCTTGAAAAGAGCCTTCTTTTCAGACATTTTTGAGGAAAAAGTCAAAAAAACTGAGTAGGCACTCAGGGAGACTACCTTACACACGAAGTGCAGTGAAAATCTGAGGAGAACTGCCTGAGCTGGGAAGGTTGTAGAGGGTGAGGACAGCTGATTGGCTGAGGCTACTATTTCAGGTCTTTTTACATAATGATGTAGATAGGCTGCTAAGTTTTGAGGCCTAGTTAGGCTTTTAGGCTTTTCCAGCCTACTACAGGAAATTTTCTAGGCACTGCTTTTGTATATATTTATACCGTGGGACTCCCGCCTCGACGACGGGAAATGATTCAGGCATGTGAATCTATGAAAGATACCCCAATACTGGATAATGTGGAGCATTTATAAACAGCCTCGATTTCTGTGTGGTCTGCTGAAGGACCGGCAACCACTTTCTCGTCTTCTTAGGCACAGGAAGTGAGGGGTCTCTAGACATCAAGGAAGAATGCAACTTTGAGACATGGAACCGTCTCAGAAAAAAACAGCTTCCTTGAGGCCTACTAGTACTCCTTCTAATGGCACTTTTTTGTGGTTGGAAGACCATTTAGGAGAAAGTTCCATGGAAAATAACTTCTTTGGGAGAGTGACCCAGCTCGGAAGTCACGCCTAAGCGCCAATATTGTGGCCTCCTTTTTTGTAAAGGTGTTCGGGAAATAGATGTGCAAGAGTTGAAGGCTGCAGCGTCTTGTCCTGACCCCAGACAACACGTAGTCATTGAGGGTGTCTGAAAGGGAAATCATCTTGTAGCACTGCCTGCAAGGCTTACATCCTGAGGCCCTTTTTGTAAAAATTTCACCTACTCTGAGTTGAGGAATTTTTAGGAACTACATTGAGCTAGAAAACAAGCTTCAGCCCGCGTTGATAAGGCAAACTAAAAAGGCAATCAATTTCAACGCCCAGTTTGGAACGCAATATACTTTGGTGACATGTCTGGAGCTATGTGACACCACTTGGCAGCACTGCAGAGACATTGCTAGGTAGAAGTATTCCAGACCAATCTGAAGCTTGAAAGGAGTATAAACAAAGTGAGTAATATGTGGTAAAATTTATCTAGAGCAGAGGATTTGATATCTTTGCCAGAAATCGCTCTAGGAACTCAGAGAAATGCTAGTAATCAGTGGCGGTTCCTCCGGTAAGGCAGAGGAGCGTTGCTCCACTGCTTTGAAGCAGTGAAAGAAATAAAAAAAATAAAATGATAACTTGCTGTTATTTTATTTTGTCCTGGCTCAGCGGCCGGGCGGAGCAGGGGGCGAGTGGTGGGCACACTGAAGCGGCGACCACCAGTATCTGTTGCAGTTGTTTGAAACAGAGTTTTTAGTACAGACTGGCCCACAGTAGCTTGTTTAGTTTGCACATCTACACAATAATGTTTTGTGGATGTGTGCGGTGTAGACCATGTAGCTGCTTTGCATATATCATCTAGGGGAATGTTCCCTAAGAATGCCATTGAAGCCCCTATTTTCCTTGTAGAATGGGCTTTTGGATGAATTGTTAATATACGTTCGGCTTTGTGATAACATTTGTATGCATTTAACAATCCACCTGGCGATCCCTGATTTTGATATGGGATTGCCTTTATGTGGCGGTGAGAAAGACACAAAAAGTTGTTTTGTTTTGCGAAAAGCTTGTGTCCTTTCGATATAGTACAGTAATGCTCTTTTGACATCTAAGGTGTGTAGAGCTCTTTCTGCAACTGACTGAGGCTGCGAGAAAAATACGGGCACGTCAACAGATTGATTTAGATGGAATGGTGAAACGACTTTAGGAAGGAATTTAGGATTAGTACGAAGAACCACTTTGTTATGATGCATTTGTAGAAAGGGTTCTTGAATGGTAAATGCTTGTAGTTCATTAACCTTTCTGAGAGAAGTAATTGCTACTAGGAAAGCTACTTTCCAGGTTAGAAATTGCAATTCACATTTATGTAATGGTTCAAAGGGAGGTCCCATTAACCTTGTGAGAACCACGTTTAAGTTCCACACTGGTGCTGGTGGCGTTCTGGGAGGAATTATTCTTTTGAGTCCTTCCATGAAAGCTTTAACAGCTGGTACTCTGAAAAGAGATAGATGTCTATTTTGCAAGTATGCTGCAATGGCAGCGAGGTGTAGCCTAATAGATGTATAGGCTACGTTACACTTTTAAAGGTGTAATAGGAATCCTATGACGTGTTGAATAGACACATCTAAAGGATTAATTTGGTTGTTTTGGCAGTCTATGACAAACCGTTTCCACTTAGCAGCATAACATGCTCTAGTAGTAGGGAGTCTAAGCTTCTTTTGAAAACGTTCATACATTCGGGGGGAAGGTTGAGGTAGCCAAACTATGCCCTCAGGAGCCAAATCGCTAGGTTGAGCTGAGCTGGGTCCGGGTGTCTGATCTCTCCATGGTTCTGTGTTAATAGGCGTGGAGATAGGTTTAGTTTTTGGTGTGGTCCTACAGACATTTGCAACAGCGTGGTGTACCACGGTCGTCTGGCGCAAGTTGGAGCGACTAGGATGAGCGTCGGGGAATGTTGCTGTAGTTTGCGTACCACTAACGGAAGTAGTGAGAGAGGAGGAAAAGTGTTCGCAAATAGTTCTGACCAATTCATCCATATTGCATTGCCTTTGGACAATGGGTGTGGGTATCTGGTGGCAAAGTTTGGGCATTTTGCGTTTTCGTGGGTGGCAAAGAGGTCTATTTGAGGTTGTCCCCACATTTGAAAGAACAAATGAAGAACTGAAATATCCATAAAGGATAATTCACAGACAACAACCCCAGTGAGCAAGGACCCAGATCCTACCACCTTTTTCCTATTTACTCCCCCGACAGCGGAACAGATCCAAAAAGAGATCCACACCATCAACTCTGGCAGCCCAATGGACCCATGTCCATCCAAAATAATGCATATTTGCTCCGAACAACTGAGAATAGTACTAGAAAAACTTTTTTCCCAAATCATTAAAACCAATATCTTTCCCGATGATTGGAAAATGATATCGATCAGGCCACTTTTAAAAAAACCTAACCTGGACTGCGAAAGCCCGAACAACTATAGGCCAATAGCAAGGATCCCTTTTGCCGCCAAAATTCTAGAAAAACTATTAAATAAACAATTATCCCGATACTTACTGGACGGCAACTGGTTGGACCACTCGCAGTTCGGTTTCCGTGAAGGGCACGGAACAGAAACCGCCCTTATTACAGCGGTGGAGGCACTCAGACAAGTACTGGACAACGGATCGAAGGCCGCCTTGATATTACTTGATCTATCGGCGGCCTTCGATACGGTCAGCCATGAGATCCTCATAACACGCCTGAAAACAGCACAATTGCATGAATCAGCTTGTGCACTCATCGCCTCCTATCCAGAGAATAGAACTTTCTCAATAGAATCAGGAGAGGCAAAATCTAATCAATTCAACCTACCATGTGGAGTCCCGCAGGGCTCCTCGATTAGCCCCACTTTTTTTAATTTGTATGTCACCCCCCTTGCACAACTAATAAGGAACTGTGGATTCACCCCAATATCCTACGCTGACGATACCCAAATTGTGGTGTCAATAAATGAAGACGTAGAGAACACAGCAGAAACATTTCAAATCTGCATGGCACAAATCAGCCAATGGATGAGAACAAATTGTCTAAAACTAAACGGGGACAAAAGTGAGGTCATGATCCTAGGAGGGGACAAAAAAATATGGTCCCATTCATGGTGGCCAAAAGAACTAGGAGGATGTCCTGAACCAACAGAAAAGGTAAAAAATCTGGGAATCACTCTAGACATTAATCTCTCCTTTGACGCCCAAGCGAATAAACTGGCATCATCACTGTGGTACATTCTAAAAATGATTAAGAAAATCCTACCCTACCTACCACGACTCGCAAAAAACAGTGGTGACAGCATTAGCATTGTCCAGACTGGACTACGGGAACGGCCTATATGCTGGAGCCAGGAAGAAAATCCTAATCAAACTCCAACGTCTGCAGAATGCAGCAGCCAGGCCGATACTAGGGATACCAAAATTTGAAAGAATCAGCCATAAACTTAGAGACCTACACTGGCTACCAATCGAAAAGAGGATACAATTCAAAACACTGTGCCTAGCATATAAAGCAATCAATGGAATTGGATCCCAATTTCTAAAAACCCATTTTAAACTATATGAGCCAAATAGACCTCTCAGATCCGGACAAAAGAAAACAATCGCGGTACCAAGATTCAAGAGAGCAAACTGGGGCGGAAGAAGCTTCCTGGTACACACAGCAAGAATCTGGAACCAACTACCGCTAGATATAAAAACCAGTCCATCACTGAAATCATTCAGAAGTTAAAACGTGGCTTTTCTCAGTATATCCCTAAATCAACATCTTCAAGAGTCAGAGCTGAATCACAGCGCCAAGACGCCTATGGGCATTCGCGCGCTTTACAAATGCATAAATCAAATCAATCAAATCAGAACTTGTTGATGAAGTTCCCACTCGTGGATCTGCTGTGTTAGTCGACTTAGCAGATCTGCCATAGTGTTTTGTACTCCTGGGACGTGCTGGGCTAAGAGGAAGATCTTTAGTGGTATAGCCCATCTCCATATCTGCTGTGCTAACAGAGAGATGCAGAGAGTGTGTGTGCCCCCATGTTTGTTTATGTAGTACATGGCTGTCATATTGTCTGTGCGGACTAAGACACCTTTGCCTGACACTTGAGTTTGAAACGCTTTTAGGGCTAGAAACCCAGCTAGCAACTCTAACTGGTTGATGTTGAGTAGCTTTTGTTGCGGCGTCCACCTGCCTTGCATGGTGTGATGCAGTAGAGGAGTACCCCAGCCGGAGAGCGATGCGTCCGCTGTCATGACTATTTGAGGAACTGGCTCTAGAAACTGTCGTCCTTTGGAAAGGTTTTTGGTGTTCCACCATTGCAGAGAACGAGATGTTCGACCATCTACCGACACTAGGTCTGGTAATTGACCTTGAGCCTGGTTCCATTGGCATGCTAGACACTCTTGAAGTGGACGCATTTGCAGTCTTGCGTGAGGTACTACAGATATGCAAGATGCCATCATTCCTATGAGCTGCATGAACACTCGAGCTCGTAGCGAGTGTTGCGGTTTGAATTTTGTTAGGAGAGTTTGTACACTGGTTATCCTATCTGAAGAGGGATAAGCTAGTGTTAGTTGGGTGTTTATTGTAGCACTGTGATACTGTTTTATGTGCGAGGGTTGTAGATGCGATTTGGTGTGATTTACTGTGAATCCCAAATCATGAAGCAGTTGAATAGTAGCGTGGGTGTGTTGCACACACTGGCTGTATGAGCTGGCTTTTATGAGCCAGTCGTCTAGATATGGAAAGACATGAATATGTGGTCTTCTTAAGAGTGCTGCTACTACTGCTAGGCATTTGGTAAATACCCTTGGTGCTGTTGTAACTCCGAATGGGGAGAATTTCAACAGTGGTTCTTTCGGGTAAACACAAATTGCTTTAAATCATTATTAGCGTGGGCATAACCTCATTACTTTTTATGCAAAATTAATTGACATTAAGTGCAAAAACCGAAAAAGGAACAGGGTCAGGATTGATTTAATTAGTCATTCATTTTTCATTTTTTCATTGACTTTTCAACTGACACTTCTGATATATGCATTAAAAAACTCATTACAAAATACAAGATACGGCGCAATAGTTCCACTCACGGTGAAGGTGACATAATGTGACAATAATGTGACAATGTGATAAATAAGTGACGTTCTATATACATGTGAATGAAACCAACATTGAGGAAAAACAAAATTTACAAAGGGCCAATTCTTATTTGATTAATACTCAAGCACAATATGCTATATTAGCTAATTATTGTTGGGCGTGGTAAGCTGGTCCTTCAATAGTTCTGTCGACGTTTCGACCCTTGTGGACACCTTATTTGTGGGTCACTAGCGGGTCTTCTTCAGGACGAGGGTTATGAAAGGGGTTAGAGCGCCTGTAGGTTTAAAAGAATTAAAACCATCAGGTTTGGGTTTTGCACATTGGTATAAAAAGAACTGTTTTGGCAATATTATAACAAGTTTACCAGTTCTTCACGGAACAGCCCAATATTCTATTTGGTCGGGGTGTCCTCTGTAATCGTGAATCTGTTTAATTAAACACAATTTATAAAGGTGTGATGATTATTTTATATTAATTCTACAATGGAGTCAGAATTACCACACAAGAGTGCTGAACACTCACCTAATGGTAATGTCCTGTTATCTGAATCAGGATTCTTCCTATTTAATGGTGGCGTATCTCTTTAATTACAACGATCGTTTTCTTTGCTGCCAATGATCTGTAAATTAATTATTGCGGGAAAATAATCAGTATTTCTGCTATTTATGGAGAGGTGGTAGTGCCATAACGGTAAAACCATGCCAGTAACACTCACCAGCCTGTCAGAACGATTCTCAGTTCTTGTAAATAGGATATGGACTCTGACTTCTGAAATTTAAAAGGCGAGAAAGGCTCGTAAGAACAAGTGAACCCATTCATGTTGGTTACCGTTCCAGATCCTTTAGTGATTCATTACACTCACCAGGATTAGTGCGGATCCATTCATCAGTCTGTGCTCGATTTTCATAAGAGTGTTGTGAATTCAAAAACTTCTGCAATTTAAAAACGAAAAAACCTCGTAAGAACACGTGAACCCGTTCGTGTCGGTTCATGTTCTAAATCGTTATACATCGTTTTGGTGAATTATAACACTCACCAAGATCGGGCGAATTAGTCCCTCAATCGTGGATTCTCCGTAGGTGTCCGCTCGGCCAAACAGTCTATGATGGGAACCGGCGACTGACTGAACGCGAAGTTTATTAACTTCCGCATTCTGCCTCGAGGACGTTGACGTAACCTAGCAACAGAACGCTAGAGCACATAGTGACGCCTACATCGGGAATGATTCTTCCTTTTTACTATTTTACTCATGGCTATTGTATGTTTCCGAATGGGAGCACTTTGAACTGGTAGTGCTGCTCGTCTAGCACAAATCGGAGATTTTTTCTGTGCACTGTGTGGATGGGAATATGGAAGTAGGCGTCCTTGAGATCTAGAGTGACAAGGAAGTAGTTTAGAAACAGAAGTGGGACCTGTTGGAGTGTGACCATATGAAAATGATCCGACTATGTAAATGTTTAGAGGTCTGAGGTCTAGGATGGGTATTAGAGATCCGTCCTTCTCTGGTATTAGAAAATATAGGGAGTATACTCCTTTGTTTTTCTGATTCTATGGAACTATTTCTATTGCATTTTTCTGCAGGAGTGATATTACCTCCTGTCTGAGTTATGTTAAATATTCTTGTGACATTGGACGCTGCTTGGGTGGTATGTTTGGGGGGGGGGGGGGGGTAGATGTTAGTTCGAGACAGTAACCTGATTGAATTATTTGGAGCGCCCACCTATCTGATGTAATGCTTTCCCAGGCTGGCAGGTATTGTTGAAGTCTTCCCCCGACAGGAGGGGAGTGGAATAGGACGGGGGAAGGGAGTCATTGGGCAGGGGTAGAGGCAGAACGGGAGTTGTTATTTTTACCTCTGCCTTTGTTATTGTTACCCCTGTACCCACCCCTTTGGTAGCCTTTGTTGAAAGTGGACTGTGTAGGGGCTTTGTAGGAGGTAGAAGCTCTGTATGACGAGTATTCCCTGGTGGCACTTCTATAGGATGAGCGACGAAATGAACGTCTGGGAGCCTGCGACTGCAGGGCTCCCATAGATTTGGGAGTGTCTGTATACTTTTTCATTTTTTCAAGTGATACATCCATGTTAGGTCCAAATAGGTGTTGCTCAAAGGGTTGATTAAGAATGGCACTTTATACCTCAGGTTTTAATCCTGATATACGTAGCTAGGTGTGTCTTCGTAGTAAAACGCTGGTGTTACTGCCCTAGAGGCAGTATCTTCTCCATCTAATGCACACCAAATAGAGGTGTTTGTGATGTTTTTCCCCTCTTGGATAAGCTTGTTTGCTCTATCCTTGTACCAGTCAGGGAGGTGTCTCATTAATGACTAACTCATTATAATGTGCCCTGTCGTACCTGGCTAATAATGCCTGTGTATTTGCGATACGCCACATGTTTGCTGCTTGAGACGCTGTTCTTTTCATTGATGCGTCAAGTAGCTTAGACTCCTTATCTGGTGGTGGAGCATCACCCGATGTTTGTGAGTTTGCTCTCTTGCGTGCATTGGAAACTACAAGTGAGTCTAGTGGTACTGGACCTTTAATATATGCTGGGTCTGAGGGGACAGCTTTATATTTTTTCTCTATACGAGGGTTAATGACCCGAGTTCTGACTGGGTCTTTGAAAACTTCAGGAGCATACTTATTAACTTCTTTACGCATTGGTAAAATGGATGAGGACCTTTGTGCATTATCAAAGGTATCCATTAGGAAGTCTTCTACAGGGTCTGTGTGATATTGTGCAGCCCTGTGGATTAATTCATTAAACCCTATAGAGTCTTCTGGTGGGGGAAGGCCTTAAGGGGCATAAGTCATCCTGAGGGACATTTGGGACATCTGGGGTGGTATAATCATCCCACGGGTCCGGTGATCCTGTAGGCGTGGCTGGATCAGGTATATGACCCCCCCCCCCCCATATCATCAGAGCTATCATCCCCGTTGTCATCGTGTGGTATGATAGAGGATGCTGGGGAATGCTGTGGTATGGGAGGATGTGGTGATGGTACAGGTAAAAGTAAGGGGGAAGGCAATCTTAAGGGAGAGGTAGCCATGTCCTTCTTTGAATGCGGACCTATAGCTGGTGTGTACAAGGTCGCATTTTTGAAGCCAAAATTTACTGTCCAGTAATTGGATCTTTAGCTAGAGTCTTTTGAGCAGGGTCTGGAGAAGGTAAATCCTCTGCAGGAGGTCGATCTTTTGGTGCAGAGGAAGGTTTCGGGACCCAAGTGGTTTGTTTTGGTTTCTTGACAATGTCTTTCAACGGGGAAGCAGGAGTCTTTTTCGGCTCCGAGGATTTTTTCGGTTCCGGTATGGTTTTTGGATCCGATGGTCTTTTTGGATCTGGTAGTTTTTTCGAATCCAAAGCGTGTTTGCTTGGTTCCGACCTGGGTTTCGGTGCCAAGGTAGCAGAGGCAGGCTTCGGTGTTGATTGTTTAGATGTTGACGTGGAAGCTGAAGTGGTCTTTTTTGGTGCCGATGGCTGTGCGTCGGCACCGAGGGGAGGTCGACTCGAGCCAGAGTCGCCTGAAGGCTTCGATAGCTTCTTAGGTGGGGCAATAAAAGCAGTGTCTCTGTGTGCACCCGAGCGCAAGGGTGTGACCGGAGCCTTTTTGGGTGTGTCGAGGAAGGGTTGGGGTTGACACTCTTACTTACGACCCGTTGAGCTGGAGTAACTACTTCGACATCGGAATCTTCTGCCTCGGAGTTGCTCACGACGCCATGTTGTTCTGGGACGTCGACGCCCTCCTCGAAGATGTTGTCTGGAATTGGAGCTGAAGATCGAGCCATTGTTCTCCAGGCTCTTCGGTCCCGGATCGTCATTTTGGAGCGGAAGAGGCACAGGAGGAACAGTCTTTAGCCTCGTTCTCTGGGGAGAGGCAGAGGTTACACACCTCATGAATGTCGGTGTGGGGAAACTTCGACCCACATTGAGGACACTTTTTAAATGTCGTCCTTTCCATGAGCTGGAGTAAAGGCCTAGTTAGGCCCGCAGGCGGTCGACGACGACCGGAATCGAAGTTCTTTATGTGGAGAAGAAGAGTCGTGTGGAAAAGCGTTTGAAAACTAGATTCTAGAAGCCGGTGAGGATTGCGCGTCGAAGGAAATCAGTTCCAACACGGAGCGCTGGAAACACATCCGAGCCCGGTGGCGGAAAAAACCATCTGGGGATGGAGCTGATGCCCATGCGCAGTATCATCCAAAGGAGGAGTCACCTAGCTCATGACTTCCAAAGACTTTTCTACAACAAAACAAACTGCAAACATCCGGGCCCAACACTAGGTGGCCATCTATGCAGTGTGTAATCTGCAGCTTATATGCGTTGAACCAAAAGATTCTAGCTAAAGATGGTCAAAGCAAAATCTGTTATGGGACAGTACTAGGTTTCTGGGTTGCTTCACGCAGATATTTATCAAACCAGATGGAGCTACAGTTGCCTTGCTAATTGTTTATTAGATATGGATTTGCTCCGCATCTTCACAAGCATGCAGGAGGTTATGGTCAGCAAAATAACAGCTGATGCAGATTCAGAACGAAGAATCACCAACAGCAACTTAATTGCCTAGTAATGAATCACGTTGGAACAAAATTAAAGAGTCTCTCAAATATGAGCTTTAGGCTGGAGAAGCTAAAAAAAAATATTTATGGAACCCAAACAAATCCTGGCAAGTCTAGTAATTACTTACACACTGAAAATTTGGAAAGACCTATTACTAAAAAAAACAGAACTTGTTAAAAATTCTTGAGATACCCACAAAGTTCTGAAGTTACTGGCATAGAAAAAAAGAAACTAACAGTATTGTCAGTGTGCAGCAACCTTTATAATTTGATGAATTCTTTAGAATCTGAACTTGATCACTTCTAACATGGTCTAAGATGTCTAGGCAGACCACAGGGAATTAATCACTACTGCTTAAATTAGTTTAAAATATTTCAGGCGTATCAGACAGAACCTTGAGGATATTTCATGAGTCTACGAATCTGCAAATCAAAATGAATCCATTAAGATTTAGATTCTTCTTTCAACCATTCTAAAACTTTTCTCCTAGTGTCGTCATTCAAAATATCTTTGCATAACGTTCATGCTTATAATGAGCAATCTGGTGAGAAAATCCAAGGCAAAATGCAACAAAGCTTTTATATGGCGAATCACTTACCTTGAAGCTTCTTTGATAACATTCTGCAGGAACATAAGTCGAATCTGTAAACTTCCTTGGACATGCTTCAATAAAGAGAAGATATTTTCATATTCTAAAATGCAAAAAAAAAAATCCATACTCACTTCTGTGTTTAGGCATAGTAAATTGTATCAGCATTCTAAATCTGGTTCACATACCGTGAATGCTCCACATGAAGGATCCAATAAATGCGTAGAATTCTTTAAAAATAAATTTTTACTGAAACATGTTTTGGCTTAAGTAACAGTTTTTACACAATTATCAGAATTATCACAGGAAATAGAGCTCAAACATCTATAAAGTCTGCACAACTGCAAAAGGAGCTAAACCTATTCAACCAGTAGAATATCACAGTTATCACTACATTAAGTAAGAGTCCTAGCTCATGATTATGGGTCCTAAAATAATGAATAAGCCTACTAAGTAATTAAACTACTCAATAAGACTAAATCCATCCTGCTTTGCTGTTGACAATTCCACATACACGAACAGTGGTTCTGCAATGCCACTCTACCAATGAAGATTAAAAACATTTATTTATTAGAGACAAACAACTAGCTTCCTAGATGGCGAGAGAATCTCTTTCATTGACAAATTGTCACAGTAACAAAGTAGTCAGCTTATTATACAAACAAGGTTCACACTGCTGATAAGTGTTACATCATAGCAAGCCTTGTTGATAGTCCAAACAAATGTCACAAAAACGTACCTAGTAAACGAAAGTTGCAAGGCTAAAAATCAGGAACAGCTCAACTGGAGAGCAAAAACATACTCAACGTTAACATAATAGACCATGACTTGGGTCAAAGCTTGTCTGCCAAAACAAGGCTCAAATTTGAGATTTCGACAAGGGATGTCCATCAAAACATGAAGGGTGACAACGTGAGATATTCCCTTAATTGTTGGGAACAATAGTGTTTCTGTTAATGTAAAAAACAAAGACCCCCTGCAAGTAATAAGATTCCTAGGGCAGGGCAAAATGTACAATCAAAGGAAAAATAGTGGTTCTGTACAGGATGACATGCCCCTATCCTACCTGTGTTACAATTCTAGGTGCCATAGTGACATCAGATCTAACCATCTTCATCTGAAACGCTAAAAAAACTATTTATGGAGAAGTGACCAGTTTCTAAGTGCATAAATACCCTTTTTGGACTATTTGGGAACCTACAGTACGGGAGATGTTAGACAAGTAACCCAAATAATCTGGTATGCAAGAAATAGATCAGGCATTGAACAGGTTTACAGGTTGTGGATCACTCCACAACCCGCTCATGGGCATCAAAATATCAGACTGATGCTTTTGGCAAGTACTGCTGTACATTAAGTACACAGTGAAGGTGAGAAACATTAGATTCCCTTGTTGAGGGGTATCCACAGCAAGTTTATCATGAATGGACTTGATTTTAATGTAGATGAACAGTGTTACCTCACCACATTGAGGATAGGCGAGGGAGGGGACAGAAAAGAACTGGCGGCTGAAAGTTTCTTGACCACCTTAAACAGAGTTTTCTGACAGTGTTGGAAGCTAGACATCTTCTCAATAAAGAAGGCTTCACAAGGCGACCTGCAAAGAGCATGGTATCTCTTTAATGCTCCCAAATATTCCAGCTCAGCACCAGACAAGTAATGTTTCCTCCACTGTCTTTCTAAGGCTTTTTAGCGGTGGATGTCCTGGTCCCCCTTGTCTTGACCCAGTGGTCCGTCCTCTTTCCCAACTATTGGAGAGAAATTGGACCTAGGTCTACCAGATACTGATGCAACTTTTCATCAATGGAATTACTAAATATGTGTTCTTTCATAAACAAAGTATAAAGAACATCATACTCCTGCACTTTGCTTCCAGTCAACCAGCCACCTAGTGTTTTCCTCGAGTGGTCTACAAATTCCACCCAGGGTTTACTCGGTTTTCTGACCCCCCTGAATCTAATTCTATACTCCTCAGTAGTGAGTCTAAATCCCTCAATCAGGGTACCCTTCATGAGTTCATAGGACTCTGCTTCTGCCCCACTAAGGGCCAGAAGTTGGTCTCTGCACTTACCAGAGAACAGTTCCCAAAGGAGTGCTCCCCAGTGAGTTTTCTTCACTTTTCTGGCTTTGCAAGCCCACTCCAAGGCTTTGAACCACTTGGTGATATCATCACCTTCCTCAAAATTAGGGACAATCCCTTTTGGGGATTTTTGCATCATAAAATTGCTCTCTGACGCTATTTATTAAGTTGCAGCCACTATTGATGGGAGCTAGGTCTATCTCTGCTCTTTCTTTTTCTAGAGCAAGGAGTCTGGTCTCTAGGTCTAATCTTTTGGCCAACATTATTAAAAGGTTGGTCTCCTCATTGAAGCAGTCCTCAATGGACTCAGAGGCACCTGACCCACCTGTGTGGGACCTAGGTACTTGTGAGTTGAATTCTTGGATTAAGGGGCACTGCTCTCCCTATGAGGGGAGGGGGTGGGGGGGTAGGCGTTTGAAGTTATCCTCATCTCCTCCATCTTCTTCCTTGGAGATGTCTTCACCATTCTCAGAGGGATGGCCCGGGTGTGCGTGTGTTTGACTGTTGCGTGTGTGTGTCGGGTGTGTGTGTGTGTGTGTGTCAGGTGTGTGTGTGTGTGTGTGTGCCGGGGGTGTGTGTGTGTCGGGTGTGTGTGTGTCGGGTGTGTGTGTGTCGGGTGTGTGTGTGTCGGGTGTGTGTGCCGGGGGTGTGTGCCGGGGGTGTGTGTGTGTGCCGGGGGTGTGTGTGTGTGCCGGGGGGGTGTGTGTGTGTGTGTGTGTGTGCCGGGGGTGTGTGTGTGCGCCGGGGGTGTGTGTGCGCGCCGGGGGTGTGTGTGTGTGTGCGCCGGGGGGTGTGTGTGTGTGTGCACGCCGGGGGGTGTGTGCGCCGGGTGTGTGTGTGCTGGGTGTGTGTGTGTGTGTGCCGGGTGTGTGTGTGTGTGAGCCGGGTGTGTTTGCGTGTGTGTCGGGTGTGTTTGCGTGTGTCGGGTGTGTTTGCGTGTGTCGGGTGTGTTTGCGTGTGTGTCGGGTGTGTGTGTGTGTCGGGTGTGTGTCGGGTGTGTGTGTGTCAGGTGTATTGTGGGTGTGTCGGATGTGTTGTGGGTGTTGTGTGTTGGGTGTGTGTGTGTGTCGGGTGTGTGTGTGTGTCGGGTGTGTGTGTGTGTGTCGGGTGTGTGTCGGGTGTGTGTGTGTGTCGGGTGTGTGTGTGTGTGTCGGGTGTGTGTGTGTCAGGTGTGTGTGTGTGTGTCAGGTGTGTGTGTGTCAGGTGTGTGTGTGTGTGTGTCAGGTGTGTGTGTGTGTCCGGTGTGTGTGTGTGTCAGGTGTGTGTCAGGTGTGTGTGTGTGTGTGTCAGGTGTGTGTGTGTGTCAGGTGTGTGTGTGTCAGGTGTGTGTGTGTGTGTGTCAGGTGTGTGTGTGTGTGTGTCAGGTGTGTGTGTGTGTGTCAGGTGTGTGTGTGTGTGTCAGGTGTGTGTGTGTGTGTCAGGTGTGTGTGTGTGTCAGGTGTGTGTGTGTGTGTGTCAGGTGTGTGTGTCAGGTGTGTGCGTGTCAGGTGTGTGCGTGTCAGGTGTGTGTGTGTGTGTCAGGTGTGTGTGTGTGTGTGTGTCAGGTGTGTGTGTGTCAGGTGTCAGGTATGTTGTGGGTGTGTCGGATGTGTTGTGTGTGTTGGATGTGTTGTGGGTGTTGTGTGTGTGTGTTGTGTGTGTCGGGTGTGTGTGTTCGATGGTAAGGGTAGCATAATATCTGCTGCAGCCCTGGTCACAGTGCTCGGTGTGTGTGTGCCGTGTGTGTGTGTCGGGTGTGTGTGTGTCAGGTGTGTGCGTGTGTGTGTCAGGTGTGTGTGTGTCAGGTGTGTGCGTGTGTGTGTCAGGTGTGTGTGTGTGTGTCAGGTGTGTGCGTGTGTGTGTCAGGTGTGTGTGTGTGTGTGTGTGTGTCAGGTGTGTGTGTGTGTGTCAGGTGTGTGTCAGGTGTGTGTGTCAGGTGTGTGTGTGTCAGGTGTGTGTGTGTGTGTCAGGTGTGTGTGTGTGTGTGTGTGTGTCAGGTGTGTGTGTGTGTCAGGTGTCAGGTATGTTGTGGGTGTGTCGGATGTGTTGGGTGTGTCGGATGTGTTGTGTGTGTCGGGTGTGTGTGTTCGATGGTAAGGGTAGCATAATATGTGCTGCAGCCCTGGTCACAGTGCTTGATGTGTGTGTGTGTGCCGTGTGTGTGTGTCGGGTGTGTGTGTGTCGGGTGTGTGTGTGTCGGGTGTGTGTGTGTCGGGTGTGTGCGTGTGTGTGTCAGGTGTGTGCGTGTGTGTGTCAGGTGTGTGCGTGTGTGTGTGTCAGGTGTGTGCGTGTGTGTGTCAGGTGTGTGCGTGTGTGTGTCAGGTGTGTGCGTGTGTGTCAGGTGTGTGCGTGTGTGTTTCAGGTGTGTGCGTGTGTGTCAGGTGTGTGCGTGTGTGTGTCGGGTGTGTGTGTCGGGTGTGTGTGTGTTGGGTGTGTGTCAGGTGTGTGTGTGTGTGTCGGGTGTGTGTGTGTCAGGTGTATTGTGGGTGTGCCGGATGTGTTGTGGGTGTTGTGTGTGTGTGTGTGTGTGTCGGGTGTGTGTGTCGGGTGTGTGTGTGTCGGGTGTGTGTGTGTGTCGGGTGTGTGTGTGTGTGTGTCGGGTGTGTGTGTGTGTGTCAGGTGTGTGTGTGTGTGTCAGGTGTGTGTGTGTCAGGTGTGTTGTGGGTGTGTCGGATGTGTTGTGGGTGTGTCGGATGTGTTGTGGGTGTCGGATGTGTTGTGGGTGTCGGATGTGTTGTGGGTGTCACATGTGTTGTGGGTGTCACATGTGTTGTGGGTGTCACATGTGTTGTGGGTGTCACATGTGTTGTGGGTGTGTCAGGCGTGTGCGTGTCAGGCGTGTGTGTGTGTGTGTGTGTCAGGCGTGTGTGTGTGTCAGGCATGTGTGTGTCAGGCGTGTGTGTGTGTGTCAGGCGTGTGTGTGTGTGTCAGGCGTGTGTGTGTGTGTGTCAGGCGTGTGTGTGTGTGTGTGTCAGGCGTGTGTGTGTGTGTGTGTGTCAGGCGTGTGTGTCGGGTGTATATCTGTGTGTGTGCACAGTACCTCTAAGGGTAGCATAATATGTGCTGCAGCACTGGGCACAGTGCTCTTGGTACCCTTGGTACCTTTTACAAGGGAATTGCATATGGCCAGAGGTGTCAATTAGGGGTACAAAGGTACAGTTTTGGGAAAGAACACAGGCCCTGGCAACCTGATTGGCTGGGACCAAGGGCACACCGAGTCAAATTGTAGTCTGGGAAAAAGTGGAGGGGTTACTGCAACAGGAACCCAGCTTCCTACAACCTGCCCCAGATGGCCACCTGTCACTATTGTGAGATCTGGGTGGGAAAGGGAGAGGGGTCTGCCTCTGACCCAATCGTGGTTTGTCAACCACCACTGCAAGTCTTTCGCAGTGTCCTCTAGTATCTGAACCAGGTCGGTGAGATTTCTTCGGTGCAGAGCCCACTGAAACTTCAGGTCTCACTGCAGAGCTCGCATGTGACACCTTGCATGGTCCACCAGCAGGATGCAGGAGGCCATGAGAACCAACAGCCTCAGAGTCATTCTCACTGAAATACATGGTGGAGGCTGAAACATCGGTATCGTAGCCTGAATATCCTGGACTTGCCATTCAGGAGGATAGGCCCAAAACTTCACTGTGTCCGGAACCTCTCCATTTAAGGGAGAAAGAGGGAATCAGGTGCGTCGTCAGGACGTTGACAGTAAACCTCAGCAAATGCAGGAGGTTTGCCGTAGTCTGGAGGTGGGAAACGACTGTTTGGGATGAGCCAGTCTTCAACAACCAGTCGTCAAGATAGAGGAAACTGGAACCCCTGATCTCCGCAGATGGGCTGCGACCACCACCATCCCCATTATGAACACCCAAGGGGTACTATTGAGGCTGAAAGGGAGCACAGCAAACAAAGTGCTTGTGGCCTACCATAAACCACAGGTAGTGTGAATGGGCAGGCAGGATGGGGGTATGAAAATAGGCATCCTGCAAGTCCAGCGCTACCATCCAGTCTCCTGGGTTCAGGCAGACAGGACCTGAGCTAGGGTGAGCATCTTGAACTTCTCCTTTTTGAGGAAGCAGTTAAAGGCTTTGAGGTTGAGGCTAGGACGAAGGCCTCCAGCCTTCTTTTGGACCAGAAAATATCGGGAGTAACCACCATAGCCTATTTCTGGCCTGGAAACCCTCTATAGCTCCGTTGGCCAAGAGAGCTTTGACTTCCTCGTGGGAATTAGGCAAGGTGATCCTCTGTCAGCCGATTGTACACTGGAGGCATGGATGGAGGGGTAGTTTTGAAGGGGAGGGAGTAACCCGTCTGACTATATGCAACACCCACCAGTCAAAGGTAATGTCTTGCCAGTGGTGGAGATGGCGTATTCTGCCACCAACTGGCCGAGAATGATCCTGGGGGATCGAGCTAGGAGGGTTTTGCGGTGGAGGAGGGGATCGTGTCTTGACTTCTGGCCTTCGACCCTCTGGGTCAGGGTAAACTGCGTCCAAATCCCGCAGAGGTTGCTGAAATTGCGGGACCCTCTAGCTGGAATAGGGTTGGTGTGGTTGGTAGCCCCTTCCGAAGCCATTAAAGAAGTGGAAAGCAGAAACCGGCCAGGATGTTGTGGTGAGGTCCGAGGACTTGGCAGTAGCCTGCGAGTCATTGAAATGTTCTAATGCAGCTTCTGCTTTGTCCCCAAAGAGCTCGAACAATTAAAGAGCATGTCCATAAGATTAGCCTAAACATCCCTTAAAAACCAGACATCCTCAGCGTGGCGACGTAGGGCCACTGTTGTGAAATCGTTCTACCCAGATTGTCTGTCATGTCCAAGCCACCTCAAATGGCGAACTTCGCTGCATCTGAAATAACTTGAGAGAGCAGAATCCAGTCGTCCTCAGAGATTCTGGGCAGCACCTGTGCAACCGTGTCCCACATCGAATGGTAATAACAGCCCAAAAGTCACGCGGTGTTCACAGATCACAATGCAAGACATTCGAAGAAGAACATTTTCTTCCCAAAACTTTAATCGCTTGGATTTCCTGTCTGGGGGTGTGGAACTAAACGTGCCACGGGAAGTGAAAGCTAGAACCAGAAAGCTTTGTGGGGGGGTGAGGAAGGCTGGGTTGCCCAGTGAAGGGCGATGGCAGCGTGCAATCTTTCTATTCACAGGAGCCCCTGTGCTGGGCTTGTACCAGGTATCTAGAAGAACATCCGTTCAGGCCTCATTGAAAGGCAGAAAGGGTTCTGAGCTGGGGACACCAGGCTGCAAGACCTCTGTCAAGATGTTAGTCTTGACTGCTACCGTAGGGAGCTGCAGGTCAAAGTCCTCCGCAGCCCTATGCACCACCACAGTGAATGATGCCCCATCCTCCGTAGCCACGGTAAGGGGAGACACCATGCCAGAATCCGGGAAGGTGTTCACACAACTGGCATCGCCCTGTTCCTCACACCAGTCCATATATTGTGTCCCAATCCTCCACATACATTCCCAACTTTTCAGAATAGGGCAGGTTAAGTTGGCATCATAGGAAGCACAACCGGCTCTGTGTCTTCAAGAATGAGGATTGGGGAGGCACCGCCGAGGACCTCTGTTGCCGGCGCGGTGTCGGGGACGGTTGTGTTTGAGGTGAGACAGGCGGCGGTCCGGATCGAGGAAAAGGTCCATTAGGCGGCCGTGGCACTGGTGCCAGAGCCGAAGGTGCAGAACCCACAGGGACTCCTTCATTCGAGCCTGCCAAACCATAAGGCACACGGGCAGGGTTAGGCTGCCCTCATATAGAGTCAAAGAACTCCTTAAGCTGGGTGGGGGTCGCTCCAGGCCCCGGAAAGGGAGGAAAACGCAGCGCTGACGCAGGCACCCGCTCCACAGAACTGGGCCTCGATCGCTGAGGTTCCACTGTCTCTTCATGCGACGAACATGGCAAAGTGGAAGCATGCTTTGACTTCTTGTGCTTTGTGATGCCTCTTACCCGACTACTTGGAAGAAGAGGACTACGATCAGCCAGAGCGGTGCTCGTACCTTCCTCTCAACCAAGACTGCGATAGAGACAGACGGGGCGACTTGCGAGGCGCGGGTTACCGAGCCAAGATTAGCATAAGGGACCGATTCCTCAAAGCTTTCGGCAACATGGCCGGACAATCGGAGCATGACTATGTCGTGGTCTTGCCCCACAGACCCACAAAGTCCATGACCAACATGGCACGGTAAAAAGTGCTGCACGTCTTGAACCCAGAGGTCTTCTTGCTAGGCATCCTTAGCACACCAAAATCAGTCGACAACAAGCATTTGCAATGCAATAGATCTCGGGTTAATTAAGTTTGAGCTATTGGCATTGCTAAATATTGCAACACCAACTGTAATATTCCATGCAGCACAAGAGCAGTGATGAATGTGTGAACAGGTGGCCGTGTTTGCCCGTGCATGTGTGTGTGTGTGTGTGTGTGTGTGTGACATTGTGCACAGATCCATGTGTGCGTGTTTGGTTGTGTGTGTTGGCTTGAGAGCGTGTATGCCTTGTGTGTGCATGGATCCACGCGGCATATCTAAACAAACTTTTACGTGTTTGTGTGGCATTGAGTGTGCGTTTTTATGTAGCCAAATGGAACCATGTGCAATTGTGTGGGCTGCGTGAGTGCCTATATGTGTGTATGCATCTGTGGGCTTATATTTGTGTTTGCTTGTGTACTTGCTTGGCAATATAGAAATGTGTTATTGTGTAGGTGCGTGCATGTGTGTGCGGTCTTATATGTGCCCTGGTGTATTTGCATGTCTGTGCTTTTATGTGCGTGTGTTTCGATGTGCATGCTTATATGTGCCCTGGTGTATTTGCGTGTCTGCATGTATGTGCTTCGATGTGTCAATCAATCAACTTTATAGACAATCATTCGTTGCACTGTGTGACTTGTGGGGTGCAGCTTTAAGGGGTTCTAAAACCCCAGCATGCAATATGCGTTAGGTTAGAAAGCTAGAACTGAATGAGTGGGCCACACACAACTAGCATCACCAGCAGCTAGATTAGGCTGACATCTGTTGCCTGCATGTTGCACTGAGTTAGCGCCCTACAACAGGTACATTGACCAGCTAAATTATGATATAGGGATGGTAACAAGTGACTTGCAGACCTCACTCCAATATCTGCAGTAGGATCTTTTTACCGAGTGAACCATCCTCACGGTTATAGACTCACTTGACCGTTAGGGAACCTTGATGAAGAGCCTACTAACTCTGCCTACTGATACTCTTTGCCTTTGGGTGTCATAAGTGAACAAGCTATTCTCAGGTACCTGCAATTAAAATCACAATTCACCAATCCTGCGCTCAGACAAATGACTTCCAATTAAGGCTAGATGTGCATTTAAGACACCTCCTGTCCGGTTTAAAAGACAGTTCATTCAAATAACCTCAACACATGGCCTGAAAGTTGCCCACCTTGGGAAGAAAGAGCTCACAGCAAGGACGTGCTTTACTCTCCCAATCTTTCTAAAGTGTTATTCCTATATCTGGAACTTTCTGACAGTCAATTGCCAATGAGTGTACAACTCAGAAACCCTTCCTAGATTTATGAGTAGGTCGGAGATGTCCAAAATGTCTTGATTTATCCTGGGACTGCTCAAACCCCTTTATTGCTTCATAACGGTATATGTTTTAAAATATTTTATGACTATTTAATTTTAATACATTTCTCTACTGAATGCCTTTCCTTTTTGTCTAATACATTCTACTTTTCAAATACTGCTATGTCCCTTTGGACAGCCTACTTGAAACTCTGTTTGGGCTTGGTTTATGCTATGGTAAACTATCAAAACAAATAACATTTAGGAAAAAATGTCCTTGTCTCTATGATGGAGGCGACCAGGCCTGAGAAATTAAAACACCCACCACCAAATAAGCGGCTTACTTTCAATGCATAGTGCTCAGACCATGAGAAAGAATCTCAAAATGAAACAGATGTTGCAGTTTGAGAAACAGCTGGCCCGAACCTCTTGAGCACCAGGAAATGATCACCCTCCTTTCCAAACAGCTTTCTTGTTAAAGCATGTGGAGTAACCTTGGACACCCGTCCCTCTGCCACGCTGATAAAAAGAAACCATTGCATCGGTTGGAAACCTGGTGATTTGCCGTAAAACAAGTTTCTGCATGAATTAAGCATTGAACAATCAATCAACTGTGCAAATAAAAAAAACGTACAGTAAATATGAAAGGATAAACTTCGGATGGGATTTGGTGGAAGCACAAACCGATTACAATAAGACAACAGCCAGGCAAAGCATCGCCTTAGCTGGAGGATGCTTTCTTCAATCGGCTCGGTATTCTGCGCCTTCGGCAGCAGGGAGGACGTGCACGCGTCTCTAAAAGAGAGAGTAGCAGGTAGTATTTGTAACTGAAGTTACGATTACTGTCTTCAGCGGACACACTTGGAAGAGCAGGTTTACACAGTTCAGCTCAAACTGCTCACTCACACACACTGGGGACACTAGCCAACCTCTGTTTGCAAGCAAGCAGCACTGAAATATGGAAAGCTCCTGCCTGAGGGATCAAAAGCTGCACGCTGCTCTACCAGAGGAAAGGTACCGGTGAAAGCTGTGAGTGACGTACCGTCTGTGGCTCACTGACCGATGCGCCATACGTCAAAAGAACAAGTAATCATCAACACAGCACTGGCACCTCCCTTGGATGGATGTCAGCATGCTAACAGCAGCATGCTATGATCTCACCTCACTCACCAACAGACAACAGTGCACTTCAGAACAGAACTCACAGCAGCCGCTCAGCAGAGTTTACATACATCGGCAGAAGGCGATCCGCACTTGCAGCCACTTCAAACTTCCAGTTAATTCAGAGACATTCTGTAGTTAGCAGCCAGCCTGTTTATCACCGCCGCGCTCCTCGTGAAGAGTGCCGCGCGGCCCTCTGCAGACTCCCCCTGCACTCCAGCAGGCGCGCGTCGCGATCCGGTCTGCATTGGCATGCCGTGGAGACCAGACCTGGCCGCACGCACAACGTTATCCTATGGGGAAACGCTGCGCGTGGCCAGGTCTTGTCTCACTTCGGCGTCTCAGACTGCTGAGACGCCGACAATAGTTCTCTGTCGAGAACGCGCTTTCAGCGCGTTATAGCCGAGACCTAAAAATGACAGGGGTTAAGCTCTCTTCGACAGATCTGCGCTGACGTTAGCACGCCGAAGTGGCAGTTATATTAATGCAGACTTCACGATGACTAAGAACACAACAACGTCACGTGGAGTCGACAGACACCACCTTCCAGCACACAGGGGTACTGCTAAGAAAAATCTTCTAAACACAGCCGGACACCTGGAAGTTAAAAAGGTAAGAAATCTGCGGCTAGATGTCTCCATCAGATTCAATCTTTGAAGGGGAGTGCACCGCATGGCAAACCCTATTAACAAAGTCTCAACATTGTGGCTGCCAACTTGCACACCCAAGAAATAACATGCTCAGCAAGGAAAAAAGCTGTTAACAGGCAGTTAATGCAAACCTCATTTGAATGGGACACTAAGAGGGTAAGGCAGAGCTTCACCTTTCCATGGCACTGGACACATCCTACACCCAAGGGAAGGCCCAGCCTTACTTTAACATGCAAGTAGGAAACTATTCTACGAAACTCATTGCCTCGCCAATTTCAGACTTTAACTCCACCTGGGCGCGGTGGGCAGAAGCAACTACATGCAGGGCATGTATTTACAGCAGAGAATCTTGGCTTCAGTTGCGTTGTTGCTGCCCTAAATTTGGTGGTGATCACCATCGACTGCTACTTTTTCTGTTCCGGGCCAACGGCATCAGATTGTGCAGGAAGGCCTCTGATCTGTGCTTTTCTGACAACACGCCAAGGGCCCTAGCTAGACTGGTGAAATTCACAGATTCCATCTGATTCACACTCCTCAACGCCCCTACAGGGTGACACTGGCTTTGTTGTAGTGTGTTATAGGTTCTCTTTCTATCCCCCAGCAGTCAGTCAGCCCCCACTGACTACTGCAAGTGGCCCATGAGAAGCCCCACTAACCCCTGGTGACTTGCACACCACAAGATGGTTTTGTATTTTCCATCTCCCTGCACCATATTTGTGGGCTTTACCCAGTGGGGTCAGGACATCAAACCAGCCCAGACTAACATCCTGATGCCCCCATTTGTTAAGCACCTTAAGTTACAAAACCGCAAAAGGGCCAACAAGCCTGCACTTTGAACTTTCTTCCCTTTTTCCATAACCCGGGACTATACGTCGATAGCACAAAACTGTCAAAACTCTATGTAAATATTTTTTCATCCTATTATATTATTCCTAATAATTTTAAACTTTGCTTACAGGGCACAGTTTGCTTCTTAGAAATATTATTGATTGTACTTTATATCCTCTTAAAAGCTTTTAACAATTATTGTTGGTTATTGTATGTACGTGTAATTTCACTGCAAGGCTCTTTACATATAATGATTTTAATTAATCAAACTAATAAATAAACTGAGCGGATACATGTATGGTAGATGCCTTTTGCCAGATTTATTTATATATGCATAAATTTCACAGATACAAAGTCCACAGTCCGTAAACATGAGGAAACACAGCACAACTGTATGGAGCTGTGCTGCACAAAGAGCACCCACTTTTGCTAGTGAAATAAGCATATAGTCTGCCTTTCAAAAGTTGAAGAGATGCAGACAATGCAAATAATGCAGCAGGCAGAACAGTGATGGTGGTCCTTGCCTGTAGCAATTGCATGTAGCAATTGGAGTGTGGTACATGTGGCGATTCGGAAAACGAAAGATAATTGCCAGTGGTTGACTATTGTCCTTTCCTGGCTTGTTCCAGACATGCTGGTGGCAGGAGGCCAGAATTTACCAGTGGGCTTTCTAGTAGAGCCCAGGGTAGACAGCAAGTGTTCATGCAAATGGAATCAGCAAGTGCATGCCCGCAGAGTGACTGACAATTTGCCTATCTGCAACATTTGCAGTGTGTCTTCGGGTATATTGTTTGAAGGGGAGCTAGCGGCTGATCGCTTTGGGGATTCCCTGCCTAGGAATAAGGTTGCCGGAGGTGTTAGTGATGCAGCTGTACCATGATTGAGATTTCCACTCAGATCTATCTCTCTGCTTCCTTCTCTCCCATCTTTTTGGCCCCTAGAGGCAGAGAGCCTTTAGTATTGCATCACAAATTGCAAGTGAAAGGTTTAATCTAAATTGCTTGCTTTGTGAGGTTTCTAGATATTTGGGGTTTAGGTCTAGCAATAAGTAATGATGTTATTCACAATACTGTACGACTTCCAGAGCAGTACTTTTCTTTTCATATAGGTTTATTACACAAACCATAAACAACCCAGCACTCTTCAGAACAATGGCAACACCCCTTACGTTTGTATTTGTTGAAACATATCTGGCAGCAAAAGGTCATGTAACTCGTTAGTAAGTCACAGTTCCCACATATATTTACCAATATTTGTAGTCACATCTACCAAAATGTATGCACACAACACATGTCCCACACGGATGACACAACTGTAGCTTGTGTCTGGCTCCATATCATCTCGTAACACAAGGGGAAGCAAACAGAGCCGAGGGTGTGGGGTCTATTATAGTAAACCCAGCAGAAATATTTGTCAGGTCAGAATCTTTTCAATTTGCAGATCTAGATAGCATAGGCGGAAATCTCTGCCTGCAAGGTATAAAACTACATTTGGTAGAGGTATGCCTAAAGTAAGCTGATGTTTGTAATTTTAATTGGACGTGCCCCTATCCTCTTCTGTAAGATTGGGGGGGAAGGGGACATGTGTCTACTACTGTGCATACATCTCCACCAAACGCAGCTGAACTGCATTTAGGCTGGAATTTCCTCATTGGCATAAATCAACCTGTGCAGAATTTTGACACCCATAGATTTACCTTTGTGAATTTGGGCATATGGTGACATAAGTTTACAATTCTCGGTGATATCAGTTTAATTTAAAATGTATTGGTGTGCTAAAATACGTAACATTTAGAAACAGAAGCAGCACACCAAAATCAATTGGTCCAGTGTAAACATATGTACCAAGACGTTTTACAGTCATACTTACTTCTGCCTGGTTTTCGAATCTCCTTCATAATTTGTGCCTTTAGTTCTGTATTGACCTCTTCGTAGCTCCTAGAATACAATAGTCTCCTTGCTTTGTTTATGGGCATTACTGACGAATGATCATTCTCTAAACATTCAGTGTCTTCTAAATGCTCATGATTTTCTATAAGTTCATCATCACTAAGGTCATCAGCTTCTGAATGATCATGGTTTAGGTCCTCTATGTGGTTGGTCATTTGTTCCAATGTGTTAAAAGGAGAAGGTGATGGTAAAAAGTCTGTTTCAGTAGATATGCTTGTAAAATCCTCCATCAGAAGCTGATCAGCAACATGATTCTCCACAGGTTCGCTACTTACAGTATCCGTGTTTACATCAGGAGCTTAAAGAAAAATTAAACATACAAACAGTTCAAATCAAAACATGTTCAGCCAAAGTCACTTTTTAGATCATTAAGTTTGCTCCCAGATTATAGCAACAGTTTGGTGTAGAGCGTAACATGGTTTCATTCTTACTATATTGATCAGTGCTACGAGATCAATAGTGGAGGTAAAACAGTTGCTTAAATCTTGCGGTTAATAAAAATAAAAAATAAAGACTATTTTGTAAGATACATCTCTCAAACAGTTATATGGATTCAAAAGCAAACCGTTGTAACTTTCTGCACTTGCTGTAATCATTATGATGCTGTACATGTGCAATGTGCAAAAAAACAAATGACTGGCTCCTGCTTTTAAGTCAACTACTTTAATTAAATTGAATCTTTCCAAGGTATAAATAGGAATTGGGAAACTTCACCAATGGCAGTTGATGAACAAGAGTGTTTGGATGAGTGTTTCATGAAGAGTAAGGCATCCACATATGGTCAGAAGGCTACTCAAAGGTGGCAAGTAAACATTGCATTTGAAGAGATTTACATTCAAATCAAATAACATGATGTGACAAGTTATTTTACTTTTCTTTACATCTGGGAAAAAGAAAAAGGCATTCTCATGTGTGATATTAAACTAAGCATCATGAATGTCTAAGAAATAGACCTAATATTTGTAGTACACAGCTAACCTGAAAGACTGGATAAAGGCCATAATTCTTCTCTAGGACAAGAATCTGTGAGAAACTGTGGTAGTCTGGTATGGAATAAAGATGGTCTGCACCCTTTTCCATTATAAAAAAGACTAATTGTAATGATCCTAGACATAACAGTGCTCACACCTCACAAAAACAGTTTAGCAGTTACCATCTGGTTGCATATATACAAATGGTTACAACCTCCTCCTACAGCATATTTATGGATTTGGTACCAACAGCCTACTTTTAAAGCCTGAAGTTCTCTCCCACAGGGAAAATATGCAATAGCAACAGGAGTTCTCATTATGAAATTGGTCAAGGTGACTTTTTGATAGCGTTAACAGCCTAATGGTGCAGGTTTTGCATTTGTGTGCAATATGGGAAGAAGCCCAATGAGATTGAGGGGGCAGCCTGGCACTTTAAAAGGACGTGG
Organism: Lissotriton vulgaris; assembly: GCF_964263255.1. Lineage (NCBI taxonomy): Eukaryota > Metazoa > Chordata > Amphibia > Caudata > Salamandridae > Lissotriton > Lissotriton vulgaris. The sequence goes on from NC_141696.1 coordinate 1,172,310,059, forward strand.
CCTCACTTTTCATTGCTGATCAAGCTTCTCCATCAAGGGAGATACATTCCTCACAAAACAGACATATAACTCTTTTGCATCTTGTGTTGCAAAGAACAAGTCTTGGTGCAAGTGAAGAACCATTCGGGCCTGGTGATAATCCAAGTACTGATGCCAACTTTGGTTAGATCTCCTCCTTGCATTTGTCAAAGGCATACATATTACCCTTGGGGGGAGAGGGTATAAGACGTCTGTATACAAGTCCATCTAATGCAATAAGTATAGGTTGTATCCAGCCATCTTTGCAACACTTTTTGAAAAATAAGAGGGGCCTCTGTTCTGAGTCCTTATAAAGGATGTGCAACATGGCTGAACAACTTTATGACGCTGCTGTCACTATTCCCAGATTCGAAGATAGCCTTGAGTCTAGCAATAAACAGATAAAACTGGTTATACATCTTCAAATTATGGTGTAGCACAGAAAGGCATCCAAGTCAATGATCTCTGTTCAAATGACTGAGCTCAAACCATGGCAAAAAGGAACTGGTGCGCAGATAAAGGGCTGCTTGACTGAATGAAGTGGAACAATGGGGCCTGCATATTTCTTTACTGAACACAAATACATTTAATCTACATTGACTAAAAGGGTACATTTGATCATCCTCTAATGCAGGATCAAACCTGGGAAAAAAGTTATCTGTAGAAGCTGATTTTGCAAACAAATATAATCAAAAACAAGCTTTGAGTGATGTGGGGGTGTAGAAGGGTAGATATGATACCAGACTCCAAATTAGTTCAGCAATGTAGATTTTGCAAAAACAAATAACAAAAAAACATGTGGGTGGGGAGAATTAGAGTGGGGTGCATAGGGGTGGTATTATTGTAAGGGTTTGGAATGCGTTTTGACATCTTTTATGATGACGATGGATACGGGAATCACAACTTTGTGAAAACTGTTTTCGTTGTATAGCTGTCACTCAAAAATAAAATTAAAAACGAAAAACTTGTAGTAGAAATTTTTCTGCAGAATCGGTTACATTTTACAACTAATGGCAAAGTGTACAAATCTAGCCAAAGTTATGGAACTTTGCGAAATTTCATGGCTTAATTTTTATTTTGCAGAGCTCAAGTTCAAGCATAGTAGGCTCTGACCAAGTAACTTCTTGGTCCAACAAAAAGAGGTGCTCAAGGCTCCCACAGCTCTTTAACAATTCTTGAGAGATCTGGAGAATTGTCAAGAATTTACACTGTCCCTAGTTTCTTCATAGGCACATAACTGCATAAATTCCTTTAAACCTTACTTTTTACAGTTATGAACATAATTGTTTACAAATTAGTATAAAAGATACCAGACGTTTGGTTCAAGATTTGCTGCATGGATAAGAAAATCTCTAGTTTTAGGCTCCTGTCTTCTAATCTGTTTGTGTACGGTTTTAGAATAAATATTGAGGTGTCTGAGCCATTCAATTCAGAGAGACAGGCGCACCTCAGAATGCATTCCACACAGTATCAATAGATTTAAGAAAGCAGAAGCATGCTTGACTCTTGAATTACATTTGTCACCAAGCTGTGCTGTAACACTAATGGAATACAGGGAGAAGCTAACTTTTGAAGGAGGAAAAGGGGTAACAGAGGGGCGCACCTCTGTGGACCCTACCTGCGGAGAGCGTTTGCTGAGGGGAGGAGGACTTGCTCGCTTTCTTTGCACATCGCACAGCTTCGCGGGTGCTGCTTCGCGGGTCCCGCTTCGCCTCGTGGAGATAGAGGCTGCGATCGAGGGTGTTGTGAACTATTGGTCCCGGGCAGAGGCAGGTAACGGGGCTGCGAGCGTTGCAGGGACTTCATTACCCAGGAGTCCCTGCCTGACCGACACCCATCTTCCGGTCCGCTCTCCCTGTTGCTCCGCCCTCTGGCCACCTGAGGAGCATTAAATCCCCTGCTTGCTGCTATTTGGCGGGCGCACCTCTGTGGACCCTACCTGCGGAGAGCGTTTGCTGAGGGGAGGAGGACTTGCTCGCTTTCTTTGCACATCGCACAGCTTTGCACATCGGATCTCGCCGCACCCGCTTCGCGGGTGCCGCTTCGCCTCGTGGAGATAGAGGCTGCCACCAAGGGTGTTGTGAACTATTGGTCCCGGGCAGAGGCAGGTAACGGGGCTGCGAGCGTTGCAGGGACTCCATTACCCAGGAGTTCCTGCCTGACCGACACCCATCTTCCGGTCCGCTCTCCCTGTTGCTCCGCCCTCTGGCCGTAACCACCCCCATATATTGGGGCTGGTCTCCCGCAGCGCGGGACGCAGCTCGGGGCGAAGACCGGGCAAAGAGCGGGCCGTTTGAGGCCGTTCGAGGACGGGAAGGACTGGACTGGGCCATTTCCCTTTTTACTCTCCTCGTTGCCCATTATATCCTGCTTGCATTCGGGTTAGAGACATATCATGTGTTCACGAGGAAGTCGCAGTAAGACCGCTAAGGGAGGGAAAATGGCAAACGGAACACTTGATGACTTCATAACAAAGACCAACACGGCCATTGATAATGAAATTACCAAAATGCAACATAGAGTTTCCATCGAGTTAGACGCGGCTAGAAGACTATCCCAGGACCTAGACATGTCAAAAAGGTCATCCTTAGGTAAAATTGCCTCTGCTAAAACCCCTGAGAGCCCGTTAATAACAACAGAGGCGGTCATTCATCACCCTACAGTCACTTTTCCATCTGTGCAAGCTATTACCTCTGGCCCGGCTTCCCCCAGGCCTGAGCCAAAGTCTCTTCCCCCTGTACTAGATTTAAATATGCCCAAAATAAATTCTGAGGAGAATCATGTGGTTGTGAGTCCCAATCATCATAGGGTTTGGTAATCAAAAAAGAAAACGCATCGCTAGATCAGCCTATGCTAAAAAGAAGGCCAAAATCGCTAGGGCACAATTCTTTAACAATAGAAGACCCCCCTGTATTAAGCAGGGTGGATGAAGACGTGCCCCAAGCTGACCTAAGTCTCAGTGATGTAGAGCCCTGTACAAGCATAGATAAAGTTGAATTAGATATACTAGCCAATGAGGCTCGCTCACATCTCGTCGCGGGGATTAATGGTGGACTATTTAAGAATAGTATGGGAGACCCTGAAAAACCCTGAAAATTTAGGAATAGTATGGGTGACCCTGAAAAAGCTCTTATCTCCCCTTGAACTCAGACTCTCACGCATTGAAAATCATCTGCTAGAAATGGACAAGACTATTGTCACACTAGCTAGCCTTAGCCTTAAGCAAATGGAACAAAAAATGTTACTGTGAGTAGAGAATATTGCGCAGGTACCAGTAGCAGCCTCACCTGTTCAGTCCCCGCCCAACCCAATACCCAAACCACGCACAAAGATTTATAATCCCACAGCCACTATTCCCCAAACTATTGCTCCCGCTCCCCGCTCCGCCCAATGTATGCCACCTACCAAGCAGGTTGCTGCCCCTAGACCAAATAACACCGACTCATCGTACATACCCACAGGGATCCCGAAATGTACATAACTTTTGCGGGGGTTTTATAGATCTACCCCCAGATGCTAGGCCCTATGTTGTGATCTTGGCTGGAGTGCCTGTATTGGAGACACAATCCCCGGAGAACTTCTGGTCATTAAAAAATAAGGTAATTCACTGGCTTAATACAAATAGACAATTACCTAATCATTTAAGAAGTAATGTCTTAATGGTGCAGAGGGTCCCTTGGATAGGCCCAACTTCTAAATCCATACCTGGTGACTGCATTGTTGTCTCCTTTGCAGATCCTCACACGGCACAACGTTTATGCTCTTGGGATGCACGAGGTGAAAATTCATTAATTGTTGTTAGACCACTTACCTTCTTCTACTACCCCCCGCGGCCAAGTTTAAATCAAGATGGGAATTGGTCATTAGCTCGAAACCCAGTGCGGGGTGGGCGAATGGATGTATGGCAAGGTCGCAATGGTTGTTGGGAAGGGGCACCAACTTTAAATCGGTATGGATGTTTAGATGAGGTCGACTGACTTACGAGGATAAAGGCACCTGCTTGTGACCCTCAACATATTCCCCTTTCTGTGAGTACTGTCTCTATTTCACCTGAACATTGTGAAGACACTGTACGTCTGCCCGAAGGTCCCAGTCAGAGCCTGAGTTTGAGCCCTGTCCTTAAGATTACTGAGACCAGGGTGGCGGATGTTAACTTACTAGAGACTAACCCTGCCTGTAGCCAAGTGGGGTTGCTCAAAGTGGTCTCCTGGAACATAGCAGGGTTAAGGGGTCGTTTGGATAATGAAGATTGGGCCGAATTCATCGACACCTTTGACATTGTTGTGCTGCAGGAGACATGGGCACCAGCCCCGTTATTTAGAGCAGGATACTTAAATTACTATAAACCTGCCTAAAGGGAAGAGCCTCTGGAGGATTGGTGGTATGGATTAGACACTCTCTGGGGTACCGACCATCCAAAATTCTGATGAACAACCCGGACCTCTTATGTATCAAACTCAATAGGGGAAATGATCGGAGTCTCGTGTTAATAAATATTTATGCCCAGGGCTGCCAAGGAGGTCGTAAACAGCCAGTCTTGAATGACCTCGATTTGCTTTTGAGGGAATTAGGGAGTGACAATTTTATCCTAATGGCAGGGGATTTAAATTGTTCATTCGAACCTATCCTTAATTTAGTGGAGAATGTCGGTGCCGATGAGGATTCTGTTTGGAACATCCCGCCATTGACCATAAGCAAGGGTGTCAGGGGAACCGAGGCAGCACTTCTCTGGACGGGATTTTGTTTGGAGTGGGGGTTGAGGGCAGCGAATGGGCGCACACCCTCTGATAAGTCTGGTCAACCTACCTTTAATAATGGGGTTAGTATGAGTCAGATAGACTATGTACTAGTCAAACTAGATCTTTGGTCTTTCGTGGTTGATATGGAGGTTGTGGTTTGGCCAGAGAGTGATCATAACCCTCTCTCATTGGGACTCAGAATACCCGGTGCGGGGTTTGGACCCTCTGCAACAGCAGTTCTAACATCTGATGTCATCCTGTGTAATGACAGAAGACGGGTAAAATGGACTAAGGTCATTGCAGACCCACCGCTTATCAAAGACATAGAGGAGGTAGCAAAGTAAACAATGGGCGTCATGGCGGATCTTCCATCTCACGCTGGTGTTGACTTCCAAATAATCGATTTACATGAGAAATGCTTTAGGGAACTAAAAATTTTGCTCACTAAGCCACTAAGGTCAAAGAAAGATCATGCTCGCAAAAGGTGGTATAATAAGAGTTGTAGGGTAGCACATAGTAAATTACTTTCTGTACTTAAAACCAGGGACATTAATGACATTAAAATTGCCCGGACGTCATATAAACAAGTATTGTGGGCAGCTAAGAGGGAGTGGGATGATAAATATTGGGCAGAACTCCTTTTGGCGTGCCAATCATCCAACCAAACGAAGTTTTGGGAGACTGTAAAGTGGGGCAGGAATCCGGATTCTCAAATACCTGTGAACCATGTTTCTGCAGTAGATTGGGTGGTCTTCTACTCTGCTCAATTTAAATTTAAAGACATGAGTGCAGTACATGAAACACAGGAGGTGCTTACAGCAGATCTGACTCCCTTTGATGGGGCCGTGCTTACCTTTTCATGTACTGAGACAGAGCATGCCCTTGGTTCGGTACAGTCAGGGAAAAGCACCTGGACTGGATGCAATCCCAGCTGATCTTTTTAAATTGAATCTTGATGTATGGGTCCCGTACATAACCAAGTTGGCGAACACCATTGCAGCAGGGGCTAGGATCCCCGACTCCTGGAAAGGGGCGGATATCTTACTTGTTTTCAAAAAAGGGGACCGTTCAATCCCAGGAAATTACCGCCCTATAAGTCTGATAGATTCACTTCAAAAAATAGTTGCTAGGATGGTACAGGCAAGAATACAGGGGTGGATCGAGTTGGAAAACATATTGTCCCCCATGCAAGCTGCGTTCAGACTGGGCACTAGCACCATAGACCAGGTCTTTAGACTTACTATGTTATATTGGAAGGTGGTTCTGTTGGGTGGAGGGGTAATTTATGCCGCTTTTGTGGACCTTAAGTCGGCTTTCGACTTGGTTCCAAGAGCTAAATTGTGGGACTCACTGAGACTTATGGGCCTACCCGTAGAACGTCTGGACATAGTTATGAGATTACACGAGGACAACTTTGCCAGAGTTAGGTGGGGTAAACAAGGACAGGTGACCGACAGCTTCCCGGTGACACGTTGGGTGCGCCAGGGATGTGTGTTGGCCCCTACTCTTTTTCTCCTGTTCATCAACCAGGTAGTCAATTTTTTTTTCACATCCCAGACACCCACAAAACCGCTGTTGCTAGACTTAGGTTGTAAACCCTTAAATGAGATGGCCCGGTTCCCCTTGGTGGCAATATGGCGGATCTGGACGACTCCGGAGCTCAGCCTTTTTGCCAAAGAATTAGATGAGGTTAAATCTTTGTGGGGAGCTTCTAGAATCCCATGGCTTAGGGAAGGGAAAAAGGTTTTGCTAGAAATGGGTCTCCATCAGCTCTGGTGTAATCCGGGGGGTTCCATCTTTCCCTCCAAACAAGATTTTAAAGACCAGTTTTGGGCATCTGTTAAATTAACTAGTCATCCAATCGGAAGTTACTAACTTAACAGGTCTTTTTCTGACTTATAAACTGACACCTTCCCTTGAGCCATACTGGGACGTGATTTGTAAAACCCTCGACCGGAAATTATATCAATTCCGTGTCGGGACGCTCCCTATCAACTCCTTTACTGCTAAGTGGAATGTGAATTCAAATAATTGCTGTCCTTGGGGTCCGGGTCATCTAGAGAGCATTGGTCACTTTTTTTTGCCTGCCCAGCCTATCGTGCCCCACGCATAAAATGGATTAAACCCTTATGTTGTAGACTGGATAGCAAGGGGTACCTTGAAGCCCTGAGGATTTTTCGTACTAACCCGTCTGAGTTTATTGTGGTCGGTGTGGCCAAGTTCCTAGGTTGGGCATGGATAATTCGTACCAGGAATTTGAACATTTTATGATGGTTTTATATATTGATGCTGATTTATAATAGATAATGTCCAAAGGCATTTTATTGTAAAGTCTTTATCAATTGTTTAATAATTTTTTTAATGTTCTACTGACATGATGACTTATTAATATTTCATGAATTGTATATTGTCTTTTATGAATTTTATTTCGAAATAAAGACTTACTGAAACTGAAACTGCATCGTATCTGCCTTTATTACAGACTTTAGTCCGTATACCTAAGGTATTGCTTATTGATGATTAATAGAGAAACTACGAAATCAGTGAGGGGCACCATGAAAAAACCCAGAGTTTAGGCCTTTGCTCATGAAGTCAAGCTCAATATTGAGAACCATAAGACTGTGGATGGCAACTGGCTCTTATCTTGGGTTGTGAAGACTACTTTAAACTTGGTACAGATATCTATAGACCACCACCCTTTCAAATTTGTCCTGACAGTAAAAAAGTGAAGACTGACAGCTAGTACTGAAAGTAGTACAAAACCCTAACTTAAACTCACAGTTCTTGAGCTTGGTGTGAACAATACAAAGGACAAAACCTTTTAAGAGATTTGGTGCTAGTCTGATCCACACCAGGAACAACTAGTACAGAAGAACTACCAAAAATGTGAAAGTAGTGCCATGACTATTTCGTCTTTTGGTATCAAGCAATGTCAGAGTCCTAAGGGAGCCTTTGGCTGGAACATGATACGCCCACTTGTAAAAGAAAAATGGGGAAAGACTCATCAACCTATGAAAGACTGACTGGCAAACCAATATCAACCTCTTACTAAAACAGAATTGTTCAGTCATCAACAGGTTGCATGGCGCAAAGGAAAGCTAACTTTTTGATGCAGGCTTTTCTCTCCAATAGAAGCCACTCAAAAACATGAAGGACCCTGTAGTTTTGCTATAATTAGTTAAAGTACGTAAAAGAACAGTAGGTTTATAATTTATGGTCCTCTCAATATCTCTCTTCAGATGTGGCACCATGATGGTGCCCTGTCCATATCCCTGTATGGAATATGCTACTTACCAGTATGCATCTGTTCCTGGCATGTAGGGCCGCTGACATTCATATCTGTGCATAGATCACCGCCTAGTGTTGGGTCCGGATGATTGCACATTGTTGTCCTGGAAGAGTCTTCGAAGTATCACAGGATAGGTGGCTCCTCCCTCGGACTACAGTGTGCATGGGCATCCTCTCCATCCCCAGATTGTTTTTCGCCATTGTGGCAGAGATGGAGTATAGTACGGTAAGAGATGTCCATGCAAAGAATGAATGCTGCAGCGGCGACAGGCACCGGGGAGGCGGGTGGGCGATATGAATGTCAGCAGCCCTACATGCCAAGAACAGATGCATACTGGTAAGTAGCATGTTCCGTTCGAGGCATGTGGGCTGCTGAATTCATATCTGCATAGAATGTATTGCAGTATCTCCCTTAGCGGAGGCTACCTGTGTCAGCTGCAGCAGTCTGGAAAAGAGTTTAGAGAACAGCCTGTCCTACAGCAGCTTGCTGTTTTGAATGTACATCTACACAATAGTGTTTTGTAAATGTATGTGTGGCTGACCATGTGGCTGCTCTGCAAATTTCGTGTAAAGGAATATTTCCTAGGAAAGCCATGGATGCCCCTAGCTTGCGTGTGTAATGCGCTCTAGGGGGGGGCTGTTAAGGTGCGTTTTGCCTTTATATAACATATTTGTATGCACTTAACTATCCATCTGGCTAAACCTGATTTTGAGATAGGGTTACCCATGTGTTGCATTGAGAAGGCAACAAACAATTGTTTTGTCTTTCGAAATGTTTTGATTCCGTCTATGTAATATAGCAGAGCTCTTTTGACATCAAGGGTATGCAAGGCCCTCTCAGCTACTGTTTGTGGGTTCTGAAAGAACACTGGCAGTTCTATAGTTTGATTTATATGGAAATGGGATACCACCTTTGGCATGAATAGTGAAAGGTGTTGCCCGTTTTGCAAATATGCTGCTAACACAGCTAGGTGTATTCTGATGGAAGAAAAAGCTAAATTGCAACGTTGGAGGTACAATAGTTATCAAATGATGTTTTGAGTGGACGCATCAAGTGGGTTAATGTCATTGTTATTACAGTAAATTACAAAACGTTTCCACTTTGCTGCATAGCATGCTCTGGTAGTGGGTTTCCTTGCCTCTTTGATAATATTCATGCAGTCTGGAGGCAAGTTGAGGTACCCAAACTCTAGGATCTCAGGAGCCAGATCGCTAGGTTCAGCTGTTGGGGATCTGGGTGTTGGATTTCGGCATGGTTCTGCGTTAGAAGACTGGGTGTTAGTCGCAGTCTTTGATGAGGCACCACTGACAGTTCTAGGAACGTTGTGTACCATGGTTGCCTCGCCCACGTGGGAGAAACTAGGATTAACTTCAGCGAATGTTGGCGCATTTGGCGTGCCACCAGCGGAATCAGTGGAGCTGGGGTAAAAGCGTACGCAAATTTGCCTGACCAGTGCATCCATATCGCATTGCCTTGCGACTGCGGATGTGGGAACCTGGCGGCAAAGTACTGGCATTTTGCGTTTTCGCTTGTGGCAAACAGATCTATTTCCGGATGTCCCCACTTCCGGAATAATGGTTGGAGCACTTTGGGGTGAATTTCCCATTCGTGCATCTGTTGGCTGTGCCTGCTTAGGAGGTCGGCCACTTGGCTGTCTTTGCCTGGGAGGTGTTCTGCCATGAGAAAGATGTTCCTCTGAATGGCCCATTTCCACATTGCTTGAGCTAGGTGCGACAGCTGTGGCGAGTGTGTTCCTCCCTGTTTCTGAATGTAATACATAGCTGTCATGTTGTCCGTCCGGATCAACACAGATTTGTTGCGTAAGTGTTTCACGAACGCTTTTAGGGCTAGAAAGATGGCCATCAATTCTAGGAGATTGATATGCATTTTATTTTGCTGTAAAGTCCAGAGTCCCTGTAGTGTAGGGCATGGGCTCCCCATCCTAGTAGGGATGCGTCCGCTGTTAGCACTATTTGTGGGACAGGCTCTTGGAACAGTCGACCTTTGCAATGGTTTTGTGGATTCCACCAATGCAGAGAGTTGTATGCACGATTGGTCACCAACACTAGGTCTTTTAGTTGCCCATGAGCCTGGTTCCACTGCCTTGCTAGGCATTCTTGTAGCGGACGCACATGTAGTCTGGCGGGAGGAACTGAATATGCACGAGGCCATCATGCCTATTAGCTGCATAAATACTCGAGCTGGTAGTGAGTGTTGGGGTCTAAACTTTTGTATTAGCGTCTGCATTCCCTGGACCCGTGCTGTGTTGGGATATGCTTTTGCTGACAGTGCATCTATTGTTGCTCCCAGGTACTGTTGGACGTGGGAGGGTTGTAGGTGTGACTTTGGGTAGTTTAGTGAGAATCCTAAACTGTGCAGTAGGTTTATGGTCTTTGACATGTTGTTGGCACATTGTTGGGCTGTTGGCGCGTGTATTAGCCAGTCGTCCAGATAAGGGTACACGTGTACGTGTTGCCTTCTGAGATGTGCTGAGACTGTAGATAGGCATTTGGTGAACACTCTTGGAGCTGTTGTCACCCCAAATGGCATGACCTTGAATTGGTAGTGTTGCCCTTGAATGATGAATCTCAAAAACTTTGTGAGCAGGGTGTATTGGTATATCAAAGTATGCATCTTTGAGGTCCAAAGTTGCTAGGAAGTCTCCCTGGCGAAGCAATGGTAAGACTTGCTGGAGAGTGAGCATGTGAAAATGCTCTGACAGAATGTAGAGGTTGAGGGGGCTGAGGTCCAATATTGGTCTGAGAGTCCTGTCCTTCTTTGGAATTAGGAAGTATAAGGAGTATACTCCTGTTCCCTGATGTTGTAGTGGGACTGGTTCTATGGCCCCCTTTTGCAGCATACTGATGACCTCTTGCTGGAGTAACCTTATATGTTCTTGTGACATAGGGCGGTGCACGGGTGGTATGTTGGGTGGAGTTGAGGTGAGCTCTAGGCAATAGCCATGTTGGATAATTTGCCTGACCCACTTGTCTGAGGTGATATTTAACCAGACTTGTTGAAATTGTTGTATTCTTCCCCCGATTGGTGTTACGTGGTCTGGGGGGGGGGGGGGGGGTGTCAAGAAGTCACTGCTTTGCGTTAGTGGAGGATCTATTTGCATTGCCTCCACGACCTCTGCCTTTGGTATTGTTTCCTCTATAACCCGCCCTGCTGGTGTTCTTGTTATATGTGGATTGTGTGTTAGATTTGTAGTTGGAGGATTGCTTTGATGTTCCTCGCGCTCCTCCTCTATAATTGGAGCGACGAAAGGAGCCACGGTGTTGTTGGGACTGAAGTGCTCCCATAGATTTTGCGGTTTCTGCATCTTTTTTCATTTTGTCCAGAATAGAATCAACAGCTGGACCAAATAAAAAGTCTGGGTTAATTGGCTGATTAGGAATTGTAGACTGGACTTCATTCTTAAAGCCTGATATACGAAGCCATGCATGTCGTCTTATTAGCACGCTGGTATTAATGGATCTGGCAGCTGTGTCTGCCGCGTCTAGGGCACACTTAATGGATGCATTGGTGATGAGCTTTCCCTCTTGTAGGAGTTCATCTGCCTGCTGTTTGTAGGGATCAGGCAAGTGTTGGAGAATTTCTTCCAAATTGTCGTAGTGCGCCCTATCATATCTGGCCAGCAAGGCCTGTGTGTTGGCTATTCTCCAGGAGTTTGCTGCCTGAGCGGCCACTCTTTTGCCTGATGCCTCAAATATTTTAGATTCCTTGTCTGGAGGTGCAGCCTCACCAGTAGTTTGTGAGTTTGCACGTTTACGTGCGTTTGACACCACTAAGGAATCTAGGGGTAGCTGTCCTTTGATGTATGTAGGATCTATAGCCGTCAGAAGGACCAGACTATATCACGCGGGACGTTTGTCAGCTTAAAAAAGGAGGATAAGCAAGGAGAGAATAATCTCGTGTTTTGGGTATCTATCCGTAAGCTGGAACCATATAACGTTTTAACGCCTTGAACCTACCTGGAATTCTATATCGAGTGCATACTGTTTTACCGTGTGCTGGGTCCATACTATTTTTAAACTTTTTTTCTCAGCCATTATGCTGGATGTGCTACCGAATTTGAAAATATGAATATGATTTCGCCATTCTTCTAATTCAGAACACGGTATATGCTAAGAAGATAATTTGCTGGATGAATATCTCCTGCAAAGGATAAGGAGGCAGTATACCCCTTATGACGCACTGAAAAATCAGTTTTGTGCCCGAGAAGTATTGGGAAACAGTTGTAAAAATACCCTGATGAAGGCGGTTATATACTGACTATACCGCCGAAACGCGTCGATGCTCAAGGAGTGAATTTGGAATAAGAAATCAAGGAAAATTCAAAATAGCGGTTTTATTTGAGTTTAGTCCTTTTTCCTGTAGCTCCTTTTTATTGGAATGTTGATTTTATTTATTATTGTTTCGTTCTGTATGTGTTTCCCAATTTTTAACAAATATAATGTATGTTAATAAATTGTCCTAAGATTTAATTTTACCATAGTGTTTTCACGTGTATTGAATTTTTCACTATTATCATTGCTTCCTTGTTACTTTTTGGTATTGGTGAGTTTATTGTTTGTCTGTAAGTACTTATGTATTGATGTTAATTCGCCCAAAGGGAATTAATTTTTTGACTTGTGTAGGATCTATAGGTGCAGCTCTGTATTTTTTCTCAATCCTAGGGTTTATAACCCGGGCTCTAGCAGTGTCCTTAAAGATGTCACCTGCGTGTTTTAACACCCCTTGTAGCATTGGGAGTGTTTTAACGTGTCTTTCAGATGTTGTGAGGGTATCAAAGAGGAAGTCTTCCTCAATAGCATCAGAGTGCATCTCTACATTGTGGTAGGTTGCTGCTCTATCTAACAGAATTAAATGCAACTGTATCCTCTGTGGGTGATGGCTTAGTAGGGTATACTGTAGGGTCTGTAATGGGCAGAATCCCTTCACTGTCTGGTTCCCCTCCTGTACCCCATGGCTGCGTGTCTGGCTCTGTATTTGGGTTTTGTGGATAACCAAAACCTACACCTGTGTCCTGATCTTCATTAGGATTGTAGTCAGAGCGTGTTGGTGAGGTTGGGGTATAAGGAGTAGTAGGCATAGCAGGAGTGATAGGTTCAAAGAGGATAGGAGAGGTAGCACAGTCTTTTTCTTTAGGGGGATCCTGGAAAAGTCTTGAGTTGGTAGAGACCTTTTCTTTTTAGTATAGACAGTCACTTTACCAGTTTTTGGATCAATGTAGATTTTTGACTGGTTGTCTGTGGAGGGATCTGGGTGAAAAAGCTCCTCTTCCACAGTTGTTGGTTTTGGTGTTCCAACCTTTGCTTTTTGTTTTTTCGGTTCAGTGGTTTTTGGCACCTCGACCGATTTAGGTGGTTATATCACTTTTGGTTGGTTTTCAACAGGTTTTGTTGGTTGAACGTCCTTTGGTGGCTTCACAACTTTTATCGGACCGAGCAGGGTTGTCGGTTTGATAGTCTTTTTGTTGCTTTAGAGCCTGCTGTTTCGGGTCGACGCCCTTTTTCGGGTCGATGGTTTTCAGCTCGACCGATCTCTTTTCGTCCACCTTCGGTTTCGGTTCAACACTAGTTTTGGGCGTAGGCTGGTTTGTTCCCTTTGCCGATACTTGAGGCTGATTTGCTCGATTCGATGTGCCTTTTGGAGGTTGATTCGTCGTTTTTTATTTTTGTGTTGAATCAACGTGTTTTGGCTTCGAGGTTGACTCGACGGCCTTTGACTTGGAGCTCGACTCAACTGCTTTTGTCTTCGATGTCTTCGATGTCGGCTCGACGGTCTTTGGTTTCAAGGGTACTGTTGCCTTCGAGTCGACGCCTTTAGGCTTCGACACCTTCGGTTCGACGTAATTCGGTCCGAAGACCGTATTGTCGACAAGTTTCGGTCTCGATGGACCCGATGTTGTGTGACGTGTCTCAGAGGGCTCTTTCGATATGTTTTTAGTCAAGCGATATGGCGGGGCTGTAGAACGAGGTTGTTGGTCTCGGCTAAGGCCTGCTGGCGATGCCTCGACCTGAGTCTCTGATAGAGGTGTAGTGTCTATATGGGGCGGTGTACTCACGGTTCGCCCCTCGACGTCATCGGAGCCGTCTTCAACTGCTACGATGTCCTGATCATAGTCTTCGAGATCGACGATTAGTTCTTCCTCTTCGGGGTAATATTCGAAGTCGGCCTCAGAGTATTGTTCGTCGTCTCGGTCTGAGTCTTCGGCGCTCGCTAGATCTTCTTCATCCCCGAAGACTTTATCGGGCTCCGGCGCCGAACGTTGCATTTCTTGCCTCGCCGCCCGTCGATTCCGAATAGACTTTTTAGATCTGAACTGGGCACAGGCAAGGCAACTATCTTTGTTGTGATCCGGAGATAGGCATTTGTTGCACACTGGATGCTTGTCTGTGAGCGGGAACTATGAGTTGCACTGAGGGCAGTACTTGAACGGACTGCGTTCCATGGACGGTCGGTCCACGTGGTGTCGAGAAGGCCCCGCGGCCCGATTCGAAGACTGGAGTGCAACTGAGATGTAAAAAGTGCATCGGCACCGAGCGCTTAACAATACCGACGGTATCCGAAGGCCTTTTGGACTTTCAAGAAGTTTTCTAGATTCCGAACTTGGAGAGTAGGAAAAGACATCCGAACTCAATGGCGGAGAAAAACAATCTGAGGATGCCCATGCGCACTGTAGCCTGAGGGAGGAGCCACCTATCTCGTAATACTTCGAAGACTCTTCCAGGACAACAATGTGCAATCATCCGGACCCAACACTAGGCGGTGATCTATGCACAGATATGAATTCAGCAGCCCACATGCCTCGAACACATTTTTTAGGTATTTCATCGGTTTCTCTATCTGAGTACATGTTCCATTTTAATTGGCAGAGGCAGATCACTGCAGTTGGAAAAACAGATGACACATACGTTGACGATCAACTGACGCAATTATAAGCTGTGCAGGCACCAAAGAATAATATAAAGGGATGAAAACAAAACAAAGAAATAAGCATGGGCAAAGTCCTACATTCATGAAGAAGCCAAGAACGAACCCCATTACAAGAAGAAATATGCAAGAGCACACCTGGCCAAAAGTTTGCATAAGAATCAGGTGATGAGAAACAGACGATTAAGGCCATAAGCATAAAGAGTATAGGAGGGAGAGAACCCACATGCACAAGGGTACACCTAATTGATACTGCTGTACAGTACTTTAAAACCATGTTAATAAGTCTATCTCCACAACTATGTGTTTTAAGTCCTAACTAGCTTGTAATTGAAAAGAGGAAAACAGACATTTGTCAGTTCCCTGATAACACTAGGATGGCAACAAACAGTTTATGCCTGAATGGACACATTGATGTTAATGCTTTAACATACAAATGACAAAAAAATAAAGGAAACTTACTTTTATGAATGGGAATAGGTTTTATAATATCTGGTTGAACTTGATTTACAGGTGTTGGAGGCCCTTTTCCTCCTATGTGGTTGTTTAGTACTGCAGGTGTCTGAGGCCAACCTCTCAATAGGGGTGACATACACCGTCGTCTTTTTGGAACCCCTTGCATGTTTGGTTCCCCTGGTCGTTTGTGTTTATTCTGCGGGCCTGACACAAATTCATCTGCTTCATCAATCATCATCCCCTGTAACAAAACAATATATATTAGGAAGTCTCTTTAGACTACACAATTATCTGCATTTGAAAACAACTAGAAAGATCTTTAAATATATACCTGCAAATGTCAGGTAAGTAAAGAAATATGCACAGATATCAAGAGGCCAAATTCAGATGTATATCACAACTTATCTGTCTTCCACAATTTAACAAAGGCCTAATTTTCAACATTCAGTTAGACGGAATGGCTAGTTGAAGAAAATCCCCTTATGTTCAAGTGCTCGTGTTGCTAACGGAAAGCAAGAAAAGGGGGTTGGATGGGAGTCTTAAACGATAACGCCGTAGGGGCGAAACAAGGTTTCTTTCAATAAAAAAGGCAAGCTATCTGCGGAACTCAAAACATGGACCAGTATTTAACAATGTTTTACTCATGTCCACTAGAAAATTAATTTCTCCATTTTATAGACATTCTTTACAATATATGTTAAAGTTACCTTTTTATCCATTTTGAAGGGGTTCCCAAACGTATGTAACCGTCGTGGCTGATCTGAGTCAAGTTCTCGGAGAGGGGAAGGTATATGTTTGAGGTATTCCTGGTAATTACCCATTTGGGCAATAGGAATGCTGTGAACCTGATCTGTTCAACAGAAACATTAGATATGAACATTATTCAACATACCACTGTAGCAGAATGTAATGAAATAATAAAAAAAACCTTAATGTTTATTGACCTAATGTAAGACTTTTATTATTAAATAAAAGAACCCATCTAAAGTAATTAAGACGGTCTATGTACAGTACTGGTAAACTTGAGCCAATCAAAACATTCACCTTTTCTTCTGAGCGCCCATGCATATTCTCATCACACATACACGTTCTGCGTCCATGAAGAAATGCATAGTGACACAAGGCCTGCAATCTTAAAGTTCTAAGCTTCAACATGCACAACTAACCTTCCTTTAGTCTTCAGCACACCCCAACTGTACAGAGATATCGCCTCATGTGACAAATGTAATACAAATTTCAACTTACTACAAAACACAAGAGGGGAGAGAGGTCCTTAGGACCTATGTTTCTAACTTACTAACAATTATTAAATACACATTTCCTCCACAGGATAACACTACTGCTTCAGAAATGGCACTGTGTTGATTTTTCAACCTGTAAAAATCCATAACTCAAAATGTAAATTAATATGGATCTCCTTATTGAGTCAAATTTATCATTTGACTATCAGGCAGATACCTAACTCTCCTCTGATAAGAATAAGGCTGCTCGAACACACTATACACTTAGAGAGCACCTTGGGATTTCCAGAGTAAGCCCATAAGGCTTACTCTAGAGGACAGGACTCTATATAGTATACCAAAAGGCGGTACACTGTGCAAAGATCAAGCTTCTTACAACCGGTAGGAGTATCGAATCTCTTTGAAAGAGATCAAAGCTCAGATAAAGTCTTGCCAGATGGTGGGCCAAATAACAGAGCACTGTTCGACAAAGGTGGGGGTCAAAAACTCAAGGCTTCACATACAGTGAAGATGCTTGACTTGATGGAGATATCACTTGTGACCATTATTTAAAGCAAGTTCGAAATGCATGGCGCGATTAGTTCCTCAACTTGATGCAGCTGGTGATTTGAAATCTCAACATATTGATACGATGTGCAGCATCACCAATTTCCAAACAAAGATAGCATATACTTCAAGGTTGGTTTCTGTGAGCCTATTCACCTTTGTTCAATCTCACTGAGCAGCAACCAAGTCTTGGGCTATTCACAGCACAACAATACTCATGAGCCTCAGGGAAAGTTCCCTCTTATAGTTAGCAATGTCCCGCAAGCAGACAGGCTCTTTTCAGCTCTTCAGAACCAATATTACTTGGATTAAGTTCCTCACACAACAGTAAACCATGTGTGTCATAAGAAGACTCTCTACATTCCAGACACAAGGCAGCTGTTCAAGTCAGAGCAGGGAATGTGTCTCCTCAGGCTATCGGGCAGTAACAGGAATTATTCAGAAAAACAGACTTCTTCAGCTTCAAGCAGTTTTTTCTACTGGAGGTAGCTTGAGCAGTGGATTTTAAAGGATAAGTTCATATTATCTTTGGTGTTGTACCTTTGAGATAATGAACTGTGTGCTTGTAGGCAATAGCAGGACTTGCTGCAATGGTATAAAAGGTTGGAGCCAAAACTTTTTTGATTTCCTGAAGTGTAAATACAGCTCTTGTTCTGTGCCATTGCTCAGCTCGTCATGAGCACAGCGCCACCGTGCCTCATGAAATGAAATGAAATGAATGAAACTTATATAGCGCACGACTTACCCTGGGGCATCTCAGCGCTTGCTTAGGGAACCCGTCCTGGTATTCCCCTGTGAGATAACCCTGGCAGGGTATCCACAAGGTGAAAGCCAGGCATCCCACCGCGAGGGGCCGTTGTGGAGATTAAGCAAGCTATTGCCCAGAGTCGCAGAGTGTGAACCCGTGAATCGAGAAGGCACCGGAGTGAGAATTAACCAGTCCGTGGAATTTTGAGCCCAAGACCCGCCGAGGCGGAGAATTGAACCCTGGTCCCGGGCCGAACTCAAGCTCCAGGTCTGCCGCCTCTAACCCCTGAGCCACACTTCTCCACCATGTGCTCATGACGAGCTGAGCTCATCATGAGCACACAAGCTGTTAATATAGATTTTGTGAAAAAGAAAACCTAAAGTTCTTTGCCCCATCTCTCGATCACCGGCTGTAAATGAAGGCCCTTCACCTT
This sequence comes from Lissotriton vulgaris, assembly GCF_964263255.1. NCBI lineage: Eukaryota > Metazoa > Chordata > Amphibia > Caudata > Salamandridae > Lissotriton > Lissotriton vulgaris. The sequence goes on from NC_141696.1 coordinate 1,172,328,471, forward strand.
AGCAAGCCGTAGCAAGTAACTACATTTCTATTTTTATTTACTTAACGTCAAGAAAGTGCTTTTAAAATGATAAAATACAGTCAAATTACTTTACTTTGTCTCAACTTGCAGATAAATTCTTAGTACTGCATCTCAACTTTGCATTAGTGACATGATTTAAGTGACAAGGCTGATAGGCAGTAAATTATAATTTTCAAAACTGAACGGAACATTGCTAACAAACGACTGATGGAGACGGGTTTGTTGAAACACTAATGCAGTGAGGGCGGTCATATAGCTGTGATGATCATAAGGTGAACCAAAGACACGTCTGAGCTATTCCACATTGTGATTTAGAAGTGAGAGAATTAGCATTAATGCCCTTACTTCACTCATAAGCGGTCTATGCAGGATATAACTTTACATAGATAAGTATGCAACTTGGGTTCATGCCCGGTCGATAATCGTTGCTCACAGGCTAGATGGGATTTGACACCGCTACTTACGTACACTGAATAGTCACTAGGAGACACCTTATATCAGAGTGTCCTCTTGACCACAGCACTTCCACTGGAGCTTTCCATAATGCCTATAGTAAACCATGACTGTTTCACTATATATAAACGAGCAACTGATGTGATGCTTAGTATCTATGTCTCATAATATTGTCACAACCCTTTTCGGACAGCTAATATGGAGATGATGAGAGCTGTCAAACGCTTTGAGGAATGGGCAGGAATCCTCCAAAGCAATGTGGGAGAATATTTGAACAAGGAACCTTTGTTACATGTTGAACAAGTTACCTACCTTCAGTAACACCATATCTGATACAAACACTAACTAGCCACAGATTTCTTACCTTTGAATTCCTCAGGCATCAGACTGGAGCTGTAAGATTTTTTGTTAGCATTAACCCTATGCGCCAATAGGTGGCGTATGTTTTGGTTCCGGAAGAGAGATTTGCAGCACCTATCGAGGTGCACTGACATCAGTTATTATGCACGACGTTCCACACCAGCAGGGTGGAGCCATGAAGAACACAAACTGGTGTGGAAAAACTAGGGCCCTGAAAGGGACCAGCCCTGATCCTAGAAATCTGTCCACGGAGAGGATGGATGTGCCAGTAAGGAATCAGCTAGATATAGTCTCTACCATATAAAGCATTACTGAAGGTAAGTAACTTGTTTATCTGATAGAGACTTCCAGCCACAGATTCCCCACCTTTCATTAAATACCCAAGCAATACCACCCCAGTGGTGGGTCTGGGGACCAATTTCACAGAAGGAAAAACTGCTGGACCGAAGCAGCGAAGTGCCCATCTTCACGGACCTGCCTTTCCTGACAGTAATGTTTGGTGAACGTGTGCAGGGAATCCCACGCTGCTGGCTGGCAGATGTCCAGGACCAGAACTCTGCGTGCTAACGCAGTGGTTGCAGCTTTAGCTCTCGTGGAATGCCTTCAGGGGGTGGCTTCTTGGCCAGTGCGTAGCAGATTTTGATGTAGATCACAACCCAGTGAGAGATTGTTTGCTTCTGCACTGCCCAGCCTTTCTTTGCACCAACATCCCCCACGAAGAGTTGGTTGTCCACCAGGAACTCTTGTGTGTGGTCAAGGTAGAACAACAACATTCTCTTTGGGTCCAGATGGTGGAGTCACTCCTATTCTTTAGAGGGGTTTGGAGGACCACAGAAGGTCAGCAAGTTGATGGACAGCCCTACATGAAATGGCAGAAAGGAGGTCCTTTCCTTGTGCAGAGCACCACTGTCGCTGAGAGGTAAGGCGGCTTAGATGTTAAGACTTGCAGCTTACTCACTCTACAGGCAGATGCAATTGTCGTAAGGAAGGCTGTTTTTAGTGTGCGAAGCCTGAGGCGACAGTTGTGGAGAGGCTCAAGAGGAGCACATATCAAAAAAGTGAAAACCACATTACCGTCCCAATGAAGGATAATTAATGGCAATGGAGGAAAGAGGTGGACCAGACCTCTGAAAAACCTATGCACAATAGGGTATTTAAACAAGGATCAGCCGCAAGAAGGCAGACAAGGCAAAAAGATATCCCATAAGGGTGCCCAGAGAAGAGACCCGCTGGGCAAAGGAAAGAATAAAGGGCAGGATATCACAAAGCAGGACAGAAAGGGTATCAATAAATTTTTCTGTGCACCATGCCATAAATTTCTTTCAAAAGCAGGCATATACCGTCTTGGTGGAGGGTCGCCTGCCTGCTAGAAGGACATTACAGACTTCGGGAGGAAGGTCAAAAGCTGTCAACTGCAATCGCTCAATCTCCATGCAAGAAGGCGGAGGGGGCATGTTGGGTGTAGGAATCTCCCCTGCTGCTGCAACAGAAGTTCCTTCAAAAGGGGCAGCCCGATCGGAGGATCAATGGCCATGTTCATAAGCTTGTGATACCAGACTCTCCGTGCCCAGTTAGGAGCCACAAGAATTACTTGGGCACAGTTGATCCTGATGTTTTTTGAGAACTCTGGGCAGGAGCGGTATAGGAAGGAAAGACTTACAGGAGGACTGAGCTCCACTCAATACGAAAAGAGTCTGAGCGCGAGCCGCCTTGGAAACTCCAATGCGCAAAACTGATGACATTGCGCCTTCAACCGAGGCAAACAGATCTAACTAAGGCTCTCCACACTACTGAAAGAGACCTAGAGCCACCTCTGGACGGAGATGCCATTTGTGATCTGCTAGGCATTGCCAGCTGATTTCTCAACCCTGGTGTTCAGTGAACCTGCCAGGTGTTGAACCACAAGGGATATGCCCTGCTGTTCCAGCCATGTCCAGAAACGCAGGGTCTCTTAACAGAGGGTCCACAACCACATCACTTCTTGTTTACTGCAGTACCATATAGCGATGGTGTAGTCCATGAATACCTAAACCAGCCTTCCGATAGAGAGTAGAAGGCGTTCAATGCCAGTCTGATTGCACATGGAGTCCATATTCCTTCAGGGACCAGAGTCTTCTGATCTCCACCTCTTCGAGATGGGTGCCCTATCCAAGGAGTGATGCATCTGTCACTTCGGTCAGAACTGTGGGGAAGGAGGAGGGTTTTGCCGCTCACCCAATTATGGTTTATAAGCCACCACTGCAGGTTCTTTGCAGTACCCTCTACCAAGACGGTGGAGAGCCCCACTTCAGGTCTCACTGCAGAGCCAGCATATGCAATCAGGCATGCTTCAAAAGCAGGATGGAGGAGGCCATGAGTCCAAACAGCCTCAGAATCTGCCACATTAAAATCCAGGATAGAGACTGAAACATCGGTATCATAATCTGAATATCCTGGACTCGCCACTCAGGGGGATAAGCCAGAAAGTGCACTGTATCCAAAACAACTCTGATGAAAGGGAGAGTCAGGTGTGACTGACAAGCCGATAGTGACCCCCAGTGAGTGCAGGAGGTTTGGCATAGTCTGGTGGTGGGAGACACCTTGGGTGAGCCTTCCTTAAACAACCAGTCGTTGAGATGGGGAAATCTGGCACCCCTCACCTTCGCAGATGAACTGCAACCACCGCCATCACCTTAGTGAACACCTGTAGGAAGCTGGCTCTGTATATACTATACCACATTAAGGTATAGTGTTCAGGGAGTCCCTAGAGGTATAGCAGAGGCTAAATTAGGTAAGTACCAACTGTCGTTGTGTGGGTTATCAGTTAAGCTTATCCAGAGGGTGTGTTAAGCATTTATTGTTTTCACTCAAATCAAGGAAAAATACACGCAGAGACAGAATCCAGGCCAATTAGATAAGTATAAATATATACTTAGGTTTTATTTTAGAACCAAGCAGGACTTAGCACAGGTGAGTAGAATATACTTTCAAAATGCAAGACTGTTAAGGAAAATGCAATTGTGCTTGAAATTAAAATTCTTACAGGGTTGTATCACTTTTAAATGCAGTTTGTATCATACAGTAAATACTTTTAGATTACTTTTTAGTACTGGAGGTGATATGCCTAGTCACCACACCCTAAGGGTTCTACATACAAGGTAAGTATGTCTTTATACTTTGCAACTGAATTCACTTTTTCCCCATACATCAATAGTTCTACACTAGAGTTGCACGTCCAGCGGCATTCGGGTGGCCGGTTGCAGAGTGCAGGGGCCCAACGTTAGCCAATGGGGCTAAGGGAGCCTTCGGTTGGGGTCTACTGACGAGCAGACCACTCTATTGTGGGAACCGAGCTCCTGGAGTTAAGGTCAGCACTGCAGGGGCCAATGACCAGCAGAGGAGCTGCACCACCAGCGGCACTGGGACAGCCGGGTGCAGGGTGAAAGTCAGACGTCGGGTTCCCTGTGGTTTCAAATGGAGACTTTGGTTTCTTCTTTTAGAGGAAGAAGTGGAGGACTTGTAGATCTAGGCTAGGACGAAGGCCTCTGCCCTTTGTGGGAACCAGAAAGTAATGGGAATACTTCTGGCACCCGAACCTGCTCTATGGCTCCCTTGGGGCAAAAGAACCATACCTTTCTGGTGAAGCAAGGGCAAACGATCCTCCATCAGCCGGTCATGAGATGGTGGCATAAAGGGATGGAGAATCTGCAAGACCCACTTGGCCGATGTTATGGACTGCCAGTGTGGCAGGTGGTGGTGAATCCTGTCACCAACTAGATGCCCATGATCGTAAAGGGGAAGGTTAGGAGGGCTTGGAGGCTGCAGCTGCCAGGGGGTGGTAAACTGACCAGACTGCTGGCTAAGTGACGAGGTCTGTAGGTTCCACGCCCTCATCCATGCAAAGGCTGGGAAGCATAACTGGCTCAGTGACTGCTGGGCATTGGCATGGTTGGAAGCCTCTTCCATTGCCATTAAAGGAGCGAACGGCAGATTGGGGGTGACGTGGGGCTGCTGAGAGGCCCAAGGACTTGGCAATAGCCCACAAGTCCTTAAAGTGCTCCAGTGCCAAATCTGCCCCGTCTCCGAAGAGATGAGTGCTATTGAAGGGCATGTCCATAAGGGAAGCTTGGGCAGCCCCAAAAAGCCAGCCGTTCTCAACCAGGTGTAGCGCTTCAGGGCCACTGTTGATGAAACCGCTCTGCCTAGTGACTTGGAAGAGTGCCTCCTCCGGGACCTGTTTAACCCTGGGCGTAGTTTGCGTATTAGCGCTACGCGTAGCTACACAAAGTGCACTTCGCAAGCTACGCGAACTGCGTAGTGCGGTAGGAAAAATGCTGTTCGCACTGTCTGCACAGTGTGGACAAGCATCCGACACTGTGCAATCAGTGCGAACAGCATCTTGTACAGTGCAAGCGGTCGTTTTCTGTCGCTCGAGTATATCTGTACTCTAGCGGCAGCTTTCTCAATGCGGACTGGTAGTTTCTCATTGCGAGCGGTCGCGAGCATACGCGACCACTCGCAAGGAGAAACCTGACCTCCCTGCTTTGAGAATCTCGCTGGGAGGTATATTTTCCATGCTCGCGATCGGCAACTTTATGTTGCTGATTGCAAACGAGGAAAAAGTCTCACCAGGATGTAGATTTTGCTCGCTCGCGGTCGCCAACTTGACGTTGAGGACCACGAGCAAGCAAAAAGTGCCCACTAAGCATTTTTGCACAATGCTACGTGCAATTCACGTAGGGCGTAGTAGCGCACACTACACATGCTCCGCGAGCGTAGCGTAGTCCTATACCCGGGGTTAGACCTGTTGCAGCAGATACACAACCTTGTCCCTTCAGAGTGTGGGAGTAGCGGCCTAAAAGTCATGCAGTGGTCACAGACCACAATGCTAGGCTGGCAGAAGAAAACATTTTCTTCAGCCTTTTGAATTCTTAGTACAGGGGAGCAGTAGGGATGTGCCCTGGGAAGTGGAGTCCGGGACCCCCAAGCTCTCCAGGGTAGGGTGTTGGGTGAGGAAGTTTGGGTCCCCTGGCATGGGTCGATGATGGCGAGCGATCTTCCTAATCACAGGAGCCCTTGTGATAGGTTAGGAACAGGACATCAGTGAGGGCATCACTGAACAGGATTAGGGGTTCAAATAAGACTCAGTTGCAACACCTCTGTCAAGATGTTAGTCTTGACTGTCACCGAGGGCAATTGAAGGGCAAGGGCCTTAGCAGCCCTACACACCACCATTGCGTAGGAAACCTCGCCTCCATAGCCATGGCAGGAGTAGAAAGCATACCAATAGCTGGAGAAGTATCCAGTCCACTCGCTTCATCAAGTTTCTCACAACAGTCCATGTGAGGGGGTCTCTTATGGCAGGTATTCTTCAGGGTCCTCTTCAGTGTCCAGCGAACCCTCCATCCCTTCGAGTCCTAACCCAAAGGGCTCAAGCTCCAATCTAGGATGCGCAGCTCCTGCAGGTGTCTGATGCGATGTTGGGTGGCGTACCTCCAGCTCTGTGTCCGAGTCTAGGATAAGGATGGGGCCGGCGTTGCCAACATCAGGAACGGCATCGGGGAAGATCAAGATAGTGCAACTGGTGACTGTCAGGATTCAGGAATCCGAGGGGGTCCATTAGAGCTGGAGCCGCCGACATGGACCCAGATGTGCCCTCCTACAACCCATTGGGGCCTGAAGGCACACCAGAGGGGTCAGGCCTCCCTAATATGAGGTGCATGGCCTCATAAAACTTTGGGCAGTGGTCGCTCTGGCTCCCGGAAAGGCAGGGATGTGCAATCTCTACCACAAAGTCAGGCCTCGAACAATCGAAAGTCATTAGCAGAAGGACAGGGAGAAGTCGAAAACTCTTCGACTTCCTTATCTTCTTGAGTCTCTTACCTGAATGTCCAGAGGACTTGGAGTGAGACGAAGCAGACTCTGGGCTCCAAGAATACTCCGGGGGCCATCATGAAGTTCAGGGACTGCTCTCTCGAAGCCTTTGAATTCATGGTGTGGCAATCTGACTATAACTTAGCACTGTGGCTGTGCTCCAAACACCACAGGCAGACAAGGCGCTGGTCCCTCATTGACATTGGCAGGTTCAAGCCGTCGCGGGGGTTGGATACCGTATTCCTAGCAGACATCACTATCACTCCAGAAGGAAAACACCTCAAAAGAAATTGACAAAACATTGAAAAAATACAGTCAAACAGTGACTGAGGGGGTCTCCTTACTCGAGATCAGCGCTGGTGTGGAATGAAAAGAACTGATGTCAGGGCGCATAGTGTGGTACCTTTATAGATACTGCGGACGTCACTTTGTGTGCACAACGCACCCAGAGCCGATTGGTGCAACCTACGGGCACGCAGGGATACTGCTTATGAAAAAACTTCAGGATCCAGTCTGACGCCTGGGAAATTCAAAGGTAAGGAATACTGCTATCCGATGGGCCTCCCCGCACTATTGAATTATGGGGTGCACTTTTTTTTTTAACACAAGCCGTCTCAATTTTTTTGTTGATTAAATGAAAATAAATGTAAAAGTGTGCTAAAAGGTCATGGGGTTAGATGTATTTACTGTTAGGACTTGGTGAGAACTAAAAGATGCGACTTATTAACATGTAAAAACGCAGACCCTTAGGAAGGCGTACACTACTTTTTGTGTCAAGATACATAAACAGTAATTGTCTGCTGTTAAACCAACATGTTTTCTGTTCATGCTCACACTAGCAATTGTGCACTACTGTCCTACTAGCTCTTGCTGTACTATCAATTACTCTCAGTTGTCTATGCGATCATACTTATGTTTCCTAATCAATTGCTGCAAAGGGTCATCTACTGCTCTCAAATACTTCAAGTAATCCCTCATCATTATCAAAATGAAAGTTAATTAACTTTTGTAGCGATATTGCTTGTAGTTACATTATCTTCCTGCAGAATGTTCAACTTATGAATAACCTCCATATATCATTCTAGATCCAGAAATATTTTCTTCAGCAATTTATCTTCAGTGTGACCAAGTGGCACAATGAGGATCAACTGTGACTCCATCTGTTTTGGATGCAAGTATGTCACATCAAGTAGGCTGCTTTTTCTGTGCTGCATTGAGGAATGCAGAGAGGACACAACAAAAACCTTCTAGAACAGCAACCAATAAAACACGTGCCCACTTCACGAAGCTATGTTAAGAATGCCAGCCAAAGAGACTTTCTTCACCAAAGAGTAGCATTTTAATACAAAGGATGACCTAAGGTGCATTTTTTTATTTGGTCACCCCTTTGCCCTTCTTGGCTCCAGTGAAACAGTCAATACAGCAGCTCCTGTGGGGAGATTAATAAGCGGGAAGAAGGATGGAAGAGTGATTGGTTCGCCCATGGACAAGCCAGATAACTTTTGGTAGAACAGAGAAGGACATAAGAACCAGTTTATCGGGGAAGAATGCCTTGAAAGTCGGTCAAACCAAAAGGCCTAATGTTCATTGACTATGGGCTGAAGACATTGCCATCAAGAGAAAAGCCTTCAAAGTAGGAAGTCGAACCAGGTAACTGTGCATTGGCGTGAACAGAATACTATAAGAAAAGTCAACATAATATTTAGATCCCATTGAGTATCAATAAATGGAGTGTAAGAGAACATACACAGTGAGCCTTTTAAAAAACACATCAATACTGGAAACCTAAATAGATAAGGCACGTCAGGGAGACTGAAGGTGGATCAGCTTGACGAAAAAAAAAACCTTTGACAGTAGCCACTGACAAGCCCTGCTAGGCAAGAGAGTATGAATCGTTGAAGATCTGAAAAGTCTGACTGAAATGGGTACGGACCTTCCAACACCAATGAACAATCTTGATCCAGGTAGCCACTTAAATGGGATTTGTGGCAGATTTCCTGGTAGCTAAGAATGTCCACAATTTCAAATGGACTAACTGTGGTGCCTGAGGGAAGAAGGGACACAGGATTCTACTACCCTTACTTCTTGGTCCCCAAGAAGGACTAAAGTGCAAATCCATCTGTGACCTTTGTCTCTTGAATATGTTCATTAGGCAGGACAAGTTCAAAATGGTATCCGTGCACCAAGACCGGTTAGTCTCCAATGCAGGGGATTGCTAGCATACCTGGACCTTCAGGAAGTCTATTTTATCTGCCAATGCTTCATCACAGACGTGACCTGAGGTTGGTTGTGTTGTCCCAGCACCATCAGCTCGCATCCTACGCTTTGGCTGGAGTACCGCACAATATGTTCCCACAAACCTACCAGTAGTTGGAGAGTCTGTGAAGGCAAATCTCCAAGCACTGGTCAAGGAACATCGGAGCACTAGGACCATTCTCCATGATTTGGATTTTACACTCAAAGCCCAGAAGTCTCATCTTATATCCATGTAAAGGCGAATCTTTCTAAGGGTGGTACCAGAGACAGACCCATGAAGACTTTCACTCCTCAGAGAATTGCAGATATTTGGGAGAGGCTTCTGGCGTTTGACGCAGACATGGCTTCCGGTTCAATATGACCTACAATCTGCTAGGTGTGATGAGCTTGCGCACCATGCTGACACTGTATGCCAAGTCATGTATTAAAAGCCAGCGGTGCCTGAGAAAGCAATGCCTCCATCACCAGGGGTGCCTCCAGATCTCAACTGTTGAATGTGTCCCTCCAATCAATTTGCGTGTCATTTCAGTTCTCCAGAGGTGCCGGCTACCTTAGTCAGATGCCTCCTCGTTGGTCGGGGGCACAGATCAGTGCAACATGGCACCACAGGGCTCTTTATCCAATTCAAAACAGAGCCTAAGTATGAACTTGCTGGAGAAGATTCCTCATTAAAATGAGGAACAGAGGGGTATGGGCTAACCCTTTTGGAGAGGTAGAGGCCAATGTTGATGTTATAAGAGGAGAGGAGATTATCTGCTTGCTTCAGAGTCATTATCTTTACAGCCAAAATCTTTATCAGTCATGACACGAGCACAGTAGTCTGACCCACAAAGCTCTTCCATCGGAGTAAAGCTGCAGCCCTTGAAAGGGTTTCAGCAAATGACTCATGAATTTATTATCAAAACAAGCAATAACTACCACTCAAATCATGTCTGCCGACTTTAGGGCTTTGAAAGTTGGGTAAAAAGTGATTCCGGTGTGGACACCCTAGGCAGTACTTAACACACTGAGGCTCTGACTTCTTTGGAGAAGCAGAGACTGGAGCTGAAGGTGCAGTAGAGTCAGGAAGCGCCAGGATTAGAGTCCTCAAACCACAGAGAACGAGGCATACCATCAAGGGGGAGGCTCAGAGGGCAATGGAGCAGCCTTGAAAAGATGCAGCATAGCAACTTGGAAGGGCTCGACCAACAGAGTTGGAAATTCTGGCTTGATTTTTAAGGTGGGATTCTGCTCCAATGACAAGGAAGACCCAAGCATCTTAGAACAGTGTTGGGTGTCTGCACATTTCCAGAAGCAGGACAGCTCACTAGAAGAGATCTACTTCTTTCTTCTTTGGGAAGATCTGAAGGGAGATTGTTCTCAAACAGGGGACTTGCATAAAGGGAAATGCTTCAACGCATCTTTGCAGACCTTGGCCAAAAATAGATTGCTTCCTGGTTTATGATTATGAATGCATTTAAGTGCCTTAAGTAACTGGAGTTAGAGACAGAGGCATCATGACCAGATCCAAGAGGCCACATGCAGATGTCTTGTGTGTCTGACATGGACATCTTACAGCAGCCTTGACTAGGTTCAAACCATAAACTCTTAGGAAAATTCATTTTACCTAGTTGCCATTGAGAAGCTGAAGAAATGTCTCAGTGATGCACTAAGAAGAGCTACAGAACTCTCTAGATCAGGCACAGAAAAAGAGGAACGGATTCCAGTGCATCGGTTGGCACTCTATATGCTCAGATGCCATCACATCTACAACAATAGTTGTTGCGCCTGTGGCTGCCAGGAACTACCTGGCGATGCTGGAGAGCTTTATTTGTGGAAAAATTACTGGATCCAGTCTGGCACTGGGAGGATATTTAGAAGGTGAGGAATTACATTTCTTGCACTCACTCTCAGGAATGGGGACGCCGATTACAGATAAATGTCTAAACCCTGCAATGTCAACAACGGACCCCCTTCTCCAACCCAATTAAATATATAATAGAACACTTTTCATGTAAAACAAGGAAAATGTAGGCTTGTAAAGACGATACTTATGAAATGTAGGCCTCTGCTAAAGTCTTTTTTTAAATACACATTTAAATTATACTTTGCACCCATTAATATTCTTCATATCACAAACAAGAGCTTACACCTTCTGGTATTTAAGTGAAGCTGTGTAGCAGTCCAAACTGCCTGAAGATAAAAGAATATTTCTAACCTTCATCTTGTCCTTTGAGAAATCTGCGTGTACATTTTAGAAGATTAGATCGCATTCTTGTCAGGTGATCCAACAGATTTGTTCTGGGGATATCGTAAGCATTTCTGAAGGTCTGAGGTTTTAAATCCTACAGGAACAGGAATACAAAAGAAAAACAAACATTTTATTTCACAAGAGTCACAATGTGTAAATGCTGGTTATTAAGGTTTTGTCTCTAATATTCGGTTACAGTAGGAGGGATTAAAATTGAGATCGGTTTTGAACTTGAGACAGCCTCCGACTGAACTCTTTGATTGCTCATAGCACAGGAATCACGTGAGTTCAAGGTAAGCAGATGTTTTAAGATACCCTACCAAGATGGCTGTCCCACTAAAAAACACAAACTGGATAGTATGATCACATAACCTGACCATGCTTAGACGCTATCCTCCAATGCAGGACCACTGAACTAAATGGTGTCTGAGGTAAAGAGTGACTTGCTTTGGTGGAAACTACCTTGTTTGGCTTTGTTCAGGACTAGATGGCCATGTGCTACTAATGATTCACTCCTAGTATGCTATCAGCTCTTAAGAAACCAATATCAGGTACCAGTGCTAAGAGTAAATAGAGTAATTTATCATTTACACTATTGTTGTACACTACATAGACAAACTGCTGTTGTCTCTAACTTGCAGATTTCAGTTACTTCACACTTAACTAATCAGACAACATTTTTAACCTTTCTGAGATGTTACTTTCATGTTTCAAAAATTAGTTGTCTTATATTAGAACTGTTCCATTTTTGTTGAAATACTCCTTTTACATTATTGCCATTTCCACCTATGGCACTCAACTGCTACATGCAAATGTAGGAGATAATCTTTGCGCTAACTTTTCTATACATGGATGTTTATACCATCCTCAGTGGCTCCTCGTGTGCCATCAATTTTAGTTTCACTTCCATTACCTCTCAATGGCTTAATTCTCATCCTTCTACATATATTGCAAACCTACAATCAACTAGCCCACAATCTTCTATGTGTCTCTCTCGCCATGCTCTTGTGCCTTTAATCATCCTGGGCTCCTTCCAGGTTTGTCATTTGTACTTCTGGAAATCAAACTATGGAATTCCCTCCCTCTAGAGGTTGACCGCCTATCTTGAATTTTCTTGAGCGACATTTTCCTCTTTTAATCATCTGCCTTCCTCAACGCTGTAACTTATCTAGTTACTGAACCAAGATTTAAGAACGTTGATCAGCGATAAAACAGTGACGCGTTCTAAATGTATCTTATAATTTGAATTATATGCTTTGGATAAAAGCACTTTATGAACAGATTAATTCGTAATACTGATTCAAGGCTTTCCCCTCCAAAGATTGCTTGACACAAACACTTGACTGACCAATATCGATACCTAGACAACTATTCAGTGCTTGATAATCTGCATTTTGCATACATTTGTTAACATGTGCACAGCAGCATTGCATGAATCATTAAGTACTCCAAATATAAATGTTTAGTAGCTTAACATGTACATCATTGCGTGACAAATATTCTACTTCTGGCTAACCCGTCAGGGATTCCTGGACCACAGCTATGTTCCAGAACAGCCCTCCATTCTTTAAATTAATAAGACTCTGATTGGTTACTTCGTTTCAGAACGGAGGCCAGAAAAACGCACATCTACTATGCATGTCCTTTCCCGTAAGGAAGGGCCTAGCCAAAGAAATGTAGCATAGCTGGGTGGGTTTTGACAAAAGAACAGATGTAGAAGGAATTCTAAGCTACACTTTCAAAATCAAATCAGTCCTTCACATTAAGGCACTCCCAGCAGATCATTCTGTGCTGGATAGATTTACTCGCATATTAATATTAATAAAATAAGCTATTTAAGATTAAAAAAGGAAGACCTCTGGATTAACTATAGAAGCTGCCGTTCATTTTTCATATGGGTGGAATCAGCCCAATAGCATCAGCAGCCCTCTGCCCACATTACAAAGTACGAAACAAATAGCACTCATTTCAATGAACGGTCACAGGGATAAGGAATGTCCTAAGTCACTCAACAATACCCTCAGGAATCTCCCTCACATCTATCTAAAACAACACTCCCCCCTTTACCACCACAAACTGCCCTTCACCTGAGGCACACCTCTGTATGTATGTATGTCTCGCACATTCCCTTTCTGCACTCCTTCACCAGCTCTACCACTGCCAGCAGGCCCCTTTCTTCTCACACAAAACATTTCCATCAACCTTTCAGTCTTCATACAAGTCAAATCGCAGTTAATAAAACCTTACTTCGATGCCGCCCTTCACACAACCTCCTTACCAACATCTTACCCTTGTTTTCTCTCCAAAAAGCAGTCTCCAAAATCCCAATGTTCCTAAACACAGCCTTCTAGCAATACTTTTTCCCCCTCCTCATCTGGTCACACCTCTTCTCCCAAGAAACTTTCCCTCTTTCCTTGCCCCGCGCCGCACGCACTGTTCTTTATCCACCCTTATCGCATGCCTACTAACAATCCATCAAATCAAATAAATGCACACTCATCAATACAAGATCTGTCAAGGAAACTGGATCACACTCAACGCAAGATCCCAAACTGGCTATTCATGACAGATGTCAGCCCTATCTTTCATTACATAATTTCTCCAGGAACAAAAATATTTTCAAGGACTATACAAACAGGAGAGCATGAAGCGTACAGTGAGACCTAGTTATCCACATCGCACCCCTTCTCACAACCCATTCATTTTTGTTGCAATTGAATGAAACCCCTTCCTTGGCAGAAGCAACATCTGACACTCATTTACGTACCTTCTCTACACAACACCACAGTAGCTAGCAGAAATCGTGTTGAACGCAACAGTCAACATCCTAAATCTCTGTGTTACCATTTTTCTGCAATTTAAATACTTGGTTGCTGGTTTGCCGTTGCTTATGGTAAAACCCTCTTGAAGGTATATAACATAACATGTATTTGTAAAGCACAGGTTCACCCAAGGGTATCTTGGCGCTGACTAACAGACGTTTATTGTTACCCAAATCAATTGTACTCATTTTATCGACTTCAGAAGGATGAAAGACTGAGTGGACCTGCCGGGATTTTAACCTGTGACCATGAGGTCGAACAGAGACCATTACAGTGGATGCATTAATCCAATAAGCCACCAGACCCAGCTATCAACATTTCATCTGACCTGCCCACTCAGGTGGGACAAACCCTTGACGCTGCTTTGCAGCCCCTGGGACAGAAAATATTACAAAGCTCAATGGCCTGATGTCACTTCTTAAGTGTGAACACCACCCCGTCCCATTCACCATCCGTACCGGAAGGCATAGTTTTGCACCTTAAGAATGTAGAGATTCAAATGTTGGGCATTTGCCCCCAATCTAGTCTCCTGTTCTCTGTGAAAACTATGGAGCATCTGTAATGCAGCTGTTGTATGACGTTGAGTATATGGCACAGGCACAGCTCTGTTTTGCCTCACAATCTGTACAATCACATGCCTGGAAGAAGTGTTGTATTCTAATCCTCAATTAGTACATAAAAGCCAATTTGCTCATCTGCTCGACATTTATCATTTCAATCTTAAATCAATGTTTCACAGGGGATTTTAGTTTCTCAGCCCTGCTCAATGTCCTGATGTTCTTTAGGAAATCCTCACCAGCCAAGACGTTTGACAGAGCCGCCGACCCTCAAAGCTGCAAACAAAGCACTGGAACACATGGAGGAATGAAACAAACCTTGAGCAAAGTTAATTACAGCACCTTGCATATTCAGGGAAAGAACATTGAAATCCACGCAGCGCTAATAGTTTTCCCATTTCATGGATGCGTTTTGCATCTCCAGTGAACACTTCAGGATAATTTATGGCTTTAGAAATCCAGCAGCCTGTCCCGAAGAAACAGCCTTTCTGACAAGTGCTGGAAAACTGCGCCCAAACATTAAGGTAAAAGCCCAGAATATGGATGCTTATATTGCTGCCAGATTGTTTTTTGATAACCTTCAATCTCCAGACCCCAAACCCCTCTTGGGGGAAAATCATTAAATGGAAAGTCGATATTGCTATCATGTTAACCAGACAGACTTGTAGAGGTTGTTGGGGAGGGGGGGGGGGGGTGGGGGGGGGGGGGCACTGCTGGAGGCTGAAGTGTAGGTCTACTTGTTTCTAATGCTATGTCTGCCAGTGCTATCGCTTGACCACAAGCCTGCTAATAATGTAATACTGTACTCGTCAACTCTAATAAATACAACTTCCAAACAAATAAAGTCTTATACCTACCCTATACTTCACAAGTTTGGACTTGACATCAATGACCCAAACAATTACAAACGAAAATGGACACTTCAGATCAAAGCTCAGTGGATGAATGGGATAGTTGCAGCTCAAAAAGTTCAACTTTGGCACAAACGTCACTTTGGTGTCACATGTCAACCGAGGCAAGTTATTATTATTTTTTTTCAACAAGTCTTCCGACTCCACATATCATTTCGTGGGGTTCCCGTCTAAGGTGCACCTCTTTCGCATTGCATTCTCCTCTCTCAGCTATGCCAAGGGAACATTTAAAAAACCTCTACAAAGACGTAGCAGGTACACTAGTTACTTTCAAGACTCACTTCTCCCTCTCTGCCTCGAATTACGAAACTTCCAAGGAAGAGAGCAAATTCCTTATAATGTAAGCTGAATTGCTACTGCAGAGACATAGCCTTCCCTCAAAGGACAAAGTTTAAACTGAAATACCTCGATTTCTCAAATTACACTTGGGTGATCCCTTATATTCACCTAACTCGGTGTATACCTCGATAATCCAAAAAGAGCCACTTTAAATGAATGCAAAATTAGCATATAATCTAAAAAAACTCCAAGACAACTGTCCAACTAAACATACTAAGACATAACTGGAGAAAATCTGTACTAATGCACAGCAGCTACCTCTTCTCGCAGATGAGACCATCCACAATATACCTTTCAACCAATCACCAACACTAATGATTGAAATCTACTGGACAACGGACCAGTGCCAGGAGCACTTTGTGGCAGTTCTTCGCAATACAAATGTTATATTACAAGAGCATACATGATGGGGGCGTATTTGGTTAAGCAAGTGAAGATTTAAGATACTATGATAGACTAAACAGCACTCACCTTATTCAGCAAAGCTATCTGAAAGCCAGCATACTCCTTCATGTTGAGGTCTAGCAGCCGATGTGGGATTTCACCAGTGATTCCTTGCAGCAATTCCTTAAAATCTTTTCGTTGGGAAAGCGATAGAGCATGTGATCTACTCCTCACCTTAATCCCCATTTCTTGCACAACTTTTTTGCCAACAGAGCCAATTACTCGATCACATTCAATTTTAGCCTAAACAAAAGGATAAAAAATACAAGACATAGATAAAACTTGGAATAAAAAAATCATTTGAAGGTAGAAACTTCATGGGGATACACCTATGAAAGACACCCCTAATACTGGAGAAACACTGAGTCCCCAGCCCTTGTCCCATTACCAAACTGAGTTACAGCATCAACAAGCAATCTGCTCTGGGAAAGTGATTCAATCTAGCTGTTCAATAAAGCTAGAAGCCCCCCCTCTCCCCAAGGGAATGTGTCATACATGGGAACATCTGCTTGTCTGCATTTGTGCATCCCCACTAGTTCCCTTCTGTAAAAGAAGGAGTTGTATATCAATGTGACTAAAACCAGATTTTGATTTCATAAGACTATAGGATGCGGAGATAGACCTGTTCACAGCAGTCTTGATCCATGGGAAGCAGCCCCTCCCCCCCACGGATGTCATGAATGAGGGCCCGCTACAGATGGCATAAGGAGTACTAGAACTGGGGAGGCAACGCTGGAGTAGCAGAATTATGGTAGAATCTAGGATTTCTAAGATTTCAAAGAAGAAACTGATCCGCAAAATGTGAAGAGAGACAGAGGGTAAAACAATAAATGGTCACTGCATCATTATTTCAAGGTGTTTTATAAAGCACTTCCATGTGAGCAAACGGCCCACTTTAGGGCACTGAGAGCAGGAAGTATGTGAGAGCACAGAAAGATAGCAGGGAAGGAAGTGTAATTGAAAGATGAATGAGAGGGGAATATTCAATTCAATTATGCAATGTCGAAACGAGGAAACAGTGAAGGTCAATTGCCTTACAGTACGATGGTGAGATGAACATTTCTGCCAACAGACGGTTTTCAGGTCTTTCCTAAACGGACATTGCTTTCTCAGTGCAGGGGCTATGTTATGCAAAGGAGAAGAAGACATTTGCATTGTAGTGCAGTTTTTTGCACAAACTGAAAGAGTTGATATATAGGTGCATGTACGTATGTAGCTTTTGTATTGTGCAAACATACCCGAAAGGCAGCAGAGTGCTGTGTAAGGTCAAAGGCAAGCATAGTGTCAACGAGTGTTAGGGGAGGTATCTGGGTTCTACTGATAAGAGCTGGTAGCTCTGAAATTACGTGTTGGCTAATACAGTAGCCAATGGTTGGAGACAGCCACAGGCAGATTTGAGTAAGGCTTTATGCATAATAGATACATACACATTTTTAACATTACTTTGAGTTGTATTGGTAGCCAAAGCAGATTCATCAATGGTGGCAAATCTGGGTCAAAGGTGAAAGCGGACTCTAGCTGCCTGCCTTTAAATACTCTATAGTTTTTTTTTAAATCTCCTTGAAACACTGAATCACCTTGGATCAGAAACAGATCAATGTCTCGCCAACATCATACTTAATAGATGGAATCAAGAACTTCAATGGATGTACTACTCACGGGAGTAGTGCAAAGCCTACTGTGGTTTTCCTCTCCTAGGCAAAGAACATGCACATTATGGGCACATTATGGGCAATTAGCCCCAAATAGCCCATAACATGTCCTGGATAACGGCCCATTTCAATAATTCTTTCAAATACTAAAGAGGGATGCAGTATAGTTTAGGCAGACTATTGCCACTCTCTGGGCCTTCCTTTATAGCAGTCCTTCTGGCTTTTGGGGCAAGAAAGACTTCTTTAAAGGCAGTGTTTTGAAGGGAAGAATATGATCTGTCCCACAAGATAGTGAGAGAGATCCCTTCAGTGATTGCCTGCCATCTCCCAACCCAGAACTGATGAGTGGGATGTGACTGCAGTTGGGGCACCCGACCAGAATGAGTAGCGCATGGGACAACAATTCTCCAACTACTGCTCTACCAGGTCCAGCTTGGCATTTAAGACGAGCTGATGCATGATTCTTGTCCTTAAGGATCACCGAGCCAGAATCGTTTTTTCCAGTAGGGGGTGTACGAGCAAATAGCCAATAATCTCTCTAGGAAAGTGAAAACTTTTGCAAATCCAGAGCTCAGAATGGCTCTGTTTAACTGAATCCTCATTAAAGGCATCAAGAAGGATTTCAGGTAGTTCACCAAGCAACCAAGAAGAAATAGTGTTGCAAGGGCCAGGATTTAGGGTGGACTCATAGCCCCAGAAATAAACTCCTATTAACCGTCCCACTAGGTAAGTGTAGTGGTGGGCTTTCTGGAGATGTAGAAAGGTAGTCCTAAACATAAGCAGAATTTGGGATTCCAATTGCCTACCCACCCTAATCACTTGCCAAACGAAATTAATCTCATAAATTGAAGCAGAGATTAATAGTTGGAAACAGGGGAACATCTTTGGGACTTGCTAACCTCTATTAAGGACTGCGATCAAGCTTGGTCTTTCAACTAGAGGACCTCCTCTTAACTAATGTTGAGGTGAAGGAAGAAGTTGCTCGAGATTTGTATCGAAAGGCCCCTCTAAACTTGAAAGACTGAAGAGATTTTGAATGCTAGACTCTGACCTGGCAATTATAGTTTGAATGGCACTTGGCGATTTCAAAAAGACCTTGTTAGTCTTGCAATACTAGAGAACCTCATCAGAGCTTAGAGCGCATGAGACAGTGCAAATGAGGTCCCAGCATATTAGTTTCTCCTTCGCTACTTCTCTGCCTAGGTTGAGGATAAAACTCCTTCTGGGCATAGTTGTGTAGCGGTCACATTTGTGCCCCAATCATGCTTCACAGTTCATCATGACAGCATTGACATTTGCCTGAGTTGAAGATATCAGCACTCCAAACATTCTACTTTGCTGCGAGGGAGGGCAAGTCTTTTCCTTTCAAGTAAATGGCATTAAACATGACAGAGAGCTGGTGAGTTTCTAAACATAAATATAGGTGTGTCTTTGGGTATTTCTAGACTTTGAAGCAACTGATTCAGATTATGGCTCTTTTAGTTCTCGACAGTGAGTCTTTAATGAGGACTGTTGGTTTTGGTGGGTAGAGCAGGGGCCACCTCAAGTACCTACAATGCCAAATTTCCCATCCATGGTATTGAGGTCTTGACTGACAGAACCTTAAGAGCCTTGACCTACACAGTGAGGTACCACGTAAATGGGTGCAGGTCAAGCTCAGTGGTACCAGGCCTGAGGTCATTGTCTATGTCCCCAAGCATGGCCTCTTTAGGAGAGGAGACAAACTCACAATTCTGCTGGGCTAGTTTGTGAGTTTTGAGAGTAGACTCTAATGAGGAGAAGGACATGTATCTGCAGTGTACCAAAGGGCATGTACACTGAATTCTTTGTGCCAGTAAGCACTGCAAGTGCATTGCACCAGAGGCAGTGTAAGCTGAAAAGGAGCAGCATAACGGATCGTCCAAGTTTTGATATTTGTCTTCAAAGCATCCAGGAATGTCCAAACTGAAATTCAAAGTCTGGTTTAGAGTTTTGAGTTTTAATTGGAAGGCTGCAGCACAAACAAAGTCAAAATCAATATGCTGTTCCTGATCCAATAGGTCAGAGCTGTCAACCCGGATAACCACAAAGTCCAATTCTCCTAAGAAGTGGACAATCAATGAGAAATCCTCAAGTGATGGAGTCCCAAGAACAGAGACAGCTTTACTAGTGGCAACCCCCACATTTCCTGGGACTATACAAGGAACACCTTTGTGAATGCTTCTTCTAAGGTCTGGAACGGGAGTCTGCAAAGACAGTGTCACATATACTGTTTCTACGTCCCAAAACCCTCTCAAAAACAAGAAGTTGACGGCTGGTAAAGTTGACAGCTGGATGCAGCTGATTACTTGCCTATACTGCTTCTTGTCTCAGGTGGAGCAATGTTTGTGTGAGTAACATGGAGGAGATGGGCTCAACTTGCAAAGAGGCTTCTCAGTATTCAACTCTGCAACCTTTCCTTCACAGCAGCCCAATTAATAGAGACTGATCTAGGATCATACTTAGAGGGTGGAGAAGTTAAAATCTCTACAGGTCTTGGCAGGCTGGGGCTATGCTATATCGCCCAATATGTGAGGTGGGTCTACCTTCTAGTCCAATCGCCAAAGAATCACCACAGGCAACTCTGAAGGGATCCCTGGGAAGTGTGCTCAAAATGTCTGAAATAAGTCAGCAGTATCTGGCAGAGTGGTGCAATTCCATGGTGCAAACTGGGTTGAGGATGTTCAAACCTAGCCCTGGATCAGGAAACGATAAGACAGATCACTACAGAAAGAAATAGTTTGATCATTGACTAGTAATAGTTTGGAAATCCTTTCCAGGAAATTCACTACAGGGTTTGGATGAAACTTTAGCTCCGCTGAGTTTCTGGCACCACCTGCTAGGAGCCATTGAGGATAAGATTAATTAAACCTTCCTTTGTGGCCAACATGGACACATGGGGCACAGCATTCCATGAAAAGGATGACTTGTTACCTCCGTACCTGAAGGATGCTCCAGGTACATCTGGTGTGAGATTCCACATAGTCCTGCTTTATTAAAGATGAAATTCAACATCTCTAACAGGGAAGGGCAGCACTTAAACTGCATGCACACCAGAGTTCAAGAGTACTCTTGCCCAAAGAGAGTACCCATAGCAAAGGTGTGCACAACCTGATTGATTGTTCTACATAGAGCAGATGCAGAGGTTTGCTGGTCAGATGCTGCAAACAGCCTGTGACACTACATGCATGGCTTACACCTGAACTGTAATGGCATATGATAATGTGACAAAGCATCCAAAATATTCAGAGGAAAGCTTGAGGCAGGAAAAAGCTGGCTGGGGCACAAAGTAGGTTCCACCTCAATACCGATGGGTGGAATAAACTGCACTGGCCAGGAGTTGAACCTATGCATGACATACCTCTGTATCTGTAGCACTTACAAGGAAAGTTTAATTGAACAGTGACAGCATCACAACTAGTCTGTTCTGAAAATACAAGAGTTAAAACACGGGTGTAAGAACAATAGTTACTTACCTGTAATCTGTGGTTCTCCAGTATTGGTGTCTTTCATAGATTCACATGCCTGAATCATTCCCCGTCGTCGGAGTGGGAGTCCCACGGTATATAAAAAAGCAGTAATATGCCATTTGTACATAGTAAATAACAGTTATACCCAACCAGGAAGTAAAGTAGCCCCAGTTACAGTGGAAAAAACTTCCACATTAGTGACTATCCAAGTCATTATGTATAGACCAAACTGCAGCCAATCAGGCCACAGCTCCCACCAGAATGCTCTCCCCAGAGACCCAGGCTCTCAGATTTTGTAGCACCGGAGTGTACCTGAGTATACATATATATATATCCATAGCCTGAGTGAGACTCTGAGGGGAGGTGGGTGGGTGCATGTGAATCTATGAAAGACACCAATACTGGAGAACCACAGATTACAGGTAAGTAACTATTGTTCTTCTCCAGTATTAGGGGTGTCTTTCATAGATTCACATGCCTGAATCAGAGTAGTTAGCAGTAATACAATACATCGCTCTTGGACGCCAAGCTACACAGTTTTCATGCATGAACATAATGTAATGCAATAACATATTAAAGCGTCAAAAGAGCAAGAGGAGGTGGGAGAGATCATCAGAGGCTCACCTTATTGAAAAAGATTACGCAGGACTGCTCTTCCCACCGAGGCATCGGTATCACTTGAAGAATCCAGACAGTAATGCCTTGTGAATGTGTGCCTGCTGGACCATGTTGCAGCTCTGCAGGATAGGCACACCAGCAAACAAAGCAGTTGAAGAAGAGACTGCTTTCGTAGAATGAGCTCTAGGTAAGGTCTGTAAGGGTTTACCTGCTTGTTGATGGCAGAGCCCTATCGTTGATGAGACCCACCTAGCGATAGTCTGTTTTGTCACTGCACAGCCTTGTCTCAGTCTGCCATGCGCTACAAATAGCTAATCCGTCTTCCTGATGGCAGCTGTCCTTGAAAGATAAAACTTAAGACATCTCTTGATATCTAATGAGTGTTAAGTCCGCTCAGCTGGCGACTGCGGAAAAAATGTCTTAAGTATCACTGGCTCATTCAAATGAAAATCCAATGGTACCTTGGGCATGTACTTCGGGTTAGTGCGCAGTATCACAGAGTCATTCGTGAATTGCAAGAAAGGTGGTTTAGACGTGAACGCCTGCATGTCACTAACCCTTCTGGCTGATGTTAACGCCAGCAGTAATGCGACCTTCCAAGTGATGAACTTCAGATCAACTTTATGGATCGGCTCAAAGGGATGGCGCATGAGCTGAGCTAGTACTATATTCAAATGCCAGGATGGAGGTGGCCGACTTATTGGTGGAAACATACGAAATAAACCCTTAAAGAATTGCTGGATTATTCTTGAGGAATATAGAGAATTCGTACCATCCTGACGGTATCGGGATATAGCCGCTAAAAACACTTTAAGTGTTGAGTGCGCCAAACCCGATTTAGCCAACTGCAAAAAGAAGGGTAAGATCTTTTCCGGTTCAGCATACATGGGATGTAAATTCATAGTTTGGCACCAAGCACAAAAACGCTTCCATTTAAGCTTGTAAGTTTTGTTCGTTGAAGGCGCTCTAGCATTGGCTAGGACTTCTTGACAGTCTTGTGGAATGTTCAAGCTCATGGTGTTGAGGAGCCAAGACGATAATTTCAGAGAATGAGGGTCTGGATGATATACCCTGCCTTCTTTAATTGTCAGAAGATTTGGAATTTGAGGCAGCTGGACTGGTTCGCGTTCTGAGAGAAGAAGAAGCTGTGTGAACCAATATTGTCGTGGCCACCGTGGAGCAATCAAAATTATTCGACACGGTTGTCTTCTCATTTTCTTGATGACCTTGGGAATTAATGGAATTGGCGGGAAGGCGTAGGCAAATATCCGCTCCCAATTCATTGACAGAGCATCCCCGCAAGATTCTCTGTGGGGAATCCAGCTCGCAAATTGTGTACATTTCTTGTTCCGGTATGTTGCGAAAAGATCTAGATCGGGGTGACCCCATCTCTGGAAGATCCGATCCAGCGCTGGTTGATGCAGTTCCCACTCGTGAGTGCTGCTCTTGGATCTGCTCAGGGAATCTGCTAGCACATTGGCTACTTCTGGAACATGCACCGCTGACAAGTTGATGTTGTGATCCAGAGCCCAATTCCAGATCTCTTGAGCCTGCTGGGACAACCGGGCTGATCTTGTGCCCCCCTGCTTGTTCAGGTAATGCATGCTCGTTGTGTTGTCTGTTCGAATCAACACTGTCGAGTCTTCCAGTATCGCTTGAAAAGATTTCATGGCGAGGAAAATGGCCCTTAATTCCAATAAATTGATGTGCCATTTCTTTTGCTGTCTGTCCCATTTGCCACTGATCGCCATCCCTTGAAGGTGAGCGCCCCAACCTTCTAGCGAGGCATCCGTGGTTACGATGAATCTGGGGACTTCTGCGAGGAAAGCACAGCCCACCTGTAGGTTGTGTTCCTGACTCCACCACAGGATTGCATTCTTCATTCGAGGCGTTAAGGTGATGATATCCTCGAAGGAACCTGATACCTGCACCCATTGGTGACCGAGTTCCTCTTGCAAGGGTCTCATTCTCAGACGACAGTTTGGAGTGAGAGGGATGCACGATGAGATCATCCCTAGGAAAGATTTGAATTTTCTAACAGAAACGCACTCTTTTCTGAGGAGTGCAGTCGCCATCTTTTGAATCTTCTCCTGTCTTTCGCTTGAAATGAAGACCTGAGCGAGCTTGGAATCCAGCGTTGCTCCTAGGAAAAACTTCCTTTGTGATGGTACCAGATCTGATTTCTCGAAGTTCACTGAGAAACCCAGGCTTTGAAGCAGGCAAAGGCATTTCTGGACATGTTTGCTTGTTGTGGTGTAGGAATTGGCCTTGATAAGACAGTCGTCCAGATATGGGTATATCTGAATACCCTGTAATCGTAAGTGGGCCGCTACAGGTGCCAACATCTTTGTGAATACCCTCGGGGCTGAACGTTGTCCAAAAGGAAGCACCTTGAATTGGAAATCCCTGCCAGCCACTCTGAACCTTAGGAACTTCCTGTGCCTGGGGAAAATGGGTACGTGGAAGTAAGCATCCTGAAGGTCGAGTGCTGCCATGTGGTCCCCTTCTGTCAGAAACTGGAGGATCTCCTGGAATGTCAACATTCTGAACGTTAATTTTTTGATGTATTTGTTGAGGGCACGCAAATCGAGGATGGGGCGCCATTCCCCCGATTTTTTGCGCATCAAGAAAAAACGAGAGTAAAAACCTTTTCCTCTCTGATGTTGAGGTACTCTCTCGATTGCCTCCTTTCAAATCATTGTATTGATTTGGATGAACAGCTCTTTGAGATGTGTTGGGGGCGGTCCTTTTGGGGGTGAATTTGGAGGGGTTTATACAAATTCCAATATGTGGCCCTTGGAAACCACATCCAGGACCCATCTGTCTGTGGTAATTTTTGACCATTTTGAGCAATGTAGGGATATTCTTCCTCCAATTTGTTTCTGGCTGGGACAAAGTGGTGGCAGGATGTGTTCCTCACTTTTTGTTAGTGTTGTCTCTGCCCAGATATGTTGTTTTCCCTCGGGGCTGTGAATAATTATTTCTTCTTTGGCCATAAGGTTGTTGCTTATATGGCTGGTACCTCTGGTTATTTTGGTTGTTTGTATATGATCGTTGTTGGTAATATCCTCCTTTATTTGTGAAGTTACCTCTTCCTCTAGCACCACGAAAGGAAGATTTCGGGTACTGCAGAGTACCCAACGATCGTGCAGTTTGTGTCCTTCTTGATGGCTTGCAAAGCCTCATCCACATGCGAGCCGAATAGGTACTCGCCATCATAAGCCATATTCAGCACCTTGGCTTGCACCTCCTGCCTAAAGGATGGAGATTTCAACCGTCCCTCTCTTCTAAGGACTGCAGCTCCTGCCAACTGCCTGAATCCTGTAGCTGCTACGTCGACTGCAGCATCAATGATCTCCGACGAAGCACACTCCCCTTCCTGCAGAATTTTTGTGGCTTCGTTCCAGTCCGGTTCAGGCAGTTTTTGAATGTATGGCGATATGTCTGACCACATCTGCCTATCATACCTGCTGAGAATTGCCAGCGAATTAGCAGCCCTAACTGTGGTCGCAGCAATAGTCGATACCTTTTTCCCAATGGTATCGAGTCGCCTCCCATCTCTGTCCGAAGGAGTGGAGATCTGAGATGACGGGTTCTTTGCTCTCTTTTGAGCTGCTTGCGCAATGACTGACTCCGTCTTGGCCTGGCCGATCAGGTAAGCAGGTGAAGAAGTTGGTGCCCTGTACTTTTTATCCACTCGCTGTAAAACCGCAGGTAAAGAATTTGGTGTGGCCATGATCTTTAGACCTTCTTTCCAAATAAAGTCTATAATAGGAATAGACCACTTTGCCTCTGAGACAAACTCTTAATGTCGTACAGGAAACATTCGTCCTGTTTAGCCTCCATGGTAATGAGAAATCTCTTAGTTGCTTTGTCCATAATCCTATGGAAATTTGCAATATCCACCGGTGGTGACTCAGCTTTTGGTTGTTCATCTGGAGAAGGTGTGTCAGCTTGATAATCTTCATACTCCGACGAGTCCGTTTTATCTAATTCACCTTCTTCATGAGCTTCCTCATCAGTATTCTCAGCCTCCGTTTGGTGGTAGGACACCGGTGTTGACGGTCGGCATGCTCCGCTTCTTCTGTCATTGTAGCCATTGGAGTCGGGGTTACTCGAGGCCGTGGAGAAGAGATTTGTGATTCGCCTGACTCTGAAGGCGGAAAACGGCGATAATAATCGCTCAACATATACTGCAAATTTTGGAAAAGTTCCATTGGCATTTGCATCCCTGGTGTTGGTTCAGTCTCCAACCTAGGCGGTTGTATCACTTGCTCCTCTTCCTCCTGATCCTTTATTTGTATAAGCAAATCAGATGGGCTCTCAGCTGCTTGAAATAACTCATCACCAGATTCATCTTCCTCAGAATCCAAGAGCCTGTCTGCCATTTTTAGTGGCGACATAGATGCAGACTGTGATGAACGCTTTTGTAATAGTGCCGCAGTGGTGGCTGGAGATGGCAGCGTCATCACATTGCTCCTTGCTGACCAAACTTGAAGATCTGTGCAAGATGACAGCTTTGGTGTTGTTGGATTCTCTTGTGCCTTTGTGAATTCTGTTTCTTGTGGCTTTGTCTTCGTCGTCAACGATGTACTCGACGACGATAATTGCTCCGTCAACGACTGTGGCTGTTTAGTCTTCGTCGACGAGATGGACTTCGTCGTCAACGAGGGGACCGTCGACGGGACCACTTTCTTCGTTGACGGGGCCGTCGGCGGGACTATTTTCTTCGTCGTCGAGGCCGTCGACGATGACTTCGTCGACGGGGCCGTCGACGAGGTCTTCTTTGTCAACGATGGGATCGTCGACGGCAGCTTCGTCGATGATGATGTCGTCGTCGGCGGCAAGGTCTTCGTCGACGGTAAGGCTGTTGACGGCAAGCTTAGTCGACGCTGGTATTAGCTTCGTCGACGGAGGCTCGTCGACGAGAGGTGCGACTATTTTCGTCGACGAGATGGGACGAACCTGGACATGTACAAAAGTTGGAGAGGACGCTGAGGACATCACCATAGAAGGTTTTGGTGAGGAAAAAGTCATAGTAGAAGTCACTGCAGTGGCTGCCTGACAGGAAAACGGCAGAGTAGTCGCTGCCTAGGTCACAGGCCTCCGAGGTGACACTAAAGACGCAGTCTTTTTTGATTCTGTTGGCCTCACAGATTTCTCAGAGGATTTTTTCATTTTTGAGGTAGAAGGCTCACCAGCGTCTTCAGTGAGCTGGGCCTGTCTTGCCACCTTAGCCTTAGGAGTAGTCACCTTACTCTCAGCCATCCTCTTTCTAGATCCCATAGAAGACCCTGAGGCCAGACTTCCTACCTCAGAGAGTGGGTTATCCTTATCTTTAATCCGCTGTATTCACAGCAGCAGGCGACCCTCTCTGTCCCTGAGGGTCTTTGGAGGAAAGGTGCGACAAATCTTGCACTCCTTAGCCTGATGATCAGGGTACAAGCAGTAGATGCAGAGAGTATGCGGATCCTCCTTAAACAGCCTTGCTTTTCCGCAGGATTCACAGGCCCTGAACAGGGACTTTGATTTAGACATGTTAGAAAGTGAAATCTTTCAGAAGTAGAGAAAAAACTGAGCAGAGCTCAGAGAGACTCCCTATCACACGACGTGCGGTAAAAAATCTGAGAGCCTGGGTCTCTGGGGAGAGCATTCTGGTGGGAGCTGTGGCCTGATTGGCTGCAGTTTGGTCTATACATAATGACTTGGATAGTCACTAATGTGGTAGTTTTTTCCACTGTAGCTGGGGCTACTTTACTTCCTGGTTGGGTATAACTGTTATTTGCTATGTACAAATGGCATATTACTGCTTTTTTATATACCGTGGGACTCCCACTCCGACGACGGGGAATGATTCAGGCATGTGAATCTATGAAAGACACCCGTAATACTGGAGAACTATGCCTACATTGAAAACTAGTTAGCTTTTGGAACAGCAAGCTTTATGGAAACGAAAGTCCTGATGCACACTGCGGCAGGCAAGATGGCGGCCGCTTGACCTGAGTGAGCGTCTCTCCCTGTTCAACTGGGAAGTATTATGGTTATTTCAGAGTGCGGAGGAAGAACCTGTGCAAGAGGATTGAAGCAGCGGTAGCTACCTCGCAGTTACCTTGCTTGGGGCTTGTTTGGAGGACTGTATAGCGGAAATTCGATGGTGTTGGATCTCCGAGACCTGAAGCCGTGGCTGAGGGCGGCGCGACTCTCCGTAACTCTCCTTCGGAGCCGGGCTCACCTATGGTCTTGGAGGGTGTGGTCTGTTGCGGATCAGGGGTGTGAGGCTGCGGAGCTTGGAGGTTTGAGAGAGCTAATGCCGCCTCGGAGTAACGGGACGTCTAAAGCACCAGAAACTGCGGAGGGTTCACCCCCGGCTTTGCGCAAGATTATGGCCACTCCTGCGCTGGAGAAGGAAAGAGGCGATAAAGTTGAAAAAACAGAGAAAGGGGGTCCTCTGACTGCAACTGCCACTGCAACTGCAACTACAACAGTCAGTCTAAAGAAGGGCTCACTAACGGGGAAGCCTGGGGATAAAAAACATCCCCCTCCCAGTATCAGTACCAGCGATATAGTTACGAACAAGGGGAACGGGACTACAGCTTCAGGGGGTACAGGAAGAGTGAAGCCAATTACAGTCCCTGGGATGTTCTCGGGGAAGGCTCCACTGGTAAAAAACTTGAAAAGGTGGGAAAAGTGGAAAATGCTACAGCTGCATTAGGAGCCTCAAAAGATACGGATATGGAAACCCCCAATGTCCAAGACGAGGTAAAAAATGGGATCTCCCATATTGTCACATCTGACCCACCCGTTATTGTGGACCCTACCCCGGGAGAGAGTGAGGATATTAACTTTCTGCAGAACTCAGAGACCAATGAGATGGATCAAAGGTAAGTACTTAACTTTTTAACTCCCCCAGGAGGGAAACAAGCTTTGGGAGTTAGTCAGGATGCTCTGGATGGCGATGGTTTCTTTTCTGTAGCAGAAGATTCAGAATCAACAGTGAGCTCTGCCTATCAAGATTATACCTCGGATGAAGAGAGTGGCAGTCCACCTAACACTGGGAATACTTTAAGGAGGGTGACTCCGCGACATACTAAAGGGAAGAAGGTGGCTGGACGGAAACATACAGCTTCTGAGAGTGAGGGTTCTGAGGCCACAAAATCTCCAATGGGGCTATTCTCATGTTACTACTAGCCTTGCAGGGGCAGAGGGGTTGAGCACACTGGAAGAACTAGCAGGGGGCCCCAGAGGGGAGCCGGACTCATCCCCCCCAAATTCTTTGATATATGCAGTGTTGAAATCCATTCAGAGCGAAGCTCTGCAAGAACATAGGAGGGCCCAACTGGCGACTATGAAAATACAGGGGGCCATTCGAAAGAACACGAAAGCCTGTTCTGAGGTTATTGCAAGGACGACAGCCCTTGAAGAAAGGATTGTTGGGCTAGAGGCCGGGCTACAAGGGGCAGTAAGTAAAACCACGGCCAATGATGAAAAGTTTAATGATATAATGTGGAAGTTGGAAGAATCCGAAAATCGGGCGCGCAGAAATAACCTGCGATTGTTAGGAAGTGAAGAGAAGGCCGAAGGGCAGGATATAAGAGGAATTCTGGTCAAGCTGCTTAAAGTGGCATTTCCTGAACTTTCACACTGGTGCTGGGAATTAGACATCCAAAGAGTGCACCGATTCCAGTTTACACCTAAAAAGAACCCAGATCCTGAAGCTAAGCCACGAGCGATATTGATATTTTTTGGCAATTTCTTGCTGCGGCAGGCCATCTTTGAGAAAGCTCGCCCTGACTCGAAAAGATCTGCAGAGGGACATTCATTTTTTGTACGGCCCGATTTTTGCCACAGCACAGTGGAACGGAGGTGGCGTCTCCGCTCACTGATCTCTCCCTTCCAAAAGAAGGGATGTGAGGTTTATTTATTAAATCCCGCACTATTAAAAGTCATCCACCATGGCAAGATTCGGGTATTTTCTTCAGAAATACAAGCCGGGGACTACCTGAAAGAACTTCCTGACGGTCAATAGACTTGCTGCTTTATAAACTCTGAATGTACCCTCGTAATGGCTACCGACATTGGTATATTGCAGTGGTGGCATTTATATCTTTCTTGTTCTCTTATCTTCCTGGTATTTGTTAATCCTTTGTGATTGCCCATTTGTATATCTCTTCACTCTTAAGTTGGATGTGCTGTGGACAGGGAGCGACGGGCAGTTAGGGAAGCGGGAGGCATCACATGGGTCTAAGGACCCCTATTGCCTGTTTTGTAGAGGGGGGAGTTTGTTGGGTTGGGGGGAGGTGGGGAGTGGTTGGAGAAAGAGGAATATAGCTAAATATGAATTTGTTTATGGGAAGGTCAAATCCGAGAAATGTTTTCCTAGGGGAATGGCTAATAGTATTGGTCAATATCTGTGGGTGCAATGACCCAAATAAACGTCGCCGGAACAGAAAGGACCTTTGTTTCTTGCGGGCAGATGTACTCTGCCTACAAGAAATGCACATCGAGGCCAGTCAGCACAAATTTTTGGAGTTTGAGGGGTTCCAGTTAGTATCCTGGACTAAATTGGAAGCAAAGACCAAGGGAGTCGCTATCCTAGCAAGACGGGGCAGGGGAATAGTTCGCTCTACAGCAGACCTGTATGGTCGCTGGGTCATTGTTCATGGTATATTTTTAAATTTGGAACTCACTTTATGTTCAATATATGGCCCTGTACTAGAAGACCCTGATGTATATAGATGGCTGAATCTTGAACTTGTAGGGTGGCCTGGCCCTTTGGTAGTTTGTGGAGATCTAAATATAAATATTGATAGTGATCTAATGAATCAACCCGGGGCAATATATGTGGGTCGGAAACTGAAGGTCTATAAGGCTTTACGGTATATGATGGATCTACATGGTTTGATAGATGCTTGGGCATTTTTTAGACCTAAAGACCCTGGATTTACTTATTTTTCGGCACCTCATAAAATTTGCTCCAGATTAGACTATTTTCTCATATCTTCAGCTCTGGCCTCTAAATCTAACATCACAAGGTATCCTAGGGTGATGTCAGATCACAATCCGCTTCTGTTGGAAATTAATGTTTAATTGAGGGAGGGCAAACCAGATTTATGGACATTTAACCGGAGATAGCCTATATCTAGAATCTATGGTGGTGTGGATCACAAGATTTTTAGAAGAAAATATGGGCATCACCGGGGTACAAAACGTCTGGTATACGCTTCAGGCTGAGATAAGGGGTGAGACTACCCGTTTTGGATGGGAAAATAAAAAAAAAGTGAAAAGGAAATTAGTGGCGCTATATGGAGATCTGGAACAGGCAGAGCTTAATTTAGCTTGGGTACTTTCCCGGACTGAGGATAGCGATGCTGCCCAGACAAGTTGTTTTGGTGAAAGCTGCCATTATAGAAATCTCACAAACTAAGGCTGCAAGTAAATATATAGCTTGGAGGTCTAAGACGTTCGAAAATAGTGAAAGAGCTAGATATTTAATGGCAATTAGAACTAGAGAGAGACGACCACACGTATCAAAAATATTCTCGACCCCGATGTTGGTTTAGTCTCGGAAGAAGGGGCTATTGTTCTTGCCTTCCAAAAATGTTATCAAAAACTCTACAAAGAGGATATCAGGGAAAGTGAGACAATACAATTAGAAATTCAAGAGTATCTTAATGATATCGAAGTCGATACTTTATCTTCTGAGGAAAGGGACCTGCTAGATACTGATATCACAATGGATGAAATTTTGGTTGTTATTGATTCCCTTCCGGCTGGTAAGGCCGTCGGCCCGGATTTTTTGCCTGGAGAGTTTTATAAATGTTTCCGATCTCAGTTGGCTCCAGTGATGATGGAGATGTTTGGCAAGATTCAGAATGGGGATGCACTTCCGGAATCCTGGAGAAGAGCCAGAATAGTTACATTTCTGAAGAAAGGCAAAGAACAGTCAGACACCGGGTCCTACCGACCTATTACCTTGATAAATAGTGATATAAAGATATACGCAAAGATATTGGCAAATCGGCTTTTGGGGGTTATTAAAAAGTTAGTTGTCCCACAACAGCACAGGTTTGTTCCCGGACGGGAAACAATAGATCACATACGCCGTACAATTGCACTGTTTGATTTTACTAAGGTTTCAGGAGACCCTATGGCTGTAATTCTGCTGGATGCGGAGAAAGCTTTTGATAGGGTCTCCTGGCCTTTTTTTTTATGGGCTGCTTTAAGACATTATGGGTTGGGGGACAGATTTATTGGTGCTATAAGAAGTATGTATAAACAACCTATAGCTCAAATTTCTGTAATGGGGATCCAGACCAGTACAATTAATATTCTGAGAGGTACAAGGCAGGGCTGCCCCTGCTCCCTATTATTATTATATTATAGCACTTTATATTGACCCTTTAATGAGAAAACTTTTTTTTGATAATTTGATTAGTCCAATTCAAGCCAAAGGGGGGGGGGGGGGGGGGGGGGGGGGGGGGGGGAACTAAAGTTTTAGGCTATGCAGATGACCTTGTTATTCTGACAGATTCCCCGCAGGTGGCCCTACAAGAAATCCAGACCATTACAACTCAGTTTGGTTCGATCTCCGGGTATCATCTAAATGAGGCCAAAACTCAAATTATTCACAATGATAAAATAAGCTTAACCGACTCACGGCTAAATATCTGGGGATGGAAATCTGTGCTAACCCAGATGAGATAATCCCGATCAATATGTCTCCTCTGATAGGTAAACTCAAAGCTGATGCCCGCCGGATCAATAATCTTCAATTAACATTGATGGGTCGATGTAATGTGGTTAAGATGTTATTTTTACCTAAAATTCTATATTATTTAAGAGCCATTCCTTTGTTTTTGGAGCAAATTTGGTTTACAAAATTGGATCTGGTCATTTCCTGGCTCTTATGGGCAGGGAAACTGCCTAGGCGTGCCATGAAATATATGACATTGCCCAGGGAGAGAGGGGGATGGTCCGTGCCCAATTTTCAACTATACTATTGGGCAATAACTGAGTTATAGTGCTGTTATTATTAAATGTTCAGGACCAAGAAGGC
This sequence comes from Lissotriton vulgaris, assembly GCF_964263255.1. NCBI lineage: Eukaryota > Metazoa > Chordata > Amphibia > Caudata > Salamandridae > Lissotriton > Lissotriton vulgaris. The sequence continues at coordinate 1,172,361,531 of NC_141696.1, forward strand.
TCGGACATTTCAATCTATCATTTAATTTTTGGCGAAGAATCTCAGGGGCTATTATTTAGACAGAAAGATTATGCTTATTTTAATGGGGTACGTTTAAGGTATTATGGGAGGCCTTTAAAGTTTGGTCTAAGGTCCGGAAACTATGTAAGATTAGTAGGATTCATGTATACTTACCCTTTGTAGGGAATAATCTACTTCCTGGAATTTTCCAAGATGGATATTTTAGAGACTGGGTGGCGCAAGGGGTTGTTGTAATAGGAGACAGTGTCTGAATCTGGGCTATTGACTTTCGAAGAAATAAAACAGAAGTTCGGGATTAGCAACAGACACCTCTTCAAATTTTTACAAATTCGTGATTTCTTATTGAGAAAAACACTTAGCTGGAAACGAATCCCTTTGCTAGATGCAATTAAGGGGGGGACAGTCAAATATATCCAAGATCTATATATTATTGAATGATTGGCGGAGTGATGATTTAATCAAACATTTTACTCGCTGGCAGACTGGATTAGACGAGGCACAAGAGACATGTGAAGAATCTTTAGGCTATAGCCAAACGGCCACTATGTCAGCAAACCTACAGGTTCAGTGTTTCAAGACATGGTGTATTCTTTATATAACCCCTCATCGTATACAACAGTGGGCAGGTATGACAGGGGTAAACTGTCCACGTTGTGGAGAATACGCAGTTGATAGTATACATATGTTTGCAAGCTGATCGTGTCTTACTCCTCTTTTACGTAAAATTGAACAATACTTGGAACAAATATTTAAATGTAGGATACTCTTGACGTCACAGGTTATAATGTTAGGGGTAGCGGATCAGAATTTGATCGAGCCCGAATGTAAATTATTATTTATTGCTATAGCTATTTTTCGGTTATCCATCGCCACTGTCTGGCTGGATCCTACTCCCCCAAATGTATATGAATGGTTGGGCAAATTTGTCAATGTGTGTAGATGGGAAATGTCGGTATTTAAGAGAAGAGGAAGTAGGGCTTGGAGGGAGGGAGAACGAATTTGGAAACTCCTGAATGATTGGATGATTCCTGGAAGCTAGAGCCCAAACATGGAGAAATTGACAGATGACTGAAAATGATCTAGCGCTCTGGTTTTTGACCTTCCTCTTCTTTTCTTCTCTACCTTATGAAGTGTTTTTTACTTTTTCTGTATATATCTCCCCCTCACTCTCTATCTCCCCGCGATCTTTCTTGAGTGGGAGGAGCGGGTGGATGGAAATTTTTTTTTAAAAAGAGGGGTGATCGACACGGACATTTATGTTTTGTAAAGACGGAATATGTTTATGAATGAAGTGTTTACCATGTCTAATACCCAATAAACATATAAAAAAAAGAAAACTAGTTAGGTTTCATTTACAAATAAGTATCTAGTGCTCATGCTCACAAACTATTAGGATTATAATAGGCTCCCTAATATGAAGACTGTGTGAAAATAAATGAACGGGGTAATCTCAAAGCACAAAAAAAGTCTGTTATAAAGGACAAAGTTGAAGGGGTAATTTTCACAGTTGGAATTCACTGAAATGGGATATTCATTTTAAGTGAAAACTAGCGGTATCTGCCTCTAAAGTAACCAGAGTTGAGTTTAAATAAAAAAGCAAAACAGTACCACATTTTTTTTTAAAACAGATTTTATTTCATTTCCAGTTTTAAGATTCATCTTCATGAAGAACAATTGTTACTTACCTGTAAACAGGTGGTTCTCCAGTATTGGTGTCTTTCATTGCTTGAATATTCCCCGAGTCCGTAGCAAACAAAGGAGAGGGTGGAAGAGTCATTCCTTCCTCTGATAAAGTTGCAAAGTGGTCTGATTTGCTGGAAGACAGCGGCAACAAAGGCAGTGAGGCAAATGTAGAAGTAGCCATCGAAACTGCATCTTGCGACCTTGTAGACGGCAATTTATTAGTCGACGGAGCCATCCGAGTCATTGACGACGCAATGGATTTCTTTGAGGCAGCTGTCATCGAAATCGTCGTCGACGAGGACATCGTCGACGGAGACGTCAGCAGTGGAGCCGTCGATGAAACCTTCATAGACGTCGCTGTCGACGGAACTTTTAGTTTTAACTTTTTCATCGACGATGAAGTCGTCGACGGAGCAGTCGTCGACAGGATAGCCGTTGACGAGACAGAAGAAGAAGACACTCTCGTCGACGGGACAACTGTCGACGGAACACTCGTCTGAGTCGACGAAATCAACATCTTCAAGCCTTTCGTCGACGACGAACGGACTGTCGTCGACGGAGGTCTTTTCGAGGACGAAATTGGGATTACTGAAGACACAGTCTTGGAACTGAGAATGACCCTCATCGACGACTATGCCGATGCAGGGGCTGACGATCCAGAAGCAAGCGTTGTTGTGACTGTCGTCGTCGACTTTGATCCAGAGACAGCCATTCTAGTCGACGGAACTGTAGCTACTGTCGTCCACGGAAAATCAGTTTTCTTCATAGAAAAACTGGAAGAAGCAGAAGGAGCATGAGAGCTAGGTCTCGTGGGCCCAGGAGTGGTAGGAAGTGGTGAAGACACCGCAGGGGTTAAGGAGAGAGACATCCTTTTCTTTTTCAAAAAAGGGGAAGGCACCTCCTGCACGCTACCACGCTTAGAAGCTGCTTTTGAATGGCCTGAAATGAGACTTTCAGCATCAGAAAGTATATTGTCTTTATCCTTTAATCTCTGGAGCCAGAGTAGTAAACGGCCTTCTCTATCTTTTAAAGTCTTTGTGGAGAAAGTTCTACAGAACTTACAGCTTCCCACCTCATGGTCCGGGTAAAGACAGTAAATACACTTACTGTGTGGGTCCTCATGAAAGAGCCTTAACTTTCCACAGGATGAACAGGCTCTGAAAAGAGACTTCTTACTAGTAGACATTGCAGAACACAGGAAAAAACCTGAAGAGAAGAGAAAACTGAGCAGAGCTCAGGGAGACTCCCTTACACACGACGTGCGGTAGAAATTCTGAGGTGTGGAGCTCTGAGGAGAAGGTTCTAGAGGGCTGCTGTCGCCTAATTGGCTGCGGTTTGGACCAACATAATGACAAGGATAGGCTGCATTAGGTCTTTTCCATTCTCATGCATTCCTATGTAGAATTTTGAGTAGGCAATCTATGCCTCTTTTGCATATTTCAGGTTTTCTTCAAATTTTATATGAGTATACATGTTTTTATATATATATATTTGGTATATTATTGCTATTTTATTTACCGTGGGACTCCCACTCAGACGACGGGGAATATTCAAGCATGTGAATCTATGAATGACACCCCAATACTGGAGAATATCAGTTCTCTAGTCTTCACATTTTTTGTATACATTAGGATTTAGGCCATAAGCGTACTGTTTATCTTTTATATTGAACATTTCACACAACAACCCCCCCTAAACCCCTACTGCAAGTCACAATTAGTATTCATCTATGTAGGGTGTCACATCTCCGGAAGGTCGCTAGCTCCTTTCCCTCTCATTATATTCATGTCCTCCACCTCCATGTTGTTGGAGTAACAGGCTTCCCTGCCATGACCGCGCTGATGACCCGCCCAATTCTGGCACTGGGGTTCTCATGATTTCTAGTAGTGCTTCCCAAGCTTTGGCTCTTTCAACTTTTACTATTTCCCTGCATGCGTTCCTGAGTAGTATCCTGCTCTCACATCCTGCCCAAGCTTCCAGTTCCTTTTTTAATCCTGCTATTCTGCCCCCACCAGTCTCTCAATGCTCTCAGGGATTGGAGAGAGTCCGCACCAATCACTCTATAGGAGGCACGTAACCGCCTTGAACATGCAACCCGCCGTTCCAAATAGCCACATGTGGAATGGTGTTTCGGTTACAGAGTACCTATCTTCCAGTTTCTTCGAATAGCATCTACCCCAGCATCACTGTACCACTTTTAGTTAGTTTGTACACTCCTGTGGTGCCCCTCCGATCCTCAGAAGAGTCCGCAGGAGCACATCCCACTCGGGGGCAAAAGTTCCTATGTCCCTTCCTTCTGCCATTCTCACTGCTACCATTGTGTGAAGCACTGCAGCTGCCCCGCTAGATAGTATGATTCGAAGTCAGGTACTGAGAGTCCCCCCTCTTCGGTCCGTCTTTTCAATTTTACTAAGGCCACCCATCGACGGCTTGTCCCCCATATGAACGATGTCATGTACGAGTTTGACTCTGTGAACTGTGCTCTCTTTATCCATACAGGCAGTGTGGTGAAGAAATACAATCTGTGCGGAAGAGCTTCTCTTTAAAGGTGCCACCCTGCGGGAATGATAATGGGAGCGTCTACCAGAAGGTCATGCTGTCTTTTAAGACCTCCTATCTTCTCCTCCTGAATATCTGAGTGGGAATGGTAGATTTGACCCCCCCCCCCCCCCCCCCCCCAAGTATCTTAGATAGTGAGGCTCCCATATGCGGTCTCCCAATCTATCTGGTGGGTCTCTGCCCTCTGTCAAAGGGAAGAGTCTGGACTTCTGCCAATTTACCTTAAGCCTCAACATCACCCTAAACTCGGCCATCATTTCCCTGGTTCCTCACAGTTCCCCTTCCAGGTCATTCAAGATCAATAGGGGGTCATCCCTATATTGTGCAATGTGGTGCACCTGCAGGCCTATGTATCTACCGCCTGTCCAAGCAAGGCATGGGAGTGGCTCCAAGGCCAAAGCGAACCACAAGGGGAAGAAAGGGCACCCCTGTTGTGCCCCCCCTCCACCCGATACTGCTACGATATTGTCCAGACCATTCGTACCCTTGCCAGGGGTTCCGCATATAGCAGCTGTACCCATCGCAGGAAATCTTGCCCCACTCGCATTCGTTTCAATCCTGCATATAAAAAACCCCATTCAAGGCTATCAAAGGCCTTATCTATGTCAATTGCGAAGACCGCTCCATCTCCTCCTCCTAGTTTGCTCGCCTCCAGTATAGATAACAGTCATCTGATGTTGAGGGCCGTGTTTCTGCCCAGGATGAACCTCGCCTGATCTGGGTGGAAAAAAGTAGTCATAAACAGGGGAAGTTTCATCGCCAGGATCTTACTCAGTATTTTAAAATCCAAATCAAGCATGGATAACGATCAATAGGCCGTGCAGTCTGGAGGCGATTTGCCCGGTTTAAGCAGTGGGATCATCGCGCCCCCACCTCTCCGGGCGCTTCATACAACTTCACCAGCCTGGGGCTAGTTCCGCCACATAGGAGGCATATAACTTGGCGGGCAGCCCGTTCGTTCCTGGGGTTTTTAACCTGGCAAGGCCTTTAATGGCCGCCATTACTTCATGCTCAGTAATGCCTGCCCCTTGTACCTTCGCATTTTCTACTGTCAGGGTGGGCAGGGGGAGAGCGGTAAGATTGTCTAGCATTTCCCCCTCCACACATCTCCCCATGCTCTTGTAAAAAGTTATATAAAAATCTAGAAACCTGCAGTTTATCTCTTCCTGGCTATATAGGTGGTGTCCAGCATGATCTGTTATTTCCACAATAGTGTTCCCTCTGCGGGTCGAGTTGGCAAGCCAGGCTAGTAGACTACCTGCCTTGTCTTTCAGCATGAGTGCGCTCTTTGTATTTTTTGTAGTCAAAGCATCTAAGATGTTCCTACTGGGCAGCTACCTTCTCTTTCGCAGCTAGGAGCTCCTGTTGCCCAGGCCTCTGTTTCTCTAAGTCGGTTAAGTCCCGGTCTGCTCTTTCAACGTCAGTCACTAGTGTTTGGCGCATGCCAATGGATGTCGCCATGCACCGGACCCGGGTCACTGCCTTAAAGGTGTCCCACTCTGTCATTCTGGGCGATGCTGTATCTACATTTTCTGAGAAATAGTGTAATATGTGGCCTCTAATGTCCTCTAGGAAGACCTGGTCCTCCAGAGCCTCTGGTTTAAGCTGCCAGGTGGGGATGGGCTGACGGCTGGATTATGGTCAGATATCACGAGAGTCAGGTATTCCACCTCCTGCATTAGGGGAGCACAAAAAGTTATCAAGTCGAACATGCAGGTCATGTACATGTGAGAAATGAGAGTAGTCCCTAATCGTCGGGTGCATGCGCCTCCATGTGTCTACCTGCCCCCATCTGGTCTGCCATTCTGTGAATGCTTTTGCTGTCCTGTTAGTGGGGGATGGGAGCGATCCAGTGCCGGGTCCGCTACGCAGTTGAAATCTCCCCGCAGGATGGTGGAATGCAGCACATAGGGTGACTAGGAATGAAATGTGGTCTGTATTAGGCCCATATATATATTAATTATCGTCACGTCCTGGCCGTCCAATCTGCCCGTGACAACAAGGTACAAACTCACTGCGTCGGTCCAGTCTCTCGTGTGCTGGAAGGGGGCAAATGCTTATCCAGATCTTATCCAGATCAGCACCCCTCTGGCAAATGCTGAAAATGAGGTGCAATATGCCTGTCCCAGTCATCTAAGATGGAGTGCAGCCCCCTCAGGGGCCAGAATATGAGTTTCCTTAAGCACAGCAATATGAACCCCCCTTCTGTTCAGATAGGAGAATATTTTATGTTGCTTTCTCATTGTGTGCATTTCCCTGACATTCCTTGTCATAATTTTATGTTGTGCTGTTATCCATTGATGTAATTCACACCCAATGTGAATCTCCCCTTCCGGTTTGCAGATGCTCCGAGAGAAAATCTGTGTGAACCCTACTACCTTCTAGCCCCAATAGTGTCTGGCAAATGTTCCCTGCAGTTTACCCAACTAATAACTTTATAACCCCCAAACTCCCACACCCCAATACATGTGAGTGGTTCTACCTCACCCCAATACATGTGAGTGGGTCTCCCTCATCCAAACTTTGTGCAGTTGTGCAATCAAACAAAAGTAGTAACACTTGAGGGACCGTGCAAGACGTGCAATCTGAGGGCAAGCAATGTCCTCCAGACCCCCCAGGGCTCCCCCAATTCAGTGAACTATTTGCCAGTGTTGCATGTCAGTCCCAAGGGCCTATTCATTGCAGTCTCGCCAGTGGCCCCACTGCCCCGCCTCCTCCCATGTTTGCGTGCCGGATATTGTTCAAGTGATGTTGTCCGCCATTCTGGGGGTCATCACCAGAAATTCCTAACTGGGGCAGCCCCATCATGCTGAAGCTGTGGTCGGAGTCCCTGGACTCCTCTCCAGTCAGTGAGGATGTTTCACCAGCCGTGGAGGCACTGAGCGAGGCAATCGCCGCCACCGCCCTGTTCCTTTCCCACTGTGTCTCCACCTCAGAAAGGATTGCTTCCCTTATGAGGCGGAGACACACCCTCTTTCTCTCCGTCGGTCCGTTTTTGTCTGACACCTTTCCTGTGTGATCCGGTCTTGCCTGCGGGGCGCCTGATGATCAAACCATTCCCATGCCTGTGCAGTGAAGAACCGTGTTCCTGTTGCCTTTGCCACTATCAACTTGGCAAGGAATATCAGAGTATTGAGTCACAATCGGACGTAGTTTCCTTATCGCCGCCATAAATGAAACTCTTTTTTGTACCTCTCTTGAGAAATCTAGGTATATTCTAACTGTGCTATTGTCCACCACTATTTGGCCTCTCAGTCGGGCTTGCTGAAGCACATAGTCCCGGTCTTTATAGAACAAGAGTTGTGCCACCACCCAGGTGGAGGGGGCCTTGCTGGTACTCTGTGGGCCCTTTCCAGGACGAAATAGGGGTAAAGGTCCTCCACAGCTACGCTTTCTCTGATCCATTTCTCTACGTACACCATCATGTCGGTACCTTAATTTTTTTCAGGGAGGCCCACGAAACTCCGGTTATTGCGGCGCAATCTATTTTCAGCGTCTTCCGCTCTAAGTTCAAGAGTGTGCACCCATGCTTCCATCTTGGTCAGTTTGTCTACAATAGTAGACCATGTCGGTCTTATTTCCCTTATGTCGCTCTCATTGGTGGTAACCCGTTCTGCCAGATGTCGGTGGTCTGCTTGGAGGAGTCCTAAACCCTCCCTGAGGGTGTCTATTTTAGTTTACACAGTGAGCCTTGAAGTCTTTATAGCTTGGAGAATATCTTGGAGTGTTGGACCGGCAGGGGGCTCTCGCTGAGCTGTCAGTCACCTGGTTTCTCTGGCCCCCCTGGGTTGTCTGCCGCCAGATCCTGTGGTTCAGGAACTTTTTTTTGTTGTTGTAATTTTCGCCATGTTGGGGCTCCTCTATAGACGTCCATTTCTCTCAATATCTGCACTGTCCCCCTCTGTCCTCAGTGTCTTTATTGCTTAATTCGCTCCTCTGAGTCCCAGTGCCAGGCAGTCTTGCATCTGGGGTTTCAAATTGTATCGCCGTCCCAGGTCTCGTAGTCCCTCCAGGTCCGGCCAGTGCAGCTGGAATGGGTGGGGTCCGGTCTGCTGCCACCCCTCCCCGGTCCGGCCTCATCACTCAGAGAGGGTCTCTCACTTCTATGGCCTGTAAGAGGGTCAGGTTTCCACCTTACTGACTCCTCTCCTCCCCCGTTGGCAGGCGGTACTTTTCAGTGGCCTAGCTCTGCTACTGCTCCGCTACTCCCATCTACTGCATGGATCCTTACTCCACTCACCTCTGCAAGTCGTAGGTTAGGGCACAGGCAGGCCCCTCTGGTGAGATCGCTCCCCGAGGCCTTTAGCTGCAGTCAGCTGTGTAGGGTATTACCAGCCCTGGTGTGTAGTTTATATGGGTGGGGGCTCTGCTCCCCCGTATTCTTTGCCCCCCTTTGTGCTTCAGCGGCCGCTTGTCTCACCACCGCGGCCCAGGTCTCCTCAGAGGCCCGCCTCAGCCAGCAGTCAGGCTTGCGTTGTTCTCCTCAGCCACTCCTTCGCGAGCCTTGGCTCTCAGTCTGTGTCTTCCCTCCAGCGCTCCCCTGCGGGGGGCAGATTCAAACTAGCTTCATCTTTGGGTTGATGGGGCTCAGGGGATGTCTCCGAGCCCTTCTGGCTCTGCGGGGGCTCGCCGGCTACAGCCTATACACAAGCCGCAAGCGTCATTTCCTTCTCAGCCGCCCGCAGTTTAGTATGCAAGACTCAGCAACCACTCGCATTCCAGCTCCGGTCTTCCACCCGTACTTTCCACATCTCTCGTGCTATATGGATACTACGGAGTTAGGTACCCAACTAGCAAGTACCTTCAGAGGGCTCGAGACCCCAGTTTCTCCAGGGGATTCTTCTATGCGGTCGCCATCTTGTCCATTTGCCCAACCGCTCAATTTTACTTCGGCGTCAGCTCCTGTATCTCAGACAGCTTTGCCACTCCCACAACCGAAGTGCTCTCTGCTCCCAGGGCCGAATTTGTCTTCTGTGTCCCCCGCGGTCTGCCGATTTGTTCAGGATGGCACTGGAAAGAGGTTCGCCACCAGAGCACAGATCAGAGATCCCTACTCCATCTGCGCCAAGCCATGCCCCCTCAACAGTACCAGAATTTAAGAAATAAATGTTAGTATTACAAACCCCTTAACAAATTTATTTTATTTATTTTATTTATTTTAGTTATTACAGCATACTTCCTGCAGCAGCACGGTAACAACTTCAAGGATAGGTATGAGCTCGAGGACTAGTGGTTTCACACTCGTAGTCATTGGAAGGCTCTAGGACAGACTGCATTTCTCAGAAAAGTTCTTTCAGGTACAATGGCAAATTCACCACCAGGCTAAGTCCCTATTGCCAAACACTTCCATTCTACAATATATGGCAGCAATCATGCAAACCTCCTGCATAACAGGTGGTTGTGAGAGTGCAATCCTAGTGAGATGGTGCAATCAGTATTTTCACTTTACCTGTTGGCTCAACTTCTTCAAGTATGAAATTACACTGTAGCTAAGTCCATATTCGCCAGTGTCGGCAATAAGGTTTGGTGCTCCCATCATTCCTACAGCTTTTTTCAGGGGCTAACAAAAAGAAAAGAAAAGCAATATTTTATACCAAGAGTTTAAAAGATTATTACAATTTTAAAATAATATTTTCTGAAATTTAGATTAAACAAATCATGATTTATTTCAGCTGCTAATCCTACTGCAATGGTGGATTCTAAACTATTATGTTCAATTAACTCTCACACAAAACTAATATATCATGTAAAGTTAGTTAGTTTACTTGCTCTATCTGAGGCAAATCAAGAGAAACAATACCATCACCATCCTATACCCCATCAGCACAAGGGACATTACTGGATCTCCCATTATTCACCTGAACAGGAAATTACATTACTGGTTTTCCTGCTAGACTGAATGAGGAGGTCTGTTAGCCCGAAACCGGTCACAGGATGCTTTTTTCCGGTCCAGGGAAGGCATGGCTTGGCGGTTCGGGCTGGACTGTTCCCATGAGGCACAGGGTCAAGACTAATTTGCATCTAGCTGTGTCTGAACTGGGGTGGTGAAGTGAGCTAAAGAACGATGATGGATTCAACCCAGTTCTGTGACAGGGGGTGAGTGTCTGAAAAGTTTCAGTGCTCCGTCCATCATCTCCTTACGTTTGCCCTGTACTCCCCCCACCACCCCCAATTGCAATACGTACTTAATAGCAGCTGCAACACCAAAGTCTAGTGGACGCGCGCACTGCAGGCGCACCAAAGGCAAGCCCATCTCCACCTTGCCCATGCCCCTCGCCCGGAACCATAGTCCGATTACCACCAAGCAATACTTCGTAGCACTTCTTAGGTCCTTAGACCGCGGAAATCATTGCCTTAACTGCTGCCACACCTAAAAACAGTAGGAGCCTTCATCTACACCCACTGCCAGTCCTCCAGCAGCCCGCCACCCACACACACAACAAACACATGGACACCCAACACACCTACCCAGCACACACTGTACACAAGCACCAACAAAAACTACACCTCCAACCTACACCACACGTCACAACAAACCCGCACATCAACACCCACTCGCATGCATGCTTCTCAACACACGATCTCTCAGAAAGCACACGACCTAAATGTGGGACTTGCTGAGCAGCGACACACCGCACATCCGGTTCATCCCAGAGACCTGGCTTAGCCCTTCATCGGCTCCTGACATTGCCACAGGAATTCCAGCGAGCTACAAGATTGCTCAACAGGACTGCTTTCATAGCCAAGAGGAAGGCCATTATCTACAAGGAATCCTTCAAATGCACATCCACAGAGAATGCCACCCTATTCATGTTAACACGTGCATCTCAAGATACAAACCTCCAAAAACCTCACCCTGAACTGAACCCTCACCTACCTACCACTGGGACCACAAGCCACATTTACCAAGCTCCTCACCAACTACATTGTTCTGCTCGCAATAGACTCCAGAGCCTACATTCTCCTCTGTGACCTCAACCTTTACGTGGAAGATCAAAACGACCCCTGCTCCACATCACTCCTCCTCCACATCACTCCTTGAAAGCTTGAGCAATATCGGATTCACCCAGTTCGTCTCAGAAACAAACCCCTCAGGGCATGCACTTGACCCCATCTTCATCACAAGCGGCCGCATTATTTACAATGCCACCACACCAACAACTCCATCATTCACTTCTAAATCAACACTCCTACCAAGTTCAGAAATCCAAGCCGCAGCTGGGGCAAAATCACAGCAGCAGACTGGCTCAACACCCTCAGCACAGATCAACCTAGCCTCACAGACAACCTTGACAAGGACATCAACTGGATAGAGAACTGCATAGACTCCCTCTAACCCATCAAACACAACAGGCATAGTGGTCAAAACAAGCAGGCTAGCTGGTACACAGAAGACCTCTCAAACGCCAAGCGACACTGTAAACAGCTAGGAAGGAAACAGAGCCAGCCATATCACCACCAATAGAACTACCAATAAGGCTACACTCAGATGCCATCACCAGCATATAGGACATCTAGAAAAAATGCACTAAAGGACCACATCGAAGGAAACTCCAACAGCTGCGGGGAGATCTTGATCATCAAGGATTTCACCTCGCCCTCCGCCAGTGTCAGTGTCAACAATATTGCTGCCTCACACCAACTCTGCAACAACCTATCTAATTTCTTCTACAAGAAAATTACAAACCTCTACAGCAGCGGTCTTCAAACTTTTTGATGCCGAGATTCCCAATCAAACTTTTAGGCGGAAACTATTAATTTACAATTTGCTTTTAACTCGGATATGTTGGTACATCAGGCGCATGTTTGGAAGGACATGCATATGCATGTATTACCATACAAAGACATTCCTTTCTCATTATCACAAAGCAGTATACCAATCTTCTAATTCTTCTGCACTTTTACATAGAACATTTTAATAAACAATTAATAGTCTTATCCATTTAAAATGCCACTGCCTTTAACAACTTTAGACGGATGAAACTCTGAATTAAGTTTCCTTGCTTTTATCCAGCAATTTACAGGTCACACAGCTCCAAGCAATGCGCACTCAACTCACTGAGCTACCGTACCGTTTTAGTTTAGTGTTTACAAAACACGAGACAAGATTTGGACTATGAGAATAGTAGGGAAAACAGGTCGAAATGTTGAGACCACTTCCTCTGTGAAAAGCATGGGAGTCGTCTCTTTAGATCAGTCCCCCACTGCACATTTGATGAAGAATCTGGTTATCAGATTGAATTTTTACCTACCAGTGTATAAATAGATTTGCTCAATGACTAAGAACTGTGGGTTTTTTCAATTAAGAATACTAAAATGGGTTAGGTTTCTGTTCAACATCCAGCAAAGAATACAGAATTTCTATGTTTTTGTGACTATGAGGATTGATTACAGTAATGCGGTATATCTGGGGATCCTGCAAAAGCCTCGAACAAACTGCAATTAGTACAAAATGCCACAACATGTCTCATACTAAACATTAAAAAACCCAAGTCTTTCTAAAAGTGCCTAAATAAAAAACATAGGCTTCAGGTTTTTCAGAGGTTTAACTTGAAATACATATGCTTAGTTTATAAAGCATTATATGGCGTTAGACACAGCCCTCTTACCCACAAATCTAGGTTCTATATCCCTAAGTGCTGTCTGCGCCCAGAAAAAGCTTGGTTATTTATGGTTCCCAAGTTTCAGAGAACTTTATGGGGAAAGATGGTTTCCAGTGGCTGCAGCAATGCTCTAGAACTGGCTCAAAACTGAATCTGAGAAGAGAACACTCGTTGATGGGATGTAGACTAGAGAGCTACTAAACACCTGGCTTTTCCACAACAAGGCTCCTGTGATTTTATATGACTGGTTAGTGATTTGCAGAAATGGTCTTTGAAGAGTGAGCGCTGAGCTACCCACCTGTATATAGCGCTTTAGAAGTGGCCAAATATAAATAAATAGCATGCAGAAAAGTGCTCCTCTAATCACAAAACACTGAACACAAACAAAAATCCTATATAAGGATGTGGGGTTTGGTGCAGCGTTATACTGAACGTTGGTACCTGTTGCCATCATTTGCTTGGCAGATGCGTATGCTACTCATAGCAACCAGGGGCATAACAAAAGCCTCCACATGTGAGGGGGGCCCCTTCAGCATATTTTGTAGGGTTGCCCCCTCACGTTTTGTTACGCCACAGTCTATTAACTGGAACAGCGCTTTCCTGTCCTGAGAAATCAAAGCCAGGCAGACAGCTAAGCCCACCTTTCTGCCAGTGTGCTGCTGGACTGAAAGAAATGTAAATGTGCACAACACAACGAGTTAATCTGCAAATCCTTTACATTTGCAGATTAACTCCTTGTGCACATTTGCATTTCTTTCAGGCCAGCAACACACTGGTAGAAAGGCATGTTTAGATGTCTGTTTGGCTTCGATTTCCCAGCACAGGCGAGTCCCTGAATAAAACTCCAGGGAAAGCATTTTAAATACGTTTGGGACGTTTTCTTTAAGCAAATGAAGGGCGCGACCCCCTTCCCATGCCTCCATGGCTCCCATGGGGGTCACGACCCACAGGTTGAAGACCCCTGCTCTACAGCAACTTTGCACACCAAACCAACCCCAGAGAATTCATTGCTAACCGACCCACCACCAACCAAGATGGCCACCTGACAATGGACAACCCTCACGAGAAACGACACTGGGCCAACTATGCAGACCATCCACCTTAGGGATCCAAACATACCCATGAATCCACATCTACAACCTGGAAACAATACCAATCAGCACCATCCTGACCCACATCAACCCCTCCACCATGTCCACCACTTTCTCAGATGAATGGAAACTTGCCAAAATCAATGCTCTACTCAAGCTCATAGCTGACCCGAATCAACTGAGCAACATCCGACGCATCACCCTGCTTCCCTATCCAGTCAAAGTGATTGAGAAGGCCATCAGAAGTATTTCACAACCTACCTCAACTTCACCATCTTCTAGAAAACAATCAGGATTCAGAAAGATCATGAGATTGGCATGCAAGGATTTGCTCTCAAATGGACCAGTACCTTCCATACGGGAAGAACCCAAAGGGTCAGGCTGCCACCTTTCACATCGGAGATGAAGAAACTGATATGCGAAGTGCCACAGGGATCGTCCCTCAGTCTCATCCTTTTCAACATATACATGACAGCTCAGCAACATCATCCGATCGCAAAACATCACCGTCATCAGACACCCAACTCATCCTCTCCCGACAGACAAGACAACCACTACCAGAACCAACTTCACCAACTGCATGACCACAAAGCCCTCCACAACACCGGAACTGCATTCTTGAACCATCGCCTCACATTTCATGCACCCCACAGATCCATCCGCTCGGCCCAGCTATCCCTTGCTACGGGTCCTCACGTCAAGAAGACCCGAACAGGAGGACGTTCCTTCTCCTTCCTCGTGGCCAAGGCATGGAACACTCTCCCGCTCCACCTCAGACAAACGCCAACACTTCAAGTTCACAAAAGACCGCAAGACCTGGCTCTTCGACGGATCTCCTTGAACATCCTGGATCTGCTTCCCCACCGCCCAGCGCCTTGAGACCCTCCCGGGGTGAGTAGATGTGCTTTACAAACCCATGATTGATTGATAGTAGACTGACTGAAACAACTGCCTGAAGCTCATCTCGGACACAGCGGAAATACTGGTCTTCGGCAAGAAGACTTCCGCAAGGGGCTCAATCAGGTGGCAGTCGGAGCTAGGACCAAGACCCCCCACCCCCAGATCACGCAAGAAATCCAGGATCATCCTAGACAACAAGCTCAGCCTGATGGCGCAAGTCAATGCAGTCTCCTGCTTCCACATCCTGCGCATGCTGTGAAAGATCTTCAAACGGTTGCCTTGGTAATAAACGGACTGTCACACAAGCGCTTATTAGCAGCAGGCTGGAAACACACTATGCCGGAATCTCCAAACAAATCCTACACCCCCGCCACAAGACTCACTCTGCCTCCCATGCCGCACCCACATCAGGAAGCTTCACTGGCTCCCCATTCACAAGTGCATCCAATTCAAAATTTTCACGCACAAATACAAAGCCCTACACAACACAGGACCACAATACCTGAACTGCTGCATACCACTTTCACCAATCAGACACATACGCTCTGCCTCACTCTCTCTCGCACAGACACACGGTATCCACAAAAGAAAAACTGGAAGTCGCCGATTCTCCAAAATTGTACCAAAGACATGGAACAAACTCCCTTCATACATCAGCGCCTCCGCCTCAGTTCTTGAGTTCCGCAAGAAGCTGAAGACCTGGCTCTATGTATAAGGATCATGGGGACCAAACACCTACACACTAACCCAAGCACCTGATTACCCTCTCGGGTGATTACTGCAATATACACATCAACGTAACATAACCTAATGAAATAAAGTGTGAAACTAATTTTAAAATCAAATACACAACCCAGTATTCACTTATTTGGAAGAGCAACTATCACATAAGAGTGCAGGCTTTCAATTTTATCTTTGCAGTAGCAGCAACAACTAAACACAAAGGTAACTTATTCAGAAGGATGGGTGGGTCAGTTATTAATATGAGAAAGCTATCCATCCTACATAGCTAGTATTACAATTTGGTAACGTTTCCCTCACCAGGTTGTGGATCTATTTCCCAATCATCACCTTAGAAATAAACATAGTACCATGGAGTATGTGAAACAGGAGAAGGGGCATTTAAGGAGTAATCACTGGTGAAAAAGAAAAGAGTATGAACAAAAAAATACTGTACTCAACCACAAGCCAACACAAAAAAATGCATTTAGATTGAAGGACAATTATCTTTTACTGAGAGTTTTCTCCCTAGAAGATGAGGAACTGCCTGTGGTACTACATGAAGAGAACACGAAAATGTACATCCATCAGGTCCTCAGACTGCAACCACTTGTCAGCACTGTTGCTGCCACTTGAACCAGAGTCAGCATTTCTATCTTCTAGAGTTAGAGAAACTAGTGCAGCTGGTATAAATCCTGTATCACATGATGCCCACCTCCATTCATTTTTACAAGAAAACTGGGAACCATCCAGTGTGAGAAACTTCTCTACTTTCTACAGAATTACTTTGGTGACTGACTGGGGTAGAAAGATTATCGACTAACAGTTTAGAAAGCCCTGCGGTCGAATCACTAAAAAGGAACCCAGGAGTGGTTCGTGATTTCAGCCCAATGGTAGCAATTGCCCATCACCACCCTCCAAAAGCAGTGCATCTCCAATGATGGCATGGTCAGATTGGTGCTCCCTGGAGAAATGTTAATGGGATAATTTAACCTCTGGAAGCTTATAAGAGGAGGACAAGCATGTGCTAGTTGCTATTGGGAAAAGAAAATCATAGTACTGAAACAATGGAATGCCTTGGTCAGAGGAAAGTACACCTGGGAGCTTCTGATTGGATAGTTTCCCATGAACTGGCTGCAACTGTTCTGGTCTTGCATTGCTTTAGGACCTCACCCGCTGGAAGATTGAATTGATGCTTCCCATCGAAGTGCATATGTATATCTTTATCCTGGGTGTCAGTGAGAATCTGAAAATGTCAACAACTCTTTTCTGAGCACAGAAAAGTACTAGTTCTATTTGGCCAAGAAACAGTGTCAACGCAGTCCAATTAAATCAACCATGTTTCTTCTGAAAGCCTTTTTCCCCAGGACTGCGGGCACAGTTATACTGTTCTTGAATATATGAAGGCAGAAGGGAGGTGTGCTGAACGAAATCCGATAGTTGGAGACTGTTGCTGTCCTTTTCACTGATATTCGCTTGTTTCAGTGACAAACTGCCAGATAAACTAGAATTCCTTACCCTAGATTCTTTGCCTTTCTGCCCAAGTGGGAGGACGAAATCTTATCTTTCCTAGAGACCAGATCATCACTACAGACTAAGCTACAAGGTTCCCAGAGACAAACAAGGTGAGCCATGTGGGGCCATTTAGTGGATGCCAAGCAATTTAAAGATTAGGACTCTTAAGCACGCTTTTTTCTGTTTTTCTAAGCAACTCTTGAGCCTGCTTTAGTACCTGGTGCTATCTGGAGCAATGTTTTTAGTGAAGAATTGTACTGTATCTATGTCTAGAGGCTGGATCTGTGTTAGGGGCACAAAATAGCCTCAAATACAATGCATGAGCTTTATGCTTTGATTATTGTTGCCCAAATCAGTATCCAGATAGGTCTCTAGAGAAAGTAACAGAGGATAGTTCAACATGAACACTGGCAAGGTGGAATGGCCCTTCCATTTTGTTAGAATGGGATCAGGCACCGATCTGAGGGCAGTGCCAGTTATCACCAAGGTCACTTGCAACTACTATTCCAGTTACACTTCAGACATTGCAGACACTTGTACCAGTTCAGCCTTGGCTGAAGCAAGCCTCAATATGAAGTAGCCAGTGCCAACTTTCTTACTCATTGTTTAGTTTTCAAGGCATCCAAGCAGTCTGTCACTAAGAGGAAAGACATGAAGGTAGCAAAGCTATTTCCCTATTCAAGACTGATCCCATGTGTTGGGATTAGTCTTGTGCGCTGGATAGTGCTGAGAAGGTTTGGAACAACGGTCTTCCATGGGGTCAACCCTTCCAGAAATGCATGTCCTGTGAGGACCAAAGTCCAGTGGAGGTGGGCTGCCAGTATTGTGGGGGTTTTGGGAATCCTTCCACAAAGGAAGAGTAAACCCTAAGATAGCTTTATCATCCATGATCTGATGAGAGAAATGATGGCGAGAATGATGTACGGAGTCGGACACTGGAGAAGTAACCCACTTGGACTGCCTCTTGTGTCTGTTGAAGAGGAGGATTCAGCAAGCATCAGTGTCAAGTGCCTCTTGGTGCATGTCCTTTTTCCTTTTCCCTTGGGGCCCCAGAACTGTGGGGCTGTGCTAAAGAGGGCAACTCAACCATTAGGGAGGAAGAATCAGGAGAATGTCAAATTAGGCAAGAAAATATGGGTATTCCCAAAAGGTTATCTTAGAGAAGAGTTACCACGAAACATGACGAACGAAGGAAGAAGGTTTCAACCTCCCAGTGCATTGCTGTGATGCAACAAGAGACAAGCACAAGTCCACAGTTTAACAGCTGACTAGGGTTCAGTGCATCTATTAAGGCACATGGGCTTTAACACCACTGTGCAATGGCTTCTGGAGAAAAAAAATGTGCGATCTTAGAAGTAGGTTGCATTTTCAACAACTGGCCAGTATGAATGACCTCCATCTGGCGAGGACAGCTATTTATCTTCCATTGGGGAGTCAACGTTTCCAGAGATGGAAAGCCTATGTGGATCCTTGGAATCAGGCATGCTTGTTCTCCAGTGGAATAGGCACTTGTAACCATCTGCCTTCAAACTTCTCTGCTCAAATATAAAGGTGAAAGGCTCGAGTGGGATGAAGCAACCTTTGATCTGAACGCACACTAGAGTTTTTGAGTGATCTCATTCTGAACGCTGGAATGTCAGAGCAAGCTTACATCTGATGTTTAACTAGTATATTAACAATGCCAAAATTAAAAAGCAATAAAACAAATAAAAATGTTTATTTAACATATAGGACACACAGCAGACATATCGGCTGGTGTCACACCTCAAGTCTGGTATAAAACTGAAGCATTGAGACATAAGCTACACAAGCTAGCATGGAGAAGGAAAAAAATCTAGAAAAAGAAAAACATCAGGCTGGTGGTTCTGTGTAAGGAATCGCTTCGCAAGAGAGAAGTAGTTTTCATTCCACACTTAACAGCAAAAATTCAAGGGGGGGGGGCACTATCGCTGGAGCACAGCACCAATCCCATGTGTGGAACTAGTCACACAAAGCTCTGAACTGAATACCTTTCAAGAACAATTAAAAGAGAATTTTAAAAAGTTACAAATATGAGACCCAGGATAAAGTAGTAACATTTTTCATACAAAAAAAGTAAAGTAAGATTATTACAATGTGAAAAATAGGTCACGGATAGCAAGGGTGACGTTATCTCCTCGTTTTCATCATACTGCTCTTCCCCTCTTCTATTCAAGCCTTAGGTTGTGGGGTGATTGCAGGAGCCGCTTGCCCAATGGTGTCAGGATCTTGCTGCTTCTGGAGCTTGAAAATCTAGACTAGAACCATTTAAAGGACACATGAAGTTTTTAGTCTTGAGCCTCTGAAGACTGCCACTCTAGGAAGTTTGTAACATTTCATACAGTCATCAGCAAAGCATGTTTTCCTGTGACTGCTTTGGTGAGACTAATTGACGATAAGTTGCCAAAACTGTAGGATCCATCTGCACTAGAGGGTCTGTGAGTGAAGTATTGGAGATGCTTATTCTCTCCCTTGCACATTTTGAGGGTTTGTAGTAGCATAAAAGAGTTTACTTTTTTAACATATCATTTTGACTGCTGGGAACAATCTTTTTCTTATTTGTTGTCATCTTGGTTTATTCTTCCTGGTTTGGGTATTAGACCCTGTTAGGCAGGATACTTGCCAAAGCCACAGGGATTGCAGTCTTTTTGCCTTTGGTGTCCTGGCACCTGTACTACGTTGGAGCTGCAAACTGGTCCTAATACACCCCTAAAACACTGCACTCATTGTAACAAGGGCAAGGAGTCCAAGGTGCATCAAGAATGGGGGGCTTGAGACTCCTAAATTAAATAGTCTCACATAGGATACAATATGACTGTCAGTCCAGTACTTTTCATTTAAGAAAAAAAGTACTTTATTCACACCACATTTCAATACTATATATATATATAAACACTAGGCAGCCTTACATCGCTTACATAGAAGGTATTCCAAAGGTGCTATGGGCTGGCTACTACACAGACAATAAGAAGCTTTAGATTTAAGCACAGCTGCTGGCTTCACTGTGGTGAAATGGAGCAGCCTTCCCAAGTTCTGTGACCCGTAGGGTAGTCCATATGCTTTAACCAGGCAGTTCTCTTAAGCGGCTAGCAATAATCCCAACAAAGTCCCATCACAATCTAATAGCCAAGTAATCTATGTTCTGTTAGCGTTTCTTGGGGTGATGCACACCCAAATCTCGAAGAACAGGTATGCAGTCTTTACGTGCAGAGGGCACATAATCTAACTTGAAGAGGCTCTTAAAGGCAGTTCCACCGCCTTCTTTCCAGATCGGGCTGATAAAAGCTGCATCAACACACTAAAGACACTTATCTAGCAGATATGAGAATCGCACTAGAGGGATTCCTTCCTTCAGAGCATGGTCACAGTGCACGGTCCTCACGAGGCAGCAAAAGAATCAGCATGGGTACTCTAGTCTTCCTCTGCAGCACTTTGCCGGAGTGGGTAGGCCGTTTAGTCGTGGTTCACATGGTTTCATAGTGGGCCCAGAGCGAGCCCGGCAGACTCTCAGGCACACTTAGGGTGACTCCAAACTCATACAGCAATCTGCTTGTCCGGTGTTGCTCCTCTCTGGATTCAGCACTGAGCTTCTCAGGCAGACAGCTCCTACAAGACAAGTACCAATCTCTGTAGGAAGGGAGGCTCCCATGTCTAAGTCTCCAGCACAAGGAGCGGACTTGAGGGGATATCCTCTCGCCTCTGGGAGACTGGCTATCCGCTATACCAGTCCTAAATCACAGCAGCTCTTAGAGTACTCCTCTGAGTACCCCCATCCTAGGTCAGTTAAGAAGTTTGGAACCTCAGTGTCTAAGGGCAAACCCTCCACTTCAAAATTGCAGGTAATTCACTAGCACTTTCTTGGGAAACTATTAGAAAAATCCACCGGGTGCCATGTTAAAACAGGGGCAATCTAAAATGGATCACACTGGTTTCAGTATTCACACACTAAAACAGAGTCCTCCTAACATTCTATGTGTACACACATGCACTAGACCTACATGCAGGTTTGCCAATGCAGGGGCTAGGCATGACATGTAGGGGCAAGTGTACACAAGCGGGCATGTAAGCATTGTGCACTCATCTTGGATCAGGTAAAAAGGCATATCCAATAGCATGGATTTAAAAAATAACCTGGTGCCACCCAGGCTAACAGTACATGTTCTAAACGAAACAGAGTGTGGTCACATGTCCCCTAGAGAATATGCTTTTGGCGCCCCTTCTGACCTCAGAGCCAGGCACTGGGCATCATGGTTAATTTTGGGCCTAAGTCACAGCACGCACACAAAATATCTTTGTGCTGGGGCTAAAAAGGAAAAAAAATCATATCAGTTTTGCATGCAGTCAAGATACTTAGGTCAATAGTGAAAGTCACTTTACCATGTGGAGGACATTTTCGTCTCAACATTTTTCTTTCTATATTTTACCTCAATTACTTTGTGAGCATTTCAAACCTATTTCAATATCTCTTATTGTAAGGCACTCTGGGGACTCATAAAATTAAGCACTTCCTGACAGCTCTGTCCCTGCTGTCACAGTCTGTGTAGGAGCTGCCCATCCCTCCTGATCTCCATGCACACCAAAAAGGGGTTGTGCCTAAATCCTTTCCCAGCTCCCAGTGTGCACACATTCAAGGAAAACAGCAAATTATCTTTTAACTGTGTTTGGGCTTGTGGGAAGCGTGCTCTTTATGTGACATATCAAGAATCTGATATACTGTGCAGTGTGTCCAGGGGTTCCCTTATGAGTGGACAGGGGCTGCCTATGCAATCCCAAAGAGCTTTATTAGGGGGTAGTGTGGTCTAGCAGCCTTCGGCTTAACACAAAGGAGTGCAAGACATTTGCAAATACAGACAATGATCAATAAATACCACAACAAGAGGATCCACTTCAATTTATAAAAAATAGCAAGTATCTTTATATATGTTTAGGCATCAGAGAAAAATCTTTCAGGTAAGTACTTTAAAAAAGACTAAAAAATTATTTTCATTTTAAAAAGTGGACAGCGCAATTTGAGTTTTGCAATGTTATCCTATGTACGGAAGAACAATTTCTGGAAACCGGTATAGTGCAGTGACTTGTAAGACCAATCTCCAGGAGTTGAAGTGAGTAGTGGGCAAGGTCCAAGGCAGCACTAGTAGTACACCAACAGAGGCACGGGGCCGGCCAGGTGTAGGGTGCTAAACAGCATCAGGAGTCCAATGTATTTCAATGTAGATCGTTCACTGCGAAAAGAGGCTGCAGACTCTAGCCAGGAGGCCAGTCGGACTGAATCAGCAGGTGAGTTCAGGCGTTGCAGGACATCTTTGGTCCTTGTCTCCACAGCCCAGGGACGACAGGTGTAGCATGGACGTCATTTTGGAGTAGTCCGGGATCACAGCTTTGACCTCTAGCTTGCCTCTGCTAGTCCTGGCACTTCCTTTGCGACCCCTGGCCTCAGAGAGGACAAAACCATTGCCTCCTCTGAGGCCAGGGGTCGCAAAGGAAGTCTACCTCTTCTGAAGCACTGCTAGGAATGCTCCAAGTGGTGCTGCTTTCTCAAGGGTTATGTGTGTAGTCCGTGCCAACCTCATCCACTTTCTGCTCATCATCATCTTCCTCAGTGGGTGGACTTTTACTTGCCAAGGCCATGTTTTCTGCCAGCAACTGCTGCAGATGAGCTTGTGGGGGTTTAGGTCCCATGGCAAGATTCCATGCCTTACACAGCTCTAAAGGTTGGGGAACCCCAAGATGCCGGATGAGCTCCAGTGAGGCTCTTTCTACAGACATGGTTTTTAAAGTAGCTAGGAACTTGTTAAGAACTTATAAATGCTAAGTACTACAAAAGACCTAATTTACTTTATTAATTTTTAAACTCTAATTAGTTTTGTAACCAAACTTAACCAAGGCACTAACAGCTATTTTTAAACAATCTAGAAAAAAAAAGAAGGAAAAAAAAAGAAATCGAAAATCAAAATTCTTTTTTTTTGCTAGAGACAATTTTGGATTCCTCTGTGGAATCCACAATCAACCAAGTGATTAAGCAAATGTCAAGTCTTGTATCTTACCACTGCACCACCAATGTGAGAAGCTGGCTCTATGTGATTTATCAAGAATCTGATACACGTGTAAAAATTCCAGGGGTGCGCCTGTGAGTGGACAGGAGCTTTCTACCTCAAAGTGCTCTATTAGGCGGTAGTGTGGTCGAGCAGCCTTAGGCTTAATTTACGGGTACCAGGGGCTTCCATAAATACTGAATTTAGGGCTGGTAGGGGAGCATAGGGTAGTCGCCAATGGGCTACTGACCCTTGGGTTCCCGACTTCCCCCTATATATATTATCAATTCCTGTGGTAAGTGGGCAGAACCCTGTCCCAGAATTCCTAAGTATGCCATCACAAATAAGGCTACTTCTGAAAAATCGTGTCCAAAATAGTTTCCACCTCATAGTAGCCCACCTTAGGGGTGGTACCTGCCTGGAGGTGGGACGCCTACCTGACTAGCTAATTGTCCCACCAGCCCAAGTGCTGAGGGGCCCTGGACAAAGGGGTTGTCTTCCTCTCCTGTGAGGCGGAGCCAGATTGCAATTTCAAAGGAAGCAGCTCTTGGAGGCTTGCCACCCAAAGAAGGCTAATCAGCAGGTCATCCTGTTGGATGGGGTGTTATACCCTTGTCCGAGACAGGCTTTTGTTATGAGTCTCCTAAGAGCAGTCTCTCCCATCCTAGGAGGTCAGAACAGTGCCTTGGGTGTCAGGTTGGCAGAAGCCAGTCAGCAACCACATTAGAGGCTGGTAGGTTTTCAGGGGGCACCTCTAAGGTGCCCTTTGGGTGCATGCATTTGTAAATCCATCACTGGCATCAATGTGGGTTCACCAATACGAGATGTTTGATACCAAACATTCCTATCTTCATGTAGCTGGGGAATTCTATTTCACCAGTGTCTAGCACGTTTTAAAATGGCTTCCCTGGTCACTTGCACTGGCAGTAATAGGATGGACCAGCACAGGTGCATACCAGCTCATGCGGTATGCCCTCGCATGTAATATGCAGCTACCTGACTTAGGGCTGTCAGGCCTTCTGTAGGGGTGACTTACAACGAATATGCTACTTACCAGTATGCATCTGTTCTTGGCATGTAGGGCTGCTGACATTCATATCTGTGCATAGATCGCCGCCTAGTGTTGGGTCCGGATGATTGCACATTGTTGTCCTGGACGAGTCTTCGAAGTATCACGAGATAGGTGGCTCCTCCCCTGGACTACAGTGCGCATGGGCATCCTCTCCATCCTCAGATTGTTTTTCGCCATTGTGGCAGAGATGGATTATAATACAGTGAGTGATGTCCATGCTAGATAGTAATTCTGAATGCTACAGCTGCTACAGGCGCCGGGGAGGAGGGTGGGCGATATGAATATCAGCAACCCTACATGCCAAGAACAGATGCATACTGGTAAGCAGCATATTCGGTTCGAGACATGTGGGCTGCTGAATTCATATCTGTGCATAGATTACATAGCAGTCCCTCCTGTTAGCGCCGACTGCCTGTGCCAGCTGCAGCAGTCTGAAAAAGAGTTTTGAGAACAGCCTGTCCTACAGCTGCCTGCTGTTTAGAATGCACATCTACGCAGTAGTGTTTCGTAAATGTATGTGTGGTGGACCAAGTGGCTGCCTAACATATCTCTTCTAAAGGAATATTCCCCAGGAAAGCCATGGACGCTCCTAACTTACGTGTGGAATGTGCTCGTGGTGGAATGGTTAGTGTGCGTTTAGCCTTAGCATAGCAAATCTGTATACATTGAACGATCCACCGGGCTATCCCTGCTTTGGAAATGGGGTTGCCTTTGTGTTGTGGAGTAAAAGCAACAAAAAGCGGTTTTGTTGATCTGAAATCCTTTGTTCGGTCTATATATATATTTAGCGCCGTGATATCCCATGGGATGAGTGTCGCGCTCTATAAGTACCAGAAATAAATAAATAAATAGTACATTAGAGCCCTTTTGACATCTAACGTGTGTAGGGATCTCTCCGCGACATTTTCCGGATTAGGAAAGAAATCTGGCAGTTCTAGGGCTAGGTTCATGTGGAACTGCGAAATCACCTTAAGCATAAATGTAGGGTTGGTGCGTAATACCACCCTATTTGCGTGGACCTGGATGAATGGCTCTTGAATGGTTAGTGCCTGAAGTTCACTAACTCTCCTCAGTGAGGTAATGGCCACTAGGAAAGCAACTTTCCAGGTTAGAAATTGAATCTCACAAGAGTGTAGAGGTTCAAAAGGTGGTCCCATCAATCTGGTGAGGACCACATTTAGGTTCCAGACTGGTGACGGTGGGTGTCTGGGAGGGATCACTCTTTTAAGTCCTTCCAGAAAAGCTTTAATGGCGGGCACTCTGAATAATGAGAGGTGCTGCCTGTTCTGAAGATAGGCTGCTATGGAGGATAAATGTATACGAATAGAACTGTACGCTAGATTACATCTGTATAAATGCAACAAATAACAGATAATGTTTTGAATAGATGCATCCAGTGGATTTATGTAATTGTTGGTACAATATATGAAAAACCTTTTCCATTTAGCCGCATAGCATGCTCTGGTTGTGGGCCGTCTTGCCTCCTTGATAATATTCATACATTTTGGGGGCAAGTTGAGGTAGCCAAATTCTAGGACTTCAGGAGCCAGATCGCCAGGTTGAGCTGTTGCGGATCTGGATGCTGAATGTCTCCATGGCTCTGCGTCAAATGCTTGGGTGTGAGGTGTAGCCTTTGATGCGGTACCACGGATAGTTCCAGAAACGTGGTGTACCATGGTTGGCGTGCCCACATTGGAGCAACCAGGATGAGGGTCATTGAGTGTTGCCGTAGTTTGCGTGCCACCAGCGGTATCAAAGGTGCTGGGGAAAAAGCGTACGCAAATTTGCCTGACCAGTTCATCCATATCGCATTGCTCTGCGACTGTGGGTGTGCCAACCTGCTTGCGAAGCTTTGGCATTTTGCGTTTTCCCTTGTGGCGAACAGGTCTATCTGTGGATGACCCCACTGCTGGAAGTACGGTTGGAGTACTGATGGATGAATCTCCCACTCGTGCATCTGGTGGCTGTGTCTGCTGAGCAGATCCGCCATCTGGTTGTCTTTGCCCGGGAGGTGTTCCGCCATGAGGAAGCTGTTCCTCTGAATGGCCCACTTCCACATGCTCTGAGCCAGATGAGTACTGTGGAGAGTGCGTTCCTCCCTGCTTCTGTATGTAGTACATGGCAGTCATGTTGTCCGTCCGGATCAACACGACCTTGTTGCACAAGTGTACCTTAAAAGCTTTCATCGCCATGAAGATTGCCATCAGTTCCAGAAGGTTGATGTGCATCTTCTTTTGCTGTGTAGTTGATAGTCCCTGCACTGTGTAATGGAGTACATGAGCTCTCCATCCCTGGAGAGACGCGTCCGCCGTCAGTACAATTTGCGGAACAGCCTCTTGGAACGGTCGGCCTTTGCAAAGGTTTTGTGGGTTCCACCAATGCATTGAGTTGAATGCCCGACCGCTCACCAACACTAGGTCTTTTAACTGTCCTTGAGCCCGATTCCACTGACGTGCTAAGCACTCCTGAAGCGGACGCATATGTAGTCTCGCGTGCGGTACTATGAAAATGCAGGAGGCCATCATGCCTATCAACTGCATGAACACTTTCGCTGGAAGCGAGCGTTGAGGTCTGAATTTCTGTATCAGCAATTGCATGCTGTTTATTCTCACTGAATATGACTGTGCTTTGGCTGCCAGAGTGTCTATTGTCGCACCCAGGTACTGTCGCACGTGGGCGGGCTGAAGGTGTGACTTCGGATAATTCAGTGAGAATCCCAGACTGTGAAGAAGATGAATGGTGTGGGACATGTGGCTGGCACACTGCTGGGCCGACTTTGCTTGAATAAGCCAGTCGTCCAGATAAGGGTAGACATGTATGTGCTGTCTCCTGAGGTGTGCTGCTACTGTTGCCAGGCACTTTGTGAACACCCTTGCTGGTGCTGTGGTTGCTCCAAAAGGGAGGACTTTGAACTGATAATGTTGATGTTGAACAGTGAACCTGAGATACTGTCTGTGTGATGGGTATATGGAAATACGCATCCTTTAGATCCAGCGTTGCGAGGAAGTCTCCCTGACTGAGTAACGGCAGAACCTGCTGCAGGGTGAGCATATGAAAATGCTCTGACAGAATGTAACTGTTTAGAGGCCTGAGGTCCAGTATAGGTCTGAGAGACCCGTCTTTTTTGGGTATGAGAAAGTAGAGAGAGTACACCCCTGACCCCTAGTCTTCTACAGGCACGAGCTCTATGGCCCCTTTTTGCAGCATTCTGACGACCTCCTATTGCAATAAGTGTAAGTACTCTGCGGACATAGGACGGTGTCTTGGTGGGATGTTGGGTGGAGTGGACGTTAATTCCAGACAATACCCGTACTGTACAATGTCTCTCACCCACATGTCTGTGGTGATGGATTTCCAGACCGGCAGGAACTGTTGTAGTCTCCCCCCGACAGGTGTTATATGGTCGGGGGCAGCGACAGGGCGTCACTGTTTGGTATTGGCAGAGGATCTGGAACTGTTGTTTCCTCTGCCTCTGCCCTTGATGTTGTTTCCCCGATATCCACCTCGGTTGTTCTCATTGTAGGTGGATTGTGTACCTCCCTTATTGTATTGTGTCTGTTGCGTTGACTGGCCTCTTGAGGGTCCTCTAGTACTGGAGCGACGAAAGGAGCCACCCCAAAACTGCTGTGACTGCAGAGCCCCCATAGACTTTGCAGTCTCTGTGTCCTTTTTAAGTTTTTCAAGGGTGGTGTCAACCTCAGGTCCGAATAAGAAATCTGGGTTAACTGGCTGATGGAGGATAGACGTTTGAATTTCAGGTTTGAATCCTGAAATCCTCAACCAGGTGTGTCGTCTTAGCATAACACTAGTGTTGATGGCCTGGCTGCAGTGTCAGCTGCGTCTAGAGCGCACTTGATAGAAGCATTGGTTATCAGTTTCCCCTCCTGTATGAGTAGCTCTGCCCCCTCCTTGTACTGATCAGGTAGGTGTTGCAATAGTGTCTCAAGGGTATCATAATGTGCCCTGTCATATCTGGCCAAGAGTGCGCCAGATGTTAGACACCTGCGCAGCTACTCTTTTTCCTGAAGTTTCCATAACCATGGACTCTTTGTCAGGAGGAGGAGCATCACCTGTAGTCTGGGAGTTTGCTCTCTTACGTGCATTGGAAACAACCAATGAATCCAATGGCAACTGTCCCTTTATATAAGGAGGGTCCACAGGGGCCGGCCGATATTTCGTCTCAATCCTTGGGTTTAACACCCTGGCCCTAGTGGTATCTTTAAAAATGTCAGCAGCATGCTTGAGGACCCCTTTGAGCATGGGTGGGGTTTTGACTGCCCTTTCTGAAGTTGAAAAAGTGTCGACCAGAAAGTCTTCGTCCAC
Organism: Lissotriton vulgaris; assembly: GCF_964263255.1. Taxonomy (NCBI): domain Eukaryota; kingdom Metazoa; phylum Chordata; class Amphibia; order Caudata; family Salamandridae; genus Lissotriton; species Lissotriton vulgaris. The sequence continues at coordinate 1,172,390,068 of NC_141696.1, forward strand.
AGGGTCAGCATGTAGCTCGACGTCATGATTACTGGCTGCCCTCTCAATAAGGGCGTTAAAAGCAGTTGTGTCCTCAGTAGGAGACGTTTTCACACTGTACACATGAGTGTCCGGGCCAGTTTGCGGATCCCTTGAGTCAGCAGGGTCCGTCCATTGTTGGTCTTGATCAGGATCAGTGTCCACATGATAGAGGTCATCCTCATTGTCATTATCCCCTGTCTCCACATCGGAGTATGTTGGGGAAAAATTTTGAGGTTCCGGTCCATACTGATGGAGGGGTTCCACAAGAGCTGTAGAAGTTGTAGAAAGTCTCTTTTTCTTCAAGGGAATCCTATATGATTCCATGGGAGTCTCTGGCATTAACTTTCTTTTGTATATGGACAGTCTCCCAGTTTCCGAGTCGATGAATTGTCTCGGCTCTTGGTCTTCAGGCTCTTCCGTAGCCTCCATTTCCGTTGACACATGTTTAGTGGCGCCGATAGATTGTTTCGGCTCGAACATCTTCGGACGCACCGAGGGTGGTAACCCAAACCTGATAGGTGTTGACGCAGTCTGAATTTGTCTGACCATCTTCGGCGTCGGGGCCTTCTTCGGTCCGACCGATGTAGCCTTATCCTTGATGCGTTGGAGCAACTCCGACACTTCTTTGGCTATGAACGGACTGGGTCTCGTCGAATCGACAGGGTCCTTGGAGCCAGTCTTCGACTTGTCCGTAGGCTTCGACCGAGGATCGATCCAGTCTTTCGGTTCGAGTTTTTTGTGCGAATCGACACCCTTCGGCGTCGGCTTCGATGGCTCGACGGCCTTGCCCTTGGTCTTCGGCGCCCCAACCATTGGCTCGACGACCACCTTGAGTTTTCCGGCATTGACGGCCATTTTCTTTTTCTTTGGCTCCGAGGGGTTTGAGGCCTTGGAGCCGACGAGAGGCACAAGCACTTTCGGTTTCGGTTTCTGCAGAGATGCTGTCGGTTTTTATTTCTTTGTATCGACTGATGGCGGTTTCAAAACCGTAGGCTCTTTAGAAATGTTCGAAGCCGGGTCTTTATGCGGGGCTGTAGAACGAGATTGTGGATCTTGGGTAAGGCCTAGTGGCGATCCCTCGACCCGAGCCTTATTGAGTGCGTTATCTTCAGCCCCCGTGTAGCCGGGTTGGCCTAGCTCTTTGCCCGAGCTATCTTCTACGGCCCCAAGGGCCTCCATGTCGTCTCCTACCTCATCGACGACGTTCTCGTCTTCGTCTTGTACCACCTCGTCTTCGGCATCATACTCGGAGTCATGGCCGGAAGCCGGATCGGAGCAGTGTTCCTGATCCTCCAGATCAACGACCTCCTCGTCTTCGGTCCCGAAGATGTTCACGGGAACAGGCGCTGACTTCTTCGACTCCAATCGAGCCGCGCGTCGAATCTTGAGGGTTTTCTTCGACCTGAACCGGGCACAGGCCATACAGTTGGCTTCGTTATGTTTTGGGGACAGGCACTTGTTGCACACCGGGTGGACATCGATGTGCAGGTATTTTGCATTGCAAAGGGGGCACCGCTTGAATGGACTTCTTTCCATTTCAGATCTAAGATCGGGTAGAGTGTGGAAAGAAAAAAGCTGCAGATTCCTCGATGTCCTCCAAGCAAGGGCACCGATACCGAACGAAACGATACCGACACTATCGAAAGCCTTTTGGCTTTGTAGAAAGTTTTCCTAACTTGAGCTAAGATAGTAACATCCAAACCCAATGGCGGAAAAAAACAATCTGAGGATGGAGAGGATGCCCATGCGCACTGTAGTCCAGGGGAGGAGCCACCTATCTCGTGATACTTCGAAGACTATTCCAGGACAACAATGTGCAATCATCCGGACCCAACACGATCTATGCACATATGAATTCAGCAGCCCACATGCCTCGAACATATTACATGCAGTGTTAGAGGACATGGCACACAGGGATATCGGATATGTTGTGTTTTCACTTTTGTCTGCATCAAGACAGGCAGCCTGCGATAGCAGCCTGAATGTGCTTGCTGAGGAGTCCCTTAGGGTGGTACAATTTGTGCTGATGCCCTTAGGGACCCTTTTTAGTACCTTCTGCACTGGGTACCTGGGGCACCATTTACTACATTACAGAGGATGCTAAAGATTTTGCTAATTGGGGGAAACCAATTAAACCTTTTTAGGGATAGAACGCTGGAATACTGGAGACCTGGTTATCAGGAACCTAGTAAATTTCAGTAAACGTTGCATCAAATACAAGGCAAAAAGTGTGTGGAGGGGGGGAGGGAGTACAGCAACAAATATTCAAGTCCTATATGGATGCAGTAATAAGGAATTCATGTGGGTAATGGGATTACCTTATTGGCATGGCATCAAAGCCTTGCATACAGAGCAATGCCCGTTTGTTAATGAGCGAGCACCAACATTTTGCACAAAGGAATCAGAATTAAAGACAGGAGTAGCACAATGTGCTACAACCTTATCACAAAACACCCCAAAATCAAGGAAATGGGTGCCCCTGTTGTGCTCCGAAGGGCACAGCTTGTGATCTGGCACCAGGAAAGTGAATAGGCTGATGGTGATCACTCCAAGGCAAAGGCTGCAAGAGCTCAAAGTAAATACAACACAATCATACTTGTGATAGCTCTAGTTCTACTGTAACTTAAATCTACGTCTCCTCCACTTACCTACCTAAATGAGTTCCAAAATATAGTTGCCTGATAGTTGGATATCACCTCTGTGTCATGGTCCTTAAGGTAACAAAGGAGAGGATTTCCATTGTTGTGAAGGTGGAACAACCAGTGTGTCATTTTCTTAAACAAAACGGTCTTGAGAAGTGCTATTGTGAAGCAGAACAACGGTTGAACCCAAACTGGTGGAGAACAATGTAGGTTAAGTGAACAACTGTATTTCACTTTATCTTTTTTAATGGTTACATGTGATATGAATTGTTTCTCCATCCTTGGTTTTCTTTTTGATTACTTTTCGATTTTCTTGTGCTGTGTCCTTTTATGACCACATGGTCAAAATAAAGTATGATGATGACGGCATTTCACTTTGACAGACCTTGTTTGGGAGCTTGTATGGTCATGCATGTTTTAAATGACCAAGACTCTTGTAGGAGAGACAGTCTGTGTAACCGGTTCTTGATGACTGCCACACAATTCCTCCCAATCACCTCCCTGCCAGTTTCAAATGAATTTGTATGCATCACACTTTTCAATATAGATGCAGAAAAAACATGGCAATTAACCTGTGATCAGAGAGATTACATTACCTTCAGTTAACTCTGAACTATTTATGAGAAAATAAATTTGACCTCAAACCCATTGAGGGACATCATTGTTTACAAACTAATTGTATAAAGACAAGTTTATAGTTTCTCTCTTACTTCTCCCCAGGTTCCTTTATCTGCCCAGGTGTACATGTCTTTCTTTGGCACCTACCCTACGTCCTTTATCCACTTGCTTTTTATAAATTTCATCTACATCCCCGGTCCAGGTCTTCTACTCTACACCTCTCCACACTCCCATTTCTGATACCCTTCTAATCCTCATTTCTGCATGTCATCTGATGCTACTTTCTCCTTGGGGTTGCAGTAACGTGGTGGAGTGGTGTGCCTCACTGGTTAGAGGCGGCAGACCCGGAAGCAGAGAACGGCCCGGGACGAGGGTCAGCGGACTCGATAATTCTCGCCTCGGTGCCTACTCTAACCAGGGATCACACTCGGCAACTCTGGGCATTAGCTTGCCTCATCTCTACAACGGCCCCTCACATTCGCCGGGGATGCCTGGTTTCACCTTGGAGATACCCTGTAGGGACCATCTCACAGGGATAGCCAGGACGGGTTCCCCAGCGGTCTACAGCGCCACAACGCCTCAGGGCAGCAGTGCGCTTTACAAGACCACATACATACATACATACATATAAAAGGACAAAGCAAGAAGGACCTTTTTGGTTTTCATTCTATTCTTCAGTTAGTTTTCCTGTTACAAAAAAGTTGCTGTTTCATGCGGGCATTTGTTAAATCCAGGTCCTGATTCGATAGTCAATCATTAATTTTTCTTTAAGTCGAATTGACTACCCACCACTTGGATGATCTGACTTTTATCAGCAAGGTTTGACAATTATTAATTTTTTAAACCAAAAAAGGTACTATTGGCTCTAGCCACGACATGCTCTTAAGCGGTCTGATTCCATTGAACTGCTTAATGAAGGTGACCGGTAACATCTAACCAGCCATTGTTCCTAAACAAGCTGGCCAATAGCAAATCTTACCCTGTTCAACTCAGAGAATTGGCAGCATAGGGACTTTGGAATAAGTTACTAAGGAATCAGGCTTGGTCATGTGTGGACTTGTTTTGGCATTTTGGCATTAGGGAATGTGTGGTTTGGTTTCTCGACTGCTCAGCCCTAATCAGTCCATCAATAGCTTGTTGAACAGAGCAAAATACCAAGGCTGTAAGGTGCAACTGAATACACTCTTATTTATCCTCCTTGTACCCTAGTGCAAGTTGCACCCTTTCACTGATCACCTGCAAATTTCACCTTACAGCAACTGGGCCACTACAGTGAAGCAAAAGTCTACTTGAAAGCTGCTCCTTCCCTCATTAACAAAAAGATACTGCTTGAAGAAATAGTTAATTAGATCTACCGATTTTACCCAGTTCTGAAGAGTTTAATGAGGATGCAGAGAAGTTTAGGCAACATACATTTCAGAGTCTAGATCCTGAATAGTAGGCTGGTCCTTACAAGAAGCAGCAATTAATGCATCTGGGGAAGCTTACCACACAACCCAGGTCCAGGTTCAAATGAGTAATGGCCTAGACATTGCATGTTTTACTTCTTATACAGCAATCAATCACTTTTACCCCACAAAACGTTATTTCCTTATTTGTTCAAATTAATTCACCTAGCACACCATAAAACTTTGTCTCTTTCCCTTAGCACCTAGCTTTCTTCCATCCCCTTGATATCCCTTTCGTTACCTGACATTTTCTGTCTGCTGAAATAAGTAGCTTTCACCTTAATTCGCCAAATTAAGTCAGCAATTTTTAGACTCTAACTAGGGTGGGGCTTGGGTTAAAAGTGCTTGATTAGGCAAACACTTTTAAGATTAAAAATTAGGTTGTTGTGTTCGTCACCTCAAAGTGCATGTCAGTCTGACTGGATGATGTTCCAGGAAATTAAGAGCCCCAGAAATCAAGTTTATCTGTGAAGATAAGGAGACCAGTGGAAACTTGTAGAATACCTTAGACAGTAAGAATGTTTACGCACCTTAAACAATACTTTTGCAGTTTGCTGTGCATTATTCTACATTGTTGTGTCAGGGCTAAAAAAAAAACCCCTTGTAATCAATTACGCTTTTAATGGGCATCTGCAGTAGGTGAGAGCATGAATTAAGAACCCACTGGCCCCAAGAACAATGTTCCCACAACATATCAGTCATCTGCAGGTTGTATTTTCCCCGACAATAACAAACGTGAAGAATAAGTTAAATATATTCCAAAAATGTGTTAACATTTTTCATTAGGGAGGGTTCGATTCTCGAATAGCTTCAACCTGCAAAATTCATAGCTACACGTAAGAAACCTTGCAGCATGAACCTTTTCAAGAGTCATGTGCCAACACAAGATTGCAAAGCAGTAGTTTGCTTATTGTAATGGGTGTATAGCGAGAGTAGTAGAAAAGTATGGTCAGTTCCACTGTGCCCCTGCCTTGCTTCAACATCCTAAGTAATGACAACCAAGACACCACCCTGAGTAAGTTTGTCAAAGAAAGCCACCATATTTCCCATATTATTAAGGGGCACAGGGCCAACAGGGGCGTACCCTGAGATCTAATCATCTGCAACTCCTCCTCATTCCAAGATACACCAAACTCGACAAGGTGGCAAGTCCTTCTCGGTAAGGACGGATAAGCTCTAGAATGCTCTGCCTATCCATTTACGCTTCTCAGACACAGAACGGGATTCAGGAATGACTTGGTTATTATTTGGGCGTAGTCTAGCTGGCTGAGCTTTTCTCCAGGCTCGCTTTCAGTGCCCGGACACCTCAATCGAGGTAGCTGTGTGCTCTACAACTGGCTTTGATCGATTGAAGCTTTCCATTATTGGCTAAAGACACTATTTCTCTTATAGAATGTTTTCAGTGCCCAGAGCCTCAGGATTCATATGTGAAACAGTAGCATAATGGAATACACTGAACAATCCATCTTACAATTGCTCTCTTTGTGATGGTCTAAGATGGAGAATGAGAGTAAGAGCTGTTGTATCTTCTTTATGGGTACAGCTTCTTTAATGCAATACTTAAGAGCTCATCCTATCTCACATCTGAGCAATGCCATATCTGAAACAGGCTGCAGAGTAGAGGATGAGGATTCAAATAATTCACCAATATAAAAAAGGGGGAAGTGGATGTGTGCATAGAATTAACCTCTTTCTACCAGTAGGTGTCCGTTCCATACAGTGAAGACTAGAATTTCACTCAACCTATGCAGTGAATTAATGGATACAAGGAACGCCACCTTGAGCGTCAGATGTTTAATGGATAAGGTTGCAAAAGCTGAAAAGGCAGTTGTGTCATATGGTTTAACACCACATTATGATCCATGTGCCTGGTGGGTTACAAAGTGCATCTGAGTGAAGACACATTTTACACCTGCTAAAAGAAGTGGTACACAAACTACCAAAGTTGTATGTATAATTTTATGAGATTTCTAAAGTAGTAATAGGCGTTACCTTAATAGCAATTTAGACTTAGTGACTATATAACAAATTTAAGTAGTAAAGCATGTTTAATAATGATGTAAAAGGCGGTAGGTGTTCTACTTCTCACCATAACAGAAAACACCTACCACTTAGCAACAAAACCATGTCAATAGTGTACAGCTCTATATCAAACTCCAAGACTTCAGCAGCTTGGATGCCGCATTCTATGAACTGGTTTTGAGTGATGGGTCTTGTTTCTGGGGCATCGTCATAATATGTGGCAGAGACTGCAGATTTTGTGTGGTGCTTCCAAAATGAATTATCAGATGTGAGAACCACAACTGTCCATGATACAGCTATTAGTATCAAGGCCCTATTGGCTAACCTGCCATTGTTTACCACCTACAGGAATAGATGGAAAGTGTACACAAATACCCCAGATTAGTTAATCAACAGTGCCTTCTGGCTATGGGAACCAGGTTTTTCGTCCGCAGTACCCCTGCGCGTCGGAAGGTGGCGTCGGTCGACTCTGTGTCCATCGTCGGCATTGTGGTCGCTGGGATGACATCGCTGTAGATACATAGACGCCGACCTTGCGCACCACGTCATTTCTGTACAAGACTTTCCACGCCAGAAGTGCAGACCCATGTAAGACACTGATCACTGGTGCACAAAACAAAGGCCCTGAAAGGATGTCCTTAACCCTAGTAGTCAGTTCCCAGAACGGGGAGGAATCTATAACTAACCTATGTTTTTTATAGATATATTGTTACCGAAGGTAAGTAACTTTTTCATCTGAAAGATAGTTATAGATTCCTTACCTTAGAATAGATACACCAGATTCCTAACCTTAGAACAGATACGCCAGCAATACCAACCCTGGAGATGGGTCTGCAAACTAAGTTCATGCCAGAAAGTCCTGGAGAATAGAATGGTCAAAGAAGCAGTCTCTCCGGACTTGGCTGTCCAGGCAGTAGTGCTTGGTGAACGTGTGCAGCGAGGTCCATGTAGCTGCCGGACAGATGTCATTTAGGGGGACTCCCATCCCAAAGAAGTAGTAGCTGCCGTCGCATTGGTGGAATGGCCGCACAGCCCCGCTGGAGGCTCCTTCGTTGCCAAAGAATAGCTGCCCTTGATGCACAGAACAACCCACCTGGAGAATGTCAGTTTGTGCATGGCCTGACCTTTCTAGCGCCCGCGTAACCAACAAAGAGCTGGTCGTCCACCCAGAATTGTTTGGTGCAATCAAAGTAGAAGGAAAGCACACGTTTTGATCCAGATGGTGGAGCCTCTGCATCTTTTGAAGGATGCAGAGTCGGGAAGAAGGTGGGCAAAGTGATGGTTTGGCCAATATGAAAAGAAGTGACCACCTTTGGAAGAAAGGAAGGTAGAGTTCTGAGGATGCCTTGTCCGGACGAATAGCCAGAAAGGGAGGCATGGAACAAAGAGCTTGTAGCTCACTAAACCTGCGTGCAGAGTTGATGGACCCATAAACGCAGTTATTATAGTAAGAAGTCTGAGAGGACAGTAATGCAGTGGCTCAAAGGGAGCGAACATAAGATATGTCAGAACCAAGTTCAAGTCCCACTGGGGCATTACGAAGGGAACAGGAGGAAACAGATGAGTAATGCCCTTAAGAAATCTATTTACAACAGGAGACTTGGGCCAAACATAGGAGGAACAAGAGAACGTCAGAAAGAGGGGCAGAAAGGGGATACACAGGCTTTGCGGTGCACCATGCCACAAATGTATTCCATCTGCAGGAGTATAGTATACTGTGTTAGTGGAGGGATGCCTGGCTGCCAAGATTACATCACAGACTTCGGGAGGCAGGTCAAACGACATCAACTGCGGCTGCTCAATCTCCAAGTAAGCAGGTGGAGGCTGGACTGGTTCGGGTGGAGGACCGTACCCTGCTGCTGCGACAGAAGATCCTCCAGAAGAGGCAGTCGGATTGGAAGATCAATGGCCATGTTGAGCAGCTCAGGATACCAGACTCTTTGTGCCCAATCCAGAGTCACAAGAATGACTTGGGCCCGGTCGCGCTTGATCTTCAGCACTCTGGGCAGAAGTGGTATAGGCTGTAAGGAGTATAAAAGACTACAACTCTACTCACAACGAAAAGTGTTGTCTAGCAAGTGCCTCCTTGGAAATTCCAACGCGCAGAATTGTTGACATTGCACGTTCTCTTCGGTGGCGAACAGATCTAACCAAGGCTCTCCCCAGTGTTCAAATACACCTTGCACCACCTTCGAGTAAAGATGCCATTCGTGATCCATCATTTAGCTGCGGCTAAATTTGTCCAACCTGGCATTCGTGAACTTGCCAGGTGTTGAACCACCAGGGATATGCCCTAATGTTCCAGCCATGTCCAGAGGCGGAAGGTCTCTTGACGTAGGGTCCACGACCCCACCCCACCCTGTTTGTTGCAGTACCACATAGCAGTGGTGTTGTCCGTGAACACCTGCAATACTCTTCCCCAGAGAGAGGAAAGGAATGCTTTGAATGCAAGACGAATCGTCCGAAGCTCCAGAAGATTGATGTGGAGCCCGGACTCCGCAGGAGACCAGGGCCTCTTATCTCCGCCTCTCCCATGTGGCAGAGCCCACCCCAGAAGGGATGCGTCTGTCACCACTAAGTGTTCTGGTTGGGGAAGAGAGAGGGATCTGCAGTTGACCTAATCCCGGTTAGTTAGCCACCACTGCAATGGTCGTTCAGTGGCCTCTGAGATTTGGACACAATCGGACAGATTCCCCTGATGCTGCACCCATTGGAACTTCAGGTCGCACTGCAGAGCCTGCATATGCCACATTGCATGACCTACCAGCAGGATGCAGGAGGCCATGAGGCCCAGCAGCCTCAGGGTCATCCTGACTGGAACCCGGGATAGAAGATGAAAGATCACAATCGTAGCCTGAATATCCCAGACTCACTGTTCGGGAGGATAAACCCGAAACTGCGTTGTGTCAAGAACCGTTCCGATGAATAGGAGCTTCTGACAGGGGGTCAGGTGCGACTTCGGCACATTGCTGGAGAACCCCAGCGAATGCAGGAGGTTGGCCGTAGTCTGAAGGTGGGAGAGGACAGCCTGGGGCGAGCCTGCCTTCAATAGCCAGTCGTTGAGATAGTGAAAGACTGGAACCACTGCTCTGCACAGATGAGTTGCAACCACCGCCATCACTTTTGTGAACACCCGAGGGGCGCTAGTAAAGCCAAAGGGGAACACGGTAAACTGAAAGTGCTCGTGGCCTACCGTGAACCTCAGGTAAAACAGGTGGACCGGTGGGCCGGCAGGACGAGGATGTGAAAATAAGCACCCTGAAAGTCCAACACCACCATTGAATCTCCAGGGACGAGGGCAGACAAGACCTGAGCGAGCATCAACATTTTGAAGTTCTCCTTCCGGAGGAAGCGATTGACATTCCTGAGATCCAAGACAGGACGCAGGCCTTTGTCCTTCTTGGGCACCAGAAAGTAGTGGGAATAGCAACCACAACCTACTTCTGGGGCAGGAACGTGCTAGCTGGCCTCCTTGGCCAAGATTGGCGAAACTTCCTGTTAGAGAAGGGCCAGGTGATCCTCTGACATGCAATGGTACTGAGGTGGCATGGAGGAAGGGGTGGTCTCGAAGGGGAGGGAGTAGCCCCTACGGACTATCTGCAGAACCCACCTGTCCGACGTGATGGTGCGCCAGTGAGGGAGGTAATGGTGGATCCTGCCACCCACTGGCATTTGGTGGTCCTGGAAGGCCGGACTAAGAGGGTTTGGAGGCTGATGCAGAGGGAGCTGTGGTGGACTGGCCCGTCTGCTGACCCTCAGAACCACGCCGCTTGTTCCCACGTACCCAGCCACGCTGGGGCTGAACAGCCCGCGCCGGTCTGTCACTCTGGGTGGAACGTAATGGGGTGCCCCTTCTGTAGCCACGAAAGGGGCGAGGAGCAGACTGCGGAGGGCAAGAGGTGGAGAGGCCCAAGGACTTGGACGTTGCCTGTGAGTCCTTGAAGCGGTATAGTGCGTTGCCAGCCTTGTCGAATGAAAAGGCAACGACCTTCAAAGGCCATGTCCTTAAGGGTGGATTGGACATCCCCGAAAAAACAGTCCAACGCAACCAGGCGTAGCACAAAGGGCTACGGACGTGGACATCGTCCTGCAAAGTGATTCGGCAGTATCCAGCCCACAGCGGATGGTAAACTTTGCTGCGTCTCTCACCTCGGCAACTGCACGGGAGAGCATAGCCCGGGCTCCGAGGCAGCACTTGCGCCACCAAATCCCACACAGAGTGGAAATAACGGCCCAACAGACGTGGTGTTTACCAACCGCAGTCCCAAGCTGGAGGAAGAAAACATCTTCTCAAGATGGTCCAGCTTTTTGGATTCCCTTCCAGGTGGAGCAGTAGGGAAGGCGCCTCTGGATGTAGAGGCTTGCAACACCAAGCTCTCAGGGGTGGGGTGTTGGGAAAGGAAACTGGGATCGCCCAGAGCCGGGCGGTGGCGTCGGGCACCCATTCAATCCACAGTATTGGACCTGGACCAGGTGCCCAAAAGGGAGTCTGTTAGGGCTTCATTGAACGACAGCAGGGGCTCCGAAGAGCTTGCTGCAGGCTGAAGCACTTCTGACTGGAGGTTAGTCCGGACTGCCACCGTAGGAAGCTCGAGGTGGAGAGCCAGCCTCCCTCCTCTGTAGCCAAGGTAGTAATGGGGAGGTATCCAGACCACTGGCATCCCCCAGTTCCTCTCTCCAGTCCAGATCATAATCCAATTGGTCGGTTAAAGGTTCACACCAGACCCTCCTAGACTTCCTCACCCTCGTCTGGCTGACATTCTGGCTGAAACCACCTGAACAAGTCCAACTGGTCTCTGTACTTCGCTGAGGCGTGACAAAGCTGCAGTTTCTAAGAAAAGTGCATCACCAGGAGTTTCATACAGCACTCCTAATGCCTTCGGACAAAGTAGTTGGCATGAACCTCACTCATTGGAGTCATGGTGTTCTCTGAGGCAACATAAACAAAGTATGCGGCTCCATGAACGACATCTATCACAAGTTCCACATGGTTTAAGCACAAAAAGAAATAGTCTGCAAATAGCACACTGTTCTCTTGACAAGACCTCGAGATGGGCCTGAAAAAACAACCCTTAACCTCACCGGACCCGTGTTGCAAGCACGGAAAAGGAGGAACTGACATCAGCGAGGGAGTTATATGGACTACGTCTAGGTCACATCTGGTGGAGGATGTTGATACAGAGCTGAAGGGGGAAATTTCTGGATCCAGTCTCGCGCCTGGGGAGGAGTCTAAAGTAAGGAATCTACAGCTAGAGGTCTCTATCAAATAAACATTTCTCTTTCTACTTTAAAAGCACCCTGTGTGCAGAAGGAAAGGGAGAGTACTAGTGTCAGAGAGGCCAGGTTGATCTGCATTGGTTTCAAGTAGCTGTTGCTCCAACCTTGTTGGTGGAGTTACAAAACAGGAGATTGTGTAACAGCACAGCATCCCAAACATCCAACTCTGCTTTGAAAAGATGGGAAACAATCAAATGCGTGCACGTGGAAGGTATCTACTAGAATGGGGAGGCGATCCTCCACCAGGTTTTTTTATTAATCATGGCGAACGGCGTACCTAGATGAAAAACTATCTGGATATAAAGCCTGAGGTTTCTTTAATCAGAAGCCCCATTATTTACAGATTGGAGACAATTCCTCAGTGACCAACTATGAATCCCAATGCAGAAAAAACATGATGCTTCTTTGTAATTCCAGTTATACAACTTGGGTATCTTTTACAAATTCAGTTAGCCCTAATGCAGTCATTGGGAATCCCGAATACTCCAGCGGCAGGGTGCACTCATTTATCATTGCCTGAGAAATGCACTATGCACAGTCTCTCCACCGTACCATGTGTACCGAACTCTGGTTAGTAATGAGATGAGCCATGAGCTACAACATCCCATAAAGTAGCATTTACCAAACTGTGGTTGGCAGGCGATTTCTGGTGTTGTGAAAGATCAATAAATAAAGATGCTTTTACATTTTGTACACCATTATCATCATCATCATCAAAATTACTTTATTCGGTATACAACAATACCATAAAAGTACAATTAAAAAAAACACAAAAATTAGGGCCGAATACTAAAATACCTATACAATCGATGCAAGAATATTAACAAATATCTATAAAATGTATCTTGAATCAAAGTAAAATAACCTTGCTAAAAATTGGGAGATCTGGAAACCCTAAGCGGGTTGCATTTAAAATCTGTTGGGATTGGGACAAAAATGTGTAAATCAAGCATGAGGGAGAGGAACCCACCTCCAGCATATTTCATTATTTAAAACATCATAGATACTAGTGCAAGGGATTAACATCAAATGCCATCATACAACGTCTTTTGTGTTTGAGTCTCGCGGCCATCCTCAAAAAATTAACAAAGCAATAAAGTGTGGAGGTCTCTACGGACAGTTTTAGGAACAGGGCCACCTTTGCCTGTTTAAACCTGGCATTCTTTAAAATACATTTAAAAAAAAACTTCCTGGGGTAAGCGTAATAGGGGTACAAAAAAACAAAGTGGACCATGTCCTGCGGAGACTTTTGGTTACAGCCGCAAGGGTGTACCCTGGGGGACTCTACTGCCGTAGGAATTTGTTTTCTTCTATTTGAATCTTCAGGGGGTCAATGAAGCCCCAGACCTTGCTGCCATATAATGTTTTGGCATTGTAGATGGCATTGTACAATTTCAGAATTTGCTCAGATGACCAGCGACCCAACCTGTGAGCGAAATTCATAATTACCCCAGAAGAGCTAGTTAAAATTCAGCATTTCTCATCTGACACTGTTTTAAAACATATGGGACTATCAAATAAAATTCCCAGATAAGAAAATGCTTGTACTTTTTCCAGACAGTGGGTGCCGATCCTATAATTAAATTTCCTGCATGGCCTTTTCCCCATCTCTATAATATATGATTTGGAGAGATTGGCAGACAAATCCATGTTCTCCATGAAGTTTACAAAGCCATCTATGAGATACTGGAGGCCCGCGCAGTGCGTGCCAGGAGCACTGCGTCGTCCCCATAAAGCAAGACAGGAATCCCTCTTCTTCCTATCCTCTGGCAGTCCACCTCTAGTGCTCCAAGCGCCTTATCTAAACCATTAATATATAAAGTAAATAAAAAAGGCACCAGGATACAACCCTGTCTCACGCCCCTGGAGCATGGGAAGGAGTCGGTGGTATCTCCCTCCTCGTTATATCTGACCTAGGCTAAGGTGTACTTGTGCAAGGTTCTTAGAATATTGACCAGGCCTATATCAACACCCAGAGCCCCCATTGACTCCCACAGTTTCTTGCGGTTAACACGGTCAAAGGCTGGCGTGAGGTCCATAAATGCCAAGTACACCGTCTCATTACTAGTGACGGTGTACTTGGCTACCAGGAGGTAGAGATTAAGGCATTGGTCAGAGGTTGAAGGACCCGGCCTAAAATCGTCCTGGGTATCAGAGATAATGTCATGTTCATCCGCCCAGTCCATTAGCCGATTAAGAATGGCCCTCCCCAGGACTTTCACTGTTACATCGATGAGAGAGATAGGCCTGTAACATTGTGGGTTATCCCGGTTGCCCTTTTTAAAACTCAGCACGATTATCGCAGTGGACCAGGATGATGGCATACCTGACTCCACTGCTGTGTTTATTACTCTGGTTAAAATGGGCGCCCACAGTTCTACCTGACTCAATAGAAGGTCTGGGGGAATCCCATCAGGGCCCGGGGCCTTGTTCCGAGTCAGGCCCTCAATTCCCGCTTTTAACTCTCCTAAGGATAAAGAAGTTTGTGCTACACTTGGGTTTCTTTCCTCTGCTGGTGGTAGTAAGTCGCTAATACTGCCATGATTGTAGAGGCCTACATTTTGTACACATTTGCTGTGACGTTTGACATAGGTCAAACGTCAGGCTATGTCTTCTGACAAATTCCTACTTATTTTTAGTTTTTTTTAACCTGGGATTGGGGTTTTTTTTCCTTCTCGGAGTGCAAAGTGAGAGTAGTTTTTAAAGTGAACTATGTGACAATCTTGCTGGGGTACATGAGTTGTGAAAGAAAAGGCTAATATGAGAGAAAAGTTTAAACGGCGGACTTGTAGTTCTGCACCTTATGCAAGTTTCCTTAATTGATAGTCCTGTGCACTGATGCCCCAGCACCAGCAGTTGTGTGGTGGCTCTGTATTCCAGATCCTGAAAGGACAGCTATAAATGGAGGTGCACCAGGCAAATGAAGTCCAAGACACTTACTCAGTCCATGTCACCTACTGGGACATGGACTGAGGAACTAAAGATACCGGATTTATGTCTACGGTCAACATTTAGCCAGCTCAATACACTGGATCATCGACTGGAGTATAGCCTGATTGGATTCTGGGCTTTCGTGTTACCAAGCCCTGATATAGTTCTCCTTGTGAGAATGAAACGTGTTGGTGGAGCGGTGTATGCTATTAACCTATGGAAGGAATTATGTTGAAATAAAGACGTTTGATACTGTGTAAGTGTCTTGGGCTTTATTTGCCTGGTGCACCCCTATTTGTATTTGTGAAAGAAAAATGCTTTACCGTATTATTCTGGAAGACTCCAGAACATTTAAATACGTGTACACAATTCAGAATATATTAGCAGTCAGGAAGGCAATAATGAAGCACTTTTGCTTTAATTCTGAAGTGATGGTTGCAAGGATTGTAATTGGATCAAAACAAAAAAAGGATACTTTTACTTGATGATGCACAATAGATAAATATTCACTGAATTAGGATTTCCATACATCATTTGTATGCTTTATAGTTTTACAAATAAAAACGGTATGTGAATGCAAATGTGATGGCTATTTCAATGGGAAATGTGCTACTCCACAATGCTTTAGTGATATATTTGCGAAGGTGTGCTCCAAAATGCACCACAAGCTACATACTACACTTAGGACTGTAATGGCTTGGGTTCAACTATCTTCTCGCTGCTAGTCTATAAAAGGCTTTATGTTGTGACCATTGTTTGTCACATTGTCAAGAAAGTACAATTGCACTGGCCACTTTCACTAAAGTGGCTTCAAAAGCATGCACCTATTTTCCCATTATGTTGAGGCTTTCTTTCTATGCAATATGGAACCACCTTTTATTGGTTTAAAATGCATGCAGGTGACATCTCTGGCCACTTGTATTTTGTGATGACTGTAGATCCCTGTAGACCCAGTAGTTTGGGTTCTTCATGCACAACAGACCCTTTTACCAAAGGTAATCAAGTATAGGAATGCATCAAATGGACCATTAGGATTGGCAGATTTCTGCTACGGGCACTAGTAAACAAGTTCTGAAAATCTAGGTCAATTAGAGTGAAATCTGGCTGAATCATGCAGAAGACTGTGCCTTGGTGGAGGCACTGCCTGCTCCCTATCAGAGGCTTTATAGATGTCATGAGCATTTGATCAAATCCTGACTAGACACACCATCAAATATTACTTCCTCGTATGCTGCTCTTAGAAAAATGTCTAAATTGTTTTAATTTGCTTTTTTGAAGCTTAAAGGCTCGTTTTAATTTGCATACTTGCACATAAAACTGATGAAACACACATCTTGCACATCTTGCGCTTTTAGCGAGAAAGCAGGGCACTTTTTGTTCCCAGATCGCCATCTTGGGTGAGGGAGCAGGGGCTAGTGGCACGTTTGGTAGCACCATTTTGGGTCGCACTGCAGCATTGAAGAACAGCTTCTGCCAGCCTATTTAAGGCTGGATATGCAAGCGCGCAGCCACCTAGACCGATGCTAATAGCGCGCTGATTGGGGGAATAGGTCTCCAGAAACGCTGCACTCAATTATTACTTCCTCGTATGCTGCTCTTAGAAAAATTTCTAAATTGGTTTAATTTGCTTTTTTGAAGCTTAAAGGCTCTTTTAATTCGCATACCTGCACATAAAACTGATAAAACACTCATCTAGCGAGAAAGCAGGGCACTTTTTGTTCCCCCGATCGCCATCTTGGGTGAGGAATCAGGGGCTAGTGGCACGTTCTGCAGCGCCATTTTGGGTCGCGCTACAGCACTGAAGAACAGCTTCTGCCAGCCTATTTAAGGCTGGATATGCAAGCGCAGCGGGCGCGCCAGAGGCAAGCCCATCTGCGCCCGTCCGCGCCGAGCGCCTGTCATGCTGCCCGATGGTGCCAAGCTCAGGGCAGGATAGTGTATTCAAGAGAGAGGCTGTTAATCATTGGTAAGAGGGGAGAGGAGGAGAACCATCAATATACAGCTAACTTGATGGGGGATAGACAAAATAACAAATACTTAACCCCTTCGATGCTCATGACGAGCTCAGCTCGTCATGAGGTACACCTCTTGTACGCTCATGACTAGCTGAGCTTGTCATGATTGCATTGTTTTCTGAGTTCTTCAGCACAGCAGGGGAATTGCTGCAGCAATGATGGTGTTAAACTGTGGGCTGATGAATTGTAGATCTCTAATTTAAAATCTCTTGGAGGTCTCCTACATGGTAGAGGATCTGAATCTAGATGTTGTATTTCTCACAGAGACCTGGACACGCATAGACTCCTCTGTGGAATTGGGCTTTGCGTGCCCATAAGGCTATAAAGTTTTCCATAAACCAAGAGTGGTTGGGAGAGGAGGAGGAGTAGGGGTGTTATATAAGCAAAAGTGGAATTTTGCTCCCCTCGAGATTGAAACAGTTGAAGGGATTGAACTACGGGGTTTCTCTCTTCAGGAGGATAAAGGGAGATAAATCACGGGGATGTTCTGTTATAGACCCCCAGGTTCTGATACCCAGTACCAGGCACTGCTTGATACCATCACCGATCTGACCCTGACTCACTCGAGGATGATCCTATTAGGTGATTTTAACCTATGGGACAATAGAACTTTAGGCACCCATCTAAGAGACTTAACGCAAGCGTGCGAAAACCTCAATTTATTTCAACTGGTACAAAAACCCACACACCAAGGAGGGCACGCTTTAGATCTTATATTCACCAATCAGGCAGAGACCAAGATAGTTGACATACTACCTCAAAGTTGGTCAGACCACACTCTAATCCATTTCCACACATTTATTACACGGTCGTAAGACAACAACAGTCGTAAGACTGCTTACCGTAAGGGTAGAGAATGGTCCAAGCTAGTAAAATATAAGATCATGCTATCCCCCGAAGCATAGTCTTTGTCCCTGCTAGGACTGTGGACGAAAATTATCAGGCCTACTTGGACTACATAACTAGCTCACTGGATAAAAACATCCAGATTAAGAAAATTAAAAACAGAAAAAAGCCTCTGCCCCATGGTACAGTGAAGAGTTAAAGTCATTATGAATGATCTGTAAGAGGGCAGAGAGGAAATGGAGGAGAGTATACCTGGAAAAGGACAAAAATGAGCTGAAACTGGCTAAGAAAAGATATAAGGAGGCGATAGTCAGAGCAAAGACAGTTTATTATGCCAATTCCATCCTGTTTGCCCCTAACAGCACAAAGGTACTCTTTAATATTGTCAGGGATCTCTCCCACCCTACTTGTACTAGCAGTAAGGTAGTCGCGTCTCAGGAACTCTAACGCAATTGCCACTCATTTCGGAGAAAAAATCACGATAATTATTGGCAATTTTGGTCCTAATAATATCGAAAAATTGAGCGATCTACCTGAGAGATCAGGGGAAGGACCTAGAACAGACACCTGTCTGGAACACTTTCAAGCCCTTACGGAGGATCTCTAACTCTTTAGCTCACAGTATTACTTCAGGTTCTCCAAGGGACCCTCTCCCACATAGAATTTGGAAAACGTCTGGGCAGGAATGCCTTCCGTGGCTCCGATTAATTTGCAATCAATCTCTGGATGAAGGAGAGGTTCCGGAGGCCTGGAAACAAGCAATAATTACACCGCTGCTGGGGGGCGCTAGAGGGCGCACAGCAAGATGGCCGCACCTTAGTGAGGCTCTGCCTGACTGAGCCAACATCCGTCCATAATCTGCTGCATCCAGATGATACTCTCACCGTTTTTGGTGGCGAAGCCCTGCTGATGTGCTGGGGAGAGGCGTTGCAAATGCTACTTACCAGTATGCATCTGTTCTTGGCATGTAGGGCTGCTGACATTCATATCTGTGCATAGATCGCCGCCTAGTGTTGGGTCCGGATGATTGCATATTGTTGTCCTGGAAGAGTCTTCGAAGTATCACGAGATAGGTGGCTCCTCCCCTGGACTACAGTGCGCATGGGCATCGACTCCATCCCCAGATTGTTTTTAGCCATTGTGGCCAAGATGGAGTGAAACTCAGTGAATGATGACCATGCCATGAGTATATATGTGAAAACTGCAGCTGTTACAGGCGCCGGGGAGGAGGGCGGGCGATATGAATGTCAGCAGCCCTACATGCCAAGAACAGATGCATACTGGTAAGTAGCATTTGCAGTTCGAGGCATGTGGGCTGCTGAATTCATATCTGTGCATAGAATACATAGCAGTCCCCCCATTAGCGGCGGCCGCCCGTGCCAGCTGCAGCAGTTTGGAAAAGTGTCTTGAGAACAGCCTGCCCTACAGCTGCCTGCTGTTTGGAGTGCACATCTACACAGTAATGCTTGGTAAATGTGTGTGTGGTAGACCATGTGGCTGCTCTACATATGTCCTCTAAGGGAATGTTTCCAAGGAAAGCCTTAGAGGCCCCCAACTTTCTGGTGGAGTGGGCTCTCGGTGGAATGCTAAGAGTGCGTTTTGCCTTTGCATAGCAGATTTGAATACATTTCACGATCCACCTAGCAATACCAGCCTTGGAAATAGGGTTACCTTTGTGATGTGGTGCAAAGGCAACAAAAAGCTGTTTAGTTTTCCTAAAATCCTTGGTCCTATCAATGTAATACAGTAGGGCCCGTTTAACGTCAAGAGTGTGGAGCATCCGCTCCACCAGTGACTCTGGGTTTTGAAAGAAAACCGGCAACTCAATGGTTTGGTTGATGTGGAACTGAGACACAACCTTGGGTAGAAATTTAGGGTTAGTGCGGAGCACTACCCTGTTGGCATGAACTTGGAAGAAAGGCTCTTGGATTGTGAGGGCCTGCAGTTCACTAACCCTCCGTAGCGATGTAATTGCTACAAGGAAAGCCACTTTCCATGTCAAGAATTGAACTTCGCAGGAATGTAGTGGCTCAAAGGGAGGACCCATCAGTCTTGTAAGAACCACATTGAGGTTCCATTCAGGAGCTGGTGGAGTCCGTGGTGGAATGACTCTTTTGAGGCCTTCCAGAAATGCTTTGATGGCATGCACCTTGAAAAGTGGAAGGTGCTGTCTATTTTGGAGGTATGCGGCCATCGCAGACAGGTGAATGCGAATGGAAGTATATGCCAGATTACACTTGTATAGATGGAACAGGTAACAGATGATGTTCTGAATAGAAGCATCTAGCGGATCAATGTTGTGGTTTGCGCAATAGACGACAAACCGCTTCCATTTCGCCGCATAACAGGCTCTAGTAGTGGGCTTCCTAGCCTCCCGAATGATGTCCATGCAATTGGGAGGAAGGTTGAGGTAGCCAAACTCTAGGACTTCAGGAGCCAGATCGCCAGGTTGAGCTGTTGCGGGTCTGGGTGCTGAATGTCGCCATGGCTCTGCGTCAGAAGGCTGGGTGTGAGAGGCAGCCTTTGATGCGGTACCACGGACAGTTCCAGAAACGTGGTGTACCATGGTTGGCGAGCCCAAGTTGGAGCAACTAGGATGAGAGTCATCGAGTGCTGCCTGAGTTTGCGTGCCACCAGCGGAATCAGAGGTGCTGGGGGAAAAGCGTAAGCAAATCTGCCTGACCAGTTCATCCATATAGCATTGCCCTGCGACTGTGGGTGTGGGAACCTGGCGGCGAAGCTTTGGCATTTTGCGTTCTCCTTTGTGGCGAACAGGTCTATCTCTGGATGACCCCACCTTTGGAAGTACGGTTGGAGTACTGATGGATGTATCTCCCACTCGTGCATTTGGTGGCTGTGCCTGCTGAGCAGTTCCGCCATCTGATTGTCCTTGCCTGGGAGATGCTCCGCCATGAGGAAAATGTTGCTCTGAATGGCCCACTTCCACATGCTCTGAGCCAGATGAGACAGCTGTGGAGAGTGTGTTCCTCCCTGCTTCTGAATGTAGTACATGGCCGTCATGTTGTCCGTCCGGATCAACACGACCTTGTTGCACAGATGTACTTTGAATGCCTTTAAGGCCAGGAAGATCGCCATCAGTTCCAGTACATTGATGTGCATCTTCCCTTGCTGTTGTGTCCATAGTCCCTGCACAGTGTATTGGAGTACATGCGCTCCCCATCCCTGGAGAGAAGCGTCCGTTGTCAGGATAATCTGTGGCACAGGCTCTTGGAACGGTTGGCCCTTGCAAAGGTTTTGTGGATTCCACCAATGCAGAGAGTTGTATGCCCGACCGCTCACCAACACTAGGTCTTTCAACTGCCCGTGAGCCTGAGTCCACTGACGTGCTAAGCACTCCTGAAGCGGACGCATATGTAGTCTCGCGTGCGGGACGATGGAGATGCAGGAGGCCATCATGCCTATCAACTGCATGAACACTCTTGCTGGAAGCGAGTGTTGCGGTCTGAATTTTTGGATCAGCGACTGAATGCTGTTGACTCTCACTGAATTCGGCTGCGCTGTGGCCGCCAGAGTGTTTATGGTAGCACCCAGATACTGCCGTATGTGGGCAGGCTGGAGATGGGATTTTGGGTAATTCAGTGAGAACCCCAGATCGTGCAGAAGGTGAATGGTGTGGGACACTTGGTTGGCGCATTGCTGGGCCGACTTTGCTTGAATGAGCCAGTCGTCCAGATAGGGGTAGACGTGGATGTTTTGACGTCTTAGATGCGCCGCCACCGTCGCCAGGCACTTTGTGAAAACCCTGGGCGCCGTGGTGACCCCAAAAGGCAAAACCTTGAATTGGTAGTGCTGGTTTTGGATGGTGAACCTGAGGTATTTTCGGTGTGAAGGATGTAGTGGAATGTGGAAGTACGCATCCTTCAGGTCCAGAGTTGCTAGGAAGTCCCCCTGCTGAAGCAGTGGGAGAACCTGCTGCAGCGTGAGCATATGGAAATGTTCTGATAGAATGTAAAAATTGAGCGGCCGGAGGTCTAGGATGGGCCTGAGGGATACGTCCTTCTTTGGAATGAGAATGTACAGGGAGTAAACTCCCGTACCTTTCTCCTGCAGGGGCACGAGCTCTATTGCCCCTTTTTGCAGCATGACGTTGACTTCTTGCTGCAACAAGTGCAAGTGCTCGCCGGACATAGGACGGTTTTTTGGGGGTATGTTGGGTGGAGTGGACGTGAGCTCCAGACAACCATATTGGATAAGAGTTCTGACCCACCTGTCCGTGGTGATGGACTTCCACATGGGCAGGAACTGCTGGAGTCTCCCCCGACCGGTGTTTCGTGGTCGGGAGGCAGTGACAAGGCGTCACTGTTTGTAGGCGGTGGAGGACCTGGAGCTGTTATTTCCACGTCCTCTGCCCTGGACGTTGTTGCCACGGTATCCACCCCGAGCTTTGTTGGTATAAGAAGTTTGGGTGTTGCTTTTGTAGAATTGCGTCGACTGTGAAAGTTGACCCCTTGAGGTGCCTCTATTATTGGAGCGACGAAAGGAACCACCCCGAAACTGCTGGGACTGCAAGGCACCCATAGACTTCGCAGTGTTGGTGTCCTTTTTCATCTTCTCGAGAGTGGTATCCACCTCGGGGCCAAACAGGTGGTCTGGATTGACCGTCTGGTTCAAGATAGTAGTTTGAATGTCCGGCTTGAACCCGGATATCCTCAGCCATGCATGTCTACGGAGTAGAACGCTAGTGTTGATTGCTCGCGAGGCGGTGTCAGCCACGTCCAGAGCGCACTTAATTGAAGCATTGGTGATCAGCTTCCCCTCCTGTATCAACATCTCTGCTGCCTCCTTATATTGATCGGGCAAGTGCTGTAAAAGGGTCTCTAGAGTATCATAGTGTGCCCTGTCATAACGCGCTAGTAGCGCCTGTGTGTTGGATATGCGCCATATGTTGGCTGCCTGCGCAGCCACCCTTTTCCCAGAAGCCTCAAATACTTTTGATTCCTTGTCTGGGGGAGGAGCATCACCCGTAGTTTGTGAGTTGACTCGTTTGCGTGCATTGGAGACAACCAGGGAATCCAGAGGTAACTGTCCTTTGATATAAGTAGGATCAGTGGGTGCTGCCTTGTATTTTTTGTCAATACGTGGGTTGACGACTCTTGCCCGGGTGGGCTCCTTGAAGACTTCAGCCGCATGTTTCAACACCCCTTTTAGCATTGGCAAAGTCTTTACAGTTTTTTCAGAGACTGAAAAGGTGTCAAAGAGGAAGTCGACGTCCACTGGGTCAGCATGGAGATCGACGTCGTGATTGGCTGCCGCCCTCTCAATAAGGGCATTGAAAGCTGCAGAGTCCTCTGTTGGGGAAGTCTTGGCTGAAAAAAGCTGAGGCTCTTGTCCAGAATGCTGGTCCCCAGGATCGCCACCAGCAGACCATGGTTCAGTCACATCCTCCGGGTCTGAGTAGACGGGATAGTCATACTCATCCTGGTCGTCGCCCTCACCCTCCTCTACATGGGAGTGAGAGGGTGAAAGTTCTTGTGTCTGCGGTGATACGGGCTCCATAGAGGCAGAGGCACCAGCAGAGTCCATCTTCTTCTTGAGTGGAATTTGGTAATGCTCCAAAAGTGGTTCAGGGGTGATCTTTCTTTTAAGGAGAGAGAGCTTGCCCGTGTTGGCGTCGATGATAACTTCCTGATGCTCCTCTTCAGCCAGCGGTCGTTGCCATGGGCTTGGGACCACTAACAATGGCTTCGGCGTCGAAGAAACCTTCACGGGCACTCCGGCCCCCGGTTTTGCTGTGAAAGCTTTCGGCGCCGTTTTCGGTGGCAAAGTGAACAGAATAGGCGTCGGTTTTTCCAGAGGCTTGGGCGGCACAGGGTCCTTTGGCTCGACTGCTGCGGCCCCCTCCCTAATGTGTTGAAGGGACTCCGTAACCTTCTTAGTGAACGAGGCGGAGGGACGCACCATCTCGAGAGAGTCTTTGGAAGCTGGTTTCGAGGTGGCGACCGATGACGCGCTCTTCGGAGTCAACGCCGTTGCCCCCTTGGCCTTGTCGAGTGGAAGCGGGGCAGAGAGGGACCTTGGTTCGTCCTGCCGCTTCTTCGGGTCGAGAGTGGACTTCTTATGGTCGTCGACCTTCTTGGGATCGAGTCGACTCTTATGTGCGTCGACCGTCTTCGGTGCCGATGCAGCTGCGTCGGTCCCTTTAACCTTCGGCTTCGATACAGTAGCCTTCGGGTCGGCCATTTTGGTGTGGCTCCTGAGCTCGACGGCCATCTTGGATTTCTTCGGCGCCGAGGCCTCCGAAGTCTTCGGCACGACCAGCTTGACTTGCGCTTTCGGTTTCGATACGTCTGGCGTCGAGACCGTTGGTTTCACTTTCGGTTTTGGCTGTACCGTAAGTGGCGCCGTATCAATGTCCGTGGCCGGGCCCGAAGGTGGAGCCGTGGGACGGGCATCAAGGCTTTGGGTAAGGCCCGAAGGCGATCCCTCGGCCTGGGCCTTATAATGTTGGCTGGCCCCGGAGGCAGTCTGAGGAAGCTCTTTATCCGAGCTATCCTCGACGGTGGCAAGGGCCCCGTCGTCGTCCCCTACCTCCTCAACGACTTCATCGAAATCCTCGTCTCCCGCGTCGTAGTCGTCCTCGGCCTCCGACGCCGGGTTAGATTCAGTGATCTCCTGGATAGTGTCGTCCCCGACATCCTCCGCGTCGAAGATGTCTGTAGGAGGTGGGGCCGATCGTTGGGCCTCCAGGCGCGCAGCTCGGCGGAGCTTGAGTGTTTTCTTCGACCGGAACTTGGAGCAGGCCATACACTTGGCCTCGTCGTGGTCCGGCGACAAACACTTATTGCACACCGGGTGTACATTGATATGCGGATACTTCGAGGCACACACCGGGCACCGTTTAAATGGACTTCGTTCCATGATGGAAGAGGTTGGAGCGTCGAGTAGGCCCGTCCGCGCCGAAAGCACGCGGAAGGGCAGTGTCGGTTCGGAGCCGAGGAAATAACGAACCCGAACGATAGACAATACCGACGCAAGTCCTAAAGACCTTTTGGTCTCTAGCAAAGTAAGTTTAATACTATCGATTCCGACAGAGGGAACCGAAACACATCCGAACCCAATGGCGGAAACAAACAATCTGGGGATGGAGTCGATGCCCATGCGCACTGTAGTCCAGGGGAGGAGCCACCTATCTCGTGATACTTCGAAGACTCTTCCAGGACAACAATATGCAATCATCCGGACCCAACACTAGGCGGCGATCTATGCACAGATATGAATTCAGCAGCCCACATGCCTCGAACGGGGCGATTATTAGGTGCTTAAATCACCGGCTCACAGACTTTGCTGCCCCGGGCCGGAGTAAGCGTGGCTGCAAGAAAATGGCAAACTGGGTGCGGGCGGAGGCGCTGCTCTAACTGCCGGCTGGCGCCTTGCTGCTGGAAATAACGCTGCCGGAGTGCTCGTGCTCTCTAGACGAGGCTGCGGTAGTGAATGGACCCTCCTCTGTCAGACTGGTGCTGGACGGTGTGCCCCGGAGATGGACAGGCGTGGAGGAGCTGGCTGCGACGGCGCCTACCTGCTGTGACTGGGCCCTGTTGCAGGCTGCGGCGGACTTCTGCCGGCGCTCCTTTCGCTGACTGCGGTGAGTGGTGCTGGGGGCCTGGAGGCGACCGGGTCGCGGAGGTGGAACCGGGCCAGGCTCTAGGCCGCAGCGCTCTGAGCTGTGGCTGAGGTGGGGGGTGATGGTGGAGGCAGACTCAGCAGGAGGCGCTGGTGCACAGGTGGTGTCCCCGTTTTGCTTCGCGGACGGCGGCCTTGCGGAGGCGGCGCTGTGGGGAACTGGTGACGGGCAGTGATCCATCTGGCCTCTCCTGATTTCGGAGGACTGCTGGGACTACGGGTCGCTGCCTACGGAGGAGTTGGCCTGTGAGGCAGAGCTCAGCCTGCGCATTCCTTAGTGCATTTGACATCTAGTGTGCTATGTTTAACGGCAATCAATGACAGTTGGAGATTACAAGGCTGCCGGGGATTAACAAGGGCTCAACAAGACGATTGCGGGGCTATTTTTTGGGACTGTGACAAGGTGCCCGATACTGGGAGGAGCTGCAGTTGGGACTGTGACAAGGTGCCCGATACTGGGAGGAGCTGCAGTTCCACTGCAAGGGTTGTGGGCCCAGGTGATCGCACTTTTAGTCCCGCTCCTGGTTTGCATTTATCCCTCCACAGTAGGGTGTGTAATAATGGGCCGCACAGACAGAACACAACCGAAACTGTCATTTGATACACGGCGACAGCCTGGCGCCTCACAGCAGCCGGAGCCGGAGGCGGCGGCGGGTACCTCCCCGACATTGGAGGCCACACTGTCTGCAATGCAGAAAACACTGCAATCTATTGAAGGCGCTATGGCTGCGGTAAACCATATAGACTAGATCACATGTCCACCCAACTGGAGCGCCAGAACACAAGGTTGAGGGAACAAAGAGGGTCTGCTGCGGAAGATGGCCTCACGACAGTCGCAGATAAAGCACTAAATATGGAGCGGGTCCTCTACCTTATTCAGGTCAAAAATGAGGATTTGGAGGCGCGGTTCTGGCGCAACATCTGTGTTACGGGGCTGCCGGAGAGAACGAATGTGGGCAAAAAGGAGGACTTCATGGGGCTTCTTATAGTTTATATTTTTGGCACCGAACAGTTATCCTGCATGTTTATTGTTGAGCGAGCTCATCGCTCGTTGGCTGCAAGACCGGTGCCTGGCGCGCCTCCACGTCCTATAATTGCACGCTTATTGAATTATAGGGACAGGGAG
Organism: Lissotriton vulgaris; assembly: GCF_964263255.1. Taxonomy (NCBI): domain Eukaryota; kingdom Metazoa; phylum Chordata; class Amphibia; order Caudata; family Salamandridae; genus Lissotriton; species Lissotriton vulgaris. The sequence goes on from NC_141696.1 coordinate 1,172,416,655, forward strand.
GTTGGCGCGGGAAAAAGGATCTATTGAGTATCAAGGGAGCCGGCCCGCCTTCTTCCCGGACTTCACTGTCGCGGTTCAGGCAACGCGACTAGAATTCAGCAACATCAAACAATTTCTTCGTAAGGAGGAGGCTCCTTATGCCATGCTGTATCCGGCTCGGCTGCGTATTGGGGCAGCTACTGAAAATAAGATTTTTACTTCCCCAAAGGCTACAATGGAATACGTAAAAAAGTTGAAACCTCGCAAGAGACTCTGGTGGCCGTCCTGCGGAAGAACACCTGGAAGATGAGAAGAGCTAAGTGTACTGTCCTACTCTTAGACGTTGTAGTGGACTGAGCATTTGATTCAAATGTCTTGCTGAGTGTCGCCCTTCTGGGTTGGTTGGAGACTGGGAGGGGGTTGGCTGATCGTGATCCCTACTGCATACCGTTGTGTGATCTGAACTGCTTGTGTTGCCCTCCCACTCCCTCATTACTGTTATTTATCATGGTAATTTTATTTGCTGCTTACGGTTGGGCTGGCGTTAGCACCTAGGGGTCTGTATATTTCCCCATTTCCCTGGATGGGACTTGGGCCAGGGACCTCCCTCTGGATGGCATCTGGCTCCGCTTTAATTTGTTCTACTGAACCTGCTCTATGTAGTACTCATTGGATGCTATACTATTGACGCTTGGTCACCTCCTGGAGTATGGGAGGCTAATGCGTCTGCGCCCCCCACAATGGGTGTATCCCAATCTTTGATGACTGCTGGGATTGGGTGGGTGTGGGATGGGAACGGCTTTGGCAGGTTGTGGGTGCTGAAGTGGGAGGCGGCAGGGGGAGTTGGGCTGTGGGCTTGCTTTCTACCAGTTATCTGGGACTGGGTGGGTATTGTTATGTGCGGCTATGTAAAGTGTGTTTGACAGATCGATTACTATTTGTTGCGGCAATGTTATCTTTGTAAACATCACAAGTTGCAAATCTGTGATCCTCATGGATAAAGGGGGCAAGATTAATTGGCTAACATGGAATGTACGGGGTTTGAATAGACCACAGAAAACCAGACAAGTGCTAGCATATTTAAATAGGCATAACATCTATGTAGCATTTTTGCAGGAAACTCATCTCACGGGGCATGCTGCCGAGGGTGTGGCGAAACAGTGGGCGGGGGTTCGACTTGCCTGTACATACTCGTCCTATGCCCGGGGGGGGGTCATGTTATTGATTAAGAAGAATGTTCCATTTGTGAGCATGTTTGAGGAAATTGATACAGAGGGCCGGTACATTATTTTGCAGGGTAAACTATGCGGCACCTTGATGACAATGGTTAATGTTTATGGGCCTAACGTGGACGACACGGAGTTCTATGGAACTTTATGGAATAAGGTTTATGCATTGCCACCATCTGCTATTATTTGTGGGGGGGATTTAAATGTCACTCTGGACAGGGCAATGGATCGGAAGGAAGGTCGACTGATCTCGGACAAAAAGGCGGTGAGGGCAGTGAGGGATGGTATGCTTGAGCTTGGTTTAGTGGATGTGTGGCGATTAGGGCACCCCACTGCGAAAGAGGGGACCTGTTATGCTTCCGCACATGATACCTGGTCCTGTCTGGACTATTGGCTGGCCACAAGAGAGGTCTGTGGATGGGTGACGAGGGCGGTGCATTTGCCTCGCACGTTGTCTGATCATGCGCCTGTGCTGCTAGAAATGGTGTTGCCTACGCATGCACCCGCACCATTCTTGTGGAAATTACAACCTGCAGCGCTTCTAGACCAGGTGTTTCGAGAAGGCTTGCGTGAGGCGATCACGAAGGTACTTAGAAAAGAACGTTGGCTCTGTGGACGATATGGGCACGGTTTGGTAGGCATTCAAGGTGACCATACGCGAGGCGTGTATCGGTAAGCAGGGCGGAGTGCTCAAGTCGCTAAGGGATTCAATGGGTCGGCTGGAGCGTGAGTTAATAGGGCTGGAACGACATATGTGGATGTGATTTTGCCTCATCTCACTACTATGTTTGCGGAGGCTCTGGATCAGGGTCAACTGCCGGCGACACTACGGGAGGCACTAATTGTGGCACTGCCGAAGCCGGGCAAGTCACTGAACAAATGTGAGTCACATCGGCCGCTGTCACTTATGAACACCAACGTAAATATACTTGCTAAGGTGCTGGCAACATGCTTGCGCCTGTTGCTGCCTGTCATGGTCTTACCAGACTAGTCAGGGTTTGTTCCCACACGCTCAACGGCACATAATCTGCGGGCTCTTTTTGCGGTGCTTCACTTGCTCAAGCCTGAGCTGGCGGCGGCAGCGGTTCTATTGGACGCTGCCAAAGCGTTTGATTCTATAGCTTGGCGGTACAGGTTAGCGGTGCTTCATTGAATGGGAGTGCCCCTTCTTTTTACGGCTTGGATCAAACTACTTTATACGGATTCGGTCGCTCGATTTGGTTAATGGGGGTGTGTCGGCTGCCTTCCCCATACGGAGAGGCACTCGGCAGGGGTGCCCACTCTCGCCCCTGCACTTTGCCCTTATATTGGAAACGTTGGCGTGCGTGTTGCGGCAGAGGCATGCTTCCTCCGCGCTCCGTTGTAATCAGAGACCGTTGGCAGTGTCAATGTACGCTGATGATATGGTCTTGTATATCCGGGAACCGGACCGATATTTGGAGGGGGTGATCAGGGAATATGTCAGATTTGAATGGTTCTCAGGACTAGCTATTAACTGGGACAAATCTATAATCCTTCCGCTAACGGATAGCACCAAATTCATTGAGCTGGAGTTCCCATTGGCCTGGGCCACGGAGCCAGTCCGGTACTTGGGGATATGGGTCCATAGGGACTCTCAAGAAGTCATTAGAGCAAATTATGGGGTGGCAATATCTAAACTTAAACTCAGGTGGCCCGTTAGACACGCTTGCCCTTATCGTTCACTGATCGGGCTGCGCTGATCAAAATGGTGGTACTGCCTAAGTTTTTATATTAATTTGTCAATATTCCGTTAGCGCCGACTACCCACTTTTTTAATTCACTGCGGTCTCTGCTGATCACGCTGACCTGGAGGGGTAAGAAACCACAGGTGGGTTGGGACTCGTTGACAAAGCCTTACGAATTGGGCGGGTTTTCGATTCCAGACATGCGTCTGTACTATTTGTGTGCACAGGCGCATTTTGCTGCCTACTGGATTTCAGATCCGCCATACACCCCTCACGTGGCGGTTGAGGCCAGAGCTGTACATGCTTTGCCTCTTAACACCATGATAGTAAATCCACACTCCGTATACGAAAAGGGAGAGGTCGACACGATGCAGTGCACGGCCAGGGCCTGGAATGAAGTAGGGAGGCGTGCGGGGCGGCTACCATTGTATGCGCCTGCCATGCCCCTGTTGCATTAGCCGCCATCTTAGTGTCGGGAGAATTGGGGGTGCTTCTGCTCTTGCATGCTGCCGGGCTGCAGGTTTTGGGGGATGTTTTTCCTGCGGGTGCTTTTCTCACATTACAGAGTTTTGATGATCCAGGGGGTAATGTTACTATGGCCACATTTACTTATGCCAGGCTGCGAGCAGCGGTGCGCAGTTTCTATCCGTCCTTTCCTAACGAACCGGTCACTTTGGGAGCATTACAAGTGCTGTATACGACACCCAACCGTACGAAACTAGTGTCCCGGCTGTATCATGCCTCGCAGATGGATGAAGGAGGTGCAAGTGGGGCTTCTAGAGGTAGATGGGATGACTGTCTCGCACAAATGACAAATGACGAATGGGTTGAATGTTGTGCTATGACTGGCAGCTTTGCTATTAATGGTAATTTTAAACTCATACACTATGCATCAGTGGTACTACACTCCTGCACAACTACATAAATATGGCCTGCGTGAATCTGACTGCTGTGTGCGGTGCGGAATGGCTGGTGCAGACTTTGTGCATCTGGCTTGGGCTTGTGATCGTGTTTCTGCGTTTTGGAAGGCAGTGACTGGGGAACTGTCCGGGATGACGGCTGTTCCCATTGCTTGTGACCCAAGGGAATGTTTGTTGGGAATAGTATCCTGCATACCGGCGGGAGTGCGCAAGTTAGTGGTACTGTCCCTGCAGTTGGCTATGGGCAGGGTGGCCATGTGTTGGGTTGGGAGACGGGCACCTGATGTTAAGCTGCGGTTGCAGGACCTGGCTTACTGCCATGATCAGTTAACATGTTATCATGAGGGTCTTCCATCGGTGTCGAGGCCGCGAGACATTTGGGGCCCTTATACTGCCTATATGCTAGCCAAGTTAGCAGATGACTGATTTAAAATGGTGCTGTCTGATCAGCTCTATTTGTGTCGGCTCCATGGATGCCACAGATGGTAATGTACTCTGCCCTGGTTGGCCATGTCCTGTTCCAGGGATAGACATATTGTTACGGACTCTTTTAGACTATTGATTTGTATTGATGAATTTTGACTTATTATATTCTGTCAGTGTGATGCATTGCTTGCTTCTTGTATTATCATTGTATGGTCTGTAACACACACTTCCCGGCTGCACGCAGGAGTTTGAATGTATGGTTTCTTTTGAAAATGAGAAATAAAATAATTTTTTTTTAAAATTACACCGCTGCTCAAGAAACCTTCCTTAAACCCTACGGTTCCGGCTAACTTTAGACCCATCTCTTTACTACGATATCCAATTAAAATCCTTGAGAAGCTAGTCAGCAGGACTTTTTCTTGCTATTTAGAAGATAATCATCTCCTAAATAGGGATCAGTTTGGCTTTCGTCCGGGCCACAGCACGGAGACTGCTTTGGTCACCGTAATGGACAATCTACGGATGCGTGCCGATAATGGAGATTCATCGGTCTTAGTGCTACTAGACATGTTGGCCGCATTCGACACAGTGAGCCACACTATATTGGTGGAAAGACTAAGACGCTTGGGGGTAAAAGGGCGTGCCCTGTAGTGGTTGCAATCCTATCTATCAGGGAGGCAACAGGCTGTGACTGTCATCTTTTGAGTCTAGTAAATCTGAACAGCATGGGGTCCCGCAGGGGTCAGCGATAAGTCCCATACTTTTCAATATATACCTACGTCCTCTTCTCTCCCTGATTAAGTCTTACGGAGTTAATGTAGTTAATTACGCGGATGACACCCAATTGGTGTTCTCCCTGGAATGGAAACAGGCAGTGTCCACGGACACCTTTCAGGAATGTATGCGCCAGACAGCTTGCTGGCTCAGACAAAACTCCTTACAATTTAATGGGGGGAAAACAGAAGTGATATTCTGCCCACCCATTAGTATGCAGCTACATCCTAAATGCAAATGCTACTTACCAGTATGCATCTGTTCTTGGCATGTAGGGCTGCTGACATTCATATCTGTGCATAGATCGCCGCCTAGTGTTGGGTCCGGATGATTGCACATTGTTGTCCTGGAAGAGTCTTCGAAGTATCACGAGATAGGTGGCTCCTCCCCTGGACTACAGTGCGCATGGGCATCGCCTCCATCCCCAGATTGTTTTTAGCCATTGGCAGAGATGGAGTGAAGTATGTGAGTTACTGCAGCTGCTACAGGCGCCGGGGAGGAGGGTGGGCGATATGAATGTCAGCAGCCCTACATGCCAAGAACAGATGCATACTGGTAAGTAGCATTTGCAGTTCGAGGCATGTGGGCTGCTGAATTCATATCTGTGCATAGAATACATAGCAGTCCCTCCATTAGCGGCGGCCGCCCGTGCCAGCTGCAGCAGTCTGAAAAAGTGTTTTGAGAACAGCCTGACCAACAGCTGCCTGCTGTTTGGAGTGCACGTCTACACAGTAATGTTTAGTAAAAGTATGTGTGGTAGACCATGTGGCTGCTCTACAAATATCTTCCAAGGGAATGTTACCTAGGAAAGCCATAGAGGCCCCCAACTTCCTGGTGGAGTGGGCTCTTGGTGGGATAGTGAGAGTGCGTTTAGCCTTAGCGTAACAGATCTGAATGCATTTCACGATCCACCTAGCGATCCCAGCTTTGGAGATAGCGTTTCCCTTGTGGTGTGAGGCAAAAGCAACGAAAAGCTGCTTGGTTTTGCGAAAATCTTTTGTCCTGTCAACGTAGTACATCAAGGCTCTTTTAACGTCAAGGGTGTGGAGCATCCGCTCCGCCAGCGACTCTGGGTTTTGGAAAAACACTGGCAACTCAATTGTCTGGTTCATATGGAATTGAGATACAACCTTGGGTAAGAATTTAGGGTTAGTGCGGAGCACAACCCTGTTAGCATGTACTTGGAAGAAAGGTTCTTGGATGGTGAGCGCCTGCAACTCGCTAACCCTCCGTAGCGATGTAATTGCTACTAAGAAAGCAACCTTTCAAGTCCGAAACTGAAGCTCGCAAGAGTGCAGTGGCTCAAAGGGAGGACCCATCAGTCTTGTAAGAACCACATTGAGGTTCCATTCTGGAGCTGGTGGGGTCCTTGGTGGAATGACTCTCTTGAGTCCTTCCAGAAAAGCCTTGATAGCAGGGATCTTAAAAAGTGACAGGTGTTGCCTATTCTGGAGGTATGCTGCCATAGCAGACAGGTGAATGCGGATGGAAGAGTACGCCAAATTGCATTGATACAGGTGGAACAGGTAACAAATGATGTTTTGAATGGAAGCATCTAGCGGGTCAATATCGTGGTTAACACAGTAAATGACAAACCTCTTCCATTTAGCCGCATAACAAGCTCTAGTAGTGGGCTTCCTTGCCTCCCGAATGATGTTCATGCAATCGGGAGGAAGATTGAGGTAGCCAAACTCTAGGACTTCAGGAGCCAGATCGCCAGGTTGAGCTGTTGCGGATCTGGGTGCTGAATGTCGCCATGGCTCTGCGTCAGAAGGCTGGGAGTGAGATGAAGCCTCTGATGCGGCACCACGGAGAGTTCCAGAAACGTGGTGTACCATGGTTGGCGAGCCCACGTTGGAGCAACCAGGATGAGAGTCATCGAGTGCTGCCTGAGTTTGCGTGCCACCAGCGGTATCAGAGGTGCTGGGGGAAAAGCGTAAGCAAATCTGCCTGACCAGTTCATCCACATCGCATTGCCCTGTGATTGCGGGTGTGGGAACCTGGCGGCGAAGCTTTGGCATTTTGCGTTCTCCTTTGTGGCGAACAGGTCTATCTCTGGATGACCCCACCTTTGGAAGTACGGTTGGAGTACTGATGGATGTATCTCCCACTCGTGCATTTGGTGGCTGTGCCTGCTGAGCAGGTCCGCCATCTGATTGTCCTTGCCCGGGAGATGCTCTGCCATGAGGAAGATGTTCCTCTGAAGGGCCCACTTACACATGCTCTGAGCCAGATGAGACAGCTGCGGAGAGTGGGTGCCCCCCTGCTTCTGAATGTAGTACATGGCCGTCATGTTGTCCATCCGTATCAACACGACCTTGTTGCACAGATGTACTTTGAATGCCTTCAAGGCCATGAAGATTTCCATCAGTTCCAAAACGTTGATGTGCATCTTCCTTTGCTGTAGTGTCCATAGTCCCTGCACTGTGTAGTGGAGTACATGCGCTCCCCATCCCTGGAGAGAAGCGTCCGTTGTCAAGATAATCTGTGGCACAGGCTCCTGGAACGGTCGGCCCTTGCAAAGGTTTTGTGGATTCCACCAATGCAGAGAGTTGTACGCCCGACCGCTCACCAACACTAGGTCTGTCAGTTGCCCATGAGCCTGAGTCCACTGACGTGCCAGGCACTCCTGAAGCGGACGCATATGTAGTCTCGCGTGCGGGACGATGGAGATGCAGGAGGCCATCATGCCTATCAACTGCATGAACACTTTCGCTGGAAGCGAGTGCTGAGGTCTGAATCGTTGGATCAGCTTGTGGATACTGGCGATTCTCACTGAATTTGGCTGCGCAGTGGCTGCCAGAGTGTCTATTGTCGCGCCCAGGTACTGCCGTATATGGGCGGGTTGGAGATGGGATTTCGGATAGTTCAGCGAGAATCCCAGATCGTGCAGGAGGTGAATTGTGCGGGACACATAGTCCGCGCACTGCTGTTCTGTCTTTGCCTGAATGAGCCAGTCATCGAGATAGGGATAGACGTGGACGTTCTGGCGTCGCAGATGCGCCGCCACAGTTGCCAGGCACTTTGTAAAGACTCTTGGCGCTGTGGTGACCCCGAAAGGCAGGACCCTGAACTGGTAGTGCTCGCCTTGAATTGTGAATCTGAGGTACTTCCTGTGGGAAGGATGCAGGGGGATATGAAAATATGCATCCTTCAGATCTAGCGTAGCCAGGAAGTCCCCCTGTCGAAGCAGGGGAAGGACTTGCTGCAACGTGAGCATATGGAAGTGCTCCGATAGAATGTACCAGTTGAGGGGCCTGAGGTCCAAGACGGGCCGTAGGGATCCGTCCTTTTTGGGGATTAGAAAGTACAGAGAGTAAACCCCTGTCCCCCTTTCTTGCAGCGGGACGAGCTCTATTGCCCCTTTTTGCAGCATGACTTGAACCTCCTGCTGCAACAAGCGCAAGTGCTTGCCGGACATAGGACGGCTTCTTGGAGGTATGTTTGGTGGAGTGGAAGTAAGTTCCGGACAGTAACCGTACTGGATAAGAGACTTGACCCACCTGTCCGTGGTGATGGATTTCCACGCGGGCAGGAACTGCTGGAGTCTCCCCCCGACCGGTGTTGTGTGGTCGGGGGGCTGTGACAAGGCGTCACTGTTTGTTGGCGGTGGAGGACCTGGAGCTGTTGTTTCCACGTCCCCTGCCCTTGACGTTGTTGCCCCTGTAGCCCCCTCTACCCTTGTTAGTGTATGAGGTCTGGGTGTTGCTTTTGTAATACTGTGTGGATTGCGACGCCTGACCCCTTGAGGTGCCTCTGTTATTGGAGCGTCGAAAGGAACCACCCCGAAACTGCTGAGACTGGAGGGCCCCCATAGACTTGGCAGTGTCCGTGTCTTTTTTCATCTTTTCAAGTGTCGCATCCACCTCGGGGCCAAACAGGTGGTCAGGATTAACCGTTTGGTTCAGGATCGTTGTCTGTATATCTGGTTTGAATCCTGATATCCGAAGCCATGCATGTCTTCTCAGCAACACGCTAGTGTTGATTGCCCTGGAGGCGGTATCAGCCACGTCCAGCGCACATTTGATGGAAGCGTTGGTAATCAACTTCCCCTCCTGAATCAACATTTCACCTGCCTCCTTGTACTGATCAGGCAAGTGCTGCAGAAGTGTTTCTAGGGTGTCATAATGCGCCCTATCGTAGCGTGCAAGTAGGGCCTGTGTGTTCGAAATGCGCCAAATATTAGCTGCCTGCGCAGCAATTCTTTTCCCTGAGGCTTCAAATATTTTTGACTCTTTGTCTGGGGGGGGAGCGTCACCCGTTGTCTGCGAATTTGGCCGCTTACGTGCGTTGGATACCACCAAAGAATCCAGTGGCAAATGTCCCCTGATGTACTTTGGATCTGAGGGCGCTGCCTTGTATTTTTTATCAATTCGAGGATTGATGACTCGCGCCCGAGTGGGCTCCTTGAATACCTCTGGCGCATGCTTCAGCACTCCCTTCAGCATAGGCAGTGTCTTGACCGACTTTTCAGCCACTGAGAAAGTGTCAAACAAAAAATCGACATCCACAGGATCTGAATGTAGGTCTACATCATGATTAGCTGCAGCCCTCTCAATCAGAGCGTTGAAGGCTGCAGAGTCCTCTGTGGGAGAAGTCTTTGCAGCAAAGAGCTGCGGTTCATGACCGGAGTGCGGGTCCTCAGGGTCGCCTCCGGCGGACCAAGGTTCATGTACCTCCTCTGGATCAGAGTATGCTGGATAATTGTACTCGTCCTCTTCATCTCAGTCACCTTCTCCAGCGTTGGAATGCGTTGGTGAAAGTTCTAAATTATGTGGAGATGCAGGCTCTATAGGGGCAGAAGCACCCGCAGAGTCTTTCTTGTTTTTGAGTGGAATACGATAATGCTCCAACACCGGCTCCGTGGTGATCTTCCATTTGAGGAGGGAGAGCTTCCCGGTGTTGGAGTCGATGAGAACCTCCCGACGCTCCTCATCTGCGAGCGGCTGGAGTCGATGCTTCGGCACCACCAAGGACGCCTTGGGCGTTGAAACCACCTTCAAAGGCACCCCGGCCCCATGCTTCGGAGCGAAAGCCTTCGGCGTCGTCTTCGGCGGCAGCGTGTAGCGGATAGGCGTCTGCGCCTTTGGCGTAGGCTTCGGCGCCACATCCTTCGGTTCCGGAGCCTCAGCGTCCTTCCGAATCCTCTGCAGGGACTCGACAACCTTTTTGGCTAAGGCCGGAGAGGGCTGGACCGGCTCGAGCGATTTCCCCGAGTCCGGAGTCGGGTCGGTGAAAGGCACGGTCTTCGGAGCCGACATCACCATCTTTGCCCTTGGCGGCCGGAGTCGGCGCAGCCAGATCTTCGGCGTCGTCCCGACGCTTCTTCGGAGCCTTTTTCGGGTCATCGACCTCGACCCCCTTCGGCGCGGCCGCGGCCGCATCGGTCGTCTTCGCCTTCGACACCTGGATCTTCGGGTCGGCCATCTTGGCGTGGCTCTTGCTGTCGGCCATTTTGAATTTCTTGGACTTCGAGGACTCTGGAGCCTTTTGTCCCACCAGAGCGACTTTCACTTTCGGTTTCGAAACCGATGGTGTAGACCCCGATGGCTTCACTTTCGTTTTCTTCAACGGGAGTGGCACATCAGAAATGTCCGTGGCCGGGCCCGGAGGCGAGGCCGTGGGAGGGTTAACAGGGTCTTGGGTAAGGCCCGAAGGCGATCCCTCGACCTGGGCCGTGTAATGGGGGTTGACCCCTGAGTCAGTCTGAGGATGCTCCTCCTCCGAGCTATCCTCCACAGTGGCAATGGCCCCATCGTCGTCCCCTACCTCACCAACGACTTCATCAAACTCCTCGTCTCCCGCGTCGTAGTTTTCTTCCTCCGACGCCGGGCTAGAGTCCGAAACTTGAAAGACATTGTCGTCTCCAACGTCTTCTTCGAAGATGTTGTCTGGCGGGGGCGCCGATAACTGGGCCTGGAGTCGAGCGGCCCGACGAAGCTTGAGAGTCTTCTTAAACCGGAACTTTGAACAGGCCATACACCTGTCCTCGTCATGGTCCGGCGACAGACATTTGTTGCACACTGGGTGCACGTCGAGGTGTGAATACTTGGAGGTGCACACCGGGCACCTTTTGAACGGAGTTCGTTCCATGTCTGGAGCGTCGTGTAGGCCCGTCCGCACCGACAGCACGCGGAAGGGCAGCAAGAGTTCGGAGCTGAAGAATAGTCAAACCCGAACGAAAAACGATACCGACGCCAAGCCTAAAGACCTTTTGGTCTCAAGTTAGGAAAGTTAAACTATTGACAGACGGAACCGAAAACACATCCGAACCCAATGGCGGAAAAAAACAATCTGGGGATGGAGGCGATGCCCATGCGCACTGTAGTCCAGGGGAGGAGCCACCTATCTCGTGATACTTCGAAGACTCTTCCAGGACAACAATGTGCAATCATCCGGACCCAACACTAGGCGGCGATCTATGCACAGATATGAATTCAGCAGCCCACATGCCTCGAACATGGAGTTTAGGTTTACCCCGGAAGATGACCCCCTGCTCCCTGCTAAAACAGTGCGTAATTTGGGAGTACAAATGTATGGTAATCTTCAAATGGAAACTCGAACAAATAAAACTGCTAGTGTCTGCTTCTCCCCGATGCGGATGCTGCATCAGATCCTCCCGCTTCTGCCTAAAGATACTCGGTTGCTGGTAGGAAGGAGTGTAATCCTTAGTAGACTGCACTTGAAAGCCCCACAATACATCTTACGGAGCTTGCAGAGAATCCAGACTATGGCAGCAAAATTAGCACTGAATAGACAACATAGGGCTTCGACAATTTTAGCCCTAAGAGATCTACACTGGCTGCCCATCAAAGAAAGAGTCTGCTTCAAATCCCTACGCATTGTGTACAAAGCAGTGCACAAGGTGGGCCCTATTCCACTACAAGAGAGATTTGTATGGTATAATCCAAACAGGCAGCTTCGCTCTGCTAACGTAAATCTGATTAAGACCACCAGATTTAAAAAATCCAGAATGGGAGGCAAAGCATTTGGTGTAGCAGCCACACGACAATGGAACGATCTACCTCGGACCATTAGACAGGCCCATTCGCTGACCTGTTTTAGAAAAGAGCTTAAAACTTGGCTGTTCTCTAGGACGGAAGATTAGATCTCCCTCTATCAACGCTAGGCTGTTAACGTGCTGTTTTCCATCTAGGTCAATCGCCAGGATACCCGTAGGGTGACAGTTTTTACGCGCTATAGAAATACTCAATACAATACAATCTCCCCAGTCTTCATCTTAATCCATGTTTTCTTCTTTTTCTATAAAAACAGGCAGCAGAATTTTGCAAGGAGCATCTTCATGGAGGTTGGGCACTGGGACACATAGTACTTGTGTGTGGGGGACATGGAAGATCTGGGGTGCTATTTAAGGTGCATAACAATGTATTGACACATCAGATGGCCACCTCGACGGTTGTAAAGGTCTTGCATCATGTACTTCAGTGAATTAAAAATGGGAGAATTCTGCTGGGAGTACAAACAGTAAATCTGAGGTGAAGCGCTGCACAAAGATTCCCTCTGAGCTATAGAAGTCTGAGTTCTCTTTGCCACATTAGCTACAGTTCAGACCATATCAAAAGGTGGACAGACTGGCAGCAATCTTAAATAAATGCACACGATTCCTGCTCTTTAAATAACAATGATTCCAAGATTTACAGCGGGAAATAGTTCAAACAAGCACATCTATGAAAGACCAAATGTGGGATAATGCTCACAGATTAACCAGATGGAGGCTACCCAACCTGAAACGCAAGGTGTGTGAGGGTCGGAGAGAAGATCTGCTGGAAGCTAGTCATGAATTTAAAAAGGTTCAATGTTCCCCTTATATTATCTAGACAGGCTATTACTTAGCAGCCAAAGAGTAAGTACCAATGAAGCAATGTTCACTGCCGTAATGGAAACCGTGCGAGAATGGTTTGTTGCACATGGGTGGGGCTGTCCCTCCCAAACAGCTGCTCTGTAAGGGGCACTCACATCTGCACAAGGCATAATTTGTTTTTTATAGTGATTACATTTTCGTTTAGAGACCTCTCCGGCCACTCCTGCTGAGGAGAAAGAGCAAAATTACAAAGTAAATGTTTCACAGTATACCTGAAATTCAAAATGTTTGACCTAGGATGTCTTTCCAAGCATACATAGAAATGCTACCTAAGGAAACCAGGGTTAAGCCGATTCAAATACTGAACGAGATGAATCACAATGAAGTACAATGTTCCAGCTCAAACAGAGAATGAATTTATGTACTGTGCGCGTATGCATGTATGTACAGCTTCTGAACATTTGAAAGAACCAAAAGTTCTTTAGAACTGGCCTTAGACAACAGAAGACAAAAGTAGTTATTTATATCTGTTTTAATGCTCAAATATCCAAGGGCTTTACGTGATAGGTGCAGAGGAGGGGAAAACACAGCTAAGTGAACAAGCATTTGCAACGCCAATTGGTCTTGCTAACTTTTACTTACAAGAGAGAGACCAGAGCAATCGGCATTAAGATCGATGTTGAATCGTCCACATTTCATATGCAGTTTTCCTAGTGACCACTAGATGGTACTGAAACGCAGCAAACTGGTGTTTAAATGTAGCTCTGTTTTCTAAAATGGAATATTGCTTTCGTAGCAGACTGAATGACTACTGTACCGCTGACGAAACCAACAAGCATTGAAAATGCAATAGGTCTCGCCTTAAGTTAAAGCTATTTGCTTTGCTTATGTAGTTGTATAGCAAATGGCTTTAACTTAATGAAAGGCGAGACCTATTGCATTTTAATGCTTGTTCCTATTGGTCACAGTTACAGTGTACAGGCCCTGAACGCAGATTCGACACGATATACGGGACACAATTTAGTTTTCACATGTCAGTAACGTGAGAAGCGAACAACGAGGTGGAACGAGAAGCAATGAATAAAAAAAAGTTTATGCACATCAACTTGGGGAGGCTAAGTTGCGCGCTGATTATCTAAAGCTGTGGCATGAAGGTCCCAAATTTAGGCAAGTCCCATGCTGATCACGTCTGAGAATTAGAGGGGATTCCACGGTCATGCAGAAGGTCTGGACATGAGGGCTCCAAAGGAGTTAGGGGCGTCACCATACATAAAAATAAAACGTGCCAGCCTGCCTTAAACGCTTCTTCGAGCAGCTCTGCCTGCTGATCACATAACCCTGTGCTTGAATGTGCCCTTGTGTAACGTAACAGGAGTTCATGTAAAGCGATCCAATACCTTTGGGTATTGTAATTGCATTCATATAGCACTTACTACCCCTAACGAGGCGTCAAAGCGCTTTTTAGGCGAGTAGCACGCTTCCCCGGAACCCATAAAGGATTAGTGTTGAGTTAGTATAGTGAAATATGAAAGTAATTGGAGTGGTGGATAGGGTAGTTATTTGGACTCAGAAGGATAGCAGAGGGATAAAAGGGGGAAAAAAGACTAGCATTTATATAGGGCTTGTTACCCCTAATGGGGTGTTGAAGCACTTTCTTGGAGAGTAGCAAGCTACTCCGAAACCCATAAGGATTAGTGGTGAATTAGTGTAGTGAAATATGAAAGTAATTTGAGTTGTGGATAGTAGTCAGTTATTTGGATTGAGAAGGATAGCGGATGGATAGAAGAGGGGAAAAAAGGTTTGCATTTATATAGCGCTTGTTAACCCAGCAAGATTGTCATGTAGTTCCCTCACATTTTACAGTAAGATAAAAGAAATTAAATACCATTTAAAAGAATAAGCAGTTATGTGTCAGAATACTAGACTGAATGACAAGATACAACACAAAATTCCCTGTCATCTTTAATGCTCATTCACCTTAGGAACTCCAGCAGCACCTGTGCCTCTATCCCAGCGTATATGCATGCTTTGCTACTCTTTACTGACAGCACAGTTCTGCAGCCCTCAGCTTTGCTACCCCTCTGCACCTCTCAGTTCCACCGCCCCCAGGGATCCCCGACTCTGCTATTCCGGAATGAACCCTCAGCTCTAGCAGTATTAAATTACCTCCAGCGCTGCTGCTTATGTACGAGCTGCTGCCCCTCACACCTATACCAATGCCACCAGTGCAGACCCAATTTTACAGATTAAGACTCATGCCTCATCCCCTTTGCGGAGCCTCACGCCTCATCCCCTTTGCAAACCGATGACCATTCTCTCTGCTATCCAAACGCCGTAGGTTTACAGGCTACAATCAATGTCAAAGCATTTATATGGCGCACTACTCACCCGGAGGGTCTCAAGGCGCTTGGGGAGGGGGGGTCCGCTACTGCTCGAACAGCCAGGTCTTGAGCGGTTTCCTGAAGGCGAGGTGGTCTTGGGTCAGCCGGAGGTGGGTCGGGAGGGAGTTCCAGGTCTTGGCGGCCAGGTAGGAGAAGGACCTTCCTCCTGTGGTGGCTCTTCCGATGCGGGGGACAGCGGCGAGGGCGTGGCCGGTCGATCGAAGCTGGCGTGTGGGATTGTAGAAGTTGAGGCGGCTGTTGAGGTATCTTGGGCCTTGGTTGTGTAGGGCTTTGTGTGCGTGGGTGAGGAGACGGAAGGTGATTCTCTTGTTGACCGGGAGCCAGTGCATGTCTCTCAGGTGTCCAGAGATGTGGCTGTGTCGGGGGATGTCGAGGATGAGTCTTGCTGAGGCGTTCTGGATCCGCTGGAGTCTCTTCTGGAGTTTGGCAGTGGTTCCGGCGTAGAGGGAGTTGCAGTAGTCCAGTTGGCTGGTGACGAGGGCCTGGGTGACCGTTTTCCTGGTCTCGGTGGAGATCCACCGGAAGATTTTACGTAGCATGCGCAGGATGTTGAAGCACGACGAGGAGACGGCGTTGACTTGTCTGGTCATGGAGAGGGAGGAGTCCAGGATGAAGCCCAGGTTGCGTGCGTGGTCTGTTGGTTTGGGTGCGCTGCCCAGGGCGGGGGGCCACCAGGAGTCGTCCCAGGCGGAGGGCGAGGAGCCCAGGATGAGAACTTCCGACTTGTCTGAGTTCAGTTTCAGGCGGCTGTTCATCATCCACATGGCTACGTCTGTCATCCCTTCGTGTAGGTTGGCTCTGGCGGGGTCGTTGGTGAGGGAGAGGATCAGCTGGGTGTCGTCGGCGTAGGAGATGATGTTGAGGTTGTGTTGGCGTGCGATGGCCGCAAGAGGGCTCATGTAGACATTGAAGAGGATGGGGCTGAGCGAGGAGCCTTGAGGAACGTCGCAGATGACTTCGGTGGCTTCTGATCTGAACGGGGGAGGCGGACTCTGTGTCCTTCCAGCGAGGAAGGAGATGATCCATTCTAGTGCCTTCTCCTGGATTCCGACGTTGCTGAGGCGCTGCACTAGGGTGCGGTGGCAGACAGTGTTGAATGCCGCGGAGAGGTCCAGGAGGATGAGGGCCACTGTTTCTCCGTTGTCGAGCAGGGCTCGGATGTCATCGGTGGCTGCGATGAGGGCGGTCTCGGTGCTGTGGTTGGCCCGGAAGCCAGACTGCGAGAGGTCGAGGGAACCGTTCGTCTCGAGGAAGGCGGCCAGCTGCTTGTTGACGGTCTTCTCGATGACTTTGGCCGGAAACGGGAGGAGCGAGATGGGGTGGTAGTTTTTGAGTTCGGTGGGGTCCACTGATGGTTTCTTCAGTAGTGCACTGAGTTCGGCGTGCTTCCAGCTCTCCGGGAAGGTAGCAGTGTCGAAGGAGGTGTTGATGATGTCCCGCAGATGGGGTGCGATGACAGAGTCGGCCTTGTTGAAGACGTGGTGAAGGCAGGGGTCAGTAGGAGATCCGGAGTGGATGGAGTTCATCGTGCGGATGGTGTCTTCGGTGCTGATCGGGGTCCAGGCGCGGAGGGTGGTGGCGGGGGGCGTAGGTGCGGTCGTGGGGTGCGTTGGTTGTGTGCTGAAGCTGTTGTGTGTCTGCGATCTTGTTGTGGTAGTAGGAGGCGAGGGAGTTGCAGAGGTCTTATGATGGGGTGATCTCATTGTTGCCGGCGTTGGGGTTGGAGAGCTCTTTAACGATGTTGAAGAGTTCTGTGCTGTTGTGTGCGTTGTTGTCCAGTCGATCCTTGAATGCGTTTTCTTGGTGGCGTGGATCAGTTGGTGGTGTTTTCGGGTGGTGAGCTTGAGGGTGGTCATGTTGTCTGGTGTTGGGTCTCTGCGCCAGGCTCTCTAGAGGGCTCGGCAGTTCTTCTTGGAGCTCTTGAGTTCGTCGGTGAACCATGGGGCTTTCTTGCTGCCAGGTCTGCTAGGCGGGGTCCTCAGAGGGGCGAGGTCGTCTGCGCAGTTGCTGATCCACTTCGTGAGGTTGTTGGCGGCCTGGCTGGGGTTCGCTGCGCTGGTGAGAGGGTTCTGGCTCAGGGAAGCAGCGAGCTGGTCGGCTGTGATCTTTTTCCAGCTTCTGCTACAACATCCTTCACAAGCACGCCAGCCCTACAACACCTGAATCATTTCCCCTGATGGTCAAATTTGCCCCAGGCCGACGCCTGCTCTGCTGTCCATTTTCACTGCAGCATGCCAGTGCATTAAACATGGAGCTGTCACCCACCTCAAACACCACTTCTTCGTCAAACTCCGCAGTCATTGCTCTCCGCCATGCCAATCCGCTACACTCCCGGAAATGTCCAAATGTTGCCTATCTGTGATTTAATATGTTGCTGTATAACTCAGGCACTACATTTAATTATGAAAACATAAAAAAACTAAAAAGATAAGCTTATCACAAGCCACGTATGCCAAAAAGCATAATAACATTAAATTAAATCAGATAACTGCCTTGCTGCTCTGGTTTAACGTCCAAATTTGACCCAAGAAATGATTAGGGAAACATATAGCTATAAAAAACCGGACTGCTGTGTATTCCAAGCCAAATCAGTTTCCCACAGAAGCACCCCTCTGGCCCTTCACCAAACAATCTGTAGGCTAAAACGGTCTTCTTCAGTTCCTTCTGTCCTTGGTATGTTTAAAAGGCCTCATGGCTAAATAACGGTGGACGAACAAGAAGTGTATGTCACAATGCAGAATAGCATGTATTTATTCTGAAGTCTGGCTGTAGATAAAACAAACCACTCAGCAAAAACAAATTACTTCTGTGTCGCTTGGCCACAATGAACATTTGCTCTAAAACCAACTCATATGTATTGCTGATGTTCCCAAATGGCAACATTTACACTGTGCAGAATGAGTGATTTTCAAAAATCAGTTTTTTTGTCAAAGAAATGTCGGGGGTATGTCACACAAGGAGTAGTTTCTGTCCTGTAACTCCAGTTCTGTAGTAGGGGTATCTCTGTTATAGTCATAATCTAGTGAATAGTCCCGCCCATGTGCGTGGACCCCGGCAATCAAAAATAATCTCTTAAATTGTCAAATAATGCAGAAACTGCAAAGACACTTAAGAGAGAATTTAAAGACAAATAATGCAGCCTATATCCACAGGCTACACTGTCCAGTACTTCAACTAGAAATTCCACCAAAAAAACACCACACATAATACAGCCTGCCCAGTTTCTACCATAGAGAAACTTGCCTCCCCCAGCAAAAGACTCTGGAATGATAGAGAGGAAGGTAGGGACAGACAAGCCCCATAGGCTGCCATTATGTGGCTTAAATAGGATACTGTGCCTTTAAGAGAACTTTCCAGAACTTCTCCCAGTATCCCAGAATGCATAGCAGGTCCCTCTACTTTCAGTTCTTTTTGAAGGCGAAGCACGCCAGACCGGTCGCATTCCTTACATGATGAAATATCTCCACCGGGGAGGAGGGCGGGCGCTTATGACTATAACAGAGATACCCCTACTACAGAGCTGGAGTTACAGGACAGAAACTACTCCTTCTGTAGTAGGGGAATCTCTGTGTATAGTCCTAATCTAGTGAATAGAATGGCAAGCCCATCCCCACACCAAAGCGGCGGTGGAGAATAAACACATAATGCCACTATTGTGCGAACAAATTCCGCAGCGAAGCCTGCCCAACCTGAGCATCTGCCCTGGCGTCAGTGTCCAGGCAGTAATGCTTAGCAAAGGTATGAACCGACTTCCAAGTGGCTGCCTTGCAGATTTCAGCAATCGGCACGTTACGGAGCAGAGCCGTCGTGGCAGCTTTGCCCCTGGTGGAAGGAGCCTTAGGCTTACCTCCTAAGGTCTTATTAGCCTTTTGGTAACATAATTGTATGCAGGACAAAATCCACCTAGAGATGGACTGCTTAGAGGTCGCAAGACCCGTCCTGACCGAACCGTAATTGATGAACAACTGGTCAGACCTACGAATATCTTTGGTTTTATCCAGATAAAATTTCAACACCCTCCTAACATCCAGGGAATGGAGAGACCTCTCCGCTGGGGATGAAGGGTTCTGAAAAAACGTAGGCAAAATTATGGTCTGGTTGACATGAAAATCATAAATAACCTTGGGAAGAAATTTAGGGTGAGTACGCATAACAACCTTAGCAGCATGAAATACAGTATAAGGTTCAGTACAACACAATGCCTGAATTTCACTCACCCTGCAGGCCGATGTAATGGCCACGAGGAACGCCGCCTTCCAGGACAGGTGCTGCAACTAAGCCTTATGAATGGGTTCAAAAGGCTCCTTCATCAACCTGGACAGCACCACATTCAGTTCCCATGAAGGCAAAGGAAGCCTGACAGGAGGGAACACTTTCTTCAAACCTTCCAGAAAATCTTTGATCACAGGGATCTGGAAAAAGGAGGTCTGGGAAGGGCATTTCCTGTAGGCAGTCAATGCGGCGAGATGAACCTTAATGGAATGAACATTAAGGCCAGACTGCGCCAAATGTAGAAGGTAAGGAAGGATGACATCTTCCTTGCACGTCGTCGGGTCATAGTTCTTGGAAGCACACCAGATACAAAACCTCTTCCACTTGTAAGCATAGGATGTCCGAGTGGAAGGTCGCTTAGACTCCTTCAGTATGTCCATGCAATCCGCAGGCAGATTAGGATGGCCATATTGCACTATCTCAGGAGCCATGCCGCCAAACTCAAAGACAAGAGGTTGGGGTGCAACATCTGCCCCTCGAACTTCGTGAGAAGGTCCGGCCTGCACGGCAGCCGAATGTGAGGAAGGAGAGACCGGTGAAGCAGGTCCGTGAACCACCACTGTCTGGGCCACTCCGGGGCAATGAGTATCATCCGAGCCCTGGACCGGGCCAGCTTGATGAGCACCGCCGGAATCAGGGGAATGGGAGGGAAGGCGTACAGAAAGCTGTTCGTCCAGTCGATCCATAACGCATTCCCCAGCGTCCCCTGCTGGTAGTACCTGGAGGCGAAGTCTCTGCACTTGCTGTTTTCGGCAGTGGCAAACAAATCTACGTCTGGAGTTCCCCACCTTGCGAAGACTTCTCCTAGTACTTCGTCGTTTATGACCCATTCGTGGTTTTCCTGAACCAGTCTGCTCAGTGCGTCTGCCTGAACATTCTGCACACCTGGTAGATGGGTGGCCGTTATCGTCAGTCCTCTGGCTAGGAGCCAGTGCCAGATCGCCTGCGCCTCCTGTGACAGACTGGTCCTCCAAGCACTCCTGCAGCGGTCTCATGTGCAGCCGTGCGTTTGGCTTCAGGAAGATACAAGAGGCCATCGATCCCAGTAGAGAAGACACCGTCCTCACTGTTGTAGATGGAGTTGTCATAAGAGCCTGAGCCTTCCGAAGGAGAGATAATCGTCGCTCTTCCGAAGGAGACACGCTTGCTGACAGCGTATTGATGGAGGCTCCCAAGTACTGTATGCATTGGACCGGAGTCGGGACAGACTTGGCCATGTTGATGTGCAGCCCCAGCTTGTTCAAGAGAACGCACGTCTTCTGGAAGTGCGCTCGCGCTTCCGAGAAGGAGGATGCCTTGATCAACCAATCGTCCAGGTACGGGTAGACGAACACCTTGTTCTTCCTCAGGTGTGCTGCTACCACCGCCATACACTTCGAGAATGTTCTCTGCGCGGACTTCAGTCCGAATGGGAGTACTGTGTATTGATAGGGATTGGTGCCGACTTGGAACCGCAGGAACTTCCTGTGTTTGTGTGCAATGGGCACATGGAAGTAAGCATCCTATAGCACATAGCCAGTCCCCCTGTTGCAACTGAGGATAAATCTGATGCAACGCCAGCATGCGAAACTTTTCCCTGCGAATCCATTTGTTTGCCTGCCGCAAGTCCAGAATGGGCCTGAACTCGTTTTTGTCCTTCTTGCGAACCAGAAAGAACCGGGAGTACAGACCTCTTCCTCTTTGAGACAGAGGTACGTCTTCTATCGCCCTTTTCCTCAACAGGATATCCGCTTGCGCAGCTGAAACCGCGAGCTGACCGGTGGAATTGCTGGAGGAGGGCTGATGAACCGAAGACTGTATCCATTGCAAACAATATTCAGCACCCACTTGTCCCGAGTAATTTTTCTCCACTCTGCCTGAAAAAATTGAATGCTTCCCCCTACCGGAGTGGGTAACAGATCCGGGGGAAGTAGGTTCCTAGGGCCTAGACCCAGCCTGGCCCTTGGGCGCCGGAGCAGACTGCTGGCCTCCTCTGCCCTTCTGGCGCTTCTGGAGCGGCTTACGGAACTGTTGTTGATGTTGCGATTGTCCCGAAGCCTGGCCTCGTCCTCCGCCTTGCCCACCAAACCGCCGTTGGAAAGGGCGGTACGTCTTTTGTCTCTTTAGGCTTCTTCAGGCCCACAGCCGTGAGCGTCTCGGCCTCCGCCTTCATGCGGGCCATATCATCGTCCGCATGCTTCCCGAAGAGGGTCTCCCCGGAGAATGGTAGGTTAGCCACCCTCTGCTGTGCGTCTGGTTTGAGGGACGTAAGCCAGAGCCATGCATGGCGTCGTTGGTTGACTCCATGGCAAAATCCGTGAGCAGCCAACAGGGAAGAGTCCGCTGCAGCGCTGATAATCTGGTTCGCCACCAGCATCCCTTCGTTCAGCACTTCCACGAAGTCCTCACGCTTTTCCCGAGGTAAGTGCTCTGCAAATCGCTCGAGGGAGTCCCAGAGGGCGCGGTCGTATCGGCCCAACAGCGCCGTGGCACTCGCAGCTTTCATGGAGGTAGCGGAAGTTCCACAGACTTTCCTCCCCGCCGCATCCATCCACCTGGACTCCTTATCCGGGGGAACCGTGGATGACGGGGTGGTGGCGTGTTGCTTGCGGGCCGCCGTCACAATTACAGAGTCAGGAGGGGGTTCCGTCCTCAGAAAGGCCGGATCCAAATCGGGAGCCCGGTACTTTTTCAGCAACCTCGAAGGAGCCGCCTTCGTCACCGCAGGGGTGAGAAAAAGGGCTATAGCCGGTTCTTCCAGGCCAGGCACCAGAGGCAGGAGAGGACGAGACAGGTGTTTTTGATGTAATGTCTCAAAAATAACTGAAGTTTTCGGAGTAGGCACCAACAGGGATATGCCCAACTTCGCAGCGCCCCTTAAAAGGACGTCATGGAACGCCACCAGGTCATCAATCGGGGACACCCTCGTGTCCGGTGACCCCGACAAGGTAGGAGAATAGTCCCTGGTCCCAGAGGACCTCGTGTGTGAGCGAGATTCGCGCCTCCTATGGCTGCGTCTCGACCTCGTGGACGATCTGTGTCGTGATCTCTCCCTTCTCCCAGAGCGAGAGCGAGACCTGCCAGCCCGTGGCCGCTCCACCGGTTTCCGTGGCGGGGTCTTCCTTGGCTCCTCACGGGGTTTCGGTTTTGGGGTCCCCTTAGGAGGTACAGGCAAAGACGGCAGCGAAGTGGACCTCGGCGGAGGAACCTTCGGCTGCGGGGCGGGCCCATGCAGAGGGACAGGAGGTGGTGGTGGGTCGCCTGAAGGAAGTGGAGGTTTGGGTGGAGGATCCTCCTTAGGAACAGGGGGAGGAGTTGGAGTCCGAGGCCGAGATGGCGTGTACACCTCTGAGTACACCGAGCCCGGTGACCCCTTAGGCGAAGGGGGCGGAGATCCAGCCCCTCCAGCAGGTGATAGCGTCCTCTTGCGTCCTCCACTAGAAGCAGCGTGACTTCTGGGACTAGAATCCCTCTTGCGCCGTTATGGAGAGGCTGAACGACTCCCAGACGCCGACCGCTTTCTGCTCGACGCAGAACGTCGCTTTTCTGGCGTCGAACGCCGCTTCCGTGACTCTGGCGTCGAACGCCGCCTCCGCGACGTCGACCCTCTCTTTCTCGACGTCGAACGCCGACCCCTCGACGTCGACCTCTTCCTCCGCGACGTCGTACGCCGCCTCCACGACGTCGAGCGTTCCGTCTTCGACGACGAGCGTCGTCGTCTCCGTCGTGATGCTCTCGACGTCGAGGAGCCCCTCGACGTCGACCGGTGCCTCGACGGCGATCGCCGGTGTCGCCTCGACGGCGAGCGTCGATGCTTGTCACTTCGCCTTCGGCGTCGATAGGAAGACCTTGACGTCGACGGTGGCTTCGACGGCGACTTCTCCATGATCTTCGACGTCGAGCCGTCACGCCGTCTCAACCCGGAGCCCCGGGGAGAAGGGGAGCACACTGCCATCATCCCTCTCAACGTCGTCGTCGATGCAATCGACGTCGACCGGGACCGTTTGCTGGGCTTCCTGCCCCTGGGGAGCCCCCCAGAGGCCTCAGCAGAGGCAGAGGGAACCTTCCCAGCCTGCCCAGACCCACCTGCAGCCTGCAGACGCCTCTCCTCAAGGCCCGAAAGCCTGATCTTCATCCTGTCCCTCAGAGTCCGAGCAGTAAACTGCTGGCAGATGACAGACCTCAGGGACATGATCCTCAGGGAGGCAGACGATGCAGACATCATGGGGATCACTCTTGGACTTCTTCCTCCCCCATGCTGGGCACTTATCAAAAAGGCCAGGCATTTTAGAGCCCTAAAACGCCTGAAACAGCACACAAAAGAGAAAGAGAACACCAAGAAAGAAAATTGTATCACTCTTTGAACACAAAAGTGCCAAAAAATCCAATAAACCCTTGAAACAAGGGAGAGCTCAATGCCGGGGTCCTGTAAGCAGGAGCCGGAAAAAAGAACTGAAAGTAGAGGGACCTGCTATGCATTCTGGGATACTGGGAGAAGTTCTGGAAAGTTCTCTTAAAGGCACAGTATCCTATTTAAGCCACATAATGGCAGCCTATGGGGCTTGTCTGTCCCTACCTTCCTCTCTATCATTCCAGAGTCTTTTGCTGGGGGAGGCAAGTTTCTCTATGGTAGAAACTGGGCAGGCTGTATTGTGTCTGGTGTTTTTTTTGGTGGAATTTCTAGCTGAAGTACTGGACAGTGTAGCCTGTGGATATAGGCTGCATTATTTGTCTTTAAATTCTCTCTTAAGTGTCTTTGCAGTTTCTGCATTATTTGACAACTTAAAAGATTATTTTTGATTGCCGGGGTCCACGCACATGGGCGGGACTATTCACTAGATTATGACTATACACAGAGATCCCCTACTACAGAATGAAACCACACTTGCCTCCAAGTTCCTATGACTCAAACCTTGAGATACGAGGATAGAGCTTTCTCCATGGCTCCAGTCAAAAGTTATAATTTACTACTAAGACTTCTTCGCAACCCGTCTCACGGAGCTTTAAAAACATTTTATTTCCCCTTTTCGATCAATTATCACACCTTTAATAAAACTTTGTGATTCAATGCCAAAATTGAGGCGCGCGTGGCTTTCGAGGCCTGCGCTTGCACGGCGACGCTTCACGCCTGCCTTCCCTTCGTTTATTCACACCTCGCCAGAGGGCACCAAGTGCGCAGTCTGCTGCGCCACCCGAGGGCGCCTGGCATTGCGCTGAAGGCGCTTTACATACAGCGCTATGAAAGCGCCGGATTACCAGTGGCTCCGAAGTGGCATCTGGGCATAAAAGGACCCCCGCTGTAGAGATGAACTGCTATAAATAAGTAGCAGAACATGGATTCGGGTCCGCCGAGAGCGGAGTCATTGCTGACTGGTAATACGTATTTTATTTTATAAAGTGCGATGATACAGAAGAGATGCTGAACAACTGCCACACTAGGACCAGACCACAGGAAGCAAACGGGGCAACTTCCAAATGCCACCGGAGCTCAGAGAGGCCATTTCAGGGCTATGATGCACGTCACACATTATTATTAAAAGGAGAAGTGAAACAAATATTTTTAGACTCGCGCAACTTGCACGACCTGAACAGGAGGCTTGTCTGACAAGAACACAGACTTCTCTGTAACTGCAATAAGGCTTTAAAGGATCTCGTTCAGCCAAGAAAGGCCAGTGCTGGCCCTTCACCATGTGCACTAACAGGGTCCCCTTAGCAGAAAAAACAGCGCCTAAAGATCAAGCCCGGCATTTTAATGAGGTATCTACACCACAAAATCATTAGTGTCCAGAATACCCTCCCCCAAGGTCAGTGAATGAAGTACGTTTCAATGGGATAACAGTAACATTTGATCATTACAGTGCCTAGAAACACCTGAAGGGCAGTAATTGGCACCATGTCCGAAGAACCTGTCCTCCTCATTGTGACCTCTAAGTGAGTTAGAAGAAAGGCGCCAAGACTGCGCTAACTCCCATCCCCGGTGTTGCAGCAGCAAGCAGTATAGCGAGGCTTGTGCGAGGGTTCACACTGCGTCAAGTTATGTAACGGAGAAAAGGCGGTGAAATAAACACACAGGCAGCTTTCTCGGCTCCCAGGTGTTTAGAGTCAACAAGTGCGGATAATGCATTTAATTCTGTGCAAACACCAGTGGAATGCGCCCGGGGGTGCAGCCCCCTCCCCGGGTACACCCTCAGGGTGGGGGGTGTTTATGAGCAGCTGGGCCTGTATCCTGGCTGAGATCCGGTTAGACAGCTCCGTGGGTTGACGCGTCAATAAGGAGCTAGTTAAAGAACCCACTGGCAAGTTTGCTAAGGGGAGGTAACGGACGGGGGCAAGAGGCTAGTGGGTTCATGCGCATGCAAGAGTGCCGAGTGGGTAAAGTAGGCGAGCAGGCTCAGCTCTGATCAGATGAGAGTGCAGGCTAGATCGGAATGAGCAGTGCGCGCGGCATACTACATTACAAATGCATTTGCATTTATATAGCACACAAAATTATTGCCATTTCACAATGCAGTGCGATGTTCAAGGCCGTGATTAGTTGTATTTTAGCCACTCTCAGCCAAGGAATACAAGGACATGGTTTTTAACTTGTGGGTATAACACCCCCACCTGCGGGACACTTACTACAGCTGCTTTCCCTGCCGACAGGTGACAAAGAAATAAAGACAAGCCTGCCTCTCAGCAGTGGGCACAGAGAGATGGATGCGCACTCCAGGTGTGCCTTTACTTTTAGTTAACAAAAAAAAAACAACCGCTCGCCAGGTAACCGCGGTTTATTTTTGCATCTTGCTTTCACTTTAAAGTGAAAGCGAGATGCAAAAATAAACACTGGGCGGAGCTTGTCTTTATGGGGCCATGTGTTTGAAAAGCCTGGCCCCATAAAAATAAGAAAGCTTTTGGGACAAATGGAAATCAGACGAGCCCGTCCAAGTGGGCCGTCTGAAGGAGAAAAGTCTATTTCAGGAAAAGGTCTTTACCAATGGCAGGCCCTTTTTAGCATAAACAGTGACACCGGCCAATGGGAAAGAGGGGCGGGGCTTAAAGCCTGATACTGAAAGCCCTCCAAATCATTAAATCTTGCCAGCGAGACTGCATATGTGCGCAGCCCATGCCAGCCAAGACCTAAAGAGCTCCTGTGGGCGATCAGGCACAGAAAGGAAGTGACGCTACTAATAAGAGCAATACATCAGAGACCGACATGAAAGCCATCCAATCCTGAGCAAGGATTGGCTCTGTGGCCTATTGCAGACAATTCTCTGTCTGCGGCAGAGGTTATTTTTATTAAAGCATTCAGTACATTATAAACTCTGTACCAGTAACATTTTCAAACAGTTTAGCCATCTTCCCACACGTGTCCTACAACAGCAATAATTCCTTACAAAGGTACCATTGATTCCAAAGCATTAAATTTGAAAGCACCATTCAGTAATCCTTCTCCACAGATATGTGCACCACTTCCCAAGGTTTGCATGCCCTCAACCCTCCAACTCCTGCATATCGTCTTCAGAGACATCTTCATTGAACCTTGTAAGGAGTAACCCCTAGGTTTGCAAATCTCACTCCACACCTTTGTACCTTCTACACAGATGAGGTGCATATCTTCTGCCACTACCCTTTCTTTAACATCTTTCATCCATCCCTGCTCCTTAGGACCTGAAGGACTCATCCATGAAATCAGCAACCCGCCTTTTCACTAGTATCAGAGCCAGTTGCATACATTTCCACTCCATTTTCCTCCCATTTTGTTTCTGGACAATCCCCAAAAGTCATGTGGTAGGATCTAGTTCCATTGTCATACATTCAAAACACTCCAATCTTTGGACCACTACGTTCCAGAAAGCATGTACCGGGGAACAGTACTAAGCTAGGTGAGAAGGTTGCGGGCCTGCTCAGACACCGGTAACATCCGTCTGTTTCAATGGGGTCTATTCTATGTGAAAAGACCGGGGTGATATATGTGCGGTGTAAGTAACTGGAATATATATTGCAGTGGTTTGAAAAAGTGTTTTTAGCACTGCTGGTCTTACATTGGCTTGCTGACGTGCTACTACATCCACACAATAATGTTTAATAAATGTGTGTGGTGTAGACAATGCAGCTGCTTTGCAAAGGTCAGCAATAGGAATTCTACCTAAAAAGGTTATAGATGCTCCTATTTTACGAGTAGAATGTGTTCTAGGAGGTATAGATTGGCTTTAACATCGCATGTTTGAATACATTTAACAATACATCTAGAATTATCAGATTTAGAAATAGGCTTTCCTTTATGAGGGGGAGCAAAGGCAACAAATAGTTGTTTTGCGAAAATCTTTTGCTCTATCAATATAATACAATAATGCTCTTTTGACATCTAATGTATATAGCGCTCTTTCTTCCACTGAATCAGGTGGTGGGAAGAAAACAGGTAACTTAACTGATTGTGATATGAAAAGTAGAGACTACTTTTGGAAGGTACTTTGGGTTAGTTCGAAGAAACACACTATCTTTATGGAGTTGGAAGAATGGTTCTTCTAAAGGTAGTGCCTGAAGCCTACATACCCGTCTTAGTGAAGTGATAGCAATCAAGAAAGCAACTTTCCAGGAAAGGAATAGCAGTGGGCAATCGTGCAATGGTTCAAGAGGTGGACCCATGAGTCTTGTTAGAACAATATCAAGGTTCCATGCAGGTGGCACCTTTGGTGATTACTCTTTTAAGTCCTTCAATAAATGCTTTAATAACTGGTACTTTGAATAAAGAGAAGTGTGGTCTGTTTTGAAGATAAGCAGCTACTGCTGCAAGGTGTAGACATATAGATGTGTAGGCAAGGCCTGCACGTTGTTGATGCAATAGATAAATGATTTGTGCATAGAAGCATCTAATGAATCAACTGTTTGCTTATTAGGATATATAACAAACCGTTTCCATTTTTCTGCATAGCATTATCTAGTAGTAGGCTTTCTTGCTTCTTTAGGAATTGCCATGCAATCTAGTGGTAAATTTGGGTATCCAAACTGTATGACTTCAGGAGCCAAGTCATTAGTTCGAGCTCCCTGGGGTTTAAATATCGGATTTCTCCATGGTTCGTAGTAAGAATGTCTGAGATGAGGTGAAGCTTCTCATGTGGGACTACTAAGAGTTCTAGAAGTGTGGTGAACCATGGTTGACGGGCCCAAGTGGTGGCAACTAGAATAAAGGTGAGGGATAATTGTCCGAGCCTCTGAACCAGACATGGAAGAAGAGGAAGGCTGAAAAGCGTAAGCAAATATCCCGGACCAATTCATCCATAGGACATTGTCTTTGGCT
This sequence comes from Lissotriton vulgaris, assembly GCF_964263255.1. Taxonomy (NCBI): domain Eukaryota; kingdom Metazoa; phylum Chordata; class Amphibia; order Caudata; family Salamandridae; genus Lissotriton; species Lissotriton vulgaris. Next base: position 1,172,445,444 of record NC_141696.1, read on the forward strand.
AGGGGGTGTGGGAACCTAGAGGCAAAGTTTTGGCATTTTGTGTTCTCAGCTGTTGAGAAAAGATCCCTGTGGAAACTCCCATTTGAGGAAGTATGGGAGGATAACTTGGGGTGGAGTTCCCACTTGTGGACTTGTTGCTGCATCCTGCAGAGGAGGTCGGCAAATTTGTTGTCCGTCCCTGGAAAGAATTCTGCAAATAATTGGATTTTGTGATGTATTGCCCAACGCTAAATGGTCCTAAAAAGGCATGCTAACTGTAGAGATTGTGCTCTCCCCTGTATTTGTACATAGTACATAGCTGTCATAATGTCCGTCCGGACTAAGACAACTTTCCCCATTAGGTGAGGTAGAAATGCTTTGAGCGCTAGATGAACAGCTAGAAGCTCTAGGTAGTTGATGTGGAGACTTTTGTGTTTGGTGTCCCAGAGACCCTAGATGTTGGAGATGGCCCCACTTTACCCCTCCCACCCTCCCCTCCCCAGGTGTATGTAATGCCCCCACAGATTTTGCTACTTCTGTATCTTTCTTCATTTTTTCAAGTGATTCATCCACTTGAGGACCAAAAAGATGTTCCTTGTCAAACGGGGCATTTAGTATTGTTTGCTGTACTTCTCGTTTAAAACCAGAGATTCGTAACCATGTGTGTCTTCTGAGGAGATTACTAGTGTTGAATCCTTTGGCTGCAGTACCCGCGGCATCTCGCACACAACTAATAAGAAGAATTAGAAATTAGTTTCCCCTCCTATAATAGTTCCTGCCCCTTTTTCTATGCTTCTCTGGGAAATATTGGAGTAAGTCTTCCATTTCGTCCCAGTGGCCCCCATCGTATCTAGCCAAAAGACCATGTGTATTAGCTATACGCCAGTGGTTGGCTGATTGTGCAGTCACTCTTACCTGAGGCATCTATTAGTTTGGACTATTTGTCCAGAGGTGGTGCATCCCTTGTAGATTGTGAATTTACTCTTATATGAGTTGTGGAGACAACCAAGGAATCTAAAGGAAGCTGGTGGCCCTTATACAAAATTGGGTCAGATAGTGGTGGTTTATATTTCTTATCCACCCTAGATGTTATAATACGTGTCCTCACTGGATCTTTAAAAAAGTGTCCTCCGCATGCCTCATCATACCTTTTAACATAGATAATGATTGTGCTGTCCTATGTGTGGTCCCTAATGTTTCAAACAAGAAATCTTCTTCGAAAGATTGTGTGTGTAAAGTAATTCCTTGGTATGTAGCTGCCCTGGCAATTAATTCCTGGTATTGTGTCGTCAGAGCTGGGTCTGTATCTGTAGGAGGATCTATATTGTGAGCCCTGTGGTGTTGTCTTAAGGGTTTTATGGTGGTACAATAGGTACTGGTGAAGTGGGTGGGGTCGTAAAAATAGGGTGAAGAGTCCTTTTTAAGAGGGATTATATATCTAGTGTCTATCTTTCTTTGGGAGGTTTTGCTGTGATATGTCCAGTGTCCGGATTTATATACAGTTTTTTTCTGTTTTGGATCCAGCTTTTGTTGCATGGTTTCCAAAATTGGCTCTGGAAGGTTTTGAATAGTATCTCTGTTTTGGTGTCGAAATTTTTGGTACCGAGCTGGATTTGTCTTTGTATTTCAGAGTTGAAGCTTTAGGTGCCGAAGCTGTGTTGTCTCGACTCGAGCTGGATGGCTTGACGTGCTTTCGGTGCCAAGCCAGAGGGCGGTGCGTTGGAAGCAGAGTTTCAGTGCCTGCACTTGCCGGACGGCAGTGGTGGCCCTGAAGCCTTTTATTTGATGGAAGCGGGTTTTGTGGGTAAAGGAGCTTGAGTACTCACAGCACCTTGACTGGCGGGAACGTCTTGGGACTCCAGTTCTATATCCAGATCGGCATCTGACTCTTGGAAGGAGAAGGCCTCTTCTTCCTGAGCAGCTGAGGCTTCCATTTCTTCCTGTTCAATATCTTCTCTGAAGATATCAGAGGTCACTGCATTTCTTTCCATCGATTCCGGCGGTCTCGGAGGGTCTTTTTTGAGCTGAATGAGCGACAGGCGTTGCAGTCTTCTTCCTTGTGCTCTGGAGACAAGCACAAGTAACACACTTTTTGAAAGACTATGAGCAGATATTTGGAATGGCACCGAGGGCAGAATTGGAACAGAGTCCGTTCCATCGGCAGATTTACTCAATGTTATTCTCTCGAGTGGAAGTGAAAGAAGCAGGCTAGGCCAGATGGCCGCGGTTGGAGTTTTTTGAATCCAACTGTGAAAGTGTTCCAATGTTAGAAACGCGGAGGATGGGAAACACGTTTGAAATAATACAGACGGGGGTAAGGTGGGTTGCAAAAGGAAGGGATCCCGGCGAACAGTCTCGAACCGGAACACAACAAACCACGACCAAACCAGATGGTGGAAAGAAAACAATCCAACAACTGACTCAATGCCCTTGTGCGCTATCACCAAAAGGAGGGGTCACCTTGCCTCGTGACTTCTAAAGGACTTCTTCGAAGAAAAACAACTTGCAAACATCCGGACACACCAAATGGCAGAAGTATGCAAAGCATGTGTATCTACAGCACACATGCCTCAAACTTGTACTTCTGCTCAGTGGCTCATTCACAGGTGATGATCCTCCAGCTTTCATTTTAAGCTCCACATTGGATAGATCAGCTACTGTGTCTGTGTATGTGTTGATCGGCATTTACAGCAATATATAAACACTGAGAATTGTAAACCTGAGAGAAGCTAGCATTTATCAAATTTTAAAAATTCTTGAAGTTGTTATATCGTGAGAAAAGGATGCACATAAGAGTCTAACAGCATGTGATCAAAATCGTCACTCCCTTGAAAATTCTCTAGACACATAGCCCGCTGCCGAAGGGTGTACTGGTTTTTAAAGGCCCTGAACTAGAGTTATATGTCAGGGTCACAAGAAGGGGACTATAAGAAGGGAGAGTGCAGTTAACCAGTGTAGCCAGAGGTAGAAGAGTTCTGAGGTTATTAGAACATTCCCCTCACTGAGGGTATATTGTTCTAAATTAAGAAGATATAAACAGTAGTACATATATTGGAATATTGTTGCAGAAGGCTTTTCTTTTTGTTAGCCCTGAGACACTGTCTTCAATGGAGCTCAACATTCTAATGTTCTAATATAATATAATCAGAAACAGATTTCTCCGGTAGAATGGCTGCACTAGTGAATATTATTAGGGATGTGAAGAACACAAAGTAGCTCGGTTTGCAAAGGGGTACACGAATTATAGGAAGAAGCCTCATGGATAGTCCGATAAGGTATGTTTTGATTTTGAAAGATTTAAGGATAAAAAAAGTTTTAACAAAAATAAGTAGTTTAGGATGAATTCAAGTTATCAAAGTAGAGAACTCACCGTCTGAGCATTGGTTACTAAGGAAGCATTTCCCTCGGTCCAGGAAAGTTGGACTCAATTTCAGACAAGAAATGTTTTTTTGTTTTAACATGCTTTTAAAAAGAAAGGAATATACCAGTAATTTCAATTACAGCCTTCTTTCACCAAAGCAAGAACACTGCAAACTATATAATCATGAAGAATAAAAAATACAGTAAAGGGTCACTCGTGTCACAAATGCCTAACTGGTAACATTTTACTAAACAATAGCTTTGCGCAGGATGATTCCATTACATAAAAAATATATTAGGAGCATCCCCAAATCTTTTTGCTTATTTTCTTCACTGTGTGTCCTTATTAATACCAACATCATCGTTTTATTTCGGGTTCATGGCTCAATGGAGGCCAATAATTACTCATTAAAAGGGTTGTGTGTGTGAGATAAATTTTTACCTATGCTGCTATACACCCTTTAAAATATAGCCTGCCTTGTCCAATATTCTAACCCAGACAGTGGGAAACTTTCATTCACCCAAAATACAAAGAACTTTGAATGACAGGTGACTAGGATCCTTGTACACAATGTGGCATGCTTCATTCAACAGCGGTCTGGCAAAGAAAATCTGACTCCTTTAAAATCCTTAGCACTTCATACTAATAGAAATTACTAATGCTAATGCCTGCAAGGATCAACATTATGATATTGGGGACAAAAAGCCACAGCACAACATCTAGATGGTGTATTGAATTAAATTTTTTGGATTGTCAACACAGCCAAATATCTTGGATACAAGCTTTGTCTGAAGTCTTCACGGGTACTTACGCCCACAAATTTAAGCAAGGCTGATATTTCCACAATAATGCTCTTGACCAAGTCTGATTATAATGTATCAGTGCCTTTAAAGTATTTTAGAGAAAAGTACTGCGGACAATCACATTTGGAACAAATAATTTTCGTAGCCGCTCAAAGGAGGTTAACCATTTCTACAGGCAGAATTTGAACATTAAGAATACTCTTCGAAGCTAAGCACTTTGCCACTTCTAGAGTTAGCTTTAATGTGATTCTCGCTAATTGCTGATGGAAACTATGTGGAACTATGGACCCAAGTAAGAAATGGAATTGAGTGAGGCAGGAAAAGCACGAGGGTTTTACAATTCCCCCAAAACAAATGCAGCAACTCTTTTCCAGGTATGAATTAGTCAAGAACTTGTGTTCTAATCAGGCCTTTCCTCAACAGAGTGTAAAAATAAAATCAAGCTGAAACTAAAGGTGTTGAACCAATTTAACATATATCATTCATTGTTACATTTGCCCTGTATGGTTTATCACTGTAATGTGGAGAAGTGGAAGGTTTAAACTATTATTTGAGGAACTGTAGAGCCAGCTTCTAAACGCAATGGTTTGAATGATATAATACACCAGCACATATGGTAGCAAACCTAGGTTGGTCTCCTGAAGAAAGTAGTTATTGGGACAAGGTCTCATTGGGCTATTTGAACCCTGTAACCTACCAATGATCATTAGTGCTATATCAAGGAGGAAAGTATCCAGAAAAATAGAACCATTATTAAATGCAATATTAGAAGGCAAACAATTGTATAATGTCATGAAGTACAGTAGATTTATATTAAAAGAGGAGGATGAGCTACCTTAGTGTAATGCAAGGAGAATGCAATTTTTTATTAAGGAAAGGAGTCAATCATTTCCAAGAATAATAAATATTTTCTATGTCTTACGTATGATCATATCTTGTACAATGTTTTTATAAATACAATAAGTTTACATTACAAAACCCCATATTAATAATAAGTAAACCTAACTTGGCTAGGGAGGCCATCATGGCGGACACACTTCAAGCGAGCTCCGCCACTCACCTTGATCCTCTGGTACTTATCTTGCTGGGAACCCTCAACATTTGGCACAGGGCTCGTCTTCCCACACCCATTCATAGTTGTAGCGCCTGTGCTCTTGCTTGCTGATGCAGGCAACAGGGGTGCGCTTGGAAGTGTGTGTGTGCTGTCGCACAGGCCAGGGCCTGCAATCCACGCAGCAGGTTTGCCGGAGGAGCAGTCCCGAGAAGGGGGAAATCTGACCGGGACTACACTCTGGGATACCTGGATATGGCTGTAGTGGGCAAAAATGGAACGCACTGCACAGTGGGGTGCTGCGGGAGGAACAGACTTGTCAGAGCTGGTAGACAAGGGCACCTGGAGTGATGAGGACTGGGAGGGTTGGCAAACGCCAAGGGGCTGCATGGAGTGGTGGGGGACTCGCACTTAACTGAACGATGCTGCAGAGCCGGTGAGGCCTGCCGCCACTATCTGCGCATGGGGGGGGGGGGGGGGGGGGGGGGGGTTTAGACGCTACTGCTCCCGCTCCACATGCGTTGCTGCCTGGGGCATAATTGAGCTGACATTCGGTGGATGCCCTTACTCATATTGTGTGCCATAGAAGTCTAAGTGCCCTCGTGTTGGCGGGACTGAGGCCTCGGGGTGCTAGTGCTGCAGGGGAGGTGGAATGACCCCACACGGCCCAGCACTGCTGATTAGTAGCTATTACTATCTAGTTGATGTTGAATGGATTTGAGCAACGGCGAGACCTTAGTTCCATCGGCTTATAAACTGGAACCTAGCCCACGATTACCTACTTATTGACTATCCTATCTCCAGATACACTCACCTGCATCTAATATTTTTACCCTAAAGAGTACTGCAGGACGAGGCACTGTTTCTCACTGCCGATGCTGCTGCATATAACTGCTGTTCTGCAGGTTGTGCAACACATGACTGGTCCATAATTGCAAGGTTAGGGATGCTTGTGCTGCAGTCTGGGGGAATCTGGGAGACGCAGGCAAGCAGGCCTGCTGAGACACTACCAATCTAGTGAACTCCCTCAGAGGGGATTGAAAGCTGCTTGCCCAATGAGCGCTTCGTTGCTCCTTTAATTAGTCTGACACCTGCATGCTTTTCCTGAGACATTGTAGGTCAGTGGTGTTGTTCGTGCTGTCATTCTTCTTGACTTCACGGAATAGATAAGGGGGCCCTAAGGAGAGGGAAGGCATAGTGCTGACTTGTGAGATCTCATTGTGACGCCATGGGTTGCCCACGCAGGCCTCAACATGGTGGAACTTCAGAACACCCTGCTGAACATGATAGGCTGAACACCGGCACACCAAGAGACACCGCTCCCCCTCTCTCTCTGAGACAAGATGGACTCTGTCCTTGAACAGGTGAGAAAATTTGGTAGTATGCTGGAATCCACATGGGCATTCCTGAAGAATAAAATTGATGCGCTAAGAACAGATCTCATGCTGCTTCAGGCGGATCACCACAAGTTTCCAGATGGAGTCCAGACTACTGAAAGGACCATAACAGACCTTGCGCCAAAGAACAGAGACATGGCCTCCTTGATAAGATTCCTCTAAAAACGTTAAGGGGCCCTGGAGAGGCGAGAAGAAGATGCTTTGGGCCGCTCAAGCGACAATGTGCTTGAGGTGGGCCTGCCAGAGGGGATAAAGGGATCTGATAATGTAGGATATGTAGAGCAATTGCTCCGGTAGCTGCTACCCAGAATACCTTCCCACAGTACTTTACAGTGGAGTGCGCATACTGTGTAATTGTGCGGCGCCCAATACCAGGCTGTAATCCAAGGCCATTTTTGTTTCACATGCTAGAGAGGCACTATTTTGAACGAAAAGGGAAAGCTACGGGAGATCACAGTAGACAACGCCAAGATAACGTGTTTCCCGGATTACATAGTAGAGGTTCAGAGACTGCGCAATTCCTTTCACGGGGTCAAATGCCAGATGCTGGTACTTTATGTCCATTATGCTCTCCTCTTCCCAGCATGCCCGAGAGTAGCAGCTGAGGGAAGGACACATTTCTTCGACCCCCCAAGAGATGCATGGGACTGGCTGGAGGCAAATTAACACTCTGCGACTGGCCAAGCTGAGGCACAAAGCCACATCCCGAGACAGACTAGGGAAGCGCTGCTGCACCAGACGGAAAAAAATGCAGAGCTCTACTCAACTAAAAAATGTGACGTACTTGCAGAAAGTTATATAGGAGTGCCGTAAGGTCTTCCAAAATGGAGCTGAGATAAGTGAGCATGGTTGGAACTCAGAGGCAAAAGTTGAATCGGTCTGGTCATTTAGCAATGAGGGTTCCTTAGCCACGTGGCCCTCCACAGCGAACTTTTCCGCCCCACCACAAGTTCGCCACAGACATCCAAAGACATGATTTGATACCTGCAACAACTATCTGCTATCAACTGGCGGTTTGGCAGTGGTAACGATGGGCATTGTGCTTGCATTTGTTTTATAGGGATGTGGACTCAATCTGGGGACTTTCATCAGATCTGGATGTGAACCATGACTGTTCTGCTTTAATTACTTGCAGCAAACAGATATCAGAGGCATCCGACAGACATACGTTCGTGCAGCATTCCTTTACGCTATGTGGGGTGTGCTACTATTGGCTAATTGGCTCTCCCCCATCAATTCCACGACTGCTTTATTCTGGTTGCGGTTATCTTCACTTGTTTGCATGGAAACATGTGCCTCTGCTATAAGGATAACGTTACTTACCGAGTAAGCATCTATTCTTGGCATGTAGAGCTGTAGATTCATATGTTTTGAACACTCCTGCCATCTAGTGTTTGGTCCTGATGTTTGCAAGTTGTTTTTCTTTGAAGACGTCTTTCCAGTCACGAAATAGGGCGACTCCTACTTTCGGTCATTGTGCGCATGGGCATCTACTTCATTGTTAGATTGTTTTCCAGCAGAGGGTGAGAATGGAGTTAGTGAGTGTAGAATAGAGATATCCATGCATATGAATGTAAATTGAGAAATACAACTAAGGGAGACCGGGAGGCTGGTGGGCACATGTGAATCTACAGCTCTACATGCCAAGAACAGCTATAGATCACATGCTTTGCATAGACTATATAGAAATATACTCCAAAAGCGGTGGCTAACCTGTAGTGGTTATAGTTGTTTGAAACATTGTTTTAAGTACTGCTTGACCTACATTTGCCTGTTGTCTCGCTACCACATTTAAACAATAGTGTTTGGTGAATGCGTGCGGTGTAGACCTTGTTGCAGCCTTACAGATATCGGCTAGCGAAATATTCCCTTAGTAAGTCATAGTAGCCCCTATTTTGCGAAAGGTATGTGCTCTAGGGGGTATTATGAAATTTCTTTTTGCTTTGGCATAACATGTTTGGATACATTTTACAATCCATCTAGCAATACCGGACTTAGATATGAGATTGCCTTTGTGTGGTGGTGAAAAAGCAATAAATAGTTGCTTTGTTTTTCGCAAAGTCTTTGGTTCTTTCTACGTAATATAGTATAGCTCATCTAACATCAAGTGTGTGTAGAGCTTTTTCTGCTACAGAATCAGGTTGAGGATGAACAATGGTGGTAACTCAACTGACTGATTAATATGAAAGGCAGAACTACTTTAGGGAGAAATTTAGGATTGGTTCGAAGAACCACCCTAGCTTTATTAAGTTGAAAAAAAGGCTCTTGAATAGGTAATGCCTGAAGTTCACTAACTCTCCCTAGTGAGGTTACTGCTATGTGGAAGGCAACCTTCCATAAGAGGAATTGTAACCGACATTTGTGCATTGGTTCGAAAGGTGGACCCATTAAGTCTTGTAGAAGTTCCATTCTGGTGCAGGTGGAACTCTTGGTGGTATCACCCTTTTTAATCCTTCCTTGAAGGCTTTTTTCACTGGTACTCTGAATAGAGATAAGTGTTGACTATTTTGCAAGTAGGCGGCTACTGCTGCTAGGTGTAAAAGAATGGATGTGTAAGCCAATGGAGATTGTTGTAAATGCAACAGATAACAAATTATGTTCTGTACAGAAGCACCTAGTGGATTGATGTTGTTGTTACAATAGAGAACAAACAGATTCAATTTTTATGCAAAACATGCTCTAGTAGTAGGCTTTCTAGCTTCTTTGAGAATATTCATGCTTTGTGCCAGGCATGACAGCTGGAGAGAGTGTGTCCCTCCCTGTTCCTGCAGATAGTGCTTTGCTGTCATGTCTGTGCGGACTAGGACAGTTTTGCCTAGAAGGTGACTGTGGAAAGCTTTGAGTGCTAGGAACACTGCTAGAAGTTAGAGGTAGTTTATGTAGAAACGTTTGTGATTGTCTGACCACAGACTTGTACTGGGTGATGTTTGAGATGGGCACCTCAACCAGTTAAAGATGCGTATGCTGTCAGTACAGTCTGTGGAATCGGGTCTATGAAGGGCCGCCCTTTTGATAAGTTTTGAGGGTATCACCACTGCAGAGAGCGATGGGTGCGGCCGTCTACCAACACTAGATCGGTTAGTTGACCCTGTGACTGATTCCACTGATGCACCAGACATTCTTGCAGAGGACGCATGTGAAGCCTTGCAAGAGGTACGATTGCAATGCAGAATGCCATCATTCCCAGTAGTCGCTTAAAAACTCTGGCTGGTAATGTTTGATTGGGTGGCACATTTTAGTATTGCGGACTGAATATTGTAAATCCTAGCCACATTGGGAGAGACTAGAGCTTTGAGGTAAGCTCCTAGATAAGACTTCACTTGGCAAGAGCACAGATCAGATTTCTGTGCATTGATTGTGAAACCCATCTGATGAAGTAAGTGTACTGTTGCCCGAGTGTGTTGTATACAGAAAGACTGCGCTGCCTCAATTATGCTACTCCCTCGGTACGCACACATGCCACAGCGGACAGACCTGGACTCTTAGCATAGCCAATTCGCCTGGATCAACCACAAAGGCCCACAATGGCACTGCGTTCAGATACTGGCTCCCTTCACTACATGCAGTGCACTATCCCTGACGCGATGACAACATTACACGAGGGTGTACCAGTCTACTACGATAAACTGATGCATATGCTGCATTCTTTATCAACCTCCCTATACCACACATTCCACTAGACCAGCAGACAGAATTAGTAGAACCCATGACGTTAAGTGAAGTTTCAAATGCAATCAAGGCGCTAGCTAATTCCCGGGACCTGATGGCCTGCTGGCTGCACTGTCTAAGGCGTGTAGGACTCAAATTGCCCCTCAGTTGGTGGCTGTGTATGAAGAAGCCCTGTCTCTTGACACGCTATCTAGCTTCCAGAGAGAGGCGACGGTCATCAACCTACCCAAGCCCAACAGTTGGCTCGTATAGATCACTGGCATTACTCAACACTGACTGCTAGTAAAGCGAAGGTACTTGCAAGGCACTTGGCCCTATTGATCCTATAAATTCAGGGATGTGCTGCGCCCATTGGTCCCATCACTGGCCCATCTAGATCAAAATGGTTTTGTCCGTGCTCAAAGCACATCCCTAAATGTATGTGGTCCTGGTCCTACATTACACCCCTTCTACCTGGCTGTGTTCAGGATTTCTGGTCTTGAATCTTGAAAAGGCCTTTGACTTGCTGGAGTGGGGCTACCTGTTCAATGTTCTATCCCACTTCAGTATAAGCAGTTGCTTCATTCGTCTGGTTAAACTATTATACATTGATCCCAAAATTTGGGTCAAGGCAGGACCCCCTCATATCAGACACGCTTTACAGTAGGAAGAGACAGATGTCCTGTCGACACCCCTGCTGTTCTCTCTGGTGATTGAACCGCTAGCATTGGAGCTGCGATGCCAGGGGGCTCACTGAGGCATCCCTTTAGGTGATGGGACACATACTATCATTATACGCAGATGATATGTTATACATCAGAAACACTCCGAACATTCTAGCCACGATTGCCTCCACTTTATCGATTTTCGCCATTATATGCGGGCTGCGGGTACACTGGACGAAATCATACCTGTATCCTTTTCTTCCAGATGCCGCCAACCGATGCTTCAGTATAGGAAAGGCATGGGAAGATGCATACCTTTAGATACCTGGGGTGAGTATATACCACTCCATGACAGATCTGTTTGATGGGAATGCAACTCCGGCAGTCACGTCCTTACAATCCCTTAAGACCATCTGGCGTACATTGCCACTGGCAGCAGAAGGGGGGGGGGGGGGGGGGGGGGGGGGGGGGTGACTTTTGAAAATGGTGATCCTTCACCACCTCTTCTATTTCTTCACTAATCTTCCCGTCTACATCCCAGCTGCTTTCTTTCGGAAGTTCGAGCGACAGGTCACGGACATTATGTGGAATTAATTGAGATGTAGTGTAGCACTATCAAAACTCTGCTTGCCCACGGACAGAGGGGTCTAGCTGTCCCACATTTTGAGCACTACTACCTTGCTGTCCAAATCCAATGGATTGCAAAATGGCTAGCAGGGCTGCATTTGACACAGCTACGTCCTTATCCGGCTGGACTTCACAAGCCATAACCCGCTTTTATCACCCTTGCACAAAAACGCGACCGCCCAAATTAGTTTTACTGAGGGTTGCACATAGATGCTATATTGGATGCCTCCACATTACTACACATGTACTCTTCTATGCACCAGGGTTGACACTACTGGCCACACCTAGGGCCACTGGACCAGTAACTTCAGTGGAAGTGACGACATGGCATGCTGCAGGCATACACACAGTGGGTAAACTATATAGGGACAGCATCGTGCTCTCGTACGAGAAAATGATGAATGATGGGCTGCCACCTGGTTAGTTTCTATTCCATAATTCACTGACTACTACACTAGTGCAACACTTGGGAGACATGACCACTGAACTGCCGACCCCTCTCTTGATCCAATATTTACAAGATATGAGGAGAGGCAGTCACCTCATTTGCTGGTTTGCTGACTCTTCGCTTCAACACTGTCCCACAGCTTCTCTCTCTACAACAACTATGGGAGGCAGATCTGTCACGCCCATGCAAGGACAAGGAATGGGCTGCCTTGTTGAAGGGACCCAGACATGTGCAGTGCAATTATTCAGCTTTATAAAATACACAGATCTTACCTTACCCCTGTTAATATTAACTGATTCTACCACAGTTAGGACGCGGTTTTCCACGCTTCGCATGCACAAATACTGATCTCCTACACATGCTATGTCTTGCCCCGACTTACATGCCTAATGGCAGAACGTCACAGCAGCATTATCCAATTGGACCAAACGTAACAACCTACATAGATGGGAAGTATGTCTCCTAGGACTTCATTGCAGACACAAAAAAAGAAGGGTACCTTCCTACTTCCTTGACCTAGAGTTTGCAGTGGCTAAAGGAAAATGCTACTTACCAGTATGCATCGGTTCTTGGCATGTAGAGCTGCAGAGTTACACACTATGCATAGATGGCCACCTAATGTTGGGCCCGGATGTTTGCAGTTTGTTTTGTTGTAGAAAAATATTTCGGAGTCACGGGATAGGCGACTTCTCCTTAGGATGACACTGCGCATGGGTATCGGCTCCATCCCCAGACTGCTTTTCGCCATTAGGGAAGTAATGGAGCTGTACAAGAAGTAGTGATGTCCATGTGATTTGTATCTAATTGAGATAATGGAACAGATACAGGTAGCCGGGGAGGCGGGTGGGCGTGGACAACTCTACATGCCAAGAAGAGATGCATACTGGTAAGTAGCATTTTCCGTTCGAGGCATATGAGCTGCAGATTACAAACTAAGCATAGTTTGTAAAGCAGTACCCACACGTAGCGGCGACCACCCGCATCTGTTGCAGTTGTTTGAAACAGTGTTTTTAATACAGCCTGGCCCACAGTGGCTTGTTGTTTAGTTTGCACATCTACACAATAATGCTTTGTGAACGTGTGCGGTGTAAGCCCTGTAGCTGCTCTGCATATGTCATCTAAGGGGATGTTCCCTAAGAATGCCATTGAAGCCCCTATCTTTGTTGTTGAGTGGGTTTTTGGAGGAATTGATAAAGTGCGTTTTGGTTTTTGGTAACCAATTTGTATGCATTTAACTATCCATCTGGCGATCCCTGATTTTTATATAGGGTTGCCTTTATGTGGCGGCGAAAAAGACATAAAAAGTTGTTTTGTTTTACGAAACGATTGTGTTCTTTCGATATAGTACAGCAGACCTCTTTTAACGTCTAAGGTGTGTAGAGCCCTCTCTGCGACTGTTTGAGGCTGCGAGAAGAATACGGGCAGCTCAACGGATTGATTTAGATGGAATGGTGAAATGACTTTAGGCAGGAATTTTGGATTAGAACCACTTTGTTACGATGCTCTTGCAAAAAGGGTTCTTGAATGGTAAATGCTTGCAGTTCACTAACCCTTCTAAGAGAAGAAGTAATTGCTACAAGGAAAGCTACTTTCCAAGTTAGGAATTGTAATTCACCTTTATGTAATGGTTTAAAGGGAGGACCCATTAACTTTGTAAGAACAATTCCGGTTTCACACTGGTGCTGGTGGCGTTCTGGGAGGAATTATTCTTTTGAGTCCTTGCATGAAAGCTTTAATAGTTGGTACTCTAACAAGAGACAGATGTTGTCTGTTTTGTAAGTATGCTGTAATGGCAGCAGGGTGCAGTCTGATAGACATATAGGCTAAGTTACACTTTTGAAGGTGTAATAGGTTTCCTATGATGTGTTGGATAGACACATCTAAGGGATCTATTTGGTTGTTTTGGCAGTATATGACAAAGCGTTTCCACTTAGCAGCATAACATGCTCTGGTAGTGGGACGTCTAGCTTCTTTGATGATGTTCATGCTTTCTGGAGGAAGGTTGAGGTAACCAAACTAGGACCACAGGAGCCAGATCGCTAGGTTGAGCTGAGCTGGGTCCGGGTGTCTGATCTCTCCATGGTTCTGCGTTAATAGGCGTGGAGATAGATTTCGTTTTGATGTGGCACCACAGACATTTGCAGCAGCGTGGTGTACCACGGTTGTCTGGCCCAAGTTGGAGCGACTAGAATGAGTGTCAGGGAATGTTGTTTTAGTTTGCGCACCACTAACGGAAGTAGTGGGAGAGGAGGAAAAGCGTACGCAAATAGTCTTGACCAGTTCATCCATATCGCATTGCCCTTGGACAATGGGTGTGGGTATCTGGCGGCAAAGTTTAAGCATTTTGCGTTTTCGTGGGTGGCAAAGAGGTCTATCGGAGGTTGTCCCCACATTTGGAAGAACGGATGAAGAACTTGGGGGTGTAGTTCCCACTTGTGTATCTGCTGTGTTTGTCGACTTAGCAGATCTGCAATAGTATTTTGTACTCCAGGGAAGATTTTTAGCGGTATAGCCCATTTCCATATCTGCTGTGCTAACAGAGCTGCAGAGAGTGTGTCCCCCCCCCCTTGTTGGTTTATGTAGTACATGGCTGTCATATTGTCTGTGCGGACTAAGACAGCTTTGCCCGACACTTGAGACTCAAATGCTTTCAGAGCTAGAAACACGGCTAGCAACTCCAAATGACTGATATGGAGTAACTTTTGTTGCCGTGTCCACCTGCCCTACATGGTGTGATGCAGTAGATGGGCTCCCCAGCCGGAGAGCGATGCGTCCGCTGTCATGACTACTTGGGGAACTGGCTCTAGAAACGGTCGTCCCTTGGAAAGGTTTTTGGTGTTCGACCATTGCAGAGAACGATGAGTGCGACAGTCTACCAACACTAGGTCTGTTAAGTGACCTTGAGCCTGGTTCCATTGGCATGCTAGACACTCTTGAAGTGGACGCATTTGCAATCTTGCTTGAGGTACTACAGATATGCAAGATGCCATCATTCCTATGAGCTGCATGAACACTCGAGCTGATAGTGAGTGTTGTGGTTTGAATTTTGTTAGGAGAGTTTGTACACTTGTTATCCTGGCTGGAGAGGGATAAGCTAGTGTTAGTTGGGTGTTTATTGCAGCGCCGAGATATTGTTGTATGTGCAAGGGGTGCAGGTGCGATTTGATGTGATTTACCGTGAATCCCAAGTTGTGAGGCAGTTGAATAGTAGCTGGAGTGTTTTGCACACTGTCTGTATGAGCTGGCTTTTATGAGCCAGTCGTCCAGATATGGGAAGACGTTTATGTGCTGTCTTCTTAGGTGTGCTGCTACTACTGCTAGGCATTTGGTAAACACCCTTGGCGCTGTTGCGACTCCAAATGGGAACACTTTGAACTGGTAGTGTTGTCCGTCTAGCACAAATCTGAGATATTTTCTGTGTGCTACGTGGATGGGAATATGGAAGTAGGCATCCTTGAGATCTAGAGTGACAAGGAAGTCGTTTAATACCAGTAATAGGAGGACCTGTTGTAGTGTGACCATTTGAAAATGATCCGACTGTATGTAAATGTTTAGAGGTCTGAGGTCTAGGATGGGTCTTAGAGATCCGTCCTTCTTTGGTATTAGGAAATATAGGGAATATACTCCTTTGTTTTTCTGATGCTCTGGAACCATTTCAATTGCATTTTTCTGCAGGAGGGATATTACCTCCAGTCTGAGCAATGTTAAATGTTCCTGTGACATTGGACGTTGCTTGGGTGGTATGTTTGGGGGGGTAGATGTTAGTTCCAGACAATAACCTGATTGAATTATTTAGAGCACCCACCTGTTTGATGGGATGTTTTCCCAGGCTGGCAGGTACTGTTGAAGTCTTCCCCCGACAGGAGTGGAATGAGGTGGGGGAAGGGAGTCATTGGGCATGGGTAGAGGGAGAGCGTGAGTTGTTATTTTTGCCTCTGCTATTGTTCCCCTGTACCCACCCCTTTGATAGCCTTTACTGTAGGTAGACTGTAGGGGCTTTGTACGAGGTAGAAGCTGTGTCTGAAGTAGATCCCCTGGTGGCACCTCGATAGTTTGAGCGACAAAATGAACGTCTGGGAGCCTGCGACTGCAGGGCTCCCATAGATTTGGCGGTGTCTGTATCTTTTTCATTTTCTCTCATAATACATCTACCTCGGGTCCAAATAGGTGTTGTTCGTCAAAGGGTTGGTTAAGAATGGCGCTTTCTACCTCGGGTTTGAACCCCGATATGCGCAGCCAGGTGTGTCTGCGTAGCAAGACGCTGGTGTTCACTGCCCTAGAGGCCGTGTCTTTTGCATCAAGGGCACACCTAATAGAGGTGTTTGTGATGTTTTTCCCCTCGTTGATGAGCTGGTTTGCTCTATCCTTGTACTTGTCAGGGAGGTGCCTCATTAGTGACTCTAGCTCATCGTAATGTTCCCTGTCATATCTGGCTAGCAGTGCCTGTGTATTGGCGATACGCCACATGTTTGCTGCTTGAGACGCTGTTCTTTTACCTGACGCGTCAAGTAGCTTAGACTATCTGGTGGTGCAGCCTCACCGGATGTTTGTGAGTTTGCTCTCTTGCGTGCGTTGGAAACTACAAGTGAGTCTAGTGGTACTGGGCCTTTAATATATGCTGGGTCTGATGGGGCGGCTTTATATTTTTTACCCATCCAAGGGTTAATGACCCGAGTTCTGACTGGGTCTTTGAAGACTTCAAGAGCATGCTTGATCACTCCTTTGATCATGGGCAAGATGGATGAAGTATATAGTATCAACAAGGACTAGTCAATAGTGACCTATATAGGACTCTAGACTTATCTCAGCAGGCACCTAGTAGGTGTTCATGAAGCCCTCACCCAACAACCTAGTTGGTGGCATGCTTCATCATCGGGCCCACCCAGTGACCTAGCGTGTCCCGGGTGTGCTGCGATGCCTGATTGCAGCGGAGCAGGTATGTTACTGAGAGTGCAGTGTGGTGAGTGAAGATGTGAAAGTTAAAACGGCCTAAAGTGATCCCAGTACCCGAGGGTAAATTCAATTTTAATGACAGGGTCTCCGTGGGCGGTTAAAAACAAGGCAGTGGGACGTTATGGCAGTGGAGTTTAGACCACCTACGTCCAGTGTAGGTCGACATGTTTCAGCCAGTGCCTTAATTATGCTGGCTTTTTTCAGGACCAAGGTAGTGTGTGCAATAGGTAAAATTATATTTAAGTGAGGGCGAACTACTAAGTGTCGCACTCCGGACGCAGACAACGGCACAACAGGTACCCCGCAGGCTTTGACTGACAATCTCGGTCAATCCCCTTGCCGAGTCACTCCAGGAGGCATACCAGGCAAACCGCCAGCATATGCTTGATGAGGGACTCCCCTCATACACTAAGAGCACCTTAGCGAGTGCGACACTGTATATAAACCGTGGGGATTTGGACTAGCTAGTTAGTCCTCTCTCTCCCACTTGATGTACGCAAGATGGATGAAGACCTTTGTGCATTATCAAATGTATCCATCAGGAAGTCTTCCTCAACAGGGTATGTATAAATATCTACCCCATGATAGTGTGCAGCCCTGTAAATTAATTCATTAAACCCTATAGTGTCTTCTGGTGGGGAAGGCCTTGAGGGGTATTTCATCCTGAGGGACAATTGGGATATCTGGGGTGGTATAATTGTCCCACGGGTCTGGGGATCCTGTGGGCGTTGTTGGATCAGGTGTGTTACCCCCCATATCGTCAGAGCTATCATCCCTGTGTGGTGTAATAGGAGACGCAGGAGAATGCGGTGGTGGTGGTGGTGATGGTACAGGTGAGCGAGAAGGGGAAGGCAGTCTTAAGGGAGAGGTAGCCATGTCCTTCTTTGAATGCGGAGCTGGAGTGTCCAGTGGTCGCTTTTTTGGAGCCAAAACTAGGTGTCCAGTGACTGGGTACTTAGCCAGAGTCTTTTGAGCAAGGTCTGGGTAGGATGAATCCACTGCAGGGGATTGGTCTATTGGTGCGGAGGAAGTTTTGCGCACCAAGATGGCTTGTTTTGGTTTCTTGGCAATGTCTTTCACTGGGGAGGCATCCGTCTTTTTCGGCTCCGAAGGTTTTTTCGGTTCCGAGTGTTTTTTCGGTTCCGGTACGGTTTTTGGATCGGATGACCTTTTCAGATCAAATTATTTTTCGGTTCCGGTGGGGTCTTGGAATCTGAAGCCGGCTTGCTTGGTTCCGGCCTGGGTTTCGGTGCCGGAGGAGTAGTGGTGTGCTTCGGTGCCGATGGCTTGGATGTCGGGGCCGTTGTCTTTTTCGGTGCCTGTGTGTGCGTGCCGGCACTGTGGGAAGGTCGACTCGAGCTCGAGTCGCCTGAAGGCTTGGTTAGCTTCTTAGCCGGGCCCGAAGGTGGGGCAGTAGAAGAAGTTTGACGGTGTGCACCCGAGCTGGAGGGCGAGGGTGTGACCGGGGCCTTCTGTGTCGAGGAGGGGTCGACGGTCTTACTTACAACCTGCTGCGTTGGAGTGATGTCCTCGACTTTGGAATCGTCTGCTTCGGAGCTGCTGTCGACGTCGTGCTGTTCAGGGACGTTGACGCCCTCCTCGAAGATGTCGTCCAGAATCGGAGCTGAAGATCTTTGAGCCATTGTTCTCCTCGCTCTTCAGACCCGGATAGTCTTTTTGGAGCGGAAAGAGGCACAAGCTGAACAGTCTTGAGCCTCGTGCTCCGGAGAGAGACAAAGGTTGCACACTTCATGAAGGTCCGTGTGGGTAAACTTCGACCCACATTGAGGACACTTCTTAAATGGCGTCCTTTCCATGAGCTGGAGTTGAGGCCTAGGTAGGCCCGAAGGCCGTCGACGACGACCGGAATCGAGATCCTCTATGTTTGAAGATTAGTGTCTACTTGAAAGCGTTCAAAACTAAGTTTTGTAGTTTGGTGAGGATTGCGCGACGAAGGAAATCGGTTCCAACACGGAACGCTGGAAACGCATCCGAGCCCGGTGGCGGAAAAAAAACAATCTGGGGATGGAGCCGATGCCCATGCGCAGTATGATCCTAAGGAGGAGTCCCCTATCCCGTGACTCCGAAAGATTTTCTGCAACAAAACAAACTGCAAACATCCGGGCCCAACACTAGGTGGCCATCTATGCATAGTGTGTAATCTGCAGCTCATATGCCTCGAACAGTCTTATTACTCAAAGACGGAAGTCTGCCACACTCCTGCCATATTTCACCTGGCAGCACTTAATGATTAACTGGGCACAAGATTAAAGCACAGCCCTACACAGGGAAGATACACTGGCTGCAAAAATATCCTATTGCCACTTGCTGGGACACAATTTTCACTGATTTACTGATTTGCACATTTGAATCTGAAGTTAGGGCAGCCACTACAACAAATGCCACAGACCTGTCCAACACGGTTATAAACTGCCATCCTTTGTTCTCTTTGTCAAGGCGCCCCCTCCTTACACCTGTGTTCTGACTGATGTTCCAATTTCAGGACACACCACATGCTGCTTGTGTGTGTACTGGTAGTGAAGATATGTTGCCTGGTATGTGGTTACAAACTAGTTTAAAAAAAACTGATCTATATGCTACATCATATGAGACGACTCATTATGAAGAATGTCTTACTGTAGTGTCACTAAGTGTTACAACAGAACAGACGTCTACCAGCCATAAATTGAATTTGATTTTGCATACACCATGTCACTTGGGTTCCATGGGCACCCTTTATTGGCATGTTCTGTACACACAGTGACAGGAATATAGTTAATATACTGTTCTATTTGATTTTCAATTCCTTATGTAATCTGCTGTGTAAGTGACCATGCGTTTGACAATGTTTTGACTGTATACCTATCTCAGAACACAACAAAACAGAAATCATTAAATAAACAGATTCAAACAAAAAATAAGTATACCTCATTTGTATTAGTTCTACATGTTTAAATGCTGCTATACATAAACTATTCAAGGATGGCACCCAAATATAGTAAACCCAAATTACAAAAGAACTCATGTACACTCTTTAGTGCAACATTAAGTTGCAATTCTTCAGAGTAGCTACAGTAAGTGATTTTTTATTCTACAACATTAAGCAAGGAACAGTATGTCGGAAATGTAACAATTTGTCGAATCACTGAATATTTTAGTAATGATGTAACCAATCAGCATTTGTCAAATGATATCCCTAAACACTAAGTTGTGCTTAGGAAAGCCACAGTTTGCCTATTTTTTATATTATAATGATCATGGTCTTAGAGTAGAGACTGCCTTACGATAGAAGGCATGAAAACCTCTGCTGAAATGCAGTGATATTATCAGCATAATGTGTTACCTTTGTTATATTTCCAAATTAGCAGTTCCAGAAAGTCATTTGCTAACATATCTGGCGCAAATAAGCCTAGGGTTCAGGTCCCTGGGAGAGATTGATGCCATGATGCTGGCCATCTGAAAGCTAAACTGCTGGAGCATACTTAAAGTATTCTAGGAGACTCTCATAGGCTCTTCATGTTCCAGGCCAAGCAACTGCAGAAATATACCAGTTGACAAATTGCCTAGAATGGGAGTACTTTAACAGTGCCAGGGTGACAGCAAATTACAGATGTGGCAGACTACATCTGATGCCATACACACAGCCATGACCATCAAGAGGCACGCCTTGTTATACCTAGCTTTGAATTAATTGCATGAGGGAACTGAAACAAGTAATTATCTGATTTACTTCTGATCTGTCTTGATCATACAAGCAGAGTGAAGTCATAGCAATTTACATATCTCCTTAAAACAAAGGTTCAGTTCTGGTGACCTTTTGTTTTTTACAATCACAATATATATTTATAAACCATAATACTGAGGAATAAACGGACCCTGGTGTGTTGGAGAATTTGAATTTACTATCCCGGACCAGAACATGGATTTGAGATAAACTTGTGAGTACAAGAAGGGGACGGGGTAGAAAGTGCCTTTTGCCAAGAACTGTTTGTGTGAGAATGAATTGTGTCGTGACAGGTGTGAACATATGTAGTTGCAAAACACCATGTTTCACCTTCGAATGATGCGATCGTCGACTACATAAACATAAATTTAATGACA
Organism: Lissotriton vulgaris; assembly: GCF_964263255.1. Taxonomy (NCBI): domain Eukaryota; kingdom Metazoa; phylum Chordata; class Amphibia; order Caudata; family Salamandridae; genus Lissotriton; species Lissotriton vulgaris. The sequence goes on from NC_141696.1 coordinate 1,172,466,477, forward strand.
CCACTTAATTTGAAGCGGGTCACAAAGGTCAACCTCTTGTTAATAAATAAATAGAAAGTTACTTTGAAAAAGTGAAATAAATGTAATGGGTTTTAAAGACTTAAATGGTACACTAATATTGCAAGAAAAGTCATTCAAATAAGACTGAAAATAAGGTGTTTCATACCTTGTTCAGAAACCTAACATGTCATTTCAAATATTACTCTAGGTTTGTGTAACTTGTGAATCATACATTTCAGGTCATTATCTTAATCCAAAATGATTTATATATTTATTGAAAAAGATAAAGAAAAAAAAAGTTGACTAAGTATAAGACTGGAAATAGAGAATATTTGCCAGTGATGGGAAAAACAGTTAAGAGCATGCACCTGGACATGAAAACAAATGCGTCATATTTCTACAGGTAAATGTCCCCATGGAAGTGGTGAGCTACTTCAAGATATTGTCAAGAGTTCACAGATGTGTAGAAAAATCAAGAATCACCTACATGTTTAAAGAAGTAACAGAAATTTCAGTCCAAGGTAATTACATGCTCATATTTGGCTGTTTAACACAGAAAAAGACTTATAAAAAATGGTATTCAACATCAATTTGGGTTTATGAAAAACACAACTTACCTTAAGATAATATGGTGGCATAATCTTCAAATAGTTTTCAAATGACTGTCTCCATTTCAAAGTTGGTTTCCCCTTATGTACTTTGAACAACTCATCTAAAAGATTTGTTATGAGAGAAAAATGTTTAAGAATGAGAGCCCCTACACTAAAATATTAACAACTAATCCATGAACCGGATAAATGATTTAGGACACAAATGGTCAATAACAAGAGAACCAGTAAAGAAATTAAAATGAATTTACTGAAACTCTAGATTGTAGAGTATGGCTAACTGGTGGCAGTGTAGAATATGGTAGAGAGTTTAAAATCATAAAAAAAGTTCTGTAAGGTTGCCAACCCAATTTAAGCAGACAATAACAGAGCGTCCCACTATTTCACGAAGCAGCACTTGTGTGTGCATTTTAAATTACAATCAGAAAAGAGATTAGACTCAAACTAATTTCAACAATAGTCATTGTTGGCATTAGCACTCGTCATTTTGAAATTAATTTCTGCAATTTTTTCTAAAGGTAGGTTGTTTTGGAAGATTAAACGTATGGCTCAATAGTACTCTGATATGAGCCACAGTACCTTTGTTTGGAACCTTATTTAAGTGAAGAGCCCAATGTTTATGGGAGGGTTAGGCCTAAATTACGTTGATTGCAGAGCTCTATTTTTTTCCATGAGGTTTCAGATTTATGCAAAAGCCAATGCCATGGTCATGGCTTTCTCATACGCCCTAACCAATACATGGATTGTTTTATATTAAAGTTCAATGCACTAGAAAGTATAAAGGGAGATCTTTACCCAATGTTCTACACGGTGGCAAACTTGCACAAGAAAAATGCTGCCACACTACAAGTAAACCAGGGTCTAAAACACCATATATTGGAAAGTGCTTAATGCAATACTGATTTTCTAAGTTTTAAAATGGCACCCAAATTGCCCTGAAGCTGCTCGAGCAGCTTATTTTGTCAATTTGGTAGAATCCCACAAACGTAATCTAGTATGCCAAAATGGCTCATTAGTTCTTGAGAGGTAAACATAAAAGATTGTGATACGTTTAGGGAACAATAGATGTTTTTGGGTAAAATTCAATCAAATATTTATACACTACATATAACCATGCCCATACTTCCAACTAGCGGGACGTTGCACTCGGTAAGCAAGATTCATATTTACTGTAACTAGACAATGTATTTGACATGCAATATAGTGCAGCAATGCACATTTTTTATACAGCAACTTGCCTGACAAATACGACATACACTTCCACATTTACAACCTCTAATATGGTGGAGAGTTCATATAGTGCATTCAAAAACATAAGAAAATAGCAATCCTATTTTTGGGATAATAAGGACCAGAAACAGTTGTCAAATATATCAGGGATTTTTCTAGTCTACATTTTAGAATTGCGGTAGAGCTTTCCAGGTATCCACACCATACAGATTTACAAAGATATGGATGTGGTCTAAAGTGACAAGAAAAATAAGAATCCTAAAGTAAAGCCTGAAATCAACCTAGCAAACGGTCCTTGGTAATGGTTTTATTTTTCCCTGGTTGGGAATAACAAAGAATTCAGGTATTTTACCGGATACAGTATTTCACAACTGTTGACTGCAAGTGCATTAATAAATGGCGTCAAAAGGTCAAACTAAACAAAAAAATCAAACACACAAGTGGAAGGAATTTAACAGAGGCTCCAGTAGGAGAGGGTATAGGTCTTAGTTTTATTTCACAAATGCAGTTAACTTGCTGCAAGGGACCGTGGTACACAGTCTGTCCTTCAACTACAAGCTTAAGGTTTAAAGAATACCAGGGGAAAGCTTTTCTATTGTTAAAAATTGATTTGCATTCAACTAGATCGGATCTTATTTTACACCTACAGTCACATGAGCATAAAGCACTGGAAATCGAGGCATTCTTTGCAGACATTATATGAGGCCCGTTGTCAATTCAGTTTGTGTGCATCGAACTTAGTAATAATGCACCACTGTCTGCAACAACTAAAAACCAAACTTGTAGGGACATGAACTAACCATACCAATATCTTGACAAGGCATGATGGTTCCAATGGTGTAGAAATTTGGAGCTTCATAAATGTGCAGGTCGTGCAAAAACTGGAAAATACCCTTTTAAGAGACATCACACTTAGGCCCAGGAACCACAATGGAAATAATAACAGTCCTCCAGATTGTACATCTGGAGGACTGCATTACTTTTTGTCCTGTAAGCTATTGGATTCCAATTTGGTCCACCACAGCCCTTGCAGTGATTCTGAAAACCTTGCAAGATCTTCTGAGAAGCCAGAAATCCAACAGCCAAATCAGAGAAGATGGCCAAAGCTACGCTGCAAACGGTAAAAAAGAAATTCTGGGCCTATATGCTGCAAAAGCTCAAGGCTTCGAAAAGTCCTCATAATAAATTATTTGGCATCAAAACCCAATCCGTGCTGGGAGCCATTTCTTGACCAGTTATCCTTAAACCCCCCCCCCCACCCTTGCCGGAGAAAAGGATCATATACTTTGTTTAAATTAGAAACCTTATAGGTGCAGGCTTTCACCAAATCTTGGTCTTAGGCTCCTGGATTCAGAGGGGATATGTGCTGCTGTTCTCTTGGCAGCCTGAAAACAACTATGCACTTTAAGCTTTGAGTCATGTCATTAGAACTTCAAAGGTACCTCCCGTTTCTAAAACATAATATGAGAAACTGCACAGTTGCTTTAACATTCTGCTATAGATCAGATCTGTAAGAAATGTACCAGGTAGTAGCTTCATACATATACGTTGCATGGAAGATCACAAGATCCTATAAGCCTGAGATGAATGTCATGAGCAATGGCGACAATAAGCCAGATGCAAATATGTTCCGTCCTGCCTGAGCAGCCTAATCAATGTTAGTACTCTAACACAGAAGGTTGCTTACATAAGCCCGCATATAACCAGTGCGCAATCCAGTCAGTTGGAATGAGGGCACAATCATACATAAGGAATCCGTGCACCTCTCAACGGACTTAGGCATGTAATTTAGGCAAACAGACAATGGGCAAACGATTCACACCGAGTCTGCCTCTTTAACTTACAAGCTTAATTTCCACTAAACTGTATGCTGAGTTATCACCATTTCGCAAAGCCACTTTATTATGGACATGTGATGTAAAATTGCGGCTGACTGTGTATGTCCAGCTTTATTATATCTTGTTTGATGTTTGTGCATACACTTTACCAGTATGAATAGTTCATAGATACAGGATTTACCAGCTTGTAAGATTATCCTTATTTAATTTGTGCACATAGCCATTGTTCTCAAGCGGTTTACTGGTTGCTAATATTAAATTGCACAGGCACTTTACTCTCGATTCATGTTGCAAACAAAGCCATGGCAGACATCTTGTGCATTGAGCCTCCTTATTTTGGGTTTAAAGTTTGCACATGCACTTTATCAATGCGAACAGCTTATTGCAAATGCTACTTACCAGTATGCATCTGTTCTTGGCATGTAGGGCTGCTGACATTCATATCTGTGCATAGTCCGCCACCTAGTGTTGGGTCCGGATGATTGCACATTGTTGTCCTGGAAGAGTCTTCGAAGTATCACGAGATAGGTGGCTCCTCCCCTGGACTACAGTGCGCATGGGCATCGCCTCCATCCCCAGATTGTTTTTAGCCATTGGCAGAGATGGAGTGAAGAAAGTGAGTGATGACCATGCTATGAGCATATGTGTATATGAATAAATACTGCAGCTGCTACAGGCGCCGGGGAGGAGGGTGGGCGATATGAATGTCAGCAGCCCTACATGCCAAGAACAGATGCATACTGGTAAGTAGCATTTGCAGTTCGAGGCATGTGGGCTGCTGAATTCATATCTGTGCATAGAATACATAGCAGTCCCTCCATTAACGGCGGCCGCCCGTGCCAGCTGCAGCAGTTTGAAAAAGCGTTTTTAGAACAGCCTGACCAACAGCTGCCTGCTGTTTGGAATGCACGTCTACACAGTAGTGCTTAGTGAAAGTATGTGTGGTAGACCATGTGGCTGCTCTACAGATGTCTTCTAAGGGAATGTTACCTAGGAAGGCCATAGAGGCCCCCAACTTCCTAGTGGAGTGGGCCCTTGGTGGGATAGTGAGAGTGCGCTTAGCTTTAGCATAACAGATCTGAATGCACTTTACTATCCATCTAGCAATCCCCGCTTTGGAGATTGCATTTCCCTTGTGTTGTGTGGCAAAAGCAACAAAGAGTTGTTTGGTTTTGCGGAAATCCTTTGTCCTGTCCACATAGTACATCAAGGCCCTTTTCACATCAAGAGTGTGGAGCATACGCTCCGCCAGCGTCTCTGGGTTTTGGAAGAACACCGGCAATTCAATTGTTTGGTTCATGTGGAACTGTGAGACCACTTTGGGTAAGAATTTAGGGTTAGTGCGGAGCACCACCCTGTTAGCATGTACTTGGAAGAAAGGTTCTTGGATGGTAAGCGCCTGCAGCTCGCTTACCCTCCGTAGCGATGTAATTGCTACTAAGAACGCAACCTTCCAAGTCAAAAACTGGAGTTCACAAGAGTGCAGTGGCTCAAAGGGAGGACCCATCAGCCTTGTAAGAACCACATTGAGGTTCCATTCTGGAGCTGGTGGAGTCCTTGGTGGAATGACCCTTTTGAGTCCTTCCAAAAAGGCCTTGATAGCAGGGACCTTAAAGAGAGACAGGTGCTGCCTATTTTGGAGGTATGCTGCCATAGCAGACAGGTGAATGCGGATGGAAGAGTACGCTAGATTACATCGATACAGGTGAAAGAGGTAACATATGATGTTCTGAATGGAAGCATCTAGCGGGTCAATGCTGTGGTCCACACAGTAGATGACAAACCTCTTCCATTTAGCCGCATAACAAGCTCTAGTAGTGGGCTTCCTTGCCTCCCGAATGATGTCCATGCAATCGGGAGGAAGATTGAGGTAGCCAAACTCTAGGACTTCAGGAGCCAGATCGCCAGGTTGAGCTGTTGCGGATCTGGGTGCTGAATGTCGCCATGGCTCTGCGTCAGAAGGCTGGGAGTGAGATGAAGCCTTTGATGCGGTACCACGGAGAGTTCCAGAAACGTGGTGTACCATGGTTGGCGAGCCCACGTTGGAGCAACCAGGATGAGCGTCATCGAGTGTTGCCTGAGCTTGCGTGCCACCAGCGGTATCAGAGGTGCTGGGGGAAAAGCGTACGCAAATCTGCCTGACCAGTTCATCCACATCGCATTGCCCTGTGATTGGGGGTGTGGGAACCTGGCGGCGAAGCTTTGGCATTTTGCGTTCTCCTTTGTGGCGAACAGGTCTATCTCTGGATGACCCCACTTTTGGAAGTACGGTTGGAGTACTGATGGATGTATCTCCCACTCGTGCATCTGATGGCTGTGTCTGCTGAGCAGATCCGCCATTTGATTGTCCTTGCCCGGGAGATGCTCTGCCATGAGGAAGATGTTCCTCTGAATGGCCCACTTCCACATGCTCTGAGCCAGATGAGACAGCTGTGGAGAGTGTGTACCTCCCTGCTTCTGGATGTAGTACATGGCCGTCATGTTGTCCGTCCGGATCAACACGACCTTGTTGCACAGATGTACTTTGAACGCCTTTAAGGCCATGAAGATTGCCATCAGTTCCAACACATTGATGTGCATCTTCCTTTGCTGAAGTGTCCATAGTCCCTGCACAGTGTAGTGGAGTACATGCGCTCCCCATCCCTGGAGAGAGGCGTCCGTCGTCAGGATGATCTGTGGGACAGGCTCTTGGAATGGTCGGCCCTTGCAAAGGTTTTGTGGATTCCACCAATGCAGAGAGTTGTACGCCCGACCGCTCACCAACACTAGGTCTGTCAGTTGCCCACGAGCCTGAGTCCACTGACGTGCAAGGCACTCCTGAAGCGGACGCATATGTAGTCTCGCGTGCGGGACAATGGAGATGCAGGAGGCCATCATGCCTATCAACTGCATGAACACCCTCGCTGGAAGCGAGTGTTGGGGTCTGAATCGTAGGATCAGCGCCTGGATACTGGCGATTCTCACTGAATTCGGCTGCGCAGTGGCTGCCAGAGTGTCGATCGTCGCGCCCAGATACTGTCGCACGTGGGCGGGCTGGAGATGGGACTTCGGGTAGTTCAGAGAGAATCCCAGATCGTGCAGGAGGTGAATGGTGAGTGACACGTGGTCTACGCACTGCTGTTCCGTCTTTGCCTGAATAAGCCAGTCGTCTAGGTATGGAAAGACATGGACGTGTTGGCGACGGAGATGCGCCGCCACAGTCGCTAGGCACTTTGTAAATACTCTCGGTGCCGTGGTGACCCCGAACGGCAGGACCCTGAACTGGTAATGCTGGTCTAAGATCTTGAATCTGAGATACTTTCTGTGGGAAGGATGCAGGGGAATATGAAAATAGGCATCCTTTAGATCCAGCGTTGCTAGGAAGTCCCCCTGTTGAAGCAGGGGAAGCACCTGCTGCAATGTGAGCATATGGAAGTGCTCCGAGTTGATGTACCAGTTCAGGGGCCTGAGGTCCAGGATCGGCCTGAGTGATCCGTCCTTTTTGGGGATCAGAAAATACAGGGAGTAAACCCCCGTTCCCCGTTCTTGCAATGGAACGAGCTCTATTGCCCCTTTTTGCAGCATGACCAGAACTTCTTGCTGCAACAAGGTCAAGTGCTCGTCGGACATAGCACGGCTTCTTGGCGGAATGTCCGGTGGAATGGACGTAAGTTCTAGACAGTACCCGTACTGGATAAGAGACCTCACCCACCTATCCGTGGTGATGGACCTCCACGCCGACAGGAACTGCTGGAGTCTCCCCCCGACAGGTGTCGTGTGATCGGGGGGAAGTGACAAGACGTCACTGCTTGTTGGTGGTGGTGGACCTGGATGCATTGTTTCCACGTCCCCTGCCTTTAATATTGTTGCCTCTGTAGCCACCCCTGCCCTTGTTGTTGTTATACGAGGACTGGGTGTTACCCTTGTAGTATTGTGTGGATTGGGATGCCTGTCCCCTCGAGGTGCCTCTTGAATTGGAGCGGCGAAAGGAACTACCCCGAAACTGCTGACTTTGTAAAGCCCCCATAGATTTGGCAGTTTCAGTATCTTTTTTCATCTTTTCTAGGGAGGCATCCACCTCAGGGCCGAACAGATGGTCAGGATTCACTGTTTGACCCAATATTGTGGTTTGTATGTCGGGTTTGAACCCTGAGATGCGAAGCCAGGCATGACGTCTAAGTAACACACTTGTATTGATAGCCCTGGAGGCAGTGTCTGCCACATCTAGGGCACATTTGATGGATGCATTTGTAATGAGTTTACCCTCCTGAATGAGCATCTCCCCCGCCTCCTTATATTGGTCAGGCAAGTGTTGTAGGATGGCCTCTAATGTGTCATAATGGGCCCTATCATAACGTGCAAGCAGGGCTTGAGTGTTAGAGATCCTCCAGATGTTTGCTGCCTGTGCAGCAATGCGTTTGCCTGATGCCTCAAAGATCTTGGACTCTTTGTCCGGGGGAGGAGCGTCACCAGTAGTCTGCGAATTCGCCCTCTTTCGAGCGTTGGAAACCACCAGGGAGTCCAATGGCAAGTGTCCCTTAATATACGTGGGATCCGTGGGCGCCGCTTTATATTTCCTGTCGATGCGAGGATTGACCACCCGCGCCCGGGTGGGCTCCTTGAATACCTCCTGTGCATGCTTCAGCACCCCTTTAAGCATCGGTAGTGTCTTGACTTGTTTTTCGGCTACCGAGAAGGTGTCGACTAAGAAGTCCGCATCCACGGGGTCTGAGTGCAGTTCGACGTCATGGTTCGCTGCAGCTCTCTCTATTAATGCATTGAATGCCGCCGAGTCCTCTGTCGGGGACGTCTTTGCGGCGAAAAGTTGAGTGTCCTGCCCCGACTGCGGGTCGTCTGTGTCGCCTCCTTCTGTCCAGGGCACCTGCTCCTCTTCCGGGTCCGAGTACGCAGGATAGTTGTACTCGGCCTCTTCCTCGTCCACATCAGGCACGGGGGAATGGGCCGGCGAGTGTTCCAGGGCTTGTGGAGACAGAGGTTCCATCAGAGCCGAAGAGTCCGCAGAGTACCTTTTGTTCTTGAGTGGAATCCTAAAAGGTTCCAAGGCCGGCTCCGACGTAATCTTTCGTTTGAGGAGCGACAATTTTCCGGTGTTGGCGTCGATGATCACCTCACGACGTTCCTCCACCGCAAGCGGCTGGAGCCGAAGCTTCGACACCACCAAGGCAGCCTTCGGCGTCAATACTTCCTGAGAGTGTCCGCTCTGCTTAGGCGCGAAGGCCTTCGGCGCCGACTTGGGAGGAAGGGTAAAACGAATGGGCGTTTGTTCCTTGGCAGGCTTCGGCGTGGGTCTAGGCACTACAGTGTCCTGGCTGGGAACCACAGTGGACTGTTGGATCCGCCTTAAGGATTCTCCCACCTTCTTTGAAAGGGATGCTGAGGGCTGAACTGTCTCGAGCGACTCTTCGTCTCCGAGAGCCCGGTCGCCGGTAGGCCTCTTCTTCGGTGCCGACGCCCCATGGCCTGGCGCACCGTCGGCGTGACGCTTCTTCGAAGCCGTCTTCGGGTCCGCGACCCCTTTCGGTGCCGACGCAGCCGCGTCGGAAGCCTTCACCTTCGGTGCCGACCCAGAGGGCTTCGGGTCGGCCATTTTGGCGCGGCTCCTCTGGTCGGCCATTTTGGCGTGGCTCTTCAAGTCGGCCATTTTGGGTTTCGTGGAAGTTGACGCCTCCAGAACCTTCTTCACCAACGCCACTTTCGGTTTCGGTTTCGCATCCGAGGGTGCGAGACCAGTTGGCTTCACTTTCGGTTTCTTCTTAGAAATGTCCGTGACCGGGCCCGGAGGCGGGGACGTAGGACTCATAGTTAGATCTTGGGTAAGGCCCGAAGGCGATCCCTCGACCTGGGCCGTAAGATGGGGAGTAACCCCGGAGTCTGGTTGGGGATGCTCTTCCTCCGAGCTATCACCCATCGTGGCACAAGCCAGATCGTCATCCCCTACCTCGTCGGAGGCTTCGTCGCAGGCCTCCTCATCCGCGTCGTAGGTCTCTTCCTCGGACGCGGGGCCAGGGTCCGACCCTTGTACGTCGTCTTCTCCCTCGACCGATTCCTGGAAGATGTCATCGGGTGGGGGTGCCGAAGCCGACAATTGAGCCTGGAGCCGATTAGCCCGGCGAATCTTTAAAGTCTTCTTACTTCTAAATTTCGAACACGCCATGCAGGTGTCTTCACGGTGATCCGGTGACAAGCATGTATTGCACACGGGGTGCACGTCGAGGTGCGAATATTTAGAATGACACAGCGGACACTTCTTGAATGGAGTCCGCTCCATAGCAAAGGGTGTAGTGTAGGCCCGTCCGCGTCGAAAGCACGTGGAAGGGCAGCAAGATATAGGAGCTGAGAGTCAGTAAGAAACCCGAACGCAACTATACCGACGCCCAGCCTAAAGACCTTTTGGTCTCAAGTAAAAGTAGAACAACTATCGGTTCCGACAGAGGGAACCGAAACACATCCGAACCCAATGGCGGAAAAAAACAATCTGGGGATGGAGGCGATGCCCATGCGCACTGTAGTCCAGGGGAGGAGCCACCTATCTCGTGATACTTCGAAGACTCTTCCAGGACAACAATGTGCAATCATCCGGACCCAACACTAGGTGGCGGACTATGCACAGATATGAATTCAGCAGCCCACATGCCTCGAACTGTTATAGGATATGAATTGGTTGAATCCTTCAGCTTGCAATATTTGTTATTCAATTTAAATGTTTAGCTATTATTATTTGCTTCAATGGTTGCTAAGTTTAAAAACTGCTTTGATATTTTATTCTGTGTACTAGTATCTAAATGCTGTCTGCATCATACTAGAATGATAAATGAGTTGGCTAGATATGAACAAATAGATTGTCTGTCCTGATTGATGGTTTTTAGTGTGGTCATCCAGATAGTATTTTCATTTGTATGATCACACCAAGTTGTTAAAACGTGAGGTGCTTCTTGATCGTTTTGAATTGTTATGGCAATTTGCTTCTGCACTAATGTTTGACTTGACTTGATGAAGGCTTGATCTCTGGTATTTAGCCAAGATGGCACCAACATCTTAGTTGCAAACCTAGGTGCCCAAGGCAGGTGATGGAGCTGGTTCATGGGTGTAGTCCACGTTAAATCAAAAGAGTAGGTAAATATGGGTATAATAGGCCATTACAACGGGGTCATTACAACAACAACGTAACACATGCCATTAGTCTGCATGTTTGAACAACGACTTGATCTAGTTGGGAGGGGGGGGGGAGGGGGGAGGTGGGAAATCGCTGAATGTCAGAATATTATAATATACTATTCCAACTTCAGTCTGTGCAACAGTAGGGAAAGTGTTGGATTTAATATCAAACACCTTCTGACTCCTAGAGCAAGTCGTTTTTCAGACTTGTGGAGTAATGGCATGCGTTGTACGCAGTCATTGCAACGACCTCATTGTAATGGTATGAGGTGTTCCGGTTTCGGAGTAAACAATGTTTACCCCTGGTGGACCACAACAACAAGGAATCAAGACCTGGTGTCTTGGAGGCCAGTGGCAGAAGAGGTGCACATGGTCGAGACTGCACTCGCCAACATGATAGAGCTCTTCCCAAGGACAAAGGACTGCAATCAGAGCAGAACTGAAACATGTTTTGCCCTTCAACAACTGTAACCTACGAGTGACAAGGGAATGGAAACATGGCAGAAATCTTGATAACAATAAGGTGCACATCTCTAAGATGTAATAGTGGAATATTACAAAAAACATGTTTGACAGACCATTATGTTCAGCAAAAACAGTAGGTGAGGTTCCATGAAGTGGCAAGAAATGTGGGGTAAATCCCAAAACAGGTTTAGATATCAAAGCTGGCAGGGCATCTGGAGTGGTCTGCTGTCCAACTTTTTTAATTGTAGAAGATACAACATAAAGATTAGTAATGCAGCTTTGTATTGGGCTCATAAGATTTGAAAAAATATATATATCAGACAAGTAATTAGATGGAACCAAATTAATGACCATAAGGAAACATAGAAATTTGATATTCAAAAGATTACAAACTGCAGCAAGCGATCAGAGAGTAAAGTCACTTGAATCGGTTACATCTAAATCAAATGTATGAAATGGGTCACTTATTTAAAGTGCACAATGCATGAACAGTACCCTTCAGCAATGCAAACATTTTTGTGTAGTTTACCAACAGTGGTTTAGCATATACATGATGCCCTATACCAACTACTCTGACAACTTACAAAGCATTTAAGTGTGTTAATGGTATTGTTATTTTTGCAAGATTTCAAACTCAAACAGATAAATAACAGTATTATAATGGAATTTGCTCAACTGAGTCAGTTCGTACATGGATGTAAAAGATCAGCTTAAAAAAAAAGTATAAAACAAAAATGTAATAAATTACTTACCATGTAAGGATCAATCTGTCTTAGCTCATTTGGGAGTAAGAGAGACAATCACTTGAGGCTTTTTTACAACATAAATCATTGGAAGGCAAATCGCCATCAGACAAACACTGAAGATTCAATTGTCTAACAATTGTATTGAAGTCTGTAGTCACAATGAGTTAAATCGACACAAAAACCTCAAATTTTCCAAAGAAACCCAGTTCCTGTCAAAAATGTTTATTTAATTTGAAGGAGAGGACAGGATATGTAGATGCAAGCTACATTTTGCATACATGACTCACAGGACAGAAGTCCTTGTTTTAAGCCAGGGTTCACCAAAGTCATCTTGGAGGACCGGATCCATGCCCCATTTTCAGCATATCCCCATTTGGATAAGGAAAATGCTACTTACCAGTATGAATCTGTTCTTGGCTTGTAGATCTGCAGAGTTACACACTGTGCATAGATGGCCACCTAGTGTTGGGCCCGGATGTTTGCAGTTTGTTTTGTTGTAGAAAAGTCTTTGGAAGTCACGGGATAGGCGACTCCTCCTTCGGATGATACTGGGCATGGGCATCGGCTCCATCCCCAGACTGTTTTACGCCATTAGGTAAGTGATGGAGCTGTACAAGAAGTAGTGATGTCCATGTGATTTGTATCTAATTAATATAATACTGGAACAGATACAGGTAGCCGGGTGGGCATGTGTAACTCTGCAGCTCTACATGCCAAGAACAGATGCATACTGGTAAGTAGCATTTTCCGTTCGAGGCATATGAGCTGCAGATTACACACTGTGCATAGATTGTATAGCAGTACCCACACCTAGCAGCGACCACCAGTATCCGTCGCTAGGTTGAACTGAGCTGGGTCCGGGTGTCTGATCTCTCCACGGTTCTGTGTCAAGAGACGTAGAGATAGACTTAGTTTTTGGTGTGGTACCAAAGATAGTTGCAGCAGTGTGGTGTACCACGGTTGTCTGGCCCAAGTTGGAGCTACTAGAATGAGTGTTAGTGATACACAAGCTACAGCAACATTCCCTAACAGTAGTGGAAGAGGAGGAAAAGCGTACGCAAATTTTCCAGACCAGTTCATCCATATCGCATTGTCTTTGGACAGCGGGTGTGGATATCTGGCGGCGAAGTTTGGGAATTTTGCGTTTGTAGGTTGCGAAGAGGTCTATCTGAGGTTGTCCCCACATTTGAAAGAACGGTTGAAGAACTTGTGGATGATGTTCCCCCTCGTGGATCTGCTGTGTCTGTCAACTTAGCAGCTCTGCCATGGTGTTTTGTACTCCTGGAACGTGTTGGGCTGAGGAAGATTTTTAGTGGTATAGCCCATCTCCATATCTGCTGTGCTAACAGAGAGGTGCAGAGAGTGTGTTCCCCCTTGTTTATTTATGTAGTACATGGCTGTCATATTGTCTGTGCGGACTAAGACAGCTTTGCCTGATACTTGTTTTTGGAATGCTTTTAGGGCTAGGAAAACAGCTAGTAACTCCAAGTGGTTGATGTGGAGTAACTTTTGTTGTGGTGTACACCTGCCTTGCATGCTGTGATGCAGTAGGTGAGCTCCCCAGCCGGAGAGCGATGCGTCCGCTGTCAGGATTATCTGAGGAACTGGGTCTAGGAACAGTCGGCCCTTTGAAAGGTATTTGGTGCTCCACCAGTGCAGAGAGCGATGAGTCCAACTGTATACCAACACTAGGTCTGTTAATTGACCACGATCCTTTTTCCATTGGCGTGCTAGGCACTCTTGAAGTGGACGCATTTGCACTCTTGCGTGAGGTACTATAAATATGCAAGATGCCATCATTCCTATGAGCTGCATGAACACTCGAGCTGGAAGCGAGTGTTGCAGTTTGAATTTTGTTAGGAGAGTTTGTACACTTGTTATCCTGTTTGGAGAGGGATATGCTAGCGTTAGTTGGGTGTTTATTGTAGCGCAGAGATATTGTTGTATGTGTGAAGGTTGCAGATGTGACTTGGTGTGATTTACTGTGAATCCCAAGTCGTGGAGCAGTCAAATAGTAGCGTGAGTGTGTTGAACCCACTGGCTGTATGAGCATGCTTTTATGAGCCAATCGTCTAGGTATGGGAAGACGGGAAGCTGTTGTCTTCTTAAGTGTGCTGCTGTTAGTGCTAGGCATTTGATAAACACCCATGGCACTGTTGTCACTCCGAATGGGTGCACTTTGAATTGGTAGTGCTGCCCGTCTAGCACAAGTGCACAAGTTAGTTACCTTCGGTAACGATATATCTGTAAGAAACAGTAGTTAGTGTTAGATTCCTTTCCTTAGAATATCCCCAGGCGTCAGACTGGATCCCGAAAGTTTTGGTTAGCAGTACCCTTGCGCGTCGGTAGGCATCGTCCACGGCTCCACGTCAGTCTTCGGCGCCGCGATGAAGTCGGAGTACTTAGATGCCACCCTCGCGTGCAGATGTCAGTTCTTATACACAGCTTTTCCGCGCCAGAAACGCAGAGCCATGATAAAAACCGACACTGATGCCATGAAACTAGGGTCCTCAAAGGCAAGAACCTTAACCCTAGATATCGGTTCGCAGAACGGGGAGGATGGGTGGGGCAGTAAGGAATCTAACACTAACTACTGTTTTTTACAGATATATTGTTAGTAACTTGTGCATCTGAAAGAAACAGGTTAGTGTTCGATTCCTTACCTTAGAATAGATATCCCAAAAGTACCAACCCCGGTGATGGGTCTGCGAACCAAGATCACACCAGAAAGTCCTGGAGCACGGAACGGCCAAAGAAGCCATCTCGCCGGACGTGGCTGTCCAGGCAGTAGTGTCTAGCAAACGTGTGCAGCGAGGCCCACGTAGCTGCCTGACAGATGTCCTGCAGGGGGACTCCCCGACCCAGGGCAGTAGTAGCCGCCGTGGCCCGAGTGGAGTGGGCACGCAGCCCCACCGGAGGCTATTTCTTAGCCAGAGAATAACCGGCCTTATTGCACAAAATGACCCATCGAGAAATGGTGCGTTTGTGCACTGCCCGTCCCTTCTTAGCGCCCACGTAACCAACAAAGAGCTGGTCGTCCACCCTGAACTGGCGTGTGCAGTCCAAATAAAATGAGCGCACGTTTTGGGTCCAGGCGGTGGAGCATCTCTTCCTCTTTTGAGGGATGCGAAGGCGGAAAGAAGGTGGGCAAGGTGATGGACTGCCCGATGTGGAAGGCTGTAACAACCTTGAGCAGAAAAGAGGGACAACTTTGTCCGGATGGACGGAAAGGAGGCTTAGAAGAAAGAGCCTGGAGCTCGCTCACCCTCCTGGCAGAGGTGATGGCAACCAGGAATGCAGTCTTAAGAGTAAGAAGACGAAGAGGACAATTGTGAAGTGGCTCAAAGGGAGCGCACATCACATAAGTAAGAAGAAGGTTCAAGTCCCACTGAGGCATCACAAAAGGAACAGGAGCAAACATGTGAGTGATGCCCTTCAAGAATCTATTTACAACAGGGGACTTGAAAAGAGAAGGCTGATCAGGAAGCCTTAAGAAGGCTGAAATGGCAGAGAGGTAGCCTTTGATAGTGCCAAGAGCAGCCCTGCTGGGCAAGTGAAAGAAGAGGAGAACCTCTGAAAGAGGGGCAGAAAGGGGATCCACAGCCTTTGCTGTGCACCATGCCACAAATCTGTTCCACCTGCAGGCGTATACCGCTTTTGTGGAGGGACGCCTGGCTGCCAGAATGACATCACAGACTTCAGGAGGCAAGTCAAATGGCCTCAACTGTCGCCGCTCAATGTCGATGGCAAAGGGTCCACTACCCCACCCCGCTCTGTTTGTTGCAGTACCACATGGCGGGGGTGTTATCCGTGAACACCTGCACCACACTTCCCCGGACAGAGGGAAGGAATGCCTTCAGTGCAAGCCGGATCGCCCGCAGCTCCAGAAGATTGGTGTGGAACCGGGACTTCCCCGGAGACCAGAGGCCTCTGACCTCCGCCTCTCCCATGTGGCCCCCCCAGCACAGGAGGGGCGCATCCGTCACAACTACGTGCTCAGGTTGGGGTAGGGAGAGGGATCTGCCGCTGACCCAATCGCGGTCCGTGAGCCACTGAGATCAGGACATGGTAGGACAGGTTGCCCTGATGCTGGGCCCACAAACTTCAGGTCCCACTGCAGAATCCGCATCCGCCACCTGGTGTGATGCACCGGAAGGATGCAGGAGGCCATCAGCCCCAGAAGCTGCAGCGTCAACCTGACCGAGACCCGGGATAAAGGCTGAAAGATCGGAATCGGAGCCTGAATATCCCAAACTCGCTGTTCGGGAGGATAAACCCGAAACTGCGCCGAATCCAGAACCACTCCGATGAAGAGGAGCTTTTGAGAGGGACACAGGTGTGACTTCGGCACATTGATGGAAAACCCCAGCAAGTGCAGGAGGTCGGCCGTAGTCTGGGGGTGGCCGACGACTGTCTGGGGCGAGCCCGCCTTCAACAACCAGTCGTCGAGATAGTCTTCCCCTAACACCCCTAATCTGCGCAAATGAGCTGCGACCACCGCCATCACTTTTGTGAACACCCGTGGGGCGCTGGTAAGGCCAAATGGGAGCACGGTGAGCTGAAAGTGCTCGTGGCCTACTGTGCACCGCAGGCAACGCCGGTGGGCCGGTAGGACGGGGATGTGGAAATAAGCGCCCTGCAAGTCTAACGCTACCATCCAGTTTCCGGGGTCCAGGGCAGCTAAGACCTGAGCTAAAGTCAGCATCTTGAACTTCTCCTTCCGGAGGAAGCAGTTGACGTTCCGCATGTCCAAGATAGAGCATAGGCCCCCTTTTCCCTTCTTGGGAACCAGAAAGTAGTGGGAATAGCAACCACACCCTACTTCTGGCCCAGGAACGAGCTTGATGGCCCCCTTGGCCGAGAGGGCCGATACTTCCTCTTGCAGAATTGCAAGTGATGCCCCGACACGCGGTCATACTGCGGTGGCATGGCTGGAGGGGTCGCCTCGAAGAGGAGGGAGTAGCCCCTTCGGACGATTTGAAGCACCCACCTGTCCGAAGTGATGTCGCGCCAGTAGAGGAGGTGATGGCGGACCCTGCCCCCCCACTGGCGTCAAATGGGCCTGAAAGCTCGGACTAGGAGGGCTTTGAGGCAGATGCTGCAGGGGTGGATGTGGACTGGCCTCGCCATTGTCCCCTGGCACCGCCACAGCAGTTACCACATTCGCCGCCGCGCTGGATGTTAGACTGCGGCCCGTGGCTGGCAGGACGTGAAGGGGCGCCCCTTCCTTGCCCGCAAAAGGCAGAAGATGCTGACGCTGGTCCGACAGGCCCAAGGACTTGGCCTTTGCCCTGGAATCCTTGAAGCGTTCAAGCGCATGATCTGCCTTGCCACCAAAGAGGTGGCTGCCATCGAACAGCATGTCCATGAGGGTGTTCTGGACATCAGCCGAGAAGTTGGCGGACCTCAGCCAGGCGTGGCGGCGAACTGCTACCGTCGTTGACATCGCCCTGCCCAGCGAGTCCGTGGTATCCAGCCCACATCGAATGGAATTCCGCGCTGCGTCTCGTCCCTCCGCAAAGCCTTGAGCGAGCTTTGTCCGGACCCCCTCCGGGCACTCTGGCAGCACAGCTGCAACCGTATCCAACAGAGAGTGGGTGTAACGGCCCAAAAGGCAAGCAGTGTTGACTGACTGCAACCCCAAACTGAGGGAGAAGAACAGTTTCTTGCCAAACTGTTCAACCTTTTGGATTCCCGATCTGGAGGTGCAGTTGGGAATGCGGACTGGGAAGTAGAGCCCTGGATGACCAGGCTCTCGGGGTGGGGTGGGTGAACAGAAAACTAGGGTCGCCCGGAGCCGGGCGGTGGCACCTGCCAACGTTCCTATCTTCAGGGGAAGCTGTAGCGGGCTGGACCAGGTGCCCAACAGGACGTCCGTGAGAGCCTCATTAAATGGCAGTAGAGGCTCCGGAGAGCCTGCCTGCGGTTTAAGGACCTCAGTGAGTATGTTAGACTTCACAGTCGCGACTGGGAGCTCAAGAGCCAAGGCCTTGCCGCCCTCATCAGCACCACACTATACGGAGCCCCCTCCTCCGTAGCCACGGTAGGAGGGGAGACAAAGCCAGTGTCAAGTGAAGTGTTGACACCACTGGCTTCCCCTAACTCGTCTGTCCAGTCCAGAAATGACCGACACTCCCATGTCAGAGGGTCCTCAGACCCCTCACAGTCATACTCGCCCCCCATCTCCTGAAAATCAGGTGCAAAGGATGGAGCCGGATCATAGAAGAATTGCTCTTCTGCTGGCATCGAATGCGGTGTCAAGCGACGCCAGATCCGGACCGAGGGACGAATCAGGAAGATGCCGTCCGGGGGCGACACCCTAGGGGTCGACGCCGGCGGGGTCATAAGGTCGATCAGCGGCGACCCGGTTTCGGAACCGGATCTAGCGGGGCCCTGCGGCGCTGGGACCAAAGTCGCCAACGGCGCCGGGGCCGAAGCACCCGACGGCGCCGAAGCACCCGACCCGCTTGAGCTCCCAGCTGGGACCGTGGGGCCCGAAGGCGCCGCGGAACCAGACAGAGGAGAGAGCGACTTCATGCCCATGAGGAAGGCATCGATCTCCTCCGGCGTCACGTTCGGCCCAGGGACCGGCGGGTATGGAGCAGGCCGCGACGCCTGTAGCTCCGGCGGAGAAGTGTGAGCGGTTTTGCCCTAACCCCCGGCCGCATCGCGCCAGCGTCGGGGGGAGTCGGAAGAGCGATATCGCCTCTGACTTCATGTGCCTCTCACCGGAGGACTTGGAGCCCGACAAATGGTGACGACTCGCCGAGCTTCGACGACTGTGGCCCCGCGACCGGTCCCTTGACCCCCTCCTGGACCGGCAGCGGTACGGGCAGACTGCCAGATCTCGAGGCGCTTATGGGACCGCTCCCACCTAGCTTGCGACGTCAGAGCCCGGCAGTCGAGGCATGACTTGTCGTCGTGGTCGGCCCCAAGGCAATAGAGGCACCGGCGGTGGGGATCAGTAAACGACATCAATCGGTGGCAATCGGTACAGGGCTTGAACCCGGGCATCCCTACCGGCACCGAGAGTCGTAAAGACTCAGAGAGATCAAAAAGGATTGAAAAAAGTTTAGTCAAAAAGTGACTAAAGTACTGCTTTTTCCAGATCAGTGCTTGTCGGCGCGGAAAAAAGAAGAACCGACGTCAGCGCACGAGGGTGGCGTCTAAGTACTCAGACGACGACATCACGGCGCCAACGACAGATGCGGAGCCGCGGACGACGCCTACCGACGCGCAAGGGTACTGCTACGCAAAACTTTCCGGATCCAGTCTGACGCCTGGGGATATTCTAAGGTAAGGAATCTAACACTAACCTGTTTCTTTCAGATCTGAGATATTTTCTGTGCTCTGTGTGGATGGGAATGTGGGAGTAGGCGTCCTTGAGATCTAGAGTGACAAGGAAGTCGTTTTGTAACAGGAGTGGAAGGACTTGTTGGAGTGTGACCATATGAAAATGATCCGACTGTATGTAAATGTTTAGAGGTCTGAGGTCTAGGATAGGTCTTAGATCCGTCCTCCTTTGGGATTAGAAAATATAGGGAGAATACTCCTTTGTTTTGCTGATGCTTTTGGACTATTTATTTTGCATTTTTCTGCAGGAGGGATATTACTTCCTGTCTGAGCAGTGTTAAATGTTCTTGTGACATTGGACGCTGCTTGGGTATGTTTGGGGGGGTGGATGTTAGCTCTAGACAGTATCCTGATTGAATTATTTGAAGCACCCACCTGTCTGATGTGATGTTTTCCCAAGCTGGTAGGTATGGTTGTAGTCCTCCCCCAACAGGAGTGGAATCCGACGGGGGAAGGGAAGTCATTGGGCAGGGGTAGAGGCAGAGCGGGAGTTGTTATTACCTCTGTCTTTGTTATTGTTACCCCTATAACCTCCCCTTTGGTAAACCTTACTATATGTGGATTGTGTAGGGGGTTTGTATGAGGTAGAAGGTGTGTCTGAGGAGTATCCCCTGGTGGCGCCTCGATAAGTTGAGCGGCAAAATGAACGTCTGGGAGCCTGCGGTCTCTTTTGTTTTTTTGGCAATGTCCTTAACCGGAGAAGCAGGAGTCTTTTTCGGCTCCGATGATTTTTTCGGCTCCGATGATTTTTTCGGTTCCGGTGGTCTTTTTGAATCCGAAGCGGGTTTGCTTGATTCCGACCTGGGTTTCGGTGCTGAAGGAGTAGCGCAAGGCTTCGGCGCCGGTGCTTTGGATGTCGAAGGGGCCGGTGATGTTGTCTTTTTCGGTGCCGGTAGGTGTGTGCCGGCACCGTGGAAAGGCCGACTCGAGCCTGAGTCGCCTGAAGGCATAGTTAGCTTCTTAGCCGGGCCCGAAGGTGGGGCAGTAGAAGCAGTGTGTGGGTGTGCACCCGAGCCAGAGAGCGAGGGTGTGACCTGGGCCTTCTTTGGATGTGTCAAGGAAGGGTGTCTTACTTACGACCCACTGTGCTTGAGTCATGTCCTCAACGTCTGAATCTTCTGCCTCAGAGTTGTTGTTGACGTTGTGTTCTGGGACGTCGACGCCTTCTTCAAAGATGTCGTCCGGAATTGGAGCTGAAGATCGAGCCATTGTTCTCCTAGCTCTTCGGTCCCGAATAGTCCTTTTGGAGCGGAAAGAGGCACAAGCGGAACAGTCTCTGGCCTCGTGCTCCGGGGAAGGTCGATGTGGGGAAACTTCGACCCACATTGAGGACACTTTATAAATGGCGTCCTTTTCATGAGCTGGAGTCGAGGTCTAGTTAGGCCCGAAGGCCGTCAAATATGACCGGAATCAAAATCTTCGGTGTTGAAGAGTAACCTCGACTGGGAAAGCGTTTGAAACAGATTTTTTGTAAGTTGGCGAGGATTGCGCGCCGAAGGAAATCGGTTCCAACACGCATCGCTGGAAACACATCTGAGCCCGGTGGCGGAGAAAAAAAAATCTGGGGATGGAGCCGGTGCCCATGTGCAGTGTCATCCAAAGGAGGAGTCACCTATCCCGTTACTTCCAAAGACTTTTCTACAACAAAACAAACTGCAAACATCCGGGCCCAACACTAGGTGGCCATCTATGCACAGTGTGTAATCTGCAGCTCATATGCCTCGGACATGTAGTTACCTTACAAATCTAGCATGGACCCAGGCCCTCCAAGACCGACTTTGGGGAACCCTGTTTTAAAAGAAGCATCTGTTTTCAAATGCTTCAAATCAAATTACTCACTTGATGACTCTTTCCGGGCACATACAAAGCAGAACCGGGATTTAAAGGACTGCAAATGCAGAATGGTAATGAAAGATAAAGAAAGTGATACAATGGAGCGGCTTCGGAGCGGTTAATAGGTGCACGTAAATTAGAGAGCTCAGATTTGGTAGTGTAGTTCCATTACACGTTACATAGATCTAAAGGACGCAAGCTTCCAAAAGTCAACCTTTAGGTTGCACATATGTTTGAGACTCAAGCATTTATCAGGAAAGCAATCTCTTTGGTTACAGATGTTATAGGACATTTTTCAGGAGATAAAATCTTTTTGGGAAGAGGAGCTGACCTAATGGCTTGGGCGGTCGCCCACGAAGCTGGGGAACTGGGTTCGAGTCTCGGTAAGGAATCGCAACATCCTGTGATTCTGGGCAAATGACTTAATCTCCCAGTGCATAACAAGAAATAATGTGTCCTCATGTAACGCAACTGGTGCTCGTGTAAAGGGCTCTGATAAAAGCGCTTTGATACCCTTGGGTCAAGTTTGCGCTATATAAAACTCTGTAAAATAAAAATAAATATATTACATGCAACTCGTTGATACTTTCGGCAACGTTTTTGCACAGCAACATCAGTTTAGACTCTAGCACCAACCAATCTTATGAAATACATTTAGGCACTTGAGTGAACACTTCTACGAGAGACCGCAAAGCTTCTCTTCCAGCTTAGGTCATTTCATATAATTGATCACGAGTAAGGCAGGATAGACCCAGTCAATGATGCACCTGAAGGAGTGTTGAAGACAACTCCCCTAAACTGCATATCAGAAAACAGATTACCAAGATGCAGGCCAGATGTGCCCTTACTGATATCATTACTAGAATGAATACAGCTTTCAACATGCTTAACTTTCTGAAACACATGGATGTCCTATTGTGCGCCCAATCACTGCCCACTTTTTAAAAAAAGGCAGTTTTGATCTGGTCATGTATGTGGAGTGAGACATTAAGAAACTTAGCAGTTAAGAAACTGCCTCAGATAGTCCTTACAAAATAATAGCTAGTACTTACGGAAGATATTAAAGGGTACTCTAGCAGCATTTCTGTTAAAAAATCAAATACTCTGCTTCAGCAATCTCGTCATGAAAACATCATGAAACTACTTTATGGCAGGCATTGCACATACCATAGCAGTTCCTAAATGATCCCTGGTAGAGCTAGCGCATACTGACCCGCATCTTCTCTTTTCATCCTGGATGAAAAACGAGGTGGAAAGTGAATTGCCATACCTATTTTCCTTTTGCAAGAATAACAGCTGCCACAGTGTCCACACCCAAATACTTCCAATGTGTTTTCTTAAAACCCCACATAGGCCTAAAACTGCACAAGGTAAGGGAAGTTTGATGAAGCAAGGATTATATTGATGCGTTCAATTTTTTTAACACATTGAGACATATGTGAGTCATTCAACTGTCTTTGGCGGTAATGTGCTTCAATCTGTACAGTAATGGGAAACAATTACGCTACTAACATAAGTATGTCTTTGTCTTTAACCTCTGGGTTGAAGCAGCCAGTTCCAACTATCATAATTATGCCTCCCCTCAGGAGTTTTGCCTTGATAGTCATCAAATAAAAGACAAAGATGGACGGAATGCGGAGCAAATCAAATATTCAACCCCAGTCAAGAGATCTGGGTTAAACCCATTGTTCTTTTGCTCACCATGCCACCCCAGTTTAGACCCAGCCATACGCAAATCAGTCTTGACCCTGTGCCTCATGGGAACAGTACAGCCTGAACTGCCAAGCCAGGTCCTCCCTGTACCGTAAACAAGCATCCTGGGACCGGTTTCAGGGCATCACCCATATCAGCCAGGCTAGCTTGAATTCAGTGGCATGGTGAGCCCTGAACCCACATCTGGGCATACCTGGCCCACTTAGGGCAAGAAAGCAGAAGAAACAGATGATGGACGGAACGCAGAGAAAATCAAACAGTCGCCTCCAGTCAAGAGATCTGAGTTAAACCTATCTTTCTTTTGCTCACCATGTCACCCCAGTTTAGACCCATCCATATGCAAATCAGTCTTGACCCTGTGCCTCATGGGAACAGTACAGCCCAACTGCCAAGCCAGGCCTTTCCTGTACCGGAAACAAGCATCCTGGGACCGGTTTCAAAGCATCACTCCCCATCAGCCAGGCTAGCTGGAACCCAGTGGCACAGTGAGCCCGGGACCCACATCTGGGCATACCAGGCTGGAGAAGTGGCAAGTAACTTGTAGACTACAGACTTAGTAATCTTAAAATTACAGATAAGTAACTCATCCTCTATGAACGACAGGAAGTGAGAGGATAGTACCAGCACAACCTCCTTATTCATATGAACTCACAAGCTAATGAGGTTGGGTTGCTCTTTCGTAGAGCAACAATATTCTTTACTTAAATGAGTAGCTCACATACATACAACTAGTATATTTTGTATAAAAGGGATACAAATTCCTCACCCAGACTAGGTGGCATGTTTCATCATAGGGGTGGCTCCTTTGCCAGCACCAAATGGCTCTGGGCAGGCTCATCCAGACTTCTTCTGATGAACAAGTACTTGTTTAGATATGAGAAGGGTTGAGGATAAAGTTACCATTAAAACTAGTATAAGCTTATTTTATTAAATTGGGATCCTATATTCTACAAGGTTAAAAAATGAAGAGTGTTGATGGAAAGTGATATTAGGAAACCTCTCTAATCACTCTAAAAAGGGCAACAGGTTTGTGCCCTCCTAAGCATGTCCAACCTAACTTACCCTATCTTGTATAATGTAGGTGGGAATGAAAAAAATGAAATGCCAGCCAATGATTTCTTGTATTCAGGACACTAAAAGGGAAATGTCTCAATCTACTGGTAACTAGAGATGGAAGCCACCAACCTGCTGGATGTTCCTAAGGTAGGCTTTGTAATGTGACATACTCAGCAAAAAGGAAACAGCTCTCATTCTCCGATTACGACAATTGAGATATTACACTTTTAGGATAGCATTTGGAGTACAAGAAATCCATAGCTGCTGGGGCATTTTAATGGAGACAAGGGGGATGTCCTAATAATAACTTTCACCCCCATTCTTTTAGCTTTTAAACTTGCAGAAGACAGAGCCAAATTTAATAAAATATTAGAACTTGTCCTATTCTTAATACAAGTTTAACTTTACCCTCAATCTTTCTAATATCCAAAGAAATTATTGCTCCTAATAGAGCTCTGGATGAGCCTGCCCAGGGCTGGCGAAGGAGCACCCCAATGAAGAAACAAGTCAGGTAGTGTCTGTGCAGGGTCTGCACATCCATTGGAAAAAAATATGCTAGTCTCAGGTTTACAAGAAACTCCTCTGAGTTAAGAAGATTGAGGTTATACGAAAGAGAAACCCAGCCTAGTACATTTTTAATTAGCCCATCATGCCCCACATTTTAAGGAGAACATAGGGTTCAGCCATTGCTGAATCGACCCTTCTCAGATGTTCCACTGAGACTTGGCCACAAGTCCCCCATAGTTGGGGATGGAGTGGCTTTTACAAATAATTGTAATACTTAATTTCACTTTGGACAGAACTATTGTCTCAAATTTACCCCCTGTGACGGAGAGGATTATAGAGCCAGCCACATGTCGAGGCAGCCATGTCTGCATAAGGGTTCTTGAAGTGGAATTAACAGCAATTAGCCTTTGAAAGCAGATGCAGAGAATGTTTATAGTAATAATAACCTTCCTACTTTCAAAAGAGTAGCTAGGACTCCAAAACTCTCAAAGTAATGTCTCAATCATCACCTGTGAAGCATGTTCTAGATGGTGGCTGAGAGGTGCTGATGCTTGGGATGGACGTTCCCTGAAAGCGGGCTGGAAAACATGCTTGGCTCTCTCATATATTCTTCTGGCCTTACTTTCACCTGGAAAACTCCAAAATACAAACCACAGCCACTGGCTCTGGAAAGTGCTGGGGGAGCAGGCCGCCCGGTCAATAGCAGTAGGGCAGCACCAGCTGGAAACCAGTATATTAGCTCCTTTAGCATAAAGGCGAGGCTGACTGTCATATAGAGAATACTGGACCTGTTTATGCCAACTGGCAGCAGTACCCCTTTGTAGACAGAAGTCACTCTAGCACAATGTCTCCTAAAGAGAACAAGAAATGCGTGCCAAAGTCCCTGAGCCATGAGGAGCATGAGAAGGTGATCCAAAGACGTCAGACAGATCTGTGGCTGCCCTAAACCATTGGGACTCTATGCTACGACATCTCAAACGATTTGCAGCATTCCCCTTAAAAGATAAAATCCATTAGGAAATTAAATGAATTTTACAGCTACTGCCAGTTGCGTTTGGAATAAGTGATTGAACTCATTCTACGATCCACAAAGGCTTAACCAGTAAGAAACCATTTTGCGGTTGCTAACCCAGTGATTCGCAAAATAATTTGCCAAAGCAAAATAGTGATTTCACATATATTAAACCCAGCCACCAAAACGAACAGAATAAAATATAAATTAATGAATCACAGGTTTCACAGAAATCCTTGCTGAAATCATTCAGGGTAAACGGGCATAGCACAGTAAAAACAAACTGCTATGCAACTAATGGCAACTCAGGAATGTGATCGAGCTGTGCAGGACCAGTTGACATGTGCATCAGAAAAACTCACTTCAATACTATAAAATTTTTCTTTGTGCTCGATGAATATGCTCTTAAGAAAACAAGCAGTTATTAATGTTACAGCTATGTTCAAGCTATGATAAAACATTTTAAGCATTTTAAGCTTCCTCTACTAGTACACTCTTAGGTAAATACCATTCTGGCCAAAAGCTCAATAAGCCCACATTTCCATAAGAGAGGAACGCAATTGAAACCTATGACCTAAGGTGACAGACTACTTAATAAACAGTAAGAAGTGGTATTCAGCAAGATAGATTGCAGTGAATAAACCACAATAACACAACTGGGTCAGTCGGCCTAAGTCATAGCCTTGTATCTTTAACATTCTTCTTAAGGTGGTGAGAACTGATTAAAAAAAAGTTAGGGCACACCCATCAACAATATATAAAACAATAAATCATAAGAGTTCAATATTTCAAATAAATTATATTTAATGCAGCTTTATTTTAATTGCTGCCTTCAAAATTACATTTGTACTTACCAAGAAGGGGAAGAAGAACAGTATAATTGTAAGGCATCACAAATAGATTTACACAATTCAGTGCTGTGCTGGCCTTCAAGTAACCAAAGGGGTGGCCAAGTTCACTATACTTTGCACTGTTGCTCACATACACCTAAAAAAATGTATTATAATATTAATTTTCAATAAAAAAAAATGAGCATTCTTCAAAGTACATACGAGTAAAAATTATGACACAAAAGAACATAGTAACATTCTTAATACTGCCAAATATAAACAGTGGCTCTTAACTTTACCATCACTGATCTACTAGCAAGTGCGTTCTACTTAACCCTTTCGATGCTGATGACAAGCTCAGCTCGTCATCACCCACGGGTGTCGTGTGCTGATGACGAGCTGAGCTCGTCATGGTGCCACTAAAATGGCATTTTCCAGCACAGGGGGGGAAAACGCCCAGCAGCCATGTGGTTAAACACAAGATTACACCAAGACCTGAGGCAGGGTTTACTTTCAAATCAGAATTTAGTTAATGTTGTGTGAAACATGTAAGCAAAGAGTAACAGGTGACTAGTTCATCATGTGTACCTTTATTAAGTTGATATCTCTGCCTCTATGAACAATCGTGGCACTGACTATTTCCAGTTATATTTCCCACCTGCATTTTCTTTCAATGCTATTTTAACAAAACATACACACCTGTTTAAAAGATTACATAGGTTATAATCACTTCTCTACGACTGCTGTTCTTACAACTGTCAGTCATTTTGGTACAATTATAAAGCAGTAGGGTATAAAAAAAATGAACCGGTTTACTCACATCATCTGGATTACAGTGAATCTTTTGTGTTAAGCATACACATTCCCACTTTAACCCCTACATGTTATTGATAATTTCACAGGAGAAAACCATAAAAAACAGACACAAGGGAGAGTGTTTTGAAAGGTATGTTTTCCATTACTAGGAAAGAGATTTCCTATCTTGTGTATTATGGGCATGTCATTTCAAACAAAGCATGGGCTCTTCAATTCTGAACTCTACACTTTTGCAATAGACATATTGGAAAGTGCTTTTTATAAATTGTTACAATAATATTGGCAGAACATGACCGCAGAAGTAAAGCAATTTTCAGCAAGCAGTGGAGCAATGGCAGTATCGGTTTTAACAGATATACATAGTACGTCACACATTTCCCATTTAATTAGGAAACAGATGTATAGATCCTTATTAAAGACCGCTCCAAAATTACAAGCTTTATCACCAGAATTATTGGAATTACCAGTTCCAGAGGCAAAATAAATTAAATATGTAGTGTCGATAGAGCCCAGGCGAATTCGTTTTTGTAACCACTAAGGCACAGTTATATTTCTACATTCAAAGGGGGAACCCATGAAATGCAGCAAAGCAAGCTGAGAAAGTTGCATTGCATCGAGCTAGAGGTGGAGTTGTGCACTGGCCGCGTTCATGTGAAATCCTATATTTCAGGAGTCCAGGAGGACAGGGAGGAAGGCATGTGGGCTTTGAGGAGTTGGTGACAAGACTGAGCCTGTTTACAGGTTTAGCAAGCAACAGGCCCAATGGAAATTAAAATAAATAAATTAAAAAAAAACTGAAACAGGAGATTGCTCTGGTAAGAAAAATATTAAGGTTGCATGAAAGAATAGGTGGCAACCCATGAAGAAGAACATTTTTAAGGCCTTCCATGGAGGCTTTAATGATAGGTATTTTAACAATAGATTGGAAATATTAGAGTGACTGCCTCTAAATGAAGTCTAATGGAACTGTAAGCAAGCCCTGACTTTTGCAAGTCCCGACTTTTGCATGGCCCAACTAAGTGTGATGTGCAGCAAACAAATGTTCATGATTGTGGATTATAAGGGCTATATGCTAATTTCAAAACAGCAACGAACAAATTATTTCCATTCGATCGCATAACATGCTGGAGTAGTCAAGTTTTCTTACTATTAGCCTGCTGTGAATGAATGAAATTAAATTCGATTTGTAAAGCGCATGGCTGCCCGGGAGCGTCCCAGCGCTATAGAACAAGGAATACTGAAGAGAAAGCTAGAGTTTAGAGGTCCTGGGGAAACAAGAATTTATTAAGAAGCTTTCGGATCATCATATAGCTAGCTTCAGTATGAATCCTGACAGGGAGGGCATTTCACAGGGTTGCCTCATTCACGGAGAATCGGCGCCCCCCTTTTCGGGCCCTCTTAACTCTCTGGACAATAGCCAAATTGCCATTATCAGAGCGAAGGGATCTAGTGGCCTTGTATGGACAGACAAGATTCACTAAAATAGGAGTTCCCTTCCTGTGTAAAGCAGTGAACATCCATATTCTTGGATCTCACAGGTGAAATTGTTGGCATCTTTGACTCTGGAGAGAACAGCTGACCTTTATGTTGCATTAGATAAGTTGGAAGCAGCTGCAACTTCAAATGGATTGGTAGGCTTATTGAGGACTAGGAAGTAACGGTTGTTTCCACCATGGGGGGGGGGGGGGGGGGGGGTGAGGCCTTATAGGTGCTTGTTGCATTTTCCTGATCACATAACTAATCAGTTGTAGCGTGGAAAAACATATGCAACTGTCTTTGATCAGTTAACCCACAGGGCAAAGGCACCTGGACCAAAGCTTGGCCATTTTACAATCTTGTATGTGGTCAACAGCTCGACTGGTGGGGTGCCACAGCGGCAGGGGTATTCCTGTAGTACTTGAGGATTCATCTTACATTCATGTATTGTTAAGAACTCATCCTGGGTAGATTTTTAAGTCAATGTCTACTCCTTGGAAGTATTCCGCCAGTAGACAGACCCAATGACGTATGGCTCACTGCTAAAGCTAGCATGCAAACTGTCAGATGCAGTGAGCTAATTCCCCTCAGTTTCTGTATTTAATTCATTTCAATCATGTTTACAGTGCAAATTAGCTCAACCCTGTGAAACATCTGCAGCAAGAAAGTGCTGGGGGCTATTTGTATTGCTACAAGTCCCAGGACACTGGAGTACAGAAGACCTTGCTGTGTTGGCCACCGTTCCATGAATGTGAGGTCTAACCTGTGAGCAGGCAGGCATCTGTCGTTGGCCACTTGCATCTGTAGGCTGAGAAACAATCTATCCAGTACCTCTTTTGGCATTCCACCACTGCAGTTTGTGCTGAACACGGAGTTCCACCAACAGTAGATCCTACAAAGCTCCATTCATTTGTGACCAAGGCCACTATTGGAGTTAGCTTCTGCATTTCAAAGAAATACAAGAAGCCATGACCCTCAAAATATTCATAATCGTTCTGTCAGATTGTGAAGCCTCAGTAAGGTATTGACTCTGGGCTGGGGCAGTCTTTCAATGCCACTGCCTTGATTATCATCCCAAAGACAATCTATTTGTGAAGAGATTATTTTGCATGGATGGTGAAACCTGACTGAGGAAGGAATAGAATTACTTGTTGAATGCAATAAAGGCATTAACCTCTTCTTTTCCTCTTCACAAGTCAGACATCCAGGTGCAAAAGTGTTTGCTGGACATTCGTTAATATGTGAAAAACAATATATCGGCTAGTTCGTAAAGTAACATTTGAGTGCCGCCAAGCCTGTAAAGACTGTCAGTTTATCAATATCCACTTGGATATGTTGGCCTCATACCTGATATATTAGTTCAGGTAATGCCTATAATCCCCTTCCTACGTCAAATGTATAAAGAGATACCATGGCTGGAGATCAGCAAATTGAAAAAAAGGTAAACAAAAATAGCATGTGTAGGTTGAACACCAATCTGAAATTGGAAAGGACATCAATTGCCTAATTAAGTTGGGCTTCTTCTAATGGAATGTTATACAGATTATAGGTTGCCAAAACGTAGCATGTCAGTAATCTGGCTGCTGACATTTTTTTTATTCTAAAGTGCTACAGGAGCTAAGGGGGTGTATCTGTCTAACCTAGAAAAATTCAAAAGCTAGATTGTAAAATGGAATGGATTTTTGCACAACTTTGCACAAAGTGTACAGTGAGTGACTGATAGAAGGCATCCAGACTTCATCAACCCCAAGTGTTGCTCTAAAATCGACAGAGGTCTAGAAACCACTGCTGAACTTTGACCTGCTGGAGCGATGAGGATCTCTCTCTACTAAGTTTTGCAGTTTGAGTGGAACCTTCCAAAACCAGATCATCGTAGAAAAAATGCACAAGCTTGGAAGATACAGCATTTATATGAGATATAACTTCGCTATAAAGGCTCACAAGTCTAGATATCTTGCTTACTGCTCGTTAGTGCAAAGACGACAGCGTGAATTGCCGTTTTAAAATATTTCTGAAGTTCCTTATTTCCCTGTATTTTATTGATGAGGAACTGTAGAGAGTATTTACTTGCAGATTTGAGACCCCTTTAGTGTGGATCATAATGATCATCAGACTGCGAGCTATGAACCAGCAACAAAACATTTGTTTCCTTAGGGGAATTGTATTAGGGCTGTTGTATAACCTTGCATGCGGAGCATTTGCCTGAGTTAATGGCAGACTTTGTAGAGGATAAGTACCTTTAAAACTCATAAAAGACTGACAAATGTGTCAGTGCAGAGCCCTCCTCGACACAATCCTTTTACAGACTCATCTAAGTTTTCATTGGAATAAAATAACACAAAGGTTAACCCCCCCCCCTCCCCCCACACCCCCTCCTTAACATTTTGCAGTCGAGATACTACCATGGACTAAGGGAGACCGGATCCATACCTACTTTGACACCAGTGCTCATATACATGTCTAAAAAGGCTACCATTGAAAGATAAAGAACAACAAATCTATATAAACAGAATAATTGTGCATTGAATCACGGGGTTTGACTTCCTTCATATTCAACACTACAAGCTTATCCCAGCTGTCAAGTACTGGATTTCCTGTATTGGCCTAATAAGGCAACCACTTTGGATTTCCAGAGCAACATATTCCACATATCAGATAATGAAGAAATTGTTTAAGAAAATGTGTATATGGATGGCAAACCAAAGACATTGATTTCTCCTACCAGGAAGGGAAAAAGTATGCTGGCCATGACTCTAAAGGGACGGCATGTCCGAGAAAGATATCAAGTTGCAGAGGGAGCCTATCTACGAGTTGTAACAAATTAATAAGAATGATCCTCTAGAAGTGATGGGACAAGTCTT
Source organism: Lissotriton vulgaris (assembly GCF_964263255.1). Lineage (NCBI taxonomy): Eukaryota > Metazoa > Chordata > Amphibia > Caudata > Salamandridae > Lissotriton > Lissotriton vulgaris. Next base: position 1,172,497,976 of record NC_141696.1, read on the forward strand.
GTAGAGAATTCTCATTATTAAGCTTACAAACATGTTGTCATGGGTCATTCAACATCATGGTGTTCTTGACAACTTGATTATCTCCACATCTTCATGTCGTGAGATACCCAAGTAGCATTATTGGCCTTTTGAAGGCAATGGACCTTGGAGGAAAGGGGGGCTGGTGGGGGTCACAGTACGCAGAAAAAATACGGGACAAGTGCTAAGCTGCTCCATAGCCTCTTTATTGCGATGGTGGCTTTCAACAACTCCCTCACTTGGCGCAGAGTAACATACCAAACCCCTCTCATAAAAAAAAAACAAAGTAAGAGTTCATGTAGAACATTTTCATAAATCCAACTCTGGGTTTCACTGTGGATGATTTCGTGTTCAAAATAGGCAACTGGTGATTTAGAGGCAACACATACATGTTAAAAAAGCTGCCTGTTAGACAAAATGGACACTACATCTATGCCTATTTTAACACACTGACTTCTTACTCTCCCCTCCATCACACTATTGTGAAACACAGCCAAATATGGTTCTCTGAATTAAAGTGCAACTTTAAAACGTTCGCAAAGGCACCCAGCATGTGCAAACCCCCTCCATAATACGCACAGGCCCCACCTCTTAAAAGGCACATCACCCATCTCAGCCAACTTTCTGCTTTTCCCAAACATTAGCAAAATGTAGAGAATTTCTCTTGATTTTTCACCCTTTTTGAGTATCACATCTCATTGTTTGGCATCTCCTCTTTCTGGAAGGATTGTTTTTGGTTCTACTAGGAAATTTAAATGTCAACCCGTCCTGTTTAATTCAAGCTACAATCCCAAAGATATTAGTTTTCCAGGCTCAGCCAAACTATTTCTTGGTTCAGATTCATTTCCCTGTACTGCCTATTTTTAAGTGTTAATCTTGCAGCCCAAATCCCTCTAGTGGTAGCAGAACCCAAGTCGTCATATAAACCATGGTAAATTCGCTGGAACACGTCAGCTACATTTATTTTAGGTTTTAAATTAACCCAAATCTATGATATTTACACCAGTGGTTGAAAGGTCAGCAGGATAGTCTGTAGTTTCTTTCCCAATATCTGTGCTAAAGCAGTCAGCATGAATAACTATCTCATCATTTCCTGTGTCTCATCTATTCTCCACCCGGACAGTATTTTACAGCAATTAAGAATAAAAAAGGCAGTATGAAAACGCAGTATCACGCTGCACAGGCAAACAATGTCTTGAAGAGTTTCTTGGCTAAAACTTGCATCACTGTGAGAGGAAAACTTGAGAGCATAGCATCCTATGTGCCCAGTCAAAACAGAAGCGCAACGAGTTCTAGCTGACCAGATTGTTCCATGTCTCAGAGAGAAAGCACTGGGACAGAGCAAGAATGATGGGAAGACACTTTTCTTTAAAATAACTCCTTGGAGAGAAAACGGAGTTGGAAAAACCACTTTGTCCTTCCAGAGACTTCAAAAAGTTGTGAAGCTCAAGAGGCTTGCAGCTTGTTGTGGTCACCAAGAAAGAAGTCTTTCACCAAAAATATGTGATGTCATAAGAGACAGTCAAAAGGATTAAGGATAAACCTCGTTCGTGCCAAACGGAGGTTACAATAGGCTGAAAAGCTCCTGGAGGTGCATTAGGACTGTCCGGTTTGTTTTGGTGGCCTCACTGGCTACGGAGAAGGTCTAAGCAGGCCTGTTTTGATAAGTCTTTTGGGTGTTCACGTTCCCCTCCATTTCATACCAGTGACATGCCAAAATGGTCATACCATACACTGGGCTGGCAAGTGGGTTTATGTTTCTTCTTGAGCGCCTAATGTCAGAATAGGAGTTATTTATTTCGACCCTATGTTGTAGCAGACATTTATTGGTGAAGGGTCTTCAAGTTCTGCAAGGAGAGACAGAGGTTGAAGTGTCAGCCACCGTGAAGTACGCGTTCAAGCTGAACGGTGCTATGGTATGCAGCCAACACTCTCCTTCCTTCAATGTAAAGTTCTCTCTTCAAAATAGATGGTCCCTTAGAACGAAATTGATCAAATCCGAGACCCAAACTTTAGGTGGCTCAAACCGGAGCCACTGGGTTAATCTAGCAGTGATGTTCCTTCTATTCAGAAGGGCTTTAGGGAGGGGTCAAATGACTTAAAAAGAAAATATATAATATAGTGGAGTCCAGCATCAGACTGTCCCCTACCCATCTATGCACCCTGCTCATCTAAGAAGTAAACTGGTCACAATTTGTGTACAAAGAAGTTGTAAAGTTAGATGGCTAACTCCAGGCTTCAAAGTGGAGGTTGAGTTTTTCATGGAGAATTTCACACTCTTTTGAATGGTGGGAGACAATTTCCAGCAATTTTCTCTGATGTTGTTGAGCCACAAAACGTGCAAGACTTGGCAGAACATGCAGTTTTGCAAGGGCACTTCCTATGGGGCAACTTCTAGCCAGTAGAGCTGCAGTGTGTTGATTTATAACTTAAAAGAGGGCTGTGGTGTGCTTGTGTGAAAGCCCAGCATTGTGAATCTCACCACTTGAAGGAAAGCTTTCAAGCTTTAGAAGATGGCTTTCATCGCCAACATTTGTGCCGGAATGAATCTGATTTGGCAAATAGATGGGAGTACAGAAAAACAAAAACTTCATGCTGTATCCAAGTTGCTATCCTTCTACCACACCCCGGAGGGCCTTCTTTGCCTGCCATCATTACCTTTGGGGAGTCATCTGTACAAAGGAAGGAATTTGACTATTGAATAGGAATAGAAAATTTAATTTTAGACCTACAATCTCCTTGTGCCAGTAGTCTCTTATTTATAAACATTATTAGTGCTTAGAAGCAGGGATCAAACCTGGAATCAATACAGGCTTCTCTACTTGACAAATTGTATAATCCTAGGCAATGGCTTCATTTCACTTTGTTTTGGTTTTTCTTCATTATCGCATGTGAAAGCACCCTGAAATATGAGTTCAGGAATTGTGCTGCAAAAACGTTGTGTTCGATTTAATAAACAAATATGTTACATGTAAAATATTAACCGAGACCATGTCGAAGGCGCACAAGACAACTGACTTGTCTCTTGGCTCACTAATGGAATTGTTGCCGGGGGAACGGAAGGCATGAATGTTTCCTCGTTGATTTTTGAAAACTATCACTTAAATAAAAATAAAACTCCTTTAAATGCAATGTACACTTTTTTTAATATTGAAGGGCCTTTACCATATTTTTGCATGTTTGTTGCACAATGCCTTTAAAATGAGTGTGTTCCTAAAGATAAGTGGTGTAGGCCACCTTCTTTGCTTCGTTTCCTTTTACTTCAGTTAATGTGAAAATAGTTACGGTTTATGGCTTGTGAATGTCACTGCTAAGTCAAATAAACAGCAGTCAAGGGGGCTGCATGTAAAGGTCAGGAAGGCAGCTTGCGGCCCCAGGCCGTACTTTGGGTATCCATGCTTTAGAGTACCTCGAAGAAGAATAACATTACTTACCGGAGATGGAGGTCCTCCATATTGATATTTGTCATAAATTCCCATGTTTAGATCATCCCAGTTGTCGAGTTTGTAATCCAATGGCATCACCACAATAGCAGTTCTATATTAAGTCTAACCCAAAGGCTAAAAACAGTGGCTTTTTAATAACCTAGATAGGTCATTAAACTTCAACCAATCTGAGACAATCCTGAAAGGCCATCATCCTTCAGATTTCATGGAGCGCCCGTGTGAAGTAATAACAGATGCCAATGAACCTCTCGTTCATTCAGGTGAGTATAAGGGCATGAACATCAGCTCTTAAGTCCCTTTTGTCTCATTAGAAGGGAAAGCTGTTACTAGGCAGTCTGGTTTTTTTGTAATGTGTTCTTTGAAGGAGAGGTTGGTGTCCAGGGTGAATCCAAGTGATTTGGCATCTGGTTAGAGTTTGGGTTCGAAGTTGTCAAGGTCCATGTCATTATGCAAGGCTTGTACTTTATCTTATTTTTGGGCAACTTTTAGGAATTCTGTCTTGGTTGGAGTGAACTTCAGTCAAACACTAGACATCCAGATCATGATGATGTGCAAGCAAATTTGAGGAAGTGGTTGTCTGAAGAAGGGGAGACTTTCAAGTTCAGCTGTCAGATTTGTTTTCTGAGGGGATGTTAATACCCAAAGTAGGCCCACCTTCCATGAGATGAACAGCTGATGGATTTACTGCACAGACACCGTTCGGAATTTATGACCAAGATGGCGGCACACTGAGGTGGTGGAAAGCTGGTAATGGTGCAGCTCCAGGAGAGAGAGTGAGGGTGGTATGCCTGCTGGACAGCTGGTCCCCTGGGGCAATGAGCTCAGGAGCCCATCAGGCAAAGGAGTGCCTCCCAGTGCAGGAACACCCTTACATTTGATCACTACCATTTAGCCCCTTCCCCACTGCTGAGAGGGAAACCAAAAGAGAGCCCGGGACTGAACGAGTTAGCCGGAGGAGCTGCAGTTCCACAAGCCCAGTGACTGAAACCTATGGAAGAGGAATGTCCAGAATAGAAACACCGTGGCCCAAGAGGGGCTGTCTGAGATAAGCAGGTGGCACCACACATAGGCCATCTGGAGCAGAGAGGGCTGATGGAGTCTGGGAGGGTGTGGAGCGGGCTTGCAGGGCCCCAGAGAAGGGATAACAGTGTGCCCCAAACAGATTAACACCTTTTCACCAAGGAAGATTTGGATCACCAAGAGTGTAGTCAGGCAGGAGTAACAGCAAAAAAACAATTGATCTAGAGACCGATACTGGCAAAATACTGGCAGCGATCCGAGTCACTAAGGAGAAATCTTAAATTAAAAATGAGAAATCGTAAATTAAAATTGAATGAGTGGCGTAGGATGTTGGCAAGAGCTAATCAAAAGAAGTTGGGGGACAGGGTAGAGAGCACAGAGTAGACACTTGCTCTGGTCTGCCCCACATTCAAGAACAGTGACAATTTAAAAGCTGCAACAAGTAGTTATCTTTCTTACAGTCAAACCAGATGATGCAAAAGGACGTTCTAGGTGAAACAATGTAGGTCTAGTGGGGATCCTCATTAAGGTGGAGGTCACTGTATGGAGCAGTTTGTGGAGCAATGGTGGTTTTCCACAGTGCTAAGCTACAAAGTCTGACATTTGTACACTGTGGAGTGAGAAGGAATAGTTTCTTACCTGTAACTCCAGTTCTGTAGTAGGGGTATCTCTGTTATAGTCAATCTAGTGAATAGTCCCGCTCATGTGCGGGGACCCCGGAGCAATCAAAAATAATCTCTTAAGCTGTCTTCTTTGCAGTACTGCATAGACACTCAAGAGAAAATTAAAGACAAATAATGCAGCCTATACATGTAAGGCTACACTGTCCAGTACTTCAACTAGAAATGCAAGGATATTCAAAAAATATCCTACTTTAGACCTGTCTGCCAGGTTTAACCATGGAAAAACACTTCCCCCTTCACCAAATTCTTGGAATGATAGAGAGGAAGGACAGGATAGACAAGCCCCCATAGGCTGCCATTATGTGGCTTAAGAAGGGATACCGTGCCTTTAAGGAAACTTTCCAGAACTCTCCTGGTATCCCAGAATGCACAGCAACTCCCTCCGCTTTCAGTTCTTTTTGGAGGTGTATCAGCTAGACCTGTAGCATTCCTTATTTCATCACTTTCTCCACCGGGGAAGAGGGCGGGCGCTTATGACTATAACAGAGATACCCCTACTACAGAACAGGAGTTACAGGTAAGAAACTACTCCTTCTGTAGTAGGGGATCTCTGTGTATAGTCATAATCTAGTGAATAGAATGGCAAGCCCATCCCAAAAACAACCCGGCGTTGGAGAACAGACAACACCACTATTATGCGAACAGATTTCGCAGCGAAGCCTGTCCAACCTGAGCATCTGCCCGGGCATCAGAGTCCAGACAGTAATGTTTAGCAAAGGTATGGACCGACTTCCAAGTGGCAGCCTTTCAGATTTCTGCAATGGGAACATTACGAAGCAAAGCAGTTGTGGCCGCTTTGCCCCTGGTGGAATGAGCCTTAGGCTTATCCCCGAAGGTCTTATTCGCTTTCTGATAACAAAGCTGGATACACGACACAATCCACCTAGAGATAGATTGCTTCGAAGTAGCCAAACCAGTCCTAACCAACCCATAGTTGACAAACAATTGGTCGGACCTACAAATGTCTTTGGTCTTATCCAGATAGAATTTCAACACCCTTCTAACATCCAGGGAATGAAGAGACCTTTCCGCTGGAGTGGAAGGATTCTGGAAAAAAGTTGGTAAAGTTATGGTATGATTAACATGAAAATCAGAAATCACCTTAGGAAGGAACTTAGGGTGAGTACGCATCACAACCTTAGCAGCATGAAAAACAGTATAAGGTTCCTGGCAACACAATGCCTGAATTTCACTCACCCTGCAGGCCGATGTGATGGCCACAAGGAACGCCGCCTTCCACGACAGGTGCTGCAGCGAGGCCTTATGAATTGGCTCGAAAGGTTCCTTCATCAGCCTGGACAGCACCACATTCAGTTCCCATGAAGGCGAAGGTAGCCGAACAGGAGGAAACACCTTCTTCAAACCTTCCAAGAAGTCCTTTATCACAGGGATCTGGAAGAAGGAGGTCTGTGAAGGGCATTTCCTGTAGGCAGTCAGCGCAGCGAGATGAACCTTAATAGAATGGAAATTAAGGCCAGACTGCGCCAAATGCAAAAGGTATTGAAGGATGACATCTTCCTTGCATGTCGTCGGATCATAGTTCTTGGGCGTGCACCAGATGCAGAACCTCTTCCACTTGTAAGCATAGGAAGTCGTAGTGGAAGGTCGCTTAGCCTCCTTCAGTATGTCCATACAATCTTCAGGGAGATTCAAATGGCCATATTGCACTCTCTCAGGAGCCATGCCGCCAAACTCAAAGACGAAAGGTTGGGGTGCACCATCTGCCCCCCGAACTTCGTGAGAAGGTCCGGCCTGCACGGCAGCCGTATGTGCGGAAGGAGAGACCGGTGAAGTAGGTCTGTGAACAACCACTGTCTGGGCCATTCCGGAGCAATGAGGATCATCCGTGCCCTGGGCTACGACAGCTTGATGAGCACTGCCGGAATCAGGGGAATGGGTGGAAAAGCGTACAGAAAGCTGCTCGACCAGTTGATCCATAATGCATTCCCCAGAGTCCCCTGCTGATAGTACCTGGATGCGAAGTCTCGGCATTTCAGGTTTCCGGTGGCGAACAGATCTACGTACGGAGTGCCCCACCTGGCGAAGATGCCTTCGAGTACTTCGTCGGTTAGGACCCACTCGTGGTTTTCCTGGATCCGTCTGCTGAGGGCGTCCTCCTGAGCATTCTGCACACCTGGCAGATGGGTGGCCGTTATCGTCAATCCTCTGGCTAGCAGCCAGTGCCAGATCGCCTGCGCTTCCTATGACAGTGTGCGCGATCTCGATCCCCCTTGCTTGTTCAGGTAATACATTGTGGTCGTATTGTCCGTCTGTACAAGCAGAGCGTTGGTCTGGAAGGACGGATGAAAAGCCTTCAGTGCCAAGTGAACAGCTCTGAGTTCCAGGAAATTGATGTGGTACATTTACTCGGTTGGGGACCACATCCTTGGATCTATAATTGTCCAGAATGCGCTCCCCATCCGTTGAGAGAAGCATCCGTCACGATAGTCTGAGAGGGAATGTCCTTGTGGAACGGAACCCCCTTGCGGAGGTTTTCCGCCGAGCACCACCATCTCAGGGACTGCTGAGCATGTAGAGACAACCGCATCCTGTCGTCCTAGGTCCCTCGTCTCTGGTCCCACTGATCCTCCAGACATTCCTGCAGCGGCCTCATGTGCAGGCGTGCATGTGGAGTGAGTAAGATACAAGAGGCCATCGACCCCAGTAGAGAAGACACCATCCTCACTGTTGTAGATCGAACAGTCGTGAGAGCCTGAGCCTTCCGAAGGATCGATAAGCGTGTCTCCTCCGAAGGAGACACGTTTGCTGACAACGTATCGATCGATGCCCCCAGGTATTGTAGGCACTGGACAGGAGTCGGGACCAACTTGGACATGTTGATGTGCAGACCCAGCTGGCTCAACAGAGCGGCAGTCCTCTTGAAGTGCAGTTTGCTTCCTGGAAGGTGGAGGCTTTGATCAGCCAATCGTCCAGGTACGGATAGACAAACACCTTGTTCTTTCTCAGGTGTGCCGCCACCACTGCCATGCACTTTGAAAAGGTCCTTGAAGCAGACTTCAGTCCAAACGGTAGTACGGTGTACTGATAGTGATTTGTGCCGACCAGGAAGCGCAGGAACTTCCGGTGTTTCCGTGCAATGGGCACATGGAAGTACGCATCCTGCAGATCTATCGCGCAGAGCTAGTCTCCCCTTTGCAGCTGAGGATAAATCTGGTGCAAAGATAGCATGCAGAACTTCTCCCTGCGAATCCATTTGTTTGCTTGTTGCAAATCCAGAATGGGCCTGAACTCGTTCTTGTCTTTCTTGCGCACCAGAAAGAAGCGCGAGTAAAGACCCTTTCCCTTTTGAGACAGACGTCTTCTACTGCCCTTTTCCTTAACAGGGTATCGGCCTCCGCCTGGAGCTCGTGTAGTTGGAACTGCGAGCAAACCGGTGGAATCGCTGGAGGCGGGCGGATATAACAAAGACTGTATCCATTGCAAACAATATTCAGCACCCACCTGTCCTGAGTAATTTTTCTCCACTCTGCCAAGTAATGTTGTATGCTTCCCCCCACCGGAGCGGGTAACGGACGAGGGGGAAGTAGCACCTCAGGGCTTAGACCCGGCGAGGCCCTTATTCGCTGAGGAGGACTGCTGTCCACCTCTGCCCATCTGGCGCTTCTGGAACGGTCGCCGCTGGAATTGCTGCTGTTGCTGCTGTCCAGCCTGCCGACCCGGTCCTCTGCCCTGCGTACCTTACCTCCGTTGGAAAAGCGGTAGGTCTTCCTCTGTACCTTCGGCTTCTCTAACGCGACAGCCGTCAGGGTCTCAGCCTCCACATGTCTGCCAAACAGGGTCGCTCCAGAAAAGGGCAGATTGGCGACCCTCTGTTGAGCTTCGGGCTTCAGCGACGTTAGACGCAGCCAGGCGTGTCGGCGCAGGTTAATACCGTGGCAGTACCTGTAGGCTGCCAACAGCGAGGAATCCGCTGCGGAACTGATTATCTGGTTAGAGACCATCATCCGCTCCGTGATGATCTCCTGGAAGTCCTCTCTGCGTTCCCTGGGAAGATGTTCTGCAAACTGCTGCAGGGACTCCCACAATGCTCTATCGTACCGCCCCAACAACGCCGAGGCACTGGCAGCCTTCATGGACGTGGAGGCCGTACCACATACTCTCCTGCCCGCTGAGTCCATTAATCGACTCTCCTTATCAGGAGGCACCGTTTATGATGGCGCAGTGGAATGTTGTTTCCTGGCTGCCGTCACTATCACTGAGTCCGGCACAGGATCCGAACACAGAAAGGCAGGGTCCGACTCGGGGGCCTTGTACTTGTTTTGTAGCCTTGACGGTGCAGCCTTCGTAGAGGCAGGCATGAGGAAGAGGTCCATGGCTGGTTCTTCTAGCCCTGGCACCAAAGGTAGTAGAGGACGAGACAGCTGTTTCATATGCAGGGTCTCGAATATAACTGAGGTTGAGGGCGTGGGAACCGTCAGCGTGATGCCCAGTTTTGCCGCTCCTCACAACGAGAATGTCGTCCACCGGAGACACCCTCATCCGAGGGGAATCCGAAAGCGTTGGTGAATAGTCCCTGGCACTGGATGACTCCGTGTGGGGGGACCTGGACCCGTCTCTCCTGTGATGTTGTCTGGATCTAGCAGACGACCGACGATCATCTCAGGACCTGCTCCAGCCGGAGCGGGCCCTCGGTCTCCTTGGTCTTGGCCGATTCACTGGCCGTACAGGCGCGGGTTGTGGAGGCTGAGTCGGCAGCCTATGCCTTGGAGGGCCTGAGGGTGGCGTAGGGAGATGTAACGAGTAAAGACGAGGAGGTGGAGGAGGAGGAGGAGAAGGAGGAGTCCTCGTCCTCTGAGGAGGTGTAGGCGTCCTTGGAGGCGGGGAGGTGTAGGCGTCCTCGGAGGAAGGCCCCTAGGTAACAGAGTAGGCGGTGTTCCATGCCTAGAGGGTGAGTAGACTTGTGAGTGCCCGGAGACTGTTCCACCCTCTTTCTCTTTGGCTTCCGCACTCTTTGTGTCATAATTGACGGGACCTTGAGGCTAACTGCTTCCTTGACGAGCGACGGCGCCCCCGCAACCGTGAGCTCGTGGTTTAAGAAGAGAGGCCGATAACTGAGCCTTGGGACTCTATCCAGGTCTGAGAACACCTTCTGGACCTGGATTCTCTTCTTCTTGATTCCGATCCGTCCCTCGACTTCGAACGCGTCGACGCCGACCTCTTCGACGTCAAAGATCTTTCTCGACGTCTATGAACGCTTCCTCGACGACGAACGTCGAGTCGACCGGCGGGGTCGCCTCGACGGCGAGCGCCGGTGCCTGCTAGACCCCTCTCGACGTCGGTGGTACCTCGACGACGAAGTTTTCTTCAACGTCGACGTCGGAGGTCTCGACGTAAATCCCCTCGACGTCGAACGACGACGCCTCGACCCAGAGCCCTGGGGAGAAGGGGAACACACCACGGGCATGCCTCTCGACGCCGAAGTTGAGGCCATCAACGTCGAACAATGTCGTTTTCTGGCCTTTTCTTTCCTGGGGAGCCCCCCAGAGCCCTCAGCACGGGCAGAGGAAGGAGCCCCTTCATGCCCAGACCCACCTTGGTCACGCTGTCTTCGCTTCTCCAATCCTTGAAGCAGAGGCTTCTCCCTGTCCCGCAGGGTCCTATTGGAGAACTGTTGGCAGATCTCGCAATCCTCTGGGACATGAGAAGGGGGCAGACCATGAATGCACACCCTGTGCTTCTTTCCATCACACTCTGGACACTTTTCAAATAGGGATGGCATATTTGATAAAAAGAGTGGCTAAACTTACTAGAAAAACACCTGCAAGAGCATAAAGGGCCAAAAGACGCGAGTGAAAACACTCTGAACACTTTAAAAGTGTAAAAAGATTAGAATAACACCCAAAAAGGAAGAGCTCAATGCTCCAGGGTCCTGTTAGCAGGAGCCGGAAAAAAGAACTGAAAGTGGAGGGAGTTGCTGTGCATTCTGGGATACCAGGAGAGTTCTGGAAAGTTTCCTTAAAGGCACGGTATCCCTTTTTAAGCCACATAATGGCAGCCTATGGGCGCTTGTCTGTCCTGTCCTTCCTCTATCATTCCAAGGATTTGGTGAAGGGGGAAGTGTTTTTCCATGGTTAAACCTGGCAGACAGGTCTAAAGTAGGATATTTTTTTAATATCCTTGCATTTCTAGTTGAAGTACTCGACAATGTAGCCTTACATGTATAGGCTGCATTATTTGTCTTTAATTTTCTCTTAAGTGTCTATGCAGTACTGCAAAGAGGACAGCTTAAGAGATTATTTTGATAGCTCCGGGGTCCCCGCACATGAGCGGGACTATTCACTAGATTATGACTATACACAGAGATCCCCTACTACATAACTTCGGGTCCCAGGGAGCCCACCTTGTGCCTGGAGCAGCTCAGCAACCCAAAGTAGCAAGAATGCTCACCAGACACAGGAAAGATATCCTGTTAATAGTATGTTCCTTGCAGTTAGACAAACACTTGCAGCACCTCAAAATGAAACATGTGTTGCTCTTTCCGGCTCTGCTTCGTGTTACTACCAGAAGCAGCAAATCTCACGACTCCAGTGGCAGTGTGGAATTGGCTGGAACAAGAAAGCTACCCCAAGCTGACAGATAGAAGGGAGGATGGAACAACAGGATGGCAAAAACAGACACCAAGATGCAGAGGGTGCCAACGCTCCAAGACCACCCCAACCAAAAACCCAGCAGAATAGGAAAGAGCAAAAGTAGTGGCGGAGGTACAACGGGGAAGACTCTGGAACGCAAACAAATAGTGGGCCCTGGATACTGACTTTGAAGAATCAGACACTGGTACCATCACATTGGGTGCTGACGCAGATAAAGCAGTCCTGCCAGTAGTCACTTAATTGACAGCAAAGGACTTAATATGATAATTACTGATGGGGGAAGAATAGCAAAAACCTGTTTACAAGGGGCGAGGGCGAGAGTTTATAGTATGGTGAGCGTTCAGCTCACGAGATTCCTCCTGCGGGCACAATGAACACTCGCACCATACAGTAATAATTCCCTACAACAGTTGACAATGTATATGGCAGATAAAGAGGTAGCTTCTCAAGCATTTGGGTGGCAGGTAGCTGTAAGCATGGAGCGCAAGGAGACTGACTGGGGAGGTTTCATAAGTTGTTACAACAAGAATGGTTAAACACTAATTTCATGAGGAGGAACCAGTGTGGAGAATCCTGAAGGTTCCCACAGAGGTCACAGGGGTACACACGAGGTAGGGGTGCAGCCTGTCCATGAAGCTACTCTCTTGGAATGTGAAGGGCCAGGGTAATACAGTGAACCGCAGGATAATAACAAGGTACCGGACACGCCAGTCCCCGGATTTGGTTCTTTTACAGGAGATCCACTTGCTGGGCAACAACTGTCTCTTTCAGGGGAGGGATAGATTTAAAACACTGGTACATGCAGGCTTCACAGAGGGTTTGAGGGAATATTAGTTTGTAGATACCCGTAATTTCAGGTGATGCAGGCGTGGACGTACCCTTTGGGTCCAGGTGGCAGTGAGGGTTACATGAAATGGGGAGGAACTGGTAATGGCCTCTTGGTACCTTCCACGGTGTGCAGGGAACAAGGTTGGAAGAATTGGGAGACTAGATAGCTGAACTTCCTGATGTTCTCTTGATAGTGGGAGGTGAGCAAATTCTCACCCTGCAAGGGGAGCTGGATAGCATTGTCAAAAGCAGGTTAAGGCTACAAGACGTGAAGCTGCGGTCCTTTAAGGAAGCAATGTGGCAGATTAATTTATGGCATGCCAAAGAACCAGAGATCCACCAGTACTCCTTTGCGCCAAATTCATCCCAATCACTCTCCAGTCTGGACTACTTCCTAGTAACAGTGACACCGGGAGGGAGGTATCAGAACACCATATATGCCTCAGGTGATTTCAGACAACTTTCCACTGAAGACGAGTTTGCAGCGGGTACTGCCTTTCGTTGATTCAGGATGGCGGCTTGATCTATGGGAACTAACAGACTGGACCACACGGAAACAGGCCAAGAAAGTGACAACACTGTACTTTAATAGAAACAAGGGTACAGTGACTTCCGGGGTGGTCCGCTGGAAGACAAAGTGAGGACTAGAAGCCATTTAATTGCCCATGTTGCAGGGAAAAGGAAAAAAGAACCCAACAGTCCTCCGTGTGAAGCTCTAACCCCTGGAAACACGGTATGTGACTGAAACAGACTTCAAACACCAAGTATAGAGCAGATCAGGAGGAGTATAAAAGCAGTCAATATAACAGGGCTAGGACACTCTATAGAGCACAACAAGTCTGGAATAAAGAATGGAAAATGTGCGTCTGGCTGACACAGAAACAGAGGAGTGCAAAGTGTGTGCTGAAGATGGCACTTGTGTAGACCGGAGGGAATATTTCTCATATTTAGCTCAATTCCTATGGAAGTTGTAGACATCCTGTACAGTGGACTGAACACAGGGATGTTTAGAGAACTTTATAAATAACATTCCGATCACCCACTGGGGAGGGATACCAGGAAAAGTTTGGATGAGGAACTGCAGGAGGAGAGATAACGGAGGCCCTTACCCAGTTTAAGAGTAGGAAGTCTCCAGGCCCTATAGGTTTCTCTTCGGAGTTCTTTACATGTGTGAAGACATGGACGGTGAAGCTAATTTGTACTATGTTGTAAGGATCAAGAGCTGAGGAAATGCTCCCATGCAATCTCTGGCAGGCGACCATTATCCGAATTCATAAAAACTGGAAAAATGAAGGTAGATCGCACCTCTTGTAGGCCACGATCATTCAAATATTGAAACAAAAATACTGGCCAATATGAAATGCGTTACTTACCTGTAACAGCAGTTATCCAGTATTGGTGTCTTTCATAGATTCACATGCCTGAATCATTCCCCGTCGTCGAGACGGGAGCCTCCGGTAAATAAAAAAGTAATGTCCATAGACATACATAGAGAGAAAGGGTCCAAGGGTCTCCCCTTAGCAGCCTTTCCTTGTCCTTATGTAAAAAGGACCAAACTGACCTAGTCAGCCAATCAGCTCCGACCTCCCTCTAGAACCTTCCTGGGAGGAGCCTCAGTCCCTCAGATTTTCGTACGCACCCAGCTAGGTTTGGCGTAATATAGTTCCGAGAGGGAGGTGAGTCCTTCCCGGGGAGGCGGGAGGGTTGCATGTGAATCTATGAAAGACACCAATACTGGATAACTGCTGTTACAGGTAACGCATTTCTTATCCAGTATTAGGGGTGTCTTTCATAGATTCACATGCCTGAATCAGAGTAGCTAGCAATCACAGTAGCACATTTGTAAAACAGAGTTGCTCTGCCGTCATAGTAGATAATGCATATAATATCATACAATAAAGAGACAGCTTAGACATAATATCATCAGAGCAATAATGTGCATACCTGGAAGGCGGGATGTAGGAAGGCTCACCTTACTGAAAGAGATGGCGAAGCACCGCCTGGCCCACTGCCGCATCCTTCTGGAGCTCGATATCCAGGCAGTAGTGTCTGGAGAAAGTATGCGGTGACTTCCAGGTCGCCGCCCTGCAGATGTCCAGGATTGGCACTCCTGCAAACAGCGCCGCTGACGTGGACATCGCCCTGGTGGAATGAGCGGTAACATGATCATTCAGAGGCCGGCCGGCCTGTTCGTGGCAGAAGGAAATCGCCGAGGAGATCCATCTGGATATGCTTTGCTTCGTGAGTGGTAGGCCCATTCTTGGCCTGCTGTATGCCACGAACAGCTGTGAGGATTTCCTTAGATCCTTAGTCTTCTCCAGGTAGAACTTCAGGCACCTCATAAGGTCCAAAGAATGCAGTGACCTTTCCGCTGCTGTGGAAGGGTTGGCGAAGAAAGACCTAAGGACCAAAGGTTCGTTGAGATGGAAGTCCGACGGTACCTTTGGAATGAACTTAGGGTTTGGTCGCAGTATCACCCTATCATGTCTGAATTGTAGATAAGGTTCTTGAATGGACAAGGCTTGCAGCTCGCTAACCCTTCTGGCCGAAGTTAGAGCGAGCAAGAGTGCAGTTTTCCATGAAAGGTGTTGAAGCGATGCCCTGTGAATGGGTTCAAACGGGTGTCGCATGAGCTGGTTGAGTACCAGGTTAAGCTGCCAGGTGGGGGGTACCTTCCGAGGCCTCGGGAAGGATCTGTATAGTCCTTTGAGGAATTGTTTGACTAGCCGACTAGACCACAGAGAAGGTCCTGTGATCGTTCTGGTGAACCTCGAGATTGCTGCCAGGTGGACTTTGATGGACGCATGCGCCAGTCCCGACTGGGCCAAATGCAGGAGGTATGGTAGTATTTGTTCTGGTGTGATGGTGAGTGGCCGTAAGCCCTGTTCCGAGCACCATATGCAGAACCTCTTCCATTTGAGACAGTAGGTCTTGTTCGTACTGTCCGCTCTTGCTTTGGCTAGCACATCCCTGCAGTCTTGTGGGATATTCAGGCCCCCGAATTCTCTGTGCTCAGGAGCCAGGCTGATAATTTGAGCGATTGGAGGTTCGGGTGTTGCACTTGCCCGTTGGACATCGTCAGTAGGGCTGGGTGTTGGTTCAGTCGGATCGGTGATTTGATGGATAGTCGAAGCAGATCCGAGAACCAGTGTTGCCTCGGCCAGGACGGGGCGATCAGGATCAGGGTGCATGGTTCCGCTTTCATTTTCCTCAGGAGCCGTGGAATCATCGGGAATGGAGGAAAGGCGTATGCAAAGACGCTGTACCATCCGATGGAGAACGCATTTCCTAGTGATCCTGGTTGGGGATGCCAACTTGCGTAGCACGGGCATTTTGCGTTCCTCCTGGTGGCAAAGAGGTCGATGTTTGGGACTCCCCAAAGAGATGTGAGTGAGGGCGCTGTCCGATAGTTCCCACTCGTGGGAGAGGGATTTTTGCCTGCTCAGGGCGTCCGCGATGGTATTGTCCCTTCCCGGCACGTATTCCGCTTTGAGTTGGATGTCGTGTAGTACCAGCCAGTTCCAGATCGTCTGTGATTCGCGTGAGAGCGAGAGTGAACGCGTACCCCCTTGTTTGTTCAAATAGTGCATCGTCGTGGTGTTGTCCGTCCTGACGAGCACTGGGGATTTCTGGATGCGGGGTAGGAAGGCTTGTAGAGCCAGAAACACTGCTCTCAGCTCCAAGAGGTTGATATGGAGCAATTGCTCTTGAGAGTCCCATTTGCCGCTGATCTGTAGGTCCTGGAGCACCGCGCCCCATCCCTCTAGGGAGGCGTCTGTTGTTATCACCAGCGGTGATGCTGGGAGGAGAAACGGTAAGCCCACCGTCAGATTGTGACGACTTGTCCACCATTGTAGAGCTTTTGAAATCTTCGGTGTGATCCGAAGGATGTCTTCGAATGAGCCAGTGCTTTGGGTCCATTGGCTCGCGAGTGCCTCCTGCAAGGGCCGCATTCTGAGCCTGCAGTGCGGTATGAGGAGTATGCAGGAAGACATCATCCCCAGGAGGGAGGAGTAAGTCCGAACTTTCAGGTGCTTTTTCTTTGCCACAGCCGTGGCCAGAGATAAGATCCTGTCTGCTCTTTCTTTTGAGGGGAAGGCCTTCGTGCAGCCTGTGTCTAACATGGCCCCTAGGAAGGTAATTTTTGTTGCGGGCACCATGCATGATTTCTTGATATTGAGCGTCAATCCCAGATTTTGAAAGAGATTGGTGCAGGCGTTGGAGGACGTGACCGCGTCCCCAGGTGAGGGTGCTTTCACCAGCCAGTCGTCTAGGTAGGGGAAGACTTGGTGGCCCAGTTGGCGCAGGAATGCCGCCACAGGCGCAAGGCATTTCGTGAATATGCGCGGTGCGGACTTGAGGCCGAACGGCAGTACTTTGAACTGATAGTGACGGTCCGCCACCTCGAATCTTAGGAACTTCCGGTGAGTTTTGAGGATAGGGATGTGGTAGTATGCGTCCTGGAGATCCAGTGACACCATAAAATCTCCTTTCTCTAGAATGCCCAGGATTTCCTGAATTGTCACCATCCTGAATGATTGGCTTCGTAGGAAGGTGTTGAGCCCCCGGAGATCCAGGATGGGTCTCCACTTGTTTTCTTTTTGTTGTACAAGAAAGAAGTGGGAGTAAAATCCTTTCCCCTTCGAGGATGCCGGAACCCTTTCGATTGCTCCTTTTTGTAGCATTGTCGAAAGTTCCTTTAGAAGCAGGCGTGGATGTTTGTGTGTCCGTCTGCGTGGAGGGGTATTGGGAGGGATGGAGGTGAACTCGAGAGAGTGGCCAAATCGAATAATTTGAAGAACCCACCGGTCCGTGGTGATGTACTGCCAATTGTGAAGGAAATGGGTCAGCTTTCCTCCAATTTGAAAGGACGGAGATGGTGTTCGGACTGGCTGGAGTAGGTGGTCACTGGCGGCCGCCAGCGCCCCTCTTGGTGTTTTTACCTCTGTAGGACGATCTTCCGAATGAAGACTGTCTGCCCTGTTGTTGCTTGTTTTGGTACTGGCCTTTTTGATTGTACGAGAATGAGGACGAGGACCTGTTTTGATATGAGCCTCGATAGGAGGATTGACCCCTGGGCTTGTTGCCCCGAAAGGACTGGTTTCTGAACTGTAGAGATCCCAGGGCCCTTGCCGTGTCTGTGTCCTTTTTAATGGCCTGTAGGGCCTCGTCGACCTGTACTCCAAACAGGTGCTGGCCGTCGAAGGGCATGTCTAGAACCTTTGCCTGAACTTCTTGGCGGAATGAAGTGGCTTTGAGCCATCCCTGTCGTCTCAGTACAGCCGCTCCCGCAAGTTGACGGAAGCCTGTCATGGCTGCGTCGATAGCACAGTCTATGAGCTCCGCTGCAGAAGATTGACCCTCCACGAGGAGCGCTTTCACCTCACCCTGGACGTCATCAGGTAGTTCCTTTATGTAAGGGGCAATGTCCTCCCATAATTGTCGATTGTAACGCCCTAGCAAGGCAATGGAGTTGGCCACCTTGATGGACATGGCCGATGTGGAAGTGAAGCGCTTGCCTATCGTGTCCAGTTTCCTGCCCTCTTTGTCCGGGGGAGCTGACAGTGGTGATGAAGGGTTGCGGGAGTTTTTCTGGGCCGCCTGCGTCACTACCGAGTCCGGTTTGGGGTGACCATTTAGACAAGCCGCTGCAGTGAGTGGTGCCCTGTATTTTTTATCAAGGCGTGGGACCACCGCTGGCACAGAAGCAGGAGTGAGCATTAGCTTCTTTCCCTGTTCCCACAAAAAGTCTATGATTGGAACAGCTTTTGCAGATTTTTGAGGCTGTTCCTTGAAGTCGTGGAGGAAACAGTCCGTTTCCGTGGATTCCACCACCATGTGGAATCTCTTCGCCGCTCTCTCCACCAGCTTGTGGAAACCCGCAATGTCCACCGGTGGGGAGTCCGCTTGGCGTGGTTGTGGTGAAGCTGGGGATGATGTAATATATTCGTCCTCATCAGCCTGGTCCGAGTGGTCTGAGTGAACCTCCTGGACCTCTCCTTCCTCCAGTTCTTCCTCTTCCTCTTCTTCGTCCGAAGAGACCACCACTTGAGGATGAACTTCCTGGTGGGGTTGATGGTGAGGATGAGGGCGTTCCGGTGCGGACACCTGAACATGCACTGGAGGTGTCTGATCTTCTTTGTCCCCTGGTGCGGGACTCTCAGGTGCTTGACCGCCTTTGCTAGGCTCCGGAAAGCGCCGCTTGTAGTCTTGCACAAGAAGTTTCAAGTCATCCACCAGGGTCGCCGGCAGGCATATCATGGGGGTGACTTCGGTGTGGACACTGGCTTGGACCGAGTGTTCCTGATATGTGAATTCGTCCGGTTCCTCATCAGTGCTTTGGCATTTTATGTGAAGGTCTGTGAGTGAAGTAGCGGGATTCAGATGGTCATCCTCTTCGGATTCCTCGCTTTGGAAAATTTCTTGAGGTGGTTGTTTTTCCACCTTGCTAGGAGACGTCGTTTCCGGGGTAATTATTGACTTGCCCTGTTTGGTAGACTGAATGGTAGAGCTTGTAGTCGTCGAGGGGGCCGTCGACAGTGGTAGCATCATGTACGGCGTCTCCACCAGCTTTGATTTTTTCCATGTTTCGTTCGTCGTCGAATCGCCCGTCGACGGTGTCTTCGTCGACGGTGTCTTCGTCGACGGTGTCTTCGTCGACGGTGTCTTCGTCGACGGTGTCTTCGTCGACGGGCTCGTCGCCGACGAGCCGGGCGTCGACGAGGTCTTCGTCGACGGAGGGGTGGACGAAGGGATCTTGGTCGTCGACGACTGCGCAGCCGTCGTCGTCATCGACGGTGCCTTCGTAGACGATTGTCTCGTCGACGAGTCTCTCGTCGACACTCTCGTCAACGACGGTTTTGACGACGATGTGCTCGTCGCTGTTGACGGCGTCGTCGACGGTGTAGTCTTCGTGGTCGACATGGTCAGGGGAATAATAGAAGAAACAGGCCTACCTGTAGATGAAGAGGAAGTAGTCATCGTCGTTGAAGCTGAGGGCGACGATGCCGATGTGGTAGACACCGTGGTTTTTACTGAGGTAGTCCTCTGGCTTTGTCTGGAGGACGGAGCAGGCATTTTGAAGGTTTTATCTTCCTTCGCCGACACTGAGGATGACGCCGATCTCGCCTCAGAAGACTTTTTGTGAGTCTTCGCTGGAGGAGTGTCTGAG
This sequence comes from Lissotriton vulgaris, assembly GCF_964263255.1. Lineage (NCBI taxonomy): Eukaryota > Metazoa > Chordata > Amphibia > Caudata > Salamandridae > Lissotriton > Lissotriton vulgaris. The sequence goes on from NC_141696.1 coordinate 1,172,517,753, forward strand.
TGGCCCGGGGAAGCGTCCCTTGGCCTCTTGCTCGAGACAGCAGAAGTTCTGGAAACGCTGCTCACAGAGGACTCTGGATTGTCCCTGTTCTTAAGCCTGTCCAGCCAGATCAGAAGGCGACCTTCTCTGTCTCTCACGGTCTTTTTGGGAAAAGACCGACAGATTGCGCATTTTTCCGAATTATGATCCGGGTAAAGGCAATACAGGCACAGGTCGTGTTTATCATCCACATGAATCCTTTTCTTGCTGCAGGAAGAGCAGGCCCTGAACAGGGCTTTCTTCCCCGAGTCAGACATGAAAAAGGCAGTATAAACACACACTTACTTCAGGGGTAGTGTGTTGAGGAAGTCCTTGAAGAGTTTTTAGGTTCAGAGAAACTTCCAAGAGAGTTTGTTGATTTTTAGAATAATCCTGAGGAGAGCTCAGGCTGGAGACTCCCTAGCACAACGTGCGGTAGAAAATCTGAGGGACTGAGGCTCCTCCCAGGAAGGTTCTAGAGGGAGGTCGGAGCTGATTGGCTGACTAGGTCAGTTTGGTCCTTTTTACATAAGGACAAGGAAAGGCTGCTAAGGGGAGACCCTTGGACCCTTTCTCTCTATGTATGTCTATGGACATTACTTTTTTATTTACCGGAGGCTCCCGTCTCGACGACGGGGAATGATTCAGGCATGTGAATCTATGAAAGACACCCCTAATACTGGATAACTTGGCAAACCACATACTGCAAGTGATTGATAATTTGATTATATCAGACCAGTCTGTTATACAGGTTCATACAGGTCCACAGGGCCCAACCTGCTGCATTTATTTGGTTGTCTGGCATGGAGAGAACGACTGCAGGACTCCACCGTGCTTCTGGCGTTAGATGTTAAGGCATTTGACTCCCTAGAGTGGCAATATCTCTTGGAACTGCTCAGTCGGCTGGGCGTTAGCCTCTCCTTTTTTGCCTGGATTCAGTTTCTATACCAGACACAACTGACTGGGTTTGGGTCAACAGTACGTTTGGCGTATAAAGTAGGGAGGGGGCTACAATCAGAGAAGCCCTTCATCCCCCCTGCTTTTTGCTTTAGCAGTGGATCCACTGGCTAATTAGCTTTTTTCTGTGATGCTCTACTCTGAAGACTACGGAGGGACTTTGATATAATCTTGCTGTATGCTGAGAACATCTTGTTTTACCTAGCGGAGCCGCTGACATCCATTCCGAGAACAGTTGAGATGTTCAAGGTTTTGGACACTTTGCGGGCATTCACATAAATGAACAAGTTACTTACCTTCGGTAACGATATATCTGTAAGAAACATTAGTTAGTGTTAGATTCCTTACCTTAGAATATCCCCAGGCGTCAGTCTGGATCCGGAAACTTTTGCGTAGCAGTACCCCTGCGCGTCGGTAGGCGTCGTCTGCAGGCGTCCCCTGCGGCTCCGCGTCCGTCGTCGGCGTTGTGCGCCGTGATGACGTCGCTGGAGTACATAGACGCCGCCTCCGCGCGCTGACGTCAGTTCTTTGCACACAGCATTTCCGCGCCAGGAGACGCAGAGCCATGAGAGAACCAACACTGGTGCCATGTAAAAACTAGGGCCCTGAAAGGGATGACCTTAACCCTAGGTATCAGTTCGCAGAACGGGGAGGATGGGTGGGTTCGGTAAGGAATCTAACACTAACTAATGTTTCTTACAGATATATCGTTACCGAAGGTAAGTAACTTGTTCATCTGAAAGAAACACGTTAGTGTTAGATTCCTTACCTTAGAATACATACCCCAGCAATACCAACCCCGGTGGCGGGTCTGCGAACCAATACAAAACTACACCAGAAAGTCCTGGAGGACAGAACGGCCAAAGAAGCCATCCCTCCGGACTTGACTGTCCAGGCAGTAGTGCCTCGCAAAGGTGTGCAGCGAGGCCCACGTAGCTGCTTGGCAAATGTCCTGCAAGGGGACTCCCCGGCCCAGGGCAGTAGTAGCCGCCGTGGCCCGAGTGGAATGGGCCCTCAGCCCAACAGGAGGCTCCTTCCGAGCCAAAGAGTAGCACGCTTTGATGCAGAGGACGACCCATCGAGAGATGGTTCGTTTACAGACCGCCCGTCCCTTCTTCGCACCCACGTAGCCAACAAACAGTTGGTCATCCACCCGGAACTGGCGTGTGCGATCCATGTAAAATGAAAGCGCACGTTTTGGGTCCAGACGATGGAGCCGCTCTTCATCCTTTGAAGGATGCGGAGGCGGGAAGAAGGAAGGGAGGGTGATGGACTGCCCGATGTGAAAGGCCGAAACAACCTTGGGCAGGAAAGAAGGTCTAGTCCTCAGAACCACCTTGTCAGGATGAATGGACAGGAAAGGGGGTTGGACAGAAAGAGCCTGGAGCTCACTCACCCTCCTGGCAGAGGTGATGGCAACCAGGAAAGCCGTCTTTAAAGTCAGGAGACGGAGAGGACAAGAATGAAGGGGCTCAAAGGGAGCACACATCAGGAAAGTCAGAACCAGGTTCAAATCCCACTGAGGCATCACAAACGGAACAGGTGGAAACATGTGAGTGATGCCCTTCAAGAATCGAGTTACAATCGGGGATTTGAACAAAGAAGGCTGATCAGGAAGCCTCAAGAAGGCTGAAAGGGCAGAAAGGTAGCCCTTGATAGTGCCCAGAGCAGAGCCCTGCTGGGCAAGAGAAAGAAGAAACAGAAGAACCTCCGAAAGAGGGGCAGAAAGAGGGTCCACAGCCTTTGCTGTGCACCATGCCACAAATCTGTTCCACCGACAGGCGTATACCGACTTAGTGGAGGGACGCCTGGCTGCCAGAATAACATCACAGACTTCAGGAGGCAAGTCAAATGGCCTCAACTGCCGCCGCTCAATCTCCAAGCATGGAGGTGGAGACTGGACAGGTTCGGGTGGAGGACCGTCCCCTGCTGCTGCGACAGAAGGTCCTCCTGAAGGGGCAGGCGGATCGGGGGACCGACTGACATGCTGAGTAGCTCGGGATACCAGTACCTTCGAGCCCAGTCCGGAGCCACAAGGATAACTTGGGCCCGGTCGCGCCTGATCTTCAGCACTCTGGGCAGAAGTGGTATAGGCGGAAAGGCGTATAACAGACCGCAACTCCACTCGCGCCGAAAGGCGTCGCCGTGCGAGTGCCGTCTTGGAAACTCCAACGCGCAGAACTGATGACATTGCGCGTTCTCTTCTGTGGCGAATAGATCTAACCAAGGCTCTCCCCATTGCAGAAAGATGCCTTGCGCCACGTCCGAGTTCAGACGCCATTCGTGATCCATCGAGCACCGACGGCTGAGTTCGTCCGCCCTGGCGTTCAGAGAACCTGCCAGGTGTTGAACCGTCAGAGTCACGCCCTGACGTTCCAGCCATTGCCAGAGGCGCAGAGCCTCCTGGCAAAGGGTCCACGACCCCACTCCGCCCTGTTTGTTGCAGTACCACATGGCGGTGGTGTTGTCGGTGAACACCTGCACTACACTCCCGTTGACAAAGGGGAGGAATGCCTTCAGTGCCAGACGAATCGCCCGCAGCTCCAACAGATTGATATGGAGCCGGGACTCCGCCGGAGACCAGATGCCTCTGATCTCTGCCTCTCCCAAGTGGCCACCCCAGCCCTGGAGGGACGCGTCCGTCACGACAACGTGCTCCGGTTGGGGAAGGGAGAGGGACTTGCCCCTGACCCAATCGCGGTCCGTAAGCCACCACTGCAGTTGTCTCGCAGTGCCCTCCGAGATCAAGACGTGGTCGGACAAGTTGCCCTGATGCTGGGCCCACTGAAACTTCAGGTCCCACTGCAGAGCCCGCATCCGCCACCTGGCGTGATGCACCAGAAGGATGCAGGAAGCCATCAGTCCCAGCAGCCGCAGCGTCAACCTGACCAAGACTCGGGATAGCGGCTGAAAGATGGGAATCAAAGCCTGAATATCCCGAACCCGCCGTTCCAGAGGATAAACCCGAAACTGCGCCGAGTCCAGAACCGCTCCGATGAAAAGGAGCTTTTGAGAGGGACACAGGTGTGATTTCGGCACGTAGATGGAGAACCCCAGGTCGTGCAAGAGGTCTGCCGTCATCTGAAGGTGGTGGACGACTGTTTGGGGCGAGCCCGCCTTCAACAACCAATCGTCTAGGTAGGGGAAGACTGAAACCCCCAACCTGCGCAGATGGGCTGCGACCACCGCCATCACCTTCGTGAACACCCGTGGGGCGCTGGTAAGGCCGAAGGGGAGCACGATAAACTGAAAGTGCTCCAGGCCTACCGTGAACCGCAGGTAACGCCGGTGGGCCGGCAGGACGGGGATGTGGAAATAGGCGTCCTGCAAGTCCAACGCTACCATCCAGTCTTGTGGGTCTAGAGCAGCCAAGACCTGAGCTAACGTCAACATCTTGAACTTCTCCTTCCGGAGGAAGCCGTTGACGTTCCTTAGATCCAAGATAGGACGTAGGCCCCCCTTGTCCTTCTTGGGCACCAGAAAGTAGTGGGAATAGCAACCACGCCCTACTTCTGGCCCAGGAACGCGCTCGATGGCCCCCTTGGCCAAGAGGGCCGTAACTTCCTCCTGCAGAAGTGTCAAGTGGTCCCCCGACACACGGTGGTTCTGCGGTGGCATGGCTGGAGGAGAGGTCTCGAAGGGGAGGGAGTAGCCCCTTCGGACGATTTGCAGCACCCACCTGTCCGAAGTGATGGTGCGCCAGTGAGCGTGGTGATGGCGAACCCTGCCACCCACTGGCGTCACATGGGGCCGAAAGCACGGACTAGGAGGATTTTGGGGTAGATGCTGCGGGGGAAGGTGTGGTCTGACCCCGCCGTTGTCCCCGACCGCCACCACGGCGGTTTCCACGGCCGCCACCGCGTTGGAAGGATTGTTGCGGCGCGTGGCTGGCAGCACGTGTGGGGGCGCCCCTTCCTTGGCCACGAAAGGGACGAAACGAACCCGGTTGCTGACGCTGGGTCGAGAGACCCAAGGACTTGGCCGTGACCCTGGAGTCCTTGAAGCGTTCCAGCGCGTGGTCCGCTTTGTCACCGAACAGGTGACAGCCATCAAACGGCATGTCCATTAGGGTATTTTGGACATCAGCCGAAAAATTGGCGGATCTCAGCCAGGCGTGGCGACGAATCGCCACCGTCGTAGACATAGCTCTGCCCAGCGAGTCGGTCGTATCAAGACCACACCGAATTGAATATTTCGCTGCATCTCGGCCCTCAGCCACAGCCTGACCGAGCTTTGCCCGCACCTCCATGGGGCATTCTGGCAGCAGCTCCGCGACCGTATCCCACACAGAGTGGGTGTAGCGGCCCAAGAGGCAGGCGGTGTTGCAAGACCGCCGGCCCAAACTAATGGACGAGAAGACCTTTTTGCCAAACTGGTCATACCTCTTGGATTCCCGGTCGGGCGGGGCCGACGGGAATGCGGATTGGGAGGTCGAGGCCTGGATCACCAGACTCTCAGGAGTGGGGTGGGTAGACAGGTACTTGGGGTCGTCCGGACAAGGACGGTGGCGCCTGGCCACGTTCCGATCAACAGGCGCACCTGAAGCGGGCCTGGACCACGTGCCCAACAGAACGTCAGACAAGGCTTCATTAAACGGCAGCAGTGGCTCCAGTGGGCATGACTGCGGTTTGAAGACCTCGGTGAGGATGTTAGGCCTCACGGCCGCGACGGGGAGCTCAAGGTTTAAGGCCTTGGCAGCCCTCATCAGCACCACAGAATAGGCAGCTCCCTCCACCGATGCCACGGAAGGAGGAGAGATCAAACCAGGGTTAGGAGAGTCGTCCAAACCACTGGCATCCCCCAAGTCACCTGTCCAGTCCGGGTCATACTGGCACTCGCGAGCCAGAGGGTCCTCGGACCCCTCCCAACCTTCACCGTACTCCTCATCCTCTCCGTATTCGGAGTCAATGATGAAGACCGGCTCCTCGGGGTTCATGGGCCCCATCGGCGCCGGGACCGGCGTCGAGCGACGCCCGTCCGGCGCCGGAGAAGGTAAGCGGAGAACCGGCGCCGCGCGGGGGCGGCGTCGGGGGTAACCCCGATGGCAACGGCGCCGGGGAGGCCGGAAGACCAGCCGGCGCCGATCCCGAAGGCCCCTGCGGCGCCGGAGCCGTCGGCGGCGCCGGGGCCGGAGCACCCGACGGCGCCGAGGCAGGGACACCCGAACCGCCAGGGCCCCCAGACGGTAGCACTGGGCCCGAAGGCGCCGTAGGCCCCGTCGGAGAAGCGAGCGCCCTCATGGCCATGAGGAACGCCTCGATCTCCTCAGGCGTCGCGCCATGCCCAGGGACCGGAGGGTATGAGGCAGGCCGCGCCGGCGACTCTCGCGGAGCCGCGGGGTTGGGGTCACCCGAGCCCCCGGCCGCATCGCGCGAGCGTCGGGGGGGAGTCGGGGGTACGATGACGACGCCCCGACTTCTTGTGCTTCCTACCTGACGAGCCTGACGAGTGGTGTCGACTTCCGGAGCGCCCGGCGCGGCTCCGCGACCGCTCCCTCGAACGCTCTCTCGACCTCCGGCCGGACCGGGACCGCTCCCGGTCCCGACGTGGGGCCGACACCCGGAGCTCCAGTAGCTTGCGGGACCGCTCCCGCCTAGCCTTGTTGGTAAGGGCCCGGCAATCGACGCAGGAGTCCACGTCGTGGTCGGGGCCCAGACACCGGAGGCAGAGGCGGTGATGGTCTGTGACCGACATCGTGCGCTCACAGTCATCGCAATTCTTAAACCCAGGCATCCTATCAGGCACAAAAGAGAAAAAACAATCGAAAAACTTGGTCAAAGACCGGAGTACTGCTCTTCAGATCTGCGTCCACTGGCGCGGAAAAAAGAAGAACTGACGTCAGCGCGCGGAGGCGGCGTCTATGTACTCCAGCGACGTCATCACGGCGCACGACGCCGACGACGGACGCGGAGCCGCAGGGGACGCCTGCAGACGACGCCTACCGACGCGCAGGGGTACTGCTACGCAAAAGTTTCCGGATCCAGACTGACGCCTGGGGATATTCTAAGGTAAGGAATCTAACACTAACGTGTTTCTTTCAGATTGAACAAAATGCCCTTCATCTGGGAGGAGAAAGGCTTTAAGCACTAGGAAATGTATGTTTACCACTGATCCAAAGTTGTTCCATGAACACAATCTGGAGCGATACTGGTAGCATTTAAACAAGACGTGGGGCAATGGTGCAGGGTTCCCTTATCACTGTTGGGGAGAGAGGCACTCTATGAAATGATATACCATGCAAAGTTCTTCAATAGAAGCTGCAGTATTCCCATTTTGAAGCAGACCGCCTATTCACAGAGGAGGAGGCTGAAGTTAGGTTGTTGTTGTGGTGTGGAGGGACAGTGAAGATAGCTATATCCACTATTACTTGGTAAAAGTACCAGGGGGGTATTGCTCTCCCGAACCTGCGCCTCGATTACTGGACAATGCATTTGCTGATAGTTAACAACCAGGCATTTGCAGGCCGACGCAAACCATCCCTAATAGCGAAGAGAAGGGGAATGGATCCATAGGTTATCTAAGGTACTTATATACAGAGAACAGCCTGTAACCATCTTAATCCCAACCATAATGGCGATAAGGACATGGAAGAAAATCTGAAAAGTATGCAAGATCCCTTTTTAAAACACTATTGTGGGACACAGCAGCGTCAGAGGGACTGCGACAGATAGAAGGCCATGGGAAATGTGGCATGCTACATATCCCCAATCTAGGGGACACCTGGGCTGAAGGGGAGTTAATGTCCTTTGCAGCATTGCAAAAGCAATATCAGCTGGCTGGTAGCCAGTTCTTACAATACCTCCAGCTTCGAGAAATGTTGTTAAATGAAATAGGCATGGAATGTAGGGCCCTGGGTGTCCCCCCGATTAAACATGCAGTGACCCACATTTACACCACACATTGCTTATCAACAGTCAACCCCCATTAAAGGCTCAGAGAAATGGGAGCAGAATCTGGGCAGTCTGTATGACTAAGACTGGTGGGTTACCTTCAGGTATCCCAGTAAGGTCGCAATCTGTGCAAGCTTCCCACTGATCCAGCTGAAATTGTTCCACAGATCCTACTATAACAGGATCCAGCTGTTTCCATGGGAAGAATACCTACAGATAGATGTTTGAGATGTGTTAAGCTAATGCACATAGTCAGGGACTACCTGGGTGTCCCTCAGGTCTAGAAGAGGATAAATCACAAACTCACTGGTGATGTGAGAGTCCATTATACTTACCTCCCCTCTAATGATGCCAAGCATATGCAGAGACTTATCCCTCAATCAGTATAACCTCCTCCTGTGCAATATGGCACTGGTGGTTGCCAGTCATGTGGTGTGTTGCTTGAAAGGGCTAGCCGACAGCAAGACAGAGGGTAGACAATATGGACTGGTGTCAGAAAGCTGAAGAACTAATACAAAGCAAGAGGAAGCCCACAAAGTCATCAAGGTGTTGGGACCTTGGCGAAAGGTGGAGAATGGCTGAACTGCGGCATAGCAATCCCGGGTGCCAGCAGGTACAGTGGAGTCACCCTGGATGGATAAGGCATAGAAGGGTAAACTCAGGGACGAAATACAGAATGGGTGCTGGGGGAAGGGTTGTGGTTTAGTCTGATCTGAACCGGATACCCTAACATCCCCGAAGAGACAGCTGTAATAGTTTCAACACTGTTATAAGACAATATGCATAATAAAACAATTTTTAAAAAGTGTGCTTCATGTGTGCTTTCATAACTACTGAATGTGTACAGTTCATTTATAGGTATTTAACATTAGGTTTTGTATTACAAAATATGGCATTCTACAGCCTTTCCATTCACTCTCTGTACCCCAGCAAGACTGTCATATAATTTATTTTCCTTTCCTTTCTCTTACTGGAAAGTGAGAGGGGTTTATACACACCATGTTAAAAAAAATAAGCAGTTATCTGTCAGAACACATAGCCTGACATCTAACCTTTGTCTTTGAAGCACACAAAATTTGACAAGATACAGAATTTTAAGGCATCTTTATGCATTGCTTGAATTTTCATGACCCACCAAAAATCAGCTCCCACAGTTTGGGAAATACTGGTTTAGCAGATACATTTCTGCAGTACAACAAAAAGTAACTGATTAATATAAAAAAACAAGTTTTGTTTTCCTAAAAAGTAAAGTAATTTTAAAATCATTAACTATGATCTTCCTTATAAACTTAACTACAAAAATGTAGGCCAATCATTACTGTGGTAAAATGTTCATGCGTATCAAACCAAGTGTGCAATTTACCAGTATTTTGGTACATGCAATAAAAGTCGCCACTATTAACACTTTATAAAAGTAATTTTACCTAAATAAGGGAGACCAAATTTTAATTAAAACTTTCAACAACAACTGTAATTCAGGAAAAAGTGTGATTTTGTGTCAAACAATTTATTATTACAGACCAGCCTTCTAGTAACATTTCTAAAAATATTTACCTGCCAGCAAGTGTGGGGCGCTTTCCTTTCAAGGATATATTGCGTTAGTGGTGAAGGTTCCAACTCATACTTGTCAAAAGGAAGTTTGTCAATTACCATTGGCTCACAGTCAGTGCAAGAAAACTTCACTATAGGATGCGATGTACGTGGTGGCTAAACAAAAAAGTACTCTTATGACAACATAAACATGACATCAAATATTCAAACCATATATAAAATTCTGAACAATACAAATATTACATACAGTATTCACTATTAATAGCTGTTTATAATAAAAGCAAATGAGCCAACTAAGGAAATGGAAAGAGACTAGTTACTTACCTGTAACAATAGTTTTGAACCTTGAGGAAAGTTGCTGCTTCTTAAGCTATGCATCATCTTCATAGCTGTTTAGATCGAGAATAGTTATTTGCATCTGAAATTAAAAATAATTCATGTAGACTCTGGACATGCTGAACAAGACTTGTTTAGATGTAGAAAAAAAAACCAAAAAAAAAAACCAGCCATGCCACAATATTAAAGATCATCTTTTGATTATTTTTATATTAAGAGCAGCCTCCTTCAACAACTCTTATGTTTGCACGGAACAAGTCATGTTTATAGGAGGTTGGGTAGGTTATGCATGAACCAAACAGCAAAACTATTTCTACAAGAAAAATGTGTTGCTTTTACAACACAAGTCGGTCTATCAACATGCTGAGCACAACATGTCTTTGGGAGCTTCTGTGGGCTTCAGGCAGGTTAAAGGGTGAAGCAGTCTTGAATACTTTCCGTGGTTAAATTGAGAAGGTGCTTGGCAGTGGGGGCCACAGGTACTCATTTTTGGGGCCAGGCACTTATTTTTCATCGCAAACACAATAGGTTGATGAACGGAGAAAACTTTTCAGACACTTGCCCCCAGTCACTATAAGATCTGGGTTAAATCTATCATCACGTCGCCACCCCAGTTCAGACCCAGTCATATGCAAATCAGTCTTGACCTTGTGCCTCATGGGAACAGTCCAGCCTCAACTGCCAAGCCAGATCTTCCCTGGACCAGAAACAAGCATTCTGGGGCCAGTTTCATAACGCTCTTCATCAGCCAGGCTAGCTTGAATCCAGTGGCAAAATTAGCAAGGGACCCACATCTGAGCATGCTCTGCCAACTTATGGCAAACAAAGCAAACACAAGGAGATGATGGACGGAGAACAGAAACTTTCCAGATACTCGCCCCTAGCCACTATTGATCTGAGTTAAATCCATCATCGTTCTTTAGCTGGCTTCGCCACCCCAGCTCATACCTAACCTGGCATGGCAGTTCAGGCAGGACTTTTACCATAAAGAACAGGGTCAAGACTGATTTGCACGTGGCTGGGTCTGAACTGGGGTGGCGACATGAGCTAAAGAACGATGATGGATTCAACCCAGATCTATGACGGGGGTAAGTGTCCGAAAAGTATCAGTGCTGCATCCAGCTCCTTGTGTTCGACTTACTTTTCATCATCATTTACCAAGAGAGTGGAGAAACACAGAACAGGGTAATGAAAGATAAAAAACGTATCAAAGGGAGAGAGCAGAAACCTGCAAGAGTGAGGAAGTGGCAGGGAATATCTGCTAGTGGATTAAAGCGCTATGGGGTGGATTCAAGACAATACAGGCATGGTATTTGGAACACCGGTATTTAGTAGCGCAGACAGTGGGCATCTGACCAGAGCTTTGGTCACCAGCATTCATTCTTTTACAAATCAGGCACTAAATAATTTTAACATAAAGACAAACCATTGTTGCAGCCTGCCTTGATTTTGAATGAAAGAAATACTGTTACAATACCACGAAGGAGCTTGACGTAAGTGGTCTTAAGTTCTACTGCACCATCAACAAAATATTTCTCCTAAAATGTGCATTAAGTGCTTTAAGAAACATTGTATTTTCTCTACTCGCTGAACACTTGCCGCTTATAATTTGAAGTTAATTAGAACATGACCGATAATGGTCTGTTTTCCTGAAATCTCCTTCTAAATAATCGGAGTGTCTATTTCTAATATAGAATGTTTATTTATTTTCTTCTCCTGGTGGTGTATATTTAAAGAAAACTTACAATATTTATTTAAAATAATCACCCAAAAAGTGTTTTAAAAGTTTAGGTGTTACTTTAATACTACGGTCTCATCAAAACCACAATTTCTCTTCTACAGATAATAAATGCATCTTACGTGCTGAAGTGAAAGACAATAAAAATCAAAACTTCATGTGGAGAAAACATTCAACTAAATTCAGGCATATTTCCTTCTTCACCTGCACCCCAGATTTTATTTTCCAGATCTATTTTAGATAAGAACAGTAATCTATTCCGTAAGGCAGTCACCTTTATTTGTTCGGCCGGCATCTCCAATGAACACAAAATGGCCAAGTAACACACTGCCTGCTCTAGCAATTCTTACCGTCTGCATGGATAGTGGCCTTCATGCTCAAACTGGGCTTTTGGGAGGAGCATGATTAACACTGTCCAGTTACAATCAAAATTCAAGACAAATCTATTTAAATGAATTCATCTGTTGAAGTTGAGGAAATGGAGTAAAATTGATCAGTCATGAAAGGACTGAATAGAGGTCAAAGATGGTGATGCATATCAGAAGCAGACTGCTGCAAATCATAAGAACCTAAGATGGGTAGGTGTTTGCCGGCTTACACAGAACAGAGAAAAGCAAGAGGAGATTGTGGCAGGGTAGGTCTGATATTAACTAACAATAAGTGAAGTAGTCCAAGATAAAGTGAGGACACATTAGAAGAACACTTCCCAATTCTAAATAGTTTCTAGCACCTAGAGTAACCAATCTAAATCTTCCTGAAGTGGACAATCAATTCAAATATATGATGGTGGAAAATTAGGTAGAAGTGAACTGAGCTTAACTTCCTCTGTGGAGGTTTAAATGACCATTATTTTCACATTAAAGACCGCTATCTGCAAAGGATGATCAGTAATCTTAGTAACCGGTATCCTCAATGTTGTCAGCTCAGCCCTTCCCCTTGCCCAGACCCCCATTAATGTTGGATCCAATCTTCAACATACCTGGTAGGAGAAACTTTCAAGTGAAAGATATGTCATACCAACAAATATAGTTGATGGCCATTTTGAGCAACTGATCAACAGAATGCAGGGAAGGATAAACAATGAGCAACACTGGGAAACCGGTTCAAATTTTAATTCAACTAATACTTGAAGAAAAAAAAAAAAGAAAATGAATTTAAAAAACACAACCACCGGTATACTGATGTATATGGATATTGATGTAATGTATCTTGATATTTATATTGATGTAGTAAACTTACCAAGCTTATATATTCTACGAATGCACATTTTCAGATGCATTATACCAGTGATAAAAAAAGTTAATGTATACATCTAGCTACTTTGAGGTGCTTGTGAGATATAGTTAACATATTGCAAGAAAGTGTGGCAAACTGTTTCAGATGGCCCAACTGTGTGAGCCTTACCAGCTCAGGAGGCTAAGAATACACTGCAGAACAGGAGGAAAATCATGACTGACTATTACTCATTGTCAGGAGGCTCTTTTTACTTTTTCAGTCTGTAAAAAGGCCTGCAACCTAGTAATAAAGACCAGACAGCTTCAAATGCTATTAAATTCAGAGCTTTACATAACTGAACATGATGGCACCACACATCTTTTCATGTCTAACACATATCGCAACCCTTATCCCTAGGTGTAGGAGTGATTAGTCGCAATGTTCTAAAGAGTAGCCAAGAACAAGTTAATTCTTTTCAGTAACCTGCTTCTTTTTTAAAAACACCCAGGCACCAGAACGCATAGGCACATTTTCCAATAATGCTGCCATGTGGTAGGTAGTGCTGCATGGCTCTGCAATGACTCCCCACCACCCTAAAAGTGACAGTAGTGCGATTCATATAAGCGCTGCCCTGCATTGACATCGGTTCCTTTATCATTCTCCTTTCATGGCCTCAGATATTGAGCCCTTCAAACAAATTGTCGAGAGTGTGCTCAGCTCTAATGTGAGACCTATTATGATGCTCAGGAGTCCACTCCACAGAATGGGGGAGGAAAGAGAGCTGTGATAAATCTGTGGTTAGATAAGAGTATCCAAGAGAAATAGCATTACTGAAGGTAAATAACATGTTCGTTCCATGGATACTTTTAATCACAGATTACTAACCTTTTGATTAGATACCATAGCAGTGCCTCTAACGTAGAGGGTTTGAAAAGTGGACTCAAAAACACAAATCCTTCAGGAATGAGCAGTCAAAATGGACTTCCTGCTTGAACCAACCGCCAACACAGTAGTTCTTTTTGGACATGTGCACCAGTGCCAACGTTGTAGACTGGTAGATGTTTAATGCAATATTCTCCCACCAATACAGTCCTAGCAGTTTTGGCTCTGGTGGAATGAGCTTTCAGGCCTTCAGATGTTTGCTTCTTGGCCAGTTCACATCAGATTGTGCTGCGAAGCACTGTACACCTTGACATGGTCCCATTTTACTTTGCCTTTGCTTTCTTTGCGCAAGACAACATTACAAAAAGTTGGTCATCCATACAATGGCCTTTTGTGCATCAATTCAGAAACTTAGCCCTCTTACGGTTACGCCAAAGGAGCCTCATTATTTGCAGGGTGAGGTAGAGCAAAAAACATTGATAGAGTACTATTTTGGTCAAAGTGAAAACACATTGTACTGAGAGGATACAAATGATGAAGATAGTCTTGAGCGTCACAATAAGTACCTGTGCATTGGCTCAAAGGAAGTGCACAAGAGAAATGTTTAAGGCTCGATTTAAACACGTTTTGACGTGAATGGTTTCAGAGGAGACATGCGAGTCAGACCTTTCATATATTGCATCGCAACTGGCGATCTGAATAGAGAGGGTTGGTCAGGTAAACACAAAAAAGACTAAAAGGGCTGACAAATAACCCATTAATGTGCCCTCTGCAAGACCTTGTTGGGTGTACAAAAGCATAAACATTAACACAACCGAAATCTTGGCCTGCAGAGCAGAAGTCTGTCAAGCACAAGGCAACACATTGCTTCCAGTGTAAATTGACCCTGTGGAAGTGCATCTAGTTAGTTGGCAAGTCTAATGCATCTCATTGCTGCCTCTTTCTCCACACATGGAGGTGACGCTTGGTTGCACGCTCTGCCCTGAAACAGACAGGAGGTCCTCCTGAATTGGTAGCCGGATCAGCGGGTAAATACAAAAAAACTCTGGGTTCCAGACTCTCATGGCCTAGTCCAGGGTGATTAAGAGAATTTGGGTCCAGTCCATCTTGATTTTCCTCAAGGCTTGTGGCCGAAGAGGTAGAGACAGAAATGCATACAGAAGCCCTGTGTCTCATCTCAGAGTGAATGAATCTTCTAGTGAATGCTCAGGATTAAACTTCTCCAAATGCACTGAAGTTTTCATACTTTGTGTCCGACAGTGGCAAATCGATTAAATCCAGGGCATACCTCACTGGATGAAGATACCCTGCACCACCACTAGAAGGAGATAGAGCACTGCTTGCGGACCTCAAGTGCTATCTGTTGCAACAATGAAATCTCAATGAGGTAGAGAGAGTGGGATACTGCAAGTCAGGTTAGTTCTAGTCAACCAGAATAGCAGATGCAGACACATCTCCTGAAAGATCTGAAAGGAATAGGAGGCAGCCATGATGCTGTGCTCACTAGGATCTGAGGCTGTACTGCAGGGTACACATATGCCATTTGGTGTTCGGGATGAAGTGCATGCACAAGGACAGGGATCCAAGCAGCCTCAGAGCCATTCTCTATTTCTGTGTCAGTTTGAATTGTTTAAATTCATCAACATAAAAAACATTAATAGAACAATGGTAAAATATTGATGATAATACATGAATGTAAAATAAAAGCCTTGTGCAAAAATAGCACAGCAGATTTTAAAAACAATTTTAGCAGTTGATAATCAATTTGTCAAAAAGTAATCAGTGCAAAATTAGGGATTATGCTGAGGAAGAAGTGCAATTGTTTACGAGAAGCATAAATGGAAAGCAAATATTCTTTGGGACAATAACGTCTTGAGGTTTTAAAAACAAGCAGCAGCTAGTAATACATTTATCAGACAAAAATGGGTCAGTGCAAGCTTAATACATACAGGGGCAGAAAATGCCATTTCCTAATCAATGCTCAAGTAATATTGATCTTTTATACACATTTGATTGAAGGAATTTAGTCACAGCAAGCACCACATTGTTTTTGGGGTCTGTTTTACAAATCTTTGCTGCTTCCCATTAATGTCCAAGTCCCAGAGATAAGCAGAGAGTTCTAATCCACTTTAATTGCTCCAGCCTATACGCAGAGCGGAAAAAGAAAACATGCTCAACACTTTCACTATTAGGAGTACATCATGAGGGATTTGTCATGCTCGGAGATTGGTTCGGACCAATTTTTCGTGAAAGATGCTAAAGGAAGAGCACCTAACCCGAGTTGTATATACAATTTTCTAAGGTGCAGGCATTGCAGGTAATTAAAAAAACTTCTCAATGTTTAACCCCTTCGATGCGCATGACGAGCTGAGCTCGTCATGAGGCACGGTTGAGCTGTGCTCATGACGAGCTGAGCTCGTCATGAACAATGGGAATAACTCGGGACCCAGCACAGGAGGGGAAAACCATAAGCAGCGATGGTGTTAAAGAAACCTTAAATTTTAAGAAAATGCAGTTAAACTCCCCAGGGAGGATGAGTTCACACTTGAGCTAAGCTTGGAACCAAAAGTAGTTCTTCACAATGAGAGGCGCATTACACAGCATAAAGTTTCAGTTAAACCAAACGTCTTCCAGTCCAAGATTGGTAAGAGACTTGGATGTACTTCACCCTTTGGATTTCTAACACATGCTGTCTAATAATATCTTGAAGTTCTGCTCGAAAAAGCACAAGCTCTTCAATGGGCTAAACTCTAACCCAGTACAAAAATGGTTTTATGACAGCGCTAGTCTAATGATCGCAGGGCTAGATCCATCCCAAGGGAAGCAAAGGAGTACTTAGTGACAGCTTCAATATTTGTCTTATAAAAGAAATCCTGGAAGGTGCAAGGTCTTAATCATTGCTATGATCCCAGAGTTCAGCTCCTTAGTTTGCTGCACTAATAGCCTGGGCTCTACAAAACTCCATTACGGAGGAGAGTGGGTAAATTATGAAACCTTTAAAATAAATTGGCTATTGCACATGCCCAATGTTTAACAAAAACTTACTCTTTCCGATTTGGTCACCCCATGTGTCCGACTGATATAACGTAATACCCAGATAATCGTAATCCTCAACTCTTTCCATATTATATGATCCTATGCATAATTTGCACCTACATGGCCTTCTGGTATCAAATACTATTAGTTGGTCTTTTTGGTGTTAATTTCTAGATCATTTATACTGCAGAACAGGCCAAACTGCTCTATTAGAGCCAGGGGGCCTTTCTGAGTTACAGAGATTAACAGAGCATCATCATCAAAAAGGAATGCCAGAACCTTTAGGTCTGCCAAAGTGGGAGAATCACTAGCATTTGAATAAATATTTATGAAAGCCATTGATAAACAAGAGAAATAGTGTAGGGGTTAGCACACAGCTTTGGCGGACCTCTGTTAACTCATCTTCTCCATGACATCCCCATTGGCGCCACTGTAGACTCGGGTATAGTTATCTGAGTGTAGGCGTTTGATGATGGGTAACATTTCAAAAGGAATACCCAAGTCTGCAATGGTTTGCTATAATTTAGCCCAAGGGACCATATCAAACACAGCCCGCAGAGCTACAAAGGCTACATACAAACTGCCCTTCCCAGAGTCACTGTGTTCCACCTAAATAAGTATTTAAAAAAAGGGCTGTTCGAATGTGCTTAGTTTGTATCTAAAGCCTGCTTGAAATTGGCTTAAGATAAGATCTTCCGACATCCACTTATTAAGTTTGTAATTTTTTTTTTTTTTACACATTTCTTTTTTGAAGGTGATCAATAAGACTAATTGGGCGATAGTTACCTGGTACATTATGGGACCCTTTCTTAAGGAATAGGCACAATCTCTGCTAACAGCCATGATTCTGGGATTGGGCCTCCCTGCAGGATTTCACTGCATAGTGTATTAATGTATCAGAGCCATTCTCACAGAAACCCACAACTGAGCCTGAAAATCGAGATCATATTCAAAATATCCTAAACTGACTGGTAATTTGAGTAACAAACACATTAATTACCTTTGGTAATTCTTTCTAGCTGCAGATCCCTCGCCTTTTTTGAAAATTCACCAGGCGTCAGACTGAATCTCGAAACAATTCAGCAGTACCTGCTTCCGTCTATGCACCGACACCGTTCTGCTCGGGAAAGGACGCGAGGGCCCTTTATGGGTGCCACTCCTGTGCACTGACACCAGTTGCTTTGGAGACTATCCACATCTTTAGATGCTGAGCACCACAAGCAGAATTTGTTAGTGTGCAGATTCCTAGACACAGAATCTTATTGATGGATAGAGTCCGATCACAGAACAGGGAGGATGGGAAGGCCGATGAGGAATTTTCAGCAAAATAGAGTCTCCAAAAGAAAGAGCAGTACCGAAGGTGAGTGATTTGCTCTTTGTTAGCGAGGAATCTGTGGCTAGATCTCTTTCTAAATAGATACACAAGCAATACCTATTTAGAGGAGGGTCTGTGAATGCACTCAAACCACAAAGTTTTGCAGGATCAAGCAGGCAAAAAAAAAATGGCTCTCCAGGCGTACCAGACTGTCCAGGCAACAATGCTTCGTGCACATAGCAGTCTGGCAGAAGTCTAAGCAAAAGACACACAAATGATGGATGGAATGCAGAGAAAATCAAACATTCACCTCAGTCAACAGATCTGAGTTAACTCCATCGATCTTTTGCTCACCATGCCACCACAGTTTAGACCAAGCAATATGCAAATCAGTCTTGATCCTGTTCCTCAAGTGAACATTCCAGCCCGAACTGCAAGCCAGGTCCTCCCTGGACCAGAAACAAGCATTCCTGGTACCGTTTTTAGGGTATCATAATCCAGGCTAGCTTGAATCCAGTGGCACGGGACCCACGTCTGGGCATACCCAGCGCACTTAGAGCGAGAAAGCAAGAGAGACACAAAAGATGGACAGAAGAGACAGGAAGAGGACTTGGCCTAAGGCTAGGGCAGCCAACCTCGAATCTGGGGAACTGAGTTCGAGTCTCGGCAATGATGCTGAACATCCAGTGATTATGACAAAATCACTTAATCTCCCAGTGCCTAACAAAAATGAATGTGGCCTCATGTAATGCAACGGGTGCTATAGAAAGTTCTCAGATTCCAGTTTCAGGTCAAGTTTGCGCTATATAAAACTGTAAAAAAAAAAAATGCTAAGCAAAACAAACACTCGTCTGCTAAAAACAGGGACTTCATGTGCCAATGCAGTGGTAGCAGCTTTGGCCCGGAGCACGCAGTTCTTCTGGAGACTGCTTTTGGCCAATGCGTAGCAGTTCTTAATGTGGAGCACAATCCAGAGGGAGATTGCCATCTTCGGCACTTTCTTGCATTTTTTCGCCCCAGAAAACCCCACAAAGATCTGATCCACCCAGTGGTCTTTGGTGCTATCCATGTAGTAGCTCAGCACTCTTGGGTCCAAGTAATTACGTCTCTCCTCCTCCTTAGAGGGGTGAGGTAGAACATAGAACACCAGTAGGGTGCTGGTTTGACTGACGAGGAATCACATGGTTCAGATGGAAGGATGCCTTTGTCTACAGAACCAGTTTGTCTGGGAAGAATGAGGTGCATTGTGGAGTGACACAAACAGGCTAAAGCTCACACACAGGTACTGCAGTGGTGATGGCAACGAGGAACAGTCTTGATAGTAAGGAGCCGCAAAGACGAGCTGCGAAGCGGCTTGAAAGGGGTGCACCTCAGATAAGTCCATAATCGCATCACAACTGGTGACAAAAATAATGGCTGATCTGGCAAATGTAAAAAGGCAGAAAAGGATAACGGATAGCCCTTACCTGTGCACAAAGCAAAGCCTTCCCAGTCAAGAAACAACAACTAACAGAACATTGAATAACTCACCCTGGAGAGGTCAATTTGGCATGTGCCGCTCCAAGCCACAAATTTGTCCCAAAGACAGGCATAACCAGTTTTCGTTGATGGATGATTGGCTGCCAGGATGATATCAACCGCCTCTGGAGGAAGGTTCAAGATAATCAGATGTCGCTGTGAGGAAAATTGAATTTTATATGGCCAAGTATGTTCCCTATCGTGTACCCCAACGTTCCATGTATGTGCATGACATCCATGCATTTTCCCTCCATGGCCGAAAATGAAGACGCATTTGCATCCAACGTTAACATGTCATCTACCAAGTCCCCAATGAAAGCAACATTAATTTGGTTCTTAGACCCATGTTGCCAACGTCTTTACATGATACACGTTTAAAGATGCACACGTTTTTCTGGCTCAGCCGAGCCAGGCCCTGAGTTGAGGCTCCGAGTCTCTTCTGTCTCTGAAAGCTGCAGTTTAGGTATGCATCCCTGACCTCTACCTTACTTTCTGCCCTGCGAAGCGGTGCCCGGCTCGGCCTGGCCTGCCAAGACGGTATTATGCCTACAGTTATCTGTTCAGCCTCCGCAAAAACACATTCCAGTCTAGTGAAATAGGTAAACATATTCCCGGCTGCAGAGCAAAGGGCCCGGCCTTCCTGTCTCCTTACAAGTAATTTAATGCACCCGTTGCCATAGTAGGCCCATGGCCCCGCGCATTGCACAAAGACACGTATGCACCCACTAGCATTCAGTGATGTATGGCCCCTGCCCGAGAGACCTTTTGCTTAAGACAACACATCCTCCAAACACTAGATATCAGATATGTTATAGGTGCAGGTCGTTCTGACATCCCAGACATCAGTCTCCTCTACTGGTGCTAAAGTCAAGCCCCCAGCTCTCCCCAGTTACACGTCAATATCACGTCATGCTTAGTTGCGCGCGCATACAGGGTAAAGGTTTCTGCCGACCCAGCAGATTTCCTCTATGTATCCACCCACCTGTGACACTTTTGTGACGTTTCTAGTACACACCTCCGTGTACGCCTATTACACGCCTTCTTTTACGCCCATATGTTCTTATCTTTTTCTTTTCACTTGTTACGCCTACTGTATTCAATTATACTGTTTTACTATATATAATGTGTGATGTTAATAAAATGTTGAATATCCCTTCCTGAACCTTAGTGGTGATGGAACCCGATGTCCAGTGTCTCGAGGCACTTAATTAAAGCCAATATGACTCAGATACCACGGACCCTGCCTCTCATTTATTTGAGCTATCCTTTGTCATTTAATGTATAGAAAAATAGTCCCAGTAATTTTATTTACCACAGCTGCTCAATCTTAAAGCATCAAGGCAGACACGGCAAATTCTCAGGCGCAGAATTCCACATGCTGCTGCAACAGCAGATCATTCCGGAGGGATATCCTGATCGCAGGACACATGTTTAAACCCAGGAGTTCTGAATGCCATACTTTCTATACCCAATCCAGAGACACTTGAACAACTTGGGCCTGGTCCATCCCAGTCTTCTTGTGAACTCAGGTCAAAAGTGGTATTGCTACATTCCAGGTTCCAGTCAAGGTGGAATAATTTTCCGAGCATGAGAACCCTTGTAAACTCCAATGCGCAGAACCACTGACAGTTCTTGGTGTTGGCAAAAATGATCGAGCCAATGTTCTCCCCATTCGTGGAAGAGACCATGCGCCCCCTAGGGATGAAGCTGCCATTCAGGATCCAGTAGGCATCAACAACTGAGCTGGTACACCCTGGCAGTCAAGGATACCGCCAGGTGATTCATAATCAGGAAAATTCATTGGCAGATCAGCCATTGGGGAATTTGATGGAATACATCCCAAATCCACTGTAATCGCTCATCTAGAAAAAAAATACTTTTTCTAGAGTTCCCCTACTCACCAGGGTTGCCCCAAGGGGGCATGCTTCAACATTGGGGTTCCTTTCAATCCTCTGCAGATTGAGGTGCGCTGCGACTTGCAAAATACGCAGGAGCACTTACTGGTGTAGACTGTGTAGTGCAGTAAAGTGGAGAGGAAAAAGAAAACTTAAAAATAACTAACTAGTTGGCCACTTTTACTCCCGCCCCTAGTTTGTATGGTTGAAATTAGAGGTTGTTACTAAGGGGAAACCGGACCATAAGGAGTCTGGTTGTCTAAGTAATGTATAGTCATCAACATGTTTTGAGCAGTTTTCCTAATGGTTCTTCATCAGGACTCCAAGGGGTCCCGCCCAGTGTGTACCACTACTAGTCAATTTTAAAATAAGGACGCAAAATGTGCACACTTGATGCGCATGCACTGTATATACTTATGGTTTTTACTTCTTTCCCTGGAGACCGCATAAGTATGCGGTCTCCAGGGCAAGAAGTAGGCTATTAAACCAGAAGCGGCTCTGAAGTAAGTTTGACTACAAGCCTTTCCACCCCTGGGTATTTACCAGGACGAATTAATACATACAGTTTTTACATACGGTTTTTAGAATGAATCCGTATTTCTGAAAACGCTATACGATAGTGAACCCCACAGATGAGGATGCTCACCATAGTCTGGAGTTGATTGAAGACTACCTGTGGCAAGCCCACCTTAAAAAAGCAGTCATTGTGGTAGGGGAAGACTGGCACCCGACCTCCGAAGGTGTGCTGCCACCATCATTACTTTCATGAACATTAGAGGGGAGCTGGTGAGACCAAAGGGGTGCACAGTGAACAGAAAAAGGCTCTTCTGACACCATGAATTACAGGTAGCACTGGCTGGTTGGACAGAAATATTGAAATATGTGTCCTGCAGGGTCCACGCTGCCATCCAGTCTACAAGGTCAAGGGCAGACTACGCCTTTGCCTGGGTGAGCATTTTGAATTTCTCCTTCCAGAGGAAGGTGCAGAGAGGGAGCAGATCTAGAATACACTTAAGACCTTCACCCTCCTTGGACAGCAGAAAGTCGCGAGAATAACCACGCCCTGCTTCTGGCTTCTGGGATGGTGCAGTGAGCTAAAAAACGGTGTTGGATTAAGCCCTGATCTCTTGACTGGGTGAGAGTATTCTGCTTAATTCAGAAACTCTGTCCATCACCACCCCCTGTTTAATTATTTTGTTCACCATAAGCGTGGAAGGGTATAATCAGACGTGAGTCCCTTGCTCATTGCGCCATCAGGATTCAAGCAAGCCGGGCCGAAGACGGCTGAAATGCCAGAAACCGGTCCCCGGTAGCTTGTTTCCTTCCCAGTGAAAGAATTGGCTTGGTAGTTTGGTTTGCCCTGTTCCCATGATGCACTGGGCCAGGGACAGACTAATTTGCATATAGCCAGGTTCTGTAGCTGGGATGGTGCAGTGAGCTAAACTTGTTGGATTAAGCCCTGATCTCTTGACTGGGTGAGAGTATTCTGCTTAATTCAGAAACTCTGTCCATCACCACCCCCTGTTTAATTATTTTGTCCACCATAAGCGTGGAAGGGTATACTCAGACGTGAGTCCCTTGCTCATTGCGCCTTCAGGATTCAAGCAAGCCGGGCCGAAGACGGCTGAAATGCCAGAAACCGGTCCCCGGTAGCTTGTTTCCTTCCCAGTGAAAGAATTGGCTTGGTAGTTTGGTTTGCCCTGTTCCCATGATGCACTGGGCCAGGGACAGACTAATTTGCATATAGCCAGGTTCTGTAGCTGGGATGGTGCAGTGAGCTAAAAAACGGTGTTGGATTAAGCCCTGATCTCTTGACTGGGTGAGAGTATTCTGCTTAATTCAGAAACTCTGTCCATCACCACCCCCTGTTGTTTAATTACTGCTTCTGGCACCATCACCCTATCAAAAGCAGCTTTCGCCAAAAGGGCTTGCACTTCCTTCCACAAAATGGAGAGATGGTCCTCAGTCAGTCACTGAGGTGATGGTGGAAGGTGGGACAGAAGAGAGAAAGGGCAAGGTGTTCCCTTGCAAACATTCTGTAGGAACTATCTGTTCAACGTGATTGCTTGCCAGCCCCATAAGAATCAGTGTATTGTGCCTTCTACCAGGTGGCTGTGTTCCTGCAAGGGCACACTTAAGTGGTTTTGCAGTTGGGGCCACGGAGGGTCCAGATGGCACAGAGGACGAACCAGTTAGCAGTATCCCACGTGGAAGGTATCTTGGCTCCTCGGGGCCAAAGGCATGCCAGAGGACCCTGGCAGGGATTCAAAGAGCCGGAGCATGGCTGCGCGGAACTCTTCGATTTGACGCAGGGTGGTTGAAGTCCCCGGAAACTTGAGCTGTGCCTGAATCAGCTGTGAGAGAGATCGTGCCATTCCCACTATTGCTCAGGTGAATGTGAGTGGCACCAGGGAGAGGGATCCCTCTTCAACTTCTTATATTTCTTACACTTACCTGAGAATTTGGAGTGTGACAAAGACGGACCTCTAGAGCCTCTCAATCGACTAGCATGCAGATGTACTGCTGAAAAGTTTCCGGATCCAGTCCGACACTAGCAGAGTATTCAAAAGGCGAGGAATCTAGAAGTCCATCAGAAATGGGTTTTACAAAGGAACTAAGGTCAACTAAAGTAGACCTGAAAATATTTAGATTGAGGCAAAAGGATGAACTGTAGACTAATACAGGCACTAGATAAACATATTTAAAAAGTAGACAACAAAGTACTGGAAGATTAATCATACTACATTACACTGACAAAGAGATGTGATTTAATCACATGAATTAAGCTTGTAAAAACAAAGTCAACTAATTAAGATTTTACATATCTTCTTTTTTTTGTACTTACGAGTGTGGGAGAATTCTGATCAGGCCAAAAGGATTCCGGAATAGGCCAATGGCCAATTGGGACACCAGTTTTAGGATTCGGTCTAACATATATGAGTTTGTGACAGCTATGCCAAGGCTGGGGTCCAAAGGATCTTACTGTGTCTATGCTTCCATCTGAAGGATAAAAAAAACATACATACAAAACTCAATTCTGTAATTTAATCATGTGGATTTGGGTAACAAGTCACATTGCTATTTCCTATTTAGATAGTCTATTTCTCCATGAAATGAAGAAATCATCATGGGGGTGGGGGGGGGGGGGGGCAGGGACGATTACAACTTGTATAACACATAAAAATGTTTCATAAGTAACATGAAGTAGCGATAAATGCACAAATTAAAAGAAGCCTAACAATTTCAACTGTTCAATTCTTCTCCAGTCTCCCACAAGTCTTCTGTTTTTAACATTCACACTTGTCACTTAGTATTCATTTGCTAAAATCCCAGTCAGTACCTTTCCTAAAAAAGATCATATAAAAAGGGCATCCCAATTACTACAAATAGACTAAGGGCACTGCTAAAACTATAACACTATTTTAGGCAGTTACCCACAAGAATCTTGAAATGTAATGTTTAAAAATGGCGTGAAATTCCTATATTATATTTGTGGGTAACAGGGGATTAAGGTGCAAAGCCATTGTCTACTGTGACGATCAAACTCATTTCTTCCTTGTAATTGGTAGCCCACTTAACGACACCATAACACAGGAACATACACACTAACCTGTTATACATTTGGTGGACAAAAAATATGGAATAAACATGCAATGGAAAATCTAACTTCTACAATTCAAAACAATCAGACCCAGAATTGTCAAATTGTACAAGATGTAGAATTATAACTTATATGAAAAGGTGTTTGTCTCAGAGTATACCCAATAATTGACAATCAGATGTGTTACAGATACTGAGAATCTGCAATACGTGAATGTGTTATATCGGGGGGCAGCAAAAACATTATTCAAAAGCCCACTCCACTCCCAAATTCACCTCCACAGTCATTATGTTGCGTATTGGCTACCTATCAAGGGCCATGCACGTTTTAAGGCATTGTGCTATATGCACAAATTCCTTTTAAACACTGGACCTATTTATCCTTGAAACGTGTGGTCTCTGTATTCCCTCTACACTCTCGTTGCGGTCTAGTCTTAGGAGGTTGGCTGTACTTCCTAAACCTAGGAAACCTCGCCAAGGAGGTCGAGCATTCTTTTTCCTTCGACGAGACTCTGGAATGATCTACCTCACACACTGCTGGAGTGTCATTCACTCTCAGTTTCGGAAACCCTTAAACACATGGCTGTTCCAACTTTAGGAATCTTCCTAACTCTGCATTGTCTCCCGATTCCACTCTGGTTTGATCTATTTTCCATAATTAAGCTTAGCGCTGGGAACCGTTTTTTAGGTAGCCATGTTTTCTACAAATTGCACATAACGATTCTTCTTAATTTAAGAAAGAAAGTATTTGGAAGTAAAAATAAGGTGAATTTGATTGGCTGTTGGAGAGGTTATTCTCAACACATGGGCTGCATAAGCATTTTCTAGTCCACTTAAATCAGTGCTCTTTTTTGCAGGTCATTATTATAAACTGCAAAAACACATTTTTAGATATGCAAGTTTTATACCAACATTAAGTCATATAATATGCCAATGAAACATTAAGTTTTCCAGAAGAACATAAGGAGTGTGAAGTGTGTATTAACAGCATTGCATTTAACACGTTTAACAGCAAAAATAGTAAGCAGTGATGAGTATGCTTGAATTTATCTCAGTGGTAAGTAATTACTCCACGTCAGCGGTTCCTAACCTTTTGGCTTCTTTGGTCCCCACAGAATTCCTATTGCAAGCCAAGGGCCCGGCCTAAATAGTTCCTACAAAAGTAAACATTTTAAAGGGAAAGTTGGAGTTTTAAAGTAAGTGATTTTAAAAGGATGAAGTGATATTCTAAACAATAGGATGGTCTTTTTTTGCTCCTAATGCAGGCTCTCTTTTCGGTGGAGAACACCAGTGCTTCAATTGAGGCCACCAATCGTCCATAATAGATTGTTTGCTGTACTTGTGCTGCTCCCACAAATCAAGTATAGTTTACCAACTTAGTATTTGAAAGTGGAAGCTAAAAATTATGTTTATTTATTTATTTAGAGGTTTTATATAGCGCTGGCTGGACCCAGGGGTATCAGAGCGCTTTACATCTTTGAGACAAGAAGGTCAGTAAGACATGGGTCATACATAGCATAAATGAGTATAAACAACATATAAGTCTCCGCCAGACATATTTCAAAATGATAAATATGGTAAATAAGAACACCGAAAAGTGGGAGATGTGATAATCAAAAGTAACCAGGCATACATTGAAAAGCGAGCCGGAAAATTGCAGGGGAGGATAGGGAGGTTGGTGGTCAGATTGGGTTTGTAAGGACGAGAGGAGGAGGGGCAGAAATGAGGGCAGACGGAGGACATGGGAGGGGGGGTGCAGGGAGGAGTGAAGGTGGTAAACAGGGAGGTGGAAGTGACGAGGAGGAAGGGCGAAGTAAGGCTGAAAAGAAGGGAGGGCGGATGTATCTGAGGTCGGACAGATGTGGCCAGTGGAAGATAGCAAATATGGATTATGGCCCCCAATATTTATTGAGGAGATGTAGTTTGAGTTCTTTTTTGAAGCAAGGGTAGGAAGGGTTGCAATGAAGGTCAGTTGGAAGGGCATTCCAAATGCATGGAGCGTTGCCGGAAAAGGACCGAGACTGGGTGGTTTTCTTTTTTTGAAGGGGGGGATAAGAAGGAATGTGTTTGTGCTTCTCAAGGAACGGGAGCAACCGGCTTTTGTGAGTTTGTTAGCGAGGTAGGTCGGTGTATTCTGATGGAGAATTGTGTGTAATGCAGGCTGTTTTGGACGTGGATCTACCTTCAATGGGGAGCCATTTAAGGATTTTAAGGGTAGGGGAGATGTGGTCGAATCGCTTGCAGTCTGAGGTAAGCCTAGCTGCTAGGTACAGCAGATTTAAGCGGTGCGAGGTGGATCTTGGGAATTCCGGTGAGAATTGCATTGCCATAGTCGATGCGAGAAAGAACAAGGGATTGGACTGCTAGTTTGAAATCATCGATCGGGATGAAGGGCTTGATTTTCTTAAGGGTGCCGGAGAGTGAAGACGGCTCCTTTGGCAGACTTATTGATGTGTGTCTTGAGGTTTAGGAGGTCGTCAAGTGAGATACCTAGTGATTTGACTGAGGAGGATAAGGAGCAGTTGAGGGCATTAAGGTCAGAGATCCAATTCTGAATAGGGAGCTGGTTGTTTTTAGGGGAAAAAAATAATTATTTCAGTTTTTTTAGGGTTGAGTTTGAGGTGGTTAGTGTGGAACCAGGCTTGAATCTTGATGAGGGTGTGGTAGAGGTGAAGGATGTCAGCATGGGTTTTAATCTTATAATAGAGTTGGGTGTCATCGGCATAGAGATGGTAGTTGATCCTGGCTTGTTTAAGAATGTGTGAGGGGTTCCATGAAAAGGTTAAAGAGAGCGGGAGAGAGGATGGATCCTTGCGGAACTCCTAAGGAGATGGAGGTAGGGTTAGATAGGCAATTTTGGATTTTGATTTGTTGAGAACGGTGTTGTAGGTATGAGACGAACCATTTGTGTGTCATACCATTTAGGCCGAATCGATCTCTAAGAACATTGAGTAGAGTAGAGTGGTTAACAGTACCAATCGCTGCAGAGAGATCAAGGAGGATCAGAAGGCTAGATTCACCATTGTCGAGTGATTGGTGGATGTCATCAATAATGTTTAGCATGGCGGTTTCAGTGCTGCATCCTTTCCTAAAGTCAGATTGGAAGGGGTCTAGTAAGTTAAAGTGTTCAATGTGTCTCTCTAGTTAGAGAAGAACACATTTTTCCAGGGCTTTAGAAAGAAGGGGAAGGTTGGAGATGGGACGAAGGTTATTGAGGTCGTTTGGGTCTGCCAAAGGATTTTTGATAATGGGGGTGATTTGGCCTAGTTGCAATGAGTTGGGGACACAACCGGTGGCAAGGGAGCTGTTGATAATAGAGGTCCAGGTAGGGGTGATGATATGTTTGAGGTTTTGGACAAGTTTGGAGGGAAGAGGGTCTTTGGTGTGGGAGGAAGGCTTGAGTTTGGAAATGATGTTAAAGACGTCTCTTTCCGTGACTGGCTGGAAGTTAAGCCAAGCGGCATTATTTTTAGTAAGAGAGTTAGGATGATTGGAGTCCAGGAAATTGGGAGGCAAGGAGGGGTACGGGAGATCAGAGTTATGATGGGCCGTAGAGGTTGTAGGGGGGAGTTCTGATGGAGGCTGGGATATTAAGAGGTGTTCGGATTGGTGGTAGGGATCGCAGTAGAGAGGAAGGATTGCTCAATTAGTTTAATTTTGTCTGAAAAAAAGAGCTATTTCTTCACATCTAGTCTTCGAGGCCAGTGGGACAGGGGGAGTGGAAGCAGTTTGATTGCACACAATGTTGAATAGTTCTCTTGGCCTATTCTGAGCTCGATCTAGTTGTGATCTGAGGAAGGAAGTCTTTTGTCTAAAGATGTGTTTTTTGTAGGACGATCTAGCAAGTCTGAGGCTGGCCAAGTTAGAAGGAGAGGGGTGCTGTCTCCATAATATTTCAGTCAGTCTGAGTCTACGTCTTTCAATGTTTAGGTCTGTGTTAAACCATGATTTGGAGGGGATATTTCTTTGTTTTTTGAGTTTGAGTGGTGCTAGAAGGTCAAGGGTAGCAGTGACAGCTTTGTTATATTGTTCGGTTAGTTCATTTGTGTTGAGGGAAGGAGGGATAGCGAGAAGCTGGGCCTGAAGTTTGGATTCAAGTAAGTCAGGAGGGATATGACTAAGATTTCTGATCAGTTCCATGGGTTTAGTAGTTTTGGACAGAGGGGTGGAGGCAGAGTTGTTAATGGAGAACAGGATAAGGTGATGGTCGGACCAGTCAATGGGAATGAGGTTAGATAGGAGGGCTAGATCTTTGCTGGTAATGATAGCGTCGAGGGTGGCTCCTTTGGAATGGGTTGGTGACTGACAGATTTGTTTGAGGTCATTAATTTCGAGAAGATCATACAGGAGGGAGATTGAGGGATCTTTAGTATCATTCCAATGGAGGTTAAAGTCTCCCAGGAAGATGTTTTTAGATTTGGAAATTGAGGATTGCGTAAGAAGGTTAGATAGCTCGTCGATGAATGGGTAGTGATTTCCAGGCGGATTATATATATTGTGAAGGCGGATGGGGGGGGGGGGAATTCTGTATTTTGAGTTAGGCTACAAAGTATTCAAAGGAGGTACATTCGGCGTTATTGATAAGGGAGAGCTGTAGTTCGTCTTTGAAGATGATAGCTACACCACCGCCTTTTCGGATGGGTCTATCTTTCCTAATGATGGAGTAGCCCGGGGGTGAGAGTAGGTCAAGAATGCTAGTAGAGTGTTCATTAAGCCAGGATTCTGTAAGGAACCCGATGTAGATGGATTCGCTAAGGATGGTTTCAGAGATTTCTATGGCATGTCGGGCAGCGGAGCGGCAGTTAACAAGCATGCAGGTGAGGGGTTTGGGAGTGAGTTTGGGTGATGGGAGGGTATGAATGGAGGTGAGATGAGGAGGGGGTCTAGGTGAGACAGGTGAAGGGGGGAGTACGAGTGGTTCCCAATATGACGGGAATGCTTGAGAAGGTGGGAGGCGTGTACATGGTTGGTGAGCAAGGAGGGTAGGAATTTTGAAGGTCGGAAATCTCCTGGTGAGAGGTTGCAAGTGGTGCGGAGTGGTCTTTGAGCCCGGCAAAGCAAGGGATTTGTTTTCCACGTTTTAGATGCGGTGGGGTTTATTAGACTAGGGCTGGCGATGTTTATTCGGGGAGTGAGGTCGTTGGATTTGAGGATGAGGCCATCGTTCCTGAGACGAGAGAGATCTCTGGTAAGGGTGTTGAGGTTACGTTCGATGTTGCGAAGGGAGTTTGAAATAAGACTGAGGGGGTAAATATGGTGTGGGGGGGAGGAGGACAAATGGGGTTCAGAGTTAGCTGCTGAGGGGGGTCTGCTCTGAGGAGGCAATGAGCAAATGCAGGCAGGAGGCCTGATCTGAGGAGGAGAAGAGCCGAAGCAGGAAGGAGAGCAGGGAGGGCTGTAGTTGTATGGGAGAAGGAGTGGCATGTCGGGGTAGGGGGGAGAAGGGACATCTGTGGATGAGGAGTTTTGAGATAGCAAGGAGGTACAGTTATGGATTGGTGTGGGAGTGAGAGGGGGGATAATGGGAAGAATATCGTTCAGCGAGGGAGAGGATGAGTTGGGAGAAGAGGTGTGGGGGGAAGTTAGATTCAGAAGGTGTGAGGCTGAATTGGGAGGGGAGGAATGAGGGGGTGGAGGAGGAAGGGAAGGGGAATCTGTGGATGAGGGGTTTTGAGATAGCAAGGAGGTACAGTTATGGATTGGTGTGGGAGTGAGAGGGGGGATAATGGGAAGAATATCGTTCAGCGAGGGAGAGGATGAGTTGGGAGAAGAGGTGTGGGGGAAAGTGAGATTCAGAAGGTGTGAGGCTGAATTGGGAGGGGAGGAATGAGGGGGTGGAGGAGGAAGGGAAGGGGAATCTGGGTGAGGAGTGTTGTGATTCGGTGGGTGTGAGGATGAGTTGGGATAGGAGTAGTGAGGGGGGTTGGAGGAGGATAGGAAGGGGAATCTGGGTGGGGAGTATTGTGATACGGTGTGAGAGAGGAGGAGTTGGAGAGGAGGAGTGAGGGGGTGTTGGGGGAGGAATGGAAGGGGAGACAGTGAAAGAGGGCACGGAGGGAGGGGTCATAGGGAGGGGAGTGGGTGGGCTGATTGGGTGCAAGGGGGATTGGGAGTGAGGGGGTGCGGAGAGGATCAATGGGAGAGGGCGGTTATAGTGAGAAAAGGGGGAATGGGGGTTGACGTTTGCATAGTATCATTAGATGTTGAAAGGTCAGGGGCGGGAGAAGTGGGCTGGTGGGGCGGGGTCGAAGGGGAGAGAGGAGGTGGGAGGCTGTTGGTGGAATTGGAAAGTTGGATGGTCAAGGATATGAAATGGAGTTCGAAGGTGTTAAGATGGGGTACGGCCGCTTGGATGAGGATGTTACCAGTTTTAAATATGGAGATGTTGATTTCCCCACGAAAGGTTGGGGAGGGAGTGGTGGAAAGTTTGTCGCCATGGGGTATTTTGGAGGTTTTAGTGACTGGGAGATGTTGTGTGAAAATGCTTTTCCATTTAGAAGGGTGTTTGGAGTGGGCGTTATATATATATATATATATATATATATATTCACTGGAAAAAACCATAGGTTTCAGGCCTTATATAGTTAGGAATTAGCATCAAAAAAACTAGCAAATTCACTGAAAAAAACATAGGTTTCAGGCCTTATATAGTTAGGAATTAGCATATAAAAAACCTTAGAAATTCACTGAAAAAACCATAGGTTTCAGGCCTTATGTAGTTAGGAATTAGCATTTAAAAAACCATTGAAATTGCTCCTATATAGTTAGTTGTACTAACTATATTTCGCGCACCCGTAATCCACTGCTGATGATGTCACATATATAACATGATTCATGACATGGTCAGTGACATCAATGATGACATCTCAAATGACATCACTGATGACATCACTGATGACATCATCCAGAGAATGTGGTTTGCTTCGTTATTTAAATATGCATTATATATATATATATATATAGCAATTTGCATTGAAGAATGAGTGGATATATAAAAATAAATATTTGGATGGAGGATTTAGTAATAGTGTAATTGACTTTACTTGACCAATTTACAGTGTCTCACCAAATATAGTGGATAGTGACTAAACTGTGAATATCTGTATCACTTTGTCAGTTGTTGTGTAAACTGGTTCTCAAGTTGGTAACTAGCTATGTGAAAGTCTATATTAGTTATTGATTAGTTAACTGAGTATTTGTATGGGAGAGTGAACGCGTGTGTGGTTCGGTGGGGGGTGTGTGACTGCCCAAAGATGTGTGAATACTTGATTTATTAGATATATGAAGTTAAAACTACATGTTCTAACAGTTGTTTGGGTGAGTGAATATCTTTATGGGTGTGGTGATGAGCAAATATATTTCTTAATGGTACATCTCCAACAAACTAGAAAAATAAAAGGCAGTGTATGTGTCAGTTGTTGTATATAAATCAGTATACATAAGACTCAATGATTGTGTGAGTGACTGTATGGATAACTGTATACTTGTAATAATGATTGTATAATTCACTAAGTATGACTTACTATCTAAATAAAATAGATGAAGTTGTGTTTGTATAAAAGTGTAGCTAAGTAAATATGTAAGTATGATCCATTTGCATAAGTGAGTAGGATGACTTCATATGTGAATAGGATGTGTGCTGGTGTGTAATGTCGATATAGGTGTATAAGTATTTTTGATAGTGTTCTATTGTTCATTGACAGCATGTATGAGTGAATCTACAGGTAAGTGATTAGATTTGTGTATACATCTATAAATCTCTGAGTGGGTTTTAAGATACTTGTATTGCTGTGACAATGGATTCAAATATGATACTCTGTATTTTACAAAGAGTGATGAAAGATTTTACTAGTGTATGAAAAGGTGTATGTGATTATCACGTGGATGATGTCATCAGTGATGTCATCAGTGATGTCACTGACCATGTCATGAATGATGTAATATGTGACATCATCAGTGGATTGCGGGTGCGCGAAATATAGTTAGTAGAACTAACTATATAGGAGCAATTTCAATGGTTTTTTAAATGCTAATTCCCAACTATATAAGGCCTGAAACCTATGGTTTTTTCAGTGAATTTCAAAGGTTTTTTATATGCTAATTCCTAACTATATAAGGCCTGAAACCTATGGTTTTTTCAGTGAATTCGCAAGGTTTTTTAAATGCTAATTCTATTAGCGGATAACATTTAAATATGTTAATATCCTTGTGGGACCACCTGAGCAGCCCTGGGCGGTCAGGTTGTTTCGACCCTGCCCCCTTTTTGCATTCTACACGTTTGTTTTTCTGCTTCTTTTGTGCCTCGGTCTACCTAGCACAAGATGAATGCCAACACTTCCTGGTTAGAAGTGTTGACAGCCAATGAGCATGCTGCTTTCCTGCGAAAGGCATGCTGATTGGCTGCCACTGTCTGTCAAGACTCTAAACCAGGAAGTGTTGGCAGCAATCTTGTGCCTCGGTAGAACCAAGGCACAAGAAAGCAGTGAAACAAAGGTGCAAAACACGCAAAGGGGGCACGGTAGAAGCACCCTGACCCCCTAGGCCTGCTCAGTGGGTCCCACAAGGACCCCCCAGGCCCAGAAATATATATATTTTTTGGTTTTCCCCGTGGTACGCTCAGGGTACGCATACATGACATCGCACCCAGCACGTACTTCGCGAAATGTTCTAAAAAAAATATATTCTTTTTTTGACCTTCGGGGTCCTCCTAGGCCCCCCTGATAAAACCTAGGGAGTCCGGGGTCTCTACCCTGCCCCCTTTTATAGTTTTCCCCTTTTGTTTTTCACCACTGAGACACAAGATGGCAGACTCTCCGGACCGTTTGGAATGTTCACAGACACCCGAGAGCCAATCAGCTTTCCGCTCGCGCACTTCAATGGCGCGCCGGGTGCGCTCCCCGGTACGCGTACAGGTAAGCGCTCGAAGCGCGCATATAGATATATGTGTTTTTGAAGTTAATTTTCATAAAAACCACTGGAGCAATTTTCACCAAATATAGAAAAGGCACTTCTGCGTACCAGTCCCTACAATTTTGCAAAGTTTGGTGTAATTCCATTCAGCGGTTCGGGATGTAGCCGTGTCTAAACGTCCTATGTAAAATAACATGGGGAAAACACGTTTTGGGAACCCCCCTTTTTTTCCTCGGCCCCCACATGATGAATCCCACCGAAACTTCCAGGGAAGGAGCGGAGCTGGCCTAAATTTTGGAAAATTTCACACTCATTCCTTAACATGCGCCTAAGATATTCCCAATAGAATGTTGCGGATTTCCTATGGTAGCTAGGTCCTAACTATATATACCTACTGGCTATTGCCAGTAGGATGGATGGAACATATATATATATATATATATATATATATATATATATATATATTATATATAATGCGGGGTGCGAGAAAAAAAAGGAAGTCCTAAAACACGTTTTCCAATGTTAAGTCTATGGGGATTTTTCATTTTTTTTTAACAAGAATACAGCCGGCACTGCTGAACGGATTTGCACCACATTTGGCAGAAAGCTAGATGTGGGTCCAGAAAGCGTACTTTTTGTGATTGGATGTAAATCAGTCAAGTAGTTTTTCTGATACCCAAGGTAAAGAAAATATATATATCTGGGGACGCAAGTCCTTGCAGTGTAATCTAGGATCCTACTACAATTTGATTGGCTGCCAACACTAACAGGAAAGCCATAAGGTGGATATAGCATTTCTACAGGAAACTCACCTTCCCAAATCTGATACAACACAGTTTGCCTCGAGCTGGCGTCAGCATAGGTACTTTGCCAATTATAGTAATTATGCCAGAGGCACGTCCATTCTTATACATAAGCGCATCTCATTCCATTTGCATTCACTATTCAAGGACAATGAGGGTCGCTACACGATTGTTACAGGCAAAATGATGGGCCTCGTACTTGCTCTCTTATGTATATACGCCCCTAATATAGACAGCCCGACTATTTTCATTCTATACACGCACAATTAGCTACTCTGGAGATCACCACTTTGATTATCAGTGGCGATTTTAATTTACTATTCTGTCCTGCGCTAGATAGCACCTCCACTTCGCTGGTCACCAAACCCCGAGCACGAATGGTACTCCTGGACTTGTGACACCTTTTCACTCTCGGACACATGACGACATCACCACCCCTCTGAACCCGGTTACACACATTACACTGGACAACATGACACGTGGACCCGTACTGACTGGCTGTTGTCCGCTGCGGCCTACATATGGTAGCATTCTATTCAGACCCTACCCAGAACATTCTCTGATCATTTACCGGTGCTCCCCCACCTCAAGATTCCCCGGCCTGAGGGATAGGAATGTCAGTGGCGTTTTCCCAGCAGACCCCGAAATGACTATTTCACTTAAAACTCAGGGAGGCCATTGAAGAGTATTTTCAGATAAATACTGGAATGGTGGGCACGTGGGCAGTCTTATGGGAAGTCTTCAAATCTTACATTAGAGGCGTGTGTATTTCCAAACACGCCGATGTCCTAACGGACCTGCATGCCACCATGGGGGGGGGGGGGTCTGCCTCGGATACCACGCAGCGTCGCCTCTCCCAACTTAAAGAATATAGGGATGCTGCGGATCGAGAGATCCATTTTCTAAGCAAGTACCAAACAGCTTGAGTTATGGTGAGGGGGGAAGAGGCCAGGACGTATGTTGGTGGAAATGCTCTGACCCCCGTATGCTAAATCATATCACAGAATTGCGTCAACTGAGCGGCGATGAACTCACAGAGACTGCTGCAATACGTGAACAATTACACTACATTGTATTCTACTAGGACTGAAGGTGACCTAACAGCACAAGAGGCGTATTTGTCAGAAATAGCCCTGATCTATTTGGATAAAAATATAAAGGAGTTTCTCGCCGAACCATTTTTCTCGGAGGAAATAGTTAGAGCCATTGAGGCGCTCAATGAATCCACAGCCCTTGGACTGGAAGGTTTTACGGGGAAATTTTATAAAACGTATAAAGACCTGCTAGCACCTAAATTAGTGGAGGTATAAGCGGAAACCCTTGAGAAAAACGAACTACCACCCACACTTCGAGAAGCAGTCATACTTCTTCCCAAACCGGGTAAAGACCCTGCCTCTTGTAGCCCTTATAGACCCCTGTCCCTCCTAAATTAAGATAAAAAATATTAGGCAAGATACTTGCCCTCTGTCTATCCTTCCTTCCGGAATCTATAATTTCTCCTGCGCAATCGTGATTCGTCCCTCACAGATCCACATCCCTAAATCTCAGGACACTCTTCGCTGTTCTGCATAGGATCAACCCTATGGGGTCCCTGTGGCAGCGGTTTTGTTAGATGCCGAGAAGGCGTTAGATTACCTCAAGTGGCCCTTTTTGGGGTTTTTTTGGTTTATATTTACAATCGGCAATGCGCAAGATGGTTAGGTCAATGGGCTTTGTTGCTACCACAACGTTATTATATTGTAATCCCTCAGCTACTATGCGCTTGAATGGCACATTATCATGCCCCTTTTCCCTTTCTCGAGGCACACACCAGGGGTTCCCCTATCACCATTATTGTTCATCCTGGCTATGGACCCATTGGTCCGCCACTTCTAGGAGCGACATTTACAGAGGGGTCTTCAGTTCAACAGCCACCCTCTATTAGTTTCCTTGTATGCCGACGATGTAATTTTATATGTCCGTGACCCTCAGTTAAATCTTGAGCCTCTGATCAGAGAGACTATCATATTTGAACGATTCTCTGGTCTTCATACCAATTGGTCCAAGTCAGTGATATTCTCTTTGACTCCTAGCACAAAGCACTGGGACTGCGAATTCCCGCTAGAATGGTGCACTTTATCAACTAAGTACTTGGGCATTCATTTGCATTTAGACTCCACTCAAATACTTCGACTCAACTATGAGTGGGCTATGGACGCCCTGGAGTCACAAATAGAGAAATGGTTGCAACTACCATTGTCTATTGCTGGGCGGGTCGCTCATCAAAATGGTCGTCCTTACCAAATTTTTATATTTGTTCAATATCCCGATCCCTCTTCAGAAAAGCTTCCAGGTGTTGCGCTCTCACCTCATCCGTCTAACTTGGGGGGTGGGGAGGACTGGGGGAGCACCTGCAGGTCAGGTGGCAGATTCTTATACTACCATACAACCATGGGGAGTTTGGAGCCCCTGACCTCAAACTATACTATCTCGTAGCCCAGTGTAGGTACGCCCATGCCTGGTTCCACCCAGATGCTAGGATTACATTCCTCTGCCCGGAGGCAGTCTTTGTACTTCTTGATACCCTGTCAGTGGTACTTCCCAGGGAGGTTCCTTCCCAGAGACCCAACAGATATCCAGTGTCCACCACCAGCTGGGCATGGGATAGGCTGCGACGCATGATGGGGGCTCCGCTATTATATTTGTCTGCCCTACCAATTCCCAACCCCCGTTGGCTACCAATTATGGGAGAAACACTAGTTAAGGGCACACTCGCCGCATTGGATATTGTCAAATTCTGCGACCTTTTCCCAGGGGCCACGTCTTCTCCCCATCTGAGGATGACCGTTTCCGTTCGGCCTCCTTCATGGAGCGCTTTGTACGGAATAGCATTTTGGGCCGCTCTCCCCAGTTTCCCAGTTGAGCCCGACTCATTTCCACCCCTTTCTACTATCATAGCTGCTAAGGGGGGGGGGTGAACATCCGATTTCCAAATGATATAGAGAATGCTCTGCTCTCCTCCCCATTCATGATGCCAAGGTGCGTGAGGCATGCGAGGCAGACTTGGGACACCCCATTTCGGATGACCAATGGGAAAAATGCTGTGAAGTTAATAAACATTTCATTTAATAGTCGGCATAAACTAATACATTTTAAGTTTTTGTGCAGAATGTACGTCACACCAGAACACTCCCACATAATCAACCCTTCAAGGTCACATCACTGTGTACAATGTAGGTCTCCACATGCAGATTTCGCACACTTAACTTGGACATGGCCCAAACTACAGCCCTATTGGAGGGAGATACATCAAATACTGGGACACATGCTTAACTTAACTCTTGCACCACTTCCTGAAGTGGAGCTCTTGGGATATGTAGTGAATTTCCCTAAGGGGGTGTGGAAAATTGCTGCCATTAACTTCCTTTTAGCCAAGCGAGACATCGCCATTAACTGGGGCGGGAAAAGGGCCCCCACCTTGCAAAACTGGTTAACTAGTATGGCTTTCTGCAACACAAATAGTGAGATATATGCTACCACGCTACCTCGTGCCCTAAAGACATTTGGGGCCCACTTAGAACTTATACGGCATCTACACATTCGTCATCTGACTCAATTAGAACAGGGGTGGGTGCCTACTGGAGTGGGGTGAAATTACAGTGCAAGACAGCAGTAACACGTGTTGTGATTTCTGGTTGTTGATTTGTACTTTCATGCAATGCGCCTTTTATGTATCTACAGAGGCTGGTGCGTTACTGGCCAGTCAACTGTATTTGCAGGGCCAGGGACTAGTGTTATGATGACCGGTTTTAGGTTACAAATGTGATGGGATTTATTGTATATGAAACTAACAATGATGGTCCTTTTCTTTCTTTTCTCCTTATTTGTTTTTTCATACGTCAGACATTGTGATATGGCAGTGAGCACTGATGCTTTGTATGATTGTAACGTTACAAAATGATAAGTTAAAAAAAAAACACTAGGGGTGTAAGCAGCTGTGAAGACTCTGCTCAGACAAGCCTGCTGGATAGCCCGGCACTTTAGGTGCATAGTCCTGTGGTAGATGTGGCTCCTCAAAACATTTCCGCAATCTTGGAATTTCTCCTCGCGGCCTTACCCGCCTTAGCGAGAAGCAAGGCCAGAACCGCTAGGGCGAGTGGAGCGGCACATGTCTCCTAACAGAGGACGAGCCCCTCCCTCATTCTTGAAATTCTTTGGTGTGTGGCTCGTGGTCTTCCCCTTCTGGGTTAGCATTAAAGGGAAGACATTTCTGTGAGCGCACGATACGGCATGCGTCAGGTTCCTAGTTTTCTTCCTTGCTATTGGCTACTCTTGCTCCAGATAAGCAATTTTTCCCCCACAGAGTGGTCTTTCCCTTACGGCCTCAGTGTAATTAAAGGGGCACGTCTAGGATAAAGGTGGCATACACGTGAATAGATAACAAGCACTGGCTTAAACAAATTACTACCTGTACAAACAATAGTGTGTTTTCTCACTATTCTCCTGCATTCTTCAAATCTACCTCAACAACCATGGCAGGATCATTTGATGACTATTGATAGTGTGTGGTGGAGTAGCAGATGTTCCCTTCTATCCATGAGAAACTGGTGGATGCCATGGAGGTATCCCTTGAGAACGATCTCTTTAGCACCCTAGAGTGAGAAAATTATTGAACTGCATAGCGCAGTTTCTTACTTCCAGATGGGGGAAGGCCTGGGGCTTGCGCCTCCTATTGACACTGGGGTAGCCACTAAAGCCAAGGGTAAAACCAGAC
Organism: Lissotriton vulgaris; assembly: GCF_964263255.1. Taxonomy (NCBI): domain Eukaryota; kingdom Metazoa; phylum Chordata; class Amphibia; order Caudata; family Salamandridae; genus Lissotriton; species Lissotriton vulgaris. The sequence continues at coordinate 1,172,557,170 of NC_141696.1, forward strand.
CCGCAGCCAAAGTTAGGACAACCTATCTCTCCTGTGATGCCTTTGCCAAGCCTTCTTAAAAAAGTGTATTGTATTTCTAGATGTACAGGACATTTCCCATCCTGGGCGTAATGAGGATTCTTGTTCTCACCAGAGAACAGATGACAATGCAGGGGAGGATTCAGACACCAATGATGGGGATTCAGGGGACAAACTAGGCCAGAGCAGACTGCAGCGACTGGAGGGCAGCACCAAGAAACCTATGTTGGAAGATAAGGGTGTGCAGGACTGTGGGGGTACTGGGTATGCTGAACCCAGTAGATATTTATCACCCCCGTGCATGGACTGTGTGCCCGCTTCTAAGGAGGCGTGATATATAGCCAGGTGCATTAGGAAGCCCATGGACAAGGAGGTACGGGGCGCCTGAGCGCTGAATGACCTAGACCCTCTTTAGCAAGTAAGGTGGCATGTACTCCTGATAGCGATCCCAAGATGGTGACCTTCATCACCAAATTCATTAAGGACCCAAAAAAGGGTATTGACCAATAAGATCCTGGATGTCCTGGGGCCTCTTACAAAGATTATAAATAATGGCCAAAGATGCAAAAGAGTCTGGCCACATGATTGACCCGACTATCCTATCCAGTTCGGCCGAGCAGACCCTGTGTTTCTTAGAAAAGGCGCTCACTACTAATCTAGATCGAACCCAGGTTGGGTGAGTTGGCCACCACAGAAGCTGATCCAGAGGCAAATGAGGGGTTCTTTGGAGAAACCTTCATGAAGGAGCTCTTATGCTTTGTCAATAGATTCTCGTCAGTTGACAAGATGCAATAATCCATCCGGAAAGTCTTCAGTCAGCAGATTTTCGAAGGGACAGGAACAGGTAGGGGATGCTCCTCAAGCCGGGCGTACAATTCTGACCCCCCATAAACTCCAAACCAGGCGCCCCATCCGATAGCAGGACCAGAAGAGAAGTTGAAAGGGTTCTATCCCTCCTCGGGTCACAGAATAGGCCGGGGAGGTAAAGGCCCCTCCTGAAGAGCTAGCAATGCGCCAGGTGGCATCACTAGTAAGCAATATCCCTTCTTCACTACACAATGTTGAGGGGTGGGAGGGGGGGGCAAGTTGCAGTACTTCAGTCAAAAATAGGAGTCCATAACAGGTGATGCGTGGGTGCTTCAAACCGTGAAGGATTTCCTCACAGCTCTACAATACTACCCGTCAACTCAGATCAGAGACCCTTGGTGTTCTCTCAGGAAGAGGGTGGAAGACCAAGAGGTGGCAGAGCTTTTGGAGAAAGGAGCAATTACCTATTCCGTTCTTCATCCCAGGGGGTTCCTGAGCAATATCTTCCTTGTGGAAAAGGACATGGGTTAATACATTTTAATGACTTTAACCAGTGGATTGTTTATCGCCATATACCGCAGCAATAGTTATCGCCTAATTGGTTGGTGAGGTTCAATCTGAAGGACGCCTACCTTACGGTTCCAATTTTTCCACCGCACAGATGTTTCCAGAAGTTCAAATGGGGCGGGCAAGTTTTCAAATTCATGTGCCCGCAGTTTGGTCTGTCCTCCGCACCTTGGTGCTTTATCAAGATGCTACAGGCCTCCATGGAATGGCTATGTGCATGGGGGAAGACTAATAGTGTATCTGGATGACATCCTCCTAATGCATCAGGAAAGATCTACTTTAGTCACCCAACTCCAGCTTGCACAAAATCACCTTCACGATCTGGGGTTCATTGTGAATGTTCAGACTCAGAGTTTACCCCAGCTCAACAAATGCCCTTTTTGGGCTTTGACATCAATAAGGTGTGACAGTCACACAGACTATCCCAGAAAAAGATGCTTCTCATATGTCAAGAGTTGCGCAAAATGCTGGAGAGGGTGTTGTAGGCATGCTGTCTTCATCCATCCAGGCGATTTTTCCAGGCCCATTTCACTACCCTTCTCTTCAACATCCAAAGGCACATCATCTCAGGAGGGGTCTGACATATGCAAAGGAGATTGGTCTCTCTCAAGAAGGCTGGATGGAACTTCGATGGTGGCTTGACCACATGCATGCACGGAATAGAAGGGCCATCTTTGGGTCAGTCTCGGATCTGGTTATCAAATTTGATGCCAGTCACCAGGGCTAGGGCGCAGTTTGTGGAGGTATTGCCACAGGAGGACAGTAGTCAGAACACAAGACAGCTTTTCACAATTGTTTGGAACTCCATGCAGGATCTTTCTCGGTGCTGAGTTTAGCAGTCAAAGTGTTCTGTTCCATTCTCTCAAAGATGGAGAACATCTCAGCTGTGGGATATATAAACAGCTTGAGGGGGTAACTTGTCCAAGGTAATGGAAGATTGGGCCAGAGACTTTTGGAATCATTGTCTGGAGCACAGGTTGTCAGTAACTGCGGAATATCTGCTGGGGGAAACTAAAGACCGCGGACTGGCAATCCAGACATCTGAAGGACTACAGCATGTGGAAACTATATCCCTCTCTATTTCAGAGTATTATGGATCGATGTGGTCAATGCCAAGTGGATCTCGTCGCGTCAAGCCTCAACCATCAACTACCATGCTTCAGTTGGCGCCTGGACTCTCTAGCAGAAGCGACTGATGCCTTCCAGCAAGACTTGAGTCAGACTCTCGGTATGCGTTTCCTCCCTTCTTGAGGATAAGACTCACGGTGCTAGTCAGACTCCAGAAGACAGGTGATCCTGGTGACAATGCTTTGGAAATCGCAAGTACGGTATCTAGTTATTTTGGGACTTTCTTTGGATTTTGCAATACTTATGGCAACTTGCACCAACTGGTTCAGGATGGAATTCTCCTGCTGAAGATTTGAAAGATTGTAGGGGATATTGGGAAGTCTAAGGCCTTTTGACACAGGCTGCCTCTCATCAGAGGAGCATATGCAGACTCCACAAAGACACGGTTCAGCCTGGTGTAGATGGTCTAGCTGGGGCTTGAGAATCGATCAAGCTGGGGCTTGAGAATCGATCTTGAGCCTGTGGGGGCAGATGTAGTGCATATTTTCACTTTGTCTGAATTGATTAGCATATCATACAATTAACACAAGTTGCAGATCAGCGATCTCAGCTAGTCATGCACCTCTTCAGGACATACCAGTGGGAGAACATGCTCTTGTCTGTCAAATTTTGCGTTATTTGCTTGCCTTTTCCACCTGAACCGTGGTATTCCTAACTCTGGGATGTCAATGTGGTTCTACGAATGCTCCGATCATGGCATTATAACCAATACTTGTCATGTAAAGAACAGGTAAGCTTGAGATGCAGTTATGTCTCATTTGTTGTAAGAGTGTCTAATGTTTGGGCCCTGGATATTACAGCACATGTGTTTACCCCTGATGGGCTATCATTCACCAATTCTAGACAAACTAAGTCCAAAACCAGGGTGGTTCATTACCCTGCTTTCACTTGTCATTCAAAATTGTGTGTAGTTCGCTGTCAACTCAACTATTTATATCTCTCAAGAAATCTTTCAAACCGGTTTGGGCAACGGTTTTATGACTTAACTACAGCCTCAACCACGACTTCCTGAACAACGAAAGCTAAACAACGAACAGTCCTTAACCACTACATTTTTAACAACTACTTCCTAAACCACGAAAAAAAAAGATTAAATTACCCATTACCAATTAATGCCAGTATTTTGTTTCGAATAAACATGTAAAGAGCTGTGTCCAACAACGAGCACAATGAAGCAGAGTGAGTTGAAATGCTTTGCTTATCTGCTTAATCACCTAACAAGTGATGAAAATAAACACATCAAGCTGTACACCTCTGCGCTTACACAATCAAGGACTTTTGACTCGTTTTGCTCATTTGTTTGTTTAAAGATTTTGATTACATTTAAAAATATAAATGACCTACTTGATAATGCCAGTTAATTCCAAAACACGCTATTCCCACGTCTTGCTACCAAACTTGAAAAATGCAAACTGCATCCAAACACTCTTTTTTCAATCCGCCAAAATGTTTGTAGCAATGCCTTTTAAAATCCATGGATGTTGAAAAATAATTATTATGCAAAAAAAGTGCCATATCCAAATAATGTGAGGCATTTCCAGTTACTATACTGTTCAATTCAGAAGAGTTGGGGGCGGAGAATAGTGACGTTATACTCCAACACTGGCAAATCAAAGTGCAGATTAGATTTGGTGGAGGCGAAAATAAGTGATGTGCCTAACATTCTTTCCGGATACAAACAAGATGTCAACATGGATCCGGACTTCGTGGTTCAAGACTTCGGGGTTCCGGACTTCGTTGAAGTGTTGTGGGCCGTTGTTAAGACTTCGTTATAAAAGTAATTCGCTGTTAGAAATTCGTTGTGTGGGATGTTTCCCTTGGGCAACTACTAGAACCCGTTGGGTGAGATTGGTTCTACTGGAAGCTGGTGTTGATACTTCTACCTTTGAGGCTCACTCCACAAGGGGAGCTATGGCTTTGAAGGTCTTCTCCCGGGGGTCATTTGCAAGATATTCTCAGAGCAGTTTATTGGTGGTCAGACTCTACGTTTAGGACCTTCTACTTAAACGGATTACAGGCATAGCTTAACTGGTTGTCAACCACCTTTAAAATAGCATAATCGAAGTCTCCTGTCCTGACATAGAAAGAACATTTCTTAGCTATTGTGAAGGAAAGTTTCAGTTCTATTACGGCCACGGAGACGAGTATTATCCCTCCAGAGTCGTTTCGTACTATCACCCTCCCTTTATCCTATAAACTTTAATAATCTGTTCCAATGTTTTTCTTGTGAAGAATTGACACGACTAATAGAAACCTTGATGTTTGGTAATGTATTGTTAACATTGATGGATACTTTGTGTGATGATTAATTGTATCTGGGAACTTATACTCCATGTCTCCTGTTTCCTTAGGGTCAGAACATATGCAAGAATTCTGAAGAAACGCTTCGATCAGGAGGTTTCGCATGAAGAAAGAGGATTTGGTTTACCTTGATGTTGAATATTTGGCATCTACTCTAGGGTTATTTTATTAAATTACAGCAAAGAGTCATGGTATATGTAGTCTTTGAATCAATTATTGGTATGGCCTGCTGAGTGAATATGAAAGCATACTTCTCGCCTCCATGTCCTTAATAGAATTGAAACTTAGGTATTTACTGGACAGAGAACTCTGCTTTTGAGAGTCTCTCAAATAAGAAAGGCTCATCTTTCCACAAATGAAGTTTTACTTTGTGGTTGTCTGTCGATAGCTGGATGACCGCATGTTAGGTGGTAGTTTTGATTGTAGGGCGAGGCAAGAGTTTAACAGGGTATGGCTCCAAGTTTTAATCATGCCAAGGGCGCTCTATCGTCTGATGTTATAGGGTCTGCATACCAGTTTGCTGATATTTTATGGGATTCTGGTCTGATTTAGTGTGAATGGAAAGATAAGGGGCAGTGAATGTGCAGGTAACAGTGTGGATGCTGTTGAAAAGACTGGACTTCCGTGGAATACAAAAGCCCAATGTTCATTCCAAACTGCAACTTCAAGGGTGAAACTGATATTTTTAAAGTGTGGTGGTGTCCAACTGGTGGAGGCCTTGCCAGAATGTGTCTGGAGATTGGATAAATATAAATCCTTGTTTGACATATCAGGATAATCACCTTGTTCTGCGGCAGCAAGGGGATCACTTGGAGTCAAGCTTGGTGCTGGCCTCGGAGGCATCTTCAGAGTAGATCTTGTTCAGCGACAGGTTACATAGACTCGAGGCCAGGCCAAGGCTGTGTACTGCTGCATAGAGGCTAGGGCTCATGAACTCTAAAAGTGTCTCTGGCACCAAATTAGCTTTTTGTGGCTCAGATTTCAGGACAATGGAGAGCACAGACGGTCGACCCCTTTTTGGAGGAATCTCTGGGCTTACGGCATGGCTCTCTTGCGGCTGTTCCTTGCCTGGAGAAGAGGCACTGCTTTAAGTCAAGCCCAATAGGGAAGATCCTTGGTGAGTGGCGTTTGTGAAGTCCTATATGTGATCTTAGTCTTGGCTACGAGTTTCGAGTTGGGCTGGTGACCAAAGTTCTACGAAGTCAGAGTCATTGGAGGACATGCTGGACTTCACAAGCCAAGGGGAACTGGACTACAGCATGTTCTAACCCTTTCACTAACAGAGTAAGTCCCTTCAATGTCCTCAAAGCACGGTCTTGACAGTTACGATTTGAGCAGGTTCAAGATTGATTTACAGACAGCTGGGTCCAAACTGAGGTAACATGGTGTGCAAAATAACAATCGATTGGGATGTGGCCCGCACAATTACCAGTGGGAGTGTTCTGTATTTGCATATCTGTCCCATATCCCTCCTTACATTTCTCTAAACCTTCCCATTTAGTGGTGATCACTCCCCTTTTTCCTCCACTCCACTGGTCTCTCAGACATATATGTCTAAATGTTATCACTATTTCTTACTAAATAGTGTTTGTATGGTGTGAAGACTGCCAAGAACGGAATAGGGTTTTGACTGAACTCTTCATCAACACTACAAAAGTAGCAAAGAAAAAATATATGAGCAAGGAGCACTGGGTATTTGACAGAAAAACAATTCAAATGGTTTCATAATTATGTCAAGCTAAACAGCAACATATAGTAATAATTCATAAAGAAAAAAAAATACCTTCAGTAATTGGAGGATCTGGTCCAGACTTCTCAAAATTTATCACCACTCCACTTTGCACCTTTTGAACTAGGGACTCCAAACACTGATTCAACATTCGCTGAGAAAACACGCAGTAGGAGCGTCCTATGGAAGAACAGTCATTAGGAGTTAGTTTTTGTTTTGTTTATAATACCCACGGATTCGTCACTGCTTCCAAGAATCAACTTTTAATTACCTAAAGAGCAGAAAGAATGATTTATCTACAACAGTAGACTTAAAAGTGCTGGATAGCACTTCACATTAGTTGCCAAACTCTCTTCAAATCCCTCCCAATTCCCCAAGTGAAAAATGTTTCCAAAAGCATATCACATCAAGTATTAATCGTCCAAATATTCATGCTTTGCTACTCCTACCTTGCACACTGCACTAATCCTCATGGTTGTCAGCCCACATACACTTTTACAATACCATTTACCTTGTAATTCACAATAAAGGTGTCTTGCACTACATACAACTCTGAAATAGAGACGTAGTCTGACTTTCAGCTGCAAAAAGGATTATGTTACTTAACCAGTAAGCATCTGTTCTTGGCATGTAGAGCTGTAGATTCACATGCTTTGCATTCTCCTGCCATTTAGTTTTGGGGATGGATGTTTGCAAGTTGTTTTTTCTTCGAAGAAGTCTTTCCTAGTCACAAGGTAAGGTGACTCCTCATTTCAGTGATAATGCACATGGGCATCAACAAAATTTTTAGATTGTTTTACCGCATGAAGGGGAGAATAGAGATGTCCATGCGTATGAACGTATAATTAAGAGCTGCAACAACTATAGGAGCCCGGAAGGAGGGTAGGCGCATGTGAATCTACAGCTCTGCATACCAAGAACAGATGTAAGTAACATAATGAATTTGAGGCATGTGTGCTGTAGATACATATCCTTTGCATAGACTACAAAGCAGTATACTCCCAAAGAGGTGGCTAACCTGTAGATGTTGCAGTTGTTTTAAGTAACGCTTGGCCTACATTTGCTTGTTGTCGTGCTAACACCTACACAATAGTGTTTGGTAAATGTGTGTGGTGTAGACCATGTAGCTGCCTTACATATGTCAGCTATAGGAATGTTACCTAAAAAGGCCACAGAAGCCCCTATTTTGCGAGAGGAAAGCGCTCTAGGGGGTATGCATAAAGTTATTTTAGCTTTAGAGTAGCAATGCCAGATTTAGAGATGGGATTGCCTTTGTGAGGCGGAACAAATGCAACAAACAGTTGTTTTGGGAAAGTCTTTTGTGATATGTATTACAATGAAGCTCTTTTAACATCCAATGTGTGAAGAGCATGTTCAACAACAAAATCAGGTTGAGGAAAAAAGACTGGTAACTCAACCGATTGGTTTAAATGAAAAGCAGAAATTACTTTAGGAACGAATTTTGGGTTGGTGCGTAGAACTACACTATCTTTGGGTAGCTGAAAGAAGGGTTCTTCGAAGGTTAATGCCTGTAGCTAACCAGCTCTCCTCAGTGATGTGATCGCAATGAGGAAAGCAACCTTCCATGAGAGGAACTGGAAGAGGCACTTGTGCGATGGTTCAAAAGGTGGAACCATGAGTCTTGTGAGAACAATATTGAGATTCCAAACTGGAGAAGGAGGAATCCTTGGTGGTATTACTCTTTTTAACCCCTCCATGGAAGCTTTGATTATTGGAATTCTGAATAGTGACAGATGTTGCCTGTTCTGCAAATACGCAGCTACTGCTGCAAGGTGCAAACGAATAGATGCATAAGCTAGTCCAGTTTGCTGTAAGTGTAACAGGTAACAAAATGTTTTGTTTAGAATCATCTAAAGGATTGATTTTGTTATTGTTGCAGTATACAACAAATATTTTCCACTTTGCTGCATAGCAAGCTCTGATGGTAGGCCTTCTTGCTTCTTTTAGCATATTCATACAGTCTGCTGGTAAATTCAATTAACCAAACTATGACTTCGGAAGCCAGATCGCTAAGTTTAGTTCTTTGGGATTTGGTTGTTTGATTTCTCCATGGTTCTGTGTGAGGAGACTGGAGGTAAGGTGCAGCTTTTGATATGGAATGAGTGATAGCTCCAAAAGAGTGGTGTACCATGGCTGACGGGCCCATGTGGGAGCTACTAGAATTAGTGTGAGGGATGTTTGCCTGAGCTTCTGAACCAGACATAGAAGGAGCAGGAGAGTCAGAAAAGCATAGGCAAATATCCCTGATCAGTTCATCCATACGGCATTGCCCTTTGAGAGCGGGTGTGGGAACTTGGAGCTGAAGCTAGGGTATTTTGCGTTTTCTGCTGGGAGGTGTTCTGCCACAAGATGAATGTTGTGATGGATTGCCCAATTCCAAATGGCTTGAGTGAGTCTAGTCAGTTGGAGAAAGTGTGTCCCTCCCTGCTTTTGCACATAATACATTGCTGTCATGTTGTCTGTTCGGACTAGGACAGTTTTGGCTATGAGGGGAGTTAGAAAAGCTTTGAGTGCTAGCAAAACTGCTAGAAGCTCTAGATAGTTGACGTGGACACTTTTGTGTTTGTTGCTCCACTGGCCTTGTATTGTGTAATCTTGGAGACAAGCACCCCAACCTTTGAGAGATGCGTCTGCTGTGAGCACGATCTGTGGAATAGGGTCGATGAAAGGCCGTCCTTTTGACAAGATTTGTAGATTCCACCACTGCAGAGAGCGATAGGTACACCCATCTACCAACACTAGATCTGTCAATTGACCCTGTGAATGATTCCACCGACGTGCCAAGCACTCTTGTAGTGGACGCATATGAAGTCTTTCATGAAGTACAATTACAATGCAAGATTCCATCATTCCCAGCAGGTGCATGACTATTTTGGCTGGTAAGGCTTGGTTGGACTGAAACTGTAGTCTAAGAGCCTGAATATTGTGAATTCTGGTTACATTGTGAAAGGCTAGAGCTTTGACTGTCTAGAGTGGCTCCTAGGTAAGACTGCATCTGACGGATGCAGGTGAGATTTTTGTGCATTGACCATGAATCCTAGTTGATGAAGTAGGTGTATTGTGATGTGTGAGCTGTAGGCAATTTTGGTGAGCTTTGATGAGCCAGTCGTCTAGATCGGGGAAGACGTGAATATGCGGTCTTTTGAGATGGGCCTCGACTACAGCCAAACATTTGGTAAATACTCTGGGCACTGTAGTCACGCCGAAGGGAAGTACTTTGAATTGATAATGCTTGCCTGCTATCACAAACCTGAGGTACTTGAGATGAGCGGGATGAATTGGCACATGAAAATATGAGTCTTTCAAGTCTAGAGTAGACATAAAATCTGCCTTCTGTAAAAGTCGAAGTACCTGATGAAGGGTCATCATGTAAAAGTGGTTTCACCGTATATAATGGCTTAACACTGAGATCAAGTCTGGGTCTTAGGGAACTGTCCTTTATGGGAATGAGAAAATACAGAGAATAAACCCCTGATCCCTGGTACTGTGTGGGAACCGGCTCAATAGCCCCTTTCAATAAGAGAGATTGCACTTCCTGTTTGAGCAATTGTAGGTCTTCTGGAGCAATTTGCGAGGTCAGGGTGGAATGTTTGGAGTATTGCTAGTAAACTCCAGGCGATAACCATGTTGGATAATTCCAATCACCTATTTGTCTGTTATACACTGCCAAATAGGTAGAAATTGTTGAAGTCTTCCCCCGAAAGGTGTGGTGTAGTTGGGGTGGGGGGGGGGGGGGGGGGCAGTCACCGCTTATTAGGGGAAGAGGAGTTACGGCGTGTGTTGCTCTTACCCCTACCTTTGAGGTTGTTCCCTCTAGGACCTCCTCGAAAAAATCCTCTTGAAGGAGAGGACTGGTTGTTACCTTTGTAGTTAGATGTACTCTGGTCTGAGGATGTGGTGTTGGACCCCCCTGGTGAATGGAACGACAAAAGAAGCCTCTGTTTGAAGGAGACTGGAGCACTTCCATGGACTTGTCCACCTCTTTTTTCATTTTTTCCAATGCCTGATCTACTTCAGGATCAGAAAGTGGTTTTGTCAAATGGTATGTTAACAATGGATTGTTGTATCTTAGGCTTAAATTCAGAGATCCTTAACCAAGCAGGTCTCCTAAGCAAAATGCTAGTGTTGACCTCTCTAGACGTAGTTTCAGCAGCATCTAGAGCACACCTTATGGAGGAATTTGAAATTAGCTTACCTTTATTTACTAAATTCTGCGCTTCAGAGTCATGCTCGTCTGGGAGATATTGAAGCAATTGCTCCATCTCATCCCAATGTGCTCAGTCATACCTGGCTAAAAGGCAGAGTATTTAAAATGTGCTATTGATTTGCAGCTTGAGCAGCTATGCACTTGCCAGAAGCGTCTTATAACTTGGAGTCCTTATCTGGTGGAGGAGCATTCCCTGATGTTTGGGAATTAGCCCATTTACTAGCAATAGACACTACCAGTGAATCTAGTGGCAACTGGCCCTTGATAAATACTGGGTCTGTTGGGGAGGCTTTATACTTCTTGTCAGCCTTAGGAGTCAAGATGCATGCTCGTACTGGGTCCTTAAAAATTTCATCATCATGCCCTTAAGCATAAGAAGTGTTTGTGATGACCTATGTGTGGATACTAAGGCCTCAAACCAAAAATCTTCTTCGATTAAATCTTTATGCAGTTCCACCCCATCATATTATGCAGCCCTGAAGAGGAGTTCTTAGTGGCATATACTGTCGTCTGGAGGAGATGGCTTGGCAAAGGTCTGGGTCGTTATCTGCTGGAGGATCAATTGTATAATCCGTTCACAGATCTACTGGTAAATGTGCCCACCCAACATTACCATCATTGTCATAGGGGTGATATTGCGGAGAATCCCGAGGTGTTATTTGCAAAGGATTTAAAGGTGGAGAAGGAGGTGGTGGAGGGGATGAGGATGGTAGATGAAAAGGACTGGTAGCAACAGATTTCTTTTTTAAAGTAATCTTGTAAGGAGTGTCCTCATCAGAAACCTTATGTTTCCGAGGGAACTTGGTATGAATATGACCAGTCTCAGGGTTAATAAATAGTCAAGTTAAATTAAATTCATCTTTATTAGGTGCAAATCAAATCACCATAAAAGCATGCTAATCAAGGAAAGCATTCCTACAATATATCATAATTAAAATGAATGAAAATGACAGTTTATGATTCTACAAGCTGAAAGGTAACGAGAACAACATACAAATGCATATAGAATACAAGAGGTGCACAATACTGTTCTAAAAACAACCATATAAAAATGAAGGTCAAACAATTTTTACACTACAAGCTATACAGAAAACAATTCATTCAGGTTTAAAGTGCTAATGCTTATTAGTGCAAGAAGCGTACGTAAAGTGCAAAATACTACCTCTTATCAAAATACCTTTATCCATTAATCACAAAAGAATAGCAACCAGTCAATTTTTGCAATACAGGCTATTCGAGGAATAGTATATCCACATATAAAGTGCTAATGGTCATAAGTGCATAGAGGTATAGAGTGGAAAGTGCCATATCTTGTCAGGATAGATAGTTAAGAACAAAAACTAAGAGTTGTCATCCAGATTTTCATATAACAATACATCCAGATATGAGCAATCCTTTCTTTAGGTGGAGCTGGAGAAAGCAATGCGAAGCATTGCGTCCAGCGAAGTATCTAATGTTGCCCGTCTCCTGGGAATCGGAGACAGGGGTCGGGCACGCGCGGCGATTGGTGTCTGTGGACGCGCACGTCCAGGCCGGCGGCGTCCACATCTCCTGCCTCAGATTCCCTGAAGTGCGCAAACACACACATACATACATACATACACACACACATGCACGCAGGCAGACAGACACACACGCGCGCGCTTACACACATGCACACATGCGCACACACATGCGCACAGACAGACACCCCCTCCCCCCCACTCTTACCTGGGTCTTTCCGCGTGTCCCTGTCTACTTCGGCAGCCAGCAGGTCAGTCCCGGCAACAGGTGGGGATCTCCACGACCACGGGAGCCCAGCTAGCTCACACGCAAATCTTCCGGCTGGCTACAGGAGCGCGGGGTAGGCTCCCGCCTGCTTCCTGTTTGCGGCCCCGCCCCGTCCCAAAACAGGTTGCCTTGTTTCCTTTTCAATCCGGGCTGCGGCGGTGAGTTTTTTTTCAATACACGACTTGTTGTTATTAGATCCTAGTTCTACATAGACCTCTATTGCACATTTTATTTCATGTGTACCTCTTAATTTGCCTTGTAACACGTTTTGATGTATTATAATTGTAATCTTGCATTTGTTTTACTACAATAACCTTTGTGTTTGCAAGGTTTGTGATATTACAGTAATCCGTAATTAAATTTTACTGTCAATGTTTCTATTGCACTTGTTACACGTGCAGTCTCTCTTCACTTTCTGTCTAATACTCACCCAACATGGCCGCCGCCACACGCTCACACTGCACAAGATATATTGAGCCAACGCGTTCGGGTTGCCAGATTCCTGCCATCATGCACCGGAACCTTAGGCTGATCCCCGCCGCCAGCTCCATTGGTAAGCGCTGCCTCAGAGGCCCTTAATGCCCTGTATTTAAATCGGTCTATCGGCCGTTTTCTGGTTTCACTCCTATCTGCTTGTTCCCTGTAGGGAGACCGGACAGGCCTACCGGCAATTTATCGTACCTGCCGTAAGCCTTGAAACCTCTTGACTGACGGCAGCAAAGTCACACCGCCTTGAACTGTTGAATTCCGGCAATCTGCCGCGATATGGTAAAATTCCCCGCTTGCATATATTGCGGCACCTTGTCCACTTCGATATCACGTTAAATCCTTATTAAATTCAGTCTGTTCTTCCGTAATAGACGACCCTCTTCCTCCATTACCAATTATGATTAAAGTTGAACATCGAACCGCCAGGAGGTTTGTGATTTTCCCGATTTACGCATGATTAGGCACAACTTATTTTCAGCCTACAACTGCTTATCTGCCGCAGGTTTTTATCTCACCATCTTTTAGACTCACTATACCATTCCACATCTGTACGGTAAGGCACTGCCATCACAGGCCCTTTTCAGGACTCTCCGGGTTTTCTACCACTGATACTAGGCCATGCCGTAGTGTGCCAGCCATTGGTTTGACATCTCCCCGCAACCTTAATTCACAACCAGCTTCACTTCGGCTGCTTTAGTTAGTCACGCTGTGGGCAACTTCTGCCCCTTTTTGACTCACGCATGCGTCTTTCTCCTTCGCAGGACTACCAAAATCATTAAGTGCATGATCCTATTTACTATGAACAAGCTCTCCCACCACAACTTTTGACAGGCACCACCACAGCATCACTCAGCACCACCACAGCGCCACCACAGCACCCACTCTGCGCCGCCACCACAGCACCCGCTCTGCGCCGCCACCACAGCACCCGCTCTGCGCCGCCACCACAGCACCCGCTCTGCGCCGCCACCACAGCACCCGCTCTGCGCCGCCACCACAGCACCCGCTCTGCGCCGCCACCACAGCACCCGCTCTGCGCCGCCACCACAGCACCCGCTCTGCGCCGCCACCACAGCACCCGCTCTGCGCCGCCACCACAGCACCCGCTCTGCGCCGCAACCACAGCACCCGCTCTGCGCCGCAACCACAGCACCCGCTCTGCGCCGCAACCACAGCACCCCCTCTGCGCCGCAACCACAGCACCCTCTCTGCGCCGCAACCACAGCACCCTCTCTGCGCCGCAACCACAGCACCCTCTCTGCGCCGCAACCACAGCACCCACTCTGCGCCGCAACCACAGCACCCACTCTGCGCCGCAACCACAGCAACCACTCTGCGCAACCACAGCACCCACTCTGCGCAACCACAGCACCCACTCTGCGCAACCACAGCACCCACTCTGCGCAACCACAGCACCCACTCTGCGCAACCACAGCACCCACTCTGCGCAACCACAGCACCCACTCTGCGCAACCACAGCACCCACTCTGCGCAACCACAGCACCCACTCTGCGCAACCACAGCACCCACTCTGCGCAACCACAGCACCCACTCTGCGCAACCACAGCACCCACTCTGCGCAACCACAGCACCCACTCTGCGCAACCACAGCACCCACTCTGCGCAACCACAGCACCCACTCTGCGCAACCACAGCACCCACTCTGCGCAACCACAGCACCCACTCTGCGCAACCACAGCATCACTCTGCGCAACCACAGCATCACTCTGCGCAACCACAGCATCACTCTGCGCAACCACAGCATCACTCTGCGCAACCACAGCATCACTGGTTCAAATATGTTCTCTCAATGTTTCAAGCTTTATTACAAATGTCACCAAAATATGGTAATATTTCACTTCTGTTCTTGGATTTTCGTCACAATAAAATACACTGAACATAATCTTCACAAAAGTTTAAGCTATTGCCATTATAAATTACAATCACTTTTATTTAAGTATTAATGATTTAAAAAAATTAAAAGCCATTGTTATTTGTAATATCAATACATATAAGTCACGTAAATACAAAACATGTTGCATTACAAATGCTATAGGTGTCACATTTGCGAAAGTTATAACTATTGGCATTGTAAATGACAAAGCTATTACTTTAGCTATTTTCAAAAACAAATAAAAAAATGTCATTTACAAGACCAATAGTTCAAACTTTCCTAATGCAAGACTATTGCATTGCAAATGCTTGTTTTCTAATCGACAGTTGTACAAATCGAACAACAGAGTTTATGATTTTCACATTTCCCAGGCTACATACATAATTAAAAGCATATTTATAATTAACAAGCATTTGCAATGCAATAGTTCTCGCATTTGTACAAGTTTGAGCTATTGGCATTGTAAATGACAATGCCTTTTATTTAAGTTTTGTTTTTTAAAACATAAATAAAAGGCATTGTCATTTACAATGCTAACAGCTCAAACTCTCGCAAATGCGAGACCTACTGGATTGCAAAAGCTTGCTTTGGTAGGAACAGGGAGATTAAATGATTTGCCCAAAATCACAGGATGAAGAGTTGGCCCGAGGCTCGAACCTTGGTTTCACCAGCTCCAGGGTTGGCAGTTCTGGCCGTCAGACCAGATGCTCTCCGTGTTACACTCACAGGCGCTGGACTTGGGTCTGTAGGGATCCCGGAGGCGGTGATGGAGATGGCCGTAGGAGTAGAATGGCTGCCTTCCAGGAGCCCTGCGCGCAGGTCGTGCCCCAGCCTTTCATGGAACAAACCAGTGCATTCTGATGACATGCGCTAAAACGACCATATGTTTTTGCAGCGCGACCTGACAACATCGAAATCGTGCTTGTGATTGATTTTAAAATTGTGCTTGTGATTGATTTTAAAATTGCACCTTTGGACCTCTAATTATCACTCCCTCTGATGTCACGCGCGTGAACGATCGTATGTTCACAGCGAGACTGGAAAGCTTTTTTATTTTGCTGTGTGATTAATTGGTAAATTGCACTTTGTACCTTTTAAAAAATAGAACCGCACTATTCTCCATTGAGGCACTTGTCGCCCCTGCAACCCCGGTACACCGCAAGCATTCGGCTTGTTTGTGTGGAGGGTGCAGGGCGGTACCTTCTTCCGGGTTCCCTCCCGGGGCTGGCGCTGATTGGGCGAGTGTGTGGAGGCGGAGCTGAATACTAGCCCGTCCTCTACATAAGCCCGATGCCCCCAAACACGTGCAGCGCCCGCGACGTCCACGCGCCGAAGACCCGCCAAAGACCAGCCCGTCTGTGCCGGGCCAGGACGGGGCACGGGGCAGAGGGCTATGCCTCGCCGACCACGATTCAACTGGTATTGTCTCCCGATTTTTTAAAATCACTCTGCCGCACAACACACGTTAATTGTACAACACTTAAGGTACCACTTTTTGGCAATGTGATCTGTACAAATTGCAGTTTCTAACTAACTTCCAACCATATCCTGATTATAAGGATATAAATATAAAGAGGAGCTATAAATCGAGTCCAAAGGCACAGGACTTCCGGTTTTTAAGCACAAACTGCCGCTCACTACCTAGGCATAAGCTGGATATTTTTAATCTGCTACTCGAAGAAAACCCAGTGCTCTCTTCTTAACCGAAACCTGGCTTCACGCCGGTGCTGGCCCCAATGTAGCTACAGCCCTTCCCTCCAATTATGCGATTGTGAGGCAAGATAGATTGAATAAAATCGGTGGCGGTATAGCTATCATTTTTAGCAAAGAGCTAAAATGCAGTTTTGAGCCCGTTGATATTCCCGATTGTGAAGCTGGCCTTTTCAAATTAACCATAAACCCTAATTTTGCATTAACAGGCCTACTGATTTACAGACCTCCCGGGAACTCTACCCTATGGGCCTCCACATTGGCAAATAACATCGCCCCTTTCATCCTTGGCTCCAAAACTTTCTCAGTAATCGGAGATTTAAATTTGCACTTGGACGACGCTACTAATCACACATGTTCCAATATGCTAGATGACCTCACAGCCTTAAATATGAGACTTCTAAACACTGGACCTACCCATGAGGCGGGGCATTTATTAGACCCGGTCATTACTAATCTCCCTGAACTAGTATGCCAAGACACAACCCCGACCTGTTGGTCGGACCACTATCTAATAAATTTTAGTCTTAGACTATCAGAAACAGCTCCCTTGCTGTTTGTTTCTGCTGCCACATCGAGGAAAAATTGGAAAAATCTTAATATTGGACTATTCAATCAAGCCCTCAGCAAGAACCCACCTAAACCAGGCCCTAGCATGGAAAGCATTGCTAATACAACACAACAATGGCTTAATAATGCCGCTGATTCTGGTCTTCCTTCCTCAGACACTAGAAGAAACAGCCACCGCCCCCAGCCCCATGGTTTAATGACCAATTACAAATGGAGAAATCTAAATGTAAAGCTTTAGAGAGACAGTGGAGGAAAGAGTACACACCTGACAAAAAAGTGGGCTATCAGAGTGCAAGAAATAAATACCATGCAGCCTGCACCAAAGCCCGTGTCCTGTATGTAAACACCACTATCATGAATGCAACGAATAGGTCAAAAGCCCTGTTCAATACTGTGAAGGAACTACCTGGTGCTCAAAGCACTGCTATTACCTGTCCTTTAAATAAACAATGTCAAGATCTTGCTACATTCTTCTCTGAAAAAATTGACAAAATAATCCCGGACATCAATAGCAACAAGTTGGACACCTCTCCACACGACCTCGTGGACTCTGTCCCGATCATTAAAAACACCTTGGATCGCTGGCCTTTCATCACTATTGACACTTAAATCCATGTTCAAAACAATTAAATCTGGCCCCCCTTGCGATCCTATCCCAATTAAAGTACTGAAGCAACTGGATGACCCCTCTCTGGATATTATTGTTAATACGCTAAATTCCTCCCTTGAATTGTCTACTGTTCCTGCACTCTGGAAGCACGCCATGGTCAGTCAACTTCTGAAGAAACCCATGGCTAACCCAGAAACACTATCTAACTACAGGCCTATATCACTCCTTCCTGCGTTTTCCAAGTTATTGGAAAGACATGTTCACTCTTCCCTCACTCACTTCACTGAAGTAAACTCCCTTTTACACCCGTCACAGTCCGGTTTTCGAGCGGGGTTCTCTACAGAGACGGCTTTGCTGGGAGTTACCGAGAACATTTGCAAACTCCTTGATGATGGTCAAACGGTCGCACTCATTCTGTTAGATCGGAGTGCGGCCTTTGACACTATACACCATGAAGGCTTACTAACTACACTAAAGAATAATGGGATTTGTGATGCTGCGTTGGAGTGGATCAGGTCCTTTCTGACCCACCAAACTTTCCAGATTGCATCCTTCACTGCACACTCTGAAGTGTTTCATGCCCCCCACGGTGTGCCCCAGGGCTCTATACTCAGCTCGCTGTTCTTCAATCTCTACCTTAGACCCCTGGCTGACCGTTCTGGACTCACCCTTATGATCTATGCTGACGACTCACAGATCATTTTCTTGTTGTCCGATTCTGGCCCACCAGCCACTTCCATTCTTAAACAGGGTCTACATAACATTTTCAGCTGGATGACCACCAACCAGTTGAAACTGAACGGGGATAAAACGGAGATCCTCCTGCTGGGTAAACAAAGTGATCTATGGTCCTCCTACCACTGGCCTTCCCCGATGGGAAATCTCCTGTCACCTACCGACCAGGTACGTAATCTGGGGTTTACTCTGGACAGCTCCCTCTCAATGAAGCAACAAGCCAACAAAGTGGCCGGCCTTTGCTTTACAATCATGAAGTGGCTTAAGAAAATCCTGTGGATGCTACCTACCTCCACCCAAAAAACCGTGGTCAATGCCCTCATTACATCCAGGCTTGACAACGGAAACATCTTGTATCTTGGTTCAAACAAAGAGGTAGTACAGCGGCTGCAACTTGTTCAAAACGCTGCTGCCAGGCTGCATTGTCAAATTCCAAAAACTGCCAGTGTATCTAAATACCTGCGGGACCTACACTGGCTCAGAGTAGAGAACCGGGTCAGATTCAAGGCCCTCAGTTACATGTTTATAATTAAGGCAGGCACTGCTCCCAAATACCTACAAGCTCTAGCCCACCCTTACATGCCTAAGCACAGTTTACGGTCACAAGCAGCTGCCAATTTCTGTGTACCCAAGTTTAAACTTGCAAGAATGGGAGGGAAATCCTTTGCCCTGCTAGGACCTAAACTCTGGAATGCCCTCCCTTCACATATCCGCAGAGAAGACAACTACGCCAGGTTCAGGAAAAACATCAAAACCTGGTTGTTTGAACAATAACCCGAACCACACTGCTTTACGTCCATCTTTTTGTGCTGTGTCTCGGCACCGGGAAACCCTTTTTGGGTAGCTGTGCGCCTTACAAATGTAAAAAATAATAACAATTCTGGAAGTTGTAGTGCAGCGAAGGGGCGCACTCGCCCTTTTGTGCTCTCTGCCCTCCAGGTGGATAGTGTGAAGTCACCTTGACTGTCGCCGACCCATGCTTTAATGTACTCGACCAGTGCGTTCTGGGAAATGTAGTCCTATGTACAGGTTCAGTGTCCCTACTCTGGATGGAGGGTGCAGCAGGGGGCGCTCCTTCTGTCCTGCCCCCCCCCCCAGCCACCCACAGAGATGACGTGTAATATGCTGCAGTCAGTACCCTGACTCAGTCACGATGTTACAGCAGCGCCCTTGTTTGTATAGCACACATTCCTCCTGGCGCCGCCTCGAAGTGCTTCCAGCTCTCCACAGACCTTCTACGGGTCCCGGAGCGGACACGGGTGGCAGCGAAAGTCTGCCCCATCACGGAGCTGTGCCGTGTGACCTGGGGGAGTGAAGCTCAAGGGGCAGCCTCTGACCCTGGGGGTTATGCAGCGACTGGCTCCCTCCCTCCCCACTTTAATGAAGGGAACACTCTAGTGTCAGCCTGAGAAATAAGGCTCTGCTGTTTCGCAGCACGAATGGCTGCCAGGCCACAAAGCGCCTTAATTCAGACAAGAGGTCACAAGCACCCTCTGTCACAAGTACATGACCACTTCGAGGCGCATGCCCTAGGGAGGCATCTGCCAGCTGATGACGGGGCCAGGGGCAGGACATGGAGGCCGAAGGGCACGTGAAGGGATCAACACAGACACACCACCCACCCCCATAGTCTGTAGTGTAAAGGCCTTCACCAGTATCACCAACCGCACAACAAACACACAGAGCAGAGAACATGCCAAGCGGTGCAAGCGTCCCAGACACACAGACGAGAGGTGCAAACGTCCCACAGGCACACAGAACAGGCATGTTACAGGCAGAAGCAGTCAAAGACACTCCTGTGTCATTTGCCTCCGCAACTTCAAACACCAGTGCAACAAGCTGTCGCCATTAAACTGCGGTGTTAAAATGAAAGCGGGATTGTAGTTCTCCAAATTTATAAAGCGCAAACTCGACCCGAAGGTACTGGAGAGCTTTACATGAGCTCCGGTTCTCACAAACATGACAAAAGGGCTCACACATACACTGACGGGGCTCACAGATACCTCACTAGGACTCAGACACATGCTGTGTGGGGGCAGCACTCTGTGGCAGATAAATGTGCTGCGGGTTGATGTCGGGCTGTGGGCGCAGTCGGGCTGTGGGCGCTTTGCAGGAAGTTTTTCGGTGGCCAGAAGATAGATGCATTAGCTGAAATGCAAACAAAAAAAAAGTGCGTCTGGAGTAATAAAGGGGAGAATGTCACGCCGCCGGTAAAAGACCAGACCCCGGTGGGCGTGGCTACAAGGAGACACGGTGGCAACAAGCAGCGATTGCACTGCCTTCGGCATAATTTGTGACACCAAATGACGCGCACGAATCGACACTGAAGGCGGAGCTGGGACGAGGCTTCTGGAATCTTATCGATTCCAAGAAGCCTCCTAAGACGAGAGCAGCGCATGCGCTGCTTATGTCACAAGACCTAAAAAGCATATTTGATTAAAAAAAACGGGGTTTTAAAACTGATTTCCGGATATCCCTAAAAAACGACAAAACAGAATAAAATGCATCGTAGATTGTATAAGAAACGACACTGTTTTTGAATGGCATCCCTTTCTCTTTCATTTTCCACGGCATTTAAATATCTCAACTTCAAGTCGCTTTTACTGAACTCTTGAATAAATATAGGGTTCTTTATGTCAATATCGCCTTTACACCATGTTAAGAGATTAACCCGTGACCTTAGTAGGAAAATACCATGGCTGGAGCACATTTTTAAACAATTCATTATTAAATCATTTCTGTTAGAGCAGCGACATTTCTGTTAGAGCAGCGAGAGCTTGGAATACCCTGCCTCTGCAACTAAGAACAGCCCCTTCCATCATGGCTTTCAGGAAAGGCCTAAAAACCTACCTCTTCAACATCAATGCCTAATGGCTGTTCCTCCTTTGCATTTATTGTGATCTGTCCCCTTCTTTTTCTCTTCGCGCCAGGATACTATACTATTTAGTAGCAGAGCGCGTTACAAAAGCCTCTATAATAATAATAAATTTTGTTTCTTCTTTGGCCCATATCTCTCGCCAAAAGATCAGGCCAGCCATATTTATCGTGCCGCTTAAATATGTGACCGACAATTCTTTATGAACTAACTATACAGTTCACTGTTGCTCTAGGGACTGCCAACAATCATTTAAAAAAATATATTTTCTTGGGGTTGTAAGGAGAAGGTGTTAGCTCTCCCCCAGATCGCAGTCCCATAACAGACCCCAAAGACACACTTGTTCCGGTACAGAGCAAGGATTTCTCATCTGGGTTTATTTCCTAGTTTCGTGGAGAATCTAAAAATACTCTGATTCTTAAAAATGTCATATTACATGATTCGAAGTGCGTGTTCCATGTGCCACGCCTATTAAAAGCAAAACCAAAGGGGATGATGGACAGAGTGTTGAACATTGCACTCACCCCCAGTCAACTGATCTGGGTTTATTCCATCATCATTCTTTAGCTCACTCCACCAACCCCAGTTCAGACATGGCCATATGCAAATCAGTCTGACCCTATGCCTCATGGGAACAGTCCAGCCCGAACTGCCAAGACAGGTCTTCACTGGACCGGAAACAAGCATCCTGGGGGTGAGTGCTTGCATTGTTTAACACTTCGTCCATCTTCCCCTTTGGTTTTACTCCTATTAAAAAGCATCCCCTGGTATGAAAAAGATTAAATTCTATTAATAACGACCCCGCGCACATGGTGTGGTCTATTCTTAAATCTATTGCTCCCACATGTCATGACGAAAGTTTTCTTTAAATTTAGCTGTAAGTCTTTATCGGTCATGTACAGAGCTAAATTTTCTATTAGGAGTTCCAGACCTTTTGCTGTCCTAGAAATTAGGACAGCATTGTCTGCATTTAATAATACAGGTGTGGGGCGTGTTCAAACTTTAGGGGCATCTGCAATTACATTTTGTAATAAGGGTCTACATTATTAATATAAAGGGAAAATAAAAGAGGCGCTAACACACATCCTTGTCTAATACCACGCATAACTATCCGGTGTACATTCCCCCATTTTGCCAAACCGTACCCCTAGAAGTTAAACAATTATAAATCTGCGAAATATATATAATTATATCAATAGGCACCTCTAGCCCCTTCAATGTTTGCCATACTTTATGATGGTTGACTAGGTCGAAGGCGCTAGTGAGATCAACAAAACATAGGTGTAGTGCCCCTTCCTTAGCTAATGCATACTTCCCTATTAGTTCTAAATGTAGACATTGTTCCACCGTCCCAATACCTCTTCTGAAACCATACTGTGCCTCTGTTAGAATATTATGCTCACTGGCCCAGTTGTCAAGTCTTTCCAATATTATTCGGCTCATCACTTTGGAGGTGGAATCAAAAAGATATTGGGCGGTAGCAATTTGCCTTCCCTCTATCCCCCTTTTTAAAAATGGGTACAATAATACTTTCGACCCAAGTGGCAGGTAATACGCCTTCAAGGGTGGCATTCCAAACATTCAATAAAATTGGTATCCAGAAATCCATATTATACTTAAAAACATCAATGGGCACCCCGTCCGAGCCCGCGGCTTTGCCATTAGCGCTTTTTTGAAGCGCTGATTTAATTTTTTCTGGCGTGATTGGTAATGATCTGACGGGCTCCACTAATATAAAATGACCCTTCATTACCATCAGTTATTTTTATAGCATCTGGATTAAAAATACTCAAAATGTAATACCCAATCTTCCGGGGCTACCACAATGTCAAATTTTACTGCATTGTTCTCTTTAAAATATGGGTTATTGATAGTTTTCCAAAAGAGAGCTTGATCTTTCAACTCTGCTGCCTGGATTAATTTCTCCCATGCCCCCTCACGGATCTCCCTTTTATTTTCTTTCAGGGCGTTTTAGTAATCTTTCCTCACAGTGCTAACCCTAACAATATCTCTTGGTTTTTGTTTCATCGACAATTTCAAATCCCTAGTCAGCCTTGAACATTCATGGTTAAACCATCTAGGGTGCAGGTCACAGACTTTCTTCCTCCTTTTAGTTGTTAAATCACCTGCAATTGCAGTTGTAATACTGCTGAATCTGAGGAAAACTATTTAGACAGATATCCAATTCTCTTAGTGTTTTCCTTTTAAGGTTTTCTATGAATGGGACTCGGTTCACACCCTACCATTTTATTGAAATTCCATGATTCCCTTGAGTGTAAATATCAGTGTCCATTGGCTTCCGTCGTACTTTTGGTATCAAGTTTAGTCTCAGACACAATTAAGGGATGATGAGCGCTAAAAAGACTATTAATTAGATTTTTTTCCACCAGATCACAACTATTAGCTGACACAATAAAAGGGTCTAAGTTTGAGGATGACCTTGTCCCTACAAAGGTTTGTAATTTTATTTCACCATCTAATGTAGTGGGTTCTAAGGCTACTAGATCATATTTATGCACTGTGTTATTGATTGCTTCCCCATACATATCATAAGAAAAGTGCAGGATCCCATCACCAGGATGATCACAATACCCACAGACTACTCCGGCTTCAAAGGCACACTTAACACAGTTCAAATCACCCACCCAAGCTAAAATATAATCCCCTTCAACTCCTTTTAAAGTATTATCCAAATCTTTTTCTAATAACTTGATAACCTTACTCTTTGTTTTATCAAAAATATTATTATAAAAATGTATTACAACAATGGCCTGTTTACCTTTAGAGTGAAAATACAAAAGCTGACAATAATGTGATGAAAAATGTTTTCATTAAAATCAAGTGTGAGGTGACTGCCATTAATGTGGCTAGGCCACCTTTCGCTCTTCCCATCCTAGAAGGGCTAGCATTTGTACAAACAGTTTGATAGGTGTTTACAAAAAAGAGATCAGTACACCAGGTTTCTTGGAGTAGTACGACCATACACCCATCTAGCGTTTTCAGCCAATCCTCATCACTAATCTTATTTTTAATCCCAGCCGCGTTCCACGTCATAATATTTAAAAACTCACTGGGGTATATGCAGGGACCATCTATCCTCGAATTTCTAGTGGGTGGGTATTCATTATTACCAGTGATGGGTGTATCCAAAGCCTCTAAATAAGGCGGTACAGTTGGGTTAACATTTTCCAAATTAATAATTAGATTGATAACGTGGGCATCATCCTTAATACTATACAAGTGCTTTACCATGCCATTTTCCTCAATTTGTGTTGTTAAATCAACATTTTGTAATGTGGCTCATGTTCAGAGACGCTTGTTCAGCCCTATCCTTTCTATGTCAATCTATTTCACTTCATCTTTTCAATGGTAAATACCGGTTATACAAGGGCACATTTCGCGGTAAATTATATCTTGTGTTTACATTGGTATTGCTATAATTAGGCCTATAATAAAAAACAATGGGACGTCATTATGTGGTCAACGTTATAAGAGCAGTACCCTTTGTCATGATTCAAAAAGATATTCAGCAATTTGCCCACCAATTTGCTACTTCGAAAATTTACCACTACACAATCTCCCTGACATGACTTTCTAGATTTACCCACCCAATTTACTCTCCTTAACATGAAAATATCCTGATGTAATATATGCGCCCCAAGAACAAGTTACTTAACGCTTTTTCTGGTAGATACAATATCTGCCTGTGGATTCCTCACCTTGTGAATATCCCCCTTGCGTCAGCAACATTCGGAAATTCTTTTGTAGCCTCGCGCCGACGTGGACTCGGACGTCATAGAGACACGACATCGCTCACGACTCCGCTGACGTCACCGACGCCTATAATAGGCCCAGGCCGGCGTGATGACATCAGTTCCGCCCTTTTTTCCGTGCCATCGAGGCACACGGACGGACCAATGACAGTAGATATATACAAAGTATACACAGTACACAATAGTCAAGGCAAAACACACAGTGCAAAGCAAATGCAGGAAAGCAATTGAAACATTTCCTTGACATCAAAATAAATATACATTACAGTACAATAACTCTGGCATAGAAGAGTGGACAACGGGGAGGCGGGTGGGCCAGTGAGGAATCCACAGGCAGATATTGTATCTACCAGAAAAAGCGTTACCGAAGGTAAGTAACTTGTTCTTCTGATAGATACATCTGCCGTGTGGATTCCTCACCTTGTGAATAGAGTCCCACAGCAGTCCCCACTCCCGGAGGAGGGAGTCCACTCTTCTAAACCAGAAAATCCTGAAGGACAGAGCGTGCAAAGTGACCGTTCCTCCTCACTTCGGAATCCAAGCAGTAATGCTTCGCGAAAGTGTGGAGGGAAGACCAAGTTGCCGCTCTACAAATATCCTCAACAGGTACACCTCTAGCCAACGCTGAGGTCGAAGACTTAGCTCTTGTAGAATGAGCCCTTATACCCTCTGGTGGTTCCTTACCGGCCAAAGAGTAGCAGATCTTTATGCAGAGGACGATCCATCTTGACAGGGTTCTTTTATGGACCGCCTTTACTTTCTTGCAACCAGCAAAGCCAACGAAGAGCTGGTCCTCCAAACGAAAATCCTTGGATCTGTCCAAGTAAAAGGAAACCGCCCTCTTAGGGTCCAGACGGTGCAGTCTCTCTTCCTCCTTAGAAGGGTGGGGGGGTGGGGGGGGGGGGGGGGGGGGGTTAAAAGGAAGGTAGGGTAATGGACTGACCCAAATGGAAGGGAGTCACCACCTTAGGCAGAAAAGCAGCCCTGGTCCTGAGAACCATTCGATCAGCATGAATGGTCAGGAATGGGGGCTTAGAACAAAGAGCTTGAAGCTCACTTACCCTCCTTGCCGAGGTTATTGCAACGAGGAAAACTGTTTTAAAAGTAAGAAGCCTCATGGGACATTTGTGAAGAGGCTCAAAGGGAGCACCCATCAAAAAGGACAATACAAGATTTAAGTCCCACTGAGGCACAATAAAAGGTGAAGGAGGGAACTTATTTGTGAGGCCCTTCAAAAATCTTAAAACCACAGGAGATTTAAAAAGAGACGGCTGGTCAGGCAAGCAGAGAAATGCCGACAGCGCCGAACGGTAGCCCTTCACAGTAGCAACAGCAAGCCCCTGTTGCGCCAGAGAAAGGGAAAACTGGAGAACATCAGACAAATGGGCTCTCACAGGGTCAATAGACTTCTCCCTACACCACTCGACAAATTTCGACCCTCTATAAGAATAGATGGACTTAGTGGAGTCACCCCTGGCGGATAAGATGACATCCACAACGTCAGGCGGGAGGGAAAAGGAATTCAGGTTGCCCCGCTCAATCTCCAGGCATGAAGGTGTAATGTCTGGAGGTGGGGGTGTAGAACCTGCCCCTCCATCTGAGAGAGGAGGTCTGCCCTGAGAGGGAGACGGAGCGGCCGGTGAGAGGAGAGGTGGAGAAGATCTGTGTACCACACCCTTCTTGGCCAATCCGGGGCGACCAATATAACTTGGGCCCGGTCTTGGCGAATCTTCCTCAGAACCCGAGGAATCAAAGGTATGGGAGGAAACGCGTAAAGGAGTTGATTTCCCCAACTCAACTGAAACGCGTCCCCCAAGGCTCCTTGCATCGGATACTGCAGAATGACAGGCAGTGAGCATTCTCGAGAGTGGCGAACAGGTCCACCCGAGGAGTCCCCCACATCTGAAAGATGTTGTGAACCACCTCCGGGTGAAGCCTCCACTCGTGATCGGCAGAGAACTGCCGACAGACTGTCCGCACGTACGTTCAGAACTCCGGCCAGATGATTTGCCATCAGACAAATCTGATGGTCCTGAACCCAGGACCAGAGGCGCAGAGCCTCTGGTCCTGAACCCAGGACCAGAGGCGCAGAGCCTCTCTGCAGAGACACTGCGATCCCACTCCTCCCTGCTTGTTGATGTACCACATCGCGGTCGTGTTGTCCGTCAGGACTTGAACCGACTGACCGCGAAGGGAAGGGAGGAAGGCCTTGAGTGCTAAACGAATCGCCCGCAAATCTAGAAGGTTGACGTGAAGCAACCTTTCCTCTGGAGACCAAAGGCCCTTGGCCTCCAGATCCCCCAGATGAGCACCCCACCCGAGAGTGGATGCATTCGTTATCACCGTGGCCACCGATGGAGGCAGCTGAAAAGGCTTTCCTTGAGACAGGTTGCCTTCCACGCCCCACCAAGACAGATCCGCCGCAGCTTCTCTGGAGATCCTCACAGACTCCCTGAGATCCCCGTTGTGCTGATACCACTGCCTGAGGAGGCACCACTGGAGCGCCCTCATGTGCCAGCGTGCATGGTTGACCAACAGAATGGAAGAAGCCATCAGACCGAGCAGGCGAAGGACCTTCAGGACTGGAACAACCGCTTCATCGTAAAATAAAGGGATCATTTCCTGTATGTCGCGAATCCTTTGAGGTGGAGGGAATGCACGACATACAGTTGTGTCCAGTACAGCACCAATGAACAGGTTGCGCTGGGAGGGCACCAGGTGAGATTTGGGTACATTTATCGAAAAACCCAACCTGTACAACAACTGGGTTGTCTCCTGCAGATGATGAAGCACAATCTCCGACGACTCCGCTTTGATCAGCCAGTCGTCCAGATACGGGAATACAGGAATCCCCGATCTTCTGAGATGCGCCGCCACCACTGCCATCACCTTGGTGAAGACTCGAGGCGCAGTAGTAAGTCCAAACGGAAGGACCGCAAACTGATAGTGCTGCGATCCCACCGTAAAACGGAGATACTTCTTGTGCGACTTCAGGATTGGGATATGAAAATACGCATCCTGCAAGTCGAGCGACACCATCCAGTCTTCTTCCAGCAGAGCCTGAAGAACCTCAGCAAGGGTGAGCATCTTGAATTTCTCCTGCTTCAGATAAAAATTCAAGATCCTGAGATCCAGGATTGGACGAAGTCTGCCATCCTTCTTGGGAATCAGGAAATACCGGGAGTAGCATCCCTGACCCCTTTCCCGCTCTGGGACCACCTCTATCGCACCTTTCCTCAATAGAGTTTGGACTTCCTCCTGAAGGAGTAACAGATGTTCTTCTGAGCAATACCCCTGGCAAGGAGGGTAATTGGGAGGGAATTCCCGAAAGGGAAGGGCATACCCATTTTCTACGAGATTGAGAATCCAAAGATCTGATGTAACCGATTCCCAATCTCGTAGAAAGTGGGTAAGCCCCCACTGGGCCTACATGATCCTGAATGGCGGATCTAGGGCTGCTTTTCTGTGGCTGGGGGGTTGGAGGAGGTGGAGGAGGAATAGGCTTGACGCCCTCGAGGACGTGCTCTCTGCTTTCCCCTGTATGACCTATACAAGGTATTCTGCTGCTGCTGCTGTTGTTGTTGCTGCTGCTGACCTTGTCTATATGAATGAAAGGAAGAGCAGCCAAACCCTCTAAATTTCCTGGTCGTAGATCCTCTGATCTGAAGGCCAAGAGATCTAGCAGTTGCCCTGCTGTCCTTGAATCTCTCCAAGGCCGCATCTGCTTTCCTTCCAAAGAGCCCCTCACCATCGAAAGGCAAATCCAATAAAGCAGACTGCACATCAGCTGAAAAATCAGATGACTTCAACCAGGCTGAACGCCTCGTGGCAACCGCTGTGCCCATGATCCTTGCCACAGAATCCGTAGTATCAAGCCCGCTTTGGATGACTTGACGGGCAGCCGCTTGAGAGTCAGACAAGGCTTCCTCAAAGTCTTTTCTGCTATCCTCAGGAACCTTAGGGATTAATGAACGCATAGAGTCCATAAGAGCATGAATATATCTTCCCATAAGGCAAGTGGCATTAGAAGATTTCAATGCCATACTAGCCGAAGAAAAAGTCTTTCTTGCAATTTGATCCTGTTTCTTGGCCTCTTTGTCGCCAGGCACCTGCGGAAAACCCCCACTGACTTTTTAGAACATGCAGCCTGAATCACCAAACTCTCAGGAGAAGGGTGTGATGACAAGAATGCAGGGTCCTCAGGAGCCACTCTATATCTCCTAGCCACACGTTTCGAAACTGCAGGAGCAGAAAAAGGCTTCTTCCATACCTCCATAATGGGATCCTTTAAGGCATCATTAAATGGTAGTAAAGGTTCCACTGCTGAGTTTGGAGAATGAAGAACCTCAGTCAGTAAATTTGACTTAAATTCGACAGTAGGCAAAGTCAAACCCAAAAGTCCTGCTGCCTTCTTCATGACAACATGACATGGTTGAACATCCCTAGAGGATGCATCAGGTCCTGAAGGCAAAGCCCATTCCCAGGAAAATTTGAGACCACTTGCCTCTGCCAGGTCATCAAAACAACCCCCATCCAGCTCACCTTCCTCCATGTCAGAAGAAGACTCATCAATCCTCTGTTCATCAAGCAGACGTTGAGCCTCTCTTCGAGACCTGAATTTAACTCGAAGAGCAGCCGAATCCAACGCCGAATCCGACGGCGCCGGAGCCGACTTCGGAATCGAATCCGAGGGCTTGGAAGGAGGTTCCATAGACTTGCTTGGAGCCAGTGACGTCGGAGCCGGAGTCGTCGACTTCGGCCGGGCCGGCGTCGATCCTGGTGGAGCTTGGTACTGCCACAGCGGAGTCAGGGCTGGCATATACGGCATGAAAGGTGCCGGAGCATATGAGTGAGGAACACCCAAATTAAAAGCCATAGGACCCATGGTACCCGAAGGCGCACCAGAGGGGTACCATGATCTTGAGAAAACACCATACATCGCGTTTAAAAACGCAGAAGGGTCCTGACCTGGGGTCGGGAATGGTGGATGCTCAGGATGACCGAGGCAGGTTTGAATCTGTTTCCACAACAGGATTCGAAGTCTCTCCCTCAACAGGAACTCCATCGGCTTCAACCGGAGCCGGAGCCGGATCCGGAACCGGAGTCGGAGAATGGACCACTGACTCCGAAGGCGAAGCCTCACCTTCTTGATCCGACACTTGTGGAGGAATCACTTTCGACTTCATCCTCCTGGGAGATTTCGATCTTGAACCAGACTTATCACCTGAATGATGACGGGATTCATGCCTCCTTTTCTTATGCTTCTTACGAGAACCGGAAGCGTGATCAGATGAAGGCTTCGAGGCCGACGCCTCACGAGACCTCGACCTGGACCTCGACTTCGATCTCCTCGAGTGCTTCGAAGATTTTCTAACCTTACTCGCCTTAAGCTTAGCCACAAGAAGCTTTGATTCTCTTTCTCGAAGAGCCTTCGGATTCATCTTCTGGCACGATGAACACCCATCAACGTCATGATCCGAACTCCAACACCATATGCAGTCTTGGTGAGGGTCCGTAACTGACATCATCTTCCCACATTCTCTACAAGGTTTAAACCCTGTTTTCTTTGTCGACATGACAACCGAGCAAAAAGGTCAGAGAATGGAGAATCGAGGAAACAAAGTATTAAAGATACTAGAAGCTACAGAGTAACCCGAAACCGTTAGCGTCGACGACGCGGAAAAAAGGGAACTGATGTCATCACGCCGGTGTGGGCCTATTATAGGCGTCGGTGATGTCAGCAGAGTCGCAAGCGATGTCGTGTCTCTATGACGTCCGAGTCCACGTCGGCGCGAGGCTACAAAAGAATTTCCGAATGTTGCTGACGCAAGGGGGATATTCACAAGGTGAGGAATCCACACGGCAGATGTATCTATCAGAACAGTGTTTACAGAACTCCAGTGGACCACTTGATTCTTCAATGTCTCATATGTTTCCCTCTGGTTTGAGGCTAGTTTAAGGATATTATTTGGATAATAACGTATGGAGTTGCCTGAGGCGGGAGATTTAGTGGCCCCTTGGTATTATTGTCATCTTCAACAGTTCTGTTCCACCTGATTAGTAGCGGAGTTTTGGGCGCTCTTGTGGGGTAGGGAATATCTTCTTTGTCTACCCTTGTAGGTTGTATTTGTTGGGTTATCAGAACATCCTTCGGTGTCGCTATATCGATTGTCTCTTGTTTGTATGCAGCACCAGTTGTAATAACAGGACCTGATTTTCCTTTTATAAATTTTGAGCTGGCTTAGAAAGATAGGATGTCTTACTTATAGATTTAGAGGGTAAAATTTCAGTAACCATGTCTGTTAAAAATCTCATATCTTTCTGTATCAGCTTGATTCCAGACATTAAACGTCTTTCAATACTGTCCAGTTTACCATGTACTTTCTTAAATAAAATATCAAGATCTTAAAAGAAATTAAATTCCCCTCTATTCATCCCAGGGTTAATTCCTCCCTTTTTAGGTCGAGCTGGACTAGCATCCGTAGGATGCTGTCCAAGTTCGACAACTATAGTGATCGACTTCGGGGGGATTAGGACAAGAGGGTGCCACGCGCTTTAGGCTGTGGATTTGACCTCGTGCACGCGCACGTCGGCTCCGTCCACATCCCCACACATACACACATGCATGCGCATACACACAGACAGACACTCGCTCACACACACTCCCCCCCCGCAGTCATCACACACGCATACACACACGCATACACACAGACTCCAAGACACATGCACACACGCACGCACGCTCACACACATACAGAGCCCCCCGCCGCCCCTCGCACACACACATGCCCCCCGCCCTCGCAGCTCAGCCAAGGCCCCCACTCACCGGTACTCGTCTCCAGGCGAGGGCTCCTTGCAGGCGGCGGCGGTGTCATCCTTCTGTGCGTGCGAGGCTCTCACCTCACGGGAGCCTGCCCAGGCTTCCGGTGTGTCTTCACGTCCCGCCCCCGGCCTGCCTGACTTCCGCCCGGGATTGTAAACCTTGTTCAAACATGACTTCAACATCTTCAATCCTAATTGACAATATCGCTGCTGTCCTTTCCTATTAAGTTTCAATTCTTTTGATAACCTTACAACATTTTCCCTTTTTATAAATGCAGAAAGTATGGGAATTTTGAGCACGATTGATAACGGGTGAAATAACATACAATTACGTTCCTTGCAGACAAGTGATTTCCTCTGCATGGCCTGACTCAGAAATAGGATTCTAAGAAATCATTTCATAAATGTAAACATTTTAACCCAACTGAGAGTCACTTGCCCTAAAAGCACCCGCACAGGGCTGTCCGATGTGAGACAAAGTTTGGGGTCTTTTTTACACTGGTCCGCATGTAGATTACTCAGTGCCTGACATTGCACATTGCAGCCTGCTTTTGAGAACTTGACAGCGCATATCTCTAAAAAGCCTTCTTTAATTTAAGAATATTTTTACTACAGGCGAGTTTTTTTCTGTGTTCACGTGCTGTGCTGCTTAACCACGTTTATTGCCAAGCTGCTGTTGATATTTGTAAAATTATTATATATTTGTAAATTTACGCTTGAAAATGTGAACATAAACTTACTTGCTTTGCACTCTACATCTATTGTAAACATACTTTCCTAGCATTCCTCCAGCTGCCTAATAACAGCTGCCTGCAGCCCGGCGGGCACAGCTGGGACCTGCCCCACCGGGCTCGGCACCAACAGCTCCCCTAATCAGCTGGCCTGGGCCGGCCGGCCACTGCGAGCCGCTCTTTAGAGGGCAGATGGTGAGACTTTGGACACTTTTACCCGTGTTAAAGTATTGCACAACACCCCCCCCAAAGTATATACCCCTATTTTCAAGTGGAGGCTGGAGGGCATCCTACTCATCCTAGAAACTAATTACCACTCTGATTTCAAGTGTTTATTTGGAAGGGGCACAAAAGTTGCAATTGTGTGTTGCATGATTTCTTATCAAGCACGTAGCAGCAAACACCTGGGTAGGTCAAATGCATGACCTACCCAGCTCAAGCATTTAAAAGTACTTTGAGATGTGATAAATGCCCAAGATCACACAGGGTGTGCCTGCAGTGATGCCGGAGTTGTGCCCAGCTATCAGGTCGTACAGTTTGCACTTCAGCCGCTGGATGGGAGGTAGGATTTGTAAAGTGTGCCCAGGATCACACAGTGTGGTCATGCAGCGGTTTTATTGTCTACTGGACCAATAAAACTAACATTGTCAAGTATACCAATCAAATTGCGCTCCAATGACACCAGGCAAAGCAGACGCTCCCTCCAACAGATCACCAAGCGCACCCAGCTGTGCGACTGCAATCAACAAACTTATCAACCTTCATTGGAAATATGCACCACTCAAACAAGATGTACTATTCCTCCCAATCTGGATGCATCCATTGTCCAACTTAACACTGCGCTTCCTTAATGTGCAGTGTTAGTACTTCTTTACATGCATGTCTTATTTAATTTGCAGTGTTACTGCTTATTTGCAGGTAAGTCATATGTGTGTCATTTAATGTGCAGTACTAGTACTTTTTCATTTACAATGCCAATAACTCAAACATTCCCTAATGCGAGACCTATTGCATTGCAAATGCTTGTTTGTTTAGGTTTGGTCTTTTTTGTAAACTTAGCTGATAGCCTCTCCGCTGGTCTATTAGCAATTATGACCAGTTGTTTCTATATTTTGTGCCGGGGGGATATCAGAGATGTATCGGTTAATACTGAGCTCTCAAGGGATGAGGTTAAGACACATGGGTTAGAAGATCTGTGGACGTTTGCATTATTAGATTAATTTACTGCAGTTTTTATCTCCTTACCCTTACCTCTCGTATTGCCCTCGGATACTAGAATTGTAATCCCACCTTCTGATGCAGTCTCTTTAAAGCGTCATCAAGTGCTTTTTTTGTTGCTGTCAATTGCTCCACTACATGAACAATTTCACTATTGATAAGGCCCACAGCGTTTTTTTAAGTACTTTGTAATGGTTGCGCTTTTCATTGGCATTTTCCCCCCTTGCAGCGGTAGTTTCCTTTTACCCTTGATGGGTCAATATGTTAAATTAAACAGGCAGATACAGCGTAGGTTTCTTTTACCGAAGTTGTCGGCTTCTGCACATCCAAGGGGGGGGTGGCCCTGCCCTGCCAGGTCGTTGCCGGGCCAGCGCTTGGCCCGCCCACGCGCATCCCGCGCTGCGGGTGCCCTCGCCAGCGACTCCTGCTGCGTGCAAAGTCAGCTGCTGGTACGGCGCTTGGTATTCTGGGAAATGGAGTTTCTTTCCTCCAGTACGCGGTATCTGAGGCAAGCAGCGGTAGCGTATACCACTCTAAATCAGCATAATTAGCAGGTACAATCTCTTTTGCTTGGGATCTGTATTCGGTGGAACAATATCTAAATTCGAATCTGAAGAAGCATCTTTCGATTTTGGTGCAGACTTCTTCAGCGCCTGTGCTTTCGGTGCCTGTGTGTGCTGGCCTTTTGGTACGGAAGATTTTGTCTCAGAAGATTGCTTGGCTTTCAGCATGGAGGATTTTGGATCTGAGCCACATTTCCATATGGAACCGGAGGGCTTTGGTTCCAAGGAGGAGTTTTGCCAACTCAGCACCAAGCTGGAAGGTTTGACTGGCTGTTTGAGAGCCGGGCCTGGGAATGGGGCATCAGAAACGTCATCTTGGTGCCGACCTTGGCTAAAAGGCAGAGGTAGTGCCGAAGCATTGACCCTTGACCCGGACACCCCACTCACCGCACGGCCCCCGTGTGCCCTGATTTCTCCGTTGCTGCTGCCACGATTTTCGCCGCCACATCTGCTGCCGTAGGACCCTGTGCCTCCCCCTGCTCAGTGCCCCTCTCTGCCTGGCCTCTGCTCTTGGTTTTTCTGCCTGCTACCTCTCCCAGTGCCTCTGCTCTCTAGGCTGCCCCTTCAACGCTCTCCCCAGGCTGTTTTTCCCCACTCTTGTCCCCCCCCTCCGCTCCCCGCCGCTGCTCCCCTGCGGCCCGCCCCCCTCTTCTTCCCTCCTGATCCCGCTCCCCATTCGCCGCCCCGCTCCCGCCTCCCAGCTTCTCCTCCAACCCACTTCACCATATATGGCGGGGTCCGCGCGTACATGCAGCGGTCAAGCGCAGCAGGTGCGCCGAAGGCGCGCCAAAGGCAAGCCCATCCACGCCTGGACCACGCCCAGCGCCATACCCCCTAGACCTCGCCGGAGCCAGCACACCCGACTGAGATACAACGCCGCCACCCTCCACGCACTCAACACCGGCCGACAGCAAGCCTGCTTCCAAGCCACCCCAAAACACACCCAAGGAGCCTTTACCTGCCACGCCTGCAATTTCACCTGTACTCGGTCCTGCACCGCGCCAGCCAGAACAGCCGCCAACAACAACCACCTCAAGTGCATCCTGCTCAACACCCGCTCCGTCCACAAACACGCCGTCGAACTCTGGGACCTCCTGGACAAAACAGCGCCGGACGTCGCCTTCCTCACGGAAACCAGGATGAACGCCACCTCAGCCCCCAACATCGCCATAGCCCCCGGACGGCTACAAAATCATCCGGAGGGACCGCGTCAACCAAACCGGAGGAGGCATCGCCATTGCTCACATCCGCATCACGACCTACACCAACGACACCCTCACCGCCGTAGAGCACCTTCACTTTCAGATACACACCAACCCCAAGACCACCCTCAGAGGCACCCTCATCTACAGACCCCCGGGACCACGCTCACACTTCAGCGAAGCCATCGCAGACTTCATCAGCCCGCTCGCTCTCGCCTCCTCCGACTACATCCTCCTAGGAGACCTCAACTTCCACCTGGAGAACGACAAGGACAGCAACACCACCTCCCTACTAGACAACCTTGGACTCAAGCAACTGGTCAACACCCCCACCCACTACGCTGGCCACACGCTCGACCCAGTCTTCTCCGCCAGCAACCACGTCTCCTTCAGCCACACCACCGAGCTTCACCGACCACAGCTGCGTACACTTCAACTTCAGGAAAACAACGACCTACCACCGCCCGCAACAGACCCCCCGAAGATGCTAGAGAAGATCACCACCGACCAACTCACCACCTCTTTGAGCCAATACCCTCCCACCCACACTACGGACCCCAACGAAGCATCCCGCAACCTCGCACAGTGGATCACAGATTGCGCCGATGCCCTTGCTCCACTGAAGAACCCTCCAAGCAACCCCGACAGCAAGAAAGTCGCATGGTTCACAAACGATCTCAAAGACTAAGAAATCCTGCCGTGCCCTCGAGAAAGCCTGGCGCCACAACCAGTCAACGGAAAACATGACAGCCCTCAAGAACGCCATCCGCACACACCACCAGCTGATCCGCATCGCCAAAAGATCATCCTTCAGAGAACTACACCCACAACAGCAAGGAACTCTTCCACATCGTGAAAGAGCTCTCCAACCCAAACGCCAGCAACAACGACATCATGCCATCGCAAGACCTCTGCAACTATCTCACCACTTTTTTCCATCGCAAGATCGCAGACATACACGACAGCTTCGGCGCTCAGATCACAGACCCTACCACCGAACCTAAGCTGCCCACCACCACCCTAAGCGCCTGGACGCCGGTCAGCACGGAAGACACCACCCACACAATGAACACCAACCACTCTGGCTCCCCAGCCGATCCCTGCCCACACCACATCTTCAACAAAGCAGACTCCATCATCGCACCCCAACTCTGGGACATCATCAACAACTCCTTCGAATCCGCCACCTTCCCGGAGAGCTGAGAGCATGCAGAGATCAGCGCCCTCCTGAAGAAACGCACCGCAGACCCCAGAGACCTCAAGATCTTCCGCCCCATCTCGCTCCTCCCCTTCCCCGCAAAGTCATGGGGAAAACCGCCAAACAGCTGATAGCCTTCCTTGAGACAAACTGCTCCCTCGACCCATCGCAGTTCGGATTCAGAGCGAACCACAGCATCGAGACCGCCCTAATCGCAGCCACCGATGACATCAGGACCCTGCTTGACAACGGAGAAACCGCCGCCCTCATCCTCCTCGACCTTTCGGCTGCATTCGACACGGTCTGCCACCGCACCCTGACAACCCGCCTCCACCACGCCGGGATCCAAGGAAAGGCCCTGGAATGGATCACCTCCTTCCTCTCCGACAGAACCCAAAGAGTCCGTCTCCCGCCCTACCAAGCAGAGGCCACCAAGATCATCTGCGGCGTGCCTCAGGGCTCGTTGCTCAGCCCCACCCTCTTCAATGTCTACATGAGCCCCCTCGCAGCCATCGAACGCAGGCACAACCTCAACATCTCCTACGCCGACGATACCCAGCTGATCCTCTCCCTCACCAACGACCCCGCCACAGCCAGCTTCCAGGACGGAATGAAAGACGTCGCGGACTGGATGAGGCTCAGCCGTCTGAAACTGAACTCAGACAAGACGGAAGTCCTCATCCTCTGCCCATCCATCTCCACCTGGGACGACTCCTGGGGGGCCCCTGCACTGGGCACCCCCCAAGCCCACAGACTACTCACGCAACCTGGGCTTCATCCTGGACTCCTCCCTCACGATGACCAGGCAAGTCAAAGTCGTTACTTCCTCCTGCTTCAACATCCAACGCATGCTCTGTAAGATCTTCCGCTGGATCCCCACTGAAACCAGGAAGACGGTCACCCAGGCCCTCGTCACCAGCCATCTGGACTACGGGAACGCCCTCTACGCTGGACCACTGCCTAACTACAGAAAAGAATCCAGCGCATCCAGAGCGCATCAGCACAACTTGTCCTGGACATCCCCAGACACAGCCACATCTCCGCCCACCTGAGCGACCTGCACTGGCTCCCCATCAGCAAAAGGATCACGTTCAGACTCCTCACCCACGCACACAAGGCTCTCCACGACTTGGGCTCCGAATACCTCAACAACCGCCTCACGTTTTACACGCCAACCCGCCAGCTCCGCTCCGCCAGCCTCGCCCTCGCCACCTTCCCACGGATCCGCAGAACCACCACCTGAAGATCCTTCACCTACCTGGCGGCCAAGACATGGAACACCCTCCACGCCCACCTACGACTTACCCAGGACCAACTCTCCTTCAGGAAGCACCTCAAGACCTGGCTTTTCGAGCAGTAGCCTCCCCCCCCCCTCTTCTCCCAGCACCTTGAGACCCTCGCTGGTGAGTAGCGCGCTCTATAAATGCTTTGATTGATTGCTTTTGGGGAGTGATTTGAGGGGGCCTGGAGTCTTCTCTACTCACGTCACCTTGTCCATGCGGTAGATCTTCGGCTTTTAGGTTTATCTCGAGCTCCAAGTCAGAGTCCTAAATGGAGAAGGCTTCCTTCCTCCTCCTAACTCCCCCCACCACTGATGTCTCCAAGTCTTCTTGGCCGAAATCTTCACCCAAGATGTCCGGCGTGTGTTTGATGCTTGATGCTGCATCTATCAACGTCGAGATAAACGGTTGCTGAGAGTTTTCTTCGATTGAAACGATCTGCCAAGGGTCGCAGTCTCCTTTCTTGTGCTCCAGTGAAAAGCACAAGTTACACACCCTGTGAGAATCTGTAGTGGATATTTCTCGTAGCAATAAGGGCAGAATTTGAACGGTGCTCGGTACAGCGACGGAGAGCTGATCTGACGCGGTTAGGCCCGAAGACCGTCCACAAAGCTTTCAGATCAAAAAGTCGATTCCGTTGACCGAAACAATCCACAGAGAAGTGGGAAACTCATATGAAACAATACAGTTGCGGGTACAGAGGACTGCGCGTCGCAGGTAACCCGAAGAACAACTTTGAACTGGAGCGCAGCAATACACGCCCAAACCCGATGGTGGGAACAAATACAACAATGAAGTCGATGCCCATGCACACCATCACCGAAAGGAGTCACCTTAACTTGTGACTAGGAAAGACTCCTTCGGATAAAAAACAACTTGCTAACATCCGGACCCATCACTAGAAGGCAGGCGTATGCAAAGCATGTGCATCTACAGCACACATACCTCGAACATCTAACTACTTTAAAGTCATTCCACTGGCTGAAATGCAATCATGTTAAGACTGTCCGGTCTTAATATTAGTGAATTAAGCAAGATGTAGTGCTACTCGTGACCAGTATTCATATATGTTGACTGGAGAATTCTAAAGTGCTGATCTGGATCAATCATTCCCAAAAAGTTCCAACCCTGGAAAGAGTCAGCAACCTGGGGGTTGGGGCAGGGGGAGGCGTGGACTAAAGTCACATGTAAACTTTTAACAAATGAACTTAATTCAAGAGCATCATCGGCTAACAAAGTGCTGTACAGTGACAACCCATGTATACCACTTGAAAGAAACTACTAGTAAGTATAGTTCACAATTGATATCCTTCCTAGATTCACATGCTTGAATCATTCAGTGCTTCCAAGGCTGGAAATCATTGTACATTTTGAAATATAATAATAAGCATTCAAACAGTGGTGTACGTCCAGTACTACAAGTACAACATTTACACCAGTGTAATAGGCCGAACTCAACTCAATGAGAGGGGGCATGCAGTACAGCTTTATGTAATTGCACAATTAATTTAGGCTTGAAAACTGCATTTTGGTACTTTACATTGTAAAAAGATTTTTATGATAAACGGAAATTACATCAAAACACTGGTATTTGTGATAAATTACTATTTCCTTAAGAAAATAGCATTTTACTCCAAATCATGAAACAGTATTTCACTGATGAATGTAAAAAGAGAGTGCCATAAGGCACAGCTATTATCATAGAAGTAATTATGCTATCATGCAAAGCTGAGCTGGTCATTGCTACTTTAATTTTTTCAACAAATTAAGCAGATGTACTCTGAACTCTATTCGTAAATAGCCACCTAATTTCAGATTTCATGTCACGAGTGTGTAAGGAGTAAACACTTTCAAATAAAGGAAATGAGAGTTGCATGGAAATCTATAGAACACTGGAGATCTAGAGTTACAGTTAAGTATTTCTCAGCATTGAACCGTTCATGGATTGAGTCAAGACTCTCAAATCAAGCAGTACAGTACCAAAGAGGAGTATCTTAATGAAAGTTCTCTGAAAGCATATGTCGTCATTTGTGGGGACTGTAATATCTCGTTCACTGTATTCTGTTCAGTTTATGTCCAGGAGAGGTATTCCTACTAACAGTGATGCCCTTGAGCCACCTCTCTGGTGAAACAAGCTTTTACTCTTCCTGATAGTAGCCAGACTATTTTTGTGAGATAGAGAGACAGGAGTATAACCATCTAGCTATAGACGAACAACAGGTAGCCCTAATTTATATGCCACAAGGCCACTAACAATTGATCTGATGTCCTAAAATACATTGGTTTGGTCAGAAAGGTTTCAGGTCAAGGGAATCCAGAGATATTTCTTCTATTTGGTTACAGTGTAGAACAAAGTTGGTTAAAACATAGGTTAATTTAGATGAGTCACTGGTACTTTCAGGATTAACATAGGGTTAGAATTCAGTGTCACTGCCTGCAAGTAAAAACAAATCAAGGCTGCCCTTTAAGCTTGCGGTCTTCTATGCTAATGTTTACCATATGAATTATAATGGAACACATCAATAACCAGAACTCGAGATTGTTAAAAAGAGGATTTGACAGACAGGCGTTGTAGGATTTTGCTTTGGCACCGAAAGCGGATTGTAGAAAAGGTGTAACACTCTAGGCTATGGTATCTGCAAGCAGGGTAAAATCTAGGAGTTTTGCATCAGACAACTGGCAATCTTTGGACAATTGCTTCTTCCAGAGCAGAGGGCCCGAAACGGTAGTGTGAAAGGGCTAGCATTAGAGACTCATACCAAATCCCTTTTTGCCACATGGCTGTGATGTGGAAAGCATTCTTGCATAAATAGGAATATGCCAAGGAAAAGAAGCCCCACCTTTTGGAACTGCTAACCAATTGGCTCATATGGTTGCTTATGCGAGGTGTTTCCTACTTTTTGGGATCAATACACACCACTACTTTTGTGGCTAGGACCCACCGCCACTTTATTTTTGTTACTACAGTGACTCTCTTTAAGAACTTTGATGTATACAGGATTTTGCCCCTATGGTGAATGAATTTCAGAGGGTGTTAGACCTGGCACCATTGGTGTGGGTCTCCCTTCTATTTGTTGCTGTTGCCTCCTGTGTTTTTGCTGGTCTAGATGCTTTGGGCACTTTGCCACTGCTATTCAGTGCCGAAGTGCAATTGCTCGCTATTGTAAAGTTTCGTAATGGCTTTGTGACTCCACGATTGGCTTACTTGTCAGACCCTAGCACAGTGCACCGCGTATGCCCAGGGCCTGTAAATCAAATGCTGCTGATAGGCTTGCAGCACTGATTGTGCCACCCACCGGAGCAGCTTGTAACCTATGGCTCAGGCCTTCCATTGCAGAGCCTATGTGCAGCCTGGGGCTGCCATGTCGTCTTGGCAAGTGCACCCACTTGCTAGTCCCTAAACCTCCCTTTTCTACATATTAGTAACCCTAAGGTAGGCCCAAGGTACCCCCAT
Source organism: Lissotriton vulgaris (assembly GCF_964263255.1). NCBI lineage: Eukaryota > Metazoa > Chordata > Amphibia > Caudata > Salamandridae > Lissotriton > Lissotriton vulgaris. The sequence continues at coordinate 1,172,598,842 of NC_141696.1, forward strand.
GGACAGGGTGCATTGTGTGTAAAAGGTAGGACATGCCCTGATGTGTTTGGCATGCCCGGATAGTGAATCACAGAACATTTCGTTTTCCACTATTGCAAGGCTACCTGTTCCTATAGGCCAGAATGGGCAGTTTGATTATAACATCTTATAATCCTAACTGACTCAGGGAACTAGGTAGAAATTAGAGTTTAGTATGCCTGAACTCAGAATGATAAAATACATCTTTTAGTGAAGTTGGTTTTAACATTCTGTGTTTTAAAATATCACTTTTAGAAAGTATGCATTTTCTTGCCTAACAATCCAAGGCTGCCTCTGCTAGGTTGTGTATTCCATGTCTGGTTTGTGAGTGACAGGGGCTGGGGTGGCTCCAGGAGACATGGCGAGTCTGCACAAGGCTGATTAGACCTATCTGCATTGGGAGGAGCAGCACCTGGGCCAGAATAGGGCGGTGCCTGCCTTCCACAATGCTGGCTCCACCTCCTGTGGTGAGTCTGATGACCCTGGCCCACACTGACAAAGGAAGAAGTTGCGCACTGGCAGAATGCACCAAGAACTGGTTTGGACTAGGTGCAGACACACTCTGCCTTCAGAGACAAAGGATTTTGCAGCATAAATATTGGGGCCAGACCTTTAGATCACTTCTGGGAATCAAGACGACCCTTTGCTGATGAGAAAAACCAGAGAAACTGAAGGAGGAGACTACCCCTGTGTTGTGTGCTTTTTGAGGGGTTGGCCTGCAGTGGTTGCTTCATTGGAAAAGAAAGGAGAAAAAGGACTGAGTGTGCTTCCATCATCTTGAAGAATCTCCAAGGGGTTGCCTTCTGCTTGAAGTCTCAGGTATACAAGACTCCACCTGCTCCCCCCTGAATTGCCTTGCTGGGAATTGAAGTGCCTACTGTTGTGCTGGGCCTTCTAAGAGACTGAGTCGCTGTAAGCGCAACGCAATAAAGAGAAGTATGTTGCCGCTGCAGCAGTTACCGTCACATCGCTAAGCTTTCCGCCGCTGCAGCTGTCGCCATCACATCACCGAAGCGCATTGCATCACCGGAGAAGCGTGTCGCCGCCTCAGAGGTCGTAGTCACATCACCGGAGAAGCGTGTTGCAGGGCCTGTCGCGGCTCAGAAGTTCTAGTCGCCGCAGGGCCGTCGGGCGTGCACAAATCGCATCTACGTTGTCACACCGTAACAAAGACGCCCTTTTGTCGCATCGCACCAGAGCGTCATCGCATCGGATCGCCGTAAGAAACAGACACGTCAACTCCCCACACAGAAAGGAAGCAAGCCTCAACTCCCCTGCGCAGCAGTAAGGCACCAACGTATCCACTCCCCTGAGAGTAAGGACCGGGACATCACCTACCCTGCGACCCTTTTGTTTGCTTTGTGTTACGCATCCCAAGTACTGTGAGAGTAAAGTTTCGCATTTACAATCTAAAGTGAACTAAGCTATTTCTACCATTTTAAAGACTCATTTGGATTACAGTATTGTGGATTTTTGTCGTTTGGTCTTGTTTTAAGTCTAGTAAAGATTACTTATTTTTCTAAACTGGTGTGGTGTCCATTTGTAGTGTTTTCACTGTATTACTGTATGTGTTCACAAATGCTTTAACACTGCCTCTAAGATAAGCCTGTCGGTTCGTGTCAAGCTACCATGGGGGTGAGCAGGGGTTATTTTAGGAGTGTAGACTCATACCCGGACTAGAAGCAAGGGTCTCTATCTGGAGGTAATTATGGTTTTTGCTATGAGTGGAGGGCAACCTTCTTTTACTTATCTCCAAGCTCCCTTCTTGTGATAATGGCTTTAGAGATTTATCAAAAGCATACACTAGCACAGAAATCCTGGAAGGCAGACAATGGTGGGTGGTTCATCTTCAGATTTTCACTTTAGATATGGAAGAGCGCAATTATGCACGGCTAAAATTAAGAAAGTATTATGAGGGCTGGTTAAAGCAGCATGTTCCCTGCTTGAACGCTCAGAGAGAAAGACAGTAGCCTAATAAAGAATAGGCTGCCTTAGAATGCAGGACGGCCTGGTGGTCCAAGATGACAATTTAAAAACCAAACGGTGTAAGAGATGTTATGAACAACTGTATGCAAGATAATCTGGGAGACGTCCAATCTTACACAGATGAATCCCATTTGTCCAAGAGCTCATTGGCCCAGGGTGAAGCTCTTAAGTCCCCATGGCATTTGAAGATCTATTCAGGGCTACAAACAAGGCAAAGAACAATAAGACCATGGACATATTGACTGTCTTAAAAGAATTGCTCCAAACATGGTGATAGTCTTTAATTTCTTTTTGCCAGACCGGTCAATCATCTGATCTATGTTCCAGGCCCCTTATAAGTAAGGGTCCCCGTTTTCCATTTTGACTGATTTTTACAGATAAATACAGGCAGAAAAACATTTTCTTGTCTGTATTTATTTTTTAATGTGGATAAAAACGGTTATTGGGTGCTTCGAGTGATTCTAAATGCACTTTACTATGACTGCCAGGCCAATAACTGTGTGGATTGATAGGTAAGGGGATAAAAAAAAAAGGAATTTTAGTAAATAGGCTTAAACAGCTGTAGATATCCACAAGGCTGATACTGAAATGTGCATTTTTTTGTATAAGTGCATTTATTTATCTTCTGCAGGTGCTCATATCGCTGAAACTTGGTTTCAAGCATGACTGCATATTTATTGGTTAAATAAATGTGGAAATATACCAGTTTTGGCTTCATTTTTTCACAAAACCCATAATAAATATGGATAAATACAGACGGAAATGTCCAATAAATACCATAAAACCGGGGGCCCTACTTAGAAGATAGGCCAAAAGCCAAGAAAAGACCAGGAGGAGATCAGATCTTATTGCCTATTATCCCTCCTCAAGCAAGGCGTACAACTGCACAAGTGCCCTAGACTACAGACATGAGGACTTTCATCCATAGATCATTCACTTAAACTTAAAAAAATGTTTTTAAAGCCAGGCAAAGAAGCGGCCACACCAGGTAGGAACTGTGCGTTATTGACAAGGTTTGGCGACCATCCCTCTGGGCTGTACTAGTCATCCTTGATACTGAGAAAGCACTAATGCAGCATAACTGGAGGATAACTTTACTTAGAAATTAACTTCCCTGTATACTTGTTTGGCACTCTCTGTACATTCAAAGTTTCAGGTTTACCATTGTAGTTTTATTTCCCAAGTAGAAATTATTGCTCATTTCCCATTTACCTAGTCGCATTATTTAAGTTCCAGAATCTTTGCCCAGAGTGTGTCAACTTCACCCTTACAAAGATCTTCGGATTTTAAGTAAATTAAGTATATTTTACAGGAGTTGAGGATAATTCTGTTGAGTTTAGTTAATGAACTGTTTCTGATTTCAGTAGTAGGATACAAATGCTCAACACCTTTATGAATAGAATTCCAGCAACTGACAAAGGCAACCAAAAACAACGTTTTTTAAAAAAGTAAACAATTTTTTTTTAACCTCTTCCATGCCGATGACGGCCCCCAGCCGTCATGGCACAGTGCTCGTGTGCTGATGACGCTGGGGTCCGTCATGACCACGCCCGCGATCGGAATGTGCCACACAGGAGCGGAATTCCGGCCGTGGGCAAGGGGGTAAAGAAATCATTTACTAAAAAGAAAATTCATCAAAAGAAACAGGCTGAAGAACTTGGCATACTGTCAGAAAAATAAGTGTGCTGCTTTGATGATCCATGCTCAAGCCAACTCATACTCACCTCCAGTAACATCACACATAGGGGTAATAGCAGAGTCATCTAAAGGCACCCCTACCAGTTGCTCTTGTTCTGCAGCTGTTGTACCTGGCAAACGCAGAACTAATGCGAAAAGTCTCTGATCCCAACGAAAAGGTTCCTTGGTTAATTCACTTCCAGGCAACGGAGAGTTGAGCGGTAAATGGAGCTGAAAGACATTAGGAGGAGATTAAGCATATATATATATATATACACACACTATATATACACACACACACACACTATATATATACATATACATATACATATATATACATATACATATACATATATATATATATATAGTGTTACATACCAACAATATTTGTACCCATTTGAAAAAGTGCAACAGTTTAAAAACTGTGCAAAAGAATTACATAAAGCTCTCTTCATACACTATGGCAAACACTAGCATATGTGGTATTAACACTACCTAGTATTTGGCCAACAAAAACTTACCTTTGTGTATTTTACTATCGGAAATTGACAGAATTCAATTATACCAATATCTATGTATAGGATTCTTTTTATTCGGCAGAACAGTAGGCATATTACACAAATCTAAGCTGATAGATTTGTTCATGACTTGGTCAAGACCCGTCTTGGCACTCGTTTTCTGCATTTAAGATTGTAGCACAGCACATAGTGTTTGAGGCAGTGGCTGAGCAAAACTAAGAGTACGAGAAACCCCATGAAAATACTTTTTCCTCCTTTCTAATCTTCCCAATTTAGCCCCCGCCTAACATTAAATGCTTGGACGGAAGCCAACACTCCGCATAGGCAACCAGACTTGATGTAAACAAATTGGGCACATTTTCATAACTGAAAGCTGCATTATTACTTGAAGATGCATTCAGGGACTAATAGTAAGCACACAAGGTAACCAACAGTGTTGACCCATAAAAGTGTGTGTATATAAGGTCACCGATTTTGCCTCTACTATATTGCAATGAATTTAACGTCTGAGGAGCTTTGACTCCCCTGATGTCACATTTGTACATTAAGAGAAAGCACATCTGGGGCTAGCAGCTTGAGCACAGCATTTCCCGGTGGGAGATTACCATAAATTACAAATAAATGTTCAAAGTAAGAATGGTTTTGTTCGTATTAGGTAAAACAAATATTTTAAGATGTGTAAAGATGTGAAGATTTTATTCATGCGATGAACCAAGGTGTTGACGCTGAAAAATCAGGGGGTGCTTGGTTTAATTGATACTCCATTAAAAGCTTGAGAACAAAGGCAAGGAAAGGTATCAAAAAGTCTAGCTTTCAAGTTCACAAACCTGGACCAACGTATGTCTGCAGACCAGGAAGTCATAATCTCATGATCTGTAACATATCAAATTCTGGATGGCAGACCTGCAGGTGTCTACACTGAAGAATACACAGGCAATCAGTTTGATAGTCCCTGTAAACCGCATATCAGCCAGAAATCTGATTAACGTAACAGTGCAAGTGGAACTTCAAAAAGGGGGCCGTTTCAGAAAATTCTATCCTAAGTCCAAAGATAAGACTGCACCATCTGGCTGATGACACTGCAACTCTGGAATTAAGAATTGAGAGAATAATTCCAGTTAATGATCAGATGATGAGAGACTCGTCCATCTGAGCAAAGGAAATCACTAAGCTAAAAGCCAAACAATAACTTGAAAAGTGTACCACCGCCTCTATCAAGCAAATCAGCTATTGAGGAGGTGGTAATGCCAGAAAAACTGAGTAGTCTACACGGCTCAGTCATAAAGGAAGTGTTTTAGATGGAAGATGTGAATTTCTGGTCGAAGTAAAATCCTAGATTGAAAAGTGTGTAACCTTCGTCAGACATGCCAACACTCGGGAGAAAGGTTAATTGAGTACTCTGTTAACTGTTAACTGCATATGAGGACGCACCAAATTTAGACTTAGGGGTCATCAACTTGGGATATGGATAACTCGGGATTCTGAATCGCATTATGAAGCGAACTTGGAACCCATGCTTAAGAGACTACAGGAGGATGTCAAGCACTGGCATACACTATCACTCTCGCTGCTGGGACGGGCGGCGAGGTTTAAGGTGGAGGCCTTTCCCTTTTTATGCACTTAAGAATTGCCCAAATGGCATAGAGGATGCCGTCTTTGCCAAGATTGACACACACGCGAGAACACTCCTCTGGGCTGGTTGACAACCTTGGGTTGTCTTGAATTATTACAAAGGTTCAAATATGAAGGAGGGATATCGTTGCCCTGTGTTTGAAAATATGAGGCAGCGTAGGGATGTGTGGTAAACGATGGGGCATATGCAGATTGATATGATCTCGATTTTCAACTTGACCAGGTTGGGAATGGGCGACCAGAGCTTTTTGTATGTATTATATGGAGACTGGTTGGCTCCCAAGGCGGGACCAGCCACTAACCCGGTTGTTGCTGTCTGGAGGATGGAGTGGGATACTAGGTTGACACAGAGGACTGTGCTCTGGGAGGGCTCCAGATTGAGATAAGTGGTGCCACGGATGGGTTTCCAAGGCTGGGATAGAATAGGATAGTATTTCTATGCTGGCGGATGTTTGGGATGCTAATGGGGTAGTGCCTTTCAGTCACATAACAGAATATCAGATGTCAGATGCCATGGCTGGGATATATTCAATTGAAATATGCCCTTCGGACATGTGTCTCACAGGACGAAGAGACACAGGAATACTCCCCTCTGGATGGGCTACTCTTGGATGGCCAAGAGGACCAAGTGGCCCATAAACTGATTGAAATATGGCACTATAATGCACAACACGCAATCCCTACCCACGAGACTCCAGGAGAAGTGGGTGCAGGACATGGGAGAGATGGAAGAGGATTGTCAGGAAGCACTGAGATTCCCCACAAGGGATGCGATAAGGGCTAGCTTCCGATTAGTTAAACTCAAAATCCTCCACCGCACATGCTACTCATGGCAGCTGCAACATCAGATTGGAAGGACGAAGAGTGAGCATTGTCTGAGGACGTGGAATGGTGGACGCCCTTTTGGAAGGGGGTACATTGGAGGAAGCAGTTGGGGTGACTTTGGATCTGCAGCCTAGGATGATATTGCTGGGCATTTGGGGACCAATTGACATGACACGTTACCAGAAACGTCTGATAAACCCAGGTTATATGGCACCCATGAGGGATATAGCACGAAAGTGGGGCCCCCTTCTCCCCCATTCCCCTGAACCCCCCCCCCCCCCTCCTCCCCTGGAAACTGATAAGCAGGTTGGACCATTACAAGTTGCTGGAGAGGGAAGTATATAAGGGAAGAGGTATTCCACGAAATTTGAGAAAATCTGGGCTGGGAATAAGACCGGGTCCCTGTAGAGGTACACTCATACACAGAGAAAAGGTCAATGATCTGAGACGGAATACGGTAAGGAACAGCGACAAGGCCTAGATACATGGAATGGCTGTACTATATCTACTGGATAATTTCCAGTTCCCAGATGTTACCACATGGGGGTGATGTGGGGTTGTATACGGTGCTTCAGTATAATTAATGATGTTTGATTGTTTTATTATGCATACAATTATAATAAAGATAATAAAAAATAAAAATTTGATTTAGGATAAATCCTTACTTCTCATCAAAAGAGGTAGCCTCCTCTTTGCATAAAGGTCTGGACTTAAAAGCCTCAAAGCTGAGAAAAACCAAGCTATTGCAGAGCTGAAGGTAATGCCATCCGCAATTGAGCTTTTACCATACGTTTCTTGTACTCCTCTAGTGCTTCATTATGGAGGCCCAAAATGTGTTATCAAATGGTAGTTCCATAGTATACACATTCCACGTGTATTCACTGATGGCTATGGTTCTCTTGTTGACTATCTACGCGTTAACCTCCAGTTTCCAAAAAGTTGCTCTTTACCTTCTGCACGTTACAACAAATTCTGCATTGGGGTTTTAAGAAAATACTCACTATTCAGTTCTAGACTATGAACCAAACTAACACACAAGCTGCATTGACCTCAATAGAGCAAGGCATGATTTTGTGATTTGCCCAGGCACTCTCAAGCCTTGGCCAGTTTAATTACAAAGATAGAAAAGCAGATACGTATTTCCAAGAAAAGTGGTGATCACTGCTAGATGAGCAGGAATAATCCCCATAACCACAAATAGTCGACACTCCAGTTTGTTAGCCCTTCTCTCTCCACACCCATCAACGAGGGAGAAATAGTTACATATCTCTGGTGAAAGGCCAATCTTTTTCCCTTGAACAACAAACAGTGAGCCAAACAAATCCACTATCTACCCCTTGCAACCAGTATAGTTTTCATGAACATGAAAAGAGCCAGCCTGGTTTAGAGAGTCCTCTACTCATACGCAGCGAATGAGGATTGTCAGATTAAAGTCAAGTAGTCATGAAAATCAGAATTGTGTTGAAGGAACCCACTTCCAGAGAGGTTAGAGGAGCGAGCCACATCAAAACCTCAGAATTTGAGTGTGCATAGTGTGTGGAGAAAAGGACTTACCTATAATCCACCACTACTATAAATGAAATGTAATACAACGCTTTTGGTTAGTTTGACAGAAAATATGATATAGATGCAAAAAGGACTGCTGCACGAGTTAAAAACAAACACTTTAGTTTAAGCTCAGCTTGTTAATGTCCAATAGGTTCACATGTTGGAAATAGAGGGGGGGAGGAACAAAGAGTATATATGTTCTCGCTCAACCATTACCCGTGAAATGAGGCAACTATATAACATGCTCCAGGTAACTCCTGGATGAACATGCATGTGCTTAATTTTTTTTCAGTCCATTCTTGAATGAAGTAGAAGGTACTAGAGATACATTACCAAAGGAAACGTGGCTTAATTAAAAAAGATTATACAACATATACCTCAAAGTGACCTCTACATATGTACAAGACTGTTTGCTTCGATTTTTGTAATGTTCATGTAGAAAAAAGTATGTATTCATTTTCATATTATGTACCATTTTCATATTTTAGAAGCAAAGCAGCATGACATACAAATCGGAGTACCTTTTTAAAAGGAATTGAGTACAAGTCCAACACCACTGCTTTTAAATCCCAGAGGGTTTAAATGTTCCTGTCTAAGACAAGGAAATATGTCAGCTCCAATGTGTGTGAATAGTATTCCAAAGCAGATATTCAGATTATGAATTTCTCTGACAAATGTATTGAAAATATATTTTGTATCCAATTCAAATGCATGTAGTGCACACACTTGAATTTAATCCCAATTATCAGCTCCTATTTATGGAGGGGGGCGTTAGTTAAGCAGCAACAGCAGGTTCGGCCCTTGTCTTCAGTTGAAGTATTTAATAAACACATTTGCTAAATTACCTCCTCCTGAATGCCACTTGTGGTAGTCAGCCTGCTTCCATCGGTGATAGTTATAATTATTGCTGGCTCAAGAAAAAATGGGTTTCTTCCCTGAGAAAGGAATGACAGTAAAACAATCCAATTATTACCAAAGGGAAACAAAACTTAGTTCAATATTTGTTCAAAAGAAATGTGGCACTGCTAAATAGTTCTAAAAGAAACTGCTACAAAATCAGCAACTTTCTTTCAGTTACATATCGTGGATGATTTTTTTTTTACAGTCTGCTAATTTGCTTCTGTTGCTGCAGAATGACACTTTTGTACGTGAGCACACTACATAATGCACATGAAAAAGTTGAGGACAAAACAAGATTAAGTCCGGTGAAATATATGCCTTCCACAGCCCAATTTCACTACTATTCAACATACACTCTTTTTGCAATGGTAAAGGAAAAAGCTGATGGGCACACCTTCAACACCACCTTTGAGAGATGATCTCTTCCTATAGTATGTGATGGTGAGAGGCTATGGACAGCAAAGACAAACGCAATCAAATACTTCCAATCAACACAAGGCGAGAGGAGAGACAAGTGTGAAAATGTGTAGAAAGGCATGATATTTTGTCAGATTTACTTTAATTAATGTTGGTTTTAAAAAAAATATTTTCTAAAGCCAATTTCAAAGGAGCATCTGAGCAACACTTTACAACTTGATGGCATTTCTGGTTTTCAGGTATCTATTCTTTTTAGAAATATTTTGTTGTCTTGCAGACAGCATGTGACTCAACTGCCTTTTTGTCACTAGTTTTGCTAATCCTATCTCTCCAGTCAAAATCCTTGGGCTGAGAAGGGGTGATGTCAGGTCTAAAGAACATTATTCCCTGGGTCTCTGAGGGGTAACATGCTGCTCACCTATCAACCAAATCGCAAAACTTTGGAGCATAGAATGGCACAGCCTGCCCTAATTGGAGTCGAAAAGGCAAGGAAATATTTCCAGTTGTGAAGCTCAGTTCTCCAGAACTTCGCTACAGTCAGTATTTCAGCCACTGTCATACTCAACCTAACGAACAAGTTACTTACCTTCGGTAACGATATATCTGTAAGAAACATTAGTTAGTGTTAGATTCCTTACCTTAGAATATCCCCAGGCGTCAGTCTGGATCCGGAAACTTTTGCGTAGCAGTACCCCTGCGCGTCGGTAGGCGTCGTCTGCAGGCGTCCCCTGCGGCTCCGCGTCCGTCGTCGGCGTCGTGCGCCGTGATGACGTCGCTGGAGTATATAGACGCCGCCTCCGCGCGCTGACGTCAGTTCTTTGTACACAGCTTTTCCGCGCCAGGAGACGCAGAGCCATGAGAGAACCAACACTGGTGCCATGTAAAAACTAGGGCCCTGAAAGGGATGTCCTTAACCCTAGGTATCAGTTCGCAGAACGGGGAGGATGGGTGGGTTCGGTAAGGAATCTAACACTAACTAATGTTTCTTACAGATATATCGTTACCGAAGGTAAGTAACTTGTTCATCTGAAAGAAACAGGTTAGTATTAGATTCCTTACCTTAGAATAGATACCCCAGCAATACCAACCCCGGTGGTGGGTCTGCGAACCAATACATTCCTACACCAGAAAGTCCTGGAGGACCGAACGGCCAAAGAAGCCATTCTCCGGACTTGACTGTCCAGGCAGTAGTGCCTCGCGAAAGTGTGCAGCGAGGCCCACGTAGCCGCCTGGCAAATGTCCTGCAAAGGGACTCCCCGGCCCAAGGCAGTAGTAGCCGCCGTGGCCCGAGTGGAATGGGCCCTCAGCCCAACAGGAGGCTCCTTCCGAGCCAAAGAGTAGCACGCTTTGATGCAGAGAACGACCCATCGAGAGATGGTCCGTTTATGGACCGCCCGTCCCTTCTTCGCACCCACGTAGCCAACAAACAGTTGGTCATCCACCCGGAACTGGCGTGTGCGATCCATATAAAATGAAAGCGCACGTTTTGGGTCCAGACGATGGAGCCGCTCTTCATCCTTTGAAGGATGCGGAGGCGGGAAGAAGGAAGGGAGGGTGATGGACTGCCCGATGTGAAAGGCCGAAACAACCTTGGGCAGGAAAGAGGGTCTAGTCCTCAGAACCACCTTGTCAGGATGAATGGACAAGAAAGGAGGTTCCACAGAAAGAGCCTGGAGCTCACTCACCCTCCTGGCAGAGGTGATGGCAACCAGGAAAGCCGTCTTTAAAGTCAGGAGACGGAGAGGGCAAGAATGAAGGGGCTCAAAGGGAGCACACATCAGAAAGGTCAGAACCAGGTTCAAATCCCACTGAGGCATCACAAACGGAACAGGTGGAAACATGTGAGTGATGCCCTTCAAGAATCGAGTTACAATCGGGGATTTGAACAAAGAAGGCTGATCAGGAAGCCGTAAAAAGGCTGAAAGGGCAGAAAGGTAGCCCTTGATAGTGCCCAGAGCAGAGCCCTGCTGGGCAAGAGAGAGAAGAAACAGAAGAACCTCGGAAAGAGGGGCAGAGAGTGGATCCACAGCCTTTGCTGTGCACCATGCCACAAATCTGTTCCACCGACAGGCGTATACCGACTTAGTGGAGGGACGCCTGGCTGCCAGAATTACATCACAGACTTCAGGAGGCAAGTCAAATGGCCTCAACTGCCGCCGCTCAATCTCCAAGCATGGAGGTGGAGACTGGACAGGTTCGGGTGGAGGACCGTCCCCTGCTGCTGCGACAGAAGGTCCTCCTGAAGAGGCAGGCGGATCGGGGGACCGACTGACATGCTGAGTAGCTCGGGATACCAGTACCTTCGAGCCCAGTCCGGAGCCACAAGGATAACTTGGGCCCGGTTGCGCCTGATCTTCTTCAGCACTCTGGGCAGAAGTGGTATAGGCGGAAAGGCGTATAACAGACCGCAACTCCACTCGCGCCGAAAGGCGTCGCCGTGCGAGTGCCGTATTGGAAACTCCAACGCGCAGAACTGATGACATTGCGCGTTCTCTTCTGTGGCGAATAGATCTAACCAAGGCTCCCCCATCGCAGAAAGATGCCTTGCGCCACGTCCGAGTTCAGACGCCATTCGTGATCCATCGAGCACCGACGGCTGAGTTCGTCCGCCCTGGCGTTCAGGGAACCTGCCAGGTGTTGAACCGTCAGAGTCACACCCTGACGTTCCAGCCATTGCCAGAGGCGCAGAGCCTCCTGGCAAAGGGTCCACGACCCCACTCCGCCCTGTTTGTTGCAGTACCACATGGCGGTGGTGTTGTCGGTGAACACCTGCACTACACTCCCGTTGACAAAGGGGAGGAATGCCTTCAGTGCCAGACGAATCGCCCGCAGCTCCAACAGGTTGATATGGAGCCGGGACTCCGCCGGAGACCAGATGCCTCTGATCTCTGCCTCTCCCAAGTGGCCACCCCAGCCCTGGAGGGACGCGTCCGTCACGACAACGTGCTCTGGATGGGGAAGGGAGAGGGATCTGCCTCTGACCCAATCGCGGTCCGTAAGCCACCACTGCAGTTGTCTCGCAGCGCCCTCCGAGATCAAGACGTGGTCGGACAAGTTGCCCTGATGCTGGGCCCACTGAAACTTCAGGTCCCACTGCAGAGCCCGCATCCGCCACTGGGCGTGATGCACCAGAAGGATGCAGGAAGCCATCAGTCCCAGCAGCCGCAGCGTCAACCTGACCGAAACCCGGGATAGCGGCTGAAAGATGGGAATCAAAGCCTGAATATCCCGGACCCGCCGTTCCGGAGGATAAACCCGAAACTGCGCCGAGTCCAGAACCGCTCCGATGAAAAGGAGCTTTTGAGAGGGACACAGGTGTGATTTCGGCACATTGATGGAGAACCCCAGGTCGTGCAAGAGGTCTGCCGTCATCTGAAGGTGGTGGACGACTGTCTGGGGCGAGCCCGCCTTCAACAACCAGTCGTCTAGGTAGGGGAAGACTGAAACCCCCAACCTGCGCAGATGGGCTGCGACCACCGCCATCACCTTTGTGAACACCCGTGGGGCGCTGGTAAGGCCGAAGGGAAGCACGATAAACTGAAAGTGCTCCTGGCCTACCGTGAACCGCAGGTAACGCCGGTGGGCCGGCAGGACGGGGATGTGAAAATATGCATCCTGCAAGTCCAACGCTACCATCCAGTCTTGTGGGTCTAGAGCAGCCAAGACCTGAGCTAACGTCAACATCTTGAACTTCTCCTTCCGGAGGAAGCCGTTGACGTTCCTTAGATCCAAGATAGGACGTAGGCCCCCCTTGTCCTTCTTGGGTACCAGAAAGTAGTGGGAATAGCAACCACGCCCTACTTCTGGCCCAGGAACGCGCTCGATGGCCCCCTTGGCCAAGAGGGCCGTAACTTCCTCCTGCAGAAGTGTCAAGTGGTCCCCCGACACACGGTGGTTCTGCGGTGGCATGGCTGGAGGAGTGGTCTCGAAGGGGAGGGAGTAGCCCCTTCGGACGATTTGCAGCACCCACCTGTCCGAAGTGATCGTGCGCCAGTGAGCGTGGTGATGGCGAACCCTGCCACCCACTGGCGTCACATGGGGCCGGAAGCACGGACTAGGAGGATTTTGAGGCAGATGCTGCGGGGGAAGGTGTGGTCTGACCCCGCCGTTGTCCCCGACCGCCACCACGGCGGTTCCCACGGCCGCCACCGCGTTGAAAGGATTGTTGCGGCGCGTGGCTGGCAGCACATGTGGGGGCGCCCCTTCCTTGGCCACGAAAGGGACGAAACGAACCCGGTTGCTGACGCTGGGTCGAGAGACCCAAGGACTTGGCCGTGACCCTGGAGTCCTTGAAGCGTTCCAGCGCGTGGTCCGCCTTGTCACCGAACAGGTGACAGCCATCGAACGGCATGTCCATCAATGTATTCTGGACATCTGCCGAAAAGTTGGCGGATCTCAGCCAGGCGTGGCGACGAATCGCCACCGTCGTTGACATAGCTCTGCCCAGCGAGTCGGTCGTATCAAGACCACACCGTATCGAATATTTAGCTGCATCTCGGCCCTCAGCCACAGCCTGACCGAGTTTTGCCCGCACCTCCATGGGGCATTCTGGCAGCAGTTCCGCGACCGTATCCCACACAGAGTGGGTGTAGCGGCCCAAGAGGCAAGCGGTGTTGCAAGACCGCAGGCCCAAACTAATGGACGAGAAGACCTTCTTGCCAAACTGGTCATACCTCTTGGATTCCCGGTCGGGCGGGGCCGACGGGAATGCGGACTGGGAGGTCGAGGCCTGGATCACCAGACTCTCAGGAGTGGGGTGGGTAGACAGGAACTTGGGGTCGTCCGGACAAGGACGGTGGCGCCTGGCCACGTTCCGATCAACAGGCGCACCTGAAGTGGGCCTGGACCACGTGCCCAACAGAACGTCTGACAAGGCTTCATTAAACGGCAGCAGTGGCTCCTGTGGGCATGACTGCGGTTTGAAGACCTCAGTGAGGATGTTAGGCCTCACGGCCGCGACGGGGAGCTCAAGGTGTAAGGCCTTGGCAGCCCTCATCAGCACCACTGAATATGCAGCTCCCTCCACCGATGCCACGGTTGGAGGAGAGATCAAACCAGGGTTAGGAGAGTCGTCCAGACCACTGGCATCCCCCAAGTCACCTGTCCAGTCCGGGTCATACTGGCACTCGCGTGACAGAGGGTCCTCGGACCCCTCCCAACCTTCACCGAACTCTTCATCCTCTCCGTATTCGGAGTCAACGATGTAGACCGGCTCCTCGGGGTTCATGGGCCCCATCGGCGCCGGGACCGGCGTCGAGCGACGCCGGTCCGGCTCCGCGTCCGGCGTCGGGGAAGGTAGGGGAACGGTGCCGCCCGGAGCCGGCGTCGGAGCCCCGCTGCCGGCCGGAGCCGGCACCGGAGAACCGGCGCCGCGCGGGGGCGGCGTCGGGGGTAACCCCGATGGTAACGGCGCCGGAGAGGCCGGAAGACCAGCCGGCGCCGATCCCGAAGGCCCTTGCGGCGCCGGGGTCGGAGCCGTCGGCGGCGCCGGGGCCGGAGCACCCGACGGCGCCGAGGCAGGGACACCCGAACCGCCAGGGCCCCCAGACGGTAGCACTGGGCCCGAAGGCGCCGTAGGCCCCGTCGGAGAAGCGAGCGCCCTCATGGCCATGAGGAACGCCTCGATCTCCTCAGGCGTCGCGCCGTGCCGTGCCCAGGGACCGGAGGGTATGAGGCAGGCCGCGCCGGCGACTCTCGCGGAGCCGCGGGGTTGGGGTCACCCGAGCCCCCGGCCGCATCGCACGAGCGTCGGGGGGAGTCGGGGGTACGATGACGACGCCCCGACTTCTTGTGCTTCTTACCTGATGAGCCTGACGAGTGGTGTCGACTTCCGGAACGCTCGGCGCGGCTCCGCGACCGCTCCCTCGAACGCTCTCTCGACCTCCGGCCGGACCGGGACCGCTCCCGGTCCCGACGTAGGGCCGACACCCGGAGCTCCAGTAGCTTGCGGGACCGCTCCCGCCTAGCCTTGTTGGTGAGGGCCCGGCAGTCGACGCAGGAGTCCACGTCGTGGTCGGGGCCCAGACACCGGAGACAGAGGCGGTGATGGTCTGTGACCGACATCGTGCGCTCACAGTCATCACAGTGCTTGAACCCAGGCATCCTAACAGGCACAAAGAGAGAAATAACTATCGAAAAACTTGGTCAAAAGACCGGAGTACTGCTCTTCAGATCTGCGTCCACTGGCGCGGAAAAAAGAAGAACTGACGTCAGCGCGCGGAGGCGGCGTCTATATACTCCAGCGACGTCATCACGGCGCACGACGCCGACGACGGACGCGGAGCCGCAGGGGACGCCTGCAGACGACGCCTACCGACGCGCAGGGGTACTGCTACGCAAAAGTTTCCGGATCCAGACTGATGCCTGGGGATATTCTAAAGTAAGGAATCTAACACTAACGTGTTTCTTTCAGATCATGCATTTAACAGTATTTTTACTGCATATTATTACAGGATTTAAAGGATTTCACTGGCATAGAATAAAAGGGGAGAAGAATCACTCTGATATCTGCTCTCCACAGACAGGCTCAGATAGGGTGTGTGGGGATAATAAGTCTGCCAGCGAGTGCCACTATGCTCAGGTTACGGGCTCCGCTCCTGTAACTTAGATGTTAGATGCAATTAGCTGGACTTCAACAAACCACTGACAACCTAGACAGGAGGCAACTGGAGCAGTACACAGTATCTCTTCAGTCTTTGTCATGGAGTCATGCAATGGAGACAGTATATAGGGCAGTGATGGGTACCAATGGCGATCGCTCTACCTGAGGGAGAGCGGAGGCTGTTTTTCTCTTGGGTTGCTGGTTCACCTCAATTATCAATGGTGGCCTGAGCCTCCCCTCGGCTACCATGACTGATTTTGATATGTCTGTATCCAGCTTGTTCAGTTCTGGTTGCTGCTGGTGGGAGCGAGTGGGAGGCACTCCAAGAGGTGTGGCTGATATGATGGGCACACTATCGACACCTGTTGCAGATAGACAGTTAGTAGACCTCAGACACAAATGTATGACGGGGAACAAGTATGACAAAAGGGTTTCTTTCCAACATTCCCTGTGCAAGTACAAAAGAACCGCTTCAGAGAATGATGCAGATTAAGCCAAGGAAGTGTGATGCAGGGCCACGGAGGAGTAACTGTGCCATCAGGTATGATTTTGAAGAAAATTGACAAGCTGAAGTGTCAGTGAAGCCTCGCCTGAAACAGTAGAGTGAAAGGTGACAGAAGTCAAGCCTCACTTCAAGTAGATATGTCTCCAGGTGCAACAAGTGAAAGTGATGCAAGCTAAATGTAAGTGGAAATAAGGACACAAACAGAGTTTAAAGGTAGAGTCTCATGGGCAATGTTTGGGCTGAATTAGAGTAGAGATTTGAGAACTTCTGAGAGCATGGTGCATGTTGGGGTATTGGGATTACCTGCAATTTCCCCAGAACTTTGAATGAATGAGGTGTTAAAATGTATCCAATTGGAGCGCCTTTCTCTTTCCAGCCACGCTGGAGGAAAACGTACTAAAAAACATTTACGTGACCTTCTAGATCATGGAGGCCTATAACTGGGATACTTTGGGACCCAGATCCAGTTTTGAGAAGAACAGCAACTCTGAAGCACTACTTGCAGGTGGAGGGTTCGTAATGTTCCTTCCCCAGATCAAAGTTTAACGATGCTGGCCAGGTGGACACTACACCTGACGGCAAAGGGGTTGTTGTACTTTCAAATCATAGCCTACCTATGAAATACAGCTGTGATTAGAAATGGCAACCCCTCATTACAGAGTGAATGATGCTGGTAAATCTGTTAACAGATAGTGCCTAGAGAGGATACTACTTCACTAGTTGACCTAAGGTCGCAACTGGGACTAGTACATTTGGTCTTGCAAGACTGTGTGTACCCTTCATCTAGGTCACCCTTCACACTGGTCATTTCCTGTGTTCCTCTATTCTCCTCCTAACCTTTTCGCCATAATATTACCTCCCTTCGTCTTGACAGGCAAAAGACAGGCAAATAATGCCACTGTTTGACTTGGCATCATGCAACCATTTCAGGAGTAAACCTTGCACAAGTTCTTCACACTAATCTCTCACAAACAATTCTAAAAAAAGAATGTGCCACATGAAAGATTTGCATATTAATGTTCTTACTGAAGTAATGTGTATTATGTGTGCCATGAATGTCACCTTTCTGCTATACTGGATGTTACAATCTGGTAGAGCTTCACAAATGACAAAATCGACTGTGCTAAAGTAGGTCAAGATTATCAACATAATGCGATAGATTTCAGCTCTGCAGTGGATAGCGGATCGGAATCCAATAATCTAGGAACGAGGCCGATAAAAACCAACATCAAGCTCACGTTGGGGGAAGAGTTGGAGATTTTCAAAAGCAGTCGCAGGGACACTTTAAGGTCGCGAACCAAGGGACCAAAGAAAACAGGGCAACAAGGAGGAGGAGGGCCCGTAGGCAAGCCAGGAGAAGGAACAGCCAAACGAGGAAGGGGCAGAGCACGCAAATAAATGATGAAATGACGATAGGTCTTCAGGTTGACAACTCTGACACGGAGAATAAAAATATCATCATTAATTTAGCTGGCATTGACCTCTCTGCGGCTGAACAGCAGCTATTGTCACTTGGCTTGTCCTATTGTCCAGAATCAAATTTCAGCTACACCCAAACCAGAGCCGATATATACAGATTCATACGAAATTTGACACTAAAAAAGTTCCACCAATTACGAGGTACCCAGGCAGATAATGCAGAGATGATTAGTGGTTGATGGCGTGGCGCACAGCTAATGTTTGTTTTAAATTTTCATGTGATTTTTGAATGATTTAGCTTAAGTTTTGGGTGCTCCAACAAGTGACGTAACCGTCCATGTACGTCGCAGTTAGTTACTGGTTGAGTGCGTTACTTGGTGTAAACGCATCCTTGAAATTGGGCACACACATCAGGTTCGTCATGTAAAGACAGACTCCATTGTTGGTTATGACAATCAATTGTTTACTCAAAGATTTATCATGTTCTTTGGTTGTAGCGGTTCATAGGTAAATCTTTTCCAATGTTTTAATTCAACCTCAAGAAAATCATTAAAGGTGATTTCAAAGAATGCTTCGATGCATTTCGGGCAGAAAGTGCCCTTTATCAAGGAGCTCTGTGAACACAATAAGACGCTTTTACAATTCAAAACGTAGCTCAGATGAAATTGCATTTCGATAGTTTACATTTACCTCAGTGTACAAAAACATTCATGGGGGACATGTGTGGGTTGGGAGGTATCTGGGTACCTTATAAACCAGAGCGGGTGGCTAACAAAGAGGGGTAAAAAATGCATATTAGATGCGGTGAGACCCGGAGTTAACAAATAACGCAGGTCTGTGTCGGAGCATTCTTTGAAATCACCTTCAATGATTTTCTTGAGGTCGAATTAAAACATTGGAAAATATTTACCTATGAACCGCTACAACCAAAGAACATGATAAATCTTTGAATAAACAATTGATTGTCATAACCAACAATGGAGTCTGTCTTTACATGACGAACCTGATGTCTGTGCCCAATTTCAAGGATGCGTTTACACTCCAAGTAACGCACTCAACCAGTAATGCGGAGATGACGACACCTCAGAATCCAGCTCTACGGGGACTAGATGGAACTGATTATGACCTTCTATATGAAATGAAGGGGTTGGAAGGTTTGAGAGAGAATCCATCACAAGATGAATCTGATATTCAGCCATCACAAATATTGGGAACTAATGTTAAACCCATCACATCTTTTAAACAAAAATCAAAATTTGTTCCAATTATGGCACGTGACTCAATCGATGTTTTTAGTGAGCAACTGGTGGCACAAGTCAAGAAACTCAGTAATATAACTACAAATTTGAAAAAGAAAGTTACGAATCATGAAAAGCAGTATTGACAGCTGATCAACAAATTAAAACACAATGAGCAGATAATCATAAGGAACTCTGATGAGGGAGGAAATTTGGTGCTATGGCCACGTAACGACTACATGGAGGAGGCTTACAGCCAGTTGAACAGCATTGAATGTTACCGGAAGGTTGCATATACGAAGTTCAAAGACACACAGGAAGCACTGTTTGCACAATTGCTAGCTTGGAAAAGTTTGGGGTTATTGAATATGAATGAATTCAAATTTTTAAAGAAAGAACATCCTATGGTCCCGGTTATGTATTTTATACCTAAAATGCATAAAAATCCAAATAAGCCTCCGGGACGTCCTATTATAGCAGCACGTGATGGCCTGTTAGAAAATCTATCAAGATATATAGACTTTTTCTTGCAGGACTTTGTCAAAGGTCTTAAATCATTTGTGCAGGATACAAGTGACTTTCTAAGCAAAATACAGCACATAAAATGGAAACCTTCCTTCCTAATGTTGGCACTCGATGTTTCGAGTTTATATACATGTATCAAGAACCAAGATGTTTAAGAGCCGTCGAGTACTTTCTGGTCAACAGGCCAATATCCTTTGCTCAACACGCCAGGATGATTTTTAAAATGCTTCAATTCTGCCTAGATGATAAATTTTTCTTATTTGATGGTAGAATGTACCAGCAAATTCAGGGTGTTGCTATGGGGGCCAGCTTCTCCCCCAGTTACGCCTGTTTATTTATGGGTTGGTGGGAGGAGCTGGTCCTCAGGCAACAACATGAACAAGCATATAATAGGAGTGTAGTTACTTGGCTGCGCTACATTGATGATTTGTTTATAATTTGGGATGGAGATCTCGACAGCGCATCCGAGTTCATTTAAAAGTTGAATGACAATACGGTCAACCTGCACTTTACAGCAGAAATTAGTAGGTCTATGGTAACCTTACTGGATGTTCGAATTGAGGTGAAGGGGGATGAACTGACAACTACCCTATATCAGAAACCCACGGCAGGCAATACCTTATTGCATGCCTCAAGTGCTCATCCGTCCCATTTAATTAGGAGCATTCCGTATGGAGAAATGCTCCGTATAAGACTGATTTGTAGCGAAGATGAAGATTGCAATACAAAACAAAAAGAATGCAAGAATAGGTTTCTAAATCGGGGGTACAGTTCGAAGGTGATTGAGTCAGCAATCAATAAATCTAAATCATTGTGTAGAAAGGATCTGCTGAGATATAGTAGACCGAGCAAAAAAGAAGGACCGGAAGAACCAGTTAGGCTTATTCTTAACTTTTCCAGACAAGAAAAACAGATCAGAGGATTTGTAAGAAAAAAATGGCCTATCATAAAAAGTGACCCAGTAATATGAGGTATTTTACCTACTAATCTTTCAGTTTTTCAGAAAAACAAATAGCATGGGGTCCTCACTGGTTAGAAGCAGTATAGAAGCTAGACCTAAAAACTCCTGGTTAAAAGCTAGAAAAGGCTTCTTTAAATGCTCTGTCTGTAAAGCATGTCAATATGGAGAAAATACCACCTGCTATAAAACAGCATTTAATCCGGGAGTTGGCAAAATCAACTTGCACTTAACGTGCAAATCAGATTATGCCGTTTATGTGCTCACCTGTAGCTGTAACTTAAAATATATAGGGAGTACGAAATTGCTAGCTCATGAGAGAATTTTACAGCACATTTGTGCAATTTGTAACAATGATGAGAGCTATCCGGTTGCAAGACACTTCAAGCTCAGTCACAATAGCGATCCCAAATACCTCAAATATTTTGTGATAGATGCCATACTTCCTACTAAGAGGCGGGAATAAGGAGGCTAGATTGAGGAGTCTAGAAACATCATATATCCTAAGATTCGACTCCAAACACCCTAATGGGTTGAATAACATTGAGGATCTGTATACCTTCCTATAAAAATACCATTTGACTCTATCTAACATGTATATATAGCATTTTTATATTTATTTATGTGGATATATATATATATATATATATATATATATATATATATATATATATATATATTCACTGAAAAAACCATAGGTTATAGGCCATATATAGTTAGGAATTTGCATTTACAAAACCTTGAAAATTCACTGAAAAAACCATTGGTTATAGACCATATATAGTTAGGGATTAGCCTTTTCAAAACCTTATTTTACTCACACAAAACCATTGAAATTTCATATATAGTTAGTTCCACTAACTATATATCGCGCACCCGCAATCCACTGCTGATGATGTCACATTACATCATTCATGACATGGTTAGTGACATCACTGATGACATCACTGATGACATCTCAAATGACATCACTGATGACATCTCAAATGACATCACTGATGACATCTCATTTGACATTACTGATCACATCACTGATGATATCATTCATGTGATAATACGATGAACCTCTTCAGACTCTAATATAACCTTAGATACAATCAGTGTAAACAGACACTCACAGACTGTCACTCATCCATGGAGTTACTCACACACCTAGTCAGTCCTGCAAAGAATCAATCACACCTTCATTTCCTCAACTATACAGTTATACAAACTTTACTTATTCAAACATATACTAACACATATTTACTCTCTTATACAATCCCTGATACAAGTTCACAATGATCCATACAGCCACTCACACATTCACTGGCTCTTATGCACAGTTATTTATATATGTCAACTCTCACATGTACTGTGTTTTACATATGTACTTACTTTGACATGTAGCACTGAGATATCCATTCACTCACCAATACACTCATGCACACAGTCAACCGCCCATACAGCTGTTTCCACATGCACTTTTGAAACCATACATCTAGTGAATCAACTGCTCACACATCTATGCACAGAGTCATACACCTCCCAGCCACCCACACACACACACTCAGTCAGTCTCCCATACAAATACTTGGGCAACCAATCAATAACCCATATAGTTACTCATATAGCTACTTATCAACACATGCAACAGTTTACAGAACAACAGACATAATGATGCACAAATTAAGACAGTTTAGTCACTAACCCATGCACTCAGTGAGACACATTTAATCACTCACTCATACAGTCAGTCATGCACCTACTAAATCCTTCATCCAGACACTTATACATCCACTCATTCTTCAATATGTAAGACATTTTAACTTTACAGAAACATACAGTCACTGGATGTTGTCATCAGTGATGTCATCAGTGATGTCATTTGAGATGTCATCAGTGATGTCATCAGTGATGACACTAACCATGTCATGAATGATGTAATATGTGACATCATCAGCAGTGGATTGCGGGTGCGCGATATATAGTTAGTGGAACTAACTATATATGAAATTTCAATGGTTTTGTGTGAGTAAAATAAGGTTTTGAAAAGGCTAATCCCTAACTATATATGGTCTATAACCAATGGTTTTTTCAGTGAATTTTCAAGGTTTTGTAAATGCAAATTCCTAACTATATATGGCCTATAACCTATGGTTTTTTCAGTGAATTTCATTGGTTTTTTAATAGCAAATATCAAAAGCTGTAAAATGTCAAGTACGTGATAGGTAAAAACTTTTTCGTGTTTATGCACGCTGATGTGCTTTGAACGCTGCCCCCCTCCCCTCTTTTCTCTTAGTAGTACTCTCTCTTTGCAGATAGTGAAGAGTAGTTAACGCAGGCCTTTACCCCCGTTGTAATCCGTCGTGCCTGCTTGTCTCTCCATTTGATTGATTGTTATCCAAGCATTTACTGTTTTACAATTGATTCTCTTTGGTTGATTCTCTATTTACAAACAAGCACAAAGTCGCAATACTCTGTTTAGTCTTTGCAGATAGTGAAAAATCGTGAAAAATCGTGTAAAAAAATAAAATTAATCGAGCAAAATCAGTAGGCCACTAATTGGATCTCTTTTTGACCTCGCTGAAATAGAAATATTAGGAACAACCCTTCATGAGAAATACGAAAATAGTGAGATGAACTGAGCT
This sequence comes from Lissotriton vulgaris, assembly GCF_964263255.1. Taxonomy (NCBI): domain Eukaryota; kingdom Metazoa; phylum Chordata; class Amphibia; order Caudata; family Salamandridae; genus Lissotriton; species Lissotriton vulgaris. The sequence continues at coordinate 1,172,622,239 of NC_141696.1, forward strand.
CCACACCATGAGGGCTGCAAGACAGCTCGGCTCCGTCACCCACCCCGCCCAAAATAACGACAAACCCTATGCAAATATTAAAAATATAGACAACACACCAGCAAAGAAACAGGGTAAAACATTTTATTAAATAACTATTTACATAACTATTTTATACTTTTTATTGCCCGATCCGGCTAGCTCAATCGATCGAGCATGAAACTCATGCACTCTGATAGCAAGCGTTGCTACTGATGCTATGCAGACCAAAACTGGTTTTCAGTTTGTACATTTTCCTAGATTTTTCCATCCAAGGTTGGTTGAGTTTGTAGAACGATGGCTTCAGATTTTCAACATACGGTGTGGTGGCGCGGACTGGGAGGGGGCGCTTCGCTCCTGCCCCCTCCCCAAGTAAGATTTTCATACGTGAAAGTACGTTAATGGTTTTGGTCCCTGAGTTGCTTCAATATCACTGCCATTCTCAAATGGCATAAGTTCTGGATGTTGGGTGCCATAGTTCAGAGTTCTGAGCAGCGCTTGTAACACTGTCTGAAGCTTATTTCCACCTACTGCAGCTTCACTATTCTCAAAGTAAGTGAGTGTCGTTTGTGGACCTGACTGCATTTGAAAACAATGTGATATGGTACCTCCCTAAACCGCTTGACGGAGGCCCCCGAGGGGCGGTGTGATGGCACGGACTCGGAGAAGACGCTTGGCTCCGACCCCCTCCCCAAGTCTTATAGCACCGGTTTAGCCTGAGATCGCCCCCGACATAGGCGGCCGGCTCCCGGGGTCCGGCGGAACTTTTTGCCTTTTGATGACTCTTCTATTCTGGACCTTGTCCCACAATCCGTTTGACCTGAAGACACGCTGTAGTGGGGCGCCCCTTTACCGTTTTAGTTGCCATTCCGCCCGCTTTTGCTACACTGTGCCTCTTCCGCCATTCAGCTGTTTACCGCCCGCTCTTGCGACTACAGCGTCTCGCTCACCATGTAGTTGAGTTGCTCCCGCTCTTGCGATGCAACGATAGGCGACTGCCACAGGACTCTCAAAATGGCGGCCGGCTCTTCAGATTTGGGTGTGGTCCACTAAAATGGCCCTGGGACACCTTGGAACTCGGACGCTTCCCTGATAGGGCTTGGGTCCCATTCTCGAAAGCGTCCCCTCAGCCGTGAAGATTCTACAAAAGTCTTGGGGGCCCCCGACTCCCGCAGGCTTCTGGTGGGGAGCGGCTGCCATGTCTGCTCGTGGAATGGCCACGACGGAGCTACGAGATGGTAGTGCTCTCATGCTGACGCCAGCTTTAGTCTGAAACATCCAGAAACACTGTAGACTACCAATTCGATCAGTTCCGGTAGCGCCCCAACATGACCCGGTAGAGAAGAACTTGCCCTCCCCTCTTTGACTGATGGTTCTTGTTGCCTGTCCCCTCTGTTGTCATTTTACAGAACTTTTTGGACTGCTGAAAGGGGTTGTGTTCCGAACGCTGGTTGGTGGAGACATTTTGACTATATTCTTGACCTACGTTGTCGCGTAATGCGTTATATGACACGCGGCGTTAGCGCACCCGGAAATGATCCGGGGCGCGGCGCGCAGCGCGTAACGTAAGCATAACAGGTCATGTGACTTGTTAATAAAACTTTTTATTGGTTCATTTTACTTTTGTTATTTTAATAATGAAAAGCTTGGTCATATGACCTAAAAAATACGCTTTTTATTGATTTCGAACTTTTTTTTTTATAACATATATGTTATAATATTCCAGGCTAATGTACTTTCCCGGAAAATTTTCAACTGTCCTGCAAGTAAAATATATTCCTTTTTCGAGAAAAAGGGCGTTTCTTCGTTCCATGACGGAGCCGTTGAGTAAAAGAGACTCGGCCTGCTGTCTTAGTCGCCGATACGCCTGATTATCAGATTCTTATCGATCACTTTATGTTGCAGAAGTGGAAAACACAACTGCCCTTGACCATTTATCTTTACTGCGTTCCTACATATTATACCTTTTATCCGTCATGTAATTGGACTGCTTTATTTCACTTGCCTTTTACTGATTCGAAAACAGTGACTAAAAGTAAAAACTTTACCAATGTAAATACTACTACCATGTTTTGTTTTAAAAACCTTTATTGTGAAAATGTCAGTATACAAATACAGGCCTATAACCACGTGGGCCGGCCACAGAGCAAACTGAAATCGTATATGATGAGGAGACATTTACATTATAGAGGAACGTAACGAATTAGGTTGCAAGAACTAAGGTGTCTAACAGTTGCGGAATCGGTGGACGTACATTTTGTAATTAAAATACGACAGGGCCACTTATAAAAAAGTTATCTAGATATACATTTGCGTGCAAGTACCATGGGTGACGTTAATTCGAACTTTCAATAGTACAGTAATCAATAACACATCAGAACTTAATATCAATAGGGATGTCGAAATATTCAATCAATTCTCGTCCCCGCCCGCCATGAGCATCAAAACTGCATTCATATCTCGTGATATCAAGGTTGTTCAACCAGTACACAACAAGGAGTTACGAGTCCCATTTATACCGGCGCCATTTTAGGCGAGGCCGGGCAGGTCCAAGATATAGTCAAAATGTCTCCACCAACCATCGGCCAGACCAGAACCCCTTTCGCCCCTTTATGCTACAAGATGGTGTCTTCCATTCAGAAAATATTGTTGGCAGCATTTTGAAAGGAAAGATAAACAGCCGTTCTCCTAGTGAGTCTCACATTGTTACATTTAGGAAGAATGTTGAAGAGTAGTATGTTGAAAATCTGAAGCCATTTTTCTACAAACTCTCAATCAGCCTTGGATGGAAAAAAAAAATCCTGAAGAATGTACAAACTGAAAACCAATTTTTGTCTGTATAGCATCAACAGCAACGCTTGAGTCAGCTTTGTGTGAAGCCGCCATTTTGATTCAATCAATAACGTCCCCCTGCACACATTCAGGGACCTGGTCGTGTCTTCAGGTCAAACGGATTGTGGGACAAGAGGCAGAAAGGAAAAGGAAAAAAGTTCCGCCGGACCTCGGGAGCCGGCCGCCTATGTCATGGGCGATCTTTGGCCACACCAGGGCTACTATCAGTGATGTCATTTGAGCAGACACCAATGCTATTAAGAAACACAAGGAAATCCCTAACGCATCAGCATTCTCGGAAGAGATTGACACAGATAACATCTTAAGGAACAAAGAAAGACAAAATAAGGATGAGGAAATTATCACTTTAGTTTTTTCATCAGCTAGCGACAGCAAGAAACATATTGTAATGGAGATTAGAGAGGCTACAGATGGATAAATAAATTATCAAAAGAAATAGCGACTCCCCCCTTTAGCAAATTAGCTAAATCTTTGCGTGCCATCCGGATCTCGGCGCGTTCGAGTCACTGTACCGCAAGAGTGACCGGAACTCAGCTGAACACGCCGTCTTTCGGCGCAGCATTGTAGGATGGCCACACCAGTGCGGCAATTTGCTGGACACCACCTCGGGCAATAGTGAAGCTGCAGCAGGTGCAAATAAGCTTCAGATAGTCTTACAAGCACTGCTCAGAACTCTCAACTATGGCACTCAACATCCAGGACTTGCCATTCGGATCTTGGCGCCTTGTGCTGGTTCCGACCTATTCACACATCGGTCCACTACTGACATCACCTCATAAGCCAACGGGGCACCCCACGCCGACTTTCGGCGCAGCATTGTAGGATGGCCACACCAGTGCGGCAACTTGTTGGACACAACCTCGGTGCCATCCGGATCTCGGCGCGTTCGAGTCACTGTACCGCAAGAGTGACCGAAACTCAGCTGGACACGCCGTCTTTCGCCGCAGCATTGTAGGATGGCCACACCAGTACGGCAATTTGCTGGACACCACCTCGGTGCCATCCGGATCTCGGCGCGTTGTGCTGCCTTCGGCCTATTCGCACATCGGTCTGCTACTGACGCCGCCTCACGTGCCAACGGATTTTCTACGCTTTTTGTAGCCCTATGCCGCATAACAGGTCATGTGACTTGTTTATAAAACTTTTCATTGGTTCATTTTACTTTTGGTTTCCTAAAGATGGAAGGCTTGGTCATATGACCTAAAAATAACACTTTTCATTGGTTTAGAACATTTTTTTTTCTCAAACGATGAAAGCCCCACCTTGTTTCTGGATGATTCAGACTGAAGCTGGCGTCAGCATGAGAGCACCACCATCTCGTGGCTTCGTCGTGGTCATTCCGCGAGCAATCATGGCAGCCGCTCCCCACCGGAAGCCTGCAGGAGTCGAGGGCCCCCAAGACTTTTGTAGAATCTTCACGGCTGAGGGGACGCTTTCGAGAATGGAGCCCAAGCCCTAGCAGGCAAGTGTCCGAGTTCCAAGGTGTCCCAGGGCCATTTTAGTGGACCAGGCCCAAAACCGAAGAGCCGGCCGCCATTTTAAGAGTCCTGTGGCAGCCGCCTATCGCTGCACTGCAAGAGTGGGAGCAACTCAACTACATGGTGAGCGAGACGCTGTAGCCGCAAGAGCGGGCGCAACTCAGCTGGATGGCCGCCACCTGGGGAGGCCCGTTCACGCCGCCTCCCCCACGCCCCCCCCGGGCCGCCCCACGCCAATTTTCGGAGCAGCATTGTAGGATACCAAAACCAGTGCGGCAGTTTACTGGACATCACCTGGGTGCCATCCACATCTCAGCGCGTTCTGCTGCCTTGGGACTATTCGCACAACAGACCGCTACTGACGAGGCCTCCCCCCCGCACCACCCGGGACGCCCCACGCTGTTTTTCTGAGCTGCATTGTAGGATCCCAAAAACCAGTGCGGCACCCAGGTGACATCACCTGGGTGCCGTCCAGAACTCAGCACGTTGTGCTGCCTTGGGACTATTCGCACAAAAGACAGCTTCTGACCATTGTTGCTTTTTTTTGTCAAAAATGTTTAAATGTTTGTTACAGTTTTTGTTCCGTTCGTTATATTTAAAAGTTAATAAAGTTTTATAATCCTACTTTGTTGGAGTGCTATATATTTTTAAAAAATCGGGTGAATGGGGCCTTGAATCAGGTTATTGTCATGTGTGGGCTTTGCAAGTGTACTGCTACAGGATCGGACATTTCAAACTCAAATGCACGTTCTTTTTCTTACCTTTCTGAAGCATGGAGCGCAATAGCAGGCAGAGAAAGGGTGATGCAAGTGTTGAACACTGCCTGGCCTGGCAAGTTGCTGGCAGTGCCCCCCCCCCCCCCCCCGCCCGCTCCTGAAAGAGGACACACACACACCGCTGCCCCGAGTACTTCACAGATCTTTAAAAGACCATGCGCTTGTTCATGAGGCTTAAATGGTTTATCACCCCTTCTAGAACCCCTGCATCGACCCTCTGACGTTTCCTGAAAGAATTACCACGTAACACAATACCAAGCCTTGTCAGCTGAAACCCCCGAGGAATCGTGGGGCATATTATCAAGGGGGTTTATCTCCGCTTTTTTGGCTTTAAAAGCCAAGAAAGCGGAGATAAAATTATCTCCCTATTACCAAGCTGTCGCTAACACCAGTTAGTGACAGCTAAAAGGAGATAGCGACCATCTTGGGCCCCGCTTTGCATGTCAGTGATATTTATCACTAATGACATGCAAAGTGGGCGTGCCAAGATGTTAGCGACTGGAAACAGTCCCTAACATCGCTATCTCCTATTACCAACTTTTGGAGATATTCGCGCTAAGCGCGAATATCTCAAAAAGCTAACACCTGCCCTGAGCAGTTCTTAGCCATGTTATCCAATGGGAGGTGGATAACATGGCTAAGAGCATTTGCTCGATAATGCATGAATATCGCTGACTTTTCAGCGATATTCATGCATTGCGGCCGTTTTTTATCGCATTTGCGATAAACCTTGCTAATAGCAAGGTTTATCTGCGATAAAAATCGCCGATGTGCGGCGATAATTTTTGTCTCTAAACAAGTTAGAGACAAAAATTATCGCTAGTTGTTGGTAATATGCCCCCGGGTTTTTGCTTGCAGGAATCGGGAGGCGGGAGACTAGCACTGAAATCAGTAGTCTCACGCCTGAATCGGGAGGGTTGGCATGTCTGGATTCTCTACAGCTGGGGCCATAAACTACATCCGCAGGGCTAGGTGATAGCCTGGGTCCGGCCTGGACAATCGGACACAGAGGAAGAGGAGTGTCAGAGGGTGCGGTAGTGAATAGGGTGAAAGGGAGGTGTCGGGCGGGCACAGGGTGTGATTCTCAGGGAAGAGCAGCGCAGATGGGGGGAAGTATATGGCCCATGCATGAGAGAGAGAGCGGGGGTGACCAGTGCGTGGGGGAGATGCTTGCGAGGGTGGGGAGCCGTGCTGAGAATCGACGGCGTGCAGAGAGTGGGTCTGGTCAAGGCATCTAAAATGGCTGCCGTGCACGACAAAATTGTGGCATTGGACAAAAAGGCAAGATGGCGCAGACAATGTTTATCAATAAGGATTCATTTATAACAAAATATTTACTCGCAGTGACAAAATGGTGGTCAACACTTCCTGATTTCCATCGAATCGAACGTTAACAGACGTCACGCAGCAAAAAAAAAAAAAGCTCACGCACAGCCGCTGGAAGACATGTATCAACATATTCAGAAAACATAAGGGGTCAGGATACGTCTCCCGCACCCCCTTATACCTAGTAATTTAATTAAAACGAAACACAAAATGGCGAATTCCCGTTTCGCTACCAGTTTGCGGCCCAGTTCGCGGCTCGGGAAGCGCTTCTACCGTGAAAAATATATATTTTTTTATTTTCCCCACGAGACCCTTTAATAACCCCAACATCATTCCTAGGGGGTCAAGAGAGGTATACCTTGCCCCCTTTCATTAAATTCCCCCTTCGTTTTTCACCTCTTCTTCTCTCTCGATCCTACCGAGAGATAAGATGGCGGCCGTACCGGACTGTTTAGAATGTTGACAGACACCGGAGGGCCAATCAGCTTCGCATCGCAAAGTTCCGATACGCGAAAAGTTCGCTAACCGGATCGCTGCCCGGAGCGCTGTTACAGATATATATCTTGATTTAAACGTTAATTTCTCAAAATCCACTGAAGCACATATATTGAGACCTAGCAAAGGCACATCGGGCTAACAGTCCCTACAATTTTGCCAAGTTTCGTGTAAATCCATTCAGCCGTTCGAGCTAAAAGTGAGTCCAACCGCCCTATGGAAATTAACATGGGAAAAACGTGTTTTGGGACCCCCCTTTTATCTCAGCCCCCCCTTGCCGAAACCCCCCCAAATTTCCAGGAGCTGCTCAGAAACAAAATGTGCCATTTTCCTGAAAATTTCAGCCAATTCCGTCCACAAACGCCAAAGTTATTAGACATAGAATTTTCAGAAATCCCATAGGGAAAAAATCCTAACTATATATACCTACTGGCGACCGCCAGTAGGTAATATATATATATATAAAGGCTGTTCCCTGGAACCTCCCCATGGTGGCTTCTATTTTCTTTCACAAGAAAAGCACGTCGATATCAATTACCGTGTTTCGCCAGTGACACGGTTTGGAAGCAACCCGCAGCGCAAGCTACACCGGATCCATTGGCAGCGGCAGCTCCGGCTGATGCGTGATTGTTTTCTGCGGTAGCAGATTGTCCGGTGCACACCTGGTGACCCCAGAAGGAAGAGACGCGATGTAGAGGCAATTCCGCCTCTGTGGATCGGATGCTGTGCCATTCGAAGCCTCGTGAAAACGCAACCTGGGTGTTTAGGGTAGCTGCGGCTTGGGGACTCGAGGGAGCACTTAACTCGATAATGACGGAAATGGAGGCACGCTCTACTCTTGAACCCACCTGCCAGTCACACATTTGAACAGGCGGACTTCTCGAACCTTGAAATCCCTTTGCTGGAATGTGGCATTCTGGGACATGCAGTTCAGCAATCTGGTGAGAGCTGCATGTGGGGCAGCCCACTCCGGCCGGAGTGGGAGGAATGGAGACAACAGCCAATCAAGACTGAGCAGGACATTGATAGTAGTCCGAGGGTAGGAGGCGTGCTCATTTTCTGCAACTGGGGGCATTGAGAAAGGCCTCGCGGCCGAAATGCATTTGCCTGTTGCCTGTTGCTGTGAGAATAAAGGCTGTTCCCTGGAACCTCCCCATGGTGGCTTCTATTTTCTTTCACAAGAAAAGCACGTCGATATATATATATATATATATATATCAGTTGGAAGGAATACGAGTACCATGCCTGATGAATTGGACAATGTATAGAATTGACTATGAAATGTTATTTCACTCTCTCCACTGCTTAGATTCTTTTAATTTGAGAAATGGATTTTAGGATATTACTATTTATATATTTTATTAAATTAGGGATTGATTTTAAAGATTGTTAAATAGAAAGTATATATATTAGCAAAAACTTTTTGATATTAATAATGGTTTTTAACTGAATCAACCCTTGATGAAATGAATAGTATATTTGATGTCCTATTGCCCTTTCATTGCACTTTAAAAGAGTCTAGCACTTCAGTCACTTTATTAGGAATGGTCATATTCAGACTATCGTGGAAATAGATTATTATATATGCACTAATACACTTCTGCACATTTATTTATTCACATATTTCACTAATGAGATTTGGTGTTTATTGACATAGTTGAAAATGAATGGTCTTTTTAAGCATTTATGCTGCTACAAGTTTGTAAATATAATATTTATTCCATGAAGAAGTTGAAAAAATGGATAAATAATCAAGCATTTAAGCTGTTATAAATAACACTAGAAAGACATGTACGTGAAAAGTATTTTTACTATGTCTATAAGAGGTTGCACGGCACTGGCACTTTAAAAGCGATACAAAAAATCAATGAGATGTCATGTGATCAAGGGAGGGATCTCCCGAAACGCGTCATGGGCAAAATAAAATAATGCACTAAGAAAACCTGGGTCTACGCTTGTCTGTTTGAGTTTTTGGATTTGATGCAGTAAGGCGAGTTTGGAGATATATATATATATATATACATATACACACATATACACACACACACACATACATATATACATACATACATACTGTGAGAGGTTGGCCTGGCATTTGCTGTCCACTATTCTAGTGGGCACCTTGCACCAGTCCAAACGACCCCTATTGATGGTAGGTTTAAAGACAACCTATATAGAAAGCTATCCGAGTGGTAGCTGTTGAGAGCAGCCTTCAAGCTAAGTCTTGAAGGTATGTAAAGCAGCTTGTTTTACCAGTATATAATCTCATGAATGACCAAATGAAAGGAGAACCACACCAGGTATATCTATATAAAATATATGTATTTATTCTAAACACATCCCTCTAGTCTGTTTATGAGGCTAGAGGTAAAAGTACATTCAGTAAACTTATTTAGCACACAGTAAATTAGCACAATATATAATTAGCCCTAGGGGCATCACAAACCACATATTAAGAAAGTGGTATAAGAACCACGACTGACGGATACAAGGCCTAGAGCCTTTAGAACCGCTGGGGCCACCAGGAACCACCCAAGGTAGTGACACAGGGGACCCAGGGGGCGCGTGCAGGGTCTAAACACAGCCGCAAATCACCATTAACTTCTATGGGGAAAGTCGCGGTTGGAAAATTACAGATAAAGGACACTTAGAAGAGGACTTGGAGCAAACCCCTTTAGAACTAGGAGGTTCTAGAGTCAATACCCATGGGAGCACTGGAGTACTCGAGTTACCTCACCCAGGGAAGCCGGGTGCATAGGTGTCTTTTGGTGTCTGGTTTCGTCGTGGTTTTCAATGGCGATCTAATGCTATGTGCTGCTGGCAACCAAGTCGAAAGTGTATGGGTGGATCCAAGGGTGGATCGAAGATCTGAAGAACATGAAAGCAGAGGGAACAGAGTCTGGGTCACTAGCCAGTGACCAGGAAGGCGATGAGAAGAGGTCTAGTGTTTTCAGGTGAAGAAGGTGAAGCTGGACTCTTCAGCCACGAGGACCAGGAGGCTTCGAGGACGACCAGGAGCTGGATTCTAACGGTCTCACGAAGGATGTCGAGTGCTGCGGTGTCGGTTTCGTTATTGGACCCAACAAGCCTTGGCAACAGCAACCCAACGCAGAAAGCAAAAAGATTGGCTTTGGTGCAGACCAGCAAGGTCTGAGGGACTCACCCTTTGGAGGGGAGTCCAGACACGTCTGGAGCAACCAGGAAAGCCCAAGAAACAGAAGTTACCTTTGTGGGGACTCACCAGTCAACGGACCAGGGATCGCGAAGGAGCCTCGGGCGGTAATGCTAGAAGCAAGCCCACGGACCACTCGTGGAGTGTAGGCCCACAGACTCGTCTGAGAGTGTGACTACAAACTGTGTATCATCTGCGTATGATACAATAGTAAGCCCTCTGCTCTTGGCCAAGGCTGCCAACGGTTGGATATAGAGGTTAAAGAGCGTTGGGCTCAAGGCAGAGCCATGAGGCACCCTTTGGTTGTTAGAATGAATCGTGGAGGCGAATGGAGGGGCCACTACCTGGAAGGTCCTGTTAGAAAGGAAGGAGGCTAACCAGAACAGGGCAGGGCCCACAATACCCGCCTCCTCCAACCTTTTCAGCAGGATCTGATGAGACCTATCAAACGGGACACTGAGGTCGAAAAGAATCAGAGCCGACGTGGGACCCACATCTAGAGCTAGCCTAAGATGCTCGATGACAGCTAGGAGGGCCGACTCTGTACTGTGGCCTGGGTGGAAGTCGTTCTGAGAAAGGTCAAGGAGATGGTTATCCTCTATAAATCCTGTGAGAATAGAATTAATGTAGGTCTCAGTGATCTTAGAGACCCAAGGCAGGAGGTAGATAGGGTGAAAGTTTTCCAGTTTAGCTGTGTCAAGGGAAGGTTTTTTAAGCAGAGTTACTACCCTTTCTTGTTTACAAGTACTGGGAACAACTGACCAAGACAGGGATAGATTGATCACCTGGTTCAGAGGCATAAGGAGCACAGGTAATGGTTTCATGAGTTGGTCAGGTTTGAGGGGGTCAGCAGGGGAGCCAGATTTGACCTGGTTACATAACAGACGTAGCTCATCCAGGGAGACCGCAAGAAACGTAGACAGTGTGTGTAGTGGTTGGTAGAGGCACAAAGTCAGAGTGCATGACAGCATGAGGAAAGGTCTTGTAAATGTTTTTACCTTCTTAACAAAGAAGGAAGCAAGGGCCTCGCATTGCTCATCCGATGATATAAGAGGCCCTTCAGGAACCCCTGGCTGTTTCAGGTCTCTCAATATAGAGAGTATGGTTTTAGGGGGGTTACAACCACTCCTGATCTCATTTGCAAAGTAAGCTGCCCGCTCTATATGGATGGCCCTGTGATAGTTTTTGTTAGTCACCTGATAGCAACGCCTCTGGCTCGGGTCGTATTCCCATCTTCATGACCGTTCTAGCCATTTGCAGACTTTATGCAGAATTGCGAGCTTGTCGTACCATGGACTGGATTTAGGATTACGGCTTTTTGATGACTTCGCAGGAATAAGTACGTCCAGAGGACTGCAGATCCAGTCAGACTGCTTTATCAGCTGCGTCAGGATCCTCTGGCAGAATAATATTCATGGACAGACAGTCATGAAGTTGGACGAAATTGAGTTTGTGCCAGGGGGGCTTGAACACGCACTTCTGAGGCAGCCTGGAGAGAGACATAGATACCAAATAATGGTCCGTCAAACACATCGGTGTCCAGGAACTTGAGGAGAAGCTCTCTGGATGGCTTGGTCAAGAACAATCACTTGCACTGATTCCACTTGTTCAGTGTTCACGGTAAGTAAAAAAGTAATCAAATTATCTTGCACTGATCATTCCCAGCATGAGCAAGGCAGTTCTGGCACACAGACCTTTGTGACCTATCGGTGGACAAGTTGGAGGGATAGCAGGCCCTTCAGTGCAAACATTATTCAATAACTTCACTAAGGACAAGCTTACATCAACTACCAATCCATGCTTCATTCCGAAAATTCTTGCGGCATTTTACCCCCCACAAAAAGTGCACATTTGCTCAACAGTCTACACCAGCAGACCACATTCCATAATTGGATGATAAAGAGTGCCTAAATGGAGCAGATAACCAACAAGAAAGCTTACTCCAAAAAGAAATTCAAAGCTAAATGGCAACATCTTACAGATGAGTCTCAGCTTGATTTTCTTTGTTTCATTCAAAAAATGTATGTGCTCTAATTCTGCCCAAATTGCGAAGTATAAGTGGTCACCTCCACACTGTGCTCTACATGTGAGGGATCACTTCCATACCATGTCTTTCATGCCCCACTACATATCCCCATCCTACATCGAGGATCATTTCTATTCCAAATAACTGCCTACACTGGCCTTCCCCTTTGATTGTGAGGTTTCTGACAGCTAACTTTGGCTATATCCTATCCGCAAATAGCTACCCCCTCCTTTTCTTTTTTCATTGTGTGGAAGGGTGGTTGCTTATCTAATTATTGTTTCCTGAACATTGTGCTCTCTCTCATGGTACGCAAAAGATGCTTAACAGCTGGAATTGACCCATTATCGAGTGCTGATTGACTCCTGGCACAATGTGGAGTTATGTTTTATCCCATGAAAAAACTCTCAATTAAAGGTTTTGAACTAAAAATCAATGATTAATGACTTAAGTAGTTTGCAAATCAAGTCAATTGTTTGGCAATTCAAATAGGGGTGGTCATATTTCTAAATAAGGTACCTATTAATGGATTTCTTAATGTATAGTCTTCTACCACTGCAAAGCTATAAGATTACTGGCATGCTAGGAGGGAGCTCACTAAACAAGAGGCATGTCAGCCATAGTGGCCCACTTTGCAAAATTGGCACTCCTGTGCATAAGCACACTTTCAAAAAACACTACTCCCTCAATATCTAGTCCAGGTCTGAGAGAGAGAGGGTTGGTCAGGAGGTGCTGCATAATCTATTCCATTAAAGTGATACTCTTCCCACCATTCTTTATAAGTAACTGCTTTGGTATTCATAATTACATGTGGATCTATGAACGATCCAATGCTGGACACAACAAAAAGTTGCATACCTTTAAGTAGAGTTTTCCAGCAATAGTATATTTCATAGATTCATATGAAACCTCCTCTTCTGAGGCTTCTTCTGTTAAGGGCTTAGAATATCTGAGCATAGAGGCTCTGGAAGGGAGTGGAGCTCTGTGTCTCTCCAAGAGATTGGTGAACAGGAGGCTAGAAAATAAGTAAACATTACATATAGTCTATTCTGTTTCAATGTTTGAATAACTGCATGCTGCTGGGTTTATATCCATTGCAGGGAGCTCCCACCTTGACAATGGGGAATAATTCAAGCATGTGAATCTACGAAGGATCCAATGCCTGAGAATTTTATAAACCAATAAAAGACTCCCTAGAAAGATATGCACTGAATGAATTCCATGTTGCATATTGAAAGTGCATATCATGGAAAAATGTAAGCACCGGATTTAACCATCAACATTCAACTGAAGCTGAACAAACTTTTGGTGCAATGCATCAATCAGCAAACTCATTTTCCCAAATTAGTACGGTTCTGTCAATCTGAGCTTTCTTGTGACTTCCCAGGTGCCAAGACTAAGTGTCAGACTGTATGAGTCTTCATGGTCCTTTTTGATAATCACATTCTGCATTTCAAAGTGCTATGCAATATCTGCTGCCAATATGTTCAATTTCATGACCAAAGGTACCATTATCACTGATGCTTTGTAAAGCACTAGTTCTGCAGATAACTAGCCAATGTAGGCCTGGCCTGCCCCTCCTTCCAGTAATCTAAATAGAGAAATATCTAGGTAATAAGATAGAAAATTAAGAATCCTCAACAGCTCAGCTAGATATACTATACATAACGGAGAGGGATAAAAGCCTAGAACTTCCCTTATTTCCTCCTGGTGAGAAGAGTGCTCTTGAAATTAATCTCCAGTCAGAACTACCTAATCTCACTGCCTTACTATTGCCAGCTCTCTTCCAAGCAAAACCAAGTGCAGTTAATTGCATCATTTACCTCGTTAATACTTCAGTCGCTTCAAAAACAATGTTTGAGTGTAATGAAACACAGGTGACATAACATTTCAGAGCTAAATTCAACAAAAACAAAGTTGCAAAAGGTTTCATCCCTCACAAATAATAACTCTTGTATCTAAGATCTTGAGCAAGTGGTGAATAGCGGTTAATTTTTAACTGGCCTAGAACTGTGGAAAATTAATACTGTCAGACTGCAAAAGGATTGCATTTTAAAGGATTTTACTGCACCTGGTGTATAATTTACTTTTACATTCATCTCTATAGATTTGCCACATCAAAGACGATGACAACAGGTTGGAATAAAGGAGAAGTTTCAAGAGGACGTTCCCCAACAATCTGAGCTTCTAATGGGCACCTCTGGCATATTTCTCAGAGAAGCATTGCGCACCAACCTGACTGGAAATGGAAACGTTTTTAATTATACAAATGGACAATAGACAGGGCCAGATAGAAATGAGATGCACGTCTACTCCATACAGTCTCCACTTATGAAGCCAGTTTCTTTCTAACATATGCAAGTCAAATAATGGATTTAAGAAAAAAAGAAAACATTTTGGGAAATGCATTGTGCTGCCAAGGTGTCTAAATTCTCCGGGCTTCATTAAAGAGCATGGAGCATTAGGCAGAAGTCAATGAGTTGGACACGTGGTTTATGGAGCCCCTACCACAATTCTAGCATGCACATAATTGTATAAATGGCATAACCTTTCAGAAGCAGAAGGGTTATGGTTGTAGTTCCCTGTTCCAAATTACAAAAGCGAGGAGCAGTTCCCTCAACACATCGTTTTCCTCTTGCCAAGTATGCAAAATAGGAGAAGAAAACCAAAAAGATTCATACAAATCCCTTTTCCTCCACGGTCAGATCTACTCTAGAGTGGCAGTGCTCTAGAGGCTAGACTTTGCTGTCTCAGTAGCCGCCCCAGCAGGAATTGGAATTCCGTGTGCCTGTACATCAAAAATTCATGCCACAAGTAGGATCCATTTTCTTCTCTGGTCATAATCATCAGACTGAAGAACTTTGTAAGACCATTATTCATTGGATGTCCATGTAGTGGTGCACAAGGATTAGAGGCCATGCACAGTTACAGCACAAAGACAGCTTGAGCACCGGACACGTATCCTAAGAAGTCTTAGAAGAAAAGAAATAGCTACTAATGTCAGTTTCTGAAACAGCACTCCCAACACCACCTTCTACAAAGGCAACATGATTGCCTTCATGGATGGTATTCAGTAACAGGAATATTCAAGTCATGAGCTAGCTTCCATTGACGTTGAAAACCTTACTCTGAAGTTCAGAGGAAAAACGTTACCTAACAGGTAATTGGGAAGTAGCCTTTAGTGATGTTAAAACTTTTTTTTTTTTTTTTTAAGATATTTGCTCTGATTAAGAAGGCATTTTTTCCAAACCTTATGTAGATGGTGGGGAAGATGAATATTCTGAGACTACTTCATTCCTCAAAAAGATACTGAAGCCCATATAGAACATTAACCTCATGCGTGCTAGCGTTATTTTGCTCGCACGCTGAGATTTTATGAAGTGCACTTTACATGACGAGCTGGGCTCGGCATCAGCGTGCAAGGAGGCTACGCGATGACGAGCCCAGCTCGTCATCAGCCCCGAAGGGGTTAAGAAAAATATTCCTTTCTGATACAGTATATTGAGAAAGCTTCTGAAACTTTATGAGTTGCTCTCTGCAAAGGTCAGAACTAACCAGCAGATCATCCTAAAGCCTCACACCCCTTCCTAATTTGTCATAACACACCAAAACAAACCCGGCATCAAGATATCATTCACATGTTTAGTCCAAGTATTCCTTTTATGGTCTGCTAAAATTATAAAGAGCCCCAATGCTGCGAGGTGCAGGCATGCTATATGAAAATGTCAAATAAATGAAATATGGCCCTGCCTAACAGTATATATGCCCTTGCTTCTAATATGCCACTTGATAAATGTCCAGCCTCCTTTCTGAGGGCTTACTCTGCGCAGACCTAACAGCTAGAACGGTCGACCTCAAAGCTGGGGAACCAGGTTAGAGTCTCAGCAGAGATGCTAAACATCCTGTGTTTCTGGGCATCACTTAATCTCCCCGTGCCGAACAAAATTAATGTGTCCGTCTGTAACACAACTGGTGTTCTTGTAAAGCGATCAGATAGCATTGCGTCGAGTTTGCGCTATATAAACCTAAACACAAAACATGTTTTACCTTCTACCTAGCACCTTTCCTAGGGTGCCTCAGACAGGAATTCACAACACTGCGCTGAGGTGCACGCTAGCCAATGTTTCTTGCTTGATAACCATAACATTTCAAACGCAATGCATCATATGGAGGTAGTTCACAAATGATAAAAGACTGTATGGAAGGCTCCACTGTTCAGCCCATCGAGATAGTACTAAGAAGACTCACATTTTAATGTACAGAGAATGTTCTAGAACTACCCAGGTTCTCCTCTGACATACCATTGCCACCCCTTTTCTGGTGAGAATTAGCTAAGTCTGTTGAATGTTTTCAGTAGAGCAACTGTGGCTCCTTGGGATTTACATATTCCGCTAGAACTTTTCATCCGTATAGAAGATTATTCAACAAATACCCTTTTCAAGGTAGCGACGACTGACTGTCATTGGCACTTTGTGCTTTCTGGTGCTATTTCTACTTTAAAAACTATAAATGCATATCTTCAGTGTCTCTTATTGGCTTTTTGTCATTTGCCTATTTTGATTATTACCTTTTACTCTCCATTTTCCTAATTCTACTTGGATTTTTTTGGCACTGCATAAATACTTTACACATTGCCCTAAGTTATGACCGTCTGATCTGTGGCAGTTACAAGGGGGCTAAGCTCCGGTTAATTTAGTGACTTTGAGGGTTCACGCTGACATGGGCTAGAATTGTTCCTTGGGTGGGTAGTCACACACCCCAAATAATCAAATTTCTTGCAATTACAATAACAAATTTAGATGGCGTCTCTTTTGCCAGCATGTCTTAAGAATGCTTTCCCGACATCGGTCCTGCAGTGCAAAAAGACTAAGTCTACTGCTCTTCATTTCATATTGATCTCATCCATCAAGTTGCTTGGCAAGGTGACTTAGACTTAGATGCTAAATTCCCCCTATACCAACAGGGAACCACCTGTAAGTTCCATGCAGTGTGCTTATAGATGAATTAAGAAAATAACATTGAAGTTGATCCCCAAGCAAATGCAATAAGTTTGTATATAGTGTGCAATACTGCCGTTGCCATTTTGCTGCAAATAAAATGTGTCCGATTTAATAGTACTCAATGTATCGATCTTGGAAGGAGCAAATCTATTTTACGCCATGATCACATGCCTCTTGCAGGTTTTTGTTTGAGAAAAGGGTGGAGAACATCTGGACGCTGCTCTACAATCAATGATTTACGGTTATTGCTGGACCTGAAGAAGTCATGTATTTTTTGGTGCTTCAAGCTATACTTTGCAGGTTTAGTGGAACTACTACAGCGAGAGATTTCAAAGTTTATCAGACCTGCACTGATGTGTGTAGTATGACAATCCCATGTTAGGAGAAACATTCATCTTCAATGGACTCGAGGTTACTTGCCAGAGACATTCCAATAGATGTGCTCAACTTTGCAGCAGGACCGTCAATGGACTATGGTTCTAATAAAAAACCCAGAGACATCAACATTACTTAAAGGAGAGCCATTCATTTATCACAGGAGGTTTTTATTCCATGTGCAGACATCTAGTGCCAGCACTTAGCCATAGCACAAAACTAAACCTGCTAATGGTAAGGCCAACAGAGGGTGATCTCTACCTTCATGTGGTCAGTTTTTCTTCAAAATAGCCACCTTTTTCTTATTTTGAAATGTTTACCTGAATACATGTGCCCCTTAATCACACTTTGAATTTACAGAGCTAATCCTATACTTGGTGCTGAACTGCTTAATGGGAGCGCCTTTTGAGGCTCTTAATTTGTATTCTTAAAACTGCTGAATGGCCTTCAACAGTTAATGCATGACCCATGCAGCATTGGCCAGTCAAGCCTACTCGCCCACTCACTATGGCAAGTCCTATTTTATCAGGACGAGCTATTTTTTAGGTCCTACTGGTCCGTTCTGGCAAGTTACCAAAGAACAGGTGTTCTGTTCACTCGCCAAGTGAAAGAGCACTAAAGATGCCTTTAAATATTGTTTTTATCTGGTCACATTTGCTGTGTGTTCAGAGACAGAGGTCAAATGTCAGCTTAGGTTGGTGCATACTTTATCCTGGAGGTTGAGGTTTACCTTACTTTGAATGACTGAAAAGATAAAGGATTTTGTAAAGTGAACTGTCTGGCATACGTGCTGTACAAAGAGTGTGAAATGAAAGGCTATAGGATCACAGCTTTGTTTTCTCTAACATCCAACATTTAAATGGCTTGTAAATTAACATTTTGAAATATTTTTCAGTAGTTAAGCAAATGTTTTGTAACTGTATGAAGAAAAGAGATTTTAATGGGGTGAAAACAAATCAGAACATTTTACTTGGTGATGTGCAAATGATTCATATTTTTACCGAAAACCAATTTCCACCCATCATCTATATGCTATATAGTTTATCATTAACCACTTAGGCGCGACGGGGGCGTGGCTAAGCGCGCAAAGGGAATGGCCGCCTTGGGGTAGAGCTCCGCTCTGAGCTCCCCTTCCCGGCGCATTTATCCAGGGAATCACTGATTTCAGCCGGCCGAAAACCGCCAGCGCTGCTGTGGGACACCGTCCTTGAGCACCCGCCAACTTTGAAGGAGATCGGTGCACCCAAGACGCACCGAGGATTCCGCGGCGCTGAGACCGCACACGTCGCCCCCGACCTCGGAGGGCGCTCAGGACAGACCGAGGCTTCGGCGGGCGCTGAAGGCCCGAAATTGCGGCCTGCACACAAGGCGGACGCACGGAGCTGTGGTGCGGAGACGACGCCCGGGACCCGGCCTGACCCAACCGGGGGTCCCGCTCACCGAGTGCTGACTGCCTCGACACCTGGCCGGATGGGTGGCTGCATTTAGCTGGGTGGAGCCGACCTGACTGCCACAGGCCGGAGGTATGAAAGGAGGAGCTGATCCACCGGTTGCGGAGGCCTGCCGCTGCCCGCCGGGAGGGCCCGAGACCTTGCCCCTCCACCAGGCGACTTGCAGAAATGGCGCTGCACGGCCACGAGTGGTGAGTGGCGCGGGACTGGACGGCGGAAACGGCCGGACCCGACGGCGCAACTGCTGAGCAACCTGAGGCGCGTCCACCGGGAGGCAAGCCACCCGCCCATCGGCGAAGAGCGGTAGGAACGCACGGGCGCCCGCGGCTGGGGGAACACGGCGCCTACAGCACTACCTGCACCACGTGGGCGGCACAGTGGCCCGCACGACCCACCGCCATTCCTGAATCACCACAGGGAAACGCATGCCGGCTCCACGCCACATGCAAGCAAGGACGCGGCGGCCTAGCTGAAGCCGGGCGCCGCGAGCCGCCGACACGGGCACAGGCGCCTGCCCACCTGCAGGCCGCGAGCGCTGGGAGATAGTCCATTACCCCGCCACACGACAAACATACGCACTGGCTGGCCCTCTTGGGGTGGATCACGCTGCTCAAGCGGGAGCAGCGCCCCGGTACAGATGTCTAACGGACCTAGAACACGAACCGGGACCGGCGGCGCGAACTCAAAGGGCAAGATGGACAAGCCCGGGAAGAGCAACGATCCAGACCAAACAGCGGCAAAGCTAGACACCATGCTGGCAGCAATGAGAGGCTAGAAGAATCCATACAACTAACCCGCACCTCCCTGGCCACCAAAATTGATAGCGTGGTCATAGACCTGACACACCTGAGGGCGGACCATAAAAAACTGGCAGAACGCACCACGACTCTGGAAAGCAATGTACAGGCGCTTCAACCTCAAGCCGACCAGTCGCACAAGCAAATACAGGATTTATTGAACAGGGTGGAATTCCTGGAGGACAGAGCCGAGGATGCGAAGGTAGGACACGCAGGAACAACGTGCGATTGGTCAGGGTCCCGGAGAAATGGGAAGGGAGGACCCCAGAGGAGCACATGGAACAGTGGCTGAAGGACATACTACCGGAGGGATCGCTCTCCCCGCACTTCGTAATAGAACGTGCTCACAGAGTCCCCACCAAACCTCTAATAACAGGCTCCAACCCGAGGCCCGTGCTGCTCCGCATAATGAACTATCGAGACAGAGACTCCATACTGCGCGAAACACGCAAACTCCAAGAGATCCGGATTGAAAATGCATCAGTAATGTTCTTTCCGGACTACACCGTACAGGTACAGCGGCAAAGACATTCCTTCATGGCGGTGAAAAAACGCCTGAGGCAGTTGGGCCTGCAATACTCTCTGCTGTTTCCTGCGAAATTGAGAGTAGTGGCCGGGGAGCGAACTCATTTCTTCACAGACCATACAGATGTGGAATCATGGCTGGACAGCGGTGTAGATACAGACCCCAGAACGACTGCAGGACCTGCGCCCCGGCGACAATCCGGAGGCAACAGAAGAAGGCGTAGACCCCGCCAGAGGTCACAGACCGGGGCACAAAAAGCGACTAGAACTCTCTTCCCCCCCCACCCCCCCAGCGGACGCCACGAGGCAGGAGAAACAAGATGCCCTCCGCCTAGTGATGGAACTCAGCAGATCCCCTGGACAGAGCGACGTGGCAGGCGGCAGCGCGCAGGAATTCCCCAGCGACGACCAAGCCATTTATGGTGTACCGGACTCCCAAGCACCAGAAGAACGACCGGATGTCACTCCCCAAACGGCGGACTACATCAGCTAACTGCACAGCGAGATCAGCAATCTTTAGAGACATTTGCCAAAAACTACCGCAGCGGATCTGACGAAACACACCAACAAGACCGCGACGCTGCGGCGGCAGGGAAAACACACAGCAGCGAACTGCACCCTCGACCCTGAGAGTCAAGCATGAGGCAAACACACACCAGGAGCCTCCTCAGTGGGCAAGAGACCAAGAATCGACACGGGGTGCCCGTACTTGGCCGGGGTGCAGATACAGAGACGCTTAACCTGGCAGCAGGTCGATTGGGACACGTAAAGTATAGTGTTTAATGCATGTACAAATGGGGTTCCCTGTATGCAAGGGCGGTTTAGACTGGCACATTCCTCCCGGGAAGGCAGTGGGCCTTCATATAACAACTTTACTGACTCGAAACCACTGATCAAGTGCGCATAGACTTAAACTTTGTTGCTCTCCTAGAGAGTATGGACGGGAGCACGTTTCGCATCAGACCTTTTGGTATTTTGAATGTTCATAATGTTCATTAGCTCATTGTTCCGTTAGCCATGTTTCTTTCCCCTCCTCTGGTCTCAGTGAAGTGGTGTGCCAACTTAAGTGTCTACTCGATTGCAGGGAACGTTTGCTCGATGGCGGGCGTGGGATGCGCGGGGAAGTGGTGGGAGGTCTGGGAGGGGGGCACTATTAAAAAGATGTAATGTCAGCCATTAAGATATGTACGTGGAATGTGAGGGGTATACATACACCGTCCCGGCATTACCAAATCTACTCGTACCTCAAACGCCACCACATACAAATCGCCCTCCTACAAGAAACACACCTTAGCGCCACGGAAACTCCCACACTACGTCGCAGATGGCGTGGACAATTATATGCTACGGGTTTCTCGTCTTAAGCTAAGGGGACACTGGTGTGGGTCAGGCCAGGCACTCCGTGGACCACATTGGACGTGCACATAGATCCCGGGGAGGGGAGGTGGGGGGGGGGGGGGTACGTAGTAGTCCACGGCAGGTTGGATGGGGAACCCACTGGTACTGGCCTCAGTGTACGCGCCCAACGCAGGGCTGGCGGATTTCCTTGCCCAATTGTCGCACACATTGGCCCCCTGGCATGGTATCCCCTGGGTGCTCGGCGGGGACTACAACAGCTCATTAGATCTAGCCCTGGACCGCTCCCACCCTCCACCACCCAACTCACAGGCACAAAATACAGCGAACACACTTCAGGCATGGTCCACACAATGGGATCTACATGATGCGTGGCGCAATCGTAACCCACACTCCAGAGTCTACTCATATTATTCGGGAGCACACGCCCTACATGTACGCCTTGATAGGTACATGGTAACCAGTGAGATCCTACCACATGTCACGGACACCTGCTACATGGGCCGCACACACTGATCACAACCCACATCTATTGGATCTGACATGGGAGCAACCACGGCCCCCGATACCTACATGGAGGTTACAGCCTGACCTACTACTAGACGGCCCATTTTGAGTCTCCATATGCACACAAACGGCACAATATTTCGAGGACAACTCTGGCACGGCATCGACACCGCAGATTGAATGGGACGCTTTTAAAGTGGTCTTCAGGGGACAATGTCTAGGCACCCAAGCCCAGACAATGTCTAGGCACCCAAGCCCATTCCCGACGACAATTAGAAGCAGCTCTCAGACGCTTAGAGTCGGACTTGCTGCAAGCGGAACAGGCAGCAGCTACAGGCGCGAACACTGACTTATTAGAGGCGCGGGCGGAACATGACAGGCTGATTGACAGGTTGAAACATGTTAATTACACGGCCCACTCAGCCCGCACACATCACACTGGGGACAAACCTGGTAAGCTGTTGGTTTGGCTGATACAACGCGAGGAGCGCACAACGCCCGTAACGGCGATACATCCAGTTGCTGGCCCAATGGTGTACACCCAGGCGAAAATACACAAGGCCTTTGTGGCGCACTATAGTGCGCTATATGAGTCCCGTCTACTGACAACACAACCCACCATTAATGCGTATCTAGACGACGTCGCGCTGCCTGCCCTAACGGATGACCAACGGGACGACCTAGGGTCGCCGATGGTAGCAGACGAGCTACGTGAAGCCATCTTTGCCCTCTCGAATGGCAAAGCCCCCGGCCCAGATGGGCTGCCAGCGGAATATTATAAAGCCTGCTCCGATATCCTGATCCCGGAGCTCCTCAAGGTGTTCGCAGCGGCACTGGAAGACTCGGCTTTGCCCCAGTCGATGAATGAGGCGACACTGGTGTCTCTTCTTAAACCGGGTCGAGATGGCACACTCCTAGGTTCGTATAGACCGCTAGCGCTGCTGAACACAGATTATAAGATACTGGCGTCGACGCTAGGCCGACGCCTGGAAGCCCTGGTACCCGCCTTGATACACAGTGACCAGAACGGATTTATGCCCACTAGATGCACCTCCCAACACATACAGAGGCTGTTCCGAGTGCAGACATACACAGTACAGGTTTGGCCAAGATGAGGTTGCCTAGTTCTGGACCTAGAGAAGGCATTCGATTCGGTCGAATGGCCCTACCTGCTGTCAGTGTTGCGCAAGTTCGAGCTAGGAGATGACTATATTGAACTGGTCGGATTGCTGTACAGACACCCCGTGGTGCGAGTCCGCACGGGTAAGCTGATGTCCGACGCCATTAGGGTGCGACGCGGCACCAGACAAGGCTGCCCACTGTCCCCACTGCTCTTCTCGCTGGCAATAGAACCCCTCGCTGTGGTATTGCGCAACAAGGGCACGCACTGGGGTATCCCACTGGTACACATAGTCTCGCTATATGCGGACGACCTACTCTTGTATGTCAGGGACCTCACCCAATTACCACCGGAACTCTCAGAAATCTTCCGGTCCTTCGAGACCATGTCAGGCCTTAAAGTAAACTGGGCCAAATCAGGGGCGTATTCATTCAATCCCGACACCCCAGATCCTGAAATTAGGATTAATGGCGAACAATTTCCGTGGCATACCACCACGTTCAAGTATCTGGAAATATATATTTACAGAACACCCCCGGATATCCTGGACGGCAACCTAACACGCGCCATAACGTCCATAAGTTCCCAAATTGCCTTTTGTAACACTCTACCGCTCAATGTGCCGAGCAGAATGACGTTGACGAAAATGATTGTTCTACCCAGACTCCTATATTACTTCGCTAACATCCCAGCATACGTCCAGGTCCGCACTTTCAAAGACTTAGCAACCATGATCAGAGACCTGATATGGAACACTGGGAGACCCAGAGTGGCCCTGCAAAAACTGTATACGCCAGTCAGTGATGGTGGCCTCGCAGTGCCGAACCTAGAACTTTACTATCTAGCTGCACAACTACAGTGGGTAGCTGCCTGGCTCGCTGGAAAAAACCTGGAGGACACGGCCACGGCAACAGATGTGCTGTCCTCCACACAGATACATGCCTTATTCCACCACCTGGCACACACGAGGAAAACATCACAACTACATGTAGATGTGGCGGAAAGATGCTACGCCAGGAGCTTAAGACTCACAAAACACACCAAACCATATGCCCTAGCACTCCCGCTCCTAGGCACCCCCAAGACCACATCCGTTGTCACGGAAGCGGCACTGGAACACTGGACACGCACAGGAGTAGACACCATGGCGGACTTGTACGCCGATGGTACCCTGATACCTTTCGTGACACTGGCTAATGACACGGGTCTCCCAGCGGGACAGTTCTTACAACACGCCTCCATAGTTATGGCATACACACAACGGTGGGGTAACATCACTGAGGAACTACCTACACATCAATTGATACAGAGCCTACATATCATGGGGAACGGTACACACATGGTGCATTGGCGGACTCAAGCACTATTGTTGCACACGCAACACACTTTACAACCACTACGTGACAAATGGGCAATTGACAGGAGAAGGGACTGGACGGATAAGGAGTGGACAATGGTACTAACGGGCCCCAAGAACATCCCCCGCAACGCACGCTTCAAACTGATCCAGTTTTATATACTGCATCGGGCGTACCTCTCACCTGACAAAATTAACCAGTATTTCCCGGGCGCCGCAGCTAGCTGCCCGAGATGTGCACTGGAGGGAGCAGACTTGCTACATATGCTGTGGCAATGCCCACAGATTCAGACATACTGGCAGACTGTGCTACCGATACTAGAACGATGCACGGCCATGCCGATACCACACACATGGGAGGCATGCCTACTAGGCTTATACAAGCGGACCAAACATAATAAAGTACCCTCTCGTATCTGGGACCTTGGCCTCCTCACGGGCAAAAGGCTGATCACAAAACATTGGAAGCGAGCTGCCCCACCCCTGTCGGAACACTGGCGCACCTCCCTAGACAACTGGGCGAGAGCAGAAAGCACCACCCTCCATAATGAGGAAACGGCAGGACTGAGACAGTTCCCAATCGCGACATTATGGAATGAGACACTAAGCTCCTTTCATAAAGAATGCCAAATAGTAAGGAACCCCTCAAACGACTCCCCCTCTAGGAGAGACCAGGAGGCACTGAACGGAGCAGAGGATATGAGCCAAAACCCTGGTACCCCCGACAGGGAAATACACGACCACCCGGACAATGCCATTGGTGCGCCTATTGACGGCACCCCACACTGACCGCCATGGTGACACCCCACCCAACGCTCTCCACAAGCCAAGCACCTCCCACCGCCGACCCATTGCCCTCCCCAACGATGGACACATGCCCATAGTCACTATTCAATGGCACCCACGAGCCCCCAATGCATCGATACACCCTCAACTCGACACACGCACCACATTTCCAAATTAGATGACCATAACCCCCCTTTCCTTTTTTTGCTTCATTGTTTATCTTGTAATGTCATCAACTTCGTTGCGCCAACACGGCTGGAACATTTGTGATGAATCATTGTCATGATGTATGAAGCGGTGAACTACTGTATTGTGTGATACGCCCCGCGAACACGGCAGACATCTCTGAGATGTGGAAATATGTATGATGTAACATTCACGTTTTCTTGCCTCCTGTGAATTCAATAAAAGATATTTAAAAAATATATTAAAAAATTAACCACTCAGGCGCGACCGCGATTCTGCACCTGTGCGGCACTTCTGAAGAGTGGGCGGGTTCATGACAGCCCCCAGCCGTCATCAGCACACTAGCACCTTGATGCATGATGGCTAGGGGCCGTCATCAGCATGGAAGGGGTTAAAACAGCATGTTAGTGGAAAGGTTTGTGGGCATTCAAATGGAAAATGTCCTGTTTGTAAATGACAGTGCATCATGCTTTAGTAATACATGTATTACAAATTAGTATTTAACGTACTGAAAAACATTCCTGCACCTGCCCTGATGTCCATGCTATTTGTGACCTAAGAGGCAAGTCATGGATTATGTGTACCCTATATGTGGGCTAGTTTCAAATTATACATGGAGTACACTCTAATTTACTCAAACAAAATGTTTTGGATATAGTAGAAATGCCAAACTTGCATATTTGTAGATGCTCTTTTATATGTGATAATGGAAAAAAAAGTGGCTCTGTAAAATAAAATATTTACCTAGGATTACACAATTTCAGACTACTTACGGGTGAAGTACATTACAGTTGGGTCGAGCAGATTATTCAAGTCACTAGACCTGCAGGTCTATGATTTTTTGAGGTTGCCAGTGTCTTTCTAGGTTTCAATTGACCCAAAAGTGCATCTTTCTTTCCTCCTTCCAAGACATAGGAGAGTGTGCAGTCATTGCCCAAAATAAATATTAAGCTCATAATAACGACCTACGGGTTAAATAACGGATACATTTTTTTGTGTGCTTTTAAGGCACAAAATATCAGTGATGTAGCAGGCCATGGCGAGATGGACTGATGTTTGAATAAAGATGATGCTTAAAGAACAGTTTTATGAGTTTTATTGTGATTACCCGACCAAAGGCAAAATGTGCCATTTAGGCACCTGAGTGCTCATGAAATAGCAATCAGGTCCACTATACACCCTGTCATTCTTGCACATCTTTACAAAACTGTCTTGGTTTGGATTCTTTGAGCAAAGCTATTTTACATACGCTTCCGCTGTCCTCCAGCAACATCTGAAGAGGGCTAGCTAGGTGTTTCTCAAGACTTTCCACCTCCAAGTAGTGCTGCTTATGGAATCTGAAGGAAGAAAGATCCATTAGAACAAGGCACTTCCAGTTCCTAATGCTGTTCTTTCCAATGAATACTGCATCATCCTACAGAATACTCATCTGCTCTGCTCAGAGGATACTGTAACACTGGAAGTCTTTTCTTAAATACTCTGTCACTTCATTTGCACCGTTAGGTTCTATTGGCAGCGAAATCTGAGCAAATAAAATCATGGATATTACCTACATGGAGGGAAAAAGTGACTTTCGAGAGAATAGGCTTCCACATAAAAAGCCCGGGCACCACCAAGCTCTCCCAATTATATAGAACCAATGTCACAGAAACAGAATGGAAGTTGAGAATACTTATAGATGACTGGTCTTGGAAAACTGTATGAAGCAGGAAAGGCTGATC
Organism: Lissotriton vulgaris; assembly: GCF_964263255.1. Lineage (NCBI taxonomy): Eukaryota > Metazoa > Chordata > Amphibia > Caudata > Salamandridae > Lissotriton > Lissotriton vulgaris. The sequence continues at coordinate 1,172,649,561 of NC_141696.1, forward strand.
AAAGATGAGTAACTTTTTCACTCCTCTACTATAGTAATTCAAGGAGAGTTTAGAGAATTCATGCCAATTAGTACTGATGCCTGGTTTGTAATATCACCTTTACAGATACTAGATTCTAAAAAGTGGTACGTACGGTTTAGCAGTGACTGAGTAATAAGATATCTTCCTGTGGGACTCACGAATTGAGGAGTTTATATTTGAAGGAAGCTCCCATTGCAGATAAGTCTTGAAAGCTGGTCTTCTTCAGGTATTCTCTTCAGGAGGTTACAATTTGGGTGTGTACAAACCTAGAGCTCCTAACCTTATCACCAAATGGCGCTGGTATATGATTCATACCCACATATTTAAAGCTCATGCTAATTCAGCACTGGCATAGAAGACTTGAAATAAAATAAATATTTTAAAAGTGGAGTTGAGAAGTAACAATATTTTCCCAGTAAATCTGTCTGGGAATTGGGTTGTTGGTTGACTAGGGGTGAGTGCCCTGGTCAAGCAGCAACCAAACACAATCCTTGTTAGGGTAATGCACAAGCCAACCCTGAATTAACTTTTGCTCAACCATCTGGTAGCTTGGCACATAGCAATCAGGCTTAACTTAGAGGCAATGTGCAAAGTTTTAGTGTAACATTTCAAAGAGCAAACAAAAAAAAAAAAAAAAAAAAAAAAAGGATATAAAGGATCCTACACCAGATCAGAAAAAATAGTTTAATTTTTAATAATTAAAACTAGACCAAAACAACAACAATCCAGTCTATAAATATGGATATAAGCAAGCTTAAATATTTCACTAAAAATAGCATCAAAAAGCACAAAGCGACAACTGTGGATATCTGGTACCACCAGACCACAGGACAAAGTCACAAGTTCAGACCGACCGCGATAGAGCACAAGACGGCCACATGGACCCAGTTAGACCCTCTGAACAAAGTACCTTAAACCCTGGTTTGTGGAGGGTTGCCAGAGTCCGTGCCGGAGAGGCATCATGCAGCTGAGGAGATGGGTCAGTCCCGAGATGCAGATTGGGAGGGCCTGTGTCAAGAATCCAGTCGACAAGGGCTTGTAATTCGAAGTCTGGGATCAAGATTGCTTTGTGCAGTTGGGCAATGCATTCAAGGAGCTGTGAGGCAGGAATGCGTAGTCAGAGGCTGCAGTACACGAAGGATGTGAAGGCCTGAACCAATGATGCATTGAACAACAGCAGCGGTAGTTACGATGAGGCTGCGATGCAGGTCTTTGCGACAGGGTGATCCAAGTAGCAGCAGTGATGTGTCGGTTCTGCTCAGGGTTGCGCCGCGCAGCAGAGAGGATCCATTGTTTCAGCAGGACAGAAGCTGGCAGAGCACCTTAGGCCCACTTCCAGGGGTCTAGGACTGGGGTGGCACCGCTTAGCAGGGTAGACTCACAGACGGCAGAGTCCAGGTGCTGGGGTCTACAATGTGGGGGCCTTCTGTCCCTGAGGCTCAAGTAAGGTTAGCCAACTTTGGAGTCACTATGGGGTCCTGGGTTCAACAGATGAAGGTCCAATCCTTCTCACTCAGGCAAGAGGACAACAGGGCATCGGCCCTTCAGAGCAGAAGTTTAGCAGAGTGGAAGTCCTTTCAGCAGCACAGCAGTTCTTCCAGGCAGAGCATCCACAGGTCCATAAGTGTTGGAGGTCCAGTTTCTATACCCAGTTTGGTCTCTGAAGTAGGAGAGGCTTGCTTTTGCAGTGCACACGTGCCCTGCCCTCAGACTAACTACTAGGGGTATGCAGTCCTTTCTGTGGATGCAGGACACAGCCTATTCAAGTGTAAAAGTGGCTGATGCCAGCTTCCCCTCCCATCCTGCCAGGGACAGCCCATCCAGGCACACCTACGCTCCCTATTGGGTGTGGCTTTCTAGGAGGAATACAGAAAGCCCAACTATCAATCGACTACAGCCAGTCATGTAACCCAGAGACAGGCTTCAGCCAATAGATGGCTAAGGCAGGAAAATAACTTTCTTAAAGTGGCTTTTTTCGAATTTGTAATTTAAAATCCAACTTCACTGTAGTTTAGGATATTACATACAATTTCAAAGAGGCCAAACATGAATGAGTTACCTGTTCCCATTTGGGAGTTACAGCTTATTAAATGTAATAAAATATCCAGTGTTATACTGTGGGAAAGGTAGATATGTAAAAGTACATGTCCTACTTTTTAAATACATGGCACCCTGCTCTCTGTGCTGTCCAGCGCTTACCCTAGGAGTGACATATGTATTAAAATGGGTGGGTTGGGCCTGGCCAAAAGGTTTATTTTGGCAGGCTGAAATAGTAGTTAATAACGGTGCACAGACCCTGCAATGGCAGGGCTGAGACATGTCTAAAGTGCTACTTAAGGGGGTGGCACACTCAGTGCTGAAGCTCCACTAGTAGCATTTACACTTAATGCTACTAGTGGGCCTGCAGCACTGATGGCGCTACTAGCACATTTTGGATAACTTATTTGATTAATCAAGTACTGAGAGAGGCTTAAATAAACCAGATTTCCATAATCAAAATGCAAATAAAATAAAACCTTTGCGAGGGCAGCGCAGCAGAACCTCCAGGAGGATTCTCACAATGAAAAAAGCAAAACAATCCATGCTTCGCTATCTAGGATTTAAAAGGTGCTGATCAAAACTTTTCCCAAGAGTGTAGTATGCTTGAATGTGCCTGGGTCAATCTCCATTGGGGAGGATGACATGAACTTGAACAAATGAAACTTGATCCATCAAAATTAAGACTTCATATATGCGTTGTTGATGCTTATTTTGCATCCAAGTGGCAATTTATTTCAGGCAGCATTGGATTCAAACCTCGAGCAGAGTACTGGAAAAATATGTTTTTTGAGATGTGCAAGAGCAGTTAAATATGGGGAATAAATAGCATCAGACTTCAGAATAAGGCCTGTGGTATTCCACGAGGTTTGGAAGTGAGGTGAGAATAAGACATGGCTACCGCCTCCTTCCAGTCCACAAGGAAAGAGGCTCCCTACCCCAGTACATTTTCACTCACCCCAACTTACCATAATTGACATAATAGTATGGGATGAAAGAGTATAGCCTAAAAAGCTGTGGATTAGTCAATGAGGACAGCAAAGCTGGCTCTACAGCATTGTGAATTGAACAAAAGTTAACCATGCAGCAATCAGAACAGATTGTGCCTCATGTCCAGGAAGGAATCCCACGTTGGTAGACTCCAGAAGAGAGTTTTGTTGCAAGTAGGGTGAAGGTTGAGAGATCACTGCTAATTTAGCTACCTTGGAGATAACATTTCTTCCTTTGGTTTCTCCCATTACCTCCATTTAGATTATGCTCAAATGTTCCCTCTCATTGCCAACTTTTATCCCTTAGCTCCAGGACAAAACTGACTGTTTCATGGCCCATGCATTTATGGATGACCCTTTGCTTACTCATACTAAATTCATACAGAAAAAAAATCAATTTTCCTGCTTATTCCACAGGACTTTCTCTCCCCTTTTCTGCTCATCCTCACTAACACCCTTACCAAAACATTCTCAATCAGAAGCCATGGAGTGTACTTTGAGCCCTCAAATATTATTATAAGTTTATAAAGGGCACAGCTACCCCCAAATGGGGGTGTCCCGGCGCTAGGACAGGCAGTAGATAGGAGAACAAAGACAGGCTAAGTATTAGGGGGGAAAAACAGGTTTTCAAGTTGGGTCGAAAAATTGAATTCGGCCATCCGCAAAGGCAATGGCAGGCTGTTCCAAGTTTTGGCCGCGACCACTGCAAAAGCTCTGCCGCCCATTCTGGCACGGTGGAAACGGGGAGTCACCAGAAGGCGGAGATAATTAGATCAAAGTATGCGGTTAGCCTGAGCAAGCTAAAGTCGGGCTGTTAGATAAGCCGGGCCCTTGCCCTGCAAAGCTCTAAAAGCCCAAACCATTGATTTAAACTGAATGCGCTTGGTCACTGGAAACCAGTGAAACTGCTTCAGGTAAGGAGAAATCGAGTGGCGATAGAGGATGTTATAGGTAAACCTGGCTGCTGCATTCTAAACAGTCTGTAGGCATCTAATCAGGTATGCAGGAGCGTACAGACTATTAGCATAGTCCAGATGTGAGGTGATCAGCGCGTCAACCATAGACCAGCGAGTTTCCAGAGGGAGAAAAGGGAGAATTTTACGAATCATGTACAATTTAGCGAAACAGGCCGCAGAAACCTGCTCGATTTGAGCTTTGCCCTATAACTCATTATTGAACTGGAATCCAAGGTTCCTGGCTGAATCCACTGGTTCTGGAGAGGGGTTCAACTTCGAAGTCCACCATAGTGGAGTTTTTTTATTGAAAAACACCTCAGTTTTATCAGAGTTAAGTCTAAGCGTATGGAGGGCCATCCAGGTGGAGATATTGCACAGGTAGCGTCTAAAATTCAAGAAGGTAGCTTCTGAGTTATCCTTGTATGAGGACACAATTGGGTGTCGTCAGCATAGGAATTCACTCTGACTCCACAAGACTCCACCACTGAAGTCAGTGGAGAAAGATATACAAAATAGCGGGCTCAAAGCGGAGCCCTGGGGGACTACGCAGCTCAGAGGTTTCTCCTCTGAAACAAAGGGCTGGAGGGAGACAGGTTGAGAGCGACCGCATAGAAAGGATCTGATCCAGGATAAAGCGCTACCTTGAATCCTGAGGCTGAATAGTCTCTCAAGCAAAATAGCATGGGAGACCGTATCAAATGCCACAGACTGGTCAAGGAGCACCAGCATTGCTGCTTCACCTGTATCCACACAATCACAAATGGTTTCAGAAACCAACAATGCAGTCTCTCTGCTATATCCTGATCTAAACTCGGACTGTGTGAGTCGTGTAGGAGATGGTATGACGCAAGATAGCTGGATAGTTGCTCCTGGACTACTTTTTCTAGAACTTTGGCTGGTTTAGGTAAAAGGAAGAGGGCAATAGTTTTTAAAAATTTTAAAAATAAAGGATAGGCATCCGTTTTTTTAAAAATAGGTATTAATATGGCCTGTTTCCAGGCTGCAGAGAAAGCCCCAGTGCGCATAAGTAGTTCAAGATCGAATTCAGGGGAGAGAAATAAGGGGGGCCACAGCACTAAATAGTGAAGTCGGGCAAGGGTTTCTTGGGGAGCCGGATTTACAGGCATGTCATTTTTGAAGAGATAACTTGGTGGAGATTGGGACAAAAGAGGTAAAAGAACCACTATTGGTAGCCACAGAGTTTAGCTCTGGGCAATTTCGAGGAGGACCAAACATGGAGAAAATATCTAAAATGTTGTCATAAAAGAAATCTGGTAGTCCATTACAGAGTTCCTGAGTAGGGGGGAGTAATACTAGAAAGTGCAGCTGGTTTAGTAAACACTTTCACAATTTTAAAAAGGGTTTTAGAAGAGTTAACCAGCGGAGTTCACCTTCGTGACAAAGTACTCTCATTTTTGAGCGCTTTAGTTTATGAAAGTTCTTAATAGCAGCTCTGTAAATTGATTTAGCCTCCATTCTGTAGGATGTTCTCTACCTCCGTTCCAGTTTCTTGCACCGACTTTTTTCAGAACGCAATAGGTTGAACAGGGGCTACCATATCGAGGTCCTAAGAGAGCCAATTTTGAAATTAGCAGCAGCTAAATGCCCCCACCCCTGCAGTTAAGAACGAGATATGGCGGGGGCCAGTGAGTTGCACGTAATTTTGAACCATTTCCTACTTTGATCCAGAGCCAGAGAAGACTTAGTGAATTGAGAGAGCATAGTCACCCTAAACGAGATTAGAGAGTGGTCTGACCATGTGAGCGGAAGAGGTGTTGCCATGGACAAATTGGGGTTGTTCGTTAACAGTAGATCAAGCATATGGCCGGCGCGGTGGGTAGGACCTCTAACCCTCTGGGTAAGATTAAGGCCTTTCAAAGATTCTAAGAGCTGGCCGGCTTTTGTGCAACGTGAGTCATCCACATGCAAGTTAAAATCACCAAGGACTATAAAATGAGAATGTTTGAGTGACAGATCAGCCACAATATTGTAGAAATCCGTGAGATGTTGAGGTGAGTAACTAGGTGGCCTACAAACAAGGATTCCAGCTATAACTGTGTTCGGAGCAGCAGAGATGGTGAAGTACATAGCCTCTAAGGGGCCGGTTTTCGGGATTTTCTGGGATGAAATATTCCAGCCTGAACGTAGGATCACTGCAATCCCACCCCCTGCTTGTTGTTCGCTCTATTTATTCCCACAAAAAAATATTCAGGGGGTAACGCCAGATTGAGGTCGGGGTTAGAAAAATCTGTGACCCATGTTTCAATAAGAAACATTATGTCCCACGTGTGAGTCGCAAGGGAGCGCTAAATGTCCTCTGAATGGCGGGGTAATCTACAATTCAGTAGGCAAGCTTATGGAATATGTAAACGTTTAAAACAAATACAGCCTCAGCAGCAAGACTTGAATAGATGAACATAATTGTTGCAAGTTGGCCCTAGTATGGTTGGCTGTCCCCACTTTTATTGGTGGGGGGTGGAGGGCAACAACGACGACTCACCTACTGATAAAGTTGAACTCTTAAAACTGGGAAACTACTATTCAGTGAGGAGTATATATTTTCTTGAACCCTTAAACGTCGACGAAATTGGCTTATAACCAGATTGATAGATTTGACTTTCCTATAAGGCCATAGCATATGATACAGAAGTACTCCTATGGCATAGAAAGTTAAAAGCCACTATTATGCTATCCACTACAGTGGCTGAGAAAACAAGGTTTCAGGCCTACCCTGTGTAGCCTGTCAGCTGCAGCTTGAACGCTACTGCACAGGCATGTTAAAATTACCCTTTTGACAGGTAGAAAAACCTTATTTTAAATATTAAATATGTTACCCCTAAGCACACCTTGCTGCTTACAAGGTAGTGTTTAGAATATTTAAGAGTGGAACAGGAGTGACATTAGAAATTGCAGGTTCCCCCAGTGACTAGGCCCAAAACAACATGGTCACTGGTCAGGCTGTAGCCGACTCTTTTCAGACTTATTTTGACATTTAATAAAAATCCAATCTAAATGTGAAGTCGGATTTTTATTAACCAAACAGGAAATGTAACTTTTAGAAAGATACGTTTACCTTGCTTGATGCCAATTACCCATGATCACTGCCCAGACGGTATATGCCCTAAATCAGCTGTGAAACTGCTCACAGACCAGATTCAGTGGCCTGGGAGTAGGGGGATGCATTCTTCCCCAGGCAGGAAGACCAGATGGTGTGTCTCCAGAAAGCTAATTTACTTCACAGGGCATTACCTGTCAAAAGCAAATGTTCAGTGGCACCAACAAAGGCTCCTGTTTTGATCATTTTAGTCATACTGCGTGAGCGAAGCGACACCCCCACCCCAGAACCGGTTTTGAGAGACCGACCACAGAGGAGAGGACTGCTCATTACTCAGTCCACACCTCTGGGTGGGCACACAGGTTCTGTAAATGGGAGAAGGGTTTTCCCATTTTGAGAGTACGACTGTTTGCAGTATTGTAAACAGGAACTGCTGAAAAAGTGGGTGGGTTCGCCCTTGGGAACTTTCACCCCATTGTGGGAGTGCGCAGGAATGATCCCACACACTAGCTGGTGCCAGCCATAATCATGGCACTCCCAGGGCATCTCCTCAGACACTTTCTAGACCTGCGGATTATCAGAAAAGTATTGGATCTGCTCCCTTGTGTACCCAGGACAAAGAAGTGAACTCCAAGGATCAGTTGGATGACCTCCCGTGTGGCTCCATGAAAACAACAAGCTATAAGTGGTCTATGCCAGGAAATACCCACCTGACGAGCGACATCTAGACTTAGCTGTTGAGATCAGAGGAGGTCATTGTGACTAAAGCTAAATCAATGTGAAGCATGTAGGATTATGGGATTAAGTGCTGTATAGAAGGGTCTGAATATAAATCATGAAATGCAATACTTTTTGGGTACGTAGTTGCATGAAAGTGATTGGACATAACGTGATGGTTGATGGGACTTTAGCCTTTTTTCTACTAACATGCATGGTTTAGAATTTCCTCCACATCACTTCCTTTCCTCCCTTTGTCCACTAGAACATAAACCGCAAGTTGTGGGCATGAGATAAGTGAAGTAGTAAAGATTATCCAAGTATCAGGTCTTGGTGAACACTAGATGTTTTAAGAGTTTGAAATTTATGTATTTAATATCTGCTGATTTTGTATAGGCATACAGCAACGATTTAAATTGACTATAGAAGAAGAGACACAGGTTCAGTTGATAAATCCAATTATGGAGCGTGTTCTTTCCGGATAGGAGTACTGTGGATTTGGAGGGACTAAATATGGAAGATTATTTTTACAGAGGAATTGGTGGGATTATAATAGTTTGGGAAGACCGGTTCCTGGTGACTGGTAATTATACAGATTTTAGGAGCTCAGAGGTACGTCTAAGATGGCCGCCATATGAATAAGGAGAGTTTGATACTCAGTACATTACAAATGAGTTAATTTGGTACATATCAAGAATAGTGATGTAATACAGGATTTGAGAATAGTATTGTGTGATTACGCATCTATTTAAGTTTTCTTTAAGAGCAATGACTTGATTGGTGTTAATAAAGACGGTTAGTAATGCCGGAGGTAATGGTCGCCATATTGGTTAAGTATTGTACAGGCCTTTGAGCAGCTTATAGTTTACATTTACGATTCAGACAGTATGAATAAGGACATTATCCAATTACACTGACCGATTAGAGATGCCAACATAATGGAATGTGGTCTTGTGAAATATATTTTGAGATTACGTTCGGTATAAACACCTGACATAAGATGGCGCGGGAGGAGCACGCCAGGACACACATGGAGCAACACTCTCCTCGGACAGATTACGGTTGTGCACTTGAGGATGACTATGATCTATTTAGTTATTTAAGAGTATACATCTGTCCATTAGTGATGAGTTATGATGCCAGCACATATGCGTGGCGATGACCTGTGTCTCTAGTATATAGCTGTGTGACTCATGGCAGTCACACACTCGCTTGTGAGCTTGAGACTTAAACATTGCTCATTATAATATAGGAGTGGTTGTGTATACTACATTTTGTATGAACCTGCATTTGTGAGTTATGTTGCAGCACACAAATGCACAAAGAGTTTTCTGACGAGATGTAAGCGGTCCTGGGTAGGAATATGCTAGATTTACTTTTTGCTATGAGAATGAGTAGTTAGCAAATGAATAGGACATTTATGATTGGCCTAGGACATGCTGGTTATTTAAATAGTCAAATGAGGGGGCGTGACCAAGATGGCAGGTTGAGTGGCGTGCTCTTGAGATTTCTCTGCTTTGGCCACGCAATTAACGCTTTAAACCGAAGTGCCAGCGGTACCAACTAGTGGATTTCATGCCCAGTGGGCCTGGGACCCTGGGGACCAGCTCACAGGCCTAGTGATTGGCGTGGAGGCTCCGGAGCTGGGACCCGACCGAGGCGGTCAGCCCTGCTTACAATAGCAGATGGGGGCACCGACGGACGCCGCTGCTACCTGCCCCCCCTCCCCCCAACAGAAGATAGCCCTGGGGCCTACTTACGACTGCCTGGGTCCTTGGCAGCAGCTCCCCGAACCTGCAGGGGCCAAAGAGCAAGGAGCTCGAGCAGCAAGGTGACGACAAGAGAGAGAGCGCAAGATCAGGTGAGAGAAGGCCAGTCCACCGGGTCACAAAGCTCAAGGCGGCATCTCAAGGGACCTTGCAGGTACAGCGCGAGGCTGGACAGAAGGGTCTGGCCAAGTACAGGTCGTTGGACGAAAGAGAATCCTAGGCGGTGCCCTCCAAAGCACAGAAGTAGGAGGCCCCAGGCCTCATATTGCGCATCCACAGAGGCAGCAGCGCTTACTATCGCCGGCAGCACCCACAGAGGGGTCTAGCACGGATGCGCCTGACTGCGGTGGAGGGCAGCGGCCAGGGAGCACCGCGGTTTTTGACAGCGCCCAGGAAGTAGAGGGCCTAGGCCAAGGGTGGCTTAATGCCTGAGAGGGAAGGCCCTAGACTAGAGGTCTTCAAACTTTTTGATGCCGAGACCCCCTTGTAAAACCTTTTTAGGCTAAAGGACACCCTTCCAAGAAAAGTTTCTAGAAACTGGTACTCCTCATCATCAACTATCGACAACCATAAATGCGACTGTTAGACCTCATCACATTCATCCACCCACACTTTCACACATCCATCCATCCGTCCTTCCATCCTTCATCCATCTACCCTTTCATCCTTCCATTCATACATCCATCCTTCATCCAGCCACCCTTTTATCCTTACATCCATTGTTTACCCATCCTCCCTTCCATCCATCATTCATCCATCCACCTTTTCACACATCATTCCATCATTCACCCAGGCAACCTTTTATCCATCCATCCATCCATCCATCCATCCATCCATCCATCCACCCTTTCATCCTTCCATCCATACATCCATTCTTCATCCATCCACCCTTTCATCCATACATCCATCCTCCATCCATCCATCCATCCTTTCACCCATCCATACATCCATCCTTCATCCATCCACCCTTTCATCCTTCCATCCATCCTTCATCCATACATCGATCCTTCATCCACCCACCCTTTCATTCATCCATCCACCCACCTTTTCACACATCCATCCATCCATCATGATCCATGCAACCTTTTATCCATCCATACATCCATCTACCATTTCATCCTTCCTTCCATACATACATCCTTCATCTATCCACCCTTTAATCCATCTATTCACCCACCATCCAAGCACCCACTTTTTCCACACATCCATCCATCCATCATTCATCCATGCAACCTTTTATCCATCCATACATCCATCCATCCTTCACCCATCTACCGTTTCATCCTTCCTTCCATCCATCATCCATCCACCCTTTCATCCATCCACCCACCTTTTCACATATCCATCCATCCTTCATCCAACCCCCCTTTCATCCTTACATCCATCCATCCATCCATCCATTCACCCATCATGCATCCACCCACCTTTTCACACATCCATCCATCCATCATGATCCATGCAACCTTTTATCCATCCATACATTCATACTTCATCCATCCACCCTTTCATCCTTCCATCCATACATCCATTCTTCATCCATCCACCCTTTCATCCATCCTTCATCCAACCACCCCTTCATCCATCCATCCATCCACCCATCTTTTCACCCATCCATCCATCCATCCATCATGATCCATGCAACCTTTTATACATCCATACATCCATCCTTCATCCATCTACCATTTCATCCTTCCTTCCTTCCATCCATACATCCTTCATCTATCCACACTTTCATCCATCCATTCACCCATCATTCATCCACCCCCTTTCCACACATCCATCCATCCATCATTCATCCATGCAACCTTTTATCCATCCATACATCCATCCTTCACCCATCTACCATTTCATCCTTCCTTCCATCCTTCCTTCCATCCATCCATCCATCATCCATCCATCCTTCCTTCCTCCATCCACCCTTTCATCCATACATTCATCCTTCCTCCATACATCATTTCATCCATCCATTTCACCCACCCACCTTTTCACACATCCATCCATCATGATCCATGCAACCTTTTATCCATCCTGACATCCATCCACCCTTTCATCCATTCATCCACCCACCTTTTCTGTGCCTCTCTCATGGGGAGGGGAGCGGAGAGGGGGGGGGGGGAGCAGTATCTCTCTGCGTCTTCTTCCTCTCTCATGGGAAGGCATCTCTCTGCCTCCCTGCTGGGGGCGGACAGGCTGTAACAACATCTCACCTGAAGTGACAGACTAAGGTACATTTCTCCTGTACAGGCGCCAGGTATGAGGGTTCGTGCTATGTGCTTTACAGGCAGGACCCACAGCTCCAGGTATGTGAGCCGTGCTTAAACACCTTCAGGGACACAAACAAAGCCGCACCCCAGTACTTCACACGTCTTTAAAAGACCTTTTACTTGTTAATGAGGCTTTGTTGTTTTTCACCCCTCGGTGTGAATTAGGCCTCCGCCGTGAGCACCCTCAATCAGCCCCACGCCATCTAAGGCAAACTGACAATCTGCAACCCCCTTCCCAGGACTCCACGACCCCCCTGGGGTTTGCGCCCCACAGATTGAAGACCCCTGCCCTAGACAGACTAAGTCACTGTGCGTGGGGCGCTGGGCCCACCAAACAACAGAGCAGAGGCTAGGGACCGGAAACAGGGCCCCAAGGCACCCAACAGCTACTGGGCATTGCGGCTGTAATGCAATACCTCCATCCAGAGACACATAACCTGGCCTCCCCCGCTGAGCGGATTGGTCAACGGGGGGACTTGACACTCCAGATCGGATCTCGCCAATGGGAAGACCCACACCCCCTAGACTATTGACAGGAGGAGGGCAGTGGCCTGCCATTGGCAAAAGGAGCCCTGTAGATGAAAGTTTGCTGCGACCCGAGTGCTCCGGGAGACACATTTTAGTCCTGGCCCACCGCGGAGTGCTGTTCAGCGAGGAGAAGACGATATTTACACTCCTGTTGCTACTCCCAGATGACAGTCAGTCGTTCTTCTCCCTCCCAGAACACTCACAGGGCTTCCTCCCCACGACGGATAATGGTGACGACCAGAGTCAAACAAGCATTTGCAATGCAATCGGTCTCGCATTAGGAAAGTGTGAGCTATTGGTATTGTAAATGACACTTTTTTAATATGGGTTGGCTTTGAAAATATATAAATTAATGGCATTGTTATTCACAAAGCCAATAGCTTACACTTTCCTAATGAGAGTCCTATTGGCTATGGCAATGCTTATTGGCAGCAAGCAAGGACAGTGCTGTTGTGGTGCTGAGTGATGATGTGGTTGGGCTGAGTGAGGTGGCGGTGCCTGCCCCCGAGTGAGGTGGCGGTGCCTGCCCCCGAGTGAGGTGGCGGTGCCTGCCCCCGAGTGAGGTGGCGGTGCCTGCCCCCGAGTGATGTTTATCAAAGCACAGAATGATGGAGCCAGGAAAAAGCAGGGGGAAACAGAAAAACACAGGGAGAATGTCCAATGATAGAGGCAGCGAGGGCTGGGGCTTGGACAGCAATCAAGTACGGGGTCGAGAAGGCACTGAATGGGAGAACACGGAAAACACCCAGGGCCAAGGAAGGAAGATGCAAGCACACGGGAGAGCAGGCGGAGACAAGCTCTCGGCATTGCTGTGGCGGGGGAGCGGGAGCGCATTCCTTTGAAGTCTGATGCGGGGGCGGGGGAGCAGCAGCCTTTGAAGTCTGATTTCGGGGGGGGGGGGGAGCAGCAGCCTTTGAAGTCTGATGCGAGGCACATACAAATGGTGATGTGTGACGTGGCTGGCATTGTGCACGCGCATAGATCACATGAACTGTGTCTAATCCGCCGTTTTGGTACTGTTATTTTCCCCTTCCTATAATCTCGCCGGAGCAAGAGACCTAAAAAGACCGCACCTTAAAGGACATGGTCACCAAAACCCCCGCTCAAGACTGCCCGGGCCTTTCGACAGCCTCACTACCCCAGGAATCCGAAGACGATGGGGAAGCACCTATTACACGCTCATACCTCAAGTCCCTAGTCACCTCGCTCAAGAAGACCTGCAGACGATAAAGGGGGACCTGGCCCGAGACCTACAAGGGGTCAGGAAAAAGATCTCAGACATCAAAGACAGAGTGGACACACTGGAATCCAACAAGATTGCCAGAGGAGAAGAACTCAAACAACTCCGACAAGAGATAATCTGCCTCTCGGAAAGACAGATCTCCAGGCACACGCCGAGGACCTTGAGAACAGGTCCAGGCGTAACATATGGATCAGGAACCCCCAAACGGCTGCCGAGGCAAGGAACGTGGAAGAATATGTAAAGGCCCTCTTCGCCCAGATACTGGGCAACACACCAGAAACCGATATTTGCCTGGGCAGGGTCCACCAGGTTGGGTCCCGCATGTCCTCAAACATGCAGACTCCAGACATTCTTGCATGTGTGCACAGTTTTCCCATGAAGGAACATATTTTGCAGGCAGTTAGGGGCCTGGACCAGATGCTCTTTCGCAGAAACTTGCTGCAGCTATATTAAGACCCGTCTGTGATAGCGTTGCAGAAAAGAAGGGAATTACGCCCAGTGACTGCGTTCCTCAGAGAGCATAATACCTAGTATACGCGGGGCCATCCCTTCCGCCTGATCTTCTCATGGGTAGGGAAAATTCGACAACTCAGATCCCTCAGTGGAGCCCGTACCGTTATACAGATTGAGCAACCGGAGACGTCACCATGGGGAGCAGTCGAAGAGGAGACCAGGCCTGGCTGCTGGGAACGGCAGAGACGGAGAACGCGGGGCAGAGGGGCCCTGAAGCCTGATCGAGAAGGAATGGCGCAGGAGAGAAAGGCCGTCCTGGAGAGCCTGGAAGGGGACCGATTACCCGGGGATCAAACAGATCCAGCGCCACTCACCCTCTCTACGGAGGGGGAACACAATAGGCGCTATCCAGGGCCGTGAGTGAAGAGATCTCTCACATAGGACTCTCATATCAGGTTTTCTCTTCGATGGGCGAAGACTGCTTCAATGAGTCTCTTCCCACCAGAGACTTGGAGTGTGACAATGGGGAGGTGTTTTTTTAGTTTTATCATTTATACATGTACGTTTGAATTGTATCACTGTCGCACTACTAGGGAGACTGATTTCCTGCTCAGCTGCCGAGAACTGAACTGGGGGGGGAACAGGTGAGTGAACTCAAACTCATTCACCATCGTACTCGGCCCCCATGGTCTGGTGTCAGCTAGAGGCTGCAAGAAAACAACTCGCAGGTGTAGATTTTGATAGAGCAGAATTCGCATTGCTGCGCCTCAAGTACTCATTTTATCTAAATGGTAACAAGAGTGGGAGGTTTTTGGCCACAAGGCTCAGAGCCCACCAGCAGGCCCCCAGAGATAGCTCCCTTCGGACAGAGAACGACGTAGAATTTGTAGAGGACAGCTCCATAGCGGCCCAGTTTAGGACTTTTTACGCGGCATTATTCTCCGATCAACTTGTTCCCCCCCAACCACCCCGAGTCCATATCAAAATATCTCCAGGACACTCCAGTGACCAAACTGACAGACTCCCAAGTGTCATTGCTGGATGACCCCAGACGTATTGAGGAGGTCATATCCGGTATAGCGGGACAGGAGCCGCTGAAATCCCCAGGCCTAGACTGATTCTCTTCTGGGTTCTATAAAACCTTTTGCACAGAGCTCGCCCCAGTTCTCACTAGGCTCTTCAATAACATGGTGAGTTCAGACTCCCTCCCGGCTTCGATGCAAGAGCCGACCACAGTCGTTACTCCCAAAACCAGGAAGGATAAAGTCATGCGCTAATTATCGTCCGATATCACTCTTAAACGCGGTAGCAAAGCTTCTTACAGTGATCCTGGCAGCTCGCCTCATCATGGACCCAAACCCAGACACCTGGGACAAAACCTGGTGGTCCCCCGCCCACCACGCACGCAACCTGGGAATCATCCTGGACTCAGAGCTCAAAATGGACCATCAGAACAACTCCGCCTCATCCTCCTCTTTCCACACCCTTCGCTTCCTAGGTAAGACCTTCAAATGGAGCCCCTCAAACACAGAAAGGCCGTCACTCACACCCTGGTCACTAGCAGACTTGACTACGGCATTGCACTCTAAGCCGGAATAAACAAAAACCTCACCTGCAAGCTACAAAACATCTAGAACGCACCAGCAAGACTGGTCCTCAACCTGCCTAGACACTGGCACTCCTCCCAGCACCTGCGCACACTACACTGGCTCCCCATCGAGGTCAGTCACCTTCAAGATGCTCACCCACACACACAAGGCTCTCCACAACACCGGACCAGCATTCCTGAACAGCAGACTCAATTTTAACACCCCAAAAGATCCTACGATCAGCCCAGCTCCTGAAAGACCATATCGGGAGGCCGCTCCTCCTTCCTCACGGTCAGAGCCTAGAACGCCCTTTGGCTCCACCTCCGACAGACAACATCGCTTCCCATCTTTGCAAGAAAACTCAAAACCTGGCTTTTCGACAGACCCCCTCCTTGATGAACTGGAAGATGCACCCCCCACCGCTACCCTCCCTCCCCTAGCGCCTTGAGACCCTTACGGGTGAGTAGTCTCACTTAAACACCCGATTGATAGATTGATGCAGGGTCTTACACTGCAGAGACAATGCACGGACAACACCAAAAGACGCTTGCATATAATTGATAAAGCATCGCAGGGAGGGTTCCAGCATGCTGTTCTCATTCAACGCGGAGAATGCCTTTCACCTGGTTCACTGGCATTTTCTGCAGGAAACACTCTTTCACTTTGGGTTTGGGGAGAGATTTCGATCCTAAGTGGCTACGGGTCCCCGAAGGCCACGGTTCGAGTTAAAGGGATGAGCTCTGAGAGCTTCCCAATATGCAGAGGCACACGACAGGGCTGCCCACTCTCTCCCCTCCTATTTGCTCTCTACATGGAGCCTTTTGCCCAGCAGGTATGAGACCATCCCTTAATCAGTGGGATCCCTTTAAGAGGGGAAGAACACAGCACTAGCCTATACAAGGAAGAGGTCCTGGTTATGCTCTACAACCAAGCTCAAAGCTTGGCTTCCCTACTGCACGAACTTGAGGAGGTTGGCCGCGTGTCTGGATTCTGTATGAATATGCATAAATCTCAGGCACTTGACCTCACATTCCCCCCTCACGAGCTGGAAGCATTAAAGCGTGAGCAGGAGATAAGGGATCGAGTCGGCCGCCCAGCCTATATTGGTATCCAACTTAGCCAGACGTTAGAGCGGACGAACGCCCTAAATTACGGAACCTTTCAGAGGCGCATATATGTTGAACTAGATCAATGGCAACACTATCTACTTTCCTTACTCTGCCAGGTGGCGGCACTCTCCCGAGAATTCTCTTCCTAGTCCAGACTACCACTGACCGGCACGATTGAGACCCTCCAGTACGCACTGAACCACTTCATATAAGTAGGTAAGCGACCTAGAATGAGCAGATAAAGGAGTTGGCTGCCACCGGCAGAGGGCAGTTTGAGGGTCCCCTACCTGCTCCGGTATTATCAAGCAGCCAAGCTTCGCTACTTAGCGGAGTGGTCCAGGGTAGAGTCAGAAGCATTGGCTGTTCATGGTCCGAGCCCTGGCGGGCACCTTGCTGCCAAAGGTCCAGTTTTTACCACGAGCCCATAGAACGCCAACCTGTACGTCTCACCAATAACAAGGTCCCTGTTAAAGGTGTGGGACGACTGCATCCGCAGAGGGAGATTGACAACTATGCCATCCCCTCTGACCCGGATTGCCGACAACCCTGACTTAACGCCTGGGTTGGGTTCATCATTTCAAGTGTGGAGAGAGGTGCAATACAAAGCAATAGGCCACTTCTTTGACCTGAAAGGGGTTTACTGACTATGCCATTCCCGAGACCAAACGCTTCAGATACTTCCAAATTAGACATTGGCTAACACCCCCGTAAATGAGCCAAGGAGCAGGGAGATTACAGACACCTTAAGGGAGATGGCTTCTAGGCAGACAAACTACTAGTCTCGCAGCTGTACATCCTGCTCCAACCTAAATTGTCTTGAGATAAATCCCTTCCCAGAAAGGGTGGGAGGCTGAACTGGGCCGTCCACTCTCCCCGAAAGATTGGCACAACATTTATCACTGCCCCTGGCACACCACCTATAACATTGCCAGCAAAGAAATGGCTGTCAAACTCACTTCCTATTGGTACCTCACACCGGTACGTCTGCCCGGAGAGACACCTGTTGGAGGCAGTGTGAGGCAAAGGGCAAGCTAACACACATACTATGGGAAGGTCCGGGTGTCACAGCGTTTTGGGAGCTGGTGTTGGACAATATGGACTCCTACTTTTCCACTCAGCTTCCCAGAATATACTCTTCTGGACCTACCCGATCCCCTCAAATATCTCCTTTCATCTTGCAGAGGGCACCAGATAAGCATAGCACTTGGGGCCGCACATCAAACTATCTTAGCCCTTTGGGGAACAGCTACTCCCCCCCCCAACCCATGTTGCCTGGCTTATGCGTCTGTGGGACATACTGGGGATGAGAAACTCACACTTCCACTCACAGAGCAAGGCGATACATTCAGAACCATTTTGCACCCAGTCATAGCCCTTCTGACCAAGGAATTTAGGGAGCTGTCCTGCCCTCAGTACTTAAGGTTGCTACGACTCGCAGACCCCGCAAACACTCAGGAGAAAAATGCAATGGAGCCACTACCATACACTACATAGCGAGTGGTACAAAAGGGGGCGGGGGGGAGAAGTTATGTTGATTTCCCTTTCCCTCCTTGATAGGGGGGTTAATGTTACAATAATCTAATATGTATTGAAGGGATTTACGGGATATTGTTATCTTACTATGCCAATGGAACAATAAAACAGAGATAAACTTTCAATGCGAATGTAACTATAAAACAGAGTTAAACCTAAATAGTCAAATGATGGTCATCACTTGGGTAGAGAATGGACTTTCAGATTGCGTGGCATTTCATTTATGAATTTTCCCACCAGAGTACGGGCAAGATACGGTTTCCAGAATAATGTTCTAATAAACAGAACTTACTTACTGCATAAGGTTTAGTATTCAGAATGCTGGTATGGACAACTAGGAAATTATATTACGTTTCATGTAATGTCCATTTGTGGTGGACGAGAAAATAAATGTGTTAACTTAAATTACAGACAGGTGGCTTGCAATTGGTACAGAAAAAACATGTAAGTGAAATATTGGCAGCTACTTAATGATACCAGTGAGACACTAGGACTTATTATTTTGACTCGTATAGTGAGATTTGAGTGGGTTGACAATGATGAATGATTTACATGTTTTATATAAGTCGGTTGATGGTTGTTATGATTTTACTGATTCTATGTCAGGACCGGAGGCTTCAGATTATGCTATATCTTCCTTCGCTTTATTAACATAAAGTCTCCACAGCAGCTTAGGAAAAGATTTATAATAACCAAAAATGCTTTAAACATAAAGCATTGACGGAATGTTCAACAAATCAAACAACAACTCCCAAGAGTCTCTTTGTATAATGATAGTCCATAGTCCATCCACTCTGTCCATCACCGCTATAAATCCGGACTTCTCATCTTCTTCCTCCTCTTTCTTCGCTGCTCCCGCAGCCAGATAAGTGCTTTTCATGTTTTTTCCCTTTTTCGATATTGCCGATTGTATTGTGTACGATCGTTGGGGGACTCACTGCATGGTTTATTCCCTTACAGAGTCCCCGGTCGCGGGAACGTTCTTCGTTCCTACGCAACCTTTTTCTTTCCCACTTGTGTGCGGTGCGTGAGTAGACCGCCAGGGGGCGGCCTGTCGTCTCGCCAACCCTTCGGCGCGCCTCCGCAGTGCCAGGAGCCGCGCCGTGGAGTCTGCTTGCGCAGGAGCCAGCCCTCGTGTACCCCTCTGACACCTGGTGCCCCGGGTCTGTACTTTCCTGCTTCTGACACCCCGTTGGGGTCTGTATTGCGGCTCTGACCGCGTGATCCGCCTTCGGGTGTCCTTTGTGCACCTCTTGATTCAAAGTGTGGCTTAGCGCGCTTGAGGGGTGCGAAGACCCGGTCCCGGCGAGGAGGGTCTGCGCGCTTGGGGGTTGGTGCAGCCCACCTGCCTCGTCAGTTGGCCAAAAAACGTGATCGCAGCCGGTTGGCCTGCCCATATCCGAGTTTTATCTCGACTGCCGCCCTACAGGGTGCCCCAGATTTGCCCTTGGTTCAAGGATGGAAGGGGAATACGAGGAGGAACCTTACGCCTATCTGCAGGACGACGAATTCTACCAGGCGGTGGACAATTCGATTTACCGCTGCGTGACGGAGGTGGTAGGCCCCATGGAAGACCGCCTTTCCGCCCGCATCGTGGAAGAATGCGCGAAGCTGGCATCAGCGCATGTGCCCCCGATCCCCGATCTCCCGGGGACGTCCGGCGGGTTGCCACCCGCCCCGAAGAGGCCTTGTAAGGAGGGGCCGTCATCGGAGGCCCAAGGTGTGGACAGGGGCGCGTTTGAGCGTCTTCGGGACGCCTTCCTGGCAAAGGCAACGGCGGTGCCCCCTGCGCCCTTGGTAGACCCTAGCGCTTCGGGGGACGTGTCTACGGCCCCCGCCTCTCCAGTATACGACTCTCCGGACACCGACGACGACGGGGAGTCGACCAGATCTTGGCTTCCGGCACCCTCTGCCAAGGAGATGCCTCGAGATGAGTCGGGCATGCTGGACCCGGACGAGATCGTCCACCCCCGCTCCGCGGCCTGGACACCGGGGGAGACGGTGGCGAAATTTGTAGCGGGCAGGCTGCGCAAGCCCCTGGAGAAGGAGGCGAGGGGTTGCCTGCGTGGGGAGTGCCCTCGGCCAACTTTGGAAGGGAAAGTGGCCATGACCCCGGAATTGGATCCCAAGATGGCCACCTTCCTGGCGAAATTTATGAAGGACCCCAGGAAGGGAATCGATCGGTCCTGGCGGGCCTGCCAGGACAAATTGTTAGATGCGGTTGGGCCCGCCACGAAGATCCTCGATATGGCGGAGGAGGCTAGGGCGAATGGCACCGTCATTTCCCCGGAGGTGCTTTCGAATTGGGCCCAGAGGGTGATAGTGTTCTTGGGCAACGCCAACTGTGCCCTGTCGACGGAGAGGCGGCGTTCGCTCCTGATCAAATTGGACCCAAAATTGGGGGACCTGGCCTCGTCGGAGGCGGGTGCTGTGGCCCAGGGGGGCCTCTTCGGCGAACCCTTTATCAGGGAACTGGGCAAATTTGTGAACACGTTCACGTCGCTGGATAAGGCCCAGTCCAGCATTAAGAGGGTGTTTCACCAGCGTTTCTCCGGAGGGGCCGGTCGCGGTAGGGGCCGCGCGATCGGCCGTGGCCAGCAGACCAACAATAAAGGACAAGGCTCCGGAAGAGGTCAATACCAGACCTCTGCCAACTATACCAACTTCTACCCCACCAGAGGGCAACGCTTCGGCGGCAGAGGGTTCAAGAAGAACTCCGGACAGGGAAATGCCCCCGGTAAGTGTCCTTTGTTTGGATCAAGTTCCTCTTGGGGGGCGGCTGGCAAGCTTTTACGGGGAGTGGGAATTGCTCACTGCCGACGCTTGGGTCTTGCAAACTGTACGAGGGTTCCACATAGAATTTTACGACCAGCCCACGCAAGCGAGGCCCCCGCGCCCAATGGTCTTTTCGGAGTCCGACGCGCAGTTGATAGACGGGGAGGTCTCGGACTTGCTGCGCAAGGGGGCCATCCGCCTATCAACGCGCCACCCACACGGGTTCCTCAGCAACGTCTTTTTAGTGGACAAGACGGATGGGGGCAAGCGACCTGTGATCAATCAAGGAATTCAATGGGTGGTTGGTCTATCGACATTTCAAAATGGAGGGTATCCACCTCCTTCGAGACGTACTCCTCCCTCGGGATTGGATGGTGAGACTGGATCTCAAGGACGCCTACTTGGTCGTCCCCATCCACCCCCCTCATCGTCGTTTCCTACAATTCCTGTGGGACGGCATGGTGTTCGAGTTCACTGCGCTGCCGTTCGGTCTTTCATCGGCCCCGTGGTGCTTCACGAAGGTTCTCCACCCGGTAGTGGAGTTTCTCAGAAGTCAGGGGGTCCGTATGTTAGTATACTTGGACGACATCCTCCTCATGGGGCAGTGCCCGGAGGTGTTGGCGGGCCAGCTGCGACAGGCTGTCGGTCTGCTCCAGAGACTGGGGTTTGTGGTCAACGGCTCCAAGTCGGTTTTGGTTCCCACTCAGAAGATCACCTTTTTAGGTTTCGTGGTGGACTCGGTGCAGGCGGTCTTGAGCCTGCCGGGTCGGAAGGTCACAAAGATACGACACCTGCTTCGGCAGACGATCGCGAGGGATCGTACGTCCCTGCGACATATCGCCAAGGTGGTGGGCCTTCTCTCGTCCTCCATCCAGGCGATTTTCCCAGGCCCACTGCACTACAGGGCTCTCCAACGTCTGAAGGCGCAACATCTGCGCCGTGGGATGAGTTACGATCAGTGGGTCCCCCTCACGGACGAAGTGAAGGAGGAAATGTCATGGTGGCTGTCTCACATGGAGGCATGGAATGGTCGGGCGATCTTCGGTTCAGCCCCGGACCTGATCATAGAGTCCGACGCCAGCAGGTTGGGCTGGGGCGCCCGGTGCGGGGATTTTTCCACCGGCGGCGCCTGGTCTTCAGAAGAACAACAATTGCATATCAATTGTTTGGAGCTCCTGGCGGGCTCCTTCGCAGTTCGTTGTTGGACCAAGGATTCGGTCAAGGCCTGTGTCCTGCTACGGATGGACAATATTTCGGCGGTTCGTTATGTGAACCATCTAGGAGGCCCTCGTTCCCGCGCATTGGCGGACCTGGCGAAGGACTTCTGGGATTATTGCCTGTCTCGTCACATTGCGGTGACGGCGAGTATCTGCCGGGTCAATCCAACCAGGTGGCGGATTGGCACTCCAGACATCTCAGGGACGCCAGCCAGTGGAAACTGGATCCGGAGGTCTTCCGGTGGCTGCAAGCTCTCTGGGGTCCCTTTTCGGTGGATCTCTTTGCGTCCCGTCTCGACCACCAGCTGCCGCGTTTTTTCAGCTGGAGGCCAGACCCTCTAGCGGAGGCCACGGACGCCTTTCTGCAGGATTGGAGTCGGGAACAGCCGTTTGCGTTTCCCCCGTTCTCCATGATCATGCGAGCGGCGGCCCAAATACGCCGCCAGGGAGCGGAGCTGGTGTTGGTTACGCCACTCTGGAGGTCTCAAGTGTGGTTTCCGGTTCTTCTGGAACTTTCTTGGGATTTTCCAATCCTACTCCCCCCGTTTCCTCTGCTCCTGACAAATCCGGATCAGGAACCTCATCCCCTCGTCACGCAAAACTCTCTCCGCCTCGTGGCGTGGAGGCTCTCAGGAGACGCTGGACGCTCCCAGGCCTTTCGGGGTCGGCTGAGCACTTGCTCTCCAAAGCATGGGCCGATAGTACGACGAAGCGTTAAAGATCCGCTTGGCTTAAGTGGATGCGTTGGTGTTTACGAAGGGGTTTGGATCCCTTGGTCGCAGGCCTCGTTCCCGTGCTGAATTTCCTGGCGCATTTAGCCGACAAGGGCTTGGCCTATAGAACGATCAATGCTATCCGATCGGCGATTTCGGCAGGCCACGACAACATCGATGGCCACCCAGTAGGGGAACACCCTTTTGTTTGTCGGCTTCTGCGGGCTATCCGCCTCGCATTGCCTCCTGAACCCAGGTACTCAGTCCTTTGGGACGTCAATTTGGTTCTGAATTTGTTCTCGTCTTGGCCGGCCAATTCCTATCTGTCTCTTAAGGAGCTGTCGACGAAGTTGGCCATGTTGTTATGTTTGGTTTCTTGTAGACGCGTCTCTGATGTGCGCGCGCTGGATGTCTCTGCACGCATTTTTTCCCCGGATGGGGTTACTTTTACCGTGGGCCGACGCACTAAAACGTCGTCGCGGTCCATTTCATATCCAGCTTTTCTTGACACTCCTAAGTTGTGTGTTGTGCAATGCCTCAAAGCATATGAGGACTTGACCTTGGACTTACGCCCTCCGGGCGAGCGTCAGTTGTTGATTGCCCTGCGGAAGCCACACAAAGCTGTCTCCTCGCCCACTATTGCTCGGTGGGTGCGGTGGGTCATGCAAGAAGCGGGCATCAATACTTCTCTCTTTGGAGCACACTCCGCCAGGGGGGCCATGGCCTCTAAGGCATTCTCGGTGGGTGCTCGTTTGGAGGACCTGATGCGAGCGGCAGATTGGTCCTCGGATTCCACCTTTAAGAGGTTTTATTTTAAGCCGGTGGTGGATTTGGCCCAGTTGGTGGTAAGTAAGCTTTGAACTAGCATAATCTGAAGCCTCCGGTCCTGACATAGAATCAAAATTTGCCTAGCTTACGTAATGGTAAGTTTCAATTCTATTAAGGACACGGAGGCGAGGATTATCCCACCCAGGCTACAGTGGTGTCTCTTCCCACCCGTATGGCAGTAAGTAAAGCGTTTTCCTTTACGTTGTCGGTACTGTAACAGTCACTGAATGCTCCTCGCCTTGTTGTCGCATTCCTGGACCACCTCGCTGATGCTGTTTCTTCTTCGACAGGCAACGAGGGTGCTAAACAGGACCAATGAGGCTTAAGCATGATCTGCGCGAAGAAAGAGGAGGAAGAAGATGAGAAGTCTGGATTTATAGCGGTGATGGACAGAGTGGAAGGACTATGGACTATCATTATACAAAGAGACTCTTGGGAGTTGTTGTTTGATTTGTTGAACATTCCGTCAATGCTTTATGTTTAAAGCATTTTTGGTTATTATTATATATCTTTTCCTAAGCTGCTGTGGAGACTTTATGTTAATAAAGCGAAGGAAGATATAGCATAATCCTCGCCTCCGTGTCCTTAATAGAATTGAAACTTACCGTTACGTAAGCTAGGCAAATTTCGATTCATGACTGCAGGACAGGGAATGATGATGATACATGTGAAGAGGTGAGATCAATGGATATAACAAGGTATTAACAGAGACACAATGGGCTTATGGTTGCACCATGGTGTTTAAACATGTAAAATCATTATATGATCCCAACAGCATGAGGTGGGATTTTTTGTAGCAGTATCAGTGGAAATATATTTCACTTTAATAGACACACGTACTCAATTCGACTACCTTTTTAAAGGTTTGGGTAGGACCTGGGGTGTAAGAATAGGAACTCTTTAACCCCTTCGGTTGAGCTGTGCTTATGACGAGCTGAGCTCGTCATGAACAATGGGAATAACTCGGGACCAGCACAGGAGGGGAATACCATCAGCAGCGATGGTGTTAAGATTAAGCACATGTTTGAATGGTGTTTACAACACCAGAATGTGTTATGAGTGCAATGGTATTCTATGAATTACAAGCTTTCAAAATGTACTTTTGTAGCCATGATGAAGTTAAAGGTTGATGTACTGTGTGACGAAACACGTTTTGGCTACGAGTTCTGTGTTGAACATAATGGAATACATGTGAAGACTACGAATTAAAAAGACAAAAATGTTTTATTTTGAACTGACTTTTAAAACATATTCTGAATACAGGGGGTTGCACATGGGATTCATATTTTTTAGTTTTGGGGGTAGTCCGTCTCTAAATGTAGGCGTTGTAGTGGCTGCTTCTATTCCTTGGAACACCCTAAAATAGGTTAGGATTTACAAGGGAGGTACACACAGTTTGCGCATTCCATAACTATGTATGACATCCTGAATGTTTCTAAGTGCCCTCCAGTAAGGACCTGAGGGCCTCAGAAGTTAACTCCTGTGGTTGTTTGGTTACCAGAAGAAAGTTAGGAAACTTTGAAAACCCTTTACTCTAGAGGTTTTTTGAGCATCTGCAGGAATAGGTATACAAACAGAACTTCCACAGCATCAGATTAAATTTCCCGTTTGTCCTATTCCTAGTACCTCCACAAAGCGACCAAGTCCCATTCTGCAGAGTGTAAAAAGTAGGCAAGGTGATGGAATAGCCTACGTGAAAGGGAATGGAAGCTCTTGTACTTAGTACCAATTTCTATGGTTAAAGGTTCAGATATGGAGACTTTAAGGACCAGGCCAAAAGCTCACAGACGCTCCGGGCAGATGTTATAGCCACGAGAAATGTAATCTTGAGGGTAAGGTGCCGGAGTGGACAACTGTGCAGGGACTTAAAGTGAGCGTACATAAGAAAAGCGAGGACATGGATGAGGGCCCACTGGGGCATAATGAAAGGAGAAGTAGGGAAAAATGTTGCAAACCGTTCAGAAACCCATTTACAATAGGTTCTTTGAAGAGGGATAGCTGTTAGGCAACTGCAGAAAAGGTGGAGCAGCACAAGAAGTACCCAGTGCAGGACCCTGCTTGGCAAGGGAAAGGATGAAAATTACAATCTGAGGAATGGGCGGCAAAAGGGGATCAATTTGATTTTTGTACTCCATGTCACAAATGTTCCCCAACGACAGGTTAAGGGACGCCTGGCTGCCAAGATAACGCTAGATTTCAGGAGTAAGGTCCAAAGCTGTCAACTGTCGCCGCTCAATCTCCACGAAGGTGGAGCGTTGGCTGGTTTGGGTGGAGAACCCTCCCCTGCTGAAACTAAAGATCCTCCGCAAGAGGTAACCTGATCAGAGGACCTATGGCCATGCTCAAATGCTTGAGATACCAGACTTTCTGTGCCCAGTCTGTAGTCACAAAGATGGCTTTAGCGTGGTCCTTCCATATCTTCCAGAGAACTTTGGCAAGAGAGGAATGGACGGAAAAGCATACAGGAGGCCTAAGCTCCACTCAAGATGAAAAGCGTCTCGGCGTGACAGCCCCCTTGATAACTCTAGAAGGCAGAACTGCTGACATTGTGCGTTAGCGATGGTAGCGAACAGATCTAACCAAGGATCTCCCCACTGCTGAAAGACCTTTCACCACCTCCAGATAGAGAGGCCATTTGGCATCTGCAGAGGAGTTGGTCTGCTCTGACATTCAGAGAGCCCATCAGATGTTGAAACATGAAGAAAATGCCCATAAAGGGTCCACGACCCCACCCCGCCTTGTTTATTGCAGTACCACAAGGCGGTGATGTTGTTAGTGAACACCGGCACCTGCCTTACTTTGATGGAGGGTAGAACGGCTTTCAATGTCAGTCGGATTCACTGGAACGCCAACAGGTTGATGTGGAGTCCAGATTCCACCGGAGACCAGAGGCCTCTGAACTCCACCTCTCCCAGAAGGTCGCCCCATCCCAGAGGTGATGCACAGGTCACTGCTGTCCGGTCTGGTTGGGAAGGGAGGAGGGCCTGCCACTGACCTAATAGCAGTTTGTTCACAACCACTGCAGAACTTTCGTAGCTCTCAGAGATCCTGAACATGTTAGAAAGATTCCCTTTATGCTGCACCCACTGGAACTTCGGGTCCCACTGCAAAGAAGCATATGCCAATGAGCAAGCGTCACCAGCAGGATGCAGGCGGCCATGAGGTCCAGCATCCACAGTCAGTCTCACCGAAATCCACGATAGAGGCTGAAACATCTGTATCATGGTCAGAATATCCTGTACTCTCCGTTCAGGATAAGCCTAAAAAACTGCACCATGTCCAGAACAGCTCTGATGAAAGGGAGTGTCTGACTGGGAGTCAGGTGTGACTTTGGCACTATGATTCTGTACCCCAGCAAATGCAAGAGGTCCGCCGTAGTCTGAAGGAGGAAGACGACAGCCTGGTTTGATCCCACCTTCAACAGCCAGTCATCAAGATAGTGGAGGGATAGCACCCCAGATCTCCGTAGATGAGCAGCAACCACCACCATCACTTTGGTGTATACCTTAGGGTTACTGGGGAGGCCAAAAGGGAGTACAGCCACCTGAAAGTGCTCGTACCCACACCGAACCGCAGGTAAAGTCTGTGGTCAGGCCGGATGGAATGCGGAAAAAAAAAAAGTCCTGCAAGTCAACACTACCATTCAGTCTCCTGGGTCCAGGATGCACAGGACCAGAGTGAGCATTTTGAATTTCTTCACGAGGAAGAAATTTAGGGATTGTAGGTTGAGGATGTGGTTAAGGACTCAGTCCTTTTTTGGGCACCAGAAAGTAGCGGAAATAGCAACCACAACCCACTTCTGGCATTGGCACTCTCTCTAGGTTTCCTTTGGCCAAAAGAGACATAACTTCTTTGCGGAGAAGAGAGAGGTGGTCCTCTGTCAGCCTGTCCTCAGTAGGTGGCATGAAGGGAGAGGTAGCCTCAAAGAGGAGGGAGTACCCCCTAAAGACAATATGCAAAACCCACTTTTCCGATGTTATGGGCCACCAGTGGGGCAGGTGTAGGCTGCTGCCTACTGAGTGCCCAGGATGGTAAAAGGACAGATTAGGAAGGTTTGGATGCTGGGTGGATGATGGACTAAATTGACCGCTGGCTGCCCGACCCACAAGCCATTAGGTACTACGTCCTTGTCCACACAGAGGCTGGGAAGCTTGTGCGCCTCAGTGGCTTGAAAGGGGCAGGGGTCTTAGAGAGCTCAAAGCTCCTTCTGTGGCACAAAAGGAGCGACAGATTGGGGGGTGATGAGGGACCATGGAAAGGCCCAAGGACCTTGCCATGGCCTTGTCCTTAGAGCACTCCAGCAATGAATCCGCCTGGTTTCGGAAGAGACAAAAGCCATCTAAGGGCATGTCCATAAGTGATGTTTTGGCAAGACAAGAAAAGCTAGTAGTCCCTAGCCATGCGTGGCGTCGTATGGCCACTGCAGACAAAACCATTCTGCCCAGTTAGTCGGTGGTGTATAGTGCACATTTAATGGTGAACTTAACTGCATCCCTCCCATCTGCAACAGCCTAGGAAAGGACTGCCTGGCCGTCCTCCAAAACAGTTGGCAGTACCTGCGCAACAGTTTCCCACAGAGGGTGGGAATAGCAGCCCAAAAAGCATGCAGTGTTCACCGACCGCATTGCCAGGCTGTGAGCGAAAACATTTTCTTAACTCAGTAGTCTAGCCTCTTGTATTATGGATCCAGCGTTGCAGTTCGGAATGTGCCAGGATTTACGTGGGTAGTGGAGGCTTGAACAACCAATATCACCGGGCTAGGATGGTCTGTGAGGAATATAGGGTACACTGGAGCGGGAGGTGACGCCCGTCTATTGTCCTGTTCACAGGAGCCCCTATGTTGGGCATGGACCAGGTCCCAAGCAGGACATCAGTAAGAGCTTTGTTAAACACGAGAAGTCATTCTGAAGGGGACACTCCCGGCTTAAGCACTTCCGTCAAGAAGTTAATCTTGACTGCCACCAAGGGCAAGCTAAGGTCCAGGACATCAGACACCCTCCTCACCACCATTGCAAATGAAGCGCCCTTCTCCGTAGTCACGTAAGGGGAAGAAAACATGCCAGTATCTGGAGAAGTATCCAGTCTGTTGGCGTCTGCCAAATCCTCCCACCAGTCTCTGTTGGGGAGGAATTGATTCCAGATATCCCCTATATTAAGCACATGGGTCAGAGGACGCGCGCAGCGAGCACGCCGCTGGTGCGCCAAAGGCAAGCCCGTCTGCGCCCAGCCCGCGTCCAGCACCAGCCATGCTGCCCAACTACAATCAGATCCTAGAGTAGTATTACAAGGGAGCAAATCCTTGCACTTAGGTTTAAAGGTTGTTCTAATCCAACCCAGACAGATGACGCTGCATGGATCTGCAATCATGAGGTCGAGGACCCCTACTGTAACAACTGCACCTTTAACCTTAATGATGACAAAGGCACAAGATGCAAAGCACTGGAAACAATTACTTTCCCTAAATTAGCTACGAACATCAGAACATGCTGAAGATCACTTCCTAAGCATGACCTATGGCTGCTTTTAGAAACTAAAACCTGGGATATGATTTTTCTAACTGAAACATGGCTCAGAGATAGCACTACACCAGCTGTCTATCTGGCCATCCCTGATGACTATAAAATAGTGGCGGAAAACAGATGGGAATAGACCTGGAGGTGGCCTAGCCGTTCTTGTCAAAAAGGAGTGGAAAATATCACACATAACACTAGTAACCAAAGATGTGCTGGAAGCCATCTCCTTTAAGGTTACTATCACCCACACACTCAGCATAGCAGGAATGCTCATCTATAGACTTCCTGGCTCAAAACCCAGCGAGTTATGGAACATATGCGACCTAATAGCTGACCACTCGCTGAAGTACACAAATTACCTGCTCTTAGTGCACTTTAACATTCATGTAGACAAGGTACACTGTTCCCTAGCGTCCCAACTGATCGATTCCCTTAAACCCTTAGGCGCGGCCGAGATTCTGCGCCTGTGCGGCGTTTTTCGAAGTGGGCGGGTTCATGACGGCTCCCCAGCCGTCATCAGCACACGCCCACCGCGTTGCATGACAGCCGGGGGCCGTCATCAGCATAGAAGGGGTTAGGTATAAATCTTAATCAAATGCTTACAACACCTACACATATAGCAGGATATGTTTTAGATCTTGTTTTTACAAAAATCTACCCTTGTGGCCAAGAAACCTATCCCCGTGACATGGTCGGACCACTATTTGGTCCCATTCAATCTTAGCTTCACTATCAGCCTAGACAGTAGGGATAATAAACACGAGATTCAAGAAATTGGCGGAAAATCACCCCAGAAACTATTGCCCTATACTTCAGAATACCTCTCATGTTTTTTCGGGTGAACCTGATAGTGATGCAATAACTTTTAATCATTGGGTCACTACTACCTTGGATACTATTGCACCCCTGAAAGAAATGAAATCAGCCAGGCTTAAACCTCCTGCACCCTGGTTTATGCAGGATCTCAAACTAGAAAAAAGCTGTTGCAAAAGACTATATATGGCGAAAATCCTAAAACATGGATGTAAAAAACATCTACAGGAAGGCAGTGAATCAATTCCATAAACTAAAACATATAGCCATAAAAGATTACTTTGCTAGCCAAATTAAAGCATCCAAAAACTCCACAAAAGAAGTTTTTTAAAATCGTCCGAAGCTTCATGAAGCCAGAGGCCTTGAAAAGTAATATAACTCCATCGGAAACTCTTTGTGAGAACTTCGCGAGTTTTTTCCATGAAAAAATTGAAGATAGGGGGCGTGGCTTGACGGGCGACGATGGCGGTCGCAGCTTAGTAGAGCTCCCGCCGGCCCGAACTTCCTTGTGACATTTATCCTGGCCCCCGAGCCCGCAGAAGATCCCTGGCGAGTCTTGCTGACTCCGGAGTGTGTCCTGTTCTCTCCGGTGACGGGATCCCGCGATTCTGTCTCCGCCGGGACCCTGAAGCGCCGACGGCAGAGTGTGGCCTGGTGGCTGGCCGCGAGCCGGGGACCTCGATTTTGGTGGCGCCGTGCGGCGGCTGTCGGAGCGCGGCTGAGGGTGCCATCTGTGGTGCGGATCCCGGACGTCCCTGCAGCGCTTGGACCCTGAGCCCGTGGTTGGTGCCGGGCGGGCGCCGTCGGTCCGTGAGTGGGCCCTGATTCCTCCGGTGCCGAGTTCTGGCGGCTCCATTCCCTGTGGTGCTGAAGGCGGTCGGCGGCCTGGTAGCTGGCTGTGGGCCGGGGACCTCGGTTTTGGGACAGCCGCGAGGTGGCAGTGGGCGCGCCGCTGCGAGTGGCGTCAACAGCGCAGACTTTGGCCGAGTACTTCACCCGGTGACCACTGGTGAGTGGGGACTTTGCTGCATTCCCGGGCCACCGTTGCGTTGGGACACTGCCGTATTCTTGGGCCACTGTCGCATGAGGACGCTGCTGTGGCCTGGGGGCGCCGCTACATAAGGATACTGCTGAAGGTGCCCTGCTCCCTCTGGCTCCTGGAGGTACCTGTGGGCATCGTGGGGACCTGTCTGGTCCGGAGCCTTGTGTGTCGTGCCACTGGAGTCGTATTGACCCGCCGCCCCTCCTGCGCGGGCACCGGACCCGCTGTCCGAACGTGGTCCTGCGCTTCTTGTTGTGGACTCACTGCCCCGGGCCTGCTGAACCTACCTGTCCAGTCCAGTGTGCTGATCCGCTGTGTCTGTGAGCGGCCATGACCAGGGGTGGCGGAGGGGGCCCGCCCAAGCAGGGCCCCATGGACAAGTTTGCCGGGCCCAGTGGTGGCGCCGGGGCGTCTGGTGGAGGTGGCGGATCGGGGCCGGACAACGCTGCAATCCTGGCGGCCATTACCCAATCCCGGGACATGCTGGACGCCAAAATAGGGGCGGTGGGAGCGGATGTTACACTGCTTCGCCAGGACCTCCGGAACGCAGTGGCGAGGATCACTGAGACTGAATCTCGAGTATCGGTGACCGAAACAGACATTGGCGCCCTAAAGAAACGAATGGCGGAGGTGGAGTGCGTCCAGAGGACGCTTGCGGCCCGCGTGGAGGATGCCGAAGGGCGCGCACGGAGAAATAACCTCCGCTTCATTGGCTTTCCGGAGCGGTGCGAGAAAGATGGCATGGAGCGTTTCCTGACTCACTGGCTGGAGAGCTGGGTCCCCGAGGGGACGCTGTCGGCGTGTTTTGTGATTGAACGGGCGCACAGGGCCCTGACTCAGCGGCCGCCTGAGGGGGAACGTCCTCGGCCGGTCATTGCTCGGCTGCTGAACTATCATGACCGGGATGCCATACTGCGGGAGGCGAGGTCCAAGGGTTCGCTTACATATGAGAATCATGCCATAATGATCTTCCCGGACTACACGAAGATGGTCCAGCAGCAGCGACAATCCTTTGTGGCCGCCAAGGCTAAGTTGCGGGGCCTGAAGCTTCAATACTCTCTCCTGTACCCGGCCCGCCTGCGGGTAGTACACCAGTCCCGGACACACTTCTTCGATACACCCGAGGAGGTTTTTCGTTGGACCGATGAGACGGTGCGACTTCGGCCCCATGCCCAGCCGGGGCTGGATCCTGGCGGGTCCCAGAGATCATCACCGGAGCGGACGGACCGCACCACCCGGAAAGGACGGCATCGGAGGTCCAGGTCTAAGAAACGGTCAGCTTCCGCCAGTGCGACGCAGGCGAACGGCACAATTGACTCTGATCATTCTGATGCTGGCAGCTGAACCCTGGTGGTGCCTGGCTGTTGGTGTTGCCCGGAATGGACCGACTGGTGAGACTGTTCCATGTGACTTTGCCTGAGCCTCTATGTATGCTTCTAAAACACTCTGTGGCTCTGGGTAGAGCCACTGCGGGGCTCGGGTGGCGGCTTTTATGGGCCTTAGACCCTCACGAGTAGTGGGTGTTGTTGGGGGGGTGGTGAGTGAGTGTTGATGGGGGTGTTGGGATCCATTGGTATGGTGGGCCTTGGGTTCTCTGTTCTGGACCCAGGTCTCTCCATGCCGCGACAGATACTTCACTGTTTTCTGAGGTATTGGGGTGGGGGGTGTGGGGTGCAGGGGTGGGTTGTCTTATTGTTGGGGGTTGGGGAGGTCGGGGCCGGAGGTGACCAGATGGGTTTTGGGGTACTGGGTGTTCGGGTTGGGAGGGTGGGACCACACGTGTCTTTGGCTTTTGATTTTGTTGCTTTGTGGGGTGTGCCAGGGTGGGGCGGGGGGCCGGATGCTGGACACTGTCTTAATTATGGCTGATACTGCGACTGTACCTCCTCAAAAGACCCTGCGTGTTGTGACGTGGAATGTGAGGGGTATTCTGGACAAAATCAAGCGTGGGGCTGTGCTGCGTTGGGGGAAAAGGGAGATGGTGGATGTGCTGCTGCTTCAAGAGACTCACATGCTGGGCTCTAAGGCCCTTAGCCTCCAGAGGTTCGGGTTTCAGCAGGTGTACCATGCGGGCTTTACGAGGGGTTCTAGGGGGGTGGCTATCTTAGTACACCGCAGGTTGGCTTATGTGCATGACAAGCAGTGGATTGATCCTCAGGGCCGATATATTTTCGTCAAAGGCCGGTTGGGTACTGAACAGGTGGTTTTTGGTAGCGTATATGCCCCCCCCCCTCTGCAGTGGGCCTTGTCTGAGCGGCTATTCGCGCTGTGGGATGAGATTCCGGAGGTCCTCACCATGGTGGGGGGCGACTGGAATGAGGTTATGGATGTTGGCCTGGATCGTCTGAGGCGGGTGCCTGTGGTGTCGGCTCCCCCCCCCACTACTGCTCCCACCAAATTGCGTGCGACTGCGAGTGGCCTGGGCTGGGTTGATGTATGGCGGCACTTTCATCCTGCTGTGCGTGAATTCACGTATGTGTCGGCGGTGCATGGGTCCTTCTCAAGACTGGACTATCTGTTTGTGCCGGGTGCCTGTCTGAGTCGGGTCAAGGATGCTATGATACTTCCCAGAGGCCTGTCTGATCACTCCCCCGTCCTAGCTACCATGACCCTCCCCTCCACGAGACAGCCGTTTCGATGGCGGATGTCCTCTTGGCAGTTGCAGCGGCCTGAGTATGTGCATCACCTGCGTGAGGCGATTGATCATTTCTGGCGCGAGAACCTGGTTGGAGATGTGAGTGCAGTGGTGGTGTGGGAGGCGCTGAAACCCACGCTTCGGGGCGTGGATATTGCTTGGTGCGTGGCTGCTCGACGAAAACATCGGGAGGCCATTGTGACCGCCGCGGCCCGCGTGGAGGAGCTGGAGCAGCGTGGCCGGCTTGGGAGCGACGAGGGCATTGTGAGGCAGCTCTTGCAGGCCCAGCAAGCATACGCCTCTGTTCTTTATGAGGAAGCCCGGCAGGCGTGGCTCGCCACGCGCAGCAGGGTGTATCAGTGGGGCGACAAGTCCTGTACTATGCTGCATAGATTGTGC
Organism: Lissotriton vulgaris; assembly: GCF_964263255.1. NCBI lineage: Eukaryota > Metazoa > Chordata > Amphibia > Caudata > Salamandridae > Lissotriton > Lissotriton vulgaris. The sequence goes on from NC_141696.1 coordinate 1,172,683,759, forward strand.
CAGGCGACCTTCCAGCCCCTAGTGTTGCCGGGCCTTACCGCAGATGACGGTTCAGTCATGACCGACCCGGACTTGCTGGCGGCTAGCTTTGCCCGTTACTACGAGGCGCAATACGCTCCCCGGGATCATTTAGAGGCGAGCGAGATCTCCGCGTATCTTGACGACCTACTGCCGCAAGCCGTCCCCGATGAGACCAGAACTGCACTGGACGCCCCGCTTACGGCTGAGGAGCTCGGAGAGGCCCTTGGTCAACTGAATGCGGGTAAGGCGCCCGGCCCGAGTGGCTACCCAAGTGAATTCTACAAAAAGTTTCACGTCCAGCTGGGTCCCCACTATCGCTGTGCTCTGGAGGAGGCGCGGGCTCAGGGAGAGCTGCCACCAGATTGGCGACATGCGGAAATCGTGGTATTTTTGAAGCCGGGCAGGGCACCAGACCGGCATGACTCGTACAGGCCGATTTCCCTCCTCAACATTGAGGCCAAGGTTCTGGCTAAGGCCTTGGCAAACCGCCTCCTGCCCCATGTTGCTGACCTAGTTCACCCCGATCAGGCTGGATTCATGCCTCGCAGGGCCACTCGACATAATATTCGGAGGGCGCAGGCGGCGGTGGATGCTATGGGTGCTAGAGATGAGCAGGCGGCACTCCTCCTAGCGGACATGGACCGAGCCTTTGACTCGGTGAGCTGGGCATATCTGTTCACACTGTTGGCCCGCCTCAACCTGGGGCCGGTCTTCCTGTCGTACATTCGTCTCCTCTACACCAACGTTACGGCCTCGGTCCGCGTGGCCGGTGCTACCTCTGGGCGCTTCCATGTGGGTCGTGGTACTCGGCAGGGTTGCCCGCTGTCCCCGTACCTGTTTGCCCTCGCCATGGAACCTCTGGCGTCGCGGATACGAGCGGATGACCGGTTGCGCGGTTTCGTTTGGAATGAGGATCTGGTGGATAGGATTGCACTGTATGCGGATGACGTCCTCCTCTTCCTTACGGAACTACGGCGATCAGGTCCCCGGGTTCTGGAAATCATGCGGGAGTTTGGCGGGGTCTCGGGCCTTCACCTTAACCTGAATAAATCGACCCTGTGGGTGCTGGGCGGTGGTGTGGTTGCTGACCCCTGGGCTGCTGAGTTGCGAGTGGCCTCGGATGGCCTAAAGTATCTGGGAGTTTTTCTCTCGGAGTCGCGGGCCGTGGCCTGGGCGCGTGGAGTCTTGCCGGTGTGGGAGCGGGTTCAGGCTGATGTCAAGACCTGGGCTAGAATGCCGCTTACTATCTTTGGGAGATCGGCCATCTTCAAGATGGTGGCGCTTCCGCGGCTCCTGTACCAAATCCAGAACTTCCCATACCCCATTGGCCTGGAGTGGTTCCGTCAGGTTAACTCAGTGCTGGGCCGCTTCCTGTGGGGTGGTGGTGCGGCCAGAGTGGCGTTGAAGACGTGCTTTCTGTCCACATACAGTGGTGGCCTGGCCACCTCGGACCTCCTCTCTTACTACCAGGCTTCCCACCTGCTGGTCCTAAATGATTGGTGGTATGGTGATAGAGGAGACCCGGCTTATGCCCTGGAACGGTTGCTCATGGGCGACCACACGCTCCATACAATTCTCTATTCCGCTCGCTTACGTCGTGCATTGCCATCGGTCACCGGAGTGGTCTTTGCGGTGTGGCGCCAGTCATTGCGCCGCATGGGATGGTGGGGCAGGTTGACGGCTGAGACGCCGCTTTGGCACAATGGTTTGCTCCCGGAGCTGGCGGCCCTAACCGGGTTTGAGGGTTGGGAGACCATTGGGATTACTCAGCTGGGCCAGGTTGTGTCGGGCACCACCCTCAAATCCTTCGAGGAGCTCCGTGCAGAGTTCCAAATGCCTCAGTCCCAGTTCTTCCGCTACCTCCAGCTGCGGCATGCCCTCGCCCCGAGCATCACCGGTCTCGACTCCCTGCCGGAATTTAGTCCAGTAGAGGCCAAGGTATTTATGGGGGACCTGGGGGACAGGAAGGTCTCTAGGATCTACCAGACACTTGTAATTCATTGCTCCTCCACCCTACACTCCCTTCGGGAGGCGTGGGAAGTGGATGTGGGCCCCCTTGATGACGACGATTGGAGGGAGGCACTGGAATCCCCACGTGGAACCGCCATTGCGATCCGGCTCCGGCTCATCCAATTCAAATATCTGCATCGTGCCTATTATACCCGTGAGCGGTTGTGGAAGGCTGGGTTGATTGCGTCCTCGGAGTGCCTGCGCTGTGGAGTGGTGCCTGCCTCTCTGGTGCATACGGTGTGGTCGTGTGGCCGATTGACTGGGTTCTGGAGGGGCGTGTGGAGTTGTCTGGCTGAGGTCCTGGGCTGGGATCTTCCCCGTACTCACCGGCTGGGCCTCTTGCATATCATGGAAGGGATCGGTGGTAATGTTTATAAGCGCCACTTGTTGCTATTGGGGCTGGTCGTGGCTAAGCGGGACCTGGCCCGAGCGTGGAAGTCGGTGAGGGCTCCCCCCTTGTCGGCGTGGAAGGCTGGGCTGGATTATTTCATGGGTCTAGAGGGACCGATCTTTGAGGCGAGGGGGTGTCCACGCAAGCACTACAAAATTTGGAAGCGTTGGGCCGACTACCGTGGTCTGTCCTTGGACCCCCCGGCGGAGCAGGAGGAGGACATCTGATCGCAGTGACAATCTTGGCCCGCAGCAGTAACGCCCTGGTGGAATTACACCCACATATGATTCTTCCCTGTTGCTATATGTACACGTGTGGAAGGGAGGGTTGGGGGGGGGGGTTCTTAGAACGGGGGGGGGGAGGTAGTGTTGGGGGTTAGGGTAGGGTTTTGGGGTATCTCTATACTAAGCCAATTCTGAATCTGCTCTATTATTTGCTGCCTGTGTAATTGCTGTATTGATTTTGTTGTGGTGTTCTCGATGTGTGGAGATGCCACATTTGTGATGATCATTTGCTTAATAAACTTGGTTGTGGAAAAAAAAAAAATTGAAGATATATATACCTCTTTCACTGAGAGTGTGAGCCCAGTTACACCTCGGTCCCCGCGCAAAGAAACATGGACGGACTTTGGCCCTTTCAGTTTGGAAGACTCGCTTAAACTACTGCTAAAAACGAAGTCTGGCTCCCCCCTGGATCCCCTCCTGGCCAGATTTTCATAACATTAGCATATCTGATTAATCCCTCATTAAATGAACTTTGGAATGCCTCACTAAATACTGGTATTTATCCATCTGTATGGAAAACAGTCCTCATACAACTCATCCTAAAATAAGAAAATGCGGATCCGACCATCTAAAAAAATTTCAGACCCATTTCCCTTCTACCAGCCCTGGCTAAGGTTCACGAGAAGGAGGTTTAAAAACAGCTGTCTACTTTTTTAGAATCTAACAAATTATTGCATTACACACAACCTGGATTTCACGCTGGCTACAGCACTGAAACGGCTCTACTGGAAGTCACCGGATCCATCCGATAATCCCTTGACAAAGGCTGCTGTGCAATGTTGGTGCTGCTTGACCTGTCAGCAGCATTTGACACGGTCTCACGCAAGATCCTGCTCTCAGGCTCAGGTATTTAGGGACCTCTGGGACCGTGCCTGCCTGGTTCCAATCCTTCCTTGAAGGACTAGTCCAGAAAATACGACTACAGCCTTTTGTTTCATCACCTCGTCCCCGAATATATGGAGTCCCTCAGGTCTCGGTCTTTAGCCCTACGCTTTTTAATGTCTATCTTGCACCACTGGCCCCACTCATTGAACATTACGATGTTAGTGTCACCTCATATGCTGATGACACTCAACTGATGTTTTCCTTCAAGGATCATTCAGGAGCAGCCTTCACTAGATTTCGGGACTGCTTGGCTGATATACCCACCTGGATGACCAGAAACTGTCCGCGGCTTAATGCCGAAAAGACTGGAGTTCTTTTTTTTTAACCAACCATCACCCCCTAGATCAGACCTCTGGTGGCCGTCGGTACTCAATCCAGCTCCACTAATTCTCACTTACAGAGCAATAAAAGGTACTGGCCCACACTAAGAAAACGCATTAAAAAACTAAGACACACAAGAAACTTAAGGTCAAACGACCAAGAACTTCTCGTTATCCCCAGCTTTTCCAAAGCCAGACTGGGTGGAAGGTCTTTTGCAGTCAAAGCAGCCTCCCTGTGGAATTATTTTCAGCGAAAAATCAAATTGGCCCCACCCGTACCCAATTTCCGTAAGTTAGTGAAGGCGTGGCTCTTCAGTCAACCGTAGTGCTCACGGGTCCACCATGAACCTGTCACCAGGCAGGTCGCTCTCCTGACCGCCCACAGCCCCCTGTGTGCCCGGTCTCCTGCTGCCACTGACGCCTCTGCCAGCCGCTGTGGACTATTCTACACCCTGGTGCCTGCTGACCCCCTACCCTGTGACTCCTGCTGGGCCCCTGTGCCCTCGCCGCCACCTCTCCGGCCGTTTTTACAGCCGTTTCTTCCTTTGCTTTCCCCTCCTGTGCCCCCTGCCTTCTGTGACCCCACCGCCACGTTCTTCCGCATCTTTGCCGCAGTTTTTTCCCGCCGCTGTGTCCCTGCGGCCCCGCCCCCTGACACCATTGGGCGCCCCGCTCCCCCTCCCAACTGCTCCTCCCTCCCTCTGACCTACATATGGAGGCCACGCAGCGGACGCGCCGATTGTGCGCCGAAGGCAAGCCCGTCTACGCCCGTCTGCGCCTGGACCGCGCCCAGCGAGAGGACCCCTGCCCTCCGTCGACGCCAGTCCACACGTCGGACCTACGACGCCGCCACCCTCAACGCACTCAATGCCGGCCGAACCCTCGCCTGCTACCGAGCCACCCCGAAACGCACCCACAGACCCTTCACCTGCCAAGCCTGCAAATTCATCTGCCTCCGGACCTGCACCACACCCGACAAGCCGAGCACCAGCAGCAACCACCGCAAGTGCACCCTGCTCAACACTCGCTCCGTCCACAGACACGCCGTCGAACTCTGGAACCTGCTCGACACAACATCACCAGACATCGCCATCCTCACAGAAACCTGGATGAACGCCTCCTCAGCGCCTGACATCGCCATAGCCATCCCGGACGGATACAAGATCACCCGGAAGGACCGTGTCAACCAGACTGGAGGAGGCATCGCCATCGTACACAAGAACACCATCCGCATCACGACCAACCCCAACGACACCTTCACCGCCGCCGAACACCTCCATTTCCAGATACACATCGACCCCAAGACCACCCCCAGAGGCACCCTCATCTACAGACCCCCGGGACCACGCACCCAATTCAGCGAAGACATCGCCGACTTCATCATCCCGCCACCCTCCCCTCCGCTGACTACATCCTCCTAGGGGACCTCAACTTCCACCTGGAGAACAACAAGGACAGCAACACCACCACCCTGCTGGACAACCTCGCTAACCTTGGACTCAAGCAACTGGTGAACACCCCCACCCACTACGCCAGCCACACGAATGACCCCGTCTTCTCCTCCAGCAAACACATCTCCTTCAGCCACTCCACCGGACATCATTGGACTGACCACAGCTGCATCCACTTCAGCATCAGAAGAACCACGACCCACCACCACCCGCAACAGATTCCTCGCAGGAGCTGGAGCAAGATCACCGCCGAGCAGCTCGCCACCTCTCTCCGCCAGAACCCTCCCGCCAGCACAACGGACCCCAACGAAGCAGCCAACAACCTCACACAGAGGCTCACCAACTGCGCAGATGACCTCGCACCACTGAAGAACCCTCCCAGCAGACCCGGCAGCAAGAAAGCCCCCTGGTTCACCGACGAACTCAAGATCTCCTAAGAAGAACTACCGCACCCTCGAGAAAGCCTGGCGCCACGACCAGACCACAGACAACATGACTGTCCTCAAGCACGCCACCCGCAAACACCACCAGCTGATCCGCACCACCTAGAAGACAGCATTCAAAGAACGGCTGGACAACAACGCCCACAACAGCAAGGAACTCTTCAGCAACGTCAAAGAGTTCTCCAACCCAAGCGCCGGAAACAACATCACTCCCTCGCAAGACCTCTGCGACTCACTCGCCTAGTTCTTCCACCGCAGGATCGCCGATATACACAACAGCTTCGGCGCACCAACCACACACCGAACCAACGCCCCCCACCAACACCATCTGCGCCTGGACCCCGGTCAGCACCGAAGACACCACCCGCACGATGAACACCATCCACTCCGGTTCACCAACTGACCGCTGCCCCCACCACGTCTTCAACAAGGCAGACTCCATCATCGCACCCAAACTCCGGGACATCATCAACACCTCCTTCAACACCGCCACCTTCCCGGAGATCTGGATGCATGCCGAGCTCAGCGCCCTCCTGAAGAAACCAACAGCGGACCCCACCGACCTCAAGAACTACCGCCCCATCTCGCTCCTCCCTTTTCCTGCCAAAGTCATCGAGAAGACAGTCAACAGACAGCTTGCCGCCTTCCTCGAGACGAACGGATCCCTCGACCCCTCGCAGTCCAGTTTCCGAGCCAACCACAGCACCTGGACCGCCCTCATCGCAGCCACTGACTACATCAAATCCCTGCTCGACAACGGGGAAACAGCAACTCTCATCCTCCTGGACCTCTCTGCAGCTTTCGACACTGTCTGCCACTGCACCCTAGTACAGCGCCTCAACATCGGAATCCAAGAGAAGGCACTGGAGTGGATCATCTCGTTCCTCGCCGGAAGAACCCAGAGAGTCCGCCTCCCCCCGTTCAGATCCGAGACCACCAAAGTCATCTGCGGCGTACCACAAGGATCACCACTCAGCCCAAACCTCTTAGTCTACATGAGCCCTCTCGCAGCCATCGCACGCAAACACAACCTCAACATCATCTCCTACGCCGACGACACCCAGCTGATCCTCTCCCTCACCAACAACCCCGCCACCGCCAGAACCAGCCTACACGAAGGGATGAAAGACGTCGCCGAATGGATGAAGAACAGTCGCCTGAAACTGAACTCAGACAAGACGGAAATCATCATCCTGGGATCATCGCCCTCTGCCTGAGACGACTCCTGGTGGCCCCTTGCACTGGGCACCACTCCCAAAGCAACGGACCACGCATGCAACCTGGGCTTCATCCTGGACTCCTCCCTCTCGATGACCAGACAAGTCAACGCCATCTCATCATCATGCTTCAACACCCTGCGCATGCTCCGCAAGATCTTCCGTTGGATCCCCACCGAAACCAGGAAGACGATCACCCAGGCACTCGTCACCAGCCGGCTGGACTACGGAAACACCCTCTACGCCAGAACCACAGCCAAACTTCAAAAGACTCCAGCGCTTCCAAAACGCCCCCGCACGACTCGTCCTGGACATCCCTCGACACAGCCACATCTCCTGCCACCTGAGACCTGCACTGGCTCCCCGTCAGCAAGAGGATCACGTTCAGACTCCTCACCCACAAGGCCCTCCACGACCTGGGCCCCAAGTACCTCAACAACCGCCTGACCTTCTACGCGCCCACCCGCCAGCTACGATCGTCCAGCCTCGCCCTCGCCGCCGTTCCACGCATCCGCAAAGCCACCGCTGGGGGAAGATCCTTCTCCTACCTGGCAGCCAAGACATGGAACTCCCTCCCGATCCACCTCCGGCTGACCCAGGATCATCTCGCCTTCAGGAAGCTCCTCAAGACTTGGCTCTTCGAGCAGTAACAATCCCCTCCCCCCAGTGCCTTGAGACCCTCCCGGGTGAGTAGCGCGCTATACAAATGCCCATGATTGATTGATTGATGCTGACCTAAATTTTTTCTTTCTCTGCTCAGCGCCAGGACACTCCCATTGGGGGTAGCCGTGCGCTCTATAAGATGCATATTAATATTATTTTGTGGTGGATATTCCTCAGGGTGTAGCGACCCCTCCCGTTCCTCCCAAAGTCCTAGCAAATAGGAATAAGGCTATGGTTCTGGCCTGGACAGTATGGCTCTAGTCACCTGAGTCAGGCAACGCCCCTCCAGCTCCAAGTATGGGATATAAATGGGGATGGTACGCACCAGCCTCGGGACCAGCACCATGGAAGGTCGACATGGTAATACCTGTGCCCGATCCGGTTCAATTTGTGGATCCCTTGGGAATGACTGGCTCTGGCCCTGGAGACTTGGATCCATTTGGGGCCCTCCCAAACCCAAGAGGCCGGAAGGCTCACCGGATGGAAGGGGCAATCCAAATAGGAGGTTCATAGCTTCAGAAAATGCTTTCAATTGGGCAGGGGATAATTCAGCTTCCGGAAAGTCAAGTAGGTGCAGAGCTGGTCCAGATGCTGGCTCAACCGCAGAGCAAGGCCTCGAGTGACGCCCCTTCGTCTCAGGCGAGGTGAAGTCGAAGCCCACCGACTTATTCTTTTTCTTCTTATGGTGGGACTTGCCCAAATGGCCAAACGACAGTGTGACAAGGATTTTGGGCTCTCCAACAGCTCTTGGGACCTTCCTCTCGAGTGGGATCTGGATCACCACAGTGTCTCACAACAAGCTTGAGGGAGGGCTCACTAAAGGCCTTCGGGTGCATGGCGTGGCAATCAGAGCAAGCCTTCAGGTCATAGTCACATTCCAGGCACCAAAGGCAAACAATGTGCAGGCCCGTCACTGATATCAAAGGGGGACAGGTGCCACAGAGATTGAAGCCTGCCTTCTTAGAGGACATTCCTGCCACAACAGGTGAAAAAAACTTCAAAACACGACAACAACACATAGAAAAAAAGGTAGTACAAATTGAGTAAATGGTAGCTCTTCTCGGGTCTGCACCGACTGGCAAGGGGGAAAAAAAAAGGACGTCAGTGCGCTGAGGTGGTGCCATATAGCTACAGTGCACGTCACTTCAGTGGCAGATGCCACGCAAATCCGAACAACCCCACCTTCTGGCACACAGGGGTACTGCTCAAGAAAAATTTCCAGATCCAGTCTGATGCCAGGGGATAATTATATGGTATGGGGTCTGTGGCTAGAAATCTATTAAATTGTCCATGCAGTAGTGCTTCAGAAATGTGTGCAGGGAAGCCCATGTTGCTGTTTGGGAAATATCCAGTGCAGGAAATCCATGACCTATAGCAGTGGTTGCAGCCGTGGCACTGGTAGAATGAGCTTGCAAGCCTTCTGGAGGTTGTTTTTTAGCCCATGTACAGCAGACCTCGATGCTATAAGCACATCTCGATGCAGAGCACTATCCTTCGTGATATGGTCCATTTCAGTCATGCCTTCACTTTCCACTGACCTATCTCAGAAACAGCTGACCGTTTACCTGGAACTCTTGAGCGGTCAAGGTAAAACGACAATGCCCTTTTTGGGTCCAGCCGATCGATTGTCTTCTTCTTTAGAAGGGTGAAGTGGAGTGTAAAAGGTAGGCAGAGTGATGGATTGGCTTACATGAAAAGGGAGTTACCACTTTCGGTAAAAAGGATGCTCCAGTAAAAAGGACCAGCTTGTCAGGGTAGATGCTGAGGTACAGATGATGTGCCAATAGTACGTGTAACTACGTTGTCGCTACTAAGGAGTCCATTCTTGTGGTGAGAAGCCTGAGTGGACAGTTGTGTATTGGCTCAAAGGGAGCGCACACAAAAAATGAGGTTTGCGGTTCCACTGCAGCATGATGAAAGGTGCCAGTGGGAGCATACGCTGGAGACCTTTCAGAAACCTATGTATAATACGGAATTTTAAAAATAGTTGACAGATATGGCAACCGCTGAGATGGCAGAAAGATAACCTTTTAAAGGGCCCATAGCACAGCCCTGCTGGGCTAAGGTAAGAGTAAACAAAACATCATGGGAAGTGGGGGTAGATAAAGGGTCAACAGGTTTATCTGTACACCATGCCATAAACTTGCTCCCAACTGCAAACATACACCATCTTGGTGGAGGGAAGCCTGGCAGCCAATATAACATAGCAGACTTCAGAGGGAAGGCTGAAAATGGTCAACTGTTGCTGCTCTATCATCACACATGAAGGCAAAACTTTCTCCGGTGTGGGTGAAGAACCCTGCCCAGCTGCTGCAACAGAAGATCCTCCCAAAGAGACAGTCTGATCAGAGGACTAGTACTCATGCTCAACAGCTCGGTATAACAGACTCTCCGTACCCAATCCAGAGCCACAAGAATGACTTGGGCCCAGTCATTCCAGATTTTCTCGAGTATTCTGGGCAGGAGTGGTATTGGCACAAAGGCGTCCAGTTGAAACAAAGTGTCTCCGAGCAGGAGCAGCCTTAGAAACTCCAGCTCGCAAAACTACAGATATTGCATGTTCTCAGCGGTAGCAAGCAGATGTGACCACGGTTCTTTGGGAAGAGATATTGTGCCACTTCCAGATGGAGATTCCATTCGCCATCTGCTGTGCATCGATGATTGAGTTCATCCGCTCTGGCACTTGGAGAGCCCGCCAGGGGTTGAACCACTAAGGATATGCCCTAGCATTCCGGGCAAGTTCAGATGCGCAAAACCTCTTGACAAAGAACATGACTCATACCGCCCTGTTAGTTGCAAGACCATATGGCGATGGTGTTTCCCGTGAACACCTGTACCCGTCTTCCCCTGATTGAATGAACCAAGAAAGGATATCAATGCCAATCGGATCACCCAAAGCTCCAAAAGACTAATGTGGGGCCGGGATTCAGCCGGAGATCAGAGTCGTCTGACCATCATCTCTCACAAATGGCCATCCCTGGCATAAGAGTGACACATCTGTCACTACAGTCCGCTCTGGTTGGGAAGGGAGAGGATATGCCACTGACCCAATCGCAATTCGTTAACTGACCTAATTCGTTAGCCACCACCGCAGGACTTTGGCAGTTCCCTCCGTGATCTGGACTATGTCAGAGAGATTCCCCATATGCTGCGTCACCTAGAAAGTCAGGTCCCACTGCAGAGTCCATACATGCCAACAGGCATGTGTCACTAGCAGAATTCAGGAGGCCATGAAGCCCAGCAGCCTCTGAGTCAGTCTCATTTAAATCCAGAATAGAGGCAAGAACATTTGTATAGTAGCCTGAATATTCTGTTCTCCCAACTCTGGAAGAGAAGCCTGAAACTGCACTGGAATAGCTCAGATGAATGGGAGTGTGAGAGAGGGAGTCAGGTGTGATTTGGGCACGTTGATAGTGAGCCCCAGCGAGTGTAGGTTTGTCGTAGTCTGGAGGTGGGAGATGACTGCCTGTGGTGTGCTAGGCTTCAACAGCCAATCGTCAAAGTTGGGGAAACACTGAAATACCTTACTTCTGGAGGTGAGCCGCGACTTCTACCAACACTTTTATAAACACCTGAGGGGGGTTGGAATGGCCTAAGGGGAGCACAGCAAACAAAGTGCTCTCTGAAGCCTGTAATCGGCTGGTACCGCCAGGGGGGGGGGGTTGGGGGAGAATGAAAATATGCGTCCTGCACGTCTAGCAATACAATCCAGTCACCTGGGTTCAGGGTAGAAAGGACTGCGCGAGTATCTTTAATTGCTCCTTTTACAGGAAAAGATTGAGAAGGCGCAGGTCTAGAATAGGAAGATGGCCTCCGTCCTTCATGGGCACCAAAAAGTAGCATACTAGCAATCACGATCTACTTATGATGCCAGCACTTAGAGGAGTATCAGCCCAAGAGGCACAATGTGATCACTAACCGCAGTGCTAGGTTGGCAGAAGTGCACACCCTCTTCCCAAAGGTATCCATCCTTTTGGGTTCACTATCTGGTGAAGGGGTAGGGAATGCACCGGAGTTAATTTTGGAGGTGGGGGCTTGGACCACCAAGCTCTCTGGGGTGGGTGCAAAAGAGGTGGGCAATTGTATGCACAGGAGCTCATGTGCAGGGCATAGACCATGGACCAGGCCCCAAACGGAACGCGGGCAAAGGCTTCACTGAATGAGAGTAATTGTTCAATTGGGGACACTCCTGGCTGATCCACCTCCAATGAAGGCATTTGTCTTGATTGCCACTGAAGGTAGCATAAGGTCCAGGACCCCAGCTGTCATCCACACCTACACTGAGACACCCTACTACATAGCCACGATAGGGGAAGAGGCCAGGGCAGTGTCTTGGGAGGTGTCTAGTCCACTGGCATCCACTAGATCCCCATACCAGTTGTCCTCTGTATCTTATGTCCGATATTCCAAAGGGTCCGCAGGCCCCCTCCAAATCATCATCCAATTCAGACCGGTCGTATGAATATGACAGCCTCCGATATGGGGAGTCTGCTTCTGGTTGAAGAGTCTGGAATTATGGGAGCGGTGCCACCACTGGGTGTATGGTGTGTTGGTACTGGAGCAGGTATAGGGGGTAAGGTCAAGGTCGCTCAACCACTGTGGCTCCCTATCTGTCAATGGATCCTTGGGGCACAACTGGCGCCAAAGGAAAACCAGCTCAAGAACAATAGGGGCCCTTACTGCACCAGTTGGGCACTAGTGTGCTCCTGAGAGATCAGACTCCCCAAAATTGAGGTGCACAGCCTCAAAATTCTTTAAATTGTGTGAGGGACTGAAAATTCAGGAAGCACGCTACATATCGGTGAGGGTCTCAAGGCGCTAGGGGGGAGGGGGGTGCTACTGATCGAAGAGCCAGGTCTTGAGAAGGTGTCTGAAGGCCAGGAGGTCTTGGGTCTGCTATAGGTTGGTGGGGAGGGTGTTCCAGGTCTTGGCAGCGAGGTGGGAGAAGGATCTGCCGCCGGCAGTTCTTCGGATGCACGGCACTGTGGCGAGGGCGATGCAGGCGGAGCGGAGCTTGTGGGTAGGGGCGTAGAAGCGGAGTCAATGGTTGAGGTACGCTGCGCTGGCATTGTGGAGGGCCTTGTGTGCGTGGACGAGGAGCTTGAAGGTTATCCTCTTGTTGACAGGGAGCCAGTGTATGTCTCTCATGTGGGGTGTGATGTGGCTGTGGCGGGATGTGTCGAGGGTCAGACGTGCCGAGGCGTTCTGGATGCATTGCAGCCGTCTCAGGAGCTTGTTTGATGCTCCTGCGTAGAGGGCATTTCCGTAGTCCAGCCTACTGGAGACGAGGGCCTGGGTTACTGTTCTTCTCGTTTCGGTGGGGATCCATTTGAAGATCCTGCGGAGCATCCGTAGGGTGTTGAAGCAGGATGAGGAGCTCTAATCTTGGTCATCAAAGCCATTAGAGGATCCAAGATACCTATCCATGCTCACAACTTGTTACACACTAATTTGCAAAGTATACTCAGCTAATTAAAACCATCCTGGTGCAGTCCACTCCTATCTGTTGGGAAACAAGCACTGGAATGACCTTCCAAGTGAGTTGTGTTGAACTAAAATATTAAACTCGCTCAACCCTCAAGGTGCATCTCTTCTCAAAGGAACAATCATAACAATACACAGTCAGCTATACTCCCAATACTACAAAGTTCATACTTTAAATATATATCGGGGGACGTTTTCCGGAGTCTCAGGGCAAACAGGGGTTACTGGGCATGAACTAAGCCTTTTACCAATTGTGTCCTGGGTCTTAACCTTGCTATTGAGCACAACTCTGAAGATTAAGTACACCCATTTAGCACTTGACCCTCAAGGTAGCGAATTTACACAGCCTAAAGCTCACTCAGGGGGGTGGTACGGGTTTAAAGACTCAGAACTCATCAAAATAACCAATGCAAGTTTATATGTAATTCAGTGTCAAGCCTCTGCTTGGCTTTGAAAAAGTTAATAAATGAAACACAACGACGAAATAAGTTACATAATGTCAGAAAATAATATTATACTATGTTCTTCCAGTACCTGCGGTTACTAGCTTTCTTCCTCCCCCACCAAGTTCCCAGGCTTGTACTTGGCAGGTGCCCTAGCTCTAACTGCTGAGACTCAAGGTTATTTAAAACTACATGTGCATGGCAATTATTTAAAATGAAACAAACCACATTTTAAATGAAACTGGGGTATTTCCTAAAGTTATCTAGACCACATGAAATCTTTTATACAGCTTTTCAGCAAAAATTGCCAAATGTCTCATACTTCTAGTACAGCTCATAGCTATGTGCTTTCTGTAGCAAGGTGATTGAGAGCTGCCTTAATGGCAATCCAGCAGAAGCATGACATAGTAAGTCTGATCATTTAAATCACATTAACAACCACGTGTTTTCCATTTGCAGGAGTTAGCTGTATCTGTTGAAGTCACCCTGAAAACTCAGTTACCACCATAATGCGTTAACTGAAGTTGTGACAGAGAATTCTTGGTGAATGCCTATACAGGTGCCTTACCTAACAAGGAATATCTAGGGCATCCGGCCATAGATATGGTCAGCTTGCCAGCAGGTAAGGGAAAAGGGGAATAGAAGTAGATTATCTACTTAATCAAGCTAGTGCCATTATTTAAAATGTGGGTTCTCGTTTTTGGGGAAAAATGTGGTAAGAAGTCTATAATCCAAGGGTAATGTATTGCCAAATCGGAGTGATCACCGAGAATCTTTACTAGCCTCTACACTTAAATTTGGACATTGCAACTTGAAGAGCCAAGTTAGTGGATCTCAAACTCTCATAGGAGGGCATCGCTGATTTGGTTTAAAGGAGGTACAGTGGAGAAAGTTCATGCCTGCACTCGTATCAGACAAAGTAACTGTTTTGGAAACTGGAAGCTAGTGTAGATGTCTGCTTCTATGTTGAAAATGCACAAACATCTTGATATTCAGACTTGGTAAAACAGGCAAAATCTGACCTTAGAGTTTGTCAGTAAAAATACAATTTAGCGTTGATTAAACTGCCACCGTACATAGTTTGAGGAGCATGCATATCAGTTCTCATAAGTGAAAAAGAATCCCATCACCATCTCAAAGTGGGATTGAACGTAAACACAAAATCCTAATGTACTCCTAGGTTGCATAGGACTCTGGCATACAGGCTCTAATTCCCAATGAGGAATTCCTTTAGATGAGGAACTGGTAGAGATTTAGTAATAAAAAAATCAAATTTGTAGGTTTAATTTTAGTTTGCTACAGCCCTTCTAAGGCGCCACATCCAAGGCCCTAGCCACATACAGGTGTTAAGAGGGCAACTGATTGGTACCATCTCTGCTTGTTATTGCCTAAACGCAGATGTGGCAACAATTATATCGTCAGTTTTAACAATGATCAGATGACTAGGTTAACAGTCAGGACAACAGGCAGCCCTTCAGGATCCCAAAATCTCCTGAGGTAGATGTGACAGCCACTTCTTCCTCCTTTCAAGTAAAGAGTGGAACCGCTTAAGTGCTGAATATGGAACTACGGCTACAATTTCAATGCATCAACTAAACGTCTACAGAAAAGGTGGAAACGCCTTTTGTGCTTAAATTAGAGCAACTAATAATCTTTGCCATTTATCTGCTTCAGACACATCATCCAATACATCAAAAGACCATGCCAGTTGTAAGGTTATAAGGGATACCTAAGAGCATTCAACCTTTTAAGTGTGAATGTTAGCTGTGATTGGACTACTACGGGAGATGTCTTTTGAGGGACTACTTTTTGTTCCGCCACAACATGGGTTCTCTCATGCATTCTGTAAAGTGACCAGGGACTTGGATATACACCTATTCATGAAGGGCAGCCTGATAGAAAGTCATGCACATTTTGCTAATAACCTAATGCAGTTTGCATTAACACTTGTATGCAATGGGTTATGAGTGATGTTAAGTTCAAGCTATGTGTAAAAGCCCTCAAAACATTAGACATGGAGGGCTGTAAAGGTGGTTTTTTTTAAACTTTACTGACATGCACAACTTCTGGAAAAGCTGGATTTATAAACAGCGGTGTTTAATTATTTGAGGAGGCATGAATTAGACAACTATCCTTGCAGGAATATACATGTATTCCTTGTTTCCATACATAGGCAATTACTGGTGCTAGAACACCTCCTCGGTGCAACCAAAGTCCAAAGAGAAAAACAGTTCAATTCTAGGGTTTACTCCCAGCATGAGCCCTAAATACCTGGAATGCTTCATATAGACTAGGATCTTAAATTAGGTCCCCTAGAAATCCAACAAGCAAAGGAAATAACTCGCACTTAGATTTAAAATAATGTCCACTAAAACTGCTATTCTGAAAAGCTGCTTCTATGTATGAGGAGTTACTTACATGTTCCTGTTTGACCTTAGTAATGGCACTTACTGGAGACTGTGGATGGTCAGGCTAGTTTGTATTGTGATCCCCTTGTTTGGCATCCACTTTTCAGTTTATGAGCCTTAATCCTTGCGGTCCCTCTTTTTGTAGATTTGAGCATACCTACAGGATGTCTCTGGGTACAGACATAGAAACCAAGGCAGTGACTAGTATTTTAATTCCTCAAACTCCCCATACTATCATCCTGTTTCAAATGCACTTTCTCTTGTAACTATCACATTTACTGACTTGTGAGCATGCTGTCCACACCAAAGGCAAAGCCACACAAGTAGAGGTAATGTGAAACACCTGGGCCCAAAGTCAGAGCACTCCTTGTAGATTACTTGTTCAAATTACAAAATCTTTAGCATGCCAGGTCAAGTGAACCCATACTTGTGTCTACCAGAAAAAAAGTTGATTCCAATTGTTTAGCTTCCCCTTCCCCAACTCCATATGTTACCTAGCTAGAAGGAATATGTACCTTGTAGCTAAATAATTGAGTAGTGTTGGCAATTTTCTTTCCTTATGCAGCAGGTACTTCATCAAGAACTTTCAAGTTGTCACTTCCTTAGAATGCTTCACAAGTAGTACACAGCACTGCATGATCTGTGGCTTCAAATTTTGTTTGACCAGGTATACAGGGCGAAACCAGTAGTTTTCCTCCAGATATCCTGGGGCAGTACTGGAGTAGGCA
Source organism: Lissotriton vulgaris (assembly GCF_964263255.1). Lineage (NCBI taxonomy): Eukaryota > Metazoa > Chordata > Amphibia > Caudata > Salamandridae > Lissotriton > Lissotriton vulgaris. Next base: position 1,172,700,507 of record NC_141696.1, read on the forward strand.
ACACATCTCTATGGCTCCAATTTAATTTCAAAGTGAACAGAAACCACTGTTCAGTAACATCTATGAATAATCAAACTCAATAATCCCTGGAGCAGTTGGCCATGTCGCTTTTCAAATTCTAGAGTATTTGGCTCCTCCGCCTCATAATTATACTTGACAAGCTTTTTTTCTTTCAGACAATGGAGGACATGTTCTCTTATGGACTTTAAGGGACCTTAGTTACAGTTTTAATGTTTTTCCAAAATTACCCTGATGAAAGGTATGTATTGTTACAATGTAAAAAATATTCACTTGTGATGTGGATGTCAACCCGTGAATGAACAAGGGTTTAATGGAAACCTAACTTTTTCCCTGCTCCTCTATAGCTTTTCCCTCCCCCATTTCCTCTTCTTTAATCCTCGTTTATGCTCAAATGTCTGCCCTGCCTTATGTTTGTTTTCCCACCTTATTCTATAGAATGTCACTTACAGGTGGCCAAAGATGAGACTGTAGGCGATGTCAAAACAGGCCATGACATTCTTCCAGAAGATGGCACCTACATGTACATAATGATGTATAAGAAAACAAAAGGGAATTAAACTAGAAGCTCTTGTGAGGAGGACATACACCAGACAAGGTAAAAGCATCAAAGACAACGCTCAATGTCCATATCCAAAGGACAGCCAGGACTCAATATGTCCTTGGTGACTAATGAGGAAGCACGGATATCAAGGAGACATCACTTAATGCATGGCGTTAGCTCCGAGGCAGATACGAAAGAATGCTTCATTAAAAAGTAGGATTTGGATGACACCAAGGGAACTGTGGCATTTGCGGGCTCATGATGTTTCCACCCCAACCTCACCATGAGTCCAAACAACCCATTTATAACCCACCTCCTAACTCTCTCAAACATGAAACAACCCCTTGTCCACAAAGGCACAAACAAAACATTTAACTATTCATTTTGCCTGTAGAATCTGGAACAATGCCCTTACAGCATGGAACACTGACTTGTCTTCACCTCCCACTAAACTGCAAGGCGGTAATGATCAAGAACATTTCAACTACAGCAGCTCTTCACACAGACCATGCATCTTACTACGCAGTATTAACTGAAGTGAGGAGTGGGCCTGTTACTCAGTAAGTCACTACACCCAATACAAAATCAGACACCTGAACTCTCAAAAATGATCACTAGTCACTGATCACACTGTAGCTGTTCAATGCCCACCTAGAGTATATAGTTGGTGGGCTTGATGTTCGTTCTCCTGGACTCACCATCACCAAGTCCATTCCTTGGGAGCTCAACCTAAATCTCCAGCAAATTGCCATGTGTTTTTCACCTTCCCTCTAATCAGTTACTACTTTACAAACAAGTCACCACTCGCAAAAACCAGTATTTCCCAGACCTCAACAAGTAACTTCATTTCCTGCCCAAAGATCAAACTATCCTCCTAAGTGTAGGATTTCATTTGGGTCAGTCAGGAACGCTCTTCCCTGAGCTGCTGCAAACAAGACCATAATCACTCCACAGAAGGACTCCCTAGACACCATTCCAGTACCAACCAGCTTTGAGCAACTCCTCGAATCTATCTAATTCGACCAGATAATGGGCATTCTTTGAACTGTACTCTTGCATTAATCTCTCAGGACACATTCAGCCCTAACTGTGCCATACCCCCATCGCTAGATCAGTGTCACTACTGACTCAATGTAACCTTAAACGCAAGCAACTTCTATTTTGGGTGGAGCAAAACTTGTAGCACAAAGGACCATGGTGGCTGGATCTCATCCCTGCATATTATAAAATCTAAATAATGAAACCATTCTTGCTACATTACTCATAGCTCACCCTCTGTTTTACCTAAATTACCTGACATCTCTCCAATTCAGAAAAACTCTGCTTTCCCACCAACCCCCAGATAACCTGCAGAGTTAATTACTATATTTAAACCAGTAATTTCATTCTGTGCCCAAATGAGGCCAACAAACTAGTAAACTCTTGGCCTTGACCTTCCATGTCGTGTCTGACCTTATTCTTCAGAACCAACAAAGCCTCCTGAACAATTGCTGATATAACAAAATATTCTTCAATCCACAATGTTTTACACAACATGCACCACACATCTTTTTATAAATCCACAACATCCACAGTGTGTTGTTGATTGAATGAGTTTATTACAGAAATACCACGGGGAGTGTTGTTGATTCTGAAAAATAAGGTAAGGAAAGAAGTGGAAAAGTCAAGGCCAATAGTTCACTAGTTTGCTGAAATAATATCATCGCATTCAATCCACAGCATTTAGTAGACTGAAAAATATTGGGGGGTTTTCAGCAATACCTAGGGGAGCAATATTGTTGTTTCTTGTTTATTAGCTGTGCCCCATTTGTTGGAGGGGTGTTATGTTTTGGTTAATTGACCTTATTCTATAACCATGCCCTTACTACCAAGGCCCTTACCCATAACAGTCACTTTTTATTTTTTATTAACAGGAAATAACGAATACTCCAACCTCTCCAGCTACCGTGGTCTCGCAACTTCCTTCTAAATAATAAATACCTGAAACATTTAAGTCAACACCCTTGCATGCTTTCTCACCAGACACTTATCAGCCCAGTACTTTCAATGGGGAGCCTGAGCTGTTCAGTTTACAGGAACTTTATTACCCCTGCCAATCTCCACCACTAACTTTCATCTATATTCTCCTAGACCCCACCACAATGCGCCATAGCGTTAATCACGTCACATTACAAATTCTAGGAGTTACTGGCTCAGCCTTTGTCCACCTCTCATACCCTGACAGTCTGCTCAGGGTTTGAAGTTCCATATCAAATCCTTATCGTCTGCCTCTCCCACCCACAAGTCTCAGTTCTGGGGTAAATCTTACGTTCACTCTACAGCACCTAGGTGACAGGATCTCTTTGGATTCTCCTGTCACCTGTGTGGATGAAATGCAAACCTTTCTTTTTCTACCCTTCACTGCTCAACTTCATTAAAACCTCTGATTACCCAACAGACATCCACAGCAAGATTTGATTTTTTGCTATGCTGAATTCTTAAGAAAAACTATTTTCCTGTCACCTCTGCACCTACCTCCCCAACAAATACAAAGACATCAAGGCCATGTGGTGTGACTCGCATGTAAAGGCCATGGCAACCAGGTATTCACCGTAACAGCCAAATCACTGATAATCACACGTGTCTTAAGCAGGTAACTACTGCAATACTCTATGCATCTACTATTTCTCCCCATTTGACAAACTTCTCAACCTTCCCAAATTTCCTGGCATACCCATACCACAGCCCATGGCCACCAGGTTGGGTGGCAGAAGGCAAAAAATACTGGCCCCTGCTCAAATTGCTGATACTAGTTTTCAAAGTTGCCAACAGCAGCTCCTCCAACCAGCTCTCCAAACTAGCAACTGTGAAATCCGCCGACAGCCCATGCTCAGCCTGAGAAACATTCACTGCTCTTACAAGCCCCATTCTGCTTGGTAAGTTTCAGTTCATCAACTTACTGAAGCAACCAGTTTATGGATGCAGTTGGCCATAAGCTCAAAGTGTCTTTGAGGGAAGCCCAGAAACCCCATTGAGAGGAAGACAAAACAAATCTGGGTGGTGACATTCGGTGATGCAGTAATTATACAGGGAGGGTGGTGGCACATGCAGAGCATCTATCTTATGAAGAGAAAAAAATGACAAAATATTCAACTAATTCAAGATAAAGGTAGTCTTGTCTCATTTGGGATGTTGTCTAAATCAGAGTTGGAAGAGTCAGGATTTCTGAATAGCGAGAGAACACAAGCCAGCAGAAGCTAAGAGTGGGTGAGTTGTAAAAAAACAAAAAACACTGCTTGTTTCCTAAATTGCTGCATAAAAGACATATGAATGACAACTCTCAGGCGGAACATGTCTTTGATAGAATTCAGTAGAGATGGGCAAATAAGTTGAATGAATGAAAGCAGTAAAAGAGGAGAACATGAAACACTACAATGAAGACTACTTCAAATTTCCCTGATTTCATGTTTTCTTTTTTTTTCCCCACACATTCTTACTTTTGATTTAAGTGAAGGTTTTAGGTTCAGAATGCTTCTTCAAAGGTATGACTTAGTGGGGGGAAAAATAAATGAAATTTGAAGTATTCATAATGCCATAGAATTTTTTTTTACCAAGTAAGATACAGCTTGATCACTCAATACAATATAGTGTGACACATTGCATCACCCTCATATCAAAAGATTAAAAAGAAAATCTAGTACAGTTGAGTAGACAGTGCATGCACAATTGTTGTTGGCCCTCAGCTCTGCGGGAATCCCTTGTGTGTTGCATGGGGGAGTCTAGACTGGTCATACATTACTATCCATTATGCACTACAATACAGAAATATTGTCAGAAACACATTGACAAAATAAAGCATGAGTAGTTGAGAATTGCTTGTTCTGTATAGAAACAAGAATTACCCTTTTTGTCCTAAAAAGAATGACTGTGTTTAGAAGCAAACGTTACTTACCTTGTGTAACAATATTTCTAGTGGATGCATAATCATCCCAAAGATTCGGTACCTTAAGAATAATTTTCACATGCCAAACTGGTCCTTCCCTCAACTTCCTCCCCACACCCACCGAAGCTAAGAGCACTGCTAGGTGGTGCCATGTTGTGCCAGACAACTACCTGCTAAAGATATCACCAGCATATAATAGACAACAACCTGTGCACCAACGCAAGTCATTTTTTTCTGGGCCCCAGCTAAGCATTTAGAGGAATGGAGAGCGGATCCACGAAAGCAACAGTAGCCCCAACATGGCTGCCCATTGGTTTGTAAACCTGGTGAATCATCAGGGGAGGATAGGGAGGAGGAATCTGCAGGAAGACTATGTAGCCATCAAAACTATTGTTACTTATGGTAAGTAACTTCTGTTTGAATGATTAATCTTCCTGTGGATTACCCCACCTTAGGAAACCCCAAAGGAAATACCTTCTTGCAGGTGGGGATGAGAATAGCAAATCGCAGCAACCGGAATGCCCATGGTGAAAGTTGCGAGAACAGTAATTGCCCTAATTGATCAGAAACAAATATCCACTGGAAGGTAATTCTTGGCAAAGGCATGACAAATCTCGCTATACAGGATGACGCAATAAGAAACCAGGTGTGTCTCACCATATTTCCTTCTTGGATCCAGCAAACCCTATAAAGGGATGTTCATCCACCCTATGCAGTAAAGTGTGGTTGATGAAGTATAAAGACTAGCAGCCAGCCTATGCAGCCTCTCCTCCGTTTTGCAAGGATGAGAAGGAAAGAAAGTCAGAAGAATGACAGACTGGGCTATATGATGGACGCACAGAAGATCGTGATTCTGAGGCAGACAATATGCTTCCTCTGCCTTACTCTGACAATGGCTTTTATCATGACTTATGAACTGCCAGTGACCCGGACAAGATTTTTGGAGGACTATTGCAGTAGAAAGAGTAGAATAATAAGAAATACCCAATAATGCTCAGTGTAACAAATAGGCTTCAAGTCTACCTCTTGACCCTGCAACTGGTTAAACCCTTCTGCCAAATACTGCACTCAAACCTCACCTAAAGGGATGAAAATGAAAATGAAGCTCTGTTTTTTTATCTGTCCCCATTCTGCAACTGTCCACAGCTTCCCCACCTCGTCCGCTTTTACCTCAGCAATATGTACTCTCACCTTATCAATTCACATTTTGAGCTACTAGCCACTACCCCACCAAGCCCCTCCACAATGGGAATCACTTGACTCATCAGTACACACCACATATACACAACATCCAACACTACACTGCAGAAAGAACAAGGTACTGGCATTCACCACAGTAAACCATATTCTCATCACTGTACCCTCATCAGCAACCTCCCCCAGACACACACTGAACTATCATACAATTGAACACATTAGAAAGAAGCTCCTTGCACTCAACACATCCAAAATATGCCAAAAACTGGCTACTGGAAGCACCAGCTGAAAAATACTATGGTCTCATCCAACAACCAGCAGAACATCCGTCTTTAGCTCAAGAAGATAATATTTCTCAACACAGGAACATACCCATTTATCAGTAGAACATCCTCACAGGACTAATCAGACACCACTTTGGAAAATTACCCATTAATTACCGATGGCATTGCAATACCTTATCAATAGCACACAGTACATCCCACAAATGTCAATAACACAACCACAGTCAAAGAGAAATGCTGCAAAGGACAATGCCTGTTGTTCCCCCACTACTACAGGAAGGGTATGAGACACTGACAAAGGTTAACTAGTTCTCGTTGAAGCAACAGGTCAGAGCTCTCCTGATCAACCATCTATAAACGTGGGCACTCAGACGAACTCCTCTGTCTGACAACCACTGTAATGAAGAAGTGTGATGTGCATTGGCACTCAGCATTCAAAATCTCTCCCCTACTGTAAAACACCAAGAGTCTGCAGCCATCAATGCATCCATAATAAGAATGCCTGAGACAACAGGCAGGAAGCTGAATAAATTATATAAACTTAGAGCCATAAAGAAACTGTGCATTATGATTTGCACATGATCTTGGAACTAGATTCAAAGTATTCAATCTCATTAGATTGTGAAGTAGTGTAATGCCATGCTAGCCAATCTTTTTACAACAGATCTGGCCTAGGCAAACCTGCATTTTATTTCAAACATAAGCAATAGACGTTAAATGTGTAAAAATGGAAAATGTATCTAAAGGAGGCAAGCATAGTTTTACAAAATAAAATGAATGAAAAATTACCAATTGCAATAGAATTTTCTAAATCATGGAATGAATGGAGAAGCAAATCAAAGCTGTAATTGGCCTACCAGCCATAGCACTGTAGTTGACTGCTTTCTGTGTGGATGATCACATGTGCAAGAGCAAAATGCTGTCACTTACAGAGAAGAGAGCCATGACTGGAGGGAGTCGACCCACTTCCCAATGCTGTAAGGTGTGAGGGACAGAAGCAGAATGTAAACTGCAACAGACCAATGGATGAAGGATGATCTGACGCACCCCAGTCTGCATGTTTAAGATAATAATGTTTGAAAATCATGACGCAGGTGAAAAGGCTAGAGTTTACTGTAAGCCAGACCTAAAAATCGGAATTGTCTGCCTCTATGCAGACCTACGATCTAATGAGAAGCATCTCACAGATTTACAGAGTACAGAAAACAACCCTTTTGGAAGACTGTATTGGTTAGTATACTGAGCCCATTTCTTTTATAAGTCCAATTCATTTTCTTTTACTAGGATGCAGTAGTGTGAGATTTCAGAGCCAGTCTCCTTTTGGAAAAGTTGGGACTCCGCCTTTGGGCAACAATAAAAATCAGTCTGCATTGACTAAGGTTTTTTTAATTGAGCACTTCTATTAAAAAAACATTACACAAGATCAGAGATGTTCTAGAAAAAGGGTGATGAAAAGTTCTCCATCAAACTTCTAGTCGCAAATCTGAGCTTGCCAGACAAGACGTCCTTCTAAACATGTCACCAGACAGCCAAATGTGTAATGCCTACTGTGGACATAAGATGGTTAGTTAGCCAACTGTTTTGAAAATATTCTGAAGTGCAGGCTTCAGATAACTACCAAACATGCCCCATACAGAACATAAATAATACACAATCTGCAGTTTGCAGCCAGGAGCACCTGAGTAAGATCCAGACCAAAAAAAAAGAACTAGATAGCAAACAGTAAAATATAGTTTGCTTGTGCTGCAAAAAGTAGATGCACAATTCGGGCCTACTCTTACATGAATTACTAAAACAACAAACAAATAGGTAGAGAAAAGGGTACAATCCAGTGAACGTGGAGACTGCTAGGTAAAGTGAAACGAAAACAGACTTTTGGAAATGGTAGGGTAGACCCATTAATCAATGATATTTCATTATTATGGCCTGACCAATTCTGCATAATTACAGGCCCATCAATATTTTTTTTTAAATATCCATCAGTGACATTTTCTACAGATGGAATAACTAAAGCAGCACAAATTCAAGAATCTATTTAAGATTCTCAAAATTGTGACTTTTTGAGAATAAAAAAGAAACTGCAGCATGGCGGGCCTTGGAAAATGTTTGAGGAAAACTGCATATCAGAGAACAAAACAGGAATCAAGTGACCAAAGTGGAAAACGATTTTATCCCGGACATCCTGCGTTGAGACACAGAATCTGAAGCCAAGGATAGCAGTATGATGGTTTTCATGCTATGCTTTTAAAGAAAGTACAACATAAAACCTAAGTTTTAAAACCAAAAATTAAAGAGTAAACTCAATTTTCATTGATGTTATGACCACAAGATCAATGTTGCAAAAAAACGTAATTTTACTGTGCAATTAAAATGGTGTTGAACAATTAGTCATTAACTATATTTAAGGGGCGTGACTATTAACCATTTATAAAAAGCAAAAACATGTAAACCCTTAAGAACGTAATGTGCTAAAAAAAGTTCATATTCTCAGAAACTGATGCCAAAATGTTTTCTTGTCTCTCAGTACGGTCAGCCTCTTGAACGTCTATCTTTGAACTGGACCATGCAATTTTAAGGTCATTCATATAATTAGTACTTCACAGAAGATGCTGTGAATTGAAATGTGTTTGACATTCCAGCAATTTTAATCAACACCTCCACTGTGTAATCATCACTGATGTCACAGTAACTCATTTTCTATCCAAAGGTATGCTCATATTAAATTGTGGCAAAAACCACTGGTCGTAGTCTACTACAAACCTGCTTTTCAGAAAAACGTCAGTGTGTTAATAAAACTGAAATTGTGAGAACGTGTGAATGGACTTCAGATTGCTCTAGTGCAGGAAAAAAAATATCGAGCAAGTGAAACTTTTTTGTACCTTTCACATTGACAAAAGAACTGTGTGAATGTATTCTTCCAGCCTTTACAATATGTCTACATTACTTTGTATTTAAAATTAATTATCCACCTATGTGCCTTATGTTCAAATGAGTTTTGTTACACTTAATTTTATAAAACTCTCTGAAAACAGGGAACATAGAATGGTGGGTGTGTGGATTTGTTCAAAGTAAAGACAAATGTTTCAAGACTGGTAGTCTAACAACATTTACTTTATACCAACACTGCAAAACTAGTGGATGTTAAGAAAAACAATTTTCATGTAAGCACACTGTAAAGGCATACCACTTATTACATTTAAAAACAGGGTAATTGGTAGGACCGCATGCTTCCAAGCAGGAAACCAGCGCTCAAATCCCAAACTAATGCTGGCATCCAGCTGGTGAGATCTCGAAGTGCTGTGTAGGATACTTAAGCAACCACTGGGGAGATCTGCAGGTGAAACCAACAGCAAGATAAGCTGAATTATGCAGAGGATTGCATTTCACTCCACCACTGTAGAAACACGCAGCCATGGATGCTGTTGAGTGTGGGAAAAACATGCCTTGCTGCTGCGAATGTCGGCTCTGAAAGGGCTCTACTTCGCGTCTCCTTTTCATAACAGCTGGTTCTGGTGTCCCGGTCAGTGTACCCCTGACACAGTCAACCTGGTGGAGCTAAACCACGGGATGTTCAGCAGGTCCAGCAGTGCAAGGTTGGAGCTGATACACCAGACCACGACCAGCCAGAAGGAAAGGCGAGAGGAAGCAGGCACCAGAATGATAAACTGAATACAAAAATAAACAGGTTAAATAGCTTTGTTAAGTACCTTAATCAATGTTCTAGAAATTTAAGGAGAGGAATTAGGCTAACCCATGTATTTTTTTAAAGATAATTGTTCAAGACAATTTTAATTGCACTACAGTAAAATCATTCAGGCAGGGCTGACGGGGTTGTGCTATGATGGGAAATGATCTGTTCATGCACATTACCTTTCCGTGCCTATGAAAAGAAGACACATTTTTAACAAAAAGAAAGACGTTAAACCTCAATTCTAACTGAACTATAGCGCAGGAGTAGTATTCACATAAACACCTTGTTTTCAGTAAACAGTTCTTTCCACAATATCTGTCTTTGTGAAACTAATTTAATTTCGAATCATAGTACACCAACCAGAATAGGCAGCCGGAAAGATTATTGAAATCAGCCGCACTGCATATAAATTGCAGAAGAAAAGGGGAAAAAAGTAATAAACCCCTCAACATGACAATAGCTTGTTTTCGAAACACAAAATGCAATTTTCAAACTAAAAACAAAAATTTTGAGAAATAAAATGATGTGTGGTCTGTTGTAGTATTTCGAACACATTGTGGAATCAATGTAGAGCAGACGGTGAAAATTAATTATTGTGCTATGGTATAATAAATGTAACTAACCCAGGGATTACACTGCCCCAGAAACAATGTGTACATTACGCCAGGTAAATTCATATTTGTTTTTAGCATTCAGGTTTTTGACTGGATATTGAAAAAACAAATCAATGCAATGTAATTATCCAATATAATTAACGTACATGAATAAAAGGATAGACCAAACTAGAGGTAGAACAAAAGAAAGCAGGTATCTGTAGTAAGAAGTGGAGATCGAGAGCATTAAAATTATGACAACTACTTTGGACTTCATTTTGATGAAAACAGATAAAAGTAGAGAGTACTGTGAAATTTCAAAGAGGTTATTACTGTCCAGTAAATCAGTTTAGAGGCAAGGAACTGAAGACATTCTTATTTGAAAATGTGAAAATCATTTTCTGTACAAATCACGGAAGCTAACAACCGAGTTTACCTAGATGAGCCACTCATGGCCACCACATGGTCTTTACTAAGGTTATCGCATAATCAAAGAAAACTGCAAAATATGCCCACAACGGCTGGTACATTGTAAAACTGGTATGTAGTAACCAAATCGTCAAGAACTACACAAAACAGAATGTTCATCATCTTTTGCTCTGTTCAGATACCAGCCAAAAAGGTTTCTTTTTTTGTAATTGCGAATGACCGACATTAAACACAATCAATGCCTGAGCACTTCGTGTTAATTCCTCTCTTTAGAGGAGGCCTTGCCCTGATAAACTGAAGGAGGGTCCCATACTTCTACTCAAGCTTGATTCATCTATCTTTAGTTCCTGGTCTACCTTACAATAAATGGGAATGTTGATAATGGTCCATGTTACTGCTTTGATTCAACTGGATCTCCCACTTTATTGGACAGTGATCTATATTGTTATCCTTGAAAATCTAGATGAATTAACAGAATTCGGGATAGGGCCCTTGGAATGAACTGCTCCCTTCTTGCATGAATCAGTAAATCGGTTCTGTTACGGCCCTTTCATGCCAGAGACCTTTGGGACTTTGTACTGTTTGCCCTTTTTAAACTAACACATGCTCCTACCTAAGTGATGGAAGACCATGGTCTCACTTCTCAAATGTTATGTTAATCACTATACCAACAACTATTTCCATGGCATCAAGGCACGTTTTCTAACTAAACCTACACTTGCAAAACTGGAAAAACTCAATCTTGGCGGTGTTTCCGGGTCAATTATTTGGCATTAATACGGTGCCGATCCATGAGAATGTAAAGTTTCACTCCAACATGCGGTCTGTGAATAATCTGAAGGTTTGTCTGGAAAGAGAATGTGCAATGATAATTTCAAGTTGGAAGTGCTGATATAAATCCAATAAAAGTGGATTAGAAGTCTTAGACATTTGCTAGACGAGTGTGAAGGGCTTTAGAGATCGTCAAATTTCAATGCTGTAAGACCTTTAGGAGTTCCTAACTTTACAAAGGGGAATAATTCAAGTGTGTGAATCTTCAAAATATTAGAAAGTTAAAGAACCGGTAACATCAATGACAGGAATACGGTCATTGTACACGACAAAGATACACTGATTACTGCCACTGGATTAACATGCACTTTAAAATTTCTTCAACACATTTTTGCAGCAGTATGCAAAGTGTGAATGGTTGAAAATTAACATTTGAATGTCATGCAAATAAGTACAATGGCACACTACCATCATACGTATTAAAATGTGTTTTATACTGTGCCTAGAGCTTTTATTGGGGGTCAAAACAGATATTTTCTAGATTATGTTAATAAAACTTAGGCAAAGAAGTGTTAAAGCTACAAAAGATGCAAAATAATAATACAACGCTGATCGATGGGTAATTACAGTCTACTGAATATTGAGTGAAGAACAAAAATACTAAGGTGAGGTCTCATTTGGAAAGCTATTCACAAGCTTTCCCCTACTTTCCAGTCCAATCATGGATTATTTAGCTAGTCAACTTCGCTGCCAAGAAAAAAAAGTCATTTAATGGCAGAACTCCAATCATGGATTATCTTCCCTACTAAATTTAGGATAAATCTTGGATCTAGATTTTCACAAGCATGTTGAAAAAGTACTATTCACTACTTAGCAGTGTCCTAGATAAACATGTGGCGCAATCTGGCATTGGTACTGGAAAGTTACCAATGTTGAGTTAAACGTCGAACAATACTATGAGGCTATTTTACTGACCTATTGCTTTTATACTTGGTGCAGTTCTGTATTGTTTATGAGAATCCTGGATCTGTAATTGGTGTGCCCAGCTTGTAAAATGGAACAAAGGACGAAATTAATATTGACCACCACAAATTTTTAAAAGGCGAAATGTTTTCTCCGAATCAAAGTAGATGGCTTTAAGCCTCCAGTTGGGTTAGAATTATGCATGCAGATGTATCCAATGGGTCAGATGATGCAAGTGGGAGCGAGGAGCCAGTGTACTGGTTTACTAGACAAAAGATATGGCTACATAAAGGCTATTATTTTAAAGGTCAGTTAAGTAAATTAGAGCAATTCCTTAAGCCAGAGTAAAAAAGGTAGGATTACAAACTTCTGCATATGTTAGAACTGACAACAGATGTCATCAAATGCAGGCAAACATTTGTGTATTGGGATAAGAGATTGGCAGAGTGTAATAAGAGAATTATTGTCAATGAAAAAGAATAGTCATATTATACATCAGATAAAGTGAACATTTAGCATCAGTAACAATTGAAACAGATGCATTTCAGCACTTTGCTGATTAGGATAGTAAGTGGCGCTAGAAGTACCTCTATTGTGAAAGTATAAGATTCTGTGGGTACACCCTAAGTCAGTAATGTGTTTCCTCTGAAGCTTAGGATTTTTAGGCAGATTTCCTCTTTTTTTGAGCAAAGAGATAGCTTTTCATGTACCTTGGAGAGTTGAGGAAAGTGTCACGACTAGGATTAAGTGCTCGTAAAAAAGGATGCACAACATGAGTCAATCTACTTCGTGTTTTACTGCTTTAATTAGGACTGACCAAGATGAGCACCTAGTATGTTATACTTCCAAGATTAAAAACCGTGGAACAGTTTCCAACTAGGGGTGGCAGAACTCACAGAATTTCACTTCATGGAAATCTGCATAGTTATCTAAAAACTGACATTTTGCAAGCAGCAGAACTCTTACGTTGCAATTCTTGCGCTGATTTTTAGCGCCCGGAGCTTGTCCTGCCATGTAAAATCAGCACAACTGGGACACCACAAAGAGCCAGATGGAGCTGCACATTTCTGCTGCTTGCATAGATTTTCTACTCTAGCTGCAGCTTCCTCAAAGCAAGCGGTAGGGACATGCTGCTCATGCCCGCATTGAGATATTTCACCGGGAAGCAGTCTAGTGCTCGATTTTCTCGCTTGCTCTCATATACTTACCGCTGACAAGCCATGCGCTAAAAAGAAAATAACCCACCATGCAGTGGTTTGCTGTATTTTTTCCCAGAACTTCGTGTTACAAGTGGAGCGGGCAAAACTCTGCGAACTTTGCTGGAGGAGCGGAGTTTTTCACCCACCCCTATTTCCAACCTCAACAAATAGTTCTACCCATATGAATCTAGAGAGGATACCAACATTAGAGAACTACTGCAACAGGTAACAACTCATCTTACCAAACACAGGAGATTAAAGGCTTTTGAAATCAAAATATTTCCTGGATAACATGTTTGAAATCAATCACCATGTAACCTATCTGTGCAAAAACCACAATCGGGTACAAACTTTGGCCACCATGGCAAATATTTATAACTTCCACAACGCACATATTAGCCTTTTCATATCGTGCTACTAAGTAATGCATAAACACCGGGCAAACTTATACCGTACCACATTTGAAAATGAGATCAAAATGATTTCTAATTTAAATAACAAGTGAGACCTATGCGTTCGGTACAAAGATCAGGTGGTACAAGTACAATTTTCAGCATTATCCACTCACAGAGGGCCAGATGAGAAGCTTGTGGAAGAGAAAGTTTTTTTTAAATAACTGCATAATTTTTTTTATATTTGGCTACCCTTCAACACCAATAACAAGATTATACAATCTTGTGCAATAGAAACAACATTTACACTAGATTAATGTGCAAAAGTTGCAGTCACTTTTAATAACTAATAAGGTTAACTTCCGACAGACCTGGTAACAAGATTTAACTAAAGTTGCATAGTCTCGCTCAAATTTTGTTTAGCATGAAAATTCAAAAATGTCCTGTCAAACTCTAAAGGCAGGGAGCGCATTCGAAATTATGTAAATTCTTTGTTTAATCCCTTGAACACCATATTGGAATTTCCAGCCTCATAAAAAGGTCTACACCCTTATAACTAATTCATGTGCTATAGGCACAAGCCACAAATGTTTACGGAAGTGACCCACTAATATTTATGAAAAATTTGTACTAATATTAGAGGAAGTATCTTACACAGGAATGTGCAGACACCCGAGAAAACAAGTATGAATGTGAACATTGTCCACGGCTGTCAAATATCTCCACCTCAAGTGTGACACCTTAATCCACCACCATGTCTTGGCTTTTTGGCCAGCATCACTTTGCATTCTAGACCTTGAAAATTCTACTACAAGTGTGGTTTTAAATATCTAGCATGCAAAATACTGCTGTCCAAAAAGCAACTCGGCAACAATTACCACAATTTACCCTGCCTTGGATTGAAACCATAGTTGAAAACTTCTATAGAACACAATATGTGAGGGGTGTGTAATAAAAACACTTCTGAAAAGGCTTATAAATTATTAAAGGCAACTCTGCCAATTTTCATCACCTTGCAGCATTATCAACAAAGCAACTTTATATCTACAAATGAAACAAAACCAATGATTGAGGTTTTGAAAATAAAATAATGTACTAATCTGTTGATTCAGGAGGATGTCAGTCAATACTAGTGCATCTAGAGTAAGTGTTAAGCCAAAAATAATATGCAGTTTGAAGTAATTTGAATATCTAAATGGGAAAACAAGTAGCAATGAACAAATAAATGCCAGGTAAGAGTAAATAGTTAATTAAGGCCATAAATGTCTACAATCTAGCTTAACAAAAAATACCATTACACAAGGTAATCACTATTTGTCAAGTGTGCATTTTGGTTCCGCCTTATTCCCTACACACAGTTTATGCCTCTAGAGTATTCTCCACAGCACTGAAAACTGAATTAGCACACGCAAACCAGGCTGGCTACTACATTCATATTACAACTAAAAGGAGGCGGAGAGACTGGACAAAAAAAAAAAAGTAAAAGTACAGCAAAACTAGTGGAATTCTAACACAAAACAAAAACAGAAGCAGTCCTCTTGTGGGTAAAATATATTGCAACACGTGGGTAATATATATCACAAACTAATTGTGCGTGCAAAGTATTTTCAGCTTGTTGGAAAATGTCCCAGAGGTACTGTTTAAACTGTCCTCTGTGCTTTACTATGTGTGTCAATGAAGGTTAACTGTGCGCTCCATGTACTATGTTTTTCTAAAGTTTTGTTCGTGGGTTATGATCATTATATACGTTTTAAATTCCCAGAAGAGATCATTTTGTGTCCACATTCAACCTACCTGCCCATAGTTGTCTATGCCCGTTACTAATCTATTTAAATTTAATAAATCAAAAGCGGTCCTTAGGGATTGGCCAAGAGTCGTGAGTCCTACAGCTTGAAGATGTTTCAGTTCGTTCATGAACGTTGCATGGTTTTCTTTCCAACCAGCCTGAAAAGAGAAATATACAAAACTTATCATTGAGCTTTTAAATGGAAAATGAGGACACGCGCCATTGCATTTTTAAATCTAACATAGTAAAAGTATTTATGAATCAATCACAGAAATAATCAATAGGCAGCATTACAGCATTTGCATTTAACAGAAGTCTTAACTACTAAGGGCTTGATTACTTCTACCTTGGAAAAACTACCACTAGTGGCTAAACAGGTATTGTTTTCTAATATATGATACCACTATATACTACCACAGAAAACAAATTCAAATAGCCACACCGCTAAATAAAAAAAAAACAGAAGAGCTGGAAAATACACAATATTTGTAATACCATTCAGGGGGCATGGGAAACAATGGTTATTCATTTTAATGAAAGAGTTGGACCAACTGTCTCACTCAAATACTTCCCTACCGATTTTGAGGTCTATTTAATGGAAAAGGAGAAGAGGCGTTGACAAATTTAGTCTTTGACTAAAATGAATTACTGTTTTAGACGGACTTGATTGCAAGACATCTTTATTAGCCAGTAAATATTACTTAGAGTCACTGGCGGAATTCCCTGCAAACTTTAGAAAAGGAAAATGGGAGACAATCCTAATGAACATACTTGTAACCATAAGAAGACTTGTGTACTTTTTGGTACTTTAAGAGAACATGACTTTTACAGCAGTTGGTTTAACGTACCAGCTCTGAAGATACCTAGCCTTTTGTGCAAAATAAAATAACTGGCAGTACCTGGCTTAAAGGGGGATAGGTTGGCTCTCGTTGGCAGAAAAAAATATTGGACTTATAACAATTCGAGGCAGATTGCTGCACCAGTGGGTGCATAGAATTAAGGATTTCGAATGCCTACGTTGCAACCTATAATGCATCAAAGCACAGTTATATCCATATAGTCTATAACAAATCAGGCTAGATCTAGGTATGAGACATATAGCTTTAACCTAGCAAAAAACTACACAATGGGTACGTACGTTGGTGGAGCCGTGTGCGTGGGGGGAGGGTGAAGTATCAAGAAATATGTGCTTCAAAGAAGAAAAGATGAAAGTAAGCCAGATTTACAGGTGGAACAGGTGATGGATATGAGCTCATCAGAGGAGGTCCGGTAACCATGTGGTAACCCGAATAATGGTTTTGGACAAGGAAAGTAATTGTAAAGGAACACCTGCTGCTAGAACTGAGTCAAAGTTATTGCTGCTGGCGGTCAAGAAATTGAATCAATTTTAAACCAACAACATGTTTCTTAAACCTGGTGATGCACTGTGGGCATTCAAAGATGCATTGGGAGATGGTGTCAGTAAAGGTTGCTGCACTTGTGAAAACGGTAATTGCAAATCCCTATTTGAAGTCTCTGCTCTGGTGACAAATACACTGCTGTTGTCCAAGTGAATATATCACAAGTAGTCTCTTGCACTAAACTAGAATCTGTAAAAACAAACTGAACGGTACTTAACATGTTACTTTTTTGTCCATGGATTTCATATTTTTATGCAAGCACGTTCACCAAACAAAAAGCTACACTATTCTTAAGGGCTACAGCACCTCACTTTCACGATAACAGTAACAACTGTCAGAAGTAGAACTAAAGTGCTGACAGCAAGCTAGGGACTGTACAACTTCAAACCTGTGGCAGCTTCAATATATAGTTATTGAAACAGCCCTGGACAAGAACGGATGAAGAACCAGTATAAGAAAGTAACGAAATCATTTGAGCCACTCTATGAGTCGGGATGGAAACTGTTTCAGAATGTGGTACTGACACCAAACAATACAGATGGAATCAGACCCATAGTTAGGACTATTGTGCGTTTAAGTCTTTTTGCCTTGTGGCTCAAACAGTAGATAAGTATACAAATGCCCCAGAGAGCAATACTCCGTTTGCCGAATAAATGTCATCAGCCGAGTATGCAGGCAACCCACTGCTCTAAATGCACAGGTATGGTGGCCACGTTATAAATTTCCTAGCACCTCTCTGTATGAACGATTTAGGTCCACCGTTGAGACAACAAAGCTTGTTGATTCTTCTGTCTCACTGAAAGATGAATGTTATTTAACAGGCTTGGACCTACAAACAGCAGCACCGCCTTTAGAGAATATACAGTTATGTTCCCCCACTGCAGTTGTGTTTTTGAACAGTTACAACCTTAAAAACATGAAACATAAAAAAACTGCAAGAACTGTATTCAGGTGAACTTCGGGCACGCGTGCTGCTGTCAGAAGTAACACTAACTCTGGGCCCAACTGCACTCTTATGGTGTGCGGGGGGCGAAACCACTACTGACAGCCCCCTGCCCCTCCTCGAGCCCTTTCCCCTTTAAACATAAAGCGGGACTGTCAGCGTTAAGTTGAATAAATATCCCCCACAGTACATTGCTGCACAGCAGAGGAAAGCAAGATGTCGGCCATGTTTGCGTGCGGGACTAGCTGCTCTCTATTCCCCGGCTTCCCCGGTGGAGGGGGCAGAGGGGCGACGGGCGGCCACTGACACAGCCAGCTGGGCCAGGCGGCGGCGGGTTTACCTTAATCCCTAGCGGCGGCTCCTCGAAAGTGACCAGCATGTACCTGTCTCCTCTGCTGGCGGGATCCCTGGATCTCAGCTGCGGGAGACGGGGAGAACAAAAACAAACAAGATACGGCGTTACTCGAAGCGCCCAGCCTGCACCTCACGGCTTGTCCGGAGGACAGCTGCCCTCCTGAAGCCAGGCTCCCCTCACCCTCCCGGTTCCATACCTTCATGAAAGTCTCTACTGCGCCTTTGGCCGTGTCCAAATAGGAGGTGCCCAGGTAGCTGCGCTGATTCATGGACGCGGACGTATCTATGAGGAAGAGTAGAATGGGCATAGTGCTGGCAGCGCGGGGCTCCCGGACTACATGGACTCAACACGCAGTATTTTAATATTAGGAGCTCGGAGTCATGGTCGACTCTTCCCAAAGATAAGTCTATTCTCCCTACACGCCCTTTGTTTTTAAAGTAGGACCCCTTCCAGCCCACCGCCAGGGTCTCTCTTTAGTTATATAGGAGGTGGAGGGGCTGCTGGGGTGGTTTGGGCGGGGAGCTGCTTTTTTGTTCTTTATTAGTGCGCTGTTGATGTTTCACAGAGCCCCACACACTGCACTGACTCGCGCTCTCGATTCCCTCTACTGAACGTTCCCCCTCCTCGCCCCTTAGTTTTAAGTCAGGCAGGAGGCGCAGCAGGCCCTCCCTCCGCCGACACGTCTCGGCCGCGCCTGACGTCCCCGCCCATTGGACCGCCCATGCCCCGCCCGCCGGGCACTAGCCAACTGTCCAGGGGAGGAGCTGGCCGGTCATCGTGTTAGAACGCGGGCGGTTGCAGAGCGGAAAGAGTGAGGAGCATTAGGGGAGAAGAGGGCGGGTTTTGGTCCATCGACGAAACATTGAGGGCGGTCCGAACACGCCATGTCGTTGCGCATGCGCAGGCATTGTCTTTCTTTCGGCTCGCGGACGTCGGTTGAAGGACGGGCGCACAGAGCAGGGAGATCGGAAGGGTGCGGGTGGAATTCAATAACAATTTTTCTCTTGAAAAAGTGCTTAAACATGATTTAAGCCAATATGTACCTAGCGGCGGCGAGGTGCATCTTTATATTTAGTGATGTTCAAGGCGGACGGAAAACAACCCCTAACAATTTCCAATACGTATGCAGGGTCTGCCTGGGGAAAAACGACGTTATGTGGCCATTGTTTGTTGGTGCGGAGAAAGCTTCACATATTTGGGCTTGAATGTATTTTGGTGGTGCGCATGTTGGTGTTATTTCGTGAAAACTAGTTATCTTCTCGCAAGACTTATCTGAAACTGGCGATCAGGAGCTGTGGTGAGGGTGGATTGCGTCATGCAGCTGACTTTGTATTTTCCTCTATCGGGGCATACCTCGAGAACGCAGTTATCACACGCGGTCGCTCGTTTAACGTGGAGATTGTTGTCTACCCGCTTTTTTAACGGAAGGTGCTTTTTTTCTGTACTGTCTAGATATATGCCCGTGTTTTGCGGCGTTGTAGACTGATGTTCCATGGGTGCACGTGTTTGGGTGGCCGTTCTTTGTGCCATCGACATAAGTATTCCCTGAGGACCTTACAAGGTCAGTGGGTGGTAGCCTCTCAGTCCTCGGTTGTAGTTAAGCGGGCGGTCAGGGTGCCTTTGTTTAAGATTGTGTATTGGGGGTGTTGAGAAGAACTTGAGTCAGCCTCAATGTTGCTGGAGCGTTTTGCAGTCGTTTGGTGTTGTGATCAAAGTGTACTGTAAAAAGACGGGCGGGCGTCTTTTTTGCCTGGCATTGTTTACTGTTCTGTACACTCATCGAAGGCGGGTGCAGACAGACGTTTTTAAAACTTGTGGTGCACTTATGGTTGTTGCTGAGATTCTTTTCTTGTTAAAACCTGTTTTGATGGTTATCGCCCAGTTGGAGACCGTGGGTGCCTTTCTGCTGAGCTCTGAGGGCATCGGAAGAGAGCGGCTCCTTCCCACTGTGATAAACCGTCCACTTTTGCGCATGAGCGAAGCATTTCCGACCCATGCATGTTTTAACGTTTGGTGTGTGAGCATTTTTTTCTTCATCCTGACTGTCTTTTTGACGCTGAAAACTACTATTTTGAGCGGCATTTACAAACATATGCCTCTTTTTTGTTGACGTATTTGGATGGAATTTCTGTTGAAACTTGTATCCTGTTAACGGCGAAAATACAGCTCTGAACTTTTAAAGCACTCCTATGTGTAGGTGTGTGTTCGGCTGATCTGCAAGTATTCGATCACTATTTTCCTGACCCCAATTATGAATCATGGTGCAATTACTGAGGTGTGGGGCAGAATAATCGGGTCCTGTCAGTCTAAACTGCACACACAGTTCAGATACGCCAATACGCTTGTTTTATCCAATTGTCCACTGTCACCACAAGTTTATTCAGTCGACGCACTAACCTTTCCAGTTGAGGTGAACCTTTGTTCAACTATTCAAAGAAGTGTACCTCAAAGGATATACTTTTCGGGGATTGGCTAATGTGCTGTACGACCATACTCAAATTGACACTTGTCTATGGGTGTGCTAATTGAGACCCCATGATATATATTTTTGCAACACCTATAAGAACCCTAGTAGTTTATCTGTATTGTCTTTTCAATTATGAAACGTATTGGCAGTTGCTGGTCATTTAAGTAGTGTGGCGTGCGATGGTTATATAAGAATGAATTGTGATGTATCGTTTCCAGTTGTCATTCCGAAGAGAATTGCTACTGCTTAACTGTATAGTAGCTAATCAATTCTTTATCATGTCGTCATAAAACTGGGATTAATTTTGCCATGTGCAGCATCACTTGTAAACAATATGGGGCCATAAGAGCTTCATGTTTGTTTCTCTTCAAGGAGGGTAAATCTTCCTGTGTTCCAACTTGATCCTGAACTGGCCGTAGCCTACATAGTGGCTAGCATTCTTGCATCTTTGTGTGTCCCATCATGGTCTTGCTTTGTTCTGTTGCTGCCCTCTCTACCATCCTTTTCACACTTGTGTTGTCTGACATTTGATCTTTATTCCTGCATGTCTAAATCAACCCCATCTTGTGTTCCCATCCTGGAACTTGTTGTGCCTTTTATGTC
Organism: Lissotriton vulgaris; assembly: GCF_964263255.1. Taxonomy (NCBI): domain Eukaryota; kingdom Metazoa; phylum Chordata; class Amphibia; order Caudata; family Salamandridae; genus Lissotriton; species Lissotriton vulgaris. The sequence goes on from NC_141696.1 coordinate 1,172,722,064, forward strand.
CCAATACTATCCTAGTGTCATTCATTGCCTGTTATTACTCCAGTCTCTGTCCTATTATATGTTGGCCCCTGTCCCTACAATACCTGTCACCTTGCCTCACATTTGCATTTCCAAGATGGGTGATGAATTAAGAATGGTGATGGCCACACTGCATAACTCAGAGACAGCTATTTTAATATAGCTTTGTCTAATTGTACTGAGAATACCTATTTGCCCTGAAATCCTATAGTAATTAAGTTGAAGTTATTGGTACAATACAAAATGAAAACTTGCATGTTATCGTGCTGTATCTTACCTTCTCTGTTTACCCACCCACCCCTTTGTCCCTATTCTACTTTTCTATCAATCTCTTCCTCTCCCCACTCTTATCAACCTCTTCTCTAAGTCATATCTTGCTGTATATTGTAAATGAAACTGACACCAAGGAAACCAGCATGCAAATCCAGGTAGATTGAATTATTCCTTTAAATTGCAACAGTGTAGGAGCCCACAGCCTGTGCCTCAATGAGCCAGGAAAAACTGCCTCAAAACGACGTGCAAGCTTCATCAGGGAAGCTCAACAGGTCTCAAAACTAAACCTACAACAGGTTAAAGGTGCGTGCATATCAACAACGTTGCTGGTGGAATTTACCTTTTAAAACAATACCATGCTGTGTGGGAAGTGCACTGTGTCCTGAGCTGCTCTAGAGTGCAGCACATAAACACATGCCTGCACGGACATGAGTGGAGAGGAACAACAAACGAGACGCTGTTGTAAACTTTGCGCTTATTTTCAGTCAAGTTTATTAGGTGCTCCTTCAATGGAAAAGATGTGCTTAAAAAATATAACGATAGCATCCTTGTTGGGGTTAGCAGTAAAATCAACGCAAACTCATGTAGGAAAATAATCCACTAACGCCATCTTGTATCTCTGTGACAATGGAAGTAACTCAAACCGGACTGCAAAGTTTAATGCTATCTTATGCCTAGCTTCTTCAGGGAACGGCACCGGCTGAAGTGTGGCTCATGAATACTCCAGTGCTTATCAGATAAACATGTAGCACAATCAGAAATACATTTGAAGACTTGAGATTCCATGGCTGGCCACCAATAAAACTGTTTGAGAGCTTAACATGTACTGCCCATCCTCGAAGGCCCCGTATGTGCCTCCTTGATAAGCAACTCTTGGGTTGCTTAGCACACACCCATCTCACAACCTTTGCCAAAACTGGTTCCATGCAGCCTCGACCCACAGGCTGTGAAACATCGCTTGCACCTTGCAAAATATCTTCCACAAGTGCTACCATGCATTCCTGTGCATGAGTCCAAAAAAGTGTCATTCTGCATAGGCGATCTGGACCAACAATCCACTGTGATGTTCTTCCCGCCAGGAATATACTTAAGTGCAAAATTATATTTTTGTAATTTAGACTGTAATCTCACTAGGTGTGTAGAGGCCTTCCCCGAGCCATTCCCATTCAGCAATTGCAACAGTGGTTTATGATCAGTGAACATGTCGGACTGAGCCTCAAATGAAATTCTTAAATCTTTCCACATTCCATGAAATAACATTTGGACTAACGGTGTGCCCTAAGTTGGAGGTCTTCAAACGTATTGATGCCAAGACCCTTTCTTAAACTTTTTTAGGCATAAGTACCCCCTTTTGACAAAACGTTCTAGCACCTGATACTCCTCATCAACAACCATAAACACCCCCAAATTCCCACAGCAAATAATTTTTACGGTGGGGAAATATTAATCGGTGTTTGGAAAACCGAAGGTCAGTGGGGGTGTAGTCAAAGGTGCAACTAAAAACAAAGGGCCTCATTTATGAGGAATTGGCGTAGGACAGTGCTGCAAGTCTTGCGCTGCCCTTTGCCGATGTGAAAGGGCAGGAACGTACCGAATTTATGAAATACGGTGCATTCCTTTTACTTTGTGTTGACGCACAAATTGCTGCATTGCACCAGCATAGGCAGGTTTGTTTTTGTACAGGAAGGGGGTAATCCTTCACAAAAACAACCCAGAGAGGCGATTTCGGCTAAGCAGAAAGAATGAAGAAAAAAAAAATTCTCGTTACGCCTTTGCTAGGGAGATGGCTGTTTTTGGAGCTGTCCCCGGATTTACCTGAGTTTGTAAATAGGGGGCAGCATCAAAATCCATGGTGGTTGTGTGGGAACCCTGTGGAAAACCTTGATGCAGACTAAGGCAATGCAGTTACTTGTGCTGCTAAGTGTTACTCCATATCTGAGGCTTTGCAGGGTGACTTTGCACCACCTCATAGGTATGGTTGAGACGCTTGTCCGACTGGAGCTTCAAAAAAGTGATGCTTTGACGTCTCAAGCCTCTCATAAATAACCCCCAAAATATTCTGTATGTTTTTTAGGCGTATACATATAAAATAATGGGCAGCGTAATGAAAAATAAATTTTAAAAAGTTGTTACTCAGTGGGAAATGCACTGTAGTACATTAAGAAACCTATATTAGTTGATGCACTGCAGAGGTCTATGTGCAGCCACAGAATTAAATCTTAATTAGTGCACTGGAGAATAGTGACGTGTATTTTTAGTGCTACAAGGTCACAGCCTATGGCAGAAAGCACAGTGAATATGTAAGTCATTATTTTACATTTGCATTGCCTACAGTGAAAGTGCTGCAAAACATGCAAATAGTTTTAAAATCAAATGGTGCTTCCAAAATGTAGATTTTAGTAATGCCAGAGCGTATGTATTGTATTTTAATTGCATTTATATAGCACTTACTGCCCCTGACGAGGCGTCAAAGTGCTTTTTCGGCGAGTAGCACGCTACTACGGGACCCATAGAGGATGAGTATTGAATTAGTATTGTGAAACCTGCAAGTACATTTTAAGTGGTGGATAGGTTATTCAGTTATTTGGATTTGGAATGATAGCCGAAGGATAGAGGAGGACAAAGGTTTGTATTTATATAGCGCTTGTTGATGCACGATATTCAGGAAGCCTACAAAGGATTAGTGGTGAATTAATATGGTGAAATATGGAGTAATTTCAGTGGTGGATATTAGTCAGTTACTTGGAGTGAGAAGGATAGCGGAGGGATAAAAGGGGAAGAAAGATTTGCATTCACATAGCACTAGTTACCCCTGATGGGTGTTGAATCACTTTTCTGACGAGTAGCACGCCACTCCGGAACCCATAAAGGATTACTGTTGAAAATTAGTATAGTAAAAAAAAATGAAGTAATTAGAGTAGTGGATGTTATTTGGGTAGTATATTAGGTTGTTCATTTGTGTGGTTTGAAAGGTGGGTATATGTTTGAATTTTGAGATGGTAAGTATTATGAGGTGTTGCGCTTTGAAGATCTTGTTGGCCTGGTGTGTGTGATATGTTTTGCTTTTGAGGAGTAGTGAAAAAGGGTGCTGACGTATGTTTCATGCAATGTATTTAGTTGTGTATTGTTTGTGAGAGGAGGATGTGACGTAGAGGGGGTGGTGATGTGTTTGTGAGTAGAGTGTATGTTGTGTGTAGAAGGGAATGACGTAGAGAGAGTGTTCATCTTAGACTGGTTTGTTGCAAAAGTTGCAAAGTAGTGTGTGTTGTGCAGGATGTTATTATGGTAGAAGGGAGAGGAGGGTGTTTGTTGGACAACTGATGGAAGGATGATTATACGTTAGTGATAAAAGGAGGTCTGTTGGGTGTAATTATAGCACAGAGTGTGTCTGAATGGGTTGTAGGTATGTATGGTGTTAGTGATGAGTGTATTGGTATAGGATAGAGTTGTGTACTGTTTGTAGGTGATGATGGATATGAGTGGTAGTTGGGATAGTAGGGTGTGTAGATGTGGTTTAGTTGGGTTTGTAGTGCAGGCTGGTACATTAATCTGTGCATAGTGTTGTGTGTGGTGTACATTTGGTGTGAGTGTGTTGCTCTTTTTGTGGATGGTGTGGGCTGGGTATTGCTAAATGAGAAAAATTGCAGTATTTCTTGCCCTAGTCCCGAACAGGCTCAAACAGGAAACTGTCCTTGTCCTCTCTGCCCGAAACAGGCAACTGCCCTTCGGCTCGACGCCCGGGCTGAGACTCCCTAATCATGGCCCTTTTTATAGCCCTAGTAATCAGGTGACCCCTTCAGCCAATGGGAGCCCTAACACTATCCAATCACAGCACTAGCCCTAAAATCTAGAGCCAATAGGAGATCAGGACCTTACAACCAATCTTAGCCCTAGTCCAAGCACCCAATCAGCTCACAAACCCTGATCTCTATGTTGTATAAAGGCTCTAGCCCTCCAAGTAGTCCCACACCTAGTCCAGCAACTAATAACACCAGAAGCCCTAATCGCTACTTCCAATTAAAGGTCTAATCCTAGCCCCACCCTACTCTCAACAACCAATAACCTAGGAAGCCCTAGTCCCTACTTCCGATAGAAATCCTAACCCTAGCCTTACAATGATTGATTCACAGACCCAGAAACCAATCGGAACCCTCAAATACCCAACCAATGAGGACATTAACCCTAATCCAATAGAAGCACCAGATACAACCACCAATTAGTGTAGACATGTACTGCTTAATTCAGACACTCTGTTCATCACCACCCCCTTTTCTGAATCGTTTTTGGCCACCATAGGTGTGGCAGGGTATACTCAGACATGAGTCCCTTTCTCACTGCACCATCAGGATTCAAGCAAGCCGGGCCGAAGACGGCTGAAATGCCAGAAACCGGTCCCCGGTAGCTTGTCTCCTTTCTGGTGAAGAATTGGCTTGGTAGTTTAGTCTGCCCTGTTCCCATGATGCACTGGGCCAGGGACAGACTGATTTGCATATAGCCAGGTTCTGAGCTGGGATGGTGCAGTGAGATAAATAACGGTGATGGATCAAGCCCTGATCTTTAGACTGGGTAAGAGTGGTCTGCTTAATTCAGACACTCTGTTCATCACCACCCCCTTTTCTGAATCGTTTTTGGCCACCATAGGTGTGGCAGGGTATACTCAGACATGAGTCCCTTTCTCACTGCACCATCAGGATTCAAGCAAGCCGGGCCGAAGACGGCTGAAATGCCAGAAACCGGTCCCGGTAGCTTGTCTCCTTTCTGGTGAAGAATTGGCTTGGTAGTTTAGTCTGCCCTGTTCCCATGATGCACTGGGCCAGGGACAGACTGATTTGCATATAGCCAGGTTCTGAGCTGGGATGGTGCAGTGAGATAAATAACGGTGATGGATCAAGCCCTGATCTTTAGACTGGGTAAGAGTGGTCTGCCTAATTCAGACACTCTGTTCATCACCACCCCCTTTTCTGAATCGACATGTACCACCATGGAGAAGTGTGGCTCAATGCTTAGAGCGGCAGACCTTGATGCAGAACGCTGGCCAGGGACCAGGGTTCGATTCCCGCCTCGGCGGGTTTCGGGCTTAAAGTCCTCTGACCGGATATTCTCGCCTCAGTGCCGATTCTAAGCATGGGTCCCACGCTGCAACTCTGGGCAATAGCTTGCTTAGTCTCCACAAAGGCCCCCTGATACACAAGGGATGCCTGGTTTCACCATGGGATGCCCAGGAGTGGACACCCCACAAGGAAAAGCCAGGAGGGGTTCCCTTGTGGTAGGAGTACAAGCGCCGGGATGCCTCCGGGTCACTGTTCGCGCTATACAAATACGCCACATTTACATTTACATTCACTAGCAGACCATATAAGGTCCCATTGATCCCAGACAAGGTTTGCTGGCCAGGGAGTTGGAAGCTGCTTCTCCTGTTCAGAATCTCCTAGGAGACAGGCAGGCTCAATCCACACTTTGAACTTCAGCAGGTAAGGTCCTCACTAGTTTGAAATCTAACAATACTGTTTGAATAAAACTTAACTCCCCCTGCTGGCCAAAAAAACGAAGCGCACAGGCCCTAGTAAAACACAGTTTAAACCGCTCACAGAAGCACCCTCTGATGTAGAAAAATCCCTGTTGCTGAGGGGGTATAAAAAGGTGATAAAATATGCAATTACAGGCAGGCTAAAACAAAAATTTTAACTTACAACCACAGGCATAAACAGTAAACAAAGTGAAAATCGTTTTTAAACAACTTTTCGTCTTGGGAAAAGTCGGCACTAGTCTCTCTTTACCACTTCCTGGACTCTGCTCACTGCAATCTGGGGCACAGGTAGGCTGCAACTCACAAGATGGAGGAGAATGATTTGGGGTGCACCCAGCAAGGTCTTAAGGGGCCTGGGCAGGTGAGAGGAGGAATCAGACTTGCCTGGTAGCTGAATAGCCAATGGTCTGCTGGCCTGGGGGTGGGGGCCGGGTAGCTGCTTCTGTTCAGAATCTCCTAGGAGACAGACTGGCTCAATGCACACTTGGAACTACAGCAGTCCAAAGTTCAACATAACTGTCCCTTCAACACATCTTAAGGGGTACTAAGGGCAGTGTAAAAGCAGTTAAAATTAAAGGCAAGCACTTCAAAACCCAGTTGTTAACTCTTTGCACTACCACTCAAAAAAACAAATCTTTATCATCACAAAGCTTGGAGTGATTTGATCAATTAAAGCCATGACTGGCTCCCAAGCACATTTGCATTTAATTCAGGCACCCTGGCACAAAAGCTTTTCACAGCACTAGAGACTAAATTGATGAAACTTCAACTGATCTAAATTAGCATCCCAGGGTGGCTGTCTTTTTTTCCAAACGAAAGCTAAAGTTTTGGATCGCAGGCACAAGTGAAGCTGGGGAATGTGACCCCCCTTCCCAGGACTCTATGCCTCCCCTCACCCCCCCCCCCGTGGTTGCGCCCCACATATTGAAGACGCCCCACAGAATGAAGACCTCTACCCTAAGTCAAACGTCTGTGAATTCACCTTGCACTTATCAGCCCACAGCATGCCAAGTTCTTTAAACCTACCAAAGCCATCATATAAGATCTTGTGCTCAGTCAGCGTCTTTGCAAAGTTAACCTCATTCTGGATGCCCTGCATCCCCACAGTGGCCTCAGTTTCCATCAACCTTTGAAAGACGCTGGCTGTGGCAGCCAAGCCAAAAGGAAATCAGTTAACTATGGCAGTAATTTAGTTCTTAAGAATGCTCATCCAAAGGGATTTAGTGGTATGCAGACTTCGGATCCAGAAGGGAAAAGTACTTAGCATCACCAATGTTTGTTAACAGATTATTGCACCTTGAGTAGAGGGTGACTCGTAACAATAATCTTGATGCGACTGCAAAGGTCAGCACAGAGCCTAATATAGCGATCCTTTTTGCGTTCAATAGCAATAGGGTTCACCCATTCTGAAGACTCGGCATCTTTAATAATGCCATATTTTACCATCTGACCAAGTCATTTCTTCAATTCTGCTCTCTCACTTAATGGTACTGGGCAAACCTGAGTGACTGGCACTGCTTTCCTTTTTTGTTTGGTGAGATGAACATAGTTCCTTATGCGCCTAATGGTATTGTTCAAAATTTCAGGGTACACTTTGCACTTGCTCTCAACAGCTAAATGCTGCTGAACTTGCTCCAATGAAATGGGAACATTGGACTACCTTACAGGCCGGTCTGCGCCAGGTACTAGCATAATATCAAGTTCAGCTTGATCTTGCCACCCAACAATGAGTTTCCCTTTAGTATCCACATGAATCTTGGTGAAAACACTCCTGCCTTAGCATTATATCCTGCTCAAAATAGCAAAGCATGTCTGTCTTCTTCCCCATAAGCTTTGGGATGGATATTGTTCCTCCAGAACTACAGTCCCACCCCAATGTGCCTTAAACAGTGTCTGAAATATTGATTGAAGCTCCAGAATCACAGATCCTTTTGATAGTGAAGGATCCACCTAAAAGAATTTGACAGACTGGATCCTTAACATTGCCACTCAAACCAGTATTCCCCCCTCAATTTAGAACAAAATTAGAAAAATCCTCCTCATTCATAACTTCAATACTATATACTTTCATGGGATTTTCCCCCCATTTTACATACACAATAAAATGACACATCTTACATTTAGTGCGTTTGCCCACAGCATGCCAGCGTGGAACGTTGACCAAATGTGATTTGGAACCACACCTGTAGCAAAATTGGTTACTTTTGGGAAACATCAAGTTGGCATTTCTTTCCTAGCTCAAACAAAATCTACATGTTCCGACTCCTTGACAACATTCACACAGGCTGAACTATGACCACCCTCGAGCCATAGCCCGTGTGAAACTCACTGAGCTTTCAATGCTTTTGGCTAAACCCAGTACTTCATTCAATGATGGATCCCTGTAGTTCAACATTAATTTTCCTTGAAAACCAACTGTAGACAAATTGTGCACGTAAATAAGTATCCAAGGATGCCCCAAAGTTGAAAGTCGCTGCCAGCTACCTCTGTGCCGAAATGAACTCTTCCACTGACTCGGGGAAGAGGTGTAGCGCAGCGGCCAGGGTGCCTGACTACGGGGTTCACGGTTCGGTTCCCGGTGCCGGCGGCAGGTTAGCCCAGCACCATGTGACTGAGCAATAGCTCGCTTAATCTTCCCGCCGGGACACCACTTTGGAGGTAGCTGTGCGCTTTACAAATACTGTTATTACATTTCATCAGCAAATAGGGTTTTTGGTTCCTCCGAAAATGTGCGCTTAACACTAGCAATTGCTTCAGCAAGTTCATTGGAACTGCTTTGCGAAGAATATATTTGGCCGAGATGGCTGAAAAGAATTGCTGCTTTATGCTTTGAAGTAAACTCTTTCACACCCATGGCCACCATTAATTCTGAAAAGACCTCAGCCATGAAGCCCACTTAAAAGGAGGTTTCCCTGGATGCTGTAAAATGGAGTAATGTCAGCCAAATTTGTTGCAGCAACAGATGCCATAGTTCTAGTTACAAAAACTGATGTGCACGCAGCAGTATACAGTATCTGTAAATAGCACCTGTACCTCAAACTGCACAGAAGATATGGTGTGGATCAGGCAACCATACACTCAATACTCCCAAGGTCTGCCTGTCACTGTGATGCATACCCCGTGAAATAGACCAGCACAAACAGCAGTAAGATAATAGGCACTGAAGCCACTTAGCTGCTGCGATGAACAGCCTGCAACCAGCTGAAACCCCACTGGGCTGAAAGCATGCACAAGAAGGCCGTAGCCCTAAACCATCCATATGGGCTTTAATGAAGAACGGACTCCAGGAAATGGCTCGCACACACTGCCAGAGCGCCTCTGCTGCTGCTCTGTGAACAACCAGCTGCAGCTGACATTCCAGATGCCCGTTGTGTTGCCAGGAGGAGGCAGAGGACCACTGACCCCAGGTGCACTTGTAGGAGGCCCTGCTCACACTTCCATGTGGTGTCCGTAGGCACCTACTTTTACCTTTTGTGGCTCCTGCGCAGGACAGGATCACAGGCGCTCTTTCGGTAGGCACTGCCTATGTAGCACCCATAGGTGCTTACTTTAACCGGTTGGCGATCTGCTGCACGGGATGCCCTTTGTATTGCAGGAGAGGGCAGAGTACGGCAAGCCCCAAGTGCTCTTGCAGGAGGCCTGCTCACACTGCCCATGTCGTTCCCGGAGGCACCTACTTTTGCCGGTTGGGGTTACCGCTGTGCAGGTTAAGAGCACTCTCTGAAACCTCAGACTTGACACTAATATTTTCATCAGGGTGTTTAAGGAAGCTGAGCTACCCAGCATGTTGTCTCAGGAGCAGATCTACTCTGCAGTGATACTGTTCACTCTCCATATTGCATAGCGCACGAACGCACAGAGCACGAACGACTGCCACTTTACACCAGCGCTCTATTTTAGGAGATTAGTATTGCATATAGAAGAATTGTAGGCTGCTTGGAATCATTTTAGAAACTTTTACCGATTTTAAAAATCACATGTTGTAAATTGTGTTAGTGTAAATATTTGTTACTACACTGATCCAGCGCATTTGCACATATCCCCAGCACCTACCCGACCCGCCAGAGCGGAGGGAATAGGGCACTTGGAGCCGAGCACCAGCCGCCATCTTGGGGCTGGGTCGGGACGCGTTCTAGCTCTTCTCCACTTCCTGGGAGAGAGCTATTTAGTCCTCGCTCGGCTAGGATGCGCAGCGGACGAGCGCAGCGGGCGTGCGCCTAAGACAAGCCCGTCTGCGCCCGTCCGAGCCAGATCCGGGCCCAGGGCCACCACCCCTGCTCCGGCAGCCATCCAAGACTCTACACCTAACCTACGCTACACCTCCGCACAGCTGAGAGCTGAACCCAGGTTTGGATAGGTCATGCCAAATATTACCACCTTTTAAACATTTGCCATCTACGCCCATTTCGTGTGTAGGCTGCGCTTTTACCCTTCCACCTCCTTTGTCCGCGACCACTACCACATTGTACTCACCTGAAATTACCAGTGCCCTGCTCGCAGTTGATCACTATTATAGGGCAGCACTGATTAACGCACGTTCCCTCCCCCAACATAGCTTGGATATTAGGGAGTGTATTCTCAACCAGAATCTAGATATTCTCTTTGTTACGGAATCCTGGGGAGATGAGGCTTCGGGCCCTGACTTTGTTCTGGCCACCCCTGAAGGCTACTGTGTGGCCAGACAAGACAGAATTTCTGGGCGAGGCGGAGGTTTAGCCGTAATTCATAAGGACACTTATCGTGCAAAATTCCAGCCTATTCAAAGCACTACCTGCGAAGCTTTTGCGTTTGTTATCAATCTTACGCAGAGGCAAGCTTTCAAAGGGACACTTCTGTACAGGCCACCGGGTTCCCGCACCAAATTCTTAGCTGAACTTACAGAAATAACTGAACTAGTAATAGGATCCTCGGACTATACGATTCTAGGGGATTTTAACTTCCCGCTTGAAAACCTTGACAATAAAGACACAGCCCAACTCATCACGGATATGCAGGCAATAGGGCTGCAGCAATTGGTGAGGGGCCCCACGCATGAGGCTGGGCACACACTGGATGGCCTGTTCACAAATAACCCGGGCATTGATCTGTCAGCGGTGCTACCTCTGGTATGGTCTGACCACCAAGCTATTATTTTTAGGATTAGACTGTCACCCTCCAAATCCTCTCAGACCAAAATCCGGTCGTCAGTGGGGACGCGGAGGTGGAAAAACGCAGACATTCCACACCTCACTAATCTCCTTATGACATCAGCCCCAGAAAGATCATGTGATCCTGAAACCATGTCCACTAATTTTCAAGATTGGATCCTGAAGGCAGCTAATCAAGTTGCACCTGTAAATTTTTATCGTCCAAATAGAGCCACTCCATCTGCCCAGTGGTATACAGAGGAGCTGCGACTCCGTCAGTATTGCAGAAACTTAGAAAGGCGCTGGAGAAAGCATTATAGCCCCCCGCTAAGCAAGTCTATAAAACAGCACTGGCAATATATAAGAAAGCTCTCATTACGCAAAAGAATATTTTTTTCACTGGCCAAATTGAGCAAGCACAGAACTCGGCCAGAATGCTTTTTCAAGTGGTGAGCTCTCTTTCTAATTCTCCAACTGGACCTACAACTGAGAATTCGTAGGAATTCTGTAGCTCACTGGCCACATTCTTCACCTCTAAGGTGATGGATATCTACTCCACATTCTTCAAAGAACCAGTGGGAGGATCCATGGACCTATCCATCCATCCAGCGCCCACTCACCCTCTCTTCGCACAGTTTCGGTCAGTCACTGAAGATCAGGTCTGCACGCTTGTTGCTAAGATCAAATCCGGATCTCCGCTTGATCCATGTCCTCCTCTCATAATGAACCAACTACATAACACCATCACCCAGCCGCTCACCGATATCTGTAACTCCATCTTCAAAACCGGTGTCTACCCTGAGATTTGGAAGAAGGCTATTGTCAAACCTCTGCTCAAGAAGCCTTCCCTAGACCCCACCGTTACGGCCAACTATAGGCCTATTGCTTGCCTTCCCTTCCTGGCTAAAATCGTAGAGGCCATTATGAACCAACAGCTGTCAGAGTTTATTGAGCAAAATGGACTCTTGGATGACACTCAGTTCGGGTTCCGGAAAGGACACGGAACCGAGACAGCGCTGATAAAGGCCTCCGATGAAATCAGACATATTATAGATTCGGGAGGAGCGGCAGTGCTTATTTTGTTGGACCTATCGGCGGCCTTTGACACGGTCGACCATGTCATCTTGGTCGACCGTGTCGCAGCCCTCGGGATTAACCATCTGGCAAAAGAACTTATAGTTTCTTTCTTAGCTGACCGTAAGCAGGCAGTCAAACTGGGTAATCATTACTCACCGACGCCTGAACTGCCTTGCGGGGTCCCTCAAGGATCCTCGTTAAGTCCGACGCTTTTCAACATTTATGTCGCGGACTTGGCGAGGGTCATCAAATCTTATGGGATGCGTTTAACCACCTACGCAGATGACACCCAGCTTGTGCTGGCGGTGCATAAGAACGGCCCAGTGGTAGCAGCTAAGCTTCAGGAGGGGTTACTGGACATACAATCATGGATGCACAGTAACTGTTTGAAGCTTAATGCGGGGAAAACGGAGGTGATGACCTTTGGTAATATCTCTCCAGAGTGGTCCCCGACATGGTGGCCCAGTCAGATGGGCCCTCCCCCGGTTCCAGCCGCCAAGGTCAGGAATTTAGGAGTGATTTTTGATAGCAAGTTATCCTTCGGATATCATGTTAACAAGGTGGTCTCTGCGGCATTCTTCATGCTGAAAAAGATAAAAAAAACTTCTGCCGTATTTACCAGCATCTGCAGGAAAAACACTGATTACCACCTTAGTGTTTTCCAAGCTTGATTATGGAAATGCTCTTTTTCAACACGCATAAATGCATCCTGAACAAGCTTCAATCTGTCCAAAATATGGCAGCACGGATACTGCTCAACAAACCCAGACGCCACTCCACTTCGGCAGCCATACGCCAGCTCCACTGGCTAAGAGTGGAGAGCAGGATCAAATTCAAAGCTTTGTGCATTGCCTATAAGGCCATCCATCAGACTGGACCGAAGTTCCTAAAGGAGGCATTTCAGGTGTACATTCCTAAAAAGAACCTACGATCAGCAGCAAGCTATCAACTGTCTGTACCCCGCACAAGAACGGCAACATGGGGTGACAGACGATTTTTGGTAGCAACTCTAATATTGTGGAACTCACTCCCCTTAGACATTAAAACTGCGCCAACCCTGATTAGCTTCCGCAAGGCTCTGAAGACCTGGCTCTTCGATCAATAATATTATTAATATTAACCATCTGGCAAATAGAGCTTACAGCTTCTTTCTTATAATATCGTGTCCTGACCACTGTATCTTGGAGTATCTCATATCGCCTAGACACCTCATGGTAGTAGTTGCGCATTAAAAATTCCATAAATAAATAAATAGTCCTAAGTGTGGCTTCACCTCTCCAGGGTTGCGGGGTAGTTGATATTTCTTTTACTTTGGGCCTTGGTATTACAAATTCTGACAGAGAATATAGGAAGTGGGTGAGGGGGCAGGAAATGGTGGCTCTGCTCCAACCCTCTTACCAAAACCAACATCAATAGACCGGATGTTGGAACGAGATGTCAGCGCCATCAGCAATGAATTTGAAATTGCTCAAAGAGAGCAGAGACTTTCTCTGAATCCAGGTGGTGATAGTGGGACCCACCTAGCCTTACCCCCATTCTTATCTGGATACGTCTTCTGCTCTCCCCACATATTGTCTTGAATCTTGCCTGCTCAGGTGCCCAGTGTAACTTGTAAGTACACTATAATTTTAGAGACCAGTATGCCTGCCCTTGTGACAACTAAAAAGGCTGCTCATCAGAAACCACCTAAGAAGACCAAACGAGGCAAGGGCTGGAAACAGACAGCCCAATCCCTTATGGTACTCTGCAAGAACTCTGCAACTTATCCACAATACCAAGCCCTCTATTGACATCACCACAGCATGAAAAAAATACTTTTATCGCTAATTGTATTAACGATCTTTTGGTTACTCACTTGGCCTCTTAGAAGAGAAGCTACACATAATGTTTAGTACATCGTTTTCTCCTTTTTTTTTTACATTTGAACAATTTAGAATCTAAACTAGCCCACTTTTATCCTAGTAGTGTTCACTGTTCATCCCAACCAGGCAGCTTTTAGAGCATAACCAATGGGCTGGACGCCATACCTAAAGCACATATCACCCCCCCCCTCTTTCCCCCCCTCCCCCTCCCCCATGGAATCATGCCCTCAACCCATTGCTTCTCCTTTCTAGTATTCCGATAACAGGTCCATTCCATCAAGTGACAATCTTACATCTGTTAACCACATCTGCGCTAGTTGAATTCTCCTTCTATGCTGAGATTTTAAAAAACTCATGCTCCATGACGAGCTGGGCTCGTCATCAGTGTGCGAGGAGGCTACACCATGACGAGCCCAGCTCGTCATGAGCCTGGAAGGGGTTAAGCATAATGTAGATAACTCGTCTACTCTAGTCCCTGGTCTTCCCCACTCTACGAAGGAGTAGAGGGCAAAACTTTACCTCTACAGCCGCCTAACCAACTTTTGGTTATTAATATCCCCCCCGATGCATGTTATACTTTGTTTGTAAAGCGCACGTACACCAGATTGGTTTCATGACACTACTCTCAGGGGTGCTTTAGTCCTGGGATGTTACTCGTATGCCTGTCTAAATAACCATGTCTCTTGGAGCCTTCCATAACTCATGAGTTCTATGAAGGAACTAATTTCTAGAGGCAGGGAATTCCAATATCTCGGGCCTAGTATGGCGAACCTTGTTCCACAGAAAGGCTTCAGTTTGAAAGAAGGTGAAGTCAGAAAATGCAAATGGGCAGATTGCAAATTGCGAGTCAGAGTGTACCTTTCAATTTATTTATTTTTTACTTTTGTAGAGTGTACTGTAACCCTGCGGGCATCCTGGCGCTAAGACATAGGGAGAGAGGTGGTGAGAGAAACAGCTGATAGGAGTGAAAAGCAGCTAATGCGGAGAATCATATAACTAAGTCAGGAATCAAACTTTAGGGAAGAGCCACATCTTACTTCTCTTATGGAACAGCATTATGTTCTGTGTGCTCCTAATTTCCAGGGGGAGACTGCTCCAAAGACGGGCAGCTGCCATGCTAAAAGCCCTCTCCCCTCCCCGGGTTGCTTTCTTTATCCTGGGGAGGCTGAGTGAAGATTACGTATGGGTTTGTACCATTGGAATCTGTCTTGGAGCAGCTTGGGTCCTTGTCCATGAAGTGCTTTGAACACTATACATGAGGATTTAAACAGAATCCTTTGAGACACTGGGAGCCAATGCAGCTCCCCTAGTGCTTGTTTTGTCGAGGAGCGGCGTGCTTGAGTCAGAGCAAGCGTAGCTGCTGCCGCCTGGATACTCTGGAGTCTAGCAATCAGATATCCTGGGGATTCTAAGAGCAGGGCATTACAGTAATCCAGGCAACTCAGTATAATGCTCCTAACTACCGTTGTTCTTGCCTAAACTGGCAGCAATGGTAGCACTTTCCGAAGTCCTCGGATGAGAGTAGAACAACCTCCCGCCAATTTGTTGACATGGGACTCCAAATTCAGTTTCTCATTAAAGCTGACCCCAGATTGCGTACTGTGCTCACTGGTGTAAGCGAGCCATCTGTGGTTATTGGTCAGAAATCTGTTGGCATTCCTCGGGAAATATCCCCCCCACACTTTATAGTGTAGAATCTGTTTTCTCGCTGTTAAATTGAAGCGAGTTGCCAGTCAGCCATTTCAAGCATACAGGCATGAAAGCTTTCCAGGAAATCCGCATGTTCGCCGTCCAGGGTCACCATAAGCTGGGTGTCATCTTCATAGTTTATCATGCTGATGTTATGCGTTTTAATAATCCCCAGCAGTGGTCTCCTATATGCATTGAACAGAATAGGGCTGATTGAAGATCCCTGAGGTACCCAGTATTCATTTTTTACAAACTCCGATTGATACGGAGGAAGCGCTACTGCTTGCCATCTATCAGATAGATAAAAGCGCATCTATCTCAATGTCACACCTGTCACTCCTAGGATTTCCAGCCTTGATAGAAGTATATCGTGGTTGACCGTGGCGGACCGGTCTAGCAATATTAAGGTTGCCGATTGACCCCTGTCGGCCCGCATTCGAAGGTTATCTAAGACGGTCACCAAGGCTGTGTCTGGTCCGTTACCAGGTCTGAACCCAAATTGCACCTCTTCCAATTTGTTGTTTGTCTCCAGAAAGAGGGACAACGCCCTACTAACCAGACATTCTACGATCTTAACCGGGTAAGGTAAGAGGGGCATTGGTCTGTAATTTTTGTAGCAACCTGGGTCCAGTGTGGGTTTTTTCAGGAGCGGTGTAATAATAGCCTGCTTCCAACTGGGCGGCACTACTCCATTGTTGAGGATTGGCATTACAGCTGATGTAGGCATGGGAGAAACTCTAATCAGAGTTCTTCCCTTATCTTGTGGGGATAGGATCCAATGGTGACCCTGAGGAAATTACTGGGGCCACTCTGTGAACTCCTCTTCCGAAGGTATCGGGAAATCATCCATGGTAACCTTAGGGACAGCCAAGTTAGTCACTGTCCCAGTTGTCACATCTCCCCCTTTTCCTGGTCTGAAGGACCGGATGGGGTCACATCTTTCAGGCCTTCCACGATTTTATTAATTTTTTTCTTGGAAGAAGGGAGCCAGCCCCTCTCACAACTCCTGAGTGAGTTTGATTTTACTGTTAGTACAGTCAGAGTGGGTCATGTCTCTCACTATCCTGAAGATGTCCCTGTATTTATTAGAACTTTTGAGGATGGTGGAAGCAAAGTATTGTGCTTTAGCAGTGGCTATTTCTCTTTTGTATTTTATTAGAGTAAGCCTCCAGCTAGCTTTATCCTTTTCCACATAGTTCTTCCTCCACTGTCTTTCTGCCATTTTGCAGGCCAACTTAAGATTCCATAGGTTCTCCGTGTACGATGGGGCTGAGGGACTCCCTCTTTTCCTAATGTCTTTTAATGGAGCAAGTTGGTTGATCTTCCTAGTCAAATGCTCGCAGAGGGCCGTATAGTTCTGTTACCTGTTTCTCTGGGTTTACCAGAGTTCCTATCTGAAATAGAGGGCCAGTTTTTGCCTTTCTTAGTAGTCCTTTCCAGTCCCTGCCACGGAAGGTCCTTTCTTGCCTATTTGAGGGCCTCATCTCATTTATAGTTTGCACGCTAAAGTTGACCAGGTAGTGGTCTGTCCATCCCACGGGCAGGGTTTTCCCCATAGTGATAAAGTCTTCCTCAGCGAATAGCATGTGTAAGGTGTGGCCTTCTATGTGCGTCGGTTCAATCACCCATTGTCTCAGGCTCAGGCTTGCACAGGACCGAGTGAGGTTGTTAAACGAGACTGTCAACAAATTTAAGGCTCCTACCTTTCAGGTACTTAAAGATAAAGCATCCCACCTTGAAGGCACATCTGAGTTATGGGGAACCAATGCAGCTTCCTCTTAAGGGGAGTGACATGTTGATGCCTATTTTCCTGAAGAATCAGCCTTGCTGCCTGATTCTGTACCAATTGAAGACAGTGGGTGAGATAGGCTGGAATACCGAAGTATAGGGAATTGGCGTAATCTATATGGGATATCACCATAGCAAGGACTGCCTGTATTTTAGCTTCCCGTGTAATGAACCTACCAATTTTCCTTATTTTTCTCAGCTGGAAAAAACACGATATCACAGAGCCAATTTTAGTCCTCATTGTGAGGTCACTATTAATCATGACCTCCAAAGTATCAATTTGGAGCTAAATCAGGGCTTTATATCGGACAAAGTACATATGGCTCCGCTCCTACTGTGGGTCAGCATCTGGACGAACCCAGCGGCAAAGCTATGTAGGATTATCATACTTGATTGCTTTGCACTTGATCAGGTCCTTTCTATTCCTTGGCTAAGCTATATTCAGGACATCTTAGGAACTCTGGGTCTATCTGCCTGGTTCTCTGAACCTAATAATATTCCTAAAACAGTAGAGCTAAAAGGAGCGTAGCACAGACTTACGAATGAAAACTGAGTTGGTAAAACATTCGGTTTCAACTTACTATCAATCCCTATTACTGGGCTTAACTGCTGTCTATCTGTCTTTAGATCTCACAAGATGGGAGAGAGATTTTCTTTTCGGGGCAGAATCTATTTATTGGTCACTGTTTTAAGAAAATCCCCCTGATTCTGGCGAAAACACAGATCCGATTTGCCCTTCTGATAACAATTCTGCACTTTGCCTTTTTGTAAATCGTATAGTTTAGCAGGCAAACATTTTATCCAGCCCCTTTTGCGCAAGCTAGGTTTTCGGCGATGTAGAGTAACTGCTTCACTTACAGTTTTTAAGCTTTCATGAAACTTCATACTTTGTGTGCGCCTTCCTGAAAGCAGCCATTTGGTCCTGAAAAACTATGGACGGCTACTCTTTCTTGCACTGAGCCTACCTCTGTTAGATGGCATTAGGTTGAGGCATTTTCTCTTGTATTTTTAGTATCAGTTAGGAGCACATGGAGGAACGTACTTTTTGTTCACCTTTCTCAATTGAAAACCGTGCTTTCGGAATTTGGTTTTAATTATGAATTTGGAGACTTACAGCGCAATGATGTAATCACACTTTTAACAGTTTTTAAATTAATGCAAATGTGTACTTGTATTACTGTTATACTATGGATTTGTATCAGATATCAGATGCTTTTATGGTCTATTTTTATTTGACCGAATAAAGAATTTGACATTCCGGTGCGAATAGCTGAAAGACAGAGCGGCACAGTTCATCAAGCCGATCCAGCTGTGAGCTCCCACAAAGGCCGGTAAGTCCAGAAATCCTGTCGAAAATTGTTGGAGGTGAAACTGACACAAAGGATACCGGCATGCAAATCCAGGTAGATGGAATTATTCCATTTTAAGGTTCAAAGGTAAAGTATCCTGTGCCTCAGTGAGCCAGGGAAAACTGCTTCAACCGACACGCAATCCACAACAGATTAGCTCAACCGGTTTCACAACTAAACAAGCAACAGATAAACAGCCTTTTTTTTCTTCTCTCTTGGTGGGGGAATTCACTGGCGAGACAGTGGATGGTTGTTAGATCTGGCATCTTTTTATTTGTTTGTTTTTGCTTTCTGACTTGTTTTTTTATGGTATGCTGGACTTCGTTTTTGCTGGTTTAGTCTCTGCACACTTGTTCCCTGCTATTCAGTGCTAAAGTGCTCCTAATGTAAATTGTATTATGATTGGTTTTGAATGATTGGCATATTTTATTTGATTGGCATATTTTTTTACTAGTAAGTACCTAGCATAGTGCACTGTGTCCACCCAGGGCCTGTAAACCAAATGCTACTAGTGGGCCTGCAGCACTGGTTGTGCTACCCACACAAGTAGCCTTTCAAACGTGTCTCAGACCTGCCACTGCGTGCAGGTTTTACTGCGATGTTGACTTGGCAAGTGCACCCACTTGCCAGGCCATAATTTTAGTTTTCTTACATGCAAGTCACCCCTAAGCCAGGCCCAATGGTTAGGGTGCAATGTATGTGAAAGGTAGGACATGTAGTGTGTTTTACATGTCCTGATAGTGTAATACTGTGCTTTTTCCTTTTTCACTACTGAAAGCCTGCCTGTCCCATAGGCTAACATGAAAGCTGCTTTGTAACCTCTTACAAGTGTAACTTTCCATTGGGACAAGACACAGAAATGGAGTATAGGCTCCCTGAACTCAGAATGCAATAACACATCTTTTAGTGGTTTTTAAATGGTGTGTTTCAAAAGGCTACCTTTTTAAGTGGGTATTTCTTGCTTAACCATCCTGTGTGTCTATTCTGTTTGTATATACACCATCTGGTTTTGGGGTGACAGGGCTGGGGATGTGCATTCACATTAGACTGGCGTGCTGAGGTGTGTCTTTTCTGAGTGACTCATAGCCAGGCTGAATACACCTTTCTGCATTGAGAGTTGTAAAAAGGAGTTTTCACTAGCACAGGCTGTGCCTGCTCTGCACACTATCTTCACCTCCTGTAGTGAAGCTGGACTACAGAGGACCGAGCTGGTTTCTACTTATAGGAAAGTAGGATCCACTTTTTGCCTGGTGCTAAGCTCTATTTGACTAGGATCCTGCCAATCAGGACCCCAGTCTATCCGCTTTCTTCCTAAATGGTTATGTTCAGTAATTAGGTACACCCCAGATTGGATACTGGGGTATCCTTATAAGTCCTTAGTGTATGGTACCCAGGACAGAGGTCCCACATGGTCTGAAGCATGTACTATGCCACCCATGGGAGACCATTCAAAAGTGGGAGTACAGACCTGCCATTGCAGCCTGTGCAAGTTGGTGCTTGCACCACTAACTATAGCTATAGGTTTCCTATATCTAGGGTCACTGCACTTAAAACCTATAAGTCACCCCTCTAGTAGGCCTTTGCAATACTGAAGGCTGGGTGCTTGGTTGTAAGTGAGAGGGTCTCCCTGCATGAGCAGGACACCCCTTTAGCCTACAGAGTCCATTCTCCCGGGTTGTCAGTGAAGCACCCATATGCTAGAGGGGCACAGTGTAATTACGTGATGACCATCTCGACACAGGCTGCAACAAATCCTATCCTGTTTGCTATCAAGCATATTGATATCATACCTCCCACACCTTTAACAGTGTGGGAGGTATGATTCCAAGCACTGGAAGAGCCCCCCATTAAGCTCTGTGTTCCCGGTACCAGCCTTCTTGCCCCGGACAGCACAAAACCAGCCCAAAAAAAACAGACACAATTCAGCCCTCCTACTGCTGAGCCAAGATCGAGCGGGGGAAAGCAGAACAATAGGCAAACTGTCACAGGGAGGAGTGACCACCTCCCAGACATTGGGGTGTGGTGGGTGCACTTGCCAGCGCCACTAAGTCTGCATGAGGGGCACATTTGGTGTCCCCGTGCGTAGTCCAGTTCAAACCAGTCCTGGGAGCCACTGGCTCCCACTCTGGCTCCAAACTGGACAAAGGACATGGGGTAACCTTACCCCTGTCCAGACCCTCCTGTGGAAGGGTTCCCTGAATTGTCCCAACCCTTTCCCTAGGGTATTTAAGGGCTTACCTGGGTGTAGGACCCTAGATTCGTCATGGGAAAAGATTCAGATCAGACACCACTTCTTCTACCCTCTGGACACTCTGGACTTTGTTTGGGTCTGACTTCATCTCCCTTCCACTCTGCTGCATCGTCTGTGTCTGCTGCATTGTACAGGAACCTTCCAAGGCTTGTGAAGCATCAAAGACACTTGAAGGAATCTCCCTTGGAGTGAAGAAGTTTCTCCCCTGCATTCGCAGGCACCACAACTAAGGCGACCGGCCTGCAGATGCTGAGTTCCTCAGGACTCCATAGGGTCTTCAACACAGGTTGTGGTTTTCCAACAGCTCCCGAGGCCTACCTTGCCCTCTCACCAAGTTTGAGGCCATTATCCCTTGTGGGGGTTGCAATAACCAAACCCCTGTGCACCATGTCCAGTCACAGTTGAAAAGGCTTCCAAGAAGATTTTTGGGCTCCAAGTAGTTCCAGCCTTGAGCACATCTAGTGACCAGACTCTTCAGTCGCACTGTATCGTGGCCTGCATCTTTTGGTGAGCTGCTTGAAGTTCTCTTGCGACTCCAGTGCCTCCGGCCTGTAGGTCCATTTGAGGGTCACACTTGTTTCTTTTGGGTTCCCCTGATTGCTTGGTACCTGCCCTGACTCCCCTGCTTGTCGTGAGTCCCCTGGACCTTGCTGGTACCCACGTTGCTCGTTCTTCACTTCCTGTGTTGGTTGCATTTGCCAATGCTTGTTGGTGCTCCCGCTGGACACCGACCCCATAGCCCTCGACATCCTGCGTGGGTCAGCTCGTACACGGCTCCTGATCCTCCTCAGCGTCGCCTGGTCCTCACAGCTTCAGAGCAACGGTCATCTTCACCCATCCTACAACACCAGACATCACAGGGCATTCGTCTTCCAAGTCTCTTGGTCACTCATCTAGAATCCATCCTCAGATTCAACCGGACACTTACTCTTTCTGCAACAGCAGCACTTTTCTGAAGTCCTCCATTGAGTTCAACATCAGTTTCTGACGCCACTTCACATGTATGCACCAGGCTTCACTGGTGTAGGTAACATGGTTTCTAGAGTATCCAAGGGTGGGGTGGCTCTCCATCCTTCTGTCTTCCACTGGGTTTCTTCAGGGTCCAGTGTGAAGGGTCCTTAATCTTTAAAAATCCAACTGTGACTTACACGTAGACTTATATGGAGCACCCAGTTGTGTTCCCATACCGAACACGCTCCCCGTGGGGTCCCGATCTACTTACCTTGGGTGGTTCTGTGGGTCCCTAGCACTTTTACGGTCCTCCCAACATTTTTTTGACCAGAGTCGTGGTTCTTATACCACTTTTTTAGTATAGGCTCAAGGGTCCACTGTTTATTTTGTGCTATTTACTGTATTTCTATCTAAAGTATTGTGTGCATTATGTTTATCTTCATGTAGGAGATATCTAAAAGTATTATTATATAATAAATACATATTTTAATAAATACCTTGTGTGGTTTTTTTCCACTTAATCTATACTATAAGATTGCATTCTGGTATAACAAGCTACTTTACACTACTTCTGGACTAAGCCTGAAGGCTGCTCTCCATAGCTACCACTTGGGGAGCTTTTTAAGGTTGTCTAAGACCTCTTAAATCACCATAAGGGTTGTCTTGACAGGTGCACGGTGCCCACTTACATAAGTGGTCATCATACACCAGGCCAGCTTCTGACACTACTGAATTCAGAGATGTTCTGCCTAACACTTCAATGGGAAACATATTATAAATATTGTGGCCCTGAGCCTAGAACTCTTTGGGACTAAAGAAACTGCCAATAAGAAGAGCTGGGAGGAGCAACTACCACTTAGAAGCAGCCACTGTAGGCCAACACAGAAATGCACACAGCTGTCTTGGGCAGTGAAAGGACTGGACTGGACTTTCTGCAACTTATTTTCCTTAGTTTCTCCAAGGGCTTGAGGTAGAGCTTGTCCCGTGTTCAAAAACAGCAAAGTCTTCAAGACCATGTCCTACCAGCACTGGGAACTGTGTGTTTTGTGCTGCAACTGAAGAAAAAGAAACCCAACGCTTCACTGCTGCCGGCTCCGTGACATGTTGGCACTGCAGAGAACACCGCTGCGCACCGCACTATAGTCTCACGACGGTGCTGCCACCAACCCACTGCTTGCCCGTGATCTGAGGGCCCGCACTTTACACTGCCTCGCTTCACACCACCGCCCTAGTATCCCAGGCGACGAAGCTCCTCGCCGACCGCAACACCTCTGCCTGCACCGTGATCTGGGGGCACTGCTTGTAAGTTACTCACCACAGCATTGGCCTACTGATGCTTCCAGCTGCAGATTGTATAGCAACGATAGCGTTTCAGCTACAACAGTGACACTGCTTGCACCATGACGTGCCAGACCTGCGACGACCACCGTCCTACTTCGCACCCCAGCTGTAGTCTCACAGACACCGATGGAGGTAGTCACTGAGCCGCTGCCTGCACGCAATCTGAGGGCACTGCACTTAGCACCGCAGCCCTTGCGCTCTTGACTTCGCAAGGGCCAACGCGCCCTTAATTTCTATGGTACTGTTTGCTGGTCTTCCAAACACCATGGCTGGCCCGCAATGACACGGTCGTTCTGAACTGTTGGATTTGTTTGGTCACGGCGATGTGATAGCCCTGGATGGAGCTAATGTATTTTAAGAATAATTTTGCAATATTCATATTTTTATTACTGTATGTTTGATTTCTATTGTTTTGGTCTTGTTTTACACAGATAAATATTGACTATTTTTCTAAAGCTGGTGGTGTCCTTTTGTACTGTTGTTCACTGTATTACTGTCTGTTATGTCCAAATGCTTTACACATTGCCTCTGAAATAAGCCTGGCTGTTGGTTCCAAGCTACAAAGGGGGTGAGCAGGGGTTATTTCAGACATGTAATCGCCTTACCATGACTAGAAGGAAGAGTCCCTATTTGGACATGGTGCATACCTCTGCCAACCAGAGCTCCCTCATTTCTAACAATGGTATCAGTGAAGAGGAGGGTCAAGGCAGCGGAATAGCACTAAGAGGAAATTATCAGCTTTCACTCAATGCCATCCAGGAAACTGTGCTTTGATCTTTTCGTTTTTTTTCCTTGTGCAGCGAGAGTACCAGTTGTGAAAGGGGATGTATTTTGATTAGCTGGCAAATAAAACTACCATTTCAGACCGGCATCATGAGGGCTTGCATTAGGTGAAAATGGGTGAGGCATTTAAAGTCATTCAGACCAGGGGTCCTGCATATTGTTTTGCCCCGGACCCCAACATTTCTTAAGCTAGCCCTGTGTTGCGGGCTATAGATAATTTGTGTGAACCATTAAAGTTACCAAATGATTGGTAAAGAAATGTAGTAAAAAAGCGAAGTATAAATGTTACCTGAATTTCTGCATTTGATCCGGTTTGGCAATGTGCATTAATTATCAGGTATATTCTCTTGATATCAATGTCATTGGTCTGGTTTGATGGCAAAAGACTTTGGGCCCCATTAGGATGTCTGGCGGATTGCCACTGCTATGCAGGCGGTTTTCCGCCGCTGCTTTTCCGCAGTCTACTCGTTGACCGGGCGGAAAAGGGTTTCATATGGTGGTGGTGTCTGTTAGACACCACCTTCCGTATTAGGATGTGGGTGGGAACATCCTTGGAAAGGCATGCGGAAAGGCCTTGTGGGGGCCCGTTCCTGGCCCCCTGGGACTCTGGGGGGTACCTATGGTACCCCCCTGCACTTCACTGTACAACGTGGCAGGCACCGCATGCTGCAATGTTAAAAATGCGGGATGCGCCTGCCAGTGTGGCGGGGGCATCCTACTGGCTTTCACAATCCCATCCTGCACCCTTGAGTTATGAAGTCTAGATCATGCATAAACTATTTCTTGACAAAGTGAGAGACGAAAGAAATACTTTCTACCAGGGAACGAGGCACAGTACATGTCAATAGCCTACAGCGAGCACAGCGATCCTTCATGCATAGCGAGGAGTAGGGGATATCGAAAGTCTTCCAAATACCTCAAGTGCATAAGAATTATATACAAAAGAAAACCTTGACTGCAACAAGCTTGTTTAGACTAGCGGCCCATGAAGTGACATGGCAAAAGAAGCTTCACTCAAAGACCAAGAAGGTCGTTTTAGGAGAATTATGGATGCACATAACCCATTTCCATGTAGGAGGCGGGATGCATACACGATAAAAACAAAATAAAAGGTGTCCTTGTATTGCCACAGTATTATTATGTGGATATGTACTAGCAATACCTGTCAGGACTATATATATATAAAGTGATGTAAGGAAATGCCTCTATTTTTATGATCGCCCCCCCCCCCCTCCCATCCCCCCCCCCCAGATGTTTGGAGAACTGATGATGCTGCGTTTTTTAAACTCGGGAATGCACTGAGCCCTGCTGACCAGGTGCCACTGGATGTGCTCTGACTCCTGAGAGGTATTTGCAATTGGCACATTTAACTTACCTTTAAGTCCCAACATATGGGATCCGGTGTACCCAGGGCTTGTTTAAATTACGAAGAGCATGCAATACTGACATCATGTGGCTTTCTTTGGCAACGCATTCTACAGTTATATCTGAACGAAACGAAACCATCTATGGTTGAAAAACCGCACTCGTTGCTGGTGGCAGGCAGTGCAAGCCCATGCAGCTTTAATGTTACAAGGACGATCACATTTGTTTCAGATCTTAAAAAGCAACAATAACTGAGTGCAGTGAAAAGTGATGGGGGGGGGGGGGGCGGGGCTCCCTTTTAATCGTGTAAGGCAGTTCATGGCTGCATTACATAATTTAACAATTCGTTGAGAACTCAAGTTATCAAACAAACACTTGCAGTCCAGATTCTTTCACCAAGATTAAGTCCTCCTTAACGAACGAACTTAATGTAACGTCTGATAAAGGTAAACGGTACAACGGGGTCCGAAAACAATCTCTACTACAGTACATTGTTTTTCAACGTCTGTACAAAAAGCCAGGAGCTTTCCCTTCTATCAAGGTGCAGAGATAAGTTGCAGATTTACTCGGGAGTCGAGGTGGAACATCAACTTCAAGTTTATTGGAGTTGAAGAGGCAACAACTGCACCAAGAAGCAAGGTAAGTGCCCATAACGGAACGCTAACGAGCGCCTGGAAATCCTCCGATTCCAAATGCAGCGTGAAAGAAACTGCTAGATGATAAACCATAATAAGGGAACACAAAAATGCACCAGAACAATAAAAGTATGATACTACAGATCCCACCGTAAAATAAAACAACATATTACCTATAAGACTATATCAAATAGCATTTTTTTGAGTTTTGGCGGTAATCAAAAGAGCTTGAACTAGTACAAATGACGCACAAAGAAAATCCCCTACACGTTGTAGGTACATGATCAGCGAGTACACTGGCATCATGCGTGTAGCTCAATCCCCCCTCTCCTGTGATATATCAGGCACTCCTTTAGGGACTTTCATTCCAAGAAATCCAATAACACCCCTCATCACCTTCAGACACAACCATATCCACTATAGCCCTTGCCTGCTGCTGATTTACTTAAAAGGACAATCTCCTATTCCACCAATCTTAGTTTTCAACAAGAAGAGTGACCTGGAAACTAGTAATTTTAACTAGTGAAGAGAATTTCGACCCCTCCTCTGCTCACCTACCCCTTTCTGTGATTGCAGGGTTTCCTGATTATGACCCAGTCATCTTGCTGCACATAGCCTTGTTCGTCTTCTTTTTCTGATCAGAGTAAACCTTAATGTTAGTTTGATAGCAATTTACATTTTCTCTGGTAGATTGCACATCAACGTAATTCTTCCAACACACAACTCTATATTCTCTGACCCAGTCAGGGCTCAATTTATTTTTTAGCTCTCTACTCCTAAGTTAAGCAAACTGAGAACCCCATGTTGTACAATGTAGAGTTGTCACAGAACTCCAAACCTTATTTCTAAGTGATGAGTCCACACCCATATTGTTCAACAATGCAGTTTGAATTACCTGTTTGAAAAATCTTATTTTCTCTCTCCACTAAATCATGGATCTTGTTCAACTACACCGTAAATAATCCCATAGCTTAATCATCCGTGGGACCAAAGCAAACTGTAGCAGAATTGTTAGAGTACAGAGCAGAGGTCTTTAAACTTTTGGATGCCGAGACCACCCTGTCAACATTTTCAAGCTTAAGGACCCCCTCCTGACACAAATTTTGAAACTTCTAAGTTATGAGGAAGGTGAGGACCAAATTATGCGACAGGCTTCACTAAATTGTTTGAGTGGAAAATGTAAATAATGTTCTGTGATGCGTATTTTGGGGTAGCATTGCTTTATTATTTAGAATTTTTTAAACACAGTAATACTGAGGAAAGATTTCACCCCATCAGTACCAGTTTATAACCAAAATACAGCAATTAACATCAGAAAGATGTCTAGTCAACCTCTGTGAAGGGCCTCCCAATCCGCAGGAATACGCGCTGCCACATTAGAAGCTCACCTGGCCATGGCCCGGGAGCAGCAAGGGTGCATTCAAACCGTGGTGGTCTTGTGCAGAGTTAAGCAGTTTACACATGCCCCTCTCCTCTCACCCCTTCCTTCCATCCCTCTCTTCTCCCAACCCCGGATCCCTCTCTCACATTGCAGGCAGATGGTTATTAGCCCCAGGACACCTTTTGGTAACAGTAGCGCACTACAAATGTAAATTTTAGGCAGAAGCAGGGGATCCACTAGACCCGAACTTCAGGGGGGGTTAACACTCCCAGCCAGGGCTTGTCCAAGCACTGGTCGCACACAGTGCAACAGTCTTTCCACCTTCTCCATGAATTCCCTCACTACCACTCACCAACAATACACCTCATCTCTCTATAGCACCTGTCTGACAAACATTTCGTTTTTTTATAGCGCTACTCATAGTTTACTCACACTCAGTTCTGTGATGTGCATGGTACATCTTCTTTGTACCAGGCACTTAAACCTTCTGCACTGTGTGGGTGACAAGAGTGCCCATGTGACTGCACGGTGAGCAATGCAACAGTGTGAGAGTATGGTAAAAGGAGTGACTGCAGGGTGAGTGAGGTGACCATATGAATTTGGGTTCGGCTGTAAGTGCAGAGTGGGACGAATTAGTGCATGGTTAGTGATGGCCTTGTTTGAGTGAGCTACAGATTGAGCAGTAAGGGGGGGACAGGTGAGTGGAGTGTCACATGAGTGCAGGGTGAGAAGTGTGCTCGTGTGACTGCAGGGTGAGGTACAGAGTGAAATATGCAAGCGAATTTTTAGTGCAGAGTTATCACTGTGAGAGCAGGGTGAGCAGGTGAATGTTGTGAGTGCATTGTGATCACTGTGAGTGCAGGGTGAGCGGGTGAATAGTGTGAGTGCATGGTGATCAGTGGGAGTGCATTGTGATCAGTGTGAGTGCAGGGTGAGCGGGTGAATGTGAGTGCATGGTGATCAGTGTGAGTGCATTGTGATCACTGTGAGTGCAGGGTGAGTGGGTGAATAGTGTGAGTGCATGGTGATCAGTGTGAGTGCAGGGTGAGCGGGTGAATGTGAGTGCATTGTGATCAGTGTGAGTGCAGGGTGAGCGCGTGAATAGTGTGAGTGCATGGTGATCAGTGTGAGTGCATGGTGATCAGTGTGAGTGCATGGTGATCAATGTGAGTGCATTGTGATCGCTATGAGTGCATGGTGATCAGTGTGAGTGCATTGTGATTGCTGGGAGTGCAGGGTGAACTTGAAAGTGAAGGCGAGAATGAGAAGTGAGTAGTTTGAAAGCAGGGTGCATTCCCAGAAACTTGAAGCGTAGGGTTTCAGATATGTTAAACTATTGCTATAATGGCATTAATCCGGGTTCAAGGGTGGAGGAAATAAATAATGTGCTGATCCTGCAACAAACTTCCAGTCTAATGATTAGGGTTACCAGCTCATTATTTTGATGGCCCAGAAATAAGCAGTCACCTATAGCTGTATTTTTTGCACTTATCTGTGAATACTTAAAACAGCAAATATAAATAGAAAGCACTTTTAATAGGGATGCCTCAATGATCCAGGACTAATAATTAAAGAAAATAAAGACAGAAAAGCCACATCACTAATTAATACATACTTTTTTATTTATAACTCAATTTAGTGTCAAGAGCAGGTCTCTGCAGGATCTTTAAACAACACACAGCAGGCATGTTTCGTTTGGCAACCCAATTTTATATTTCTTTTCATTAAATGCATTCTCACACTATAGCAGTAAGTGTACAAATTCAAATGTAAGGAATAGGCAGAGTGGGGCCCCAGGGGGTACTGGTACCATAAAAAAACTAAGCTTTGGTAATCAGCTAACAAAGGCATGTAAATATGCTAATGGTCTTTAAGGACCTGTGAAAAACTCGGGCCGGAGATAAGACTTCAGACACTGCCCAGCTGAGGCCCCAGGAGCGCGAGCTGCACTGCAGCAGCCCGGGCTGAGAAACAGGATGGGGGAGGAGGGGGACTGAAGCCCTGGAGGCCAGGGTAGAAGTGACACTGTGAAGGCGTGACCCCCTTTCCATTGCTCCACGGCCCCCTTGGGGGTCGCGCCCCACAGGTTGAAGACCCCTGGTATAGAGAGAATATACAGTAATAAACTCCGTTGTAAACCAGAGTGTTCCTGCTGATTACAACAAAAGAACCAAGTCAGTGTAAAAGTAGCTGACTCCCTTGTGAGCTCCGGTGAACCCTCCTTACCTGCCACTGTTCAGCTGTGAAAACTGACAAGAGCAGCATACAAACTCTACTAAAGTGAGGTATAAAAGGAAGTATTGACAATGTTTGCGTTTGACAATGAAGTCCAGAATCAATGTGCTGACCGGTAGGACAAATGTTACTGCGCGCCCCTCACTGATACTACCTTAGTGGCATAACTTGGCAGTATATATCACAATACTACCTTGGGTTTGTGTGTAGGCACGTAGGATGTGTGTGGTGAGTGCGCAAACTACTCTCAGAAGAGAATGTGCTTAGAAAAGTAACCAATAAGGGGGATTATCCCTTAAGGACTAGAACCATCACTCACCCGACGGTGACCTGCTTCATCATATGGGTTCCTCCTCCCAGAAGGAAATCCTAGTCCTGCTGAGGTCTACAACTCCCTGTGAGGAAGGAGCACAGGGATGTTTTCAACAGATGTTCACTAGTGTGACTAGGATGCTAAAATCCCATATGTGAGAATTTTGGTGTAGTGAGGGTGCAGCGCAAAGAATAATAAAGAACTATTAAGTATGATTTAAAACTGCCTAGGACGATGCAAAAAATCTTTTGTTTTATATTTATTAGGTTGCTCTCACTGGCAGGATTAAAACGCAGTGCAAAGAGCAGTATTGATTTAAAATTACTCATATAGTCAGGTCGACATGTTCCAGCCTAGTGATCATTACTATGTATCAGCTGCTTTCTTCAGGACCAAGATGATATTAATTGATGCTGCTGCTACTAACTGTGTAAGTGAAAAACAATACGAAAGGTAATACAACACCAGTAATCCGGCGAAGTACTTTCAGGATTTACTGGGGATATCTGTGGAAAGAAAGAGAACAAACAACACACACTATCAATATTTTGTGCCTTACTGATGACATATTGAAATTAATCTTATTGTCAAACAGCCATGTATTTAATATTACAGTAGGATGGTCTACCTCACCTCTACCTGGCAACAGCTCAGGGAAAGGGGCCCGCTCTGTGGGCAACAAAATTCTATGTCACACCTATCCAACACTATAGGTGTGAACTGTTATATTAAAAACAATGCTATAATGTATTCCTTCTTCAGTGGCATGGTCTCCCCTCAATCATGATCCGTTAGCACTTTTGACAAATAGCCCAGTTCCGAGTGCAAATGTGTTCACTGATTGTTACAATGCATTCAATCCGACACCAAAGGTTAGACGACTTTTCTGTCACTTTGGAAGCAGCAATCCATTATATCCAATCAGCAATGCATAAAACAAGCATTCAATAAACAAATGCTTCATTTCATTTAACAGCAAGTAAACACCTTGGATTTCATGGGGGCAGTGAGCAGATATCATTTGACTTTCTGTTGGTAGTTTATGGCAGATTGTAGACCTATATGGAGGGGGTCAGTTTAATATTAATACATGCACTGCCTGATATTTAACACATGTTCTTTCATGAAATGGTACAGTCCTGAAAGAGGGCTACTGATTTATTTCTCCAGTACTGGCACTCTAGTTCTCCCATAAAAGTCTGATGCGTGCTAGGATTTGTGCACATCTGGAATAGGATGGTTGGTTTGTCACGAACACACCCACAGGTCGTGGAGAGACGAGACACCTTGCTGAATGCATCACTGCAGACGCATTCTCTCTGTGGCTCGCATAGAGAGGCGGCTGACCAGAGCTGGCCCAGCAGGCAGCTGCCTCACATCACACACAGAGTGCCGGGTCTCTCCTGTCGGCTGGTGCTCACAACCCAGTGCACACAGAGCCCTCCCGACCTGCTGTGCACACGAAGCTGGTGCACAAAGAGCCATCCGGACCTGCTGGTGCACACGACCTGTTCGCAAGAAGCTTGTGCACAAAGAACCTTCCCTGCCTGGTGGTACACTGTAATGCCCAGCATAAGTCAGCATTCTAGTGCTGAGCCTGTAACTACACTGAACACCGACCCACCACTGATGTCACTGGTCATGTGACACAGTACCAATAAAAGAGGCCGAGCCCACGTGCTCTGGGCCAGTTGCACCGAGTAAGCAGTGTGTCCTGCGTCTCAGTCCTTTCTCCAGCATGAGGGCCTAGGGCTCGCCCTTTACAATGGCGACGAGGGTAGCTGTGTCCATGCGTGCCACAGCTCTCAAAAACATCGAGGAAAAGGGGAAGAGAATGCTGCCCGTCTGAAGGCACCCCCTAGCAAGAATCGATACCGCCGCCGAGAGGCCCACGGGGCGTGTGTCAAGCCCCGGGCCTGGAGAAAAAGGAGGAGGTGACCGGGAGCTCACCCCGCACCTCTCCAGCCTGCCGTAGCCCGCCCTGCCGTGGCGGTGCCCTAAGAAGACGAAGAAGCCATCGTGGTGCCCACCCGCGGAAAAACAGGCCCGTCGGCCAAAGGTGAGCCCCGGACTGTAAAGCACCAAAAGCGGAGCCCACCCGCAATGAATCATGAACATTAACTGTGCCCCAGCAGTTGCAAGCGGCACTAGCTGTTCAGGGGCGTAACAAACGCCCCCGCAGCCCCTGCAGTGCGGGGGGGCCTCACTCTCTAAAGTTAATGAAGGGGGCCCCCAGGGGACCCCGGCCCCCTCAGCTCTTCGGAGGGCTGTGAGAGAGGCCTGCGCTGAAGCAAGCCTCTCTCCCTCTGCGTCTGAAGCAGGTGCAGCCTGCTCGGAGCCCCTCGCCCCCTCCCTCTGACTGAAGAGAAACAAAGTATCAATATACATTGTTTCACTTCAGTCAGAGCCAGAGGCAGTCCCGGAAAGAGGACTGGGGCCCCAGAGACAGCAGTCTCCACTGCTCCTCTGAGGCAGCACAGAGCCCGGCCCCCACTCTCTCCTCTCCATAAACAAAGCCCACCCCACAAGAGAAGAGACAGGGACACAGATGGGGTGGGGGCCCCACCCCACAAGAGAAGAGAAGAGACAGGGACAAGGATGGGGTGGGTGCCCCATCCCACAAGAGAAGAGACAGTGACAGGCCCCCACCCGAGAAGAGACAGGGACAAGGATGGGGTGGGGGCCCCACCCCACAAGAGAAGAGAAGAGACAGGGACAAGGATGGGGTGGGGGCCCCACCCCACAAGAGAAGAGAAGAGACAGGGACAAGGATGGGGTGGGGGCCCACCCCACAAGAGAAGAGAAGAGAGGGTGGGGGGCCCACCCCACAAGAGAAGAGACAGGGACAAGGATGGGGTGGGTGCCCCATCCCACAAGAGAAGAGACAGTGACAGGCCCCCACCCGAGAAGAGAAAGGGACAAGGATGGGGTGGGGGCCCCACCCCACAAGAGAAGAGAAGAGACAGGGACAAGGATTGGGTGGGGGCCCCAACCCACAAGAGAAGAGACAGTGACAGGCCCCCACCCGAGAAGAGACAGGGACAAGGATGGGGTGGGGGGCCCACCCCACAAGAGAAGAGAAGAGACAGGGACAAGGATGGGGTGGGGGCCCCATCCCACTAGAGAAGAGACAGGGACAGGCCCCCACCCGAGAAGAGACAGGGACAAGGATGGGCTGGGGGCCCCATCCCACAAGAGAAGAGAAGAGAAGAGACAGGGACAAGGATGGGGTGGGGTGGGGGCCCCAGAGACAGCGCTCTCCACTGCTCCTCTGAGGCAGCTCAGAGCCCGGCCCCCACTCTCTCCTCTCCATAAGCAAAGCCCACCCCACAAGAGAAGAAAAGAGACAGGGACAAGGATGGGGTGGGGGCCTCAGAGAGCAAGAGCAGGAGACAGCACAGAGCAGTGTTCTGGACCCTGACAATGGTGGGAGTGGGGGCCCCTAGAGAGAGCATTCTCCAGGGCAAAGCTCACATGAGAAGGGATGAGGCAGCAAAATGGTGCCCTCAGGTAAGCCCTCTTGTTAGAACACACCATGGGCATCCGCAGGAGGGAAGGAGGGGGGCCGAGAAGGGTGCAAGGCAGAGGGGAAAAGGGTGCAAGGCAGAGGGGGAGAAGGATGCAAGGTAGAGAAGGGTGCAAGGCGGAGGGGAGAAGGGTGTAAGGCAGAGGGGAGAAGGGTGCAAGGCAGAGGGGAGAAGGGTGCAAGGCGGAGGGGAGAAGGGTGCAAGGCAGAGAAGAGAAGGGTGCAAGGCAAAGAGGAGAAGGGTGCAAGGAAGAGAGGAGAAGGGTGCATGGTAGAGAAGGGTGCAAGGCGGAGGGGGAGAAGGGTGCAGGGTAGAGGGGAGAAGGGTGCAAGGCAGAGAGGAGAAGGGTGCAAGACAGAGGGGAGAAGGGTGCAAGGCGGAGGGGAGAAGGGTGCAAGGCGGAGGGGAGAAGGGTGCAAGGCGGAGGGGAGAGGGGTGCAAGGCAGAGGGGAGAAGGGTGCAAGGCAGAGGGGATAAGGGTGCAAGGAAGGGAGGATAAGGGTGCAAGGAAGGGAGGATAAGGGTGCAAGGTAGAGAAGGGTGCAAGGCGGAGGGGGAGAAGGGTGCAAGGTGGAGGGGGAGAAGGGTGCAAGGCAGAGGGGAGAAGGGTGCAAGGCAGAGGGGAGAAGGGTGCAAGGAAGAGAGGAGAAGGGTGCAAGGTAGAGAAGGGTGCAAGGCAGAGGGGAGAGGGGTGCAAGGCAGAGAGGAGAAGGGTGCAAGGCAGAGAGGAGAAGGGTGAAAGGCAAAGGGGAGAAGGGTGCAAGGCAAAGGGGAGAAGGGTGCAAGGCAAAGGGGAGAAGGGTGCAAGGCAAAGGGGAGAAGGGTGCAAGGCAGAGGGGAGAAGGGTGCAAGGCAGATGGGGAGAAGGGTGCAAGGCAGAGAGGAAAAGGATGCAAGGTAGAGAAGGGTGCAAGGCGGAGGGGGAGAAGGGTGCAAGGCAGAGGGGAGAAGGGTGCAAGGCAGAGGGGAGAAGGGTGCAAGGCAGAGAGGAGAATGGTGGAAAGAAGAGAGGAGAAGGGTGCAAGGTAGAGATGGGTGCAAGGCGGAGTGGGGAAGGGGTGCAAGGCAGAGAGGAGAAGGGTCAAAGGTAGAGAAGGGTGCAAGGCGGGGGTGGAATAGGGTGCAAGACAGAGAGGAGAAGGGTGCAAGGCAGAGGGGAGTAGGGTGCAAGGCAGAGGGGAGAAGGGTGCAAGGCAGAGGGGAGAAGGGTGCAAGGCAGAGGGGAGAAGGGTGCAAGGCAGAGGGGAGAAGGGTGCAAGGCGGCGGGGAGAAGGGTGCAAGGCAGAGGGGAGAAGGGTGCAAGGCAGAGGGGAGAAGGGTGCAAGGCAGAGGGAGAATGGTGCAAGGTAGAAAAGGGTGCAAGGTGGAGGTGGACTAGGGTACAAGGGGAGGAGGAGAAGGATGCAAGGGGGAGGGGGGGAAAGGTGCAAGAAGGAGGGCAAGAAGGGTGCAAGGCAGAGGAGAGAAGGGTGCAAGGGGGATGGTGATGAAGTTAAAAATGTTCCCCCCCCTGGGAACATTTCTGCAGACAACCATGGAACGCACACTACTTTGTAAGGGAGAGTGGGAGAGAGTGGAGAGAGAGAGAGTGGAGAGAAACAGTGGAGAGAAACAGTGGAGAGAGAGAGTAGCTAGAGAGAGAGAGAGTGGAGAGAGACAGTGGAGAGAGATTAGACAGTGGAGAGAGAGTGGAGATAGACAGTGGAGAGAAAGAGAGTGGAGAGAGAGTGGAGAGAGCATGGAGAGACACTGGAGAGAGTGGAGAGAGAGAGAGTGGAGAGAGAGAGAGACAGTGAAGAGAGAGACAGTGAAGAGAGAGCGAGTGGAGAGAGCGAGTGGAGAGAGCGAGTGGAGAGAGCGAGTGGAGAGAGCGAGTGGAGAGAGATAGGGGAGAGACCGAGTGGAGAGAGATAGAGTGGAGAGTGGAGAGAGAGAGAGAGTGGAGAGAGAGAGAGAGTGGAGAGAGAGAGAGTGTGGAGAGAGAGAGAGTGTGGAGAGAGAGAGAGTGTGGAGAGAGAGAGAGAGAGAGAGAGAGAGAGAGAGAGAGAGAGTGGAGAGAGAGAGAGTGGGTGGAGAGAGAGAGAGAGTCGAGAGAGAGAGAGAGTGGAGAGAGAGAGAGTGGCGAGAGAGTGGAGAGTGGAGAGAGAGTGGAGAGTGGAGAGAGAGTGGAGAGTAGAGAGACAGTGGAGAGAGAGACAGTGGAGAGAGAGACAGTGGAGGGAGACAGCAGAGAGAGAGTGAGTGGAGAGAGAGTGAGTGGAGAGAGAGTGAGTGGAGAGAGAGAGAGAGAGTGGAGAGAGAGTGGAGAGAGAGAGAGCGGAGAGAGAGTAGAGAGAGAGAGTGGAGAGAGAGAGTGGAGAGAAAGTAGAGAGAGAAGGGGGAGAGGGTGGAGAGAGAGAGTGGAGGGAGACAGTGGAAGGAGACAGTGGAGGGAGACAGTGGAGGGAGACAGTGGAGAGAGAAAGTGGAGAGAGAGACAGCAGAGATAGAGTGGACAGAGTTGAGAGAGAGAATGGAGAGAGAGTAGAGACTGACTGACTCAGACTGAATACTGACTGACCGAGAGACTGACTGACTGAGAAACTGACTG
Source organism: Lissotriton vulgaris (assembly GCF_964263255.1). Classification (NCBI taxonomy): domain Eukaryota; kingdom Metazoa; phylum Chordata; class Amphibia; order Caudata; family Salamandridae; genus Lissotriton; species Lissotriton vulgaris. Next base: position 1,172,758,145 of record NC_141696.1, read on the forward strand.
AGAGAGAGAGTGACTGACTGACAGAGAGAGAGAGACTGGTTGAGAGTGAGACTGACTGACTGACAGAGACTGACTAAGGTAGAGAGAAACTGACTGAGAAAGAGAGACTGAGAGAGAGAGGCAGAGACTGACTGACAGAGAGATAGACTGATTGACTGTGAGAGAGACTGACTGACTGAGAGAGACTGACTGAGAGAGACTGACAGAGAGAGACTGACAGAGAGAGACTGACTTGGAGAGAGACTGACTTGGAGAGAGACTGACTGAGAGAGAGACTGACTGAGAGAGAGAGAGAGAGAGAGAGAGAGAGAGAGAGAGAGAGACTGACTGACTGGGGTAAAGAGAGAATGACTGACTGAGAGAGACTGACTGACTGACTGGGAGAGAGAGAGGCTGACTGGGAGAGAGAGACTGGCTGACAGAGAGAGATTGACTGACTGAAAGAGATAGACTGACTGACAAAGACTGACAGAGAGAGAAAGAGACTGAGAGACTGACAGAGAAAGAGAGACTGACTAACAGAGAGAGAGAGACTGACTGACAGAGACTGACTGAGAGAGAGAGACTCACAGAGAGAGACTGACTGACAGAGAGAGACTGACTGACAGAGAGACTGACTGACAGAGAGAGAGACTGACTAAGAGAAAAACTGAGAGAGACTGATTGAGAGAGACTGACTAAGAGCTCTAGACTGGCACGGAGGATGGGAAGGGGGGCCCCCTCCATGTAGTTTGCAGGGGGGCCCCCTCATGTTTCGTTACGCCACTGTAGCTGTTGCCCGTAATTAAGACAAGACCAGCGGAGCCCACCCGCGGCCTGTCTGCAGCGACGCGGCGTCGGCCGCTATTGTCCCCGTTAGTGAATCAAGACTCGCGGAGCCCACCCGCGGCCTGCATGCAGCCAGTCCTGCCCCGCCGCGCAGCGTCTGATTAAAGCTGCCGTGGCGGTGAGTAAAGGAGCCCGCAGCGTGAGGAGAGCTGCCGGGCTCTATTCGAAATAAGCGGAGCCCACCCGCGATCGCAAGGAGCAGCGTTGTCACCCGGCGGTGGGGGAAAGGAAAGAGCCAGCACCTGGCCCGCTGCCGGCAACCACGTCAGTGCAAGCCCCCCCCCCCCTGCGCGGCTTTGGAAAGTTAAGGCCTGCTGCGAGGGAGGGGAGATCGGAACTGAACTCCTGGCCGTCACCCCGCCTGGCCGGAGAAGGAACAGACTCCCCGAGACGGGGAATATCAAGCTTCCAGCACCAGCGCTGACTCTCCCCCGCCCAGTGCAGCGGGTTGACTGTGAGATTGCTGCGGGCGGGGAGAGCAGAGGAAAATCACCCAGACAGCACCTAATGATAAACCCCGCAGCGTGAGGAGAGCTGCCGGGCCCATAATGGAAGAAAGCGGAGCCCACCCGCGAGGTAGCAGCGAACATTGACCCCACTCCGCGCAGCGTGGGACTGACTGAAGCTGCCGGGGTTGGAAGGGAAGCAAAAGAAGACGGCATGCCATCTGCGGCAGATCGACACCCCCCCTCCTCCGCGCCCCCCCCCCCCCCCCCTTTGCAGCCTGTGAAGACTGAGGCCAGCTGCGAGGGGCGCGAAGGTTTCAAAAATAATAAACTGCCCGATGTTAACGTGCTGCCAAAGAGACCTGCCTTTACACAGAAACGCTTACCAGGGTCCAGGAACGAGGCCCGAAGCAAGAGTGAAGCTCCTGGGGCCGATTAGAGCTCTGCCGAATCAGAAGAAGCACAGCAGCGCCATCTAACGGCCAATGAGTGGAACCGCAACTCCTAATGAAAACAGACAGCATCGTGACAGAAAGGACACCTAACTACCAAGGAAAAGAGAACAAAAGAAAGGCAGTAGCTCACCACAGCAAGGAGCCAACATGAAGCTGACCAAGCGCAAGACCACCCCAATGTCACGTATTCTGCCTCCAAAAGAAAAGAAATAGCCCGTGATATCCCGGAATACATTCACCTACAGTGACGCCCAGAGACTGATAGAGGACCACCTGCTGGCAGGTGGCTACTCACAAGAAGAGAGGAGCGCACCACAAAGCACAAGGAAGGTTTGCAGGAAAAGACTACGAAGGGCAGCAACCTGCCCGCCGTCACGTTCAAAGAAGTATACAAGCCATCACACCGCCGAGGAAGAGAAAAGGTAATGGCGCAGCAGCGCGCCAGAAGCACAAAAGAGCGCGAAGACCACCCCAGGAAAGCGCCAGAAACCCCAGAAGCGCGCCTGGAGTGCAGCGACTCCTCACAGGACATCCAAGAGAACGAGCGACAAGTGCGCCCACAAGAAGAAGTTCACAAGAATTGCAACCAGCACCAAACAGAAGAAGCAAGACCAGAAGAACGTTAACGGAGTGGTGAGGCAACCCTCCAGAAGCAAACACCCAAGAAGCATCTACACCACGCCAGAAGAGAAGACAGCGATGCCTAGTGGCCACAGGCCATCGCTGCAGCAGAATGGCGAAAGTAGGAACACCCCCACACGAACCAACGATGGTTCTAGAACCCAGCACCAGGAAGTGCGAAAGCGCATGACGCAAATGCGCAGCAGTGCGGACAGCACTAGCCCAAAGCAGCAAGTCACAATGGAACACCCGAAGAGCGGACCCAGTTGCGCACCAAAGCAAGTAGACTGCAATGAAAAGAAAATGGTTGCGCAGTCAACCCGCAGCATTGAAGATTCAACACAGAAGCAATCTGACCATTCAGCCTGGTCACAAAGCACAAATCCGACCAGCCAGATGGTCGCACCACGAATCCTACCTGCCAGACCTCGGCAGAAGGGACCAGCACGAGGTCCAAGAAGTTCAGACAAGGTGCGGTCCGAGGACCTGGACCCACGAACTTCAACCACACAAATTAACGAAATTGACAGAAAGAAGATGTGAAGGTCGCGACGCTAACCCTGGAAGTGAGTGACAAGAAGACAGTGTCCTAGGACTAGGACAAGACCAGGAAGACACGTGCAGAGTGCGCGCGCTGCATGGGGAAGCCTGGCCAGAGAAGATGAAGAATATTGGACCAGAGTACGTCATCTGGTGTGGGAGTTTACATAGAACTAATCACCATGTCTAAAAGAATGTCTATCGGTTATCAATGGGCCTAAAAGAGTTCGCAAAACTTGTCTCTGTTAGCTGTTTGCAGTATTGCAGTTCCAAATCATCATTTATTCATAGTGGGGAGGAAGCCTTGTAGCCAGATATATTCATAGGCTATCCCCACAGAATGTCGTTAGGGCTTAATTTAATAGGGGTTCAGGGGTGCTTCTCTTTGCCATCAGTGCCAATGGCAGTGCATCTATCCAGGACAGTTCAGTAGATTCACATATTTTCCCTATCTTCTTTTTCAGCATTCCATTCTGTTCCACTGCAGTGACTGTGGTGGGTGATAAGCACAATGAAGCTTCAAACTTATTTGCAGATCTTTGCATATTCTTTTTATCACTTGGTAAACAAAGGCCAAGCCTTTTCTTAGCTTAATTCTTTTGGGACACCGTAGCGTGGTATCAGTTCTTTCAAGAGACATTTGGACACAGTTAATACATCTTACTTTTTGGTTGGGTAGGCCTTAGTCTATTTACTAAACATGCAAACAATGGCCAACACATATTTATGTTTGTTACAAGGGTTCATTTCAAGGAAATCCATTTGCAAACTCTTAAATGGTCCTTGGAGTGGGGGAAATTGTCCGGATTCAGTTATTGTACTTTTACTAATATTATAATGTGCAGACACTGTACAACATTTACATAGTTTTTCAGCTTCCTGGCAAAAGTTTTGATCACTGACACAATATTGTGGTAAACAATAGCACTGACAAAAATAATGTGTCAAATATTTAGTTTACCAAGATATCGTACTCATACACTTATAATGGTAAGTACAAAAATATTAGAAGAAAACACTGTTGACAATAATACCATCCAAAAATAGACAACAATATCGTTGTTTTAATTATAAATAGAGTCTAAAGTGGTGAATGATAAATATTTTAATATATAAAATGTAATACACCCGTAAACTAAATATATTCCACTAATAAAAACAACTATATAAATATATACTTATATAACCACACATATTATCTATGTATATAAATGAATATAAATATAGTGTAACATTATTTATAAAATATTTATATTACATTATGTACATTCTTGTATTTTTAAATATATTACTATGAATATATATCTAATATAATGAATTAAAATAATAATTTTACATGATACAATGTTGTTAATATTTTAATTTTATTAAAACGAGCATATATATATTCATAGTAATACATATAAAATATTAAATAAATTAATGTAATGTAAAATAAATATTTTTATGAATTATGTTACACAATACATACATATATGTATGTGTGTATATATTTTTTCTAAGGCATTTTTTGTTGTTTCCAGTATATCATACATACACAATAAAATCATACAATATAACCAATTGAAGAAAAAATATATTGATGTAGACAATATATAAATTATTAAAAAGTAAAAAGTCCATAAAACGAATTTACAAAAATAAACTATAAATATAAAAATAAATTTTGAAATCATTAAGAAAAAAAACTATTACTGCTATAAAATATATTAACCAATATTATGAAAACCACTGGAGTCTAAGAATATTAAATATAATATTCTCACTCTAGTTTATGCAAAAGTAGGGAAAGTGTTGGACTTCAGAGGGCTTAGATTTACTATTCCTACTCCAAGAGAACACGCGACAAGTGCGCCCACAAGAAGAAGTTCACAAGAATTGCAACCAGCACCAAACAGAAGAAGCAAGACCAGAAGAACGTTAACGGAGTGGTGAGGCAACCCTCCAGAAGCAAACACCCAAGAAGCATCTACACCACGCCAGAAGAGAAGACAGCGATGCCTAGTGGCCACAGGCCATCGCTGCAGCAGAATGGCGAAAGCAGGAACACCCCCACACGAACCAACGATGGTTCTAGAACCCAGCACCAGGAAGTGCGAAAGCGCATGACGCAAATGCGCAGCAGTGCGGACAGCACTAGCCCAAAGCAGCAAGTCACAATGGAACACCCGAAGAGCGCACCCAGTTGCGCACCAAAGCAAGTAGACTGCAATGAAAAGAAAATGGTTGCGCAGTCAACCCGCAGCATTGAAGATTCAACACAGAAGCAATCTGACTATTCAGCCTGGTCACAAAGCACGAATCCGACCAGCCAGATGGTCGCACCACGAATCCTACCTGCCAGACCTCGGCAGAAGGGACCAGCACGAGGTCCAAGAAGTTCAGACAAGGTGCGGTCCGAGGACCTGGACCCACGAACTTCAACCACACAAATTAACGAAATTGACAGAAAGAAGATGTGAAGGTCGCGACGCTAACCCTGGAAGTGAGTGACAAGAAGACAGTGTCCTAGGACTAGGACAAGACCAGGAAGACACGTGCAGAGTGCGCGCGCTGCATGGGGAAGCCTGGCCAGAGAAGATGAAGAATATTGGACCAGAGTACGTCATCTGGTGTGGGAGTTTACATAGAACTAATCACCATGTCTAAAAGAATGTCCATCGGTTATCAATGGGCCTAAAAGAGTTTGCAAAACTTGTCTCTGTTAGCTGTTTGCAGTATTGCAGTTCCAAATCATCATTTATTCATAGTGGGGAGGAAGCCTTGTAGCCAGGTATATTCATAGGCTATCCCCACAGAATGTCGTTAGGGCTTAATTTAATAGGGGTTCAGGGGTGCTTCTCTTTGCCATCAGTGCCAATGGCAGTGCATCTATCCAGGACAGTTCAGTAGATTCACATATTTTCCCTATCTTCTTTTTCAGCATTCCATTCTGTTCCACTGCAGTGACTGTGGTGGGTGATAAGCACAATGAAGCTTCAAACTTATTTGCAGATCTTTGCATATTCTTTTTATCACTTGGTAAACAAAGGCCAAGCCTTTTCTTAGCTTAATTCTTTTGGGACACCGTAGCGTGGTATCAGTTCTTTCAAGAGACATTTGGACACAGTTAATACATCTTACTTTTTGGTTGGGTAGGCCTTAGTCTATTTACTAAACATGCAAACAATGGCCAACACATATTTATGTTTGTTACAAGGGTTCATTTCAAGGAAATCCATTTGCAAACTCTTAAATGGTCCTTGGAGTGGGGGAAATTGTCCGGATTCAGTTATTGTACTTTTACTAATATTATAATGTGCAGACACTGTACAACATTTACATAGTTTTTCAGCTTCCTGGCAAAAGTTTTGATCACTGACACAATATTGTGGTAAACAATAGCACTGACAAAAATAATGTGTCAAATATTTAGTTTACCAAGATATCGTACTCATACACTTATAATGGTAAGTACAAAAATATTAGAAGAAAACACTGTTGACAATAATACCATCCAAAAATAGACAACAATATCGTTGTTTTAATTATAAATAGAGTCTAAAGTGGTGAATGATAAATATTTTAATATATAAAATGTAATACACCCGTAAACTAAATATATTCCACTAATAAAAACAACTATATAAATATATACTTATATAACCACACATATTATCTATGTATATAAATGAATATAAATATAGTGTAACATTATTTATAAAATATTTATATTACATTATGTACATTCTTGTATTTTTAAATATATTACTATGAATATATATCTAATATAATGAATTAAAATAATAATTTTACATGATACAATGTTGTTAATATTTTAATTTTATTAAAACGAGCATATATATATTCATAGTAATACATATAAAATATTAAATAAATTAATGTAATGTAAAATAAATATTTTTATGAATTATGTTACACAATACATACATATATGTATGTGTGTATATATTTTTTCTAAGGCATTTTTTGTTGTTTCCAGTATATCATACATACACAATAAAATCATACAATATAACCAATTGAAGAAAAAATATATTGATGTAGACAATATATAAATTATTAAAAAGTGAAAAGTCCATAAAACGAATTTACAAAAATAAACTATAAATATAAAAATAAATTTTGAAATCATTAAGAAAAAAAACTATTACTGCTATAAAATATATTAACCAATATTATGAAAACCACTGGAGTCTAAGAATATTAAATATAATATTCTCACTCTAGTTTATGCAAAAGTAGGGAAAGTGTTGGACTTCAGAGGGCTTAGATTTACTATTCCTACTCCAAGAGAACACGCGACAAGTGCGCCCACAAGAAGAAGTTCACAAGAATTGCAACCAGCACCAAACAGAAGAAGCAAGACCAGAAGAACGTTAACGGAGTGGTGAGGCAACCCTCCAGAAGCAAACACCCAAGAAGCATCTACACCACGCCAGAAGAGAAGACAGCGATGCCTAGTGGCCACAGGCCATCGCTGCAGCAGAATGGCGAAAGCAGGAACACCCCCACACGAACCAACGATGGTTCTAGAACCCAGCACCAGGAAGTGCGAAAGCGCATGACGCAAATGCGCAGCAGTGCGGACAGCACTAGCCCAAAGCAGCAAGTCACAATGGAACACCCGAAGAGCGCACCCAGTTGCGCACCAAAGCAAGTAGACTGCAATGAAAAGAAAATGGTTGCGCAGTCAACCCGCAGCATTGAAGATTCAACACAGAAGCAATCTGACTATTCAGCCTGGTCACAAAGCACGAATCCGACCAGCCAGATGGTCGCACCACGAATCCTACCTGCCAGACCTCGGCAGAAGGGACCAGCACGAGGTCCAAGAAGTTCAGACAAGGCGCGGTCCGAGGACCTGGACCCACGAACTTCAACCACACAAATTAACGAAATCGACAGAAAGAAGATGTGAAGGTCGCGACGCTAACCCTGGAAGTGAGTGACAAGAAGACAGTGTCCTAGGACTAGGACAAGACCAGGAAGACACGTGCAGAGTGCGCGCGCTGCATGAGGAAGCCTGGCCAGAGAAGATGAAGAATATTGGACCAGAGTACGTCATCTGGTGTGGGAGTTTACATAGAACTAATCACCATGTCTAAAAGAATGTCCATCGGTTATCAATGGGCCTAAAAGAGTTCGCAAAACTTGTCTCTGTTAGCTGTTTGCAGTATTGCAGTTCCAAATCATCATTTATTCATAGTGGGGAGGAAGCCTTGTAGCCAGGTATATTCATAGGCTATCCCCACAGTATGTCGTTAGGGCTTAATTTAATAGGGGTTCAGGGGTGCTTCTCTTTGCCATCAGTGCCAATGGCAGTGCATCTATCCAGGACAGTTCAGTAGATTCACATATTTTCCCTATCTTCTTTTTCAGCATTCCATTCTGTTCCACTGCAGTGACTGTGGTGGGTGATAAGCACAATGAAGCTTCAAACTTATTTGCAGATCTTTGCATATTCTTTTTATCACTTGGTAAACAAAGGCCAAGCCTTTTCTTAGCTTAATTCTTTTGGGACACCGTAGCGTGGTATCAGTTCTTTCAAGAGACATTTGGACACAGTTAATACATCTTACTTTTTGGTTGGGTAGGCCTTAGTCTATTTACTAAACATGCAAACAATGGCCAACACATATTTATGTTTGTTACAAGGGTTCATTTCAATTAAATCCATTTTCAAACTCTTAAATTGTCCTTGGAGTGGGGGAAATTGTCCGGATTCAGTTATTGTACTTTTACTAATATTATAATGTGCAGACACTGTACAACATTTACATAGTTTTTCAGCTTCCTGGCAAAAGTTTTGATCACTGACACAATATTGTGGTAAACAATAGCACTGACAAAAATAATGTGTCAAATATTTAGTTTACCAAGATATCGTACTCATACACTTATAATGGGAAGTACAAAAATATTAGAAGAAAACACTGTTGACAATAATACCATCCAAAAATAGACAACAATATTGTTGTTTTAATTATAAATAGAGTCTAAAGTGGTGAATGATAAATATTTTAATATATAAAATGTAATAAACCCGTAAACTAAATATATTCCACTAATAAAAACAACTATATAAATATATACTTATATAACCACACATATTATCTATGTATATAAATGAATATAAATATAGTGTAACATTATTTATAAAATATTTATATTACATTATGTACATTCTTGTATTTTTAAATGTATTACTATGAATATATATCTAATATAATGAATTAAAATAATAATTTTACATGATACAATGTTGTTAATATTTTAATTTTATTAAAACGAGCATATATATATTCATAGTAATACATATAAAATATTAAATAAATTAATGTAATATAAAATAAATATTTCTATGAATTATGTTACACAATACATACATATATGTATGTGTGTATATATTTTTCCTAAGGCATTTTTTGTTGTTTACAGTATATCATACATACACAATAAAATCATACAATATAACCAATTGAAGAAAAAATATATTGATGTAGACAATATATAAATTATTAAAAAGTAAAAAGTCCATAAAACGAATTTACAAAAATAAACTATAAATATAAAAAAAATTGAAATCATTAAGAAAAAAAACTATTGCTGCTATAAAATATATTAACCAATATTATGAAAACCACTGGAGTCTAAGAATATTAAATATAATATTCTCACTCTAGTTTATGCAAAAGTAGGGAAAGTGTTGGACTTCAGAGGGCTTAGATTTACTATTCCTACTCCAGTCACCGCAATAATAGGGAAAGTGTTGGACATCAGAGAAGTTAGATTCCTACTCCAGTCAGTGCAACAACAGGAAAAGCTTTGCACTTCGGCTGGGTGACATTTACTATGCCCACTCCAGTCTACACAATAGTAGGGAAAGTGGTGAACTTTGGAGGGGTTAAAATTACTATTCCCACTCCAAACAACACAACGGCAGAGAAAGCGCTGGATTTGGTAGAGAAAGCGCTGGATTTTGGGGAGGGTAACATTTACTATTCCCACTCCAAGTTGTACAACAGTAGGGAAAGCCTTGGACTTCGGAGGAGTGAAATTTACTAATCTCACTCCAAACAGCACAACAGTAAGGAAAGTGGTGAACTTAGGAAGAGTTGAATTTACTATTCTCACTCCAAACAGGGTAACAGAAGGGAAAGCAGTTGATTTCAGAGGGGTAAGATTTACTATTTCCACTCCAATCAGCACAACAGTATGGAAAGTGTTGGACTATGGAGGAGTAAAATTTAATATTCCCACTCCAGTCTGTGCAACAGTAGGGAAAGTGTTCGATTTCAGAGGAGTGGAATTTACTATTCTCGCTACACACAAGGCAAAATGTGGGAAAGCATTGGATTTCAGAGGGGTAAAATGTACTATTCCTACTCCAAACAGTGAAACAGTAGAGAAAGTGTTAGACTTTGGATGGGTAAAATTTACTATTCCCACTCCAGTCTCTGCAACAGCAGGGAAAGCTTTGGATTTTGGAGGGGTGAAATTTACTATTCCCACTCCAAACAGCACAAAAGTAGGGAAAGTGTTGGACGTTGGTGCGGTACTTACTATTTCCACTCCAGACTCTGCAACAGTAGGAAAAAGAGTTGGATTTCGGAGGGATGAAATGTACTACCCCCACTCCAGTCAGTGCAACAGTAGGGAAAGTGTAGGACTTTGGAGGGGTAAACGTATTGTTCCCACTCCAATCTCTGCAACATTAGGGAGAGTGTTGGATTTTGGAGGGGTGAAACGTCCTATGTCCACTTCAAACAGCGCAACAGTATGGGAAGGGCAGAACTGGGAAAAGGTTAATTCTATTATTCCTACTGCAGTCTAAGCAAAAGTAGGAAAAATACTTCACTTTGAACATATTACATACATGAGTAACCCCATAAATGTAGAAAAAAAAATTACATTCTGAGTAAAAATAATAATAATTAACATAAACAAATATATATTAACCGCTTAACCGCGGCGCGAATTCTGCCGCAGTGCGGCGGTTTAAATGCGTGGGAGAGGCCGTGTCGGCCAACGGACGTGCGCAGCACTACCGAGGTAGTGCTCGCGATGGCAGTTGGCCGACACACCTTCGCCCACTCATTTAAACCGCCGCACTGCGGCAGAATTCGCGAGGGGTAAGATTTACTATTTCCACTCCAATCAGCACAACAGTATGGAAAGTGTTGGACTATGGAGGAGTAAAATTTAATATTTCCACTCCAGTCTGTGCAACAGTAGGGAAAGTGTTCGATTTCAGAGGAGTGGAATTTACTATTCTCGCTACACATAATTACTATTCAAGAAAAATGATCAATTAATAAATAATTTTTATTCCATTATTAATTAAATAACTTTCACCCTGTATCCCTACGAACCTAACAGCCTGCACCTAAAATCTAACCCTCAAAAAATGCCATAATTTACATATTTAATTTATATTTAGACGTTAGAACATTTGTTTATTTTTCATCAGAAAATCAACTTATATCAGCATAACATTCATATTCATGTTACATTTGTGAAAACATGTATTCATTTGCCAACATGTACATAGCTCTCTTCAAATTGATATCGCACATCATAATAACAATACATTTAGTGTTCACCCAATGCATTTCGGGGCGCGAGCCCCTTCGTCAGGGGTCTGTGTATAGATAAAAAGAGGAAAAGAAAAGGAATCATATTACTATTGATGCACTATCGTGTATGAAATTGAATCTCTAAGTAATGTATGTTTCTTACCGCAAACTAGGTGAAGTCTATTGGAAATTATACTTTTGGTAGAGTATTGGTGCAATCTGCATGACAACAAGAGATACGTATAAGTATGTGGAGTTTATTAAACCGGAGTTATGTATGAGGAAATTCTCAATGGAACATAGTGTTACCTGTGCACTTGTATTGACAAAGTCTGTGGGGACAGAAAGGGTGGAGAACACAAAGTTAGGATTGTAGGGGGTACAATGTTTGCATTGCATGAGCCTGAAGCTGGATTAGTTATGGGGTTGGTAAATATGCATAAGTTCTCACCTTATGTATGCTGGCTTTAAATCAAGGAGCCTGTGCGGGGATAGAAGGGATTCCTGGTTAATACTGCGAAATAGCGGTGAGCACGGTAAGTAAAAGCCCCAAAAATATTGGAGGTTACCTGAGAGTCCTACTCGGTAAACATCGGGCTCAGCAAGTGCTCGAGGGAAGGGTGACAAAGATCTGCCGAGAAAGTAAAAATAGGGGATAGTGAAGAGCTGGCCAGCGTGCTATTCATTCAGGTCACAAAGCGGGGGGAAGGCTTTATGGATGTTTTTTTTTAAAAACAGGTCTTACCGGAGCAGAATGCTCGGTGGTCACGTCTCGGCGTTTTTTCGATGTGAGCGTGAAGGCGGTAGTCCTTTCTTTATTCAAATTGTTGTTTATCGCGTCGCTATCGAAAACGGACTGGGGTGGTCACGATGCGAACGGCGGCTAATCCTTCTTTTATTCCAAACTTGCGCTTTTACTGTGAATAACTGAATGGTGAAGGTTCTAATTCACATTACGATGTTGTGGTGGATTATTATATTTATTACGGGATGAGGTTCTTCTGAGAGTCTAGATCTTACACATTTGCTATTTGTAATGTGGATAGCGGGAGTCGCCATATTGGAATGGTGTACAAGCTCGGTGTGTAGATTCAATAGGCATTAGTGACAGGCTGGATATATTGAGAAGAGGCTCAATGAGTGTCAGAGTTTTACAGCATGGTAAAGGAATAAACTCAGCAAGTAGGAGATCAGAGGAAAGTAAACTAATTTACTTTCCTCTGATCTCCTACTTGCTGAGTTTATTCCTTTACCATGCTGTAAAACTCTGACACTCATTGAGCCTCTTCTCAATATATCCAGCCTGTCACTAATGCCTATTGAATCTACACACCGAGCTTGTACACCATTCCAATATGGCGACTCCCGCTATCCACATTACAAATAGCAAATGTGTAAGATCTAGACTCTCAGAAGAACCTCATCCCGTAATAAATATAATAATCCACCACAACATCGTAATGTGAATTAGAACCTTCACCATTCAGTTATTCACAGTAAAAGCGCAAGTTTGGAATAAAAGAAGGATTAGCCGCCGTTCGCATCGTGACCACCCCAGTCCGTTTTCGATAGCGACGCGATAAACAACAATTTGAATAAAGAAAGGACTACCGCCTTCGCGCTCACATCGAAAAAACGCCGAGACGTGACCACCGAGCATTCTGCTCCGGTAAGACCTGTTTTTTAAAAAAACCATCCATAAAGCCTTCCCCCCGCTTTGTGACCTGAATGAATAGCACGCTGGCCAGCTCTTCACTATCCCCTATTTTTACTTTCTCGGCAGATCTTTGTCACCCTTCCCTCGAGCACTTGCTGAGCCCGATGTTTACCGAGTAGGACTCTCAGGTAACCTCCAATATTTTTGGGGCTTTTACTTACCGTGCTCACCGCTATTTCGCAGTATTAACCAGGAATCCCTTCTATCCCCGCACAGGCTCCTTGATTTAAAGCCAGCATACATAAGGTGAGAACTTATGCATATTTACCAACCCCATAACTAATCCAGCTTCAGGCTCATGCAATGCAAACATTGTACCCCCTACAATCCTAACTTTGTGTTCTCCACCCTTTCTGTCCCCACAGACTTTGTCAATACAAGTGCACAGGTAACACTATGTTCCATTGAGAATTTCCTCATACATAACTCCGGTTTAATAAACTCCACATACTTATACGTATCTCTTGTTGTCATGCAGATTGCACCAATACTCTACCAAAAGTATAATTTCCAATAGACTTCACCTAGTTTGCGGTAAGAAACATACATTACTTAGAGATTCAATTTCATACACGATAGTGCATCAATAGTAATATGATTCCTTTTCTTTTCCTCTTTTTATCTATACACAGACCCCTGACGAAGGGGCTCGCGCCCCGAAATGCATTGGGTGAACACTAAATGTATTGTTATTATGATGTGCGATATCAATTTGAAGAGAGCTATGTACATGTTGGCAAATGAATACATGTTTTCACAAATGTAACATGAATATGAATGTTATGCTGATATAAGTTGATTTTCTGATGAAAAATAAACAAATGTTCTAACGTCTAAATATAAATTAAGTAGTGCTTACTGGTGTCCTGGTGCTCAACCAGGCCAAATTCACCCGATACTTCATAGTTTGCAGGCTACATACCAGCATAGCACACATACCGAACAAACGTCTTACTCAACTCATCTAAAAGAGTGCAGTCACCCTCCCAAATTCATAATTTACATATTTACATTAATTAAATGGTTAATTAACAATCAATAATTAAGGTCTTGACCCTGCTAAAGGTTAATTATTACTTAACTAACTTCCCACCTTAGACCCCTACAATCCTAGTATGCAGCAACTAAAATAAATTTAAATGTGTATTCCACAATTTACATGTTTAAAATTCAATTAAATAATTACAAATAACAATTAATAGTTAAATTTTACTTAATTAGCTTCATACCTTATAGCCCTACAAAGCTGACTTCCCACTGCTAAAATACAAGGAAATTAACCCCTTCGGTGCTCATGACGAGCTCAGCTCGTCATGAGGCAGAGTGCTCCTGTGCTCATGACGAGCTCAGCTCGTCATGACCACACCCATTAACATTATGGTCCAGCACAGGAGATGAATTTCTCAAGCAGCGATGGTGTTAAATAAGTATGACACAATTTACATATTAAAAATGCAATTAAATAAATAATTAAAACATTTATTAATAGTAAATTACTACTCAATTAAATTCTCACACCATACTCCTACAAACCTAGCATCCCGCAACTAAAATATAATTGAAAGAAATCAGTATTCCAAATTGTACATATTGAAAAATCAATTAAATAATTAGCTAATTATTAATAATAAATTTTTAGTTATTACTTAATTAACTTCCCACCCTACACCCCTACAAGCCTAGCAGCCGCAACTCAAATATAAGTAAAATAAATAAGCATTCCATACATTACATAATTAAAAATCAAATAATGAATTAACAATTATTATTGAATTAAATTTGCACCCTATACCCCTACAAACCTAACAGCCCACACATCTATACTACTATTATAAAGAGAGAACTTGCACCTTTGAGCCAGGTAAACTCGAAAACTACACCACCAATCGGAACACCCAAGACATCTTAGAAAACCTCAGGGCATGCAGAAGGACATAGGCTACAAAAAAATTTAAAAAAACGTTGTTTAAAATATTTAGAAATAAAAATAAAGTAGTACCTTCAAGTAGCGCCGGCCGCGACGTATGCGTGAAGGGAGTAGCGTTGTTCACGAGCAACAGGAAGAGCGAGGACATGAGCGCCGGGAGGAGCGTCTGCGTGAGGGGAGGAGCAGAGTTCACCAGCAACAGGAAGAGGGGAGAACATGAGCGCCGGGAGGAGCTGCGGAGCGGCGAGAAGCGGAGGAGCAGTGGCAGCGTGGGGAGGAGCAGCGGATGAGGTAGCTGACAAGCGGTCAAGCAGTGGAGAGGTAAACACTCCAGCGTAGGGAGGAGCGGCGGATGAGGTAAGTCGGAACCTGGGGGGGTTACAAAGCCGGGGCGGAAGGCGGGCGGGAGGCGGGCGGGAGGCTCAAGGCGCAAGGCGGTAGGCGGGAGGCGGTAGGCGCTATGCCCAATGTCGGGGCGGGGGTGGCAGGTGGGAGGCTCAAGGCAAAAGGCTTAAGGCAGGAGGCGGGAGGCGGTATGGCCAATGTCGGGGTGGGAGCCTGGAGCGATGTGGACTGGGCAATGTGGGGGGGGTGCACAGAGGCTTAAAATGCTGCCCCCAGCCCCCTTCTGCCCCGGGCAAAGCTGGGGCAGGCTGCTAGTAACATATAATGAAAATAATTCAGCATTATATATATTACATAACAAATATCTATTGTATATTTAAATAAAATATATTAAATAATTCTTAATTAATTATTACATAATTAACTGCTCACACTATCCCCCTACAGACCCCAAAACTTGCTACACTATAAATGACTATTAAAACTTAATAAAAAATCGAAATCACTTAAAATGAAAAGCTACATTTCAAAAACAATTTAAAACTTTTGTATAAATAGTAACACATAAAATAAATATAGTAACTAAAACCCATTTAAATAATTCAAAAACTATATATATAACCACTTTATTAGTGAAAACAATATTAAAACATTGATAACATTTACAATATCACTTACCTCAAAAAACCATATTCTTGTCAATGATATTTTTGCATTGCAATAATTGTGTGTCATGATATTTAACCCGTTAACCGCAGCGGTAATTCCGCCGCAGTGCGGGCGTTTTCGTGTGCGGGTGGAATGCCGTCGGCAGCACTGGGGAGGTAGTGTTGCCGTCGGCCATTGGCCGACGGCAGCAGGGAAAGGGTTAATGTTTGATATTTCTGTCTACCGATATTTTTAAATCGATATTTTGTCCAAACACCTACAGTTTGAATAATACCAACATTGAGAAAACTATCTGATCGTTCCATCCCTCCCCACATGAGAGGGTCCATTGAATAATCATGTCATTCATAGAAGAAGAGACATGGACAGACATATCTTTGTATGGGGACCTACCCACAGCCCCTCCTCTGTCTGCACACACCCACGTTGGGACCATAACCAGAATTGTTTGTGGGTCAAAATAAATATCAGTATGTGTAGTCCCTGTGTCTGATTGCAATGAAGTCTTAAGTAGCATTTTAAACGTACAGGTTTGAAATGCTATTTCTTTGGCGTTATTGTCACCAAAGGAATTACCCATGGAGACATAATCCTTCCTAGCAATGTGTGCTGCACATTTTATTATTGCTACCGTATACAGCAATAACAGAGCCTGCAGAAGGTTACAAATTAATTTGGCATGTTGTATTCGGTGCCTAACAGACATGAGGAAACCCCTGATACCCCATTGCTGGACAAAATCATGGTCAACCCCAAATGCACACTGGCTATCACTGGAGATTTTAACGTTAATTGTACTAGCGAAGCTGCAAGCTCTTGTCAGGAAAATCAATGCAGCTGCCTGGGCACTTGTGACACCTACTAGCCGTTGACCCCTATAAAGTGTTGTGGGGTGCAGATGGCGTAGGATGCTTGCAAAGTGCCCCGGCAATCCCTTAAGTAAGAACAATACACAAATGGGTCTCCATCTGCATCAGACATTGGAGTGTCCTACAAATCAGGCCTTATTTTTGTGTGACAGTCCACAGCTAAAAACAATCACAGAATGCATCATCATTCAACAGTTCAGCATTCGTAGGCATTAGTGTGGTTGTATTCAGGGTGGTACATCGCTTAATCCAAATATGTGGTGTTAGCAATGTCAATTCGTATTTTTAAAGGCCAGCGTCTGTCAAATGCTGTGTTTTACTAGTCATTAGTAAAACCTCTACCGCATGTGGAACATCCAAGACTAAATCATGTGCCAGTATGATGTTCTCTAATTGTTCAACAGCAACAGCTACAGAGGCCCCTGATTGAAGACATGGAGGCAGCCCAGTGCAATTGGGTCCAGAGCTGAGGATTAATATCCGGCTGGGTGATAATGTGGGCTAAATTTCAGTGTCAACATAGCTAAAGGATTCAGAAAAGGGGGTGGTGATGAACAGAGTGTCTGAATTAAGCAGACCACTCTTACCCAGTCCAAAGATCAGGGCTTGATCCATCACCGTATTTTAGCTCACTGCACCATCCCAGCTCAGAACCTGGCTACATGCAAATTAGTCTGTTCCTGTCCCAGTGCATGATGGGAACAGGGCAAACCAAACTAACAAGCCAATTCTTATACTGGGAAGGAAACAAGCTTCCGGGGACCGGTTTCTGGCATTTCAGCCGTCGTCGGCCCGGCTTGCTTGAATCCTGATGGTGCAATGAGCAAGGGACTCACATCTGAGTATACCCTTCCACTCTTATGGTGGACAAAATGATTCAGAAAAGGGGGTGGTGATGAACAGAGTGTCTGAATTAAGCAGACCACTCTTACCCAGTCCAAAGATCAGGGCTTGATCCATCACCGTATTTTAGCTCACTGCACCACCCCAGCTCAGAACCTGGCTACATGCAAATTAGTCTGTTCCTGTCCCAGTGCATGATGGGAACAGGGCAAACCAAACTACCAAGCCAATTCTTATACTGGGAAGGAAACAAGCTTCCGGGGACCGGTTCTGGCATTTCAGCCGTCGTCGGCCCGGCTTGCTTGAATCCTGATGGTGCAATGAGCAAGGGACTCACATCTGAGTATACCCTTCCACGCTTATGGTGGACAAAATGATTCAGAAAAGGGGGTGGTGATGAACAGAGTGTCTGAATTAAGCAGACCACTCTTACCCAGTCCAAAGATCAGGGCTTGATCCAACACCGTTTTTTAGCTCACTGCACCATCCCAGCTCAGAACCTGGCTACATGCAAATTAGTCTGTTCCTGTCCCAGTGCATGATGGGAACAGGGCAAACCAAACTACCAAGCCAATTCTTATACTGGGAAGGAAACAAGCTTCCGGGGACCGGTTCTGGCATTTCAGCCGTCGTCGGCCCGGCTTGCTTGAATCCTGATGGTGCAATGAGCAAGGGACTCACATCTGAGTATACCCTTCTACGCTTATGGTGGACAAAATGATTCAGAAAAGGGGGTGGTGATGAACAGAGTGTCTGAATTAAGCAGACCACTCTTACCCAGTCCAAAGATCAGGGCTTGATCCATCACCGTTTTTTTAACTCACTGCACCATCCCAGCTCAGAACCTGGCTACATGCAAATTAGTCTGTTCCTGTCCCAGTGCATGATGGGAACAGGGCAAACCAAACTACCAAGCCAAATCTTATACTGGGAAGGAAACAAGCTTCCGGGGACCGGTTTCTGGCATTTCAGCCGTCGTTGGCCCGGCTTGCTTGAATCCTGATGGTGCAATGAGCAAGGGACTCACATCTGAGTATACCCTTCCACGCTTATGGTGGACAAAATGATTCAGAAAAGGGGGTGGTGATGAACAGAGTGTCTGAATTAAGCAGACCACTCTTACCCAGTCCAAAGATCAGGGCTTGATCCATCACCGTTTTCAGACACTCTGTTCATCACCACCCCCTTTTCTGAATCATTTTGTCCACCATAAGCGTGGAAGGGTATACTCAGATGTGAGTCCCTTTCTCACTGCACCATCAGGATTCAAGCAAGCCGGGCCGAAGACGGCTGAAATTCCAGAAACCGGTCTCCGGTAGCTTGTCTCCTTTCTGGTGAAGAATTGGCTTGGTAGTTTAGTCTGCCCTGTTCCCATGATGCACTGGGCCAGGGACAGACTGATTTGCATATAGCCAGGTTCTGAGCTGGGATGGTGCAGTGAGATAAATAACGGTGATGGATCAAGCCCTGATCTTTGGACTGGGTAAGAGTGGTCTGCTTAATTCAGACACTCTGTTCATCACCACCCCCTTTTCTGAATCGTTTTTGGCCACTATAGGTGTGGCAGGGTATACTCAGACATGAGTCCCTTTCTCACTGCACCATCAGGATTCAAGCAAGCCAAGCCGGGCCGAAGACGGCTGAAATGCCAGAAACCGGTCCCCGGTAGCTTGTCTCCTTTCTGGTGAAGAATTGGCTTGGTAGTTTAGTCTGCCTTGTTCCCATGATGCACTGGGCCAGGGACAGACTGATTTGCATATAGCCAGGTTCTGAGCTGGGATGGTGCAGTGAGATAAATAACGGTGATGGATCAAGCCCTAATCTTTGGACTGGGTAAGAGTGGTCTGCTTAATTCAGACACTCTGTTCATCACCACCCCCTTTTCTGAATCATTTTTGGCCACTATAGGTGTGGCAGGGTATACTCAGACATGAGTCCCTTTCTCACTGCACCATCAGGATTCAAGCAAGTCGGGCCGAAGACGGCTGAAATGCCAGAAACCGGTCCCCGGTAGCTTGTCTCCTTTCTGGTGAAGAATTGGCTTGGTAGTTTAGTCTGCCCTGTTCCCATGATGCACTGGGCCAGGGACAGACTGATTTGCATATAGCCAGGTTCTGAGCTGGGATGGTGCAGTGAGATAAATAACGGTGATGGATCAAGCCCTGATCTTTGGACTGGGTAAGAGTGGTCTGCCTAATTCAGAGACTCTGTTCATCACCACCCCCTTTTCTGAAACATAGCTAAAGAGCAACCTTGCTTTGCATTGCAAAATAAATGAAAGCACTTGGTATAATCGGGTAAACTCAAAGCTGGTGCCTGATACGGCTCCTTTTTTAAGGTGATAAAGGCACATTCACATTCTGAAGACCAAAACACTGGGTAAGTCACATTTTTATGGGTTCAGGCTTGGAGAGGACAGGCAATCAAAGAAAGATCAGGAAACCAGTGACGGCAATAGCCTGCTATTCCAAGGAATGCTCTGTAATCTTTTTTCGTTTTAGGACAGGGACATTTCACAATAGCAGATACATGATGTGGTACCAGTTGACTTTTGCCTTAACCTCTTCTATGCTCATGACGAGCTCAGCTCGTCATGAGGCACAGTGCAGCTGCACTCATGACGAGCTGAACTCGTCACGGCCGTTAGAACGTTCGCACGCGGGGATAATTTCCCCGCTGTGCTGAACGTTCGAAAACAGGTGTGGCCGTGACGAGCTCAGCTCGTCATGAGTGCAGCTGCACTGTGCCTCATGACAAGCTGAGCTCGTCATGAGCACAGCGGCGCCGTGCGCGGCCCCCCTGCCCCCACACAGCGGGGGAAAACACCCCGCAGCGAAGGGGTTAAGATAATATATGGCCCAATTAAGTCACAGTGAGAGAACAGTATTCTAAGATATTTGGGGACACCTTTTAACCTTTACAGCCGAATTACAGAGGAGAGCTATTGTGTCAATCCTACATGCTTCCCTAGTGATGTCATAAGGTTTCCACTTTTCAGTAGGAACTGTTAGTCTGTTGGACAACATAAACGTCGGAATGCTGCCAGAGTGATTCCACACAACCCCTCAGGATATGTTGGCCTATAGACCTGCAAGCTCACAGTGCCACCATAAGCACCCCTAAACCTAGTCAGGTAGCAAACGGTTTGGGCAACCTTGGAGCTTGGCAACTCTGACACTCCAAGGAATTGTGGTAATAGATCTAGAATCCTTTCGTTCAGTCACCCGTGTTCTCTCTGAGACATATACAAGAAATACACAAAGGGGCGTTTTCAATATTTATTGAACCATCACGATTCTTGTATAGAATATATGAGCTGCAATGATTAATAGATGGAAGCAGTCAAATGTGATGAGCATTGTAAGGACAGTGAAAAGAATAAACAATCCCACCATCATGTTAATGCAGTGTATATATGCTGGTATACATGTACTATGCATAGCATACTCCTACTTATGCATTCCCTAATCTAGATGTCTAAGGCGGGTGTTCTGCCAAGAATCACCTACTGGATGATGTAAATCCCCATTACCTGATGCCAATAATCGCTATGACCTCGCAATGACAGCAGGGTGCCCCTCTAATTAGAGTACGGAAGAGCGCCTGTATTTATAACAATAGCATTCATGATTCCATGTCGAGGCTTCAACTGAGCTGACATTGTTTATTGTCTCTGTGATAGTGCTGCTGCCTTATAGATGAATAATAAATGACAATATTCGCACAATGTATGTTCAGGTCTTGCACCACATGTTCAAGGTGTCGTGATAGTGTACTTAGGAAGTGAAATTGAAGCAAAGTGTATTCATAGAAGCTAATCCTGCACTGTCACGTAAGCCAATGTGTGTGGCAAAAGTCAGCGTGTAGAAAAAGAAGGCAAGTTTAGAAACGCGTACATGTAAAATGGCAGTGTTTCTTCCCAGGCCTAACTAGCCACATGCCAGTAGTATATCGTCTTTATACTGTAATAAGGTGGAGCCTTCTTTTAGTGTGAGAGAATCTAAATAACCCTTTAAAGTTTGGCTGCAAATGGAGGGGACTTCCATGAACCCCTATGATAAACCAGTCCATGTGAATTTTTTATTTTGAAATTGAAAGAAAAACATGTATTGTTTATAGGGGTGCAAGGGCACAGTTAAAAAGGCAGATCTCAAATCCAGAACAGCTAAATATGTCGCTGGGAAGGGGATGTTGATCAATATAGTGGCCGGATTTGGTACAACATGAAATGAAGGAACTGCAATCTGGTTCACTTCTCTTAAATCATGCACAAAACAAAAGATAGGGATCCCATCTGGGCCCTTTGAGGCCTTATTTACAGGAAGAATCGGGGGTATTACAGGGGCTGTCTTGCATTTCTTTCAATTCCCCTTGCTGCAGAAGATCTATGATAACTGGTATAATACCTAACTTGACTACCTTCGATATCTTGTATTGAAGTATCCTAGGTAGTTGTGCACCGGGATGTACCTTTATCTGGACTGGAGGAAAGTCAAGGTCTTGTCCTACATTGTGGGGATTTCAGGCCCATACATATGAAGGAACACTACTTTGCAGTTCAATAGGGACCGGAGATGTGGCACATGTTTAAAATGTCTGGGTCAAGCAGCAATGCCAACTTCAGAGACTCCTTCGGCTTGTCTGGAAACAAAGTCCATATTTCGCAGACCGTGCGTGATATTTTCACATAGTGCTAATAGTGACCGTCTGGCACATGGAACCACTCCCTCGGCACGTCGAATCCGGTTCTCCCTCGACTCAAACAGCCAAAAATTGTGGAACGGCACACACAACTTAAAACTAAATAGATAAGCATATAAAAATCCCTCAATTTAGGACAGGGTTAGCTGAAGTTATAGTGCAAAATAAGCAAAAGTGTGCAATTAGGCAAAGTGAGGTCCCCCTTGGCGAGGATCTTCCTTTTCATTCTGGTGAGCATCAGCGCCATCAGCTGTTTATATATGCCGGTGAAAGTGTCCAAGAAGGAAGACTAGAGCGTCTCCTTACTAAGATGGC
This sequence comes from Lissotriton vulgaris, assembly GCF_964263255.1. NCBI lineage: Eukaryota > Metazoa > Chordata > Amphibia > Caudata > Salamandridae > Lissotriton > Lissotriton vulgaris. The sequence goes on from NC_141696.1 coordinate 1,172,781,000, forward strand.
CGCCAGAAAGTGAGGCAGTTATTATCCAGTACTCCCTCAACTCAAACAGCCATAAATTGCTGCTGTGGAACGGGGAAGAGCGAATAAGAGCATAGGTAGGAGGCCCTAATGACCAGCGTATAAAACACACAAGTTAAAACCAAATACACAAGCATATAAAAATCCCTCAATTTAAGACAGCGTTAGCTGGAAGTTACAGTGCAAAATGAGAAAAAGTGTGCAATTAGGCTAAGTGAGGTCCAGGGTACAGCATGGTGGTACATAAACTATGCAATTTAAACTACGGATACTGGGTACAAAATTGGACACTCTTATTTGCCTAATCATATGTCCCCTGCATCACACCAGTGTCCTCATGGTGTGTGTCCTGCAATGCACACTAACATTTGTACATTACCAGTAGCACATTCAATGATCAACACAACAAGTTGCACTTTGCATACTTCTCATATCAGTGATGTTAAAACAATAACATGACAAGCCTTGCCATCAGGTAATGTTCATTGCTGACGCAAGAATGGCAAGAAAATAGGCCCACCATATCACGCACAATGCCGGCATTGTCATCCCTGTCCGTCTGCTGTTACTCAGAAGTATCTGTGTCTGGACACCAGGGTCTCATACAAAGGCACAGCATGCTCTTCAGGCCAAGTGGACTGCTTGTGCTTAGAGACATCGTTACTTTTGCTGTTGCAAGGACTGTGACATGCAAAGTGCAGCCTTGCCATTCCAAAATAACAATGACATGTTCACATGTGAATCTGGGTCTTCAATGTGCTTGTACATGGCTGAGTGGTGCATGTAGAGCAATGCATAATTTTGAGGTTTCTGCTCCATTATTCTATCTGTCACACACATTCAACTATGCATTATCTGAGCTGTCCCAGTAAGATCTTGAAGCCCATAGGGTAATAATAATTAGTGTAGACCAAATACCAAAATGTACTTACAATGGCATCTGTTCAGTCATAACATAATTTACCATACCAGCTAATATTACCTCATTGCTGACATGCTGGACGTATCTTGTGATGTTGCTTGCACAAGAACATACTCACACCATGTAAAGCCTTATTTATCATTTTTGGTAATGTTGACAATGGAGATGGTCATTGCACAGCGATCATAGCCATGTGATGCATAGCACAGCATAGACATATATTATGAAAATGAAGCCACGAGGGCCTTACCACAGACTGTCAACAATGTCCCCCTCTGTATGTCCAGCTATTCATATGCTCCAATGTGAATGTGCAGTCATAGATGTGCATTGCAAGCTGCTTTGCAAATATCATAGACAAGTAGTGACTGCCTGTTGCTCAAGTACATTTGGGTAGCAAGACCATCTAACTGGCACAGATTTCACAGCAATGTGTGATGTAAGAGGCTCACATATAATGACAAATACCACCAACGCCAACCCTAATGTGTGACGCTGTGGCATGTGTCTACGTACACACATGACCAGTCATGAACAGACATCAATGTAAGTTAATAGGGCCTCCTAATCGCTCAGGACCACTCATACCCGTACAGTTCAGATACGCTACACAAAAGTACAACACACAAATCACATTACAAATACATATTGTGTTGTTAGTCTAGACAAATCTTATGAAATGGTATATATACTGATCAGGTATCAATAAGCGTTGAAAAAAGCAACGCAAATCCATGTTTGCAGTAATATTTTTCAGATCCGGTACGAAAAATATTCGCAAAATACATATGTACACATGAAATCTTCCCACAAACCCCTAGGCGTGTGTAATTTTGTCTCAAACCATGAAAACAGGCAGCAAATTGGCAGGAAATTATGTCAGACTGCATCCTGTTCCATGGAGGAGTATAGTACACTTTCACTTTCTCTTTTAGCCACATTGTTAGTGTCTTTTGTGAGTTGTGGAGGTGTTGGAAGGTGTCTGCTGGTCTTGGTGTTTTGGAGAGAGTTAAGTGTGAAGTGTACTGTCCATAATGTCCTTGTTGAGTCCGGTGTCTGTCCATACGTGTTTTTTGCGACTGTCTGATTGTTTTGTTGGATGTACGTCTCAGGGGTGTCTTTGTAAATTTCTATCGTTATTAGGGGTTATTTGTGGTTTTTTTTGTTTGCCTGTGGTCAATATTGTATTTGGGGATGTTGGATCAGGGTAGGGAGGGCAGGATGTCAGAGGGGGCCTTGGGGCCTTCCTCTGGCTTGTAATATGTTACCTGCCCAAGATGGTAGAAGCTGAGGGATGTGTCCTACGGAGATACAATGTCAAAGTCCGGAAAGTGAGATGGGCGCACATTCGGGAGAAGATGCTCAACATGATTGGCGTGGACAGGACTGTCCAAAAGTAGAAGCACCGGTGGCAGGACTGTGTGGGCCGTGAAGGGGACCTAATGGATCACCTTTGACTCATTGTCGGCAGGCATTGTGGTAAGTACATGACTAAAATTGTATCACATCAGAGGATGAATGAACAAGACACTAATTTGGTTGAGCACAACATATATGCACCCATCATGGAAATTGCCATATGGCAAAAATGCATGCCTGTCATGATATACTGTGCCACTCCTACATGCTATGATTTTGGTACACTTCACATGATCAAATGGCTGACAATCTCACTGAGATACACAATGTGGGTCACCAACATGTCAAAGGTCGTGGAAAAACAGATTTGACCTACAAATTTCACATCTATTACGGTGCAATAGCAAATTTGTCAATCATGAAGCTGTGGGACAGGTCATAGTATGTTAGGTCACTCAGACCTTGGCAGGGAAGTCCATTAGGCCACTGGGTTAAATTGACATGTGTTGTGAGTAAGACAAGCTCAGCAGATTGCAACATGTATTTAACGTGGCACCACACCTGACTATTACAGTGAATGAAGTTGTATTATGAAGCCATCAATGATGTACGTGAGTGTAGCAAAATGTGATGTCAATGACATTAATTGTACTTTCCATATTTTTTCCACAGCTGGAAGACCCTTGATCACACAAGGAGATGTTGATGCATTCATGGACCTACACACCACAGGTGATTGCGTCGCCCCTACCTTTGGATTGTATGTGTTAACATATTCAAGCAATGCCACAGGCTCTGAAAGTCGTTGTACACAGTCTGGATGTGCATCACATGAACCTCACCTCTGGTGTGATGATGCTGCATGTAGTAATGTAATGTAATAAAAATGCTTATAAAACGCTCGAATGCTGTGGCATCTTGGCGCTGAGGTGTGTAAGTGGGGCAGAGCAAAGAGAAGACTGACAACTACCCGGCATTAAACAGCCGGGATTTTAAGATTTTCCTGAACGATGAAAGGTTCGGCTGAAGTCTAAGGGCCACCGGCAGCTTGTTCCACATTTGGGTCGCGCAGCTAGAAAATAGACGGCCACCCCATCTAGTACGTCTATACCTCGGAGTAACGATCAAGCCATGATTGGCCGACCGAAGGTCTTGCGTGGGGATGTAGAGCCTGAACCTATTCTGACAATCCTCTGAGCCACCACCATACCGTGCTTTGTGCACCAAGCAGAGAGCCTTAAACTCAATTCTCTGCTGAACGGGGAACCAGTGAAGTGCCCGTCTGCCTTGAGTAGTGGATGACCCTTCGGAAGATTTAGAATCACTCTAACGGCAGTATTCTGCAGTGATTGAAGTTTCCTAATCTCATGTTTGTCGATGCCTAAAAACATTGCATTGCAATAATCCAGTCTGGACATAAAAAGGGCGGCCATGACTGTTTTCTGAAGTGCCACGGGAATGAATGGGAAGATTTTACGCAGGATCTTGAGTAAGAAAAACTAGCTGACGTGAGACTATTCACCTGAGCTGACATGTTCAGTTTGTCATCAAAAATGACCCCAAGATTCCTCAATTTTTTCACTGGTATAGGACATTCCCCGGCCTCCAGCGGCCACCACAAATTACTCCAGGTCGGTGATCCAGTCCCAAATTCCATCACTTCTGTTTTCTCTGTGTTCATTTTTAGGAAACTCCAGCTCATCCATTCCATGACGTCCTTCAGACAGGAATGGAATCCTTCCGCGGTTAGTTCCGGCCTATCTGAAACAGATACCACCAGCTGCGAGTCGTCTGCATACGACACAAGGGTAAACCCATGCTTCCTTACAAGCCTAGCCAACGGCTTCACATAAGCATTAAACAATGTTGGGGACAGAGCTGAACCTTGCAGCACCCCACAGGGCAAACTAAAACTGTTCGACTGAAGACCCTCCCAGCTCAGGCTTTGTTTCCTGTTATCTAAAAACGATGAGAGGAGGGCAAGAGCTGTCCAGTTGATTCCAACCTCCTGTAATTGCCACACCAACACCGTATGATTAACGGTGTCGAATGCGGCCGACAAATCCAGGCGAACAAGGATAGCCCTCCCCCCTCCATCGACTACTGTCCAAATACCCTCAGCTGCAGCGATCAAGGCAGATTTAGTGGAGTGTCTGGGGCGGAAGCCATGTTGGGATGGGTCCAGTAGCATGTTACTGTCCATGTATTCGGTTAATCAAGTCAAGAGCTATGCACATCAGCATCCGGTGATGCTGGAGGACAAAATTGCCCTTCCTGACTTGATGTTGCAATGCCTCATATGATTCACAACACCCTATCTATGTGCAAGCACAGGGTCCATGATGTTGATGATATATTAGCCATGTCATAGAGCCGATCACGCAGCATCACAAACATCTCCGTGCCCTGACATGATTGTGCAAGGGTTCCAGATATGCTGCAGGCAATTTCAATTGTAGACTGTTGTATATGATGAGATGTTTGTTCCACTGAACATGTCACATCTGTTGTTGATTATCATTCGCAAAGTGATGTGCCATTCTGACATGAACTAGTGACAAAAACACACATACAAACTTATTGTAAATTAACTATAATGTACTACCATCACATCTGATGTTTGCCCCCTCGCGTCAACTGTGTCACCACAAACAGTTATTTGACGTAAGCTGTGTCTGTGTGTACTCACAACACATTCAATTTGATATGTCATTTAGGTACAAATGGACAGACACATATGTGATGTATTCTGCATGATCTGATCCAAAACTCACAAAGATCATGGCTCCTTGACATGGTGTAATGTGTACAGGTCAGCTTGTGGACATGTTGCATGTCCACTGCTACATCAAGTTAAATATGTTTACTTTGCATGGAATTATTTTTCTTGTGAATATAGTACATAGTAAGCTAATGAATTGTGAGCCCATCAATATAAACTTTGTACATCACTCCAACCATTGTAGGTACATCCCAGAGTGTACACACTTAGGAAGATACATTTGAGTAATGATGTTGATGTGTATGAACAGACCTGGAACACGTTGACACCCAGCACTGATGTGCATGTTGGTAATTGTCATATCTAATAGCAGTTACAATTGACATTGAGAGTTAGTTGGTCAAAGAGCAGGTCACATAACCACAATATCAACGTGAGTAAGTGTCACAGACGGCTGACTGACATGATAAGTTTGTCAGGAAAACTCTTCCAATGTAACGGATTGTTGGTACATAAATCTTTCCCAAAAAATACTTGTGTATTTGATGAGGAATCCTGGGAATCATTTCCATGCTGATGCAAGTAAGCAGGCCTCTGTAACCAAAGAAAAGTTTGGTGTCACAACATTTTCTTGGACATACTATCTCAGACTCAGTGCCGAAGCAGGGATGAGAAAATCAACATAGGACAATGTTGACTCATGCATCAGACATCTTTTCATACTGCATTTAGGTGTTGAGGGTTTGACATTGTTACACTGCTATGCTCCTTTATCATCACACAGAATCATTCCCACGGGGCATGTTCAATATCGTGATATGTCTGATTTTTAGACTGTGTGTAAAATATGTTTATAATATGCTCTTTATGGTGACATGCTCAACAGTTCTCCAATTCACATGTTACAAGTTGGTATTAGAGTGTGTCACACATGAAAAACACAATAGTTCACTGATGGATCAAGTGCATGATGGTTATCCTTGCATAACATTGACTAACATGTGATTGAATCAGACAACATAGCACGGGTGGGCAATGGTGCATTCCTTAGCACTAGCATAAATGTGTTCACACTGCCACTGTTTGAAAAGCAGTGCAGCCAAATGTGTGGTTGACATGCAGCCACTTTGCTGTCCCATTAGGTTTTTGCACAGAAATGTGCAGAGCTGATTAATACTTGTACACAATGCTTCATGCAACATATGCCCTCTTTCCTTGCATGCATGTCAAATTACATGCATTGTTCCACAGACTGGCAAGTAAATGTGTACATGATCTAATCTGGTTTTGTAGCTGTGGTGACACCTCCACGGGCTCCCTAATATGATGAATTTCCATGTCCTCAAATTTACTATGTAACTAACACTGTTGTGATCAGTCATCTGACATGATTTCAGCGTGTGCAGCCTATGGTCTTTGTGTAGTTGGAATGGCAGGATCTGCTATGGGCCTGTTATACTTCATACTTACTTACTCTCCCTGTTGGAATTGATTGTTGTTCATTTGCACGGCCAAATGGCAAACAGCATTTCTACAACTGTTGTCACTGCACTCTGTGCCTGCTTTGTCCAAGCACAGGAATTACCCTATTGTCATGAACATCTTATTCTGATTCCGGCTATGATGTGTTTATGGTTTTTCAAGTTATGTGTGTTGTTGCGTTTTTTTTTTGATGATGTTCATAGAACATATGGCTCATTAGTTTTTGGTGTGGCAATTATGCCTAATGCCATCATGTTCTTGGAGATAGGAAACATGACATGTAGTTTTTTTTCAGACAACATGTCACAGGAGGAGCAGCGTTTGTTCCTCCAGCGGAAGGAACGTTACCATCACATCAGGCGTGTAGCAAAGGTATTCAACGCAATGGCAAAGAGGTTCCGGGAGGAGAGGGCTTCTGGCAGGTGCAAGTCCATACCAGACAGCACTAAGAAAGGTGGACAACAACAAGCTACCCTGCCTGCCTCCACAACACACCAGAGCCAGTCCCAGCCAATACCTGGCCCTTCATGATTACATCATGGCACACAAAAGAAAAGGTCAGCCGTACCAGGACCATCCATAGCTGGTCCACGTGCGGCACCCATCTATTCGACACAAAGTCTAGCCCCCTCACAGAGTGCTCAACCGAGGGCATCCTCAAGAGCTGCAGGACAGAGAGAGAGGTCTGTCCTCACAAAGAGGGAGAGGAGGCTGATGTTCAATTTGAATGTTTGGGTGGCCCGACTTGAATGGGACTATAATGATATTAAGGGCCACCTCATGGACATTAAGGGGGCCCTGGGGCTCCCCTATTGATGTGCAGTGGATGTTTCTTTTTTTGTTTGTTTTTTTATTTCTTTATTGACACTTTGCATAAGACAGCAAACACTACAAACTACCAGCCAATTGCTTACAGTCACATCATAACCAATCACTTGCGTGCATCAATAAGTTACATATAAAAATATCAAAGTGCCGTGCCACCTGGGAATATAGAGACAGACATTATGAACAAGCATACACAATAGCGCAGGAGACCACAGAATTGCGACAGCCATTCCATTACTCCCACCATCTCCATAAGGGGCTGGACCCGCTGAACCTGCCTATATCGATCTGTAGCTTGTGTGTGGTGGACCTCCTAATATAACACACCTCCCGCCTCCCAACCGATGAAAACATATCTACAAATTACTAAGCGACCTTTGAGACCACCCCTTCACCTTGACAGGCACGCGCCCACTCCAGAAACTGTCCCTGGGCCTGGATGTTGTCAGCATCAGTTTACAAAAGGGGGTTAATTGCGTTTGGCCTAACGTTACATCCTGGATCTACTCTTCCATAGAAGGTACTCCCCTCCGCCCCCAATACATGGCCACCCGGTGCTTGGCAAAAAGTAAAAGCATAGCATGTAGTTTACGATTTGAAAATGGCGTGTCTTTGACATATCCCAGTAATCCCAGCAAGGGATCCGATCCGGATTTTCTACTGTATCTATTATATAATGGATTGTAGTGAATATGCCAAACAAAAATGGAGTTAGCCGTGAAAACTCCACGCCTTATGCAGGAAGGTAGCCGGGGGTAGGCCAAATCTCCAGCACCTGTCATCCTTCCTGATGCCCACGCGATGTGGTTGGGAAGGCGTCCTGTAAAATCTGTGAAGAAATTTTAAATGAATCAAGCGTAGCTTGTAATTGGGGGACAGAGCTATCAATTGAGAGCAACAATAGACCCACTGAACCTCCATAACTGGGGTTGACAATTCAACATTCCACACCTGGAGTGCCTTTGGCTGCAGCAAGGGAGCAGAGTTTTGCATGTCATTGAAATGCGTGTGATGAGTCTTTGAGGAGAGTCTGACTTTAACACGCTCTCTAAGGCAAGTAATGTGGGCGGAGGGTTAGGGAATGAGTCACACAGAGTTCTGCAAGTGGCCCTGAGTTTATAATATAAAAATAGTTCAGAGAAGGGTATGGCACATTCCTCCATGAGTTGAGGAGGGGCCCTGAATGTCTCGCAAGGGTAGAGATCTGCAAACGTGCGCAGGCCCATCTTCTGTACAAATGCTTTGCTTGAACCCTCCCCCATGGTAGGTAGCATGGGATTGTTTGCCAGAGGAATTGACAGGGTATATAGAATATTTAGCTGAGCCCTTTCCCTAAGTTTATCCCAGGCCCACCGTACAGTCTCTAGCGTATCAATGACATCGCGGGGGCTTGTAGGCCTGATATTAGGGCCACCTGAAGAGGAACCGGCGTTGCAACGTCCATCTCCACAGCTTCATGTGGCTAAAAAGGGGTTGGGTGCACCCAGTAATGCAAGAGTGCAATGGATGTTTAGTTTCCCACCCTGAACAGTCCCACGTTTTGCCTCACCTATTTACCATCCTTTTCATAGAATAAGTGGTTAGTTAATGTTAAGTGTAGTTTTAGTGTAGGGCTAGTATACTGTTGGGTGTAGTAAGCTTTTTACTTTAAGGATATGCTATTTTTAGTGATCTTTGTTATGTTTCCTTTCCCTTAGGGTGGGGGGTTGATATGTTTTGGACTTGTTAATAAAAAAGTAATAGCAGATATATAATTGTTTAGTATGTATGTTTGGTTAGTGGATGTATAAGTTAAGGTGTCTTTGTGCCATCCCTGGATGTGCCGTAAGGTGGGTTATAGTTTAATATATGTTGTTATGTGTATAGTTTTACGTAAGCTATTTAGTTTAGTGTAGTTTAATATTAGTACAAGTTAGGTGTAGTGTAGTTCCTATATCCCTGATATGCTCTGCGCATTGGAATAATATACACTATAGTCTTGACATAGGACTGAGGTCAGTATGTCTCTATCGCGTTCATTAAACTTAATTTCTTGTGTGTGCCAGCTAGCTCAGAGGTCACTAGAAACGTCTCGAATTAACAAGAAAGGATTAGTCTCTGACAACCATATAAACATGACAACTTTGTTTCCCTTTAGAATCGTAACAGTCTCAGAATTGTGGAAACAATAGATAACAGTTTCACTCAGTCAATCGTGCGTGCTTCGTTTAAACAGAGTTAAACAGAAATAGATAGACGGGCGTTTCAATAAAAAGGATTTATTGAACAGTTATTTCTCGTGCAAGAGATATGAACTGCTACAATCGTAAGACAGAATGCAAAGTATAATATGTACAGCGGTAGCAGTAAGATAAAATAATATTGCAATAGCATGGTTTGTAGCTATGACATATATTCATAAAAATATGTACATAAATAACACAGGCTAAAATGTGAATACTCATCTGGTGCTTCTTAATTGTTCTACCCCAGTGTACCTAACCTAAATGTAGTACGAGGTAAGAAGTAGGTGCTGTTTTCTAAAGTATAGCTAGCTATAGTTTAGTTTTGCCAAGAGTTGCCAAGAGTCCCTCTAGGTTCTAGTCTGCTCCATACCTTAGAATGAGAGTGGTTAGAATCTTTTCCGGGTCTCAATCTCTAACACCCCGCAAGTGGAGTCAGAAACACTGGAGCTGGATTCTCTGCGAGGAGAATGACAGCATCTGGTCAGTGCGTCAGGTGAGGACTCAAATTCCTTCCGTACTTGCCGTGGCGAGCCGTGCCGGGCAAGTATGCAGCCGAAAGCCACGGTTTACCATGGTAAGTGAAGGTATGTTTATAACTTGAAGGTGTTTAGGAATGCCAGTATTGACGTACAATTCGGGCAGAGGAACGTCATGAATGAACCCCTAAGGAATAGATGTTCATGCATAATAAATGAGTTATTGGAGAAATCAATAATCCAAGCGGGGGAAGTCCTAAAGGCTTAAGAGTCTGGTTTTCCAGGAACTCGTTGTGACGTGGATGAACGGATGTAGGTGACCATGCCTGTATTTGGTTAGCTTGGGCAATGCCTAAATAAGGGTTGGATTTCTATGCCTAAATAAGGGCAATGTGAATTGTGCCTATATAAGGGCATAAATCGGGTAACCTATATACGGTATCTAAATCGACACACAACACCCACTCCAGTTTCGTATGAACGATATTACTAAATCCTAAACATGTTAAATATATCTAAAATAGAGTTTTGCATTATTTTTTAAAACATGTCTAAAAGCACATTGCTAAAAAATGCATTTAAAACTTTTACTTTGCATAAAATGCAATGGTGCTGTACAATTCGAAACAATGTTTCATTCTAAGCAAACTTTTACTTTGCATAAAATGCAATGGTGCTGTACAATTCGAAACAATGTTTCATTCTAAGCATACATTTACAGTGAATGCTAAATGAATGAATCATAAATATATATACACATGATGAAATGGCCCTTAAATGCAGGAGAAAAAGGTACCGAAACCATTTCATGTCAGGTTACATAAATCAAGTAGTTGTTAACAAGGTTACATATTGTCTCTGGAAGTTTTTCAAAGAATTCTGTTCTCTATGATAGTTCTACTATAAGCAGATTACTGTGCTATAAAAAAGAAAAATTTAAATTTAGAAAAAACAAATTAATCATAGGAAAAAAGTTTGAAAGTTAGTCTCCGTTTTGAAAAATGAAGGCCAAATTCAGAGTGTCTTGGTACACTGTGTGCTAAATCAAAAGTCAGTATGTGGGCATGGAGAAAACATGAAATCTTCTATTTCGGAAGACAAAAAGTTGTCTACCGTTGTAGGTGAGAGTTGGAATACCTCATTTAGAAGATTAACCGCACATAGATGTGAACTGTCGCCTTCAGCATTGGGAGTGTCAGCAATGTTCGTATCCGATGTTACCTGTGTGCCTGTTGACTCCTCGCGTACCTCAACAGTTGCAATTTGCGTCTGTGAGATCTCAATGAATGCCGTCATCAGGATTGGTAGCCGCTGGGGACAACACACAGCATGGCCATTACCGGGTCCAGCAGAGTATCGACATCCGTAGGCATGACTGATGGGAGTGTTAGACAGATGTCTAGCACGCATTCTTCACAGCAAAGCAGGCAGCGTAGAACAGTTAAGATGCAATCTTGCTAGATTGGTCTGAATGACAGATGCCATGTTATGTTAAAAGATTTCTAGAGCGCACAGCTGCCCCAGCAAAGGGGCGTCCCGGCGCTGTCAGACCTGAACAGAGAGAACCAGAGAAATTACAGCACAGGGAATCTAGTCCAAGTCCTATACTGAGGAGAACAGGAAAGTTTTGATAGCTTTCCAAAACGCAAGCAGGTCCTCCATGGCCCGGATGTGTAGCGGCAGGGAGTTCCACAGCTTGGCCGCTAAATACCAAAAGGATGACCCTCCGGCCCGGGATCGTGTAAACCGTGGGACATTCGCCATGTGCTGTCCGCTAGAGCGCAGCTGTCGATATGGGACATACGAGCTCAGCAAACCGCACAGGAGCGTTGGGCTATTAAACTTTAAGATCTTGAACGATAAGCAAAGAGCTTTAAACTGAATCCGTTTATCGATCCGAAGCCAGTGTAGCCCTTGAATAGTAGCCCCTACCGAGCAGTGTCAGGGAAGACCCACCAGCGCTCTGGCTGCGGAGTTCTGCACTTGTTGTAATCGCCGTATCTCTGCTTTATAAGCCCCTAGAAGCAGAGAGCTGGCATAATCTAAACGAGACAGTATCATGGACTGCACAATAAGTTGATGCACTGCAGAATCAAAAAATTTCAGACAAGGTTTAAGGCCCCTTAATAGTCCAACGCACATGGCAGCAACCTTCTTAGTATGGGTCTGGAAGCTAAGTGTGGAATCCATCCAGACCCCAAGATTTTTTACCACCGATTTAGGCAATGGCGTAGGACCAAGGGGTGCTGGCCACCAATGCTCGTTCCAAAGAGCTGCCTTCTTTCCTACCAAAAGAACCTCGGTTTTACTCGCATTGAGCTGTAGACAGTTATCTGTCATCCATTGTGCCACTGCTGTCATCCCCTCTCTGAATCTGGCGGCTGCTACCGATGGTCCCTCAGCTAAGGTGATAACCAGCTGGGTATCATCAGCATAGGACACCATCGTTAGATTCCATTTTTTAGCAACAGCAGCCAAAGGCTGTACATACAGATTAAATAGAGAGGGGCTCAATGCTGAGCCCTGTGGGACCCCCTGTCCGATGGGATAGGATCGCGAAAGGAACGGAGGGGCCGACACACGGAAGGATCTCTCTCTGTTAGGAATGACCTAAACCATTCCAACGCCGAACCGATAACCCCTGCTGCCTCCAGACGGTAAAGAAGGATGGCGTGTGATACCGTGTCAAAGGCAGTGCTGAGATCTAGCAGAATCAGCGCTGCACTTTGACCGGCATCCAAAACAGTCTGCAGATGTTCTGTGGTGGCTAGCAGGGCGGTTTCCGTGCTATGGCCTGATCGAAAACCGTTCTGAGATGGGTCCAGAATATTGCAGGTGTCAGGAATTGAGATAAGGTGTTGTGAACATGGGCTTCGGCGATCTTAGCTACTCAAGGGAGGAGTGAGATTGGTTAAAATTCTCAGATTTTAAGGGGTCTAGCGTAGGCTTCTTAATAATAGGAGACACCCAAGCCTCTTTCCAGGCAGCTGGAACGGTGGCCCTCATGAGGATAGGTTCAAAATTTGGCATATCGGCTGCTGAAGCAACGTCAATGAGTCCATAAATTGGGATGGTCTCATAGGATCAGCAGGGGAACCAGATTTTATTTTACCACCCAGACTCCGAAATTTCAGGGTTAGCACATAATGTAGGGCAGGACTCGTCTCTAACAGATGTGGAGATGATACCAGGGACCACATGAGGAAAGGATAGATACATTTTTTAAACTTTTTCCACAAAGTAGGTAGCAAGCTCTTCACACTGTTGTGAGGATATAACATTAGATGGAGTTGCTTTGCTACTCCTGAGCTCTTTAAAGATTTTAAAAATACATTTGGTCGGGTTAGAGCTCAGCTTTATTTCCTTTGCATAGAAAGCAGCACGTGCAGCACTGATCGCTTTGTGGTAAAGCTTGATTTTAGACATATAGATTATTTTACCTTCTTCTATATAGTCCCTTCTCCACTTGCGTTCCGCTTTCTTGCATGCTTTTCTAAGTGCTCTCAAGGATTCATTGTACCAGGGGCTAGAGTTAGAGATACGCCCCTTGGTCCATTTAGCCGGGATCATGGTATCTAAGCCCTTTAGTATCCAGTCACGGAACACAGAGTAAGCCGTCACAGGATCTGTCAGTTCTCCTAAGGGGTGAGACATAAGAAAGGCGTGAAACTCATCAAGTCTAAGTTTATGCCATGGTCGTCTCAGTGCCCTATTTTCACTGTCTCGTTTGTATGGATCAGCAATAGGTAGTCTTATCTCAATCAGAAAGTGGTCGGTCCATCCCATAGGCTTAGGCATAGCTATGCTCCAGTCTGGAATGTTGGAAAAGACCGGATCCAACGTGTGCCCTGCTATATGGGTAGCACTTGACACCAGTTGTTCCAGCTGCAGCGCACCTAGATCCTCAACCAAAGTGCGTATAGCACTATCCTGCAATATATCAAAATGTAGATTAAGATCACCCAAGATCGTAAAATTGGCAGTCCCCACAACTAAGTCACTCGCCAAATCCAGCAGTGACTCGATAAACTTAGCAGTAGGCCCTGGGGGGCGATAGATAAACAGTCCGGTTAGGGCAAAATGCGCACTAATGTCAACCTTAAAGCGGGCGCTTTCACAGTCCCTAATACTCTCCTTAGTAAAAGAGCAGGGGTACTGGGATTAATACATTATTGCGATACCCCCTTCCCTGGTGTCCCTGTTGATAGCACTGATCGAATAGCCCCTGAGGAGAGTGAGATTAGGCATCGCTGTCATGTCATCTTTAAGCCAGGTTTCGCACACAAACATAATATCCGGATTCTCCTCTGAGATAACATCATGGATTTCCATATGATGCTTTACAAGTGTTCTCACATTAAGTTGGAATATTTTAAGGTGAGCTAGATGGGTTCTCTTCACTGCCTCTTGAAACAGCTCTGGGGCCGGTGTGCGGAACCTGCATACAGGGCATGACAGTTCAGTTTCCCCCACCTGAGAGGTACATGTACTGCATTCCCCAGCACCAGGATTCAGTGACAGAAAGACGTCACGCCCATAGCGAAGGGGATCAGTATGTTTTGGTCATCGGTTTTGGCGAGAGGCGACGTCCTGGCGCTGACGGGCGTAGATGGGCTTGCCTTTGGCGCGCCTTCGCGGACGAATAGTGCTTGACATTTATAGGACGGGAAGGGGCGGGGCTAACGAACAACGAGTCCGCACCCAAGAAATCCTCCCCCAATGGCGTCTAGCCCTGCCTCAGTCCCGCGGCAGCGCCTAATCGGCTGCGAGGGCACAGGGTCACAAGGCGGTGTCAAGTCATATGAGCCAAACACAGTTCAGAACCCTACGTTAAAGAAACTGACACTGCAGGGGCTTGGAGTTCAAAAACAGCGATCAGCAGGTAAAGTTCAAGTGACAGAGTTAAAATACAAGTATTAAAAAACATTAACAAGGAAACTCTATTTCCCGGCTGTGCCATATGGTATTTAATTCTTGTAGACGTAGTAAACCCAAAATGTGGACGATGCGCTCACAACACTTCATCTCCAATAGAGCTTTCTGTATGGTGCTTGGAGTGACACTGGTGATTTGGCTTGCCATATCGTAGCAGTAGGAATAAAAACAGGATCCCTGCAATGAGGGCTAAAAGTGGTGGCAGTACGCCAAACACAGAGTGCACGAAGTTTGGAATTATTCCGAGGTCTGCTTGAAAAGGAGCTAACAGTCCTGAACACACGTTCTTAAATACTTGTACAATACCGCTCCTATCAGATGTATAGGGCAGTTTGTGTTCAAAAGGGAATGTATCTCGGCTGAAGTCCTTCCGACTTGTAGATCATAGGTTTCTTAGGCCGAGGTCAGTGGCACGGTTTGTTGCACAAGAATGGCTTTCATTCTGCTTAGAGTATAAATTTGCATAGAAGAGCTGTTCAGAAAAGGCCATAAAGGCGACTCCTTGGCTGTCTCTATTTGTGGGAATAAGACTTGCATATAGCAAGTGACCCTGGATGTAACCATTACTAGATATGGGATGCCAGGCAACATGCCACAGCAGCTGTGATCATTCAACATGAGGCAGCTTCCATTCGAAAGTTGTCCAAAAATTGGATTAATCACCGCAGCTGGAGAACCTTGCAGGTGGCAGGATAAGTTTGTAGTGGAACCGTTACACGCCCCGTGTAAGTTAATACCCTGACATAGGAAAGAACCACTTGGTGCATTTTCGCAGTTTGTACCGCTAAGAAACACTTCATACCCTCCACTCCAACATCTGTGTGTGTAAGGTAAATCCCAGGATGTCTTTATGTATTCTTTACCCAACCTTTCATATTTGTGTGCTGGTATATGTTTTAGGCAATACTGAAAATGGAAAGTTGTAATAGGCAGAGTAATTTTACCATGTATGATCCACTCATTAGCTGGTTTTTCTGCCACCGTGAATGGTAATTTTTCCAGTTTTTCAATGCTCAGCACCGTATAGTCTGCTCCCCTTTGTGCCAGTTTGATCTGTTTATCAGTGAGATTGAATTCTGAAAACAGTGACGTAGTGTTGATTAAACGCCTAGGCATATAGCCTGCACGCAGGTTTTATAGCGTCCAGCCTAATAGCATGATAGAACGTAATTGAGACTGACCATGTTGCAGCATGACCAAGTCTTGTTCCATGATGTCTATGGCAGAAGATACAATGTTGTCCAATGAATATATCCTGGATGACAGAGTTGTTAACCCATTGTCGACTACAGCGAAAGATTTCTCTAAATTAATACGATCATATTCTCGTATTCTTTCTGCAGTCTCTGCTTGGTTAACCTTCCATATTTCATTATAAGCAGCGTAGATACCGGCATATATGAAACGTTTTTGATGCGGTTTTCTTGGTCCTAGCAAGAATTCCCTAAGGTCTGCACCTTCTTTAAGTAAAGTTAAGTGTTATTTTACATCCTATAGTGCAGCTTTCTGTAGCTAATCAAGGCATAGTTTCCCTACACTGTATGTTGTTACTGCTCCTAGATGCTGTCTTTGAACATATCGTGGGTCTGGCCTATTGATAGTGAACCCCTGTGTTTTGTTCAGGAACCGATCTTGACAGTTGTTTGTGTCTGGGGGACAGAGCAACCATTTTTTCTATTCAGGATCTGATCTGTTGTGATGCAAAATAGTATGTAAGTCGAACTCCTCCTGTGTAATGCTATTACTTGCAAGTGCAGGTATGGGCGGAGTGTTCATGTCTTTGATCTTGGTTATCCCAAGGCAAGACATTTGTTGGACAGTGTCATTCAAAAACAATATTTGCTCAGGGATGATACAGGCTCTAAACAAAGCTTCTACCTCCTGCACTTGCCAATCTTTTTTACCCCAGACAGATTTTGTGTTAGTGTTGTCTTTCCAAAAGTTAAAACCCTGTCTAGACAGTTGGGCGATAAAGGCTGCAGAATAAATCTGTTTTGTATTGCTTAACATAGTTTTTATTCCTGCCTTGTTCACATTTTTAAAGAAAAAAGTTTCTGGATTTGACATATTGAACATTGAAAAATATGGAAACTTCTTTGCAAAAGTTTTTGAGCTACCCTTTGGAGGCATAGGACAATGTTCCCATTCCTTATACATAAATACATGTCAAGGTGATGCAGTTTTATGCAAACAATTATGACCATAATGGTTATAACAATATAGCTGTTCATAGTCTGATGAACCCTCTAAAAATTCATGATTTGTGAATGCTGCAGCCTTTTCTAGATCAGACATCATGTTATTAACAGTCTCGAAGTCCCAATCATCAGAAAAGGTACTAGAGGTAATAAAGTCACTTAATGAAATTTTAAACAAGTGTGGAATCTTCAAAAGTTCAGATGGGCCAATAATGTCATATTTAGTTTTGCAATCAAACAACAAGAGAGTAAGGGTATAAGTATTCACTCTCTTACCCCTAGTCTTAATATTGATAAACAACAGGAGAGTGAAACAACTGAAAAGCAGGAAACCTCACAAAAATCGACTCGGGCTCCGTTAGCGGAAACATGTTGACCAAATTTGTTTAATATCTATTGAGGACTAGGGGTCTCCATTTACTGAGACTTTCCCTATGATTCTACTCATCACTTGTTTTTAACCAGTGCTGGTTGGACTATTAATAAAATAGTTGACAGTCATAACCTAGCATTTTTGATCCTTTTTTCCCCCTTTTTTGCATTTCACTGAGCACAATTGGGTTACTCTTATCACCTCAACACACACATGAACCAGCTCTGCTGTAAACAGGCATTGTAGCACACTGGGAGGACGCTAGGTCCTTCCAGTGGGAACCCAATGATGAAGCATGTCACCACTAGGTTGGTGAGTGAGGGTTCTTTCTAACTATCATTCTGTGTGTTTGCTTCACCACTTCTTCTTTGGTTGTTCTTGTCTGTCCCTCACATGATTTTTGCGAGGTTTCCTGCTTTTCAGTTGTTTCACTCTCCTGTTGTTTATCAATATTTAGTTTTGCCCCATACTATACTATCTGGTATAGGAACGGCTGTGATGTTCACTGCTGACAAGTCTCTTGTTTCACGATGGGATGATTTGTGTGACTGGAGAAGTAAGTTCACTCTTTTACTTGCTGTGTCCATTTGAATATATTTTCCATTGATCAGCATACCCATAGTCATTACCAGAGCTAGTCAAAGAAGAAAGAAAAATATTCCCAATACAATCCATAGTTTAATCCATGGTGAAACCAGATAAGTCTTTTTCAGGAGAAGAACAAAGTCTGTGTTCTTTGAGCTGGCGTCGTTTCAGGTTCGCTGGGATCCTCAGAAAACTTATCAAATTTAATGAAATAGCCAGAGGCAGTTCTGTCAATGGTTGGAATTGCATCAGAATTCGTTGAAATCACTGGAACCAGTTGATTACTTGTTACTTCATTGTAGACAGGTGTATCAGGATGAAATGTTATTTGGGTTTCAAGAGGTACGTGTTCCATACCATTGTTGTTTAGTCCTTCATTTCTCACTGTAGAATCTTCAAAGGTGATGAGTTTCTCCGTTTGAACCTCTTGGATAGTAGCTAGAGGAGTGCGTCTGCTACATTGTTGGAGTCCACATGGCCTACTGCTTAGTATCGGCCACATAGTGTGGTTTGATCAGGTCGATGGATCTTTTCTCCTTTTTACCAGCAAGGTGCGGCAGAAGTACTGTTCTTGATCCATGGATTGCTAGGACAGGTACTGGTTGTCTGTAAGAAGGCCTAAATTCCTTCTTGTCAGCTACCTTGTCTCTGACTAGATCCCCAAGCTTTGGGATCCAGACAGGCTTTGCTGGGACGGATGGATTTTCCCCAGTGGTGGTTGGCTTCAGGAACACTTCGCTTTATTTCGATCTTAGTTCTTTTAAGTCCTGTAAAACAGCCAAACGATCTTTGATATCAAATTCTTTATTTTTCACCACTGTGCCTTTCATGTCAAGGTCCAGTACCAACATTCTAGTCCCAAATAGGACCTCATACGGAGAACTTCTTGGCAAATTGTTTAATGAGCGTTGGACCCCATAAAGATGTTTGACCCACCGATCACCTGAACCTAATAACCTAGCCGTTATGGACTGCTTTATGTCCCGTCTTTTTCTTTCCACAACAGAATTTTCCTCAGGATGGAATGGAGAAGAATACCGCAATGGAACGCCCATGCTGGCCATGGCTTCTTTGTAAGCTTGACAGCTAAACGCAGGACTCTGGTCAGAGTGTAGTGTGCCTATTGCGTATGTGCCGATAAAGACTCGCAAATCTTTTATAACAGTTCGAGCGTCAGCCGAGCATCAGCCGAGCACTGAGGCCACATCCATAGGAACCTTGACTTAGTGTTTGTGGGACTGCCTTTGTCCAAAATGAAGTCGGCAGGTAGATAGTCTAATGCTCTCTAACAATGGTGTCTGTACTGGGCTGGCTACATCGTAGTCAGATGTCCGGTGGCGTTCTGTACTGCGATCTCTATTGCAGTCTATGCAGTTATTGATGAAGATGTGAATCAGTGTATTCATCCCTGGCCACCAGTACATCTCTTTTAATGTTAATATTGTTTTAGAGATCCCCTGATGTATTAGACCCTCTCCTAGATGTGCTACATAAATCAAAGCTGTTCTACGTTCCATGTTTGGATTTACCCTATCCCCCACTCCAGGGATTCGAGCAAACGGAACGTTGTTCGCATCAATAATATATGAGTGGAAATTTTTTAAGTAATGCTGCACCGCTACCTTTGCTTGAAGCTTCGACAGCCAGTATAATTTCACTGTATATTTTCGTTTTTGAACGAGTGATTGCAGCTTCAGAAGACGTTTGCACAGCACCCTTCGCTGCTTCATCAGCCAATGAATTCCCTTCAACGTGAACGCCATCACGTTGATGACTCAGCGTGTGTATCACGTGAGTGTTTTGTAGTCTGTCTCGCAACTTAACTACTTGTTCCCAAAGCATTTTGTGCTTGATTGTGCCACCTTTTGCATATTTGAAACGTTTATCAAGCTAATTCTGTAAATATTCATTATATGATTGAACACAGTAAAAAGAATCACACACAATGAGTGTGGGGAATTTGCGTTCTGTATTTTCAAGTGCCAATTTGAATGCTTGTAGTTCAGCTTGCTGAGCTGTAGAATCTCCTACAGATTGTGTTTTTGTGACCATTGGTCTGAATTTGTCGTCGCGCATACAACGTTTAACGATTGCACATGCTGCACTATAAGCTTGTTTACTCTCCGTAGCGGGTTGTGTAGATTCGTCAGTATAAATTATAAATTCATACTGGTCAAGAGGGAGAATTTCAGTAGGCAGAGGACATTCGTGTTCGTATTACAGGAATGCTTGTGTTTTCAAATAAGGATCAAAAACATATTCAACATCAGTTGCAGCAAGAGAATTAACCCATTGTATCCATCTCGTATGTAAAGCTTTTGCATTCAGTGTGCTTGCTTTTGAAAGTGCCTCGAGGCTGGTATCGGGGTCACGACCATAATGCGTTTGTCCTGCGCTAGGCTCTTTCTTTTGCTACCGCGGTTTGAACTGCTGTCAGAATGTTTTCTGTCGATGCAAAGTTCATTTCTGCTTGTGTGTACAAATGTGATTTATACGCAATTGGTACTTTTTCATCTTTGTTAAAAGTTAAGTAGGTGAATCCGGCCAGAATGATTCAGATCACTAAGTTGCGTATGTTTACGCTTGTTTGTGTTTTGTTGCTAACATGTCAGCTTGAAGTGAACGCAAAATTTCGTGTGTTCTCATGTCCAATTTATGATTTTAAAATCTCCAGCTCCAGGCAAAGCCCCAGGCCTGGACAAGATTCCTGGGGATCTTTTCAGGAGGGAGCCATTGATCTGGGCTCCATACCTCTGGGTCCTCTTTAACGCAATACTGATGGGTATGAAGATTCCTGCTAGTTGGGCTGGTGCGGAGATAATTCCGATCTTTAAAAAGGGCTCCCCTCTCTTACTGAGTAACTACAGACCAATTAGTTTAATTGACATCCCCCAAAAAATGTTTGCACGAGTCTTGCTACTCAGGCTTCAATCCTGGATGGATGATGAGAGTGTACTTTCCTCTCTCCAGGCAGGGTTCAGGGAAAAGTTGTCGACCCTGGACCAAGTACTAAGATTACAACTGCTGCATTGGAAGATGGTCTGCCTGGAGGGGAGCAGTCTGTACTTAATATTTGTAGACCTGAGGTCTGCCTTTGACTTGGTCCCAAGGGAAAAACTGTGGTCGGTTTTACTTGGGTTGGGGGCACCGGTGTATTTAATCCAACTTATTAGGCGCTTACATGAAAATAACTTTGTTTAAATAAGATATGGTAGGGACGAAAAATTGACAGCACCTATACCCATTAACCTCTTGGCTGCTAATGACAAGGGTAACTCGTCATGGACTTTCCATTGATTTCAATGGAAATTAAATACAAATTCAAATAATGCCTGAGCAGCCAAGAGGTTAAACGCGGTGTACGCCAGGGCTGTGTTCTTGCGCCAATTCTGTTCATCCTTTATATTAATGGTTTGATATACCCTCTGTCATTAGAAAGAGACTTAGATGCCCCAAAATTAGCCTCGTACAGAATCTCAGTTATGATGTTTGCCGATGACACCCTCCTGGTGTCTAAATCACCCATGGGGATTCAAAGGGTTTTGGATAGATTTCAGTTATTCTGTGAGGAAAGAGGTATTGAGATAAATTTACAGAAAACAAAATTTATGGTGTTTAACAATTCAAAGAGCACCTGTCCAAATCCTTCACTTAATGGTAAACCCCTGGAAAGAGTATCATCTTTTATATACTTAGGCATCACCATCACTGAGTCTATGGACTGGGGGGCTCACATTGTGAAGTCAACACTAAAACTAGCCCAGTCGACAGGGGGCATCATGAAGGTTTTTAACATATCAGACAAGAGCGCTGTCAGCCCGGCACTAGAAATCTATAGGGCCCAGGCACGAGGGGGCGCATTATATGGCGAGGAGCTCTGGGGTCACTGTAACTCCGAGTCCCTATCGCAGGTTGAGAACTATTATATTAGGAACCTATTTAGGTTGCCGCGCAGCACTCCTTTAATACCACTTCGTTTAGATCTAGGACTAATGGCTCTCGGAGAAGTGTTGAGTCTCAGACCACTATCGTATTGGCGTCGTTTGTGGTTGAACCCTGAACTTCTCCCGTATCAAGAAGAATTGTCTGAAGTTCTGAAGACAAGGGGTGCTGTTAGATTGCCCTGGTTTTCTCACATTAAACATTTGCTGACAGATATGGGCCTTGGGGAGTGTTGGGCGGAACCGGAGCTAGCCTGCCCATTAATCTCCTGGAAACAAATGAAGGCTCATTATGAGAACCATAGAATGGCTTTATTGCATTCCAGCACCAAAGCAGGCAAACTAACTAAAGCCTTTTTGGAAATAAAGGATAGTTCCAGCTACGAGAACGTCCTAGATCTTATTAAACCTGTGACCGCTAGGAAACTTTATTTACAATTTAGATTTGGGGTTCTGCCGCTCCGCTGTTTCACATCGAAGTGGAGAGCTCAGAATGAGACCCGATGCCCTGCCTGTGATTATCCAGAGGAATCAGAGCTGCATGTTTTTCTCAGCTGCCCTGGCTATACCAAAACGAGAAAAAGATGGCTGGTGCAGATTTGCAGGAACCTGGCCAGTAGGCGCTGTATAGAAGTGTTCAGGATACTGAAGTACGATCTCAATATCCCAGTTGTCTACTCAGTCGCTGGATTCCTGTTTTCTATGCGGTGCACAAGAAGGGTATTTTTGAAAGCATCTAACGAGCCACTGGACAAGTTACAGTAAATGACAAGCTTAGTATTGTCAGCTGGTAAAACTCCTCTCTGTTCTATGGTACACACTTTTTTAACTGAATGGTTTTCCTGTTGTTTTCATTCAAGTTTTTTATTCAACCTATTTATTTTTTAAAGCACTATGCACTTTCAACAAACTTATATGTATATGTGTTGTGATCGCATCGCACGCCTTCCACCCTCCCCCTTTCCACGTAGTATCAAATAACACCTTCTGGGTTTTTAACCTTCTTGTATTGTCAAGTTTTAAAAATTTCTCTGATGTATTTTCATAAATGAATGTTTTTATATGCTGCACTTTTTAGGTCATGTTGACTGAAATAAAGTTACTTTTGACTTGATTTTAAAATCAGGTTTGATTATTCATAGAGAGGTTTAACCCTTTTTGCGTAATTTAGAATGTAAGTTGTTCCAAAACTCAGGAAACCTAGAATCGACTGTAAGTTTTTCAGCGTTTTTGGAGGTTGGAGCAGCGCACACTTTTCTAAAAAGTTGTCTGCCAGGCTTTTGCCTTCACTTAATAGTTCATATCCTGAGAAAAGGACATTGAGTTGGACAATTCTTGATTTCTTGAAATTGAATTTGTAACCCTCGGAGGCGAAGCCCAGTATAATGGTATTCACCCTGTTCAAGTGTCTCTCCAGATCATCGTCTGTCAGATAGATATCATCGACATATGACAATACCTTGTCATCAAAAATTTGTAGTAACTCTTGCTGAGAATAACCCCGGGCTATTCTTGAAACCCTGTGGGAGTCGACAAAATTGACATTATGTCCCTATTATTGAGAAAGCTGCCAAATACCTACTTTCAGGTGCAATGTTTTGACAAAAGAAACCATTAGAAATATCTAATGTAGTTTTATATTTTTTACGCATAATGTTATTCATTAATGCTGTACTATGTGCATTTTGCACTGCAAATGTTTTACAACAAGTGTTTAGGTGTCTGTAATCCAAAACTAGACGATATGTGTTGTCTGGTTTGGAAACAGGAAACAAAGGATTGTTCGTTGATGAGGTGCATGTTTCAATCACCCCCTAGTATTCAAGTTGATCTGAGATCTCCCTGACTTGTTTGTTAGCTTCTTGATTAATTGGCTTATGTCTTTGTGCAGTTGGTTGATTTTTTAAATGGACCTCATGTGGAGGTGAATCCTCATCCCATCCTACGTGATTTTTGTATAATGATGGGGCCTGGGCTACTGCCCATTTCCTGGCATAAGTATATTTTAAATGTACTGGAACATGGTTGGAGAAGGCTGGCATAATGATGTCTTCGCCATATGGGCAATCCCTGACAGATTCTGGTGGCCAGTCCGTTCTGCTAGAAGTATATCATAACCCTTTGAAAGATGCTCCCAAAAGAGTGCTTTCACTTTTCTTGGTATGACTCCCTCCATCGTAGTGTTATTTCATATAACCTATGTGTAGAACTAACCCTGGTGTCTGCAGTCTCAACTTGAATGTCTTCATTCAAGTCCACTGTCTCCAGAAGTCCCTTCAGGTTCTGGTGAGCGATTGTTACTTCTGCTGCACTGTCCAGCATTGCCTGAGCTCATTCTCCATTCTTGAGTTGTGTTCTCAGAATGCTCGGCATGTCTGATCTTCAGACCTGCTACCTTCTTTTTGGAGAATTTAGGGTTTGGTCTGTTTTTCTGAACGTGTTGATTGCCTTTAGACTTCACACGTACTTCTATTTGATCTGACCGTCCTCTTCTTACAGATGTCTGTGACAATATCTGAAAAGTACGAGGAACGTGTATCAGTATCTTGATACCTATCAGGTTTTCTTAAATTATCCCTATTCCTGAGGTTGTACCTCCTTTCAGAGGGCTCCTTTTGAGGAGACCTACCTCTGAAATGAGAAAGTTTCTCTTTTGAATGTTGTTTGTTATTTTCCCACTTCTTTTTAGAAGATGTAGGATTGTGTTTAATAGAGTCCTTTTCAGGACCTTCAGACAGTTGTGGTTTAACTGTGTAATTCTATTATTTTTTGTATTTTATTAAGTAATTCATTGTCCCACATAGTTTCAATGTCAGGATCAGGTGTGTAACCGACTAAAATCGGCCATGTTGCTCCTGATCTACCTAGTGGACCGAGCCTGGAAATGTGATTTAAATGTTTTAGGGCGCCTTTAAACTAGAGATCATGCTCCTGATATGTGAGTGGAATTTCAATATCCTCGAAAGGAATATATTCCTCTGGTGGATCAACTTCTTTGTAGAAGTGAAACATTTGAGTTACTGGATGTGATTCAGGGAATACTATCCAGGAGTAGAATACCTCTGTCTGGTGAGATTCATGTGCCTCTATCACAAAAACTGATCTACCACCTCTTGGTGTTAGGCCATGTTTTATAAGTTTCAGAGTGATGGCTCTCCTTAAATTTGGAGGAATGATTATAGCATTCTCATCAGGTTTCATTAAAACCTGTAAAATTAAAAGCTGCTGCGACTTCGTCAATTACAGCTCCACTGGTTTCAGTGTTAGTCTGAAGTGCAAGTTTCAAGGGAACAAAGATAAGGGAAAAACTCACCAGGAATCCTCGTCACGCCACGGACCTCCGTTTCATCAGAAACCAGCCTGCTGAGCCGCTGCTGCTCGCCGGACCCGCTGCGCGGGTCCCGCTTCGCGGACTCAAGCGGCTGTGGGTCATTTGCTAGGGGTCTCGTTTTGACACCGGCAGGGCTGCGAGGGTAGAGCGGGTGGACTCCAAGTTCCAGGAGTCCCCGCGCGCCCGTTGTCAGCTGGGCTCCTCTCCCTGCCGGCCCCGCCTCCAACACAGCACCACTTAAACGCTTCCAGCTCACACAGCAGTGGAAAACTCACCAGGAATCCTCGTCACGCCACGGACCTCCATTTCATCAGAAACCAGCCTGCTGAGCCGCTGCTGCTCGCCGGACCCGCTGCGCGGGTCCCGCTTCGCGGACTCAAGCGGCTGTGGGTCATTTGCTAGGGGTCTCGTTTGGACACCGGCAGGGCTGCGAGGGTAGAGCGGGTGGACTCCAAGTTCCAGGAGTCCCCGCGCGCCCGTTGTCAGCTGGGCTCCTCTCCCTGCCGGCCCCGCCTCCAACACAGCACCACTTAAACGCTTCCAGCTCACACAGCAGTGGAAAACTCACCAGGAATCCTCGTCACGCCACGGACCTCCGTTTCATCAGAAACCAGCCTGCTGAGCCGCTGCTGCTCGCCGGACCCGCTGCGCGGGTCCCGCTTCGCGGACTCAAGCGGCTGTGGGTCATTTGCTAGGGGTCTCGTTTGGACACCGGCAGGGCTGCGAGGGTAGAGCGGGTGGACTCCAAGTTCCAGGAGTCCCCGCGCGCCCGTTGTCAGCTGGGCTCCTCTCCCTGCTGGCCCCGCCTCCAACACAGCACCACTTAAACGCTTCCAGCTCACACAGCAGTGGAAAACTCACCAGGAATCCTCGTCACGCCACGGACCTCCGTTTCATCAGAAACCAGCCTGCTGAGCCGCTCCTGCTCGCCGGACCCGCTGCGCGGGTCCCGCTTCGCGGACTCAAGCGGCTGTGGGTCATTTGCTAGGGGTCTCGTTTGGACACCGGCAGGGCTGCGAGGGTAGAGCGGGTGGACTCCAAGTTCCAGGAGTCCCCGCGCGCCCGTTGTCAGCTGGGCTCCTCTCCCTGCCGGCCCCGCCTCCAACACAGCACCACTTAAACGCTTCCAGCTCACACAGCAGTGGAAAACTCACCAGGAATCCTCGTCACGCCACGGACCTCCGTTTCATCAGAAACCAGCCTGCTGAGCCGCTGCTGCTCGCCGGACCCGCTGCGCGGGTCCCGCTTCGCGGACTCAAGCGGCTGTGGGTCATTTGCTAGGGGTCTCGTTTGGACACCGGCAGGGCTGCGAGGGTAGAGCGGGTGGACTCCAAGTTCCAGGAGTCCCCGCGCGCCCGTTGTCAGCTGGGCTCCTCTCCCTGCTGGCCCCGCCTCCAACACAGCACCACTTAAACGCTTCCAGCTCACACAGCAGTGGAAAACTCACCAGGAATCCTCGTCACGCCACGGACCTCCGTTTCATCAGAAACCAGCCTGCTGAGCCGCTCCTGCTCGCCGGACTCAAGCGGCTGTGGGTCATTTGCTAGGGGTCTCGTTTGGACACCGGCAGGGCTGCGAGGGTAGAGCGGGTGGACTCCAAGTTCCAGGAGTCCCCGCGCGCCCGTTGTCAGCTGGGCTCCTCTCCCTGCCGGCCCCGCCTCCAACACAGCACCACTTAAACGCTTCCAGCTCACACAGCAGTGGAAAACTCACCAGGAATCCTCGTCACGCCACGGACCTCCGTTTCATCAGAAACCAGCCTGCTGAGCCGCTGCTGCTCGCCGGACCCGCTGCGCGGGTCCCGCTTCGCGGACTCAAGCGGCTGTGGGTCATTTGCTAGGGGTCTCGTTTGGACACCGGCAGGGCTGGGAGGGTAGAGCGGGTGGACTCCAAGTTCCAGGAGTCCCCGCGCGCCCGTTGTCAGCTGGGCTCCTCTCCCTGCCGGCCCCGCCTCCAACACAGCACCACTTAAACGCTTCCAGCTCACACAGCAGTGGAAAACTCACCAGGAATCCTCGTCACGCCACGGACCTCCGTTTCATCAGAAACCAGCCTGCTGAGCCGCTGCTGCTCGCCGGACCCGCTGCGCGGGTCCCGCTTCGCGGACTCAAGCGGCTGTGGGTCATTTGCTAGGGGTCTCGTTTGGACACCGGCAGGGCTGCGAGGGTAGAGCGGGTGGACTCCAAGTTCCAGGAGTCCCCGCGCGCCCGTTGTCAGCTGGGCTCCTCTCCCTGCCGGCCCCGCCTCCAACACAGCACCACTTAAACGCTTCCAGCTCACACAGCAGTGGAAAACTCACCAGGAATCCTCGTCACGCCACGGACCTCCGTTTCATCAGAAACCAGCCTGCTGAGCCGCTGCTGCTCGCCGGACCCGCTGCGCGGGTCCCGCTTCGCGGACTCAAGCGGCTGTGGGTCATTTGCTAGGGGTCTCGTTTGGACACCGGCAGGGCTGGGAGGGTAGAGCGGGTGGACTCCAAGTTCCAGGAGTCCCCGCGCGCCCGTTGTCAGCTGGGCTCCTCTCCCTGCCGGCCCCGCCTCCAACACAGCACCACTTAAACGCTTCCAGCTCACACAGCAGTGGAAAACTCACCAGGAATCCTCGTCACGCCACGGACCTCCGTTTCATCAGAAACCAGCCTGCTGAGCCGCTGCTGCTCGCCGGACCCGCTGCGCGGGTCCCGCTTCGCGGACTCAAGCGGCTGTGGGTCATTTGCTAGGGGTCTCGTTTGGACACCGGCAGGGCTGCGAGGGTAGAGCGGGTGGACTCCAAGTTCCAGGAGTCCCCGCGCGCCCGTTGTCAGCTGGGCTCCTCTCCCTGCCGGCCCCGCCTCCAACACAGCACCACTTAAACGCTTCCAGCTCACACAGCAGTGGAAAACTCACCAGGAATCCTCGTCACGCCACGGACCTCCGTTTCATCAGAAACCAGCCTGCTGAGCCGCTGCTGCTCGCCGGACCCGCTGCGCGGGTCCCGCTTCGCGGACTCAAGCGGCTGTGGGTCATTTGCTAGGGGTCTCGTTTGGACACCGGCAGGGCTGCGAGGGTAGAGCGGGTGGACTCCAAGTTCCAGGAGTCCCCGCGCGCCCATTGTCAGCTGGGCTCCTCTCCCTGCCGGCTCCGCCTCCAACACAGCACCACTTAAACGCTTCCAGCTCACACAGCAGTGGAAAACTCACCAGGAATCCTCGTCACGCCACGGACCTCCGTTTCATCAGAAACCAGCCTGCTGAGCCGCTGCTGCTCGCCGGACTCGCTGCGCGGGTCCCGCTTCGCGGACTCAAGCTGCTGTGGGTCATTTGCTAGGGGTCTCGTTTGGACACCGGCAGGGCTGCGAGGGTAGAGCGGGTGGACTCCAAGTTCCAGGAGTCCCCGCGCGCCCGTTGTCAGCTGGGCTCCTCTCCCTGCTGGCCCCGCCTCCAACACAGCACCACTTAAACGCTTCCAGCTCACACAGCAGTGGAAAACTCACCAGGAATCCTCGTCATGCCACGGACCTCCGTTTCATCAGAAACCAGCCTGCTGAGCCGCTCCTGCTCGCCGGACCCGCTGCGCGGGTCCCGCTTCGCGGACTCAAGCGGCTGTGGGTCATTTGCTAGGGGTCTCGTTTGGACACCGGCAGGGCTGCGAGGGTAGAGCGGGTGGACTCCAAGTTCCAGGAGTCCCCGCGCGCCCGTTGTCTGCTGGGCTCCTCTCCCTGCCGGCCCCGCCTCCAACACAGCACCACTTAAACGCTTCCAGCTCACACAGCAGTGGAAAACTCACCAGGAATCCTCGTCACGCCACGGACCTCCGTTTCATCAGAAACCAGCCTGCTGAGCCGCTGCTGCTCGCCGGACCCGCTGCGCGGGTCCCGCTTCGCGGACTCAAGCGGCTGTGGGTCATTTGCTAGGGGTCTCGTTTGGACACCGGCAGGGCTGGGAGGGTAGAGCGGGTGGACTCCAAGTTCCAGGAGTCCCCGCGCGCCCGTTGTCAGCTGGGCTCCTCTCCCTGCCGGCCCCGCCTCCAACACAGCACCACTTAAACGCTTCCAGCTCACACAGCAGTGGAAAACTCACCAGGAATCCTCGTCACGCCACGGACCTCCGTTTCATCAGAAACCAGCCTGCTGAGCCGCTGCTGCTCGCCGGACCCGCTGCGCGGGTCCCGCTTCGCGGACTCAAGCGGCTGTGGGTCATTTGCTAGGGGTCTCGTTTGGACACCGGCAGGGCTGCGAGGGTAGAGCGGGTGGACTCCAAGTTCCAGGAGTCCCCGCGCGCCCGTTGTCAGCTGGGCTCCTCTCCCTGCCGGCCCCGCCTCCAACACAGCACCACTTAAACGCTTCCAGCTCACACAGCAGTGGAAAACTCACCAGGAATCCTCGTCACGCCACGGACCTCCGTTTCATCAGAAACCAGCCTGCTGAGCCGCTGCTGCTCGCCGGACCCGCTGCGCGGGTCCCGCTTCGCGGACTCAAGCGGCTGTGGGTCATTTGCTAGGGGTCTCGTTTGGACACCGGCAGGGCTGCGAGGGTAGAGCGGGTGGACTCCAAGTTCCAGGAGTCCCCGCGCGCCCGTTGTCAGCTGGGCTCCTCTCCCTGCCGGCCCCGCCTCCAACACAGCACCACTTAAACGCTTCCAGCTCACACAGCAGTGGAAAACTCACCAGGAATCCTCGTCACGCCACGGACCTCCGTTTCATCAGAAACCAGCCTGCTGAGCCGCTGCTGCTCGCCGGACCCGCTGCGCGGGTCCCGCTTCGCGGACTCAAGCGGCTGTGGGTCATTTGCTAGGGGTCTCGTTTGGACACCGGCAGGGCTGCGAGGGTAGAGCGGGTGGACTCCAAGTTCCAGGAGTCCCCGCGCGCCCGTTGTCAGCTGGGCTCCTCTCCCTGCCGGCCACGCCCCCTAGGTCATCCTTGTACATCTTTAAAAGGAGCAGTCTTTCCCGCTGCGCGGGAGGGCGCCGGGAGAAGCCCGGGACAAGGGCGGGACCGTCTGTGGCCGTCCGGGGCCGCTGGAGGCCGGGCTGGGCCAGGATATTTCCATTTTACTTGCTGTAAGCAGTGACTAAGTTCTTTTACAATTGGGTTTGCTAGCACTGTTATTTAGCCTTTAACCCAATCCCCATTATTCTGTTTGGTCCTTTGTTAACATGAGCCATTCTGCTCCTCCAGGTGTTAGTGTCTCTGTCTTGGGTCCCCTTGATAAATTTTTTAAGAAATCTGCAAAGGAGGTCGATATGGACCTACTTCTGGCCGAAAGGAGAGCTGAGCGCAGACGTTCAATTGAGCAGTTAAAGAGTATCCCACTGCCAGTCCTTAATATTTCCAAGGATCTCCCCGCCCAAGGTTTGAGCGTTATTGATGCTGACATGACTGATCTCAATCTCACCCCTAGTATATTTAGGTTCCCTGCTATCTCCCCGCCCTGTAGTAGTGCTACTTGCGGAGGTCAGTTGGTCTGTCCCCCTATTAATCACTCTAGTATAATAGAAACAAATATCCCTGAGTCACATAGCAGGGAAGTAGATCCATCCCCTATGCTGTCCAACTTGTCTCTGGTTTGTATAGTCCCAGGAGAGACCATTCCAGAGGGGAATGGCCTAACGCCAGGACGCTCGTCCAACGCAGCTTTAGGGGTGGTTCACTCCCCTCCAAGGAAGAAAAGGCGAAAGGGGGGGGTAAAAAGGAAAGGACGTAGTCGCCAGACCCCACCTCCACCGAAACCCATCACAAATAGTGTGTTGGGCCCACCCCCTACAGTAGAGTCCCGCCCCACTGACGCTGGTGAGCATGCAGCCCCTGAGTTAGTAACACCTGAGTTAGTTTCCCTAGGGGTAAGTGAAGTGACTCTTGACATCTTGGGGAAACTTATTAAATCTTATATGCTCCCCCTGCTAGAACGTGTAAGGGTTATGGGCGAAAAGTTGGATCGCCTTGTGGCGTCCTTTGAATCGTCTCATACCTCAGGCTTAGATATGATCAAAGGCCCCCCCACTAACCCTGCAAGCTCATCTCTTGCTGCAGGCGTATTAACCAAAGCCACTAGTCATTCTTCCTCCACTACCACCAAAATACTCACTTCCAATACCACTAAATCTGTTGCCACATCAAACAAAGCACCGTTAGTGGTTGCGAAATCCTCATCAACACAACCCCCCGTGGCAGCTACCCCAAGTGTGGTAACTAGCAAACCACTGGCCAAGGGGGTAGTATCATCGAAAAAGAATGGGATGGGCAAATCTGCTGATGTAAACTGTAAAAAGAAGAAACTCTTACCTTCAAAAAGAAATGTAGACTTGCCGCCCGATTCTTTAAATTTTGTTATTGTCATGACAGGTGTGCCACCATTACAGGAAGGGGACAGGGAAAATGACGATAGTTTAAAAAATAAAGTCATCTTCTGGCTAAAAACAAACAGACCCCTTCCTCCGAACCTCAATGGGGATATCGTCACGGTTAGAAGATGTCAGTGGGTTGGGGTGCGCCCTAAGGACATTGAGGGGGACATTGTTATTATCAATTTTAGAGACCATAGGGTTGTATCCCACCTCACTGACTGGTATGTGGGGAACAACGAGGGTGGGATTTCCACAAGGAATCTAGGTTATTTCTACCCCGAAACTTTGACTAACCCACACAAAAGTCAGCTTGGTGGTACTATCAAATCTAAAAAACCCCCCAAATGGTCCAACTTCACATCAAGCTTCCATGTTCCCCATTTCAACCCTGAAGCACTTTATCGCTCGTACATCCAATCCACCTACAACTGTCCTGTTCAAACGCCGGGCTGGGCTAAGCCATTTATCCAGCCATTTGGTCCTCCTACATCCTTGGGAATGCCTTTTTCTAACAATCCCCCGTACCCCTTGATCCCCCCCTACACCAGTTTTTAAACAGGCACTGCAGCCCCCCAGCCTATTTCCAGCTTTTTCTAATTTTAACAGGCCCCACCATCCTAAAGATCTGTGGAACATCCCACTGAGAAACTTATATGACCCTCTTTCAGGGCTGTCGTCTATTGATTGACAAACAAGTGAGAAAAGCAACGACGCCCAGTCTAATTCATATGTGGGAGCGGTCCCGTGCATCCTCCCACGTAATGCTGTAAGTTTCAAAGTTCCACTCGTGTGTTGTGAGGATGGTAACCCTGTTTACCCAACTGAGTGGGTCATTTCTCCTCCGTCTCATGACACTCTGCTTTCTATTGCTGCTTCTCCCACAGGCTCACTTTCAGTACAGGCAACTCAGGTTGGGTTATGTAGGATGTCAATGGAAGGGGTGCCTGTTGAGGCTTCCCCATCTGTAGTAAGTTCCCCACATTCCGGTGAATCCTCTCTCGTAGATGTTATTGTCCCGGGTGTACAAGCCCCTCTTAAGGGTACCACGCTGGGATGCTGGAATGTGGCGGGTATAGATTCCTGCATATGTATACCTGACTGGGCTGACTTCATCAGACAAGGTGACGTCTGGTCCTTTCAGGAGACATGGTCAACTCTTCCGGTTTTTCTCCCAGGTTTTCTGAGTTTTAACAAACCCGCAGTTAGAGGTCAAAGAGGTAGGGCCATGGGGGGTCTTACTGTCTGGGTGCGCCAAACAGTAGGAGTCTCTGTTAAAGAAATTTATATCGACTGTCCTGATACCCTCATAGTTAGCTTGAAACTCAATAGTGGGTTGGTTATTCTGTTGTTTAATGTTTATGCCAGAGGAACACCGGGTGGTCGTGTATCACCTACCCTAACACTCTTAGATGAATTTCTTGGCTCTACACAGCAAGGGGGTCATGTGGTGGTTATGGGAGATTTTAATACTTGCTTCGAACCTCTAAGCGGGGAGGATGGGATGTTAACTGAGGCCGAGGACATGACATGGGGAATTCCACAACTAGAGCTATCTCCGATTACTAAATGGTCCCAAAGTGCCACTTTCATCAAAGGCCTATGTCTGAATTGGGGACTGCGTGCCCTAAACGGTCGTACTAGATCGGACAGACTGGGCAACCCAACATTCTTTAATGGAAGACATAGTAGTCGTATCGATTACATTTTAGTCGATGTAACTATGTGGCCCCTAGTCTCGGATATGTTAATCAGACCTCGGCCCGAAAGCGATCACGAACCTCTCCTAGCAGAACTGAAGGATTTCAGTTTTGCCGGGCCTTCTGTGCACCTCTCCAATGCCGTACAAGAGGCCTTGGTAATAACAAACGATATGAGGAGGGTTCGGTGGCCAAAGGTTGCCGTGGACGTGAATGCACGTACTAAAATAAGATCTCTGGTTTCTGACTCCCTAAGAATACTTGAGCAATGTGACGACCTGAACCAAATATCTCTCAAAATTTCTGACATCCATGCCAGCTTGTTCGCATCCCTAAAGACTTTATTCATTAAAGTAGTTGCCAAAAAGGGCTCAGGAAAGCAGAGGAAGCCTGCGAACTGGTTTGATGATGAGTGTGGCACATCCCATTCAAACCTGTTCAAAGCTCTAAAATCTAGGAACCCAGCCCTAATTAAATCTTCCAGGAAGGCCTACAATATAGCCAAGCGGCGGGCTAAAGCCGCCTGGGATGAAGAGCGCTGGGCTCTCCTTGTTGAGGCCTGTGGCTCTAGGAATCTCACGCACTTTTGGCACCTCCTCAAATGGGGTAAGTCCCTGGATGATCGTCCTAGCCCTGCTTCTGTCGACCAACAAAAATGGGTGTCCCATTTCGAGGAACAGTTCAGGTGCCTCAGGGAAGGGGAAGCCCCATTGGTTGGCCGCTGTCCTTTGACACCCTTGTGTTTTCGGCCAAAGAGGTTGAAAACGTCCTGAACACCATCCCCAGGGGCAAAGCGCCCGGCCCGGATTGCATTCCAGCAGACATTTTTCAACAGGATCAAGACCTATGGGTACCCTATCTACTGCACTTGGCAAACACGCTGGCCAGGGGAGCAAAGGTGCCTGTTTCTTGGGCGGGTGCCGAGATTTTGCCCATCTTCAAGAAGGGTGATCGGTCGGTTCCTTCCAACTACCGACCGATCAGCCTTATTGATGCTGTTCAAAAGATAGTGTCTCGAATGTCCTTTCCAGGGTCCAGGCTTGGATTGAGGAATATAATATACTTACCCCTCTCCAAGCAGGGTTTAGACCCCATGTAAGTACCCTGGACCAGGCTTTCCGGTTTATGTTATTACACTGGAAGACGGTCACTCTGGGCAAAGGTAACCTTTTTGCGGCTTTCGTAGACCTTCGGTCTGCGTTTGATCTTGTTCCGAGGGCTGGGCTCTGGAACTGCCTTCTGGAAATGGGTATGCCTCCCTCTTTGGTTCGCATCATAGTTAACCTTCACGCCGAGACCTATGCCTTTGTAAGATGGGGCAAACCTGGAGAGGTGACTAAGAACTTCCCTGTGTTGAAAGGTGTCAGACAGGGATGTGTTTTGGCACCAACCCTGTTCTCCCTATACATAAATAGAGTCATCAAGTACTTTGAGGGCTGTCCCACAGATGCTCCAAGTTTGGCTGGCATGCAAATCCCTCTGCTCATGTTCGCTGACGACACTCTCCTGATCTCGAGAACCAGACAGGGATTACAGCTAGCACTGTCGAGGTTTGAGAGTTTCTGTAGGGAGCATGAGCTGGAGGTGAACGTTGCCAAGACCAAATTTATGGTTATGAGGGGACACAAACAGGTCAAGGCTAGGGTTACAATGGGGAATTCCCCCTTAGAGCAGACCAAGCATTTTACCTATTTGGCTGTTACATTCAGCGACACACTAAGCTGGACCCACCAGATCGAGCTCTTGACCCTGAAACACCAACAGTTGGGTGGAGTTTTGATCAAGGAACATAAATGCTCATTTACGAAGCCTATGTCACCGCTGATGAAGATCTATGGTGGAAAGGTTTTATCAGCGGTGCTATATGGCGCAGAGCTATGGGGTGGAAGCAACTTGGATTCCCTGAAACACGCCCAAAACAAGTTCCTAAGGATGGCAACTGGTCTGCCACAATCGACTCCTTTAATCCCCCTTCTACTCGACCTGGGGTGTCACTCGGTGGTCGATTATGCTAAATACCGACCGATCTCATTCTGGCGACGCTTGTGGACAACCCCAGATCTACACCACTATGCTGAAGCCTGTCTGGAGATAAAAAACTTTCCTGGAGCCTTAAAAATCGGATGGTTCAGAGATCTCAAGGCTACTCTCCTATCTATGGGCCTTTCCGAGTTGTGGTTGTCGCCTGAGACAAGTAAATGATGTGCGCAAGGAGCACTCCCGGTTCAAAATTTATCTTGCTATTCCAATGGTGCTCCGATTTATCAGGGTTGTCAGTCCTGGGGTATGAAAGCAAGTTACGGTGGGTTGTTGGGCCCACCAAATCGGGCACTGTGCACTTAGCGCTCCGCGCTTTATTTATACTTCACACACTTTGATTTTGAATGCTTGTTTTATTTTTGTTCTATTTCAAGCTTTGTTTGTGTTACTCATGTATTATTGTCACTTTTCATAATACAAGCGTATTTCAACATTTTATCATTTTTACACACATAACAAATATTTCATTGCTCTGATTTCAATTCAATTTCTACATTAAACAGTATATACATATATTACACATGAGCCCAATGCATTTCGGCGCCGCGATGGTGCCTTCATCAGGGGCGTGTCTGGAAATCAAACATATGAGATGATGTCAGAATCTTAATGGGGGTTCATGGGGTGTATGTAACTAAATCCTATTGTTAAGTCATACCTGCCAGTTCAGACAATTTATATGCGTGTCAATCCTTATGTTCAATATTGGTCACTGTGGATGATAATAAATAATCAAGGTAAATAATCAACTGATGGTCGCATAAGGGTTTCTAAAACTATATCCCGAAGGACCTGATGGAAACATACCTGTGTGTGTCGTTATATACTCGCTGAAAAAAGAAATTCATATATGTCAAGATAAAACTAATCCTCTTTAACATATAGATATCATCGATTCTCCAGGTCATAAGACCCTTACCTTATCTTCACCAAAGTGGAGTCACTATCTGGTGAAAAAAACTCAATTACTAGTCTGCTTGGGAGTAATGCAGCAATATTTTCAGATTGCTCAAAATAAACATGTGGCTGCATACCTGGTTCGCCAAGAATGTCCACCTTGTATGGGGTTCCGTCTAACGAGTGTTGTGCTACGCGGAGTGCCGGTAGAACGCCATATGTAACTCCGTTTGTTTCACCGCGGAGTTGAATTAAATGACAGAGAGGAAGGACTGCGTCAACAGGACCCGGGAGTCCCGATGGTGATTGTGGGCGCCATATTTGAACCTGTCTTTTACCAAGACGCGCAGTGTTTACTCCTATGTTTGCGGGTTTACCGGGCAAAGTTTACATTTATTTATTCAATCGTCCATTGGTGGACACTGAAAGGAACTGTTATGGAAGTGTTCTCTAGTTTATAAGAGGAAATTTCATGCCTGTGGGTACCCGATGTGTGTTACTATGGGTCCCATGAAAGATGTAATCGATGAGCTGTCAGCTATTTACTACTAGCGGTTGCTGTGTCAAAATATTGTGTTCGTAACGGAACAGAGGGTCCCTGTTTATATGGTTCTGGCTGCTACTAAATTATAGGTGACCAATCGACAATATTATGCAGGCATCGCTGCTAGGGGATGCTGACATTATAATCGGAGTTAATTAAACGGACTGGTCTTGTTTTTCGGATTGTTTATTTAGGAGCAGCTAAGTGTAACCAGCATTAATAATAAGGTGGTCATGTAGATTGCTGGTTAATCCTAGTGAGTTGTTTGAAAAATGTATTTAACCTGAGTCTTCAGTTTGTTATAAATTATATGAGACATAAAATCACGTGGGTCTGTTAGCGGTCTGTGCACGCTCACTTAAGCATTTGGTAATCATGTCTATTTGCGAACATTGATCAGTTTCAAACTGTATGAGTCCTGAATTCATATACATTCCTGTGAACATTTGATAATCATATACATTCGAAAGTTATGAGATCATGTATGCAAAGAAATGGATCATAAGGTAAAACAAAACATATGGCTCTTATTCCTAGCCCCTCTTTGGGTGGAGTTCATGTTTCATTTAAAAAAAGTGATACATGATCAAATCCATTCAATGTGAATTATCATCATATGCCCATTATTTTCCTCACGGAATTGATCTAAGGAATATATGTTATGACTAAGTGATCAATATGGTTATGTCAATTCTTGTGACGGGTAGGATTCCTACAGATAACATGAAAGATCGTATTTGTCATTTAACCCCAAAGGGGTTAATGTTTTTAGATATTTAATCCAAAAAAGTTCACGTTGCATTAATCTCTGATGGTTATCAATTCCTTCCTTGATCTGTACCTTTTCAATTACAAAGAATCGCAATTGTGATATGGTGTGTTTTTCGTCTCTCCAATGGAGTACTAAGGGTGATGTCAGGTTCAAGTTGCGAATTCTGCTCTTATGTTCTGTTATGCGCACTTTTTCTTTGCGTTCCGTTTTTCCAACGTACATTTTGCCGCAAGGGCACTTGATTGCGTATACGACGTTGATGGAATTGCAATCACTGCTGTGTTTAAGCTGTATAGTTTTTCCTGTTGTTGGGTGTGTACACACGTTTCCTATGATCACATTGTCACAGTTAGTGCAATTAGTGCATCTTGTTGTTCCTTTGTATGTCGTCGGGCTCATGGTAGGTTGTTTATGTTTTAACTTAGATCTTAAGTTTGGTCCTCTGGTATGGGCATGTACTGGTAACTCTCTAAAGATCCCATGAAAGTCTGGTTCTTCTGATAGTAGCTCCCATCTTTTGTTGATGATAGTTCGAATTTTTGTGGAGAGAGTTGTGTATTTGGTTACGAATACCATTCTGGTTTGTGTTTTTCTTTCTCGTGTTTTCAAAAGGTCAACTCTGTTCATCGTGGTTATTTTGTTCAGGTGTTGTTCCAAGACTTCAGCCGGATAGCCTCTGTCTATGTATTTCTGGGTTTGTTTTTCCAAATTCATTTGGCAATCATGTGGTTCCGAACAGATCCGTTTGATTCGAATGAACTGAGATGCCGGTAAGTTGCTGATAAGATTCCTCGGGTGAAAGCTTTTATAGTGCAACGCACTGTTTCGATCCGTTGGTTTGGTGTATAGTGCAGTTTCAAAACCATGTTTTGTTTTTGTTATTCTGACATCAAGGTAGTCGATGGTATGATCACTGATTTTGTGAGTAAATTGGATCCTGTGGTCCACTGTATTCAATGCTGTGATTAGTCCTTCAAGTTTATCAAGTGTGTCGTCCCAAATTAAAAATATGTCGTCTATGAAACGACTGTACATTTTGACATGTGACCATTCCATGTGTGTCATTAGATTGTTCGCTTCATATTGGGCCATGAAAATGTTAGCATATGCAGGGGCTCCTGCAAAACCCATGGAAGTTCCGTGTAGTTGAGCAAAGTACTCATTTTTCCAAGTGAAATAGCTATTGTGCAAACAGAACTTTAACAACTGTAACACAAAAATTTTTTGATTGTTCGATAGGTTTTCCATTTTTAGCAATGCCCATTCAATAGATTCCAATCCTGCATGATGAGGTATGGAAGTGTAGAGTGCCACCACGTCAATGGTGCACATGATCCAGTGTTCTTGGAATCCTTCTTCAGTCCATTTTAATTTATTGATAAAGTCAGTGGTGTCCCGTATATAGGATCCCCATCCTTGGACAAACTGTTGTAAGTGATGATCGATGTATTTACCCAAGGGGTCAAAAATTGATCCGCATCCCGATACAATTGGTCTAAACGGAGGGTTTGTTGGGTGCTTATGTATCTTCGGGATCATGTAAAGGCTGGGGCGTCTAGGGTTCCTCTCGGTTAGATATGCTGACGTTTGCTCATTGATCCAATCATGATCCACTGCTGATTTCAATATGTTGCTAAGCATCTGTTGTAAGCTACCCGTTGGATCCATTGATAGTTTCAGGTATGTGTTGATGTCTGTCACATGTTCCTCAACTTTTTGCTCATAAAATTCCGTATCCATTAGTACCAGGGCTCCCCCCTTGTCTGCGGGTTGGATTGTCA
Source organism: Lissotriton vulgaris (assembly GCF_964263255.1). Taxonomy (NCBI): domain Eukaryota; kingdom Metazoa; phylum Chordata; class Amphibia; order Caudata; family Salamandridae; genus Lissotriton; species Lissotriton vulgaris. The sequence goes on from NC_141696.1 coordinate 1,172,820,445, forward strand.
GTGTTGGGTCATTAGCCAGATGTCCCGATGGTGATTGTGGGCGCCATATTTGAACCTGTCTTTTACCAAGACGCGCAGTGTTTACTCCTATGTTTGCGGGTTTACCGGGCAAAGTTTACATTTATTTATTCAATCGTCCATTGGTGGACACTGAAAGGAACTGTTATGGAAGTGTTCTCTAGTTTATAAGAGGAAATTTCATGCCTGTGGGTACCCGATGTGTGTTACTATGGGTCCCATGAAAGATGTAATCGATGAGCTGTCAGCTATTTACTACTAGCGGTTGCTGTGTCAAAATATTGTGTTCGTAACGGAACAGAGGGTCCCTGTTTATATGGTTCTGGCTGCTACTAAATTATAGGTGACCAATCAACAATATTATGCAGGCATCGCTGCTAGGGGATGCTGACATTATAATCGGAGTTAATTAAACGGACTGGTCTTGTTTTTCGGATTGAGGGGGCGTTTTTTAGATTCATGAGAACATTAAGACTGAGGCACTATTTTGAGAACGTCATTGAACCCACAGAGAATATTGACGAGGACACTAATAAAAGATTTAAACCAAAAAGCGTCTTTCAAGCACCAGTATCACATAAGATGCTTGATACTTTTGAAATTTTGGTAAGAAAAGACCTACAAGCAATGGATTACAAAAAGAAAAAACACCATAATCTCACTAAGCTGGAGCAAAACATAATCAACAATCTGGCTAATGACCCAACACTGACAATCCAACCCGCAGACAAGGGGGGAGCCCTGGTACTAATGGATACGGAATTTTATGAGCAAAAAGTTGAGGAACATGTGACAGACATCAACACATACCTGAAACTACCAATGGATCCAACGGGTAGCTTACAACAGATGCTTAGCAACATATTGAAATCAGCAGTGGATCATGATTGGATCAATGAGCAAACATCAGCATATCTAACCGAGAGGAACCCTAGACGCCCCAGCCTTTACATGATCCCGAAGATACATAAGCACCCAACAAACCCTCCGTTTAGACCAATTGTATCGGGATGCGGATCAATTTTTGACCCCTTGGGTAAATACATCGATCATCACTTACAACAGTTTGTCCAAGGATGGGGATCCTATATACGGGACACCACTGACTTTATCAATAAATTAAAATGGACTGAAGAAGGATTCCAAGAACACTGGATCATGTGCACCATTGACGTGGTGGCACTCTACACTTCCATACCTCATCATGCAGGATTGGAATCTATTGAATGGGCATTGCTAAAAATGGAAAACCTATCGAACAATCAAAACATTTTTGTGTTACAGTTGTTAAAGTTCTGTTTGCACAATAGCTATTTCACTTGGAAAAATGAGTACTTTGCTCAACTACACGGAACTTCCATGGGTTTTGCAGGAGCCCCTGCATATGCTAACATTTTCATGGCCCAATATGAAGCGAACAATCTAATGACACACATGGAATGGTCACATGTCAAAATGTACAGTCGTTTCATAGACGACATATTTTTAATTTGGGACGACACACTTGATAAACTTGAAGGACTAATCACAGCATTGAATACAGTGGACCACAGGATCCAATTTACTCACAAAATCAGTGATCATACCATCGACTACCTTGATGTCAGAATAACAAAAACAAAACATGGTTTTGAAACTGCACTATACACCAAACCAACGGATCGAAACAGTGCGTTGCACTATAAAAGCTTTCACCCGAGGAATCTTATCAGCAACTTACCGGCATCTCAGTTCATTCGAATCAAACGGATCTGTTCGGAACCACATGATTGCCAAATGAATTTGGAAAAACAAACCCAGAAATACATAGACAGAGGCTATCCGGCTGAAGTCTTGGAACAACACCTGAACAAAATAACCACGATGAACAGAGTTGACCTTTTGAAAACACGAGAAAGAAAAACACAAACCAGAATGGTATTCGTAACCAAATACACAACTCTCTCCACAAAAATTCGAACTATCATCAACAAAAGATGGGAGCTACTATCAGAAGAACCAGACTTTCATGGGATCTTTAGAGAGTTACCAGTACATGCCCATACCAGAGGACCAAACTTAAGATCTAAGTTAAAACATAAACAACCTACCATGAGCCCGACGACATACAAAGGAACAACAAGATGCACTAATTGCACTAACTGTAACAATGTGATCATAGGAAACGTGTGTACACACCCAACAACAGGAAAAACTATACAGCTTAAACACAGCAGTGATTGCAATTCCATCAACGTCGTATACGCAATCAAGTGCCCTTGCGGCAAAATGTACGTTGGAAAAACGGAACGCAAAGTAAAAGTGCGCATAACAGAACATAAGAGCAGAATTCGCAACTTGAACCTGACATCACCCTTAGTACTCCATTGGAGAGACGAAAAACACACCATATCACAATTGCGATTCTTTGTAATTGAAAAGGTACAGATCAAGGAAGGAATTGATAACCATCAGAGATTAATGCAACGTGAACTTTTTTGGATTAAATATCTAAAAACATTAACCCCTTTGGGGTTAAATGACAAATACGATCTTTCATGTTATCTGTAGGAATCCTACCCGTCACAAGAATTGACATAACCATATTGATCACTTAGTCATAACATATATTCCTTAGATCAATTCCGTGAGGAAAATAATGGGCATATGATGATAATTCACATTGAATGGATTTGATCATGTATCACTTTTTTTAAATGAAACATGAACTCCACCCAAAGAGGGGCTAGGAATAAGAGCCATATGTTTTGTTTTACCTTATGATCCATTTCTTTGCATACATGTCACATGATCTCATAACTTTCGAATGTATATGATTATCAAATGTTCACAGGAATGTATATGAATTCAGGACTCATACAGTTTGAAACTGATCAATGTTCGCAAATAGACATGATTACCAAATGCTTAAGTGAGCGTGCACAGACCGCTAACAGACCCACGTGATTTTATGTCTCATATAATTTATAACAAACTGAAGACTCAGGTTAAATACATTTTTCAAACAACTCACTAGGATTAACCAGCAATCTACATGACCACCTTATTATTAATGCTGGTTACACTTAGCTGCTCCTAAATAAACAATCCGAAAAACAAGACCAGTCCGTTTAATTAACTCCGATTATAATGTCAGCATCCCCTAGCAGCGATGCCTGCATAATATTGTCGATTGGTCACCTATAATTTAGTAGCAGCCAGAACCATATAAACAGGGACCCTCTGTTCCGTTACGAACACAATATTTTGACACAGCAACCGCTAGTAGTAAATAGCTGACAGCTCATCGATTACATCTTTCATGGGACCCATAGTAACACACATCGGGTACCCACAGGCATGAAATTTCCTCTTATAAACTAGAGAACACTTCCATAACAGTTCCTTTCAGTGTCCACCAATGGACGATTGAATAAATAAATGTAAACTTTGCCCGGTAAACCCGCAAACATAGGAGTAAACACTGCGCGTCTTGGTAAAAGACAGGTTCAAATATGGCGCCCACAATCACCATCGGGACTCCCGGGTCCTGTTGACGCAGTCCTTCCTCTCTGTCATTTAATTCAACTCCGCGGTGAAACAAACGGAGTTACATATGGCGTTCTACCGGCACTCCGCGTAGCACAACGCTCGTTAGACGGAACCCCATACAAGGTGGACATTCTTGGCGAACCAGGTATGCAGCCACATGTTTATTTTGAGCAATCTGAAAATATTGCTGCATTACTACCAAGCAGACTAGTAATTGAGTTTTTTTCACCAGATAGTGACTCCACTTTGGTGAAGATAAGGTAAGGGTCTTATGACCTGGAGAATCGATGATATCTATATGTTAAAGAGGATTAGTTTTATCTTGACATATATGAATTTCTTTTTTCAGCGAGTATATAACGACACACACAGGTATGTTTCCATCAGGTCCTTCGGGATATAGTTTTAGAAACCCTTATGCGACCATCAGTTGATTATTTACCTTGATTATTTATTATCATCCACAGTGACCAATATTGAACATAAGGATTGACACGCATATAAATTGTCTGAACTGGCAGGTATGACTTAACAATAGGATTTAGTTACATACACCCCATGAACCCCCATTAAGATTCTGACATCATCTCATATGTTTGATTTCCAGACACGCCCCTGATGAAGGCACCATCGCGGCGCCGAAATGCATTGGGCTCATGTGTAATATATGTATATACTGTTTAATGTAGAAATTGAATTGAAATCAGAGCAATGAAATATTTGTTATGTGTGTAAAAATGATAAAATGTTGAAATACGCTTGTATTATGAAAAGTGACAATAATACATGAGTAACACAAACAAAGCTTGAAATAGAACAAAAATAAAACAAGCATTCAAAATCAAAGTGTGTGAAGTATAAATAAAGCGCGGAGCGCTAAGTGCACAGTGCCCGATTTGGTGGGCCCAACAACCCACCATAACTTGCTGTCGCCTGAGACAGCCACATTTCCATCTAAAAATGAGCTCAAAAAAAGTTATTGGGACTGGGTGATGCACAATACTTTCTCAAAAACAAGCCCAAGTAGTCTTTCAGGATTATTTTTGGTACACAAAGATCTACCCAGGTTAGAAAAATTCTGGGAAATCATCACCAAACCTCTGGACCGAAAACTCTTCTTTCAATTTAGATGTGGCTCACTCCCTATTGGGGACTTCACCAATAAGTGGGGAAAAGCTAGTCTGGGGCTTTGTGCAAACTGTCAGGGCTCTGGGGAAAGTCTGTCTCACCTTTTGTTTGTGTGCCCCTTATACTCTGCCCCCAGATCTAAGTGGCTCAAACCAGTTTGTAGACATCTAGGCACTCGCTCGTCTGCTGAGGCCTTGAGATTGTTAAAAACTAATCTGGATCCGCTTATTGTTGTGGGGGTTGCCAAGTTCCTTGGCTGGGCTTGGGTTATCAGAAGTAGGTTTATTAAACAAAATTAGCAGAGATTGTTTCATCTTGTATTTACTGTGGTAACCGGTATCTGTAACACCTTTTAAACTTTTGTATATTTCTGCATGAAGTTAATTCGATGTCGATGATTTAATACTGATTTTATATATGTTTTTTTTTTTTTTTTTTTTTTTTTTTGAAAACCTTTATTTGTTAAATGCACAATACACAGCGTCTGCCTACAACCCCTCGGGGCCGGCCGCTATGACATATTGGAAAAGGATAAAAGAAAAAACCAATAGGGCAGAACGCCGTTAAAGCAGTCTCTGTGCGAAAAGTATCGTATAGAACATAGAACCATAATGTCAGGATAGGAAAAGGTTTAATTTTATAATTTTGTCGAGTACAATATAGAAAACTACGAAGAGAGTAGAAGCCAATCACTGACCAGGAGAGCCATCATCGTTCAAGGAGCACCCAGAAGGAGGCGTGATAGAGGAAGGCATTTGTAAGAAAACAGGTGGCCACCATCAAAAAACTAAGACCAAACGCTATCACAGAATGATACAAACCAATAAACTCCCTGCTAATACTGAACCCCGAACCCAAAGAAACGAGAAATATAGAAGAGAAAGAGACAGAAGAAGAGGAGAAAAAGAAAGAGAAAAAGGGCCATAGAGACAAAGAAAAGACATAAAACACATCCCATCCCCCCACCCTGCATACCAGCGGAAGGCCACGGCCCACCCCCCCCCAATAGGCATGCCTGTCGCCCCAAAAGAACCCCAAGTGGGAAGGAGAGTATAGAGAGTGAGAAAGACCATCCCAATCTCCCAACTCTCAGAACAGAAACAAGAGAAGAAGGATAATAAGACACATAAGACCGGAGGAGGGCCAAATAAACGTTCCAAAACAATCAGCGTTATTACCCTCGGCCACCCGTCCCCGGACCCCGACCCAGTACCTGACCAACATTTAACTCCCAAAATGTCCGTTACAGTCCCTGCAAAGCACATAACCGGATACAGCCAAACGAGAGAAGCGTCCTTATCCTTGTCCCCTGCGATCCAGCAAGTTGACGGAGTCCAGATCTAAAACAGCCACCGTTGACGAAGAAAGCAAAGGTGAGGTCCACTGCAGCACACGATGCCAGCCACCAAAGTCGCACCGCCACAGAACCAGACGAGGAATGTTCATCCAGAAGGTGTCAACGCACAATCGCAGCGCGTGAAGGGCAGCCAGCAAGAACAGTAGTTGCAACTCCAGGACGGACCAGTGGGACCCGTAAGGAAGCCCCGAAGCAGTCGTGAGGCCAGGCGCCCAGACACAAGTCCCCAGTGTCCGCCGAGGACCGAGATCTCCATACACCCCTGCAACAATACTGAGTAGCTCGGCAGCAGCGACATCACTTTCATCCAGCACCATCAGGTCCGTCTGAGCAGGTTGGCAGTCACAGACAAGCACCGGGTGTGGCGAGGTGCACAGCACAGAGGGCGCGATAAGACCATCCAAGGGATCTGCATTAACGGAGATATCCGGTTGGCATTTCAGGTTCAGGACCATGGCACACATAGTTCCACGGAGGTCCGTCAGAGCAAGCATTATATCCGCGAGGCTGAGAGATACCGCAGGAGGAGAGGGAGCTGTCGTCCCACGCGACCCGGGCTCGGGATCGCGCCGCAACCTTCGAGACTGGATACCTTCGGCCATCACTTCAGCCGCCCACCAGTAGCGGTCCCCAAATGGTGTCGCTCCGGGAGCACAGCAGCAAGACGGTGCCCCTCGCTCAGTCTCCGGCGTCAGTGCAGCACTGTCCACTAGGTGCACGCCAAATGGCCGCCGAGCGCCTTGAACAAAATGGCTCCCGGCGCAGTCCTGAAAGACAAGAAGATGTCCGGAGCCGTCCACTGGCTGTGGGGAGGGTGAAGTCTGTTGATCACTATGTGAAACCGAGTCCGGTGCCAGGGAATGCAGGACAGGGCGGCACGCTACAGCTGGGATAGCAGTGCGGTGAAAGATTCCAGTCAGCCGACCCCGTCCTGATACAATGTCAGTTGTGGCTGCAACGAGGAACGGCAGCCTCCGGAGAACAAAGACCCGGCCGCAGCGCTGCAACACTGTAGCAGAGATCGGGACTCCTCGCCGTCACTGCCACCAGGATCGCGCCGAAAAGAACACCGCTGGTTACAGGAGCGCCTCGCGGATCCAGGACTCCGACAAGCGGGAAGGATGGTGGGCAGGATATTCGGCGTTTCGGGAGATGAACGGAAGGGTCGGCGGAGCCGAGGGATCAGGCGGCCATCATGGTCGCAGGCTAGGCTCCTCCCCCGATTTTATATATGTTATTGTGTATTTTGTATTTATGTCTTTTATGATGAATTAATCGAATAAAGACTTCTTGAACTGAACTGTGAACTGTGATAAGGTGCACAATATTTTGGAACACTGTATCCTTCAACGTTGAACAAAACCAAATAGCTAATACATAGGATTTTCGTCCTACTCAGCTATGGCGGATATTATCCCTACCCACTTCAGACCTCTTATGTAGTATTATGATGACAGGGTCTCTGAGAAAAGCCTGAGAAAAGCACAATTGAGTTACTTCAGTATCTAGCGTTAAATTAGTGCCTTACCAAACTGTTGGGCGCCATGTAGTGTAGTTCCTATATCCCCGATTGGCTCTGCGCATTGGAATAATATACACTATAGTCTTGACATAGGACTGAAGTCAATATGTCTCTATCGAGTACATTAAACGTAATTACTTATGTGTGCCAGCTAGCTCAGAGGTCACTAGAAACTTCTCGAATGAACAATAAGGGACTAGTCTCGGACAACCATATAAACATGACAACTTTGTTTCCCTTTAGAATCGGAACAGTCTCAGAATCGAGGAAACAATAGATAACAGTTTCACTCAGTCACTCGTGCATGCTTTGTTTCCACAGAGTTACACAGAAATGGATAGACGGGCGTTTCAATAAAAAGGGTTTATTTAACAGTCTTTTTTCTCGTGCAAGAGATATGAACTGCTACAATCGTAAGACAGAATGCGAAGTATACTATGTACAGCGTTAGCAGTAAGATAAAATAATACTGCAATAGCATGGTTTGTAGCTATGAGATAAATTTATAAAAATACATACATAAATAATACACGCTAAAATGTGAATACTCAGCTGGTGCTTCTAAATTGTTCTACCCCAGTGTACCTAACCTAAGTGTAGTACGAGGTAAGAAGTAGGTGCTGTTTAGTGTTGCCATGAGTCCCACTAGGTTCTAGTCTTCTCCATACCTTAGAATGAGAGAGGTTGGAATCTCTTTCCGGGTCTCGATCTCTAACACCCCGCAAGGAGTGTCAGAAACACTGGCGCTGGATTCTCTGCGAGGAGGATGGCAGCGTCTGTTCAGTGCCTCAGGCGAGGACTCGAATTCCCTCTGAACTTGCCGTGGCGAGCCGTGCCGTGCAAGTATGCAGCTGAGCCGTGGTTTGCCATGGTAAGTGAAAGTATATTTATACCTTCAAGGTGTTTAAGAATGCCAGTATTGACGTAAAAGTCAGGCAGAGGAACGTCATGAATGAACCCCTAAGGAACAGTTGTTCATGCATAATAAATTAGTTCTTGAAGAAATCAATAATCCAAGCAGGGGAAGTCCTAAAGGCTTAAGAGTCTGGTTTTCCAAGAACTAGTTGTGACGTGGATGGACGGATGTAGGTGACCATGCCTGTATTTGGTTAGCATGGGTAATGCCTAAATAAGGGTTGGATTTCTATGCCTAAATAAGGGCAATGAGAATTGTCCCTATATAAGGGTATAAATCGGGAAACCTATAGTCATTAGTTTTGTTTTTTAAGATTGTTTTTTTGTAAGAATAAATTACCCCTGCACAATGGTGCATGTGTGCCGGCATCGGTGGTGGCCTGCTAACTTTATGCCAGAGCAGGGTGGTTCACGGGGCTGCATCATATTGTTGTCAATGAGATGCAGCCCTGTGTTGCCAATTTGGCTGAGCGTGGTGTTGAGCCTAGGAGGACAATGCAACAGTCTGCCACCTCTCCAGTCAATATGCCTATTTGCTTGTTCATGTTCCCCTTATTTTGTAGACTAAAGTATATTATTTTTGCTCTATATTGGATTATTTTTATGTGCAGAATTACAAGTCAGTGACACCACCATTATGTGTCTTTATATATATTCAATAACTAAGGTGACATGTGTCTATACATCCAGGGACCATTGTGTGTGGAAAGAGATCTGCAGACAGTGTTGTTGTGCACTGAGGGATATTTAGTTGGACATGAGTGACTTTGGTGCCCACCCCTCTCCCCCCAGTCCCTGGTTGTTACTTACCCTGTTGCTGATGTAGCTGGTCATGTTCAGCACTATCCTGTCCCTGGACTCCAACCACCGACTCCTCCCAGATGACCGCGGACACCTGTTCCTCCAAGGCATCCAGCTCCTCCTGTGGCTCTAGATTCACACCTCCAGTCTGCAGTGCTGTCTGGCGATTGTGGGACAGCTTCTGCTTGGTCTTGCGCTTAGCATCATGTCCTCTTGATCTCTGCTATAGCATTCACCTTGGCAATGATGGACTGCCATATTGCATTTTTTGGTCCCCAATAACACCGTGGAGCTGACAAAAAGCTAGTGTTGTTTGTCTGTCACCTCCGCATTCAGGATCACATTTTCTTGCTGGCTGAACCGGTTTTCCTCTTCCCCTGGGCCTCTGCCTGGTCCTCCTGGCTTTTGAAGGGTTGGGGGGGCTTGTTCGCTCCTGCATCACTGGGTCCATCTTCGTCCATGTTTCTTCTGGACTTTTTTTGTGTTTTGGGAACTTTGCTGGCTTTTTGTAGTTTATTTTTCCTACGAAATGTGAAAAAAGTGGTGTCATGCTGATTAGCCACTGACTGGCCAGCTGTCACATTGTTCATGTTAGTGGCAAGATTTTTATTGCTGTGACACAGTTCTTAACGTTCACAATCCCCGCCGTGATGAGAAACTATCGCCATGTAGCAATATATTGTAAATACATTGGTACCATGGCGATAGTTTTCAGCAGTACAAGGCGGTAAGAAAATTCTATTACAGGACCGGAGGCTTCAGATTATGCTGTCTCTTTCTTCACTGTTTATTTTACAGCAGCCAATGAAAAACAGTTAAACATTTTACATACAACATTTCACATGATGCAACAGGGCAATCCAATAACCACAGAGACTATGCTCTGTATATGTAACCTCACGCACGAGCACTTCCTCTTTCTTTGCTGCTTGCAGCCGAGTTAAGTGCCATTTATTTTCTTTCTCATAATACTGAGTCTTTACATGCTCTGACTGTTTGGTACATTGTTGTTGACTTAAATGCTTATATTAAACACGCTGCGACCGCGCTTACATGTGGAGGTCTTCTGTGTGCATTTCACGAACGGGTGGAGGCGAGTGCGTTCCCAGCGTTTCCCGCTTCGCCCCTCATCTCCACCATACTCAATGACTCTGATTTCTCTCTGCACAGCGCTTTGTGCGCATTTTTCTAATGCGCAGCCCTCCCTGATCGGGCCCGAGAGAAGTATTTGAAGCCAATTGGGCTTCTTTTGGGCTCCCATAGGGCTATGCAACTCCCAATTAGAATTCCTCCTCCCTCCACGCTCATTTTTGCAAACGGAGCTTCGTACTGGATTGATCTCTCTTCTTCTGTACTTTCGGATGCCCTTCCAGGCTGGAAGAATAGTGAAGGCCCTAGCTGGGTGCAGGCTGGTCTACTATTGGCTCATTTACGTCCTCTTTGAGGGCTGCAATAAATTGCTGATTAAAGCTGGGCTGAGGAGCTGGACTTATGTTCATAATTGTTGCACAAAGGATGGCTCCCCCTTTATCAAATCCCCCTGGAATTACGACTTGGTTGATCTTTATACCATATATATATTTTTTTTAAAGTACGCGAGACTTAAGCATTTTCACAATGCAGGAGTGGGCCTCATTTGAGGAGGTGGAATATGGTTTTTATGAAGAGGAGCACGGTCCTGCATTAGAGGATAATTTGGTTGATGCCCTGGATGCATCTGTTCAGCAGTTTGTGAACAGGGCTATTGAGACTGCGGTACCCCAGATGGTAAGCAAAGCTCTGGCTGCCGCCCTTAATCCCATTACAGCTCAGTTGGAGAGTTTTGCTAAGCGACACGGTTTTCCAACCTCTGAGCCCTCAGGGTCCTGGCAGCACACCTCAGATGGGGCGAAACAGTCTAAAGCCAAGTTGTCTACATGGCCGCATGCGTAGGCCTTGGCCCAACTTCCTCCAGCTAAACTGGAGGATCATCATTATTCAATGCCTTCAACCACTTCGACACCAAGTAAAAGTTACGATACTGACACCACTACCGAAGCAGACTCCACAGATGCCACCTACCCTCCTAAAAAGAAGGCGGCGACGAGGGCACATCTAGAACAACAGACCGCCTTCCTCCAAGCCCCAACTCTCTTTGATTTTAACCCTGTGGACATTGTCCACCCGAGGTCCTCCGATTGGGCCCCAGCGCCTGAGGTTGCTGACTACTTCCACTAAAATTTGAGGAAGCATTTTGATAAAGACATGTGAAAGAGACTTGGGTCAGAATGTCCACGCCCAGATATTCCGGATTGGGTGGCGGACATTGATCCCAATATGCTGGCTTTTAAAAAAAAAGTTTGCCAAAGATCCTAAAAGGAGCATCAATCGCGCTTGGCAGGGATGTCAAGATGAACCTTTAGACGTCACAGGCCCGTTGGCGAAGATTCTTGAGATGGCGTTGGTAGCCAAAGACTCTGGGTCTCCCATCGACCCAGACATATTGGCGGGATGGACGCAGCATGCCATCTATTTCTTGGGAAACGTCAACTGCGCCATATTAGCGGAGAGGAGAAAATTGTTGCTTATGCGTATGGACAGCAACCTCACCGAGTTGGCTTCTGCAGAAGCAGGCCCCATAGCTGAAGAGCTCCTTTTCTGCGACAAATTTGTGAAGGACGTGTCTAAATACATGGGCACATTCACCACCCTAGATGAGGCCCAGTCAAACATAAAACAAGTTTTCCAGCAATGCCTTTTTGGACGGGACGGGCTAGGCAGGGGCCACTCGCCAGGCCGTCAGTATTATCAGGGCCCTCCCAGAGGAGGCTACAGTCGCGGTAGAGGGGATTGGCGGGACACTACCAGAGGTGGTACTTTCTACCCGACTAGAATATTCTCCTGGTGCAGATATCATCGAGGCGGACAGAGAGGGAACTACCAGCCTCAGATTACCTCAGGTAAGAGCTCTAATTCCTCTGTGTTACCCGGGTCGCATTTGTCGTTTTATACACAATTGGGCTCAAATTACATGAGACACCTGGGTCTTACAAACCATTCAGGGTTTTCAATAGAATTCTTCCAGTCTCCTACGCAAGACTTTCTTCCTCCCCCATTGTTTTTTTCCCAACAAGAAGACATTTTTATAGAGCACGAAATAACAGAATTGCTGGAGAAGCATGAGGTAGCTTACTGCGATGCCAAAGCGAGGGCTTCTGCAACAATGTCACTCTACTGCAAAAGAGGGGCGGTGGTTACAGACTGGTACTAACCCTGAAAGGTTTAAATCATTTTGTTCTCTACCGACACTTCAAGAAGGAGGGAATACATCTGCTGATGGATATTTCGAGACAGGGATATTGGATGGTTTGTTTGGACCTCAAGGATGCCTATCTCACGGTGCCCATCTTCCCCTCACACCGAAGTTTCTTACATTTCCGGTGGCGAGACTGATTGTTGGAATAGTTAGTCCTTCCTTTCGGTCTTTCCTCTGCACCTTGGTGCTTCACCCAGCTGATGAAACAGGTGACTGCTCACCTCAAAGAGCAGGGCGTTTGTCTTATAATTTATCTAGATGATATACTCATCATGGCACCGTCTGTTACCCTAGCAGTCCTACACCTTCAAATCACGGTGAAGCTTTTGGAGAATCTGGGTTTCATAATCAATTCAACCAAGTCTGTCCTGTTTCCGACTCAGTCGATAGAGGTTCTGGGTTTTGTAATCAACTCTCAGACTGCTCAACTGCTACTTCCCAAGACCAAATTGAGGGATCTGAAGAAGGAGCTGAAAGTAACACTAACAAAGCAAGTAATGTCGCTGCGGGCCATTGCTCTTTTCGAGGGACCGCGTGCATCCTCAATTCAAGCCATTTTCCCGGGGCCATTGCATTACCGGGCCCTACAATGCTTGAAGATTCAACGCTTGCAGAAGAGTCTTTCCTACTTCGACCAGGTTCCCCTCACGTATGAGGTGGAGGAGGAGCTTAAGTGGTGGCTGACACACGTAGATGCTTGGAATGGCCGAGCGATCTTCGGATCTTGCCTAGAAGTGGTGATAGAGTCCGATGCCAGCCGGTGGGGCAGGGGGGCGAGATATGGGGAAATAACCACAGGTGGCAGATGGTCTCTCAAAGAATTAGCATTGCACATCAACTGCCTCGAGCTCCTAGCGGGGTTGTTCGCGATCCACTCTCTCTCACCCAAGAAGGTCTCCTGTTGCATCCTTCAGAGGATTGACAACATTTCGGCGGTGAGGTACATAAACATATTAGAGGGGACGAGATCACCCATGCTGGCCGAGATAGTCAAGGATTTTTGGCATTACTGCCAAGCCCACCAGATTACAGAGATAGCGGAATATCTTCCATGACAGGACAATGTAATAGCGGATTGGAATTCCTGTTACTTGACAGATTACAGTGACTGGCAGCTCCATCCCTTTCTTTTTCGAATGATGCAGGAGACGTGGGGTCCTTGCTCGATAGATCTATTTGCCTCCAGGTTTAATCACCAACTAGAGTCGTTTTTCAGTTGGAAGCCAGACCCACTGGCCAAAGCCACAGATGCGTTCACACAGGACTGGTGGAGGTCCTTGAATTCTGCGTTTCCCACTTTCACTCTGATTCCCAGAGTAGCGAACCAGATTGTCCTTCAACAAGCAGAATTTGTCCTGGTCACACCGGTTTGGCAGTCACAGCCATGGTTTCTGGACTAACCTGCGTCTTCCTGCTTTCCCTTCCATGGTCTCAGACGATGCTCCAGGGCCCGCAGGGGGAACTGCACCCATAAGTGCTAGCGGGACAATTGTCCCTGATGGCCTGGAGGCTTTCAGGCAACAGTGGTCATTGCCAGGGATTTCAAAAGAGGCTTCCGGTTTCATCCAGCAAGCCTGAGCTCCCTCTACCAGGAACCGATACTCCTCAGCATGGCGAGCATGGCGAGCATGGCTGGGTTGGTGCCTGGAGAAACAGGTGGATCCCATGGAAGTAGACCTCTCACAGGTTGTACATATTTTTAACCAAGAAGACCTCGGAGAGCCTCTCCTACAGATCGGTTAACAACTTCAAGTCCGCTATCTCAGCGGGACATAGGCAAACTGACAGTAAACCGGTAGGTATGCATACGGTTATATGTAAACTCCTCAAAGGTAAATATACGTGTGGCGAATCCTCCTAAGGCTAAGCATTCTGCTTTATGGGATGTTTCTAAAGTGTTGACTTTATTTGATAACTGGCCTTGTAATGAGGAACTTCACAGAAAACAATTGTCTGCCATGCTAGCCATGCTTCTTTGTTTGTCTGCCCGACGAAGAGTCTCTGGTATCAGAGCTCTGGACTTAACATGTAGAGTGTTTTCCCCAGAAGGGGTCTCCTTTTCGATTTCTGCTCAGACAAAGACATTTTCAGGTTCCATTGAATACCATGCTTTTCCTGTTAACGATAAATTGTGTGTTGTAAAATGCTTGAAAGCTTATGAACAATGTATCCAAGTGGTTAGACCGGTTGTTTTTTTTTCACTGTTAATTGCATTGCAGAAACCGTTTAAGCCTGTTACGTCTGTGACTATTGCCAGATGGCTCAGACATTTAATGCAGGAGGCCAGTATTGACACTGATCTCTTTCGGGCCCATTCAGTGAGAGGCGCTATGGCCTCCAAATCTTATATGTTAGGCCCCAGTTTACATGATATAATGAAAGCAGCAGATTGGTCATCTGATTGTACTTTTAAGCAGTTTTATTATAAACATGTAGCCGACATGGCTTCTGTTGTGTTGGTAAAGTGTTGAACTAGCATAATCTGAAGCCTCCGGTCCTGTAATAGAATACAAAATTTGCTAGCATTTGCACCAATAATTTTCAATTCTATTAAGGACACGGAGGCCAGGATTATCCCGCCCAAAGTATATGTTTCATATTCATGATTGTTATTGAATACCCGCCCAGACATTTCTGCTTATTATGGTTATTACGATTTGCAAACTTCTGTTTCAGAGGCGGAGCAGAAAGATGATCAATAAAGATCTACTTGTTTGCAAGTTTGGATGGTGTGCTGCGCACCTTTCAGTCACATGGATGCCGGTGTCTCTGGCATGAGGATTTGTGTTCTGTGTTTCTACAAGTTCCTTGATGGACATAAGTTCTGTTTAATTGGACAGTGTTTGTTCAAGGCAAAGAAAGAGGAAGTGCTTATGTGTGAGGTTACATATAAAGAGCATCGTCTCCATGGTTATTGGATTGTCTCACATCATGGGAAATGTTGTAAGTAAAATGTTTAACTGTTTTTCATTGGCTGCTGTAAAATAAACAGTGAAGAAAGAGACAGCATAATCCTCGCCTCCGTGTCCTTTATAGAATTGAAAATTCTTGGTGCGAATGCTAGCAAATTTTTTATTGCTGCTCAGTAACGTTAGCGTTACTTTGCAGCTAATCTTGTACATATACCCCCAGATTCTACCAGTATGAGAATTATTACACACTTCTAATAGCATCCATGCCAATGGACCCGATTCAGGCTTGAGGCTCCTGTTTATTGAAGCCCAAAATGGCTTTACCTTTGCTGTCTCTGTAGTTATTACATGTTAAGTTGCTTCTCCTTTAATTATTTGATTCTACTTTAGAATCTGATGGATGTCATTGTGTTAAGTTCTTCTGTAGTCAGTTGTCTCTGGCTTCTTATCTTATGCGTTGCTCTTTTCATGAGCTCCTACTTTACTTTATCTATTTATTGGTTATACCAATAAAACTTGTTTTGGATCATCACAATTGTCTCCTGAAGTCTGTGTGTAAATTCTATTACAGGACCGGAGGCTTCAGATTATGCTTCTCTTATCTTTACTGCAAAACATAGCAGCCAATCAAAACATACAATTATTGTAAAACAACTACATTGCCCATGATGCACGCATATAAGCCACGCCTCCATAGCCCATAAGATCCTCCTGCGTGGTCCCATCATCCTCTTTCTTTGCTGCTCACAGCAAGAGATAAGTGTGCCTTTCATGCTCCCTTACTTTGCCTTCACGGGGGTTTTGTGATGAATGCTATTAACTAATTGTTTTTGATCGCGATTAATTGCTCATATTACCTTTTATGTAGTGTGTTTCACTGTCTGGAGGTTTATTGCTGTTATTTGGTTCTCCGGAGCGAGCGCTCCATTTTTCATGCCCTTTTTCATTCTCCATTGGGGTTAGGTGCACGAATGCTGTGCCCGTCTTTTCTATAGCTGCGACGGCTTTCAGGTCGCGTGGGAGTCATGGTCCTTGACCGGGCAGGAGCGGTCGCCGCATCTCACCGAGCCTGTATTTTCCTGGCATTGCTCCATATTGTTAGCGCTGTGTGCGCTGGCACTGGGCTTCCCTGATGCGCCCTTCTTGCCGTACGCGCCGGGTGCCTCGCGGCAGACGCGCGCTCCCAATCGCGCGCATTTGGGCCGCTTTTGGGCTCCTTTTGGGCGCGATTGGGCGGCGCGCCTCGGCGCGAGTTCCAAGGCATACTGTGCACGCATTTTTGCGGACTGTTACCTCGCTCTGCTCATAGCGCCTTAATCGGTTGTAAAATCAAGGACCCTGGAGTGCGCACACGCTCATCATACAGTGATTTCTGGGCCTAGGTCTCTGACCACTGCTTACAGCTTTGCTGAGGGGGTTTATTGGCAATTCTAAATAAATATCTGATTGTGTGCAGGTGGGCTGACCCCCCCATTACCCTCCTGGTGGTTGTGAGTATAGTTTGGCATAGTTGATTAATAGCAGTTTCTCACCCCACCTTCTACCATGGATGACTGGCTCAAGTACCCCAATGAGGATCAAAAGGAGGTGTATGCAGAACAACAGGAGACTGTTATGGAGGACACCCTGGTGGAGGCTCTGGACGCTTCTGTCCAATCCTCTGTAAATAAGGCACTTGAGACCACGGTTCCCCAAACCGTGCATCAGGCTATGGCGGCAGCTTTGCGACCTATGAAGAAGCAGCTAGAGAACTTCACCAAGCGCCATGGCTATGGCAAAGAGCCGCGAAAGAGGAAGTCTGAAGCCTCGGCTTCTGGTGAGGGCACTGGTACCGCACAACAATGTCCACATGCACAGGCACTGTCTACGCTGTCCTGCAGTGGGGCGGGCGATCATTCCTACACAGGGGGTAAGGCCAAATCTAAACAACGGGTCCACACGGATACCGACTCCACCACGACAGGCACGGACACAGACACCGATACCTCAGAGGAGCCTCCCCCTCCAAAGAAGGCGAAGACTTCAATCCCTTCCACTTCGGAACTTCCGAACACCCCTTTCACGTTCCACCCTACAGACATCATACACCCCCAGTCTTCTGACTGGACTCGGCCTCCGGAATATCTACATGAAAACCTTAGAAAAGGTTTTTCCAGGGAGGTGTGCAAACGACTACGGTCAGAATGCCCACGCCCGGAGGTCCCAGACAAGGTGGCCGAGACGCCAGAGATTGATGCGAGTCTGCTCACATTCTTAAAAAAGTTCTCCAAGGACCCCAAAAGGGGCATCGACCGCGCTTGGTGCGGCTGCCAAGATAAGCTGTTAGACGTGGTTGGCCCCTTGGCTAAAATCTTGGAGATGGCCCTGGTGGCCAAGGAGAGCGCTGCCCCGGTGGATCCTGATATCTTAGCGGGCTGGACCCAACGGGCTATATGCCTGCTGGGTAATGCCAACTGCGCGATTTCAGCTGAGAGACGCAAATCGCTGCTTATCAGGATGGATAGCAACCTCACTGAACTGGCGGAGGCAGAACCAGGTCCCTTAGCGTGCGGACATCTCTTCCGAGAGCGTTTTGTTAAGGATGTGGCGAAATATGTCGGCACTTTCACCTTCCTGGACAAGGCGCAAACTGGAATAAAAAGAGTTTTTCAGCAGGGTGTTTTTAACCGGGCCGGACGAGGCAGGGGTCGCTTGTCAGGCCGTGGTTTCCAGCAAGGCTCCCAGAGAGGCGACTTCGGGCGCGGAAGAGGGGAGTGGGACTCCACACGCGATGGTACATTCTACCCTTCGCGCCGAAGATTCAACAGGGGTACAAAAGGGGGTGGTGTTGGACGGAGCATCTGAATCAATCAAACACTCACACCCAGTCAAAAGATCTGGGTTAAATCCATCACCGTTCTTTAGCCCTCTCTGCCACCCCAGTTCAGACATGGCTATATGTAAATCAGTCTGACCCTGTGCCTCATGGGAACAGTCCAGCCCAAACCGCCAAGCCATGTCTTCCCTGGACCGGAAACAAGCTTCCGAGGACCGGTTTCTGGCATTCCAGCCGTCTTCAGCCCGGCTTGCTTGCATCCAGTTGCAAAGTGAGCAAGGGACTAACGTCTGAGCATACCCGCCACACTTATGGCGGCACAAAAGGGGGTGGTGATGGATGGAGCATCTGAATCAATCAAATACTCAGATTCAACAGGGGGAACTTCCAGAATGGTGGCAACAGGGCTAACTTCAAAGCCCAGCAGTCTTCAGGTGAGTGCTTCCGATCACTCTTTTCTTCCATTGGGGGGGTCTCATGCAACACTGTATTCTGCATTGGCAGAAATTGACGCAAGACGCTTGGGTGTTGCAAACCGTCAAGGGATTTCACTTAGAGTTTTATTCTCCTCCTTTTCAGGACACTCTACCCACAAATCTCCATTTTCCCTACAAGATCGCAGTTTCATAGACAAAGAAATTGCAGAGTTGCTGCAGAAACACGCGATAGCGCCGTGCAACGAGGGGCCTCACGGTTTTTGCAGCAACGTTTTCCTGGTCCAGAAGAAAGGGGGTGGGAACAGACTTGTTCTGAATCTGAAAGGTTTCGATCAATTTCTCACCTACAACCATTTCAAAATGTGGGAATTCACTTGTTGGCAGACTTATTGCAGGAAGGAGATTGGCTGGTCAGGTTAGACCTCAAGGACGCCTATCTCTCCATTCCAATTTTTCCGCCACACCGGCGTTTCCTCCAGTTCTGGTGGAATGGGCAGTGGTACGAATATTTGGCCCTTCCTTTTGGGCTCTCATCGGCTCCCTGGTGTTTACCAAGATGATGAAGCCAGTGGTTGCCCACCCACGAGAACGAGGGGAGAGGCTAATAATTTACTTGGACGATATCCTGATCATGGCTCAGAGCCAGGCCACTCTTTTACAGCACCTGCATTTCACGTCGACGCTGTTGCAGAATCTGGGGTTTGTGATCAATCTCGCAAAGTCTGTGATTTCCCCGACGCAGGTAATAGACTTTCTCCGTTTCACGATAGACTCCAAGATGTGTGAAGGAGTGTGGCTCAATGGTTATAGCGGCAGACCCTGATGCAGAGTTCTGGCCCGGGACCAGGGTTCAATTCCCGCCTCGGCGGGTCTTGGGCTTAATTTCCTCGGACCTGACAATTCTCGCCTTGTGCCTATTCTAATCATGGGCCCCATGCTGCAACTCTGGGCAATAGCTTGCTTAACCTCCACACCGGCCCCAACAGTGCTAGGATGCCTGGCTTCATCCTGGGGGTGCCCAGGAGTGGACACTTCACAGGGAAAGCCAGGAAGGGTTCCACAGCGGTATGAGTAATAGCGCCAGGAAACCGCTTGGTGACAGTGCGCTCTACAAATACCTTGACATTTACATTTACAAGATGGCTCAGCTGTGCCTCCCCAAGGCAAAGTTGAGGGATCTCAAGAAGGAAATTCTTGCACTACTAGGCAGGCAGATGGTCTCGCTCAGAACCATTGCCAGAGTAGTGGGATTCCTGGCCTCTTTGATTCAGGCCATATTTCCTGGTACTCTCCACTACAGGGCTTTGCAACGGCTGAAGATCCAACACCTTCAGAAAGGGTTGTCCTACGCTGACACAATCCCGTTGTCCCCGTAAGTCGGGACAGAACTGCAGTGGTGGCTAGGGCACGTAGATGCCTGGAATGGCAGGACAATCTTTGGTTCCCAGCCAGAAGTAGTCATTGAGTCCGACCCAGCCGTTGGGGCTGGGGAGCGCGCTGCGGAGCTATCTCCACAGGAGGAAGGTGGTCTCCGGAAGAGTTAGCCTTGCACATAAACTATCTAGAACTGCTAGCAGGGTCCTTCGCAATTTGGACACTGTCCCCGAATAAGACCTCTTGCTGCATCCTCCTCCGCATGGACAATGTGTCCGCGGTGAGGTATATCAACAAATTGGCAGGCACGAGATCGTCTCTTTTTGTCGAGATAGCCAAGAATTTTTGGGTTTATTGTCTCAATCATCAGATCACGGTGATTGCGGAATACCTACAGGCCACTCCAATCAGGTGGCGGACTGGAATTCCAGACACCTCAGGGACTATAGCGACTGGAAGTTGCTTCCAACGATCTTCCAGTGGCTTCAGAACATTTGGGGTCCCTTTCAGGTGGACCTTTTTGCCTCCAGACTAACGTGTCAGATTGCTCGGTTTTTCAGTTGGAGGCCAGATCCGATGGCGCAAGCGACCAATGCATTTCTACAGAATTGGTCGGGCGCGATTCAATATGCATTTCCTCCATTTCTTCTGATCCCCAGAGTAATGACACAGGTGATCAGGCAACGGGCAGAGATAGTCTTAGTGACACCTTGGTGGACATCCCAGCCGTGGTTTCCGTAGTTGCTACAGTGGAGTTGCGTCCGCCCCAGGTTGCTTCCTGACTCAACATCGTTACTCCTGGGCCCTCTTCAGGAGCGTTCTCCCATGATTCTAAGGGACACCTCATGCTGATGGCATGGAGGCTTTCAGGAAACAGTGGCACATGTCAGGAGTTTCGGACAGGGCTTCTGAGTTTATCAAGCAAGCCTGGGCACCGTCCACAAGGAAACGTTGTTCCTCAGCCTGGAAAAACTGGTTGGATTGGTGCTTGGAATGACACTTGGATCCCGTGGGGTCGGAGTTATCCCAAGTGCTAAATTTCCTTTCGGACAAGGCGGCGGAGGGC
Source organism: Lissotriton vulgaris (assembly GCF_964263255.1). Classification (NCBI taxonomy): domain Eukaryota; kingdom Metazoa; phylum Chordata; class Amphibia; order Caudata; family Salamandridae; genus Lissotriton; species Lissotriton vulgaris. The sequence continues at coordinate 1,172,841,616 of NC_141696.1, forward strand.
CTGGCATACCGCTCAGTCAACAATTTTAGATCAGCCATTTCTGCAAGTCATGAGTTGGTTGATGGCAAACCGGTAGGTATGCATCCGGTTGTATGCAAAATTCTTAAGGGAATTCGGGTCGCTAATCCACCTAAGCCCAAATATACGGGCCTGTGGGATGTTTCCCTAGTCATTTCTCTGTTCAATCGTTGGCCTTCCGATGCTCTTCTTTCTAGGAAGCAGCTTTCGGCCAAGTTAGCTATGTTATTATGCCTGTCAGCGTGTAGACGTTCATCGGATGTGCGAGCTCTCAAGGTTACAGGTAGAGTATTTACCCCAGAAGGGGTTTCTTTTACTATTACCGGACGCACAAAAACACTTTCTAGTCACATTGATTACAATGCCTTCCCAGAAAATGAGAAATTATGTGTAGTACATTGTTTAAAGGCATATGAAAAGTGTACAAGGGCATTGAGACCACAGGGCTGTTCACAACTGTTGATTGCTTTGAAGAAGCCGTTTAGACCGGTGGCAGCTGCCACCATTGCCAGATGGCTTAGATTTGTAATGCAAGAAGCTGGCATTGATGTTCAACAATTTGGTGCACATTCTGTCAGAGGTGCTATGGCCTCAGAGTCTTACATGTTGGGTTCTAACATCCAAGACATTATGCATTGTGCAGATTGGTCTTCGGAATCTACTTTCAAAACGTTTTATTACACGCCGGTGGGAGATATTACTTCTGTGGTGTTTGGACAGCGTTAAATAGCATAACCTGAAGCCTTGGGTCCTGTAATAGAATAAAAAATTTGCTAGCATTCGCGCCAAGAATTTTCAATTCTATTAAGGACACAGAGGCAAGGATTATCCCAACCGGCTTTAGTAACACTGTTAAAGCTTACCCGCCCATGCTGTATGTTATGACATAATTGTTATACAGTGGTTACGGATGTTTCATTTCCTTTGTTTAAGGATCAGACAAGAAGTCTGAATAGAGGATGTTGGATGGCAAGTGCTGGCGCTTGAAGACTTCAGGTTATTCTTCCACGTTGGAGGAGGTTTTGGACTTATTCATGCATATGTTGGAATTGCGTTCTCTACAAAGAATGAGGATGATGGGACCACACAGGAGGATTTTATGGACTATGGAGGCATGGCTTATATCTGTGCATCATGGGCAATGTAGTTGTTTTACAATAATTGTATGTTTTCATTGGCTGCTGTGTTTTGCAGTAAAGATAAGAGAAGCATAATCCTCGCCTCCGTGTCCTTAATAGAATTGAAAATTATTGGCGCGAATGCTAGCAAATTATTGATCCCCATGCTTCAGTCTCCTGCCTGTCAATGATAATTAACGGGAAACATTCCTTCTTGTAGTGTGTGTTCTAGTTTATGCACGTCACGTTGTACGTGACGTGCAGCGGCCATGTTGGCGGGATGCGCGCGCATCCAGACATTGCGCGCCGAGTATTGAATGAAGACGGCAGCGCCGGCCGGCGCTCCTCGAGTGAAACTTAATTCCTGTTAATAAAGAACAGTTCCAGTACACCTTGTTAACTGTGGTTATTGGCGGCAACATTACAGTGGCGACGAGGTCGGGATGTGCCCAGCCAGAGGACACCATCCAGAATAAAACAACAAGGAAAAAAGAAAAAAAAAACGGACCGTCCCACGTGGGCAGCAACAGGGGAAGCAGTCATCAGGCCTATCCAGACCCGGGCACACAGCTACCCTGAGCAACCCAGCCACCTTGAAGGCCCACAGGGACACGGTAGGATACACCCAAGGTACGGCGAGTTCGAGGAGCGTGGCAGAGCCAAGGCCACCCACGGAGGCGGCGAAGAGGTCAGAGCGGTAGCACAGATACCCCACAGCAGCCAGCATAAGCGCGTAACATTCCCGCTAAATAAGCCAGAGAGGAACAGCGCTGTCTACTAAAGAGGAAGGGTGGGGACTAGCACAGAGAGTCCCCAAGTAGAGACAAGCACAGAGACAAAGGACAGCACTCCAGGTAGCCCCACCGGCAAAGACAGCAAGGCATCAGTGACCAGGGAGGTGAAAATGAGTACACCGGCAGGATATGCAATCGCACCTGTGCAATTCCTACCGAAGCCCGGAGACCCACTGACGAAGTGGGAGGACTGGAAGGAATATATAGATAATTTCATAGGGGTCCTGGAGGATGAAAACGAGGAAAAATTCACCCCACAAAGGAAAAAACGCATCCTATTACTGAACTTAGGACCGGAAGGACTCAGAATTTACAAGAGTCTGGTGCCCAAAAAGAGAGAAGACACCGATGACGACGTATATGCCCACGCAGTGGAAGACCTTGATGAACGTTATCGTCCCACCATTTGTGTGTCAGTGGACAGATTTAATTTCCAGCAGAGAAAACAACGGCTGGAGAAACCATAGAAGAATATGTAGCGGCCTTGAGGAAGCTGGCGGCCACGTGTAAATACGCACTGTGGGAAGACGAATTCATCAAGGATCAGATTGTGATGCATACCACGAGCACAAATGTTCAAGACAAGTTATGGGCAAGCGGCGACACCACACTCAAAGATGTGCTGGTCATCGTAAAGAGGGCGGAACTCGCACGGAGGTGCGCGGACGCAACCAAGAAAGACGTAGCCACCCCAACCATGGTGAACAGAATACAAGAGGAAAACCACCGCAAAGACCAGAGAGGCAAGAATCCGATGACCAAAGGAACCAACAGATGGCAAGGGAAGCAGATGAGCAATGAGGGCAAGAAAACGTGCTACAGGTGTGGAAGTTGGTCCCATGAAGCACATGATAGAAGATGTCCGGCGTTTCGGGCCAAGTGCCTACACTGTGGCATCTTGGGCCACTATGAGAAGGTGTGTCGGAAGAAACAGCCCAAGGACGTGGTGAAATATGTCGACCAAGGCGAAGAAGATCAGGAGGAGGTCGCAGAGGAAGAGGTGGTCACCGTCTTATGCATATACGACCAGGTATTGAGCGTGGAAGGGAAGAGGTCAACTAAACCCGTCCTGGACATGTCAATGGGCGGGATCACCATCACAGTGGTGGCAGACACTGGATCTCCATTCACCATTGTACAACGGGCAGTATGGGAAGAAGCGTTCAAACCCAAGTTGGGCCCAGAGTTGGAGAAACTAGACATTCGGCCGGTCACTTACAACGGCGACCGCATTCCAATGGTAGGATTTCGACGCCTGTTGTTCGAATTTAGGGGCCGATCAGCATGGTGCAAGCTGTACATTGCAGAGAGAGGACCTTCCGTCCTAGGATGGCTAGACCAGGGCGACCTGGGAATAAAGCTGGATCCAGGAGGAGAGGAGCAAATACTACTCACAGAGCTGGAAGAATGGCCTGATCTGAAGAAATGGAGGGAGAACTACCCAAAGGTGTTTGGAGGCACGGTGGGAAGGATGGAGAAATTCCAACACAAGATCGTGCTCAAGGAAGGAGCCGTCCCAGTGGCTCACAAAGTGAGGAATGTACCAATTGCGGTAAGAGAGGCAGTCCAGATGGAACTCCAAGAATTGGAAAAAAGGGGTATAATAGAACCGATCACCTGCGCCGAATGGCTGGCGCCCTTAGTGGTTGTAATGAAGCCCAATGGGAAGGTCAGGCTCTGCGTGGACCTGAGAGAACTGAATAAAAACATTGTAGTGGAGAAATTTCCCCTCCCCAGAATCGAGGAGATGTTGGCCAAGACCAGAGGAGTAAGGTGGTACTCTACTATCGACTTGACCTCGGCCTGCCACCAAATAGCACTACATCCGGACAGCAAAAGCCTCACATCCTTCATCACCCCGTTCGGGTGCTACCAGTTCTGTCGCATGCCGTTCGGGCTAGCCTCGGCGGCCGCAGTCTTTCAGAAAATGATGCACCAACTGTTCAGAGACTGCAAGGGCGTCCAGTATTTCCAGGACGACATCCTGGTGATGGGGTGTGACAGGCTGGATCATGATCAGAAGCTAGAAAAAGTGCTACAAACGTTGGAGAACAAAGGCCTTACAGCGGAGTGGACAAAGTGCCGATTGGGCCTGCAATAGGTAACGTACCTAGGCCACGAAATCGGACAACAGGGCATCACACCAAAGGCGGAGAACGTGAAAGCCATCGCTGAAGCACCGCCCCCCAAGAACAAAGAAGAGGTCAGGTCGTTCTTGGGGATGGCGGAGTACTACAGCAAGTTTGTGGTACACTTTGCCTCAAAGACCCACAACATGAGGTTGCTGACCAGGGAGAGCACTGCGTTCCAGTGGACACCGGAAGCTCAAGCAGAGTTCGAAACCATCAAAAAGGACGTCACAGGAGCTGTACCGCTCAAAGGTTACGACCCACAGGGCACCACTGTGCTCACGACCGACGCCAGCGACAAGGGCCTGGGCGCTGTGCTCATGCAAGACCGAGGAAGAGGGGAACTGGATGCGCTGGAGTCTCTTCTGGATCTTGGCGGTGGTTCCGGCGTAGAGTGCGTTGCCGTAGTCCAGTCGGCTGGTGAGGAGGGCCTGGGTGACGGTCTTCCTGGTCTCTGTGGGGATCCACCAGAAGATCTTCCGAAGCATGCGCAGGATGTTGAAGCATGACGAGGAGACGGCGTTGACTTGCCTGGTCATGGAGAGGGAGGAGTCCAAGATGAAGCCCAGGTTGCGTACGTGGTCCGTCGGTCTGGGTGCGGTGCCCAGGGCGGGGGGCCACCAGGAGTCGTCCCAGGCGGAGGGTGAGGAGCCCAGGATGAGGACCTCCGTCTTATCTGTGTTCAGCTTCAGGCGGCTCGTCGTCATCCACTCGGCTACCTCTCTCATCCCTTCGTGCAGGTTGGCTCTGGCGGCGGCGGGGTCGTTGGTCAGGGAGAGGATCAGCTGGGTGTCGTCGGCGTAGGAGATTATGTTGAGGTTGTGTTGGCGTGCGATGGCCGCGAGGGGGCTCATGTAGACGTTGAAGAGAGTCGGGCTCAGTGAGGATCCTTGAGGGACGCCGCAGATGACTTTGGTGGCCTCCTGACTTGTACGGTGGTAGGCGGACTCTTTGTGTTCTTCCGTCGAGAAAGGAGACGATCCATTCCAGCGCCTTCCCCTGGATTCCGATGTCGCTGAGGTGCTGCACTAGGGTGCGGTGGCAGACCGTGTCGAAGGCCGCGGAGAGGTCTAGGAGGATGAGGGCCGCTGTTTCCCCGTTGTCCATCAGGGCTCGGATGTCGTCGGTGGCGGCGATGAGGGCGGTCTCGGTGCTGTGGTTGGCACGGAATCCGGACTGCGATGGGTCGAGGGATCCATTCGTCTCGAGGAAGGTGGCCAGCTGTTTGTTGACGGTCTTCTCAATGACTTTGGCTGGAAACGGGAGTAGCGAGATGGGGCGGTAATTCTTGAGTTCGGTGGGGTCTGCTGTAGGTTTCTTCAGTAGAGCGCTGAGTTTGGCGTGCTTCCAGCTCTCCGGGAAGGTGGCGGTGTCGAAGGAGGTGTTGATGATGTCCCGCAGGTGGGGTGCGATGACAGCGTCGGCTTTGTTGAAGACGTGGTGGGGGCAGGGGTCGGTTGGAGATCCGGAGTGGACGGAGTTCATCGTGTGGACGGTGTCTTCGGTGTTGACCGGGGTCCAGGCGCGGAGGGTGGTGGTGGGTGGAGGTCCTGCGGTCGTGGCGTGCATCGGTTGAGTGCTGAAGCTGTCGTGTATGTCCGCGATCTTGTTGTGGAAGTAGGAAGCGAGGGAGTTGCAGAGGTCTTGCGAAGGGGTGATGTCGTTGTTTCCGGCGTTGGGGTTGGAGAGCTCTTTCACGATGTTGAAGAGTTCCTTGCAGTTGTGTGCGTTGTTGTCCAGTCGGTTTTTGAAAGCCGTTTTCTTGGCGATGCGGATCAGTTGGTGGTGTTTCCGGGTGGCGAGCTTGAGGGTGGTCCTGTTGTCCGGCGTGGGTTCCCTTCTCCAGGCTTTCTCGAGGGCTCGGCAGTTCTTCTTGGAGCTCTTGAGTTCGTCGGTGAACCATGGGGCTCTCTTACTGCCGGTTCTGCTGGGCGGGGTCCTCAGTGGGGCGAGTTCGTCCGCGCAGTTGCTGATCCACTTCGTGAGGTTGTCGGCGGCCTGGCTGGGGTTCGCTGAGCTGGCCGGGGAGTGCTGGCTCAGGGAGGCGGCGAGCTGGTCGGCTGTGATCTTGTTCCAGCTTCTTCGAGCAACCTGTTGCTGGTGGTGGTGGGTCGTCGTTCTTCTGAAGGTGAAGTGGATGCATCTGTGATCTGTCCAGTGGAGTTCTGTGGCGTGGCTGAAGGCGATGTCTCTGCTGGATGAGAAGATGGCGTCGAGTGTGTGTCCGGCGAGGTGGGTGGGGGTGGACACCAGCTGCTTGAGTCCAAGGTTGGCGAGGTTGTCGAGCAGGGTGCTGGTGTTGCAGTCGTTGTTGTTCTCCAGGTGGAAGTTGAAGTCTCCCAGGAGGATGTAGTCAGCGGAGGGGAGGGCGTGCGGGCTCACGAAGTCGGCGATGTCCTCGCTGAATTGAGTGCGTGGTCCCGGAGGTCGGTAGATTAGGGTGCCTCTGAGGGTGGTCTTCGGGTCGGTGTGGATCTGGAAGTGCAGGTGTTCGGCGGAGGGTGGGGTGTTGTCGGTGCTGGTCGTGATGCGGATGGTGTTCTTGTGGATGATGGCGATGCCTCCTCCCACCTGGTTGGTGTTGCGGTCCTTCCGGGTGATCTTGTATCCTTCTGGGATTGCGATGGCGATGTCGGGCGCTGAGGAGGCGTTCATCCAGGTCTCCGTGATGAAGGCAACGTCAGGGGCTGTGGTGTCGAGGAGGTTCCAGAGTTCGATGGCGTGTCTGTGGACGGAGCGGGTGTTGAGCAGGATGCACTTGAGGTGGTTGCTGCTGGTGTTCGGCTTGGCGGGTGCTGGTGTCGGGCAGGTCCGGATGCAGGTGAACTTGCAGGTGTTGCAGCTGAAGGGTCCGTGGACGCGTCGTGGGGTGGCTCTGCAGCATCCCGGGACTCGGCCGGTGTTGAGTGCGATGAGGGCGGCGGCGGTGTACGTCAGGCGGGTCGGACGGGGTCCTCGTGGGCCAGGGGTCCTGGCACTGGGCGCGGTCCAGGCGCGGACGGGCGTAGACGGGCTTACCTTTGGCGCGCCTTCGGCGCACAATCGGCGCACCCGCTGCGCGTGACCGCTGCGCGTGACCGCTGCACGTTCGCACGGTCGCCATATAAGGCGAAGTGCGCGGGTGGGCGGAGCAGCTGGGAGGCGGGGAGGGAACAGAAGGAAAAAAGGGGCGGGGACAGCGGTGGTGGCGGGAAGCGGGGAGCGGGGAGGGAAGACGGAGGGCGGCGAGGTAGGCGGGCAAGCAGGAAGGAGAACGCTAACACGGGCACAAAATGACAAAAAACAGGCACAAATGGAAATCAAAAAAACGCTAACACGGGCAAAAATACTGTAAAAACAAGCACAAATGGATAACAAAACAAGCAAAACAAACGGCAGCAGCGTCAACCGGCAGCGAGGCAGGCAGCGAGGTAGAGGGCAAGGCTATGGGGCACACGCAGCAGCTGGTGGCCGTGCGGCGCGGGGGTGTCTTACAGTTTCTGTCAGAGACCTTCACCAGGGAAGGGATCCCCAAGTCTATTCTGAGCGATAATGGCCCCCAGTTCACGTCGGAAAGGTGGAGCAAGTTCATGCAAAGAAATGGAATCACTATCAAACATACGGCAATCTACCACCCAGCCGGAAATGGCCTAGTGGAGCGATTTAATAGGGTAGTGATGGGAGCCATACAAGCTGCCATATCCAGCAACAAGGACTGGAAGAAAGCACTAGAGAATATGGTATGGGCCTACAGGATAACCCCCACCGGCACGGGGTACAGCCCGTTCCAAATATTGAGGGGGCGAGAACCCTTTACGCATGACAATAGAGTTTGGAAGGAAAAGGTCATCACCAGTGAGTGGTCCCCTGCAGTGGTCAGAGCCAACCTGGAAAGAGCACAAACTATCTACACCAACCATTACAACAAACGAAGGAATGTGAAAGAAACAGGCCTGGAGAAGGGAGAGTGGGTGAGAGTCAAGCTGGCCACTCTACAGAAGAAAGGGGACAGTAAATATAGCAAACCGATGCAAGTTAAAGAAGTGTATGATCGAGCGGCCTTGCTGAGCGACGGAAATGTGTGGTCCCAGGACCGCATGGCCCGGTGCAACAAGGTATTGAGCTGGGAGCAACCCGGAATGGAATGGGAAGATATGGACGATGTAAACACTGGAAAAGGACAAAGAGTAAGTGAGCAAGGTGACGGAGCAAGTACAGAGATGGCGCGAGAAGGTGAAGGAGCGAGCGAGAGTCAAGGAGCAGAGAGAGACTGGCCAGGGAGAAGCATGAATGATGATGGAATGGCGAGTGAAGAAATAGAAGGAACTGAAGTGCAAATTTATGGGACTCAAGGGAACCCCCTCAGGGTTACCAGGAGCGGAAGGCAGGTGGTAAGGCCCTCCAGATTCCGAGACTTTGAATTAGACAATGACTTATAAGTGTCTGCTTAAGGTTCAGTAAAAGGGGGAGATATGTAGTGTGTGTTCTAGTTTATGCACGTCACGTTGTACGTGACGTGCAGCGGCCATGTTGGCGGGATGCGCGCGTATCCGGACATTGCGCGCCGAGTATTGAATGAAGACGGCAGCGCCGGCCGGCGCTCCTCGAGTGAAACTTAGTTCCTGTTAATAAAGAACAGTTCCAGTACACCTTGTTAACTAACTGTGGTTATTGGCGGCAACATTACACTTCTCAAGTTTTTTTTTAAATCTTCCACTTACCTGTTGTAAAATGTTGGCATGTATGTAATAGGTACCTCAACATCCGACTTGCAAGGGGTAGTAAGCGCTATATAAATGCAATTACAATACAGAGTACAATTCAGTACTGGTCGTCGTTGAATAAGTGGATATTTTTTAAAGCAGTATTATTTTGAAGCACATGTTTAGCAAATTAGCATTCTGTTTATGTATAACAACTTCGTATTTGCAAGCGAGTGACGTCAGACACGGTACCCAAAAATGAGTATTCTAACCTGTATTGAACGTGAAGAATCCGAAAAACACCGCCTGTCTGCCTGACCCTAACGTGGCCGCTGCCGACAAATCAGCGCAGCATGCAAATAGTGCGAGTACTACCAGTCTGGAAATGGCAGACTTGTTCCCGGAAGTAATGCGGCCCCGCCCACTTATCTGACAGGCTTGCGACGACTCCGCCTCCAGCTGCTACTGTCTGTGTTTTGGTTCCTGGTAGCAGTAGGATGTGAGAGCAGTGGGCGGGCAGTAGTGCTCAGCATGGCGGCCGAGATCCATCCTAAGCCGTTGACCCGTAAACCGATACTGCTCAGTAAAGTGGAGGGCTCCCAGGAGCTGGTGAATATGGCAGTAACAGTTCCCAAGGAGGACGGTGTTATCAGTGTGTCAGAGGACAGGTAAGCAGCAGCAAGTGCGCTTATTTACGATCAACCAGCAGCACGGGCAGCATCCCTTTAAGCGATACCTGCACATACCCAGTCACTCCGGACCTACCCTGCATCTCCTTTAGCCTCTACAATTTCTGAACACATATTATATATGCCGATCCTGCAACCGTTGAACGGGTATTTCACGTACCTCCATAATGCCCACTCACTCCTGGAAAGGCGCCTCCGGTAGAGGCATCTCACAAAAAAGCCGAAGACATTGTGCAGCCAGCAATGGCAGTTACGGCACTAAAGATGCCAGAGCGACCTCTTTGACAATGTCTCGTGGCTTTCACAGACCACAAACTGACACAACGGGAAACTTCAAATGCAAGTTATACAGACCATATGCGCTCTCTATACACACGTCCACCGCGCAGATTGATATGGGCTACATATACCCTTACTATTTTTTTTTTTTAATGTCGATCGTGATGCTTATGAAATTTGCTATTAAATCCACCAAGATATGGAACGCATTAAACTAGGATTCCGTTGGCTTACATTAGAAGACTGTTTTCCAAAACATTCGAGGTGCTGTGTCACTGCAAGGATGCTGTTACTACTTGTGTCACGACTGTATCATGTGGTGGTATGCAGGACCACATGCGTGAAATAACCTCATCTCCTAGTATCCCTACCGATACCTTGATACTTTAAAAAAACTTTAGGGATTTAGGTTGTCATTGGCTGTCAAAGCTGTGCTTAACACTGAAGTAATATCCGTTACCAAACATCTATAGTGCCACAGGCTTGGCTTGTAAATGAAAGTGTCTCTTTGGTCATTGATGGGTTTATACATTTCCCTTGTCCTTGTCTTATACCCATGTATCCATTCACCAACTCTTTCTTGTATTTGCCTAGTCAAACACAAACTCAGCAACATATGCAAGATAAATTACAAGATAAAGTTAAAAAATGAAAGAAAGCTGCTGTTAAATATGTAGGGCATATGCTTGCAAAATTAGACATAGATGGGAGTGGCTGTTTTACATGGGTATTGTATACATTGTATCACTGATCAGGACTCGAAAAATCATAAAAATTTAGTAACTTGAATAAACTACTCGACCTAACTGTAATGTACTTGACCCGTGGTCTCAAACTGTGTTATCCCATGCAGTAGCAAGACAAACTGAATTTTGATCTCTGTCTCCTAAAGTCAGCAAATGCGACAAGATAACAAGATTTAAAGGCATCTTTATTGTTTATTCACTTTGTGAGCAAGCAGAACACCTGTCAGCTTGCCCGAACGGGCGAGTAGGCCCTGAAAATAGCTAGTCCTGATTAAATCTGGCTCACCATAGCGAGTGGATGTTTTGAGCCTTGATGATTTAAAACTCCAGCATGTCTATCGTGGAATGGTGAAACAATGATACACTATGGGTAATACCATTTATGTTAGTCTCCTGGATTAGAGGCAGTAGCTGTGCGCTAAAAATGAAAAGAGCAGCAAGTAAGTGGCCCATTAGCACTGTCTTGGGTGTTGTAGTTTGCTCGAAATAACAAAAAATAGTGTAGTGTCATTCCTATATTCCCAATAGGCTCTGCGCATTGGAAAAATATATCCTATAGATGTGACGTAGGACTTATGTCGACTAGATCTCTATCAAATATATTAAAGTTAATTGTGAGTGCCAGCTAGCTCAGAGGCCACTAGAAACTTTCTCGAATTCACAAGAAGGGATTCGTTTCTGACAACGCATAAACATGACAACTTTGGTTTTCCCAAGATAAAAATGATCTTCAGAGTCGTGGAAACAATAGATTGATATTTTACTCAGTCATTCCTGCATGCTTCGTTTCATCAGAGGTGCAGAGAAATAGAGAGACAGGCGTTTTCAATAAAAGGTATTTATTGAACAGTCTTCTTTCTCATGCAGAAGAAATGAACTGCTACAATCGTAATACTGGCTGTAAAGTATAATGCGTACAGCCGGAAGAGTATTATAAAATAATACTGTAAAAGCATGGTATGGTTTCTAAGCCATAAAATTCATACATAAATAAATAAAGACTAAAAAAGTACTCAACTGGTGCTTCTAAAATACACCTACCCCGATGTACCTAACCTAAGTCTAGTACGAGGGAAGAAGTAAGTGTGGTGTAGCATAAGTTTAGTATTCTTTTGCCAAGAATCCATCCAAGATTTCTCTTCGGGTCTAATCAGCTCCGTACCTTGGTTTAGAATGAAGGAGGTCAGTCTCAGGACTCGATTTCCCAACAACTCGCAAGAGTAGCTTGGAAACACTGGAGCTGGATTTCTCGGCAAGAGAAAAGACAGCGTCTCTCTCAATGCGTCTGCTGGAGGGTCGGCTTCCTTCGGCCCTTGCTGTAGCGAGATGCGTCGGGCAAGTAGGTAGTCAAACTGCTCCAAACCACCGTGTTTGCTATGGCAAGTGTGGGCATATTTATACCTTGAAGGTGCAGAGTTTGACGTAAAGGTGGACATAATAACGTCATCAAAGAGTCTCAGTTCTTTGAAAACTCCATGAGTTCTTGGACAAATCAATATTCAAGCAAGGGGAAGTCCCTAACTGCTGAAGCAGAGTTTTCCAAGAAATCGTTGTGAATTTTCGGAACTAGTGGAAGTAGCCATGCCGTATTTGTACTGCATGAGCTATGTCTAAATATGGTAATGATTCCTATGCCTATATAAGGACATGGTGATTTATTCCTCCATAAAGGCATGAATCGGGAAAATTACACTAGGGTCCTAAAATGCTATACAACACCCACTCCACTTTATTATGTTCAACATTACTAAATTTAAGCACTAAAACATATCTAAAGCATGTGTTTACAATCCCACCCAAAAATACATAAAAATGCATTTTAAATGGTTGCACACGAAAATGAGCAATAATACTGTAGGCATATAAAAGCAATGATTTCATTGTAAGCATAAAATATGATATTGGCAATGCTAACTGAATGAATCATAAAAAAATTATATTTATGAAATGGCTCTAAATACAGAAGAAAACGGTCAAGACCATCCCATAGCAGAATATGTAAGCTGTTTTGTTTGTGGATAAGGTAAATATCGTTTCTAGGAAGTATTCAAATAATTCTTGTTCTCTAAGAATAGTTCTACTTTAAGCAGATTACTTTGTGCCAAAGTTCATTTTTGGAAAAAAGTCAAATCAAATCGTAGAAAAATAGAGTTCCAAAGTTATGAGTTTTTTGTTTTGAAAAATGAAGGTCAAATTCAAAGTTGATGGAACGCTGTGTGCTAATTTTTCAAAAGTTATTCTTGATGTCAGGAGAAAACATTAAACCTTCTAGGCTGGCAAAGAAATAGTCTACCACAGTAGGAGAAAGTTGAACCACTTCATTAAGTAGATCAATCGTACACAGATAAGAAGCATCGCCGTCAGCGTCAGTCGCATTAGCAATATTCGCAGTAGATGGTACCTGTGTACCCGTTGGTCCACGTATCTCACCCTCAGCTGGAATTTCCGGTGAGACCTCCATGAATGCCGTCATCAGAATTGGTAGCCGTTGGGGGAAACACAATGCATGAGCCGTTACCGAACCAAGCAAAGCGTCAACATCCGTTGGCAGTGCTGATGGAAGTGTTAGACAGATATCCAACTCGCATTCCTCTCCACAAAGCAGGCATCGTAGAATAGGTAAGATGCAATCTTGCCAGATTGGTCTGAACGATAGGAACCACGTGGTATTCAGATCTCTCAAACGAGCCAAGCCAAGAATCTGTGTTATGCGTTCACGATACTGCATTGCCAGTAGAGTGTTCTCCATGGTAATATGGGTATCGCTCGTGACTGGACTTGCCATATCGGAGCAGAAGGAACAAAAATAGTATCCCTGCTATGAGTCCCAAAATGAGAGGCAGGCCGCCGAACACAGAGTGCACAAAGTTTGGAAAAATACACAGGACTGCTTCAAAGGGTGCTAACAGTCTCGAAAAAATAGTCTTAAATGCATGTACTATACCACTGGTATCAGACATGTGTAAGATACGACCTAACATTTCTGTGAAATGTATGGGGCAGTTTGTTGATAATAAGGCATGTATATCTGCAGAGGACCTTGCAACTTGCAGATCATACATCTCTCTGGACGAGGTCAATGGCACAGTTTTTTGTAAAAGAATGGCTTTCATTCTGCTTACAGTATCAATTCGTATAGAAGAGATGTTCAGTGAAGGCCATAGGGCGACTCCCCATCTGTCTTACTTTTAGGAAACAATACTTGCATACAGCAAGTGACCCTGGTTGACACACTAACGAGATAGGCTATTCCTGGCATCATTCCACAACAGCTGTGATCATTCAACATTATGTAGCTCCCATTGGAAAGCTGCCTAAAAATTGGCTCTATCACTGCTGCCAGGGAACCCTGCAGGTGGCACGATAAGTTGTTTGAGGAACCATCACAGGCTCCATGTAAATTAATGCCCTTACATAGAAGTGTACCGCTCAATGTGGTTTTGCAATTTTCACCACTAAGAAATACCTCCTTTACCCCACTCCAACATTTGTGTGTGTATGGTAAATCCCAGGTCGACTTTATGTATTCTTTACCCAACTTTTCATCCAGGTCTGCTTGTATGTGTTTTAAGCAATACTGAAACTGGAAAATAGTCACTGGTATCCTGATGGTGCCATGTATTATCCATTCAACGTCTGGTTTCTCAGAAACCGTTAATGGTAATCTTTCCAGTTTTTCTATGTTCAGCACCGTATAGTCTGCTCCCCTTCGTGCCAAAGAGATTTGTTTATCTGTAAGGTTAAATCCAGTAAACAATGACGTGGTGTTGATTAGACACAAAGGCACATAGCCTGAACGAAGGTTTTGTAACGTCCATCCTAGCAGCATTATAGAACGCAATTAACACTGTCCATGTTGTAACATGAGCAAGTCTTGTACCATTATGTCTATGGCAGAGGATACAATGCTGTCCAAAGAATACATTCTGGATGACAGAGTTATTAACCCATTGTCAACCACAGAGAGAGCTTTCTCTAAATTAATTCGATCAATTTCTCGTATTCGTTCTGCAGTTTCCATTTGCGTGACTTTCCATGCTTCATTACAAGCAGCGTAAATACCGGCATATATGAAACGTTTATGACGTTGTTTGCGAAGTCCTAGTAAGAATTATCTCAAATCAATGCCATCTTTAAGTAAAGTTAAGTGTTGTTTTATATCTGGGAGTGCGGATTTTTGTAGGCACTTAGGCACAGTTTTCCTACACTGCAAGTTGTTATTATCCCTGGATGTTGTCTCTGGATATATCTTGGATCTGGCCTAGTTAATGTAAACCCTTGTGTCTTGTTCAGGAATCTATCGTGACAGTTATTCGTGTCTGTGGGCCAGATTAACAATTTTTTCCAGTCAGGGTTAGTTCTGTTCTGATGTAAAATATATTTTACGTCTACCTGCTCATCTGTAGTTCTATTACTATCAGGTGTGGGCTTCGGTATGGACGGTTTGTTTAAGTCTTTTATCTTAGCCAGGCCAAGACAAGATGTCTGTTGAACAGTTTCATTTAAAAACAGAATTTGTTCTGGGATGATGCATGCTCCAAATAAGGCTTCTAACCCTTGCACCTTCCAGTCTTTTGTGCCCCAGACAGTTTTTGTCTCAATGTTGTCTTTCCAAAAGTCAAAACCTAATGTGGACAATTGAGCATAAAAGGTTGCAGAATAAATTTGCTTAGTATTAGTCAACATACTTTTCATGCCTGTCTTATTAACATTTTTGAAGTAAAATGTTAATGGATTTGTGATATTAAAACCTGAGAAGTATGAACATTTTTCATAAAATGTTTTTGAGCTACCCTTTGGTGGCGTTGGACAATGTTCCCATTGATTATAAGTTAAAACATTTCTAGGGTTTGCAGATTTGTGCAAATAACGGTGACCAAAATGGTTAAAACAATACATTTGTTCATAATCTGATGAACCTTGGAAGTATTCATGGTTTGCAAATTTTGCTGACATTTCTAAGTCTGCCATCATGTTATTAACAGTCTCAAAGTCCCAATCATCAGAAAATGTACTGGGTGAAACAAAATCACTCAAGGAAACCTTAAATTGGTGTGGAATCTTCAGCAGCCCGACAGGACCATAAATGTCATAGTCAGTTGTGTCACATGCTATACCACCAGGTAGAGGAACGGCTGTGATGTTTACTGATGACAGGTCTCTTTGTTCACAATGAGATGATTTGTGGGGCTTGAGGAGCAAGTTGATGTTCTTACTTGCTGTGTCCATTTTACTATATTTCCCATCTATCCGCTTTCCCAAACTTAAAACAAGAATGAGCCATAGTAGGAGAAAAAGTACACCTAACAAAATCCAAAATTCAATCCATGGTGAAACCAGATGTGTATTTGCAAGCTGGTGAAAAAGTTCTGTTACTTGTTCCTTGAAAGTTTTATTTGCTGGCCTTGTTTTGGGCTCACTGGGATCCTCAGAAAACGTATCAAAGTTGATGAAATAGCCAGAAGCAGTTCTGTCAATTGTTGGTATCACATCCGGATTATTTGAAATCGCTGGAGCTGCATGTTCCCTTGATATATTAGTATAGTCAGATGCTACATCATTGTAGACAGGAGTTTCTTGACAAACTGTTATTTGGGTCTCAAGAGGCACAAGTTCCATGGCTTTGTTGCATAGTCCTTCTTTTCTTACTGCAGATTCTTCAAAGGTGATAAGTCTTTGTTTGAACCTCTTGGATAGTAGCAAGATTTGGTCGTCTGCTACATGTTTGGAGTCCACTGGGCCTACTACTTATTATCGGCCACATGGTGTGGTTTTACCAGGTCAATTGATACGGACCGGTTCTCCTTTCTTCCAGCAAGGGGCGTCAGTAACACTGTTCTTTATCCGTGGACTGCTTATACAGGTACTGGTTTTCTGCAAGAAGGCCCAAATTCCTTTTTATCCGCTATTTGATCTCCGACCAGATCCCCAATTTTTGGAATCCAGACAGGTCTTGCTGGGACAGGTGGCTTTTCTTCAGTGGTCGTTGGCTTCTGTATGATGTTGCTTAGACTTCTTCTTGTTTCATTTAAGTCCTATAAAACAGCCAAACGGTCTTTGATATCAAAGTGTTTTTGTTCCACTACTGAAGTATGACGATCGAGGTATTCGACCATCATTCTAGTACCGAAAAGGATTTCATATTGAGTGATTCCACCCAGAAAATTTCTTGGCAGGTTGTTAAGACTACGTTGGACACTTATTAGATGTTTGACCCACCCGTCACCCGAGCCTAATATTTATTATTTTATTTATTTAGAGAGTTTTATATAGCGCGGACAAGATCTTTGCAGATATCAGAGCGCTTTACATAGAGGGGTACATGAGGGAGCAAAGTCAGACATACAAATCAATAAATCAAACAGTACAAATAGGTGGCTGCAAAGCCAGTCATGTGAATAATAAGACAACTCATACAAATAAGCAGAGGGGTCAGACATGTAGTACAGATTGTAGCAGCGTATTAAGAGAGTTCGAGATAATAGTTCAAGTGTATTTAGCCATGAGGATAGCTTTTACTTCTTTTTTAAAGAGTGTAGTGGAGGAGATGAGCCTGGTTTCGGGAGGGAGTGAGTTCCAGATCCTAGGCGCCATTCCTGAGAAGGAGCGCTTATATGTTTTTTCCTTCCGGAATCTTCGAGGTTTCAGCAGAAGATTGTTTGTGCCTCTAGTGTTTCTCGCTCTGCCCGAGATTGTCAGTTTCTGAGCGAGGTAGCAGGGTGAGTTTAGGTGTACCGCCTTGTGTGTCATGCAGGCGATTTTCAGATGTATTCTGGCTTCAAAAGGCAGCCAGTTCAGGGATTTCAAGTCAGGGATAATATGGGAGTGCTTTTTTGACCCCGTGATGAGTCTCGCTGCAGCGTTTAGAGAAGCTCTCAGTGGTGCGGTTGTAGTTAGGGGGAGTCCGCAGAGGGCGGTACTGCCGTATTCAATTCGAGGGATGACTAGAGCTTGCACTGCAGTTTGGAAGTCTTTGGCTGGGAGGAAGGGTTTAAGTTTCCTCAGGGTATTGATCTGGAAGTTCGCTCCCTTTGTTGCCTTGCTGATATGTTGCTGCATGTTGAGATTAGAGTCGAGTGTTATGCCTAAAGATTTTGCTGAGTCCACGATGGTGGGTTGTACATTGAGTGCAGTTAGGTGTTTAAGCCAAATTTGCGTGGTGGAGATCTTCGCTGGTGGTGAGATCAGAAGGAACTCTGTTTTCAGGGCATTGAGTTTGAGATGATTGTCGGCAAGCCAGGATTGGGTGTCTCTGATCGTTGAGTTCAGGAGCAAGATGTCTTTGGGGGATTGTAATTTGAGATAAAGTTGAGTGTCATCGGCGTACATGTGAAAGTGTACATTGGATGCTTGTAGCAGGGTGGTGAGAGGTTCCATGACTAGGTTGAACAAAGTTGGGGATAGAGAGGATCCTTGTGGGACGCCTAGCGTTACAGGTATTGGCGAGGACATCAGGTTGTTGCTCTTGAATTTCTGCGTCCTGTTGTTAAGAAAGGAAGTGAACCACTTGAGAACAGTTCCAGATAAACCCATTCTTGTCTTTAGTAGATCTAGTAAATTCTCAT
This sequence comes from Lissotriton vulgaris, assembly GCF_964263255.1. Taxonomy (NCBI): domain Eukaryota; kingdom Metazoa; phylum Chordata; class Amphibia; order Caudata; family Salamandridae; genus Lissotriton; species Lissotriton vulgaris. Next base: position 1,172,859,636 of record NC_141696.1, read on the forward strand.
GTTTAACGGTGTCGAATGCTGAGGAGAGATCCAGAAGGATGAGGAGGCAGGTGTCGTTTTGGTCCAGCATTTGAAGTGCGTCGGCAATTATGTGAGTCATAGCAGTTTCTGTACTGTGTCCTGCTCGGAAGCCTGACTGGTGAGGGTTGAGGAGATCAAATTGTTCAATGTGTTTAGTCAATTGTAGTTGTGCGCATTTTTCCAGCAGTTTGGCGAGAGTGGGAATATTGGTAATGGGCCGGTTATTGTTGAGATCAGAGGGGTCGGCTGTAGGTTTCTTTAGTAGAGGTGTGACTTGACCAACTTTGAGGGAGTCAGGTATGCTTCCTTGTTGGAGAGAGCTGTTGATAATTTTGGTCCAGAGAGGGAGAAGCAAAGGGGTAAAGTCTTTTACTGCGGTAGCAGGAAGGGGGTCTGTGAGGTGATTGGATGGTTTCAGGGTGCTGAGCAGTTTGCCAATTTCTTCTTCCGAGTATGTGCCAAAAGTTGACCATGTAGCATTGTTTTTTGGTTCAATTGGTGCTAGGCCCTGGGGTTTGGAGTAGAGGCTTGCGTCAATGAGGAGATCGCTCTTTATGTTGTCAGTTTTTTGGATGAAGAAAGCAGCGAAGTCTTCACAGGAGGGAGCCTCACGCACCGTGTTGAGTGGTTGGGGTTGATCCTTGGATTGTGATCTGATTAGCTCAAACAGTTTTCTCGGGCGGTTTTTCGCTTGGTCGAGCTGGAGGCTGAAGAAGTCTGATTTTGAGCGTTTTATTTTCCTGAAGTAGGCGTTTCTCTTTTTCTTCAGATCTTCTAGGTACATTGCAGAGGGAGCTGATCTCCAGGTGCGCTCTGCCATTCGCATGTCTTGTCTATCCTCATTGAGACTCCCGTCGTACCATGGATTGGAGCTTTTTGTAGAGACTCTTTTTAGCTGCATAGGTGCAACCTCATTAATTATCGTGGTCATAGCGTTGAGATAGTGGTCAGTCAAGGTTTGAACGTCCGTATCGCCTGTCGGTGGAAGTAGGAGATTGCAACTGTTAGGGGGTAGGGAGTTTGGGTTGAGTTTCTTCATGTCTCTTTTCCAGACTTTGGGCTTGGAGAATTGAGCCGGGTTAACTTTTTCATTGATGAAGAATGTGATAATATGATGATCTGACCAGTCACAGGGTTGGATGGACTCGAGTTGGATAGATTCCTCTTTGGAGATGATCAGGTCAAGGATAGAACCTTTCTCCTGGGTCGGGCTGTTGCATATTTGGGTAAGGTTAAGGGCATCGAGGTACTTTTTAAGACTATTTACTACCGCGTCATTGCGGTCGTTCCAGTGGAGGTTGAAGTCACCAAGGTATATTTGGGTGATCTGCCGTCCGGAATTGGTTGAGATCATATCCATGATTTGTTGGGAAAAGGTGAAGTTGTCCCTGGGTGGGTGGTAGATGCTGTGAAGAGAGCAAATCGGTTTGCCCTCACTGATAATGTCAAGGCAGATGTATTCCCAGGATGTTGGGGATGGTAGGGTGGTGGAATTGACTTTCAGAACAGAGAGGTTGTTCCTGTAGATACATGCGATTCCACCACCAATTTTGCCTGATCTGTCGAGCCTGATAATGTGATAGTTTGGAGGAACTAGAATGTCCATTATAGGTGTCGAGGATTCAGTTAGCCAGGTTTCAGTCAGGATGGTTAGGTCAAGGTCCAGCGACAATAGGAGCTCAGCAATGGCGGGGGAATGTTTCGAGGCCGATCTGCAGTTGAGGAGAGTGCATTTGAGACTGGGTGTGTTGAGGGTGGTAGGTGGTTCTAGAGAGAGAGGGATTTTTCTAAGGTTATTGGGGATGGAGGATCTGCTGTTTAGTGTGGGGGGTCTAAGGGGATTTGAGTGTATCGTGGGAATGGTGAGGTGTGGGGTGGATGTGTGATTTTGGGGGGCTGGGTCATAGGAGCGGAGAATGGTGAGTGTGTCGAGGTCAGAAGTAGGGTTGTGGGTGCGACGAGGGCGGTTGTTCCGATTGCGAGCTGGGATTGAGGTCCGGTTGGGGGAGAGTTGAGCGAAAGAGTTAATCGGAAGGGCGGAGGACAAGTTGGGCGGGGAGGTGTAGTTATGTGAGGGGTTGCAGGGGCGACGGGGGGGGGGGACGAGGGCAGTTGCTGCGACTATGAGCAGTGATTGGCGCCCGATGTAGGGCGTGTTGTGTGAGGGAGTCAGCCGGAGGGGTGGGGGACACTTTGGGAGGGGAGGTGGAGGTGGGTGAAGGGTGTTTGGGATGTGTGGAGAGTATTTCTTTGATGATGTGCAGTTCTTCTTTGATCTGCATGAGGGTGGCCATGATGCTGTCCATCGAGGGGTAGGTGGTGGAGGTGGGGGTGGCAGTCAGAGGTGAATGACTGATCAGGGAGTTCGCGTGCAGGTGGGAGAGTGGGTTGGTGTTCGAGCCGGGCTGCGTTGTGTTAGCGTAAGGGATGGTGTTTGGGAGGAGAGAAGTTTTGGGCGGTAGGGGTGTGGATGAGGTAGGGAGGAGGTTGGTGGTATGAGTGAGGGCATTGGCATTGATGGTAGGCGGGGGGGTCGAGGTGTAGAATGGGATACTGATAGTAGTGGTGGGGGTGCAGGAAGGGTAGTGGGGGCTGAGAGTAGGAGGGGAAATGGGATTGGAGATGGTCCTGTTGTGGGGAGGGGGAGTTAAATTAAGAGAGGGGGTGTGTTCTACATAGGTGGTTAGAGGATAATGGGGACTGAGAATGGGGGGGGGATAAAGGGGGGGATTTGTCGATATGCGTGTTGTTCTGGTGCTGGACTAGGTTAGGTGTGTTGTGGGTGGGAGCTGTGCTGTCAGGGGTGGGCGGAGTGTGAGTGCCAGCTGTAGGTGTGAGAGGATCGTTGATGATATGTGTGGAGGTCCGAGGGTTGGTAGAAGGGGTGGGGGTGTGCGTGGTGTGTGACGGGGAGCGATCTGTGTCTGTGGTTGAGGCGTGTGTGGCAGCTGCTTGGTGTTGAGCTGGGAGAGAGGGGTTGTGGGTGGGAGATGGGAGGTCAGGGGTGGTAGGGTTGTCCCTGATTGAGGAGCATGTAGTAGTTAACTGGCGCTGAAGTAGGTTAGAAGAGTTGTGGGTGGTGGGAGCTGTGAGGTCATGATTGGTGGGACTGGAGGAGATATGAGTGTTAGTCCGCAAATTGGAGAGGTGCTCTTTGAAAGTGGGGAACAAGTTGTCTAGTAGTTCCAGGTTCCTGTCTGTGGATTGAGATAGGATAATCCCGTTATTGTAAATAGTGATGGTGGCTCTGCCTGGAAAGAGTTGGGATGGTGTGATGGAGAGAGTTAGGCTGTGCGCGGATTTCCTGGTGGAGGAGATGGTGTTATAGATTGCTTTATGTCACAGTTTATTCTTTCCACAAACTAATTTCCCCCAGGATGGAATGGACTAGAGTACCGCAATGCAACGCCCAAGCTGGCCATGGCCTCCTTGTAAGCTCGAGAGCTAAACACAGGACCCCGGTCAGAATGTAGCTTGCCTATTGCATATGTGCCGATAAAGACTCGCAAATCTCTTATAACAGTTCGGGCGTCAGCTGAGCGCTGAGGCCACATCCAAATGAATCTTGAGCATGAATCCACTGCGACCATGATATATTTATAGTTGCCATCCCGTTGTAAGCGACCACAGTGTTCTAGATAAACACATGCAAGTGGTTTATCTGAAATTAAAAGGGGCGTCTGCGCCGGTCGTTTCACTGTTGAAACTTTCATTTTCTGGCAGATTTCACATTCCAAAACATAGTTTCGGGTGCGTTTCCTCATGCGCGGCCACCAGTACATTTGCTTTAATAACGACACTGTGGCAGAAACACCTGGGTGTGCAGAGGCAAGCCCTTCATGTGCTGCTAAGATCAGTCCTAATCTGTATTCCATGTTTGGAATTACCCTATCCCCCACTCCAGGGATTCGAGCAAAAGTAACACTATTTGCATCAGTTATACATGAGTACTTGAGTGGAAAGCCTTTTGGAAGTGTTTACCACTGTCTTTCATTGAAGCAGTGACATCTTGCAATATTTCGCTGTCTATTTTTGTGTTTGAACGAGTGATTGCAACTACGGAAGCCGTTTGCACAGCTGCCTTCGTGGCTTCATCAGCCAATGAATTCTCTGCAACGTGAACGCCATCACGCTGATGACTCAGTGTATGGATCACGTGAACCTTTTGTAGTTCTTTCTGTAATAGAACTACTTATTCCCAAAGCAACTTATGCTTGATTGTGCCACCTTTTGCGTCTTTGAAACCGTTTTGAACCCAATTCTGCAAGTCTACATTGTAAGATTGAACGCAGTAATACGAATTCGCAATCAGTATTTTCAAGCGCCATCTTGAAAGCCTGTAGTTCAGCTCGCTGACCTGTACAGTCTCCAAGAGATTGAGTTTTTGTGACCATAGGTCTGAATTTACCATCGCGCCAGCGACCTTTGACAATCGCACACGCTGCACTATAAACTTGTTTTCCCCCAATTGCCGGTTGCGCTGATCAGTCGGTATAAATCATACATCCATAATGTTCTAGAGGCAGAATCTCAGTGGGCAGAGGACATTCTTGTTCGTATTGTAGAAATTCTTGAATTTTCAAGTAGGGGTCAAAAACATATTCAACGTCTGTTGCAGCAAGAGAATTAACCCATTGTATCCATCTTAGATGTAAAGCTTTTGCATTCGGAATGCTCGCTTTTGTGACTGCCTCTAAGGCAGGCACAGGAGTTACGACATTTAAGCGTTTTCCCTGCGAAAGGGCTTTCTCTTTTGCTACTGCAGTCAGAACTTTTTCTGGTGCGATATTTTGACAGAAGAAACCGTTTGAAATATCAAATGTTTTATATTTTTTGCGCACAATGTTATTCATCAGTGCTGCACTGTGTGCATTTTGTACTGCAAAAGTTTTGCAACAAGAATTTAAATGTCTGTAGTCCAAACTAGACAATATGTATTGTCTAGTTTGGAGACAGAAAACAAAGGATTGTTCATGGACGAGGTGCATTTTTCAATCACTCCTTGGTATTCTAGTTGATCTAGGATCTCCCTGACCTGTTTTTTAGCTTCTTGCTTAACTGGATACTGCCTCTGAGCAGTAGGTTGATTTTTTTTTTTACTGGATCTTTTAGTGAGGAGAGTCCTCATCCTTTCCCACATGATTTTTATATAATGCTGGAGCCTGTGCTACAGCTCATTTTCTGGCATAAGTGTATCTTTTATGAATAGGAATATGATTGGGTAAGGTTGGCATAGTGATCTCTTCGCCATGTGGGCACTCCCTGACAAGTTCAGCTGGCCAGTCTTTTTCAGCCAGAAGGATGTCATAACCCTTAGATAGTTTTTCCCAAAAGGGTGCTTTTTATTTTTCTAGTTATGTCCCCCTCTATCCGGTGCGTTACTTCATATAACTTATGGGGTACACTAACCCTGGTATCGGCAGTTTCAACCTGAATGTATTCATTCAGGTCCACTGTCTCCAGATGATCCTTCAGGATCTTGCGAGCTATGGTAACTTCTGCTGCGCTGTCCAGCATTCTTTGAGCCCACTCCCCGTACTTGAGTTGTGTCCCCAAGATCCTCAGCATGTTTGATTTTTAAACTTGCTACCTTCTTCTTGGTGAATTGAGTTTTCTTATTTTTTGGAAAGTGTTGATCGTCTTTGGACTTCATGCGTTCTTCCTTGTGCTCTGATCGTCCTCTTCTTTTGGATTTCTGCAAGGAAGTCTGAAAGGTACGAGAGGAACGTGTATCAGTATCTTGATATCTATCAGGTTTTCTCAAATTATCCCTGTTTCTGAGGTTATACCTCTTTTCAGAGGGCTCCTTTTGAGGAGACCTACCTCTGGATTGAGAACGCATCTCTTTAGGAAGTGTCTGTCTAGTATTTTCCCACTTCTTTTTAGGAGTAGTGAGTGTATTTTTAATAAAAACTTTTTCAGGATTTTCCGTCAGTTCGGGCTTTACTGGTTTTCCTCCCAAACTATCTCTACCTAGTTCCTCATAGGATTTTTCTATTATTCTGGCCAGTTCAAATGGTTGCTCAGTTACATCAAGTTCTTTTAGTTTTTGGCGGATTGCCACGGATGCTGCTTTACCTTTAATATTAGCTAATATTATAGCTAAGACCTGTTTGAAACCCTTCAGTAACTTCATACCGAGATTTAAAGCAGGCTCTGCCCCGTATTCTTTTTGAATCTGTTTCAGGACGTCTGGTATCACCGCCATAGACGGTAGACGGTAGACAATGAGTTTTTCTGTAGATTGCAGCAAAGACTGTACCCCAAATGTCACAGTCCTCCAGGTGTGGTGCGATCCCCATTGGTAAACAGATTGTTAGTACACCTCATGAGAAACACAGGATTCTATCGGGAAATGCTGCCTCGATCTGAGTAATTTCTTTGAGCTAACTAGAATGGAATTTGTTCCTTTTTGTGGGTAATTTACCAATGACTGATTGTATAGTCTGGTGTAATTGTATTTGTGTTCCCCTGATGTGGGGGTGTGCTGTGCAATTCTTACAGCAGGTTGGTCTGTTAGAGTCCGCATGACATATTGAACCAACTGTCTATGTATTTTAATTAATTGTTTTAGCTGAGTTAACAGTTCTACACCTGTCATTCTTTCAATGTCAGGATGTGGTGTATAGCTGTATAGCTGGCTAGTACCGGCCATGTTGCTCCTGGGCTACCTAGTAGACCGAGCCTGGTAATGTGATTTTGATGTTGTAGGGTGCCTTTAAACCAGAGCTGATGCTCTTGGTAAGTTAGTGGAATTTCAAAGTCCTCGAAAGGAACGTATTCCGCTAGATGTTCCTCTATCTTGTAGAAATGGTACACATGTGTTGTTTGCTTCTGGGAAGATAATCCATGAATAGAATGCCTCTGTCTGCCGATATTCGTGTGCCTCTATGACAAATATAACTCTGCCACCTCTTGGTTCATAGGCCATTTTCTATAAGCTTTATAGCTATGGTTTTTCGTACATTTTCCGGGATGAATCCATATCGTCTTGTCGGAAACCTGTAACGTCTAAACCCGGGTTGTCTGCAGCTGCACGTCCACCGGTTCTTGTAGGTCTACCGGTCTCGGAGTCGCTATCTGACATTTTGTTGAAAGTCTTGCAGAGCAAGTTTCAAGGAAAAAAGATAAGGTGCATAATATTTTCGTAACACTGTATGTTTCAACGTTGAACAAAATCAAAAACTAATACATAGGATTTTTCGTCCTACTCAGTCATGGCGGATATTTTATTCTTTACACTCCACATGTCTATTGGAGTATTTTACGGGAAAAAGGGGTCTCTGTGAAAAGCACGACTGAGTTACTCTAGTATCTAGCGTTAAATTAGTGCCTTACCAAATGTTTGGCGCCATGTAGTGTAGTTCCTATATTCCCAATAGGCTCTGCGCATTGGAATAATATATCCGATAGATATGACGTAGGACTTATGTCTACTCGGCCTCTATCGAATATATTAAACTTAATTGTGAGTGCCAGCTAGCTCAGAGGTCACTAGAAACTTTCTCGAATTCACAAGAAAAGATTAGTTTCTGACAACCGCATAAACATGACAACTTTTGTTTCCCCAAGATAAAACTGATCTTCAGAGTCGTTGAAACAATAGATAGATATTTTACTCAGTCATTCGTGCATGCTTCATTTAATCAGAGGTGCAGAGAAATAAAGAGACGGGCGTTTTCAATAAAAGGTATTTATTGAACAGTCTTCTTTCTCATGCAGAAGAAATGAACTGCTAAAATCGTAATACTGGCTGTAAAGTATAATGTACAGCAGGAATAGTATTATAAAATAATACTGCAAAAGCATGGTATGGTTTCTTAGCCATAAAATACATACATAAATAAATAAAGACTAAAAAAGTACTCAACTGGCGCTTCTAAAATACACCTACCCCGATGTACCTAACCTAAGCCAAGTACGAGGGAATAAGTAAGTGTGGTGTAGCATAAGTTTAGTATTCTTTTGCCAAGAATCTATCCAAGATTTCTCTTAGGGTCTAATCGGCTCCGTACCTTGGTTTAGAATGAAGGAAGTCAGTCTCAGGACTCGATTTCCCAACAACCCGCAAGGGTAGCTTGGAAACACTGGAGCTGGATTTCTCTGCAAGAGAAAAGACAGCGTCTCTCTCAGTGCGTCTGCGGGAGAGTCTGCTTCCTTCGGCCCTTGCTGTAGCGAGATGCGTCAGGCAAGTAGATAGTCGAACTGCTCCAAACCACTGTGAGTTTGTTTGGGCAAGTGTGGGCATATTTATACCTTGAAGGTGCCGAGTTTGACGTAAAGGTGGACATAATATATTATTTATTTATTTTTTCAATTTGTAGTGCTCAACAGATACCCAAAAAGGGTTTCCCGGCTCATAGGGTGGAAAAAAACGGAGAACACAGGTAATCACGATGGTTATTTATGGAAAAGCCAAGTTTTTAAAGACTTTCGAAACTGTGTATAATTCACTTCATTGCGGAGAGTTGTTGGTAGAGAGTTCCAAATTGAGGGACCAAGATAGGAGAAGGCCTTGCCACCCATCCTGGCTCGTTTGAAGTTTGGTACAATGAACCTCTCTTTGGTGGCAGAGCGGAGGTTTCGTGAGGGGAGGTAGGGGCTGACCAGGGACTGGAGATAACGAGGAGCGCAGCCGCTTTTAATTTTGTGCATGTAGCTCAGTGCCTTGAATTTGATTCTGTTCTCAATTTTAAGCCAGTGAAGTTTACGTCTATAGGTCGAGATGGAGGTGGCTTTTGGGACTTTGCACAGAAGTCTAACAGCAGCATTTTGAACCATCTGTAACCTACGGATTACTGATTTGTTTGACCCTAGGTATAGGATATTTCCATAATCAAGTCTAGATGTTATTAGAGCATTGACTACAGTTTTTCAAAGAGTCTCAGTTCTTTGAAAACTCCATGAGTTCTTGGACAAATCAATATTCAAGCAAGGGGAAGTCCCTAACTGCTGAAGCCGAGTTTTCCAAGAAATCGTTGTGATCAGACAAATGCTGTCACTCTTAATACAAGAGAGCCAATACTTAAAGTAGCCTCATCCATTGTTCCATGCAGTACGATGTTGTGGATGGAACCACAGTTAAGTGGCACTCATACAGGCCAATGGCTGAAGAGGGTTTGCTAAAAGATATATATATATATATATATATATATAACACTCCAGGTGCAGGCTCACCGCGTGACTCCAGAACGAGAGGGCGCGTCGCCATCCAGCGCCTGCTTGCTGGTAAAAACATAGAAGCTATGCTCTCTTCCAAGTAAGTAGACAGCGCGACACAACTCCGGGGAACAAGATATGGCTTTAATGATTTTTCCATGTGCAAAAGAAAGCTGTTGCGACCCAATGCCAATCGCGATTGGGGTACCACATGGTGCTAGGTTTGCCCTGTTACTTAATGGGTTTCCTCAACGGACTACCAAGACCAGCATGCACCGGGCTGGAGAATGTAAGCAGAACAGCTGAATATCATCTGAGTGGAGGAGGGGCACGAAACCACCTGACTGGGAGTGGTCTCGGGAACAGCATAACAGCGTTGACCCCCCAGGAACTCCAAAGACACCTTGAGACTGGCACTGACGAGGCCGCTTGAAGGCTGAAACGCGTATGCCGAGCGTTTCAGGGACAGCTTTCTTTTGCACATGGAAAAATCATTAAAGCCATATCTTGTTCCCCGGAGTTGTGTCGCGCTGTCTACTTACTTGGAAGAGAGCATAGCTTATATATATATATATATATATATATATATATATATATATATATATATATATATATATATATCCTGTTATTGGTAATAGTGTTGGACAAACCACTCCTCACATTCAGAAAATCAATATCAATGGCCAAATCATTGGTCAAAAACACCTTGGAACCACAAATCTCGACTACTTGGAAGGCCCTAGGCAGAGGCTTTAAGAAATGTACACAATGGAAGGCGTCAACAAGACCAAATACGTTGTCCCATTCTCACAAATACCTAGAGAAATTACTAAACGCCTGAACTGTAAAACGGACTATGTGGTCTATGTGCTGGAGTGCACTTGTGGACTCAGGTATGTGGGTAGTACCCGCCTGCTGGTCCACAAGCGTGTGCTCCAGCACATTAGAGCCATAAACAACAAAGACCAAGCCTACCCTGTGGCAAGGCATTTTGAAAGTGAGCATAGTTCTAATCCCATGCATCTGTCATATTTTGTAATTGATTCAATCTGGCTAATGAAGAGGGGAGGGGATCGAGATGCGAGGCTTCACCTTCTCGAAACCAGGTACATCTTGGAGTTAGATAGCAAACAACCTCATGGGCTGAATGCGACGGAGGATCTGTATACTTGTTTGTGAATCGCTTGTTGATTTACTACATTTCAGAGCCCGTCTATATTACATCTTATTAGGGCGTTCCTGAAGGTTCCATGGAAACACAATGTATACTAACCTTGGTAAACCTTAGTCAGTAATGTCTCGAATCAAAATTCATAACAGCTCATACCATTCAAAGTTGTTTCTGGACTCAGGAAATTGGAAATTTCTATAGCTTGTTTGCACTATCAGTAATGTAATTGTTTGTATTTGGTGAATTCTTTCCCTAGTATATAGGTGCCGGTTTTACCTCATATATTGATTAATTGAGCTTTGAATTAAAAAGGGCAACCCCGGAGGTGTATCTGGGGTTACTACCATCAGCTACATATTTGAAAAACAGTTTTTTAAATTTTAGTTAGCACTTGCACCAGCACTTTTGTATGATTAATTCTTTGCACTTCTTTACTTGCCGGTAACAAAAAAACTAAAAAATAAGAGCAATTTTCTATTGGTCCTAGCCCACTGGGGCCCAATTCTTTCCATTGTTCACTGCACATTCGTGGATGTGAGGTAATTTGTGAGACCAAAAATTATATGAATTAAGTAGGTGATTGATTTCATTACCCTTACTCATTGTCTTACTTGTATTTATACAGAGATGCATATCAGAATTTTTAAAATATTTAAATACTTATTTATATATTTTATATTTTGGTCGTTTGTGCACTAAATATTGTATTGCAAACATACATTTCAATGTACTACATGTGAACGAAGTATTTTTTCCATGTTGTTTGTACCAATTTGAAAATTGCCCGCGCATTTGCACTTTAAATATCGCCATTGGCTGTTAGCAACTAGTCATGTGATCAAGCTTTGTGGAAAGCGAAACGCGGAATGGCGGCGGCTGGCTTGCTGGAGAAAATAAAACACCTTGATTAAGCACTTAATAATGGGTCTGTTCTTTCGTCATTGAAGTCCTGAGCTGGGGGGGCTGTTTCAGTTCGAGTGGCGAATTTACTTGCATGTATGTATATGTGTATATATATATATATATATATATATATATATATATATATACATACACTAGCAGCCGGGAGCAATCAGGCTTCGGGGCCCCCTCCCGCCCCGACGTTGTCCGTTGTTCCCCCGGAGCCTTCCTCCATATATTGCAGTATTATACCTCTATGTCTACTTTGTACGCTTTTGTAACCTGCACACGTAACTTTTTCCTCCTGTAATGCACCGTTTGGCTCACTTTTTTAATGCTCCGTTTGCTTCCTCTTGCTACCTGCACACGTCACTTTTTCCTCCTATACCTCTGTTTACTTTCTACGCTTTTATAACCTGCACACGTAACTTTTTCCATCTGTAATGCACCGTTTGGCTCACTTTTTTAATGCTCCGTTTGCTTCCTCTTGCTACCTGCACACGTCTTTTTTCCTCCTTTACCTCTATGTTTCCTTTCTACGCTTTTGTAACCTGCACACGAAACTTTTTCCTCCTGTAATGCACCGTTTGGCTCACTTTTGTAATGTTCCGTTTGCATTCTCTTGCTCACGATATACGCTTTTGTAAACTGAACACGTAACTTTTATCCTCCTGTAATGCACCGTTTGGCTCACGTTTGTAATGCTCCATTTGCTTCCTCTTGCTCACGATTTTCATTTTTGCTTCATTTTCCTGCTGCTTACCGCATCTAAATAAATAAATAAATAAATAACCTACCTTATCCGCCGCTCCTCCCGCCTGTTTGCCGCTCCTCACCGCCTGTCTGCCGCACCTCACCGCCTGTCTGACGCTCCTCACCGCTTGTCCGCCGCTCCTCACCGCCTGTCCGCCGCTCTTCCCTGCGCCATGTCCGCTGGTCCTCCTCACGCTCCTTGACGCCGCTCCTCCCTGCTTTCCTCACGTCGGGCACGCACGTCGCGGCCGGCGCTTCTTCCAAGGAACGACTTTTTTTTCTGTAAATTTTTTAAATAACGTATATTCATTCATTTTATATAGCCTATGTCCATCTGCACACCCTGACGATTACAACGCTGTATCGGGTGTGTGGATTGGCGCTGTGGTTCCTGAGTTTACCCGCCTCAAAGGTTCAAAGTTCTTCCTTTATAATAGTAGTATAGATATATATATAGCCGCTTACCGCGTTTCACTGGCAGCCTCTCGCCTTCTCACAGCACAGCGCTGCACAGAAACCTCGGACACAGACCAGTTAAGTGCAACTCTTTTTTAATGACACAGAGTCTGCCGCATGACGTTTCGGCTCCTTGGAGCCTTGCTTACATGACAACGCCACATATCCTGTTACTCATTTTTAAAGTGCCAGTGCTCAGTTTCATCATCACCACGTGATTAATTTAAATAATAAACAGTGAAGATAGATTCATGTGAATACAGAGGCTCACCAGTTAGACGCAAAGGTCGTGGACCGAAAGATATTGAAGCACAAAGGCATATAATATCAAATGGCACAGTAATCAACTAAATAAGTAAACCTATTCAGTTAATTAAATACGTTTTTCAATAGCGGTTAAATACCTCAAAACTCATAAAATCATTGGATTTCCACACCTGCATGTCTAACACTTAAACAGAATGTCCAGGTCACTCGAGGCACATCATTTCTGCATGTTAAAAACCACATTGTAAATCGCCATGAATTAGTCCAAAATCCAGATGATAAAATTGAAGATAGGTCAGGACTGTTGTCTATTTATGTGCAAAATAATGCTAATAGTGCAAGAAATGCAATGTAAACATTTAGTATTATAAAGTGCAAATGACTTAGGTACATGTGCAAAATAAGCTATGTAAACATTACTCCTATGTAAACCAATATGAGTTTCCTGATCATCTTATAAAGAGCTAATGACGTAAATTTGCTATAAAATAGTATTAACAATGTGATAGCTGACATACAAGATATTGCCTCCATTTGCTCAGATAGGTGACCCTCACATCCTATGAGTTAATGTGATCGAATCTGTAGTAGGTGACCTGCCCTCTATACGAATCATATCTTATGATATAGATTTAAATTTGAAATTTTTTAAGTGCTTGTGATGGTTATAAACCTATGTATAATCATTCTGTCTGCTAATGTTGGATAAAAGCAGTGGCAACAACATATATACAGGACTTCAATGATTATAAGAGAAATTCTCTGTAAAATCTTATGAATAGTTCATGTATATACAAAGTGAAGTCACAAAGGGGACTTATGCACTGGAGCAGTACTGGTCGGGGAAATGAAATCCCATATCATTTAGATACCCCGAATCCATGCCCCAGCTGGCTGCAAGGTAATCCCCAAGAGACAAGATAAGCACATGAAAATGTCATGTTCCCCAACCTCCAGGGATGCCAGCCGGCTATCCCTGCGTTCAATGTGCAGACAAAAGTCCACAGGAAAAGTAGGGGAGAGGAATAATGCTGCAAATGTGTAATCATGGTAGGCAGGTATACAGATCCTCTGTAGTATTCAGACCGCCTGGTGCCTTTTTGTTAAGTTGTAATATATAACGGGTTTCCAGCTTACGAGTTTGCTCTCTCTGTCACCCCCTCGCCGACTGGCCTTGACAGAGTCAATAACATAGTAAGTAAGACTGCTATTGGTGCTTTGATGGATTTCACGGAAATTCCGTGCCACAGGATAGGTATTGTCCTGATTTGCAATGGCACGTAAATGTAGCTTTGTGCTCCCTACATACTTCAACTGACAAGGGCACTCCAAAATATAAATAGCAAACTCTGTTTTGCACATCAATACTTGGGTGATTGGCATGTTCCTGTTTACTGAAGCCATCAGTAAATGTCTTCCTATTTACTCCATGCTGGCAAGATTTACAAGTTTTATACTTGTAAAAACTGTTATTTTCCTGCAACCAGGTAGTCCGGTCCAGGACCACCGGCTGGTATGACTAGCTGGTCTCTTAGTGATGGGGCCCTACTGAATGTAAGCGATGCCCTCTTGGGTAGCAAGGGCCCAATAATGGGGTCACCAGTAAGGATGGGCCAATTCTTATTGATGATGTTATATCTGGCCTTATGCTGCCTACTGTAGCCCGTAATAACCCTGAATACCTTTTTGTATGTCATGTCCTGATTTACATTGGCAGCTGTGGTGGTAGTTTCTTCCACATTCTCACTACCAATGTAGTAGTTTGCTAGAAGTTCCTGTCTGCTACGTTGCATGGATTTGATTCGTGCACTTTCAATAAGATGTTCCGAGTAACCTCTCTGTAGGAATCTTTCCTTGCTGGCCTGTTGTGCTGTTCTTAGGTCTGTATCATTACTGCAGACCCTCCGCATGTGTAGCATCTCCCCATAGGGGATGCTGGCTATGAGGTGGGTCGGATGTGCACTTCCAGCATGCAGGATGCTGTTATCTGCTGTGCTCTTGCGAAAGATTCTGGTCTCAAGTCTACCATTCCTGACAAGGACCTCAGTGTCTAGAAAGGTTACAGTTTCTGACTGAGTGTGGCCATGAATCTGAGGTTGAGGTTATTCACATTTATTTCATTTATAAACCCCATCGCCTGCTGTTCACTCCCCTCCAGATGATGAATAAATCGTCAATGAAGCGATACCACTTGACCACATGTGTCCTGAATGTCTCCTGGTGTTCTACCTTGAGGACCAGCTCCTCCCAAGCTCCCATGTGTAAACATGCAAAGCTTGGGGAGAAGCTGGCCCCCATGGCAACACCCTGCAACTGACGGTATAAGAGGTTATTGAACATAAAAATGTTATTCACCAAGCAAAATTCCAACATTTGTAATATCATCATGTTATATTCATTAAACAAATGTGAGCGTCTGGATAGATACTGTCCAACTGCCTCCAACCCGTCCTTGTGCATAATACTTGTATAGAGGGCAGTGACATCAAGTGCCACTAGCCAATCCCCTTCCATCAGTTCAATGTGTTGTATTTTCTGCACAAAGTCCCCCGTGTCCTGTATGTATGATTCCAAAGTCCGGACGTATCCTTGTAGATAATAGTCAATGTACATGGAAGCTCGTTCCAACAAGCCTCCCCTGGCGGAGATGATGGGTCTGCCAGGGGGGTTGTTGACATCCTTGTGCACTTTAGGAATAAAGTATAAACAGGGTGTTACAGGGTTGTCATTTTTCAGGTATTTATATTCGGCCTCTGATAGAAGTTTAGCCGATTTCCATTTGGCCAATTTCTTATGAAAGTCAATTTTTGTCATATTTAATGCTGCGGTGTTTGTCCGTTCGTAGCATTGGCGGTCATTCAGTTGTAAGTATGCTACCTTATCATACTGCTGCCTGGTCATGAGGACTACATTACCGCCTTTATCGCTCCCCCGGACAATGATGTTATTGTCCTTGGAGAGCCGTGCAACAAGTGCTCGATAATCCTGCGTTAGTTTGTCCATTCTTTTGTTCATATGTATGCAGGTATTCCTTTGCAGTGCTTTCAACTGTTTAACGGTATTCTCGTGAAAAATGTCAATGGTGTCACGGGGCATAACTGGGGTGAACGTGGACTGGGGTTTGAATGGTGAGACGAAGGATATGCGATTTCCCAATTTATCAATTTCACCAAGGGGCAGTTTCTTGGAAATCCGTTCTTCGTATCCCACCCCATCTGTGTTCCACAGCTCCGTTATTTCTTCTGGAACCGGGGTCCCCGGTATGTCACCCAAGACCTCAATTAGTTCGGGCATATTTTTATTTTTATTCATAGTTTTCAACATGAAAAATTTGCGCAGTTTTAATTTGCGGACAGCTTTGTAAATGTCACATCTGGTGGCTGGGTAATTGAAATTACAGGCGGGTGCATAGAAGAGGGCTAGTTCTAAAATCAATTCCTCCTCACTAGAAAGTTTAAGTGATGTCAGGTTTATTACTGTTCGATTCGAAGGATCCTTCATGATTTTTGATTTGCCGCCCACTGACCTCTGCCTTTCTTTGTTTTTTGATAGCTGCCGCCTTTTGCTCGCCCTGAGCTTCTGCCTGCATTTGTAGTTTGACCTTTGCCAGTATAGTCTTGCCATATCCTTGGCCTCAATGTCTGTAGTCTTTCTTGGCATAAAAAATTGATTTCTTGTCCTGGAGATGGTATGACTTGGGCACTGGCAGCTACATTCCTGCGGCGGTCTGTTTCCGATTCACTCTTTACATCCGAGCTCAATGCTGAGGCAGACGAGTCACTTTGTTTGTTTTGTTTTGCATTGCCTCTCGATTTCGCAGCTGGTTTGGGGGCAGGTCGTCTCATTGCATCATATTTCCTAGAAAACGTGAATATTTGACCCAACTCGTAGTCTGTGCGGTCCCTTTGGAACTTGAATGTCTTGCGTTCCATTATTTTCGCCTCTTCTTTATTTAACCATGTTTTCATTTCTTTTAACAATCTTGCTCTTTCCTCCGGTTCCCCTATAGACTCTATTTGTTCATATAACGTAGCGATTTCACCAAGAAGCACCGCCCATCGATATCTACATATTTGATCAAAACAAGTACTTGCCGGCGGGAGGCTTCTAAGTTTATTTCCGCCCACCCCTTCATTAGTTCGGGGTTAGGATCTTCATATGTGGGTGCTGTGAGAATCCGGAGGTATGTATGTATATGTGTATATGTATGTATATATCTATCCGGTCTCCTGCACAAGACATGTAGATGCGAAGGAATCACGAGCCACTCCAGCCAGGTAGGGTTCAAGGTATTTTTAATGGGCAAAGAAAAAGACGCGTTTCGAGCACACAGGCTCTTGGTCACATGACCACAACAGACATGTTGTTGCTTTAAATGACATAGGTTTAAAGAAAATGAAAGAGAGACTCAATGTTTCTTTCACATTGAATTCAATCATGTGCTTTGACGGGTTACATTACATCATGTAAGGACATGTAAATAGGTAATTTACAAAAAGCACATTTTTATACATTTTTGTATTTATGCAAAATATTGTGCAAAGTGATTTATTTTGGTACAAAATTGCGGGTGTAGTACCCAATTCATTTTATAGCTCCAGTTTGTATAGATTGGAGAGGAAAGGCGGGAGAAACATACTTATGTTTATCAGATTGAATGATTGAGGACTGTGAGTGAAAGATGGCCTAATAAGGTTTGTGACACCAGATATGGTAGATGATATCGTGTCGGTCGAGCTTAAAGTGACTGGAGTTACAGAAAATACAGGGTGTAGTACCCATGGTGAGAGTGATAGAAGAGTATGGTTGTCATTACTTTGAGTGGTGATTATGTCAGAGGTTTTCCTATGTTCTAATGGTTATTACTCTTTTCCAACAATCTAAACTCAATAATTGTTATACTGAGTAACAATGGTGTGCATAATATTCACTATTCATTCATGCAATACCGTGCTCTTATTAATTATCACTATCGAGGAGTGAACGTTGTCGTGCTCATATCGATATCACATATCCGTGAGGTATTTTGGTTTCAGAGGTGTGTCCTTGGCCTGTATATTAAAGATAAGATAAAGACAAAATTATGTCAGTCATACCAATATTCATACATATATATGTATATGTGTGTATATATATGTATATGTATATATGTATATGTGTGTATATATATGTATATATGTATATATGTGTGTATATATATATATAAATATATATGTTCCACACAGTTTGCTCATGCATTTAAGCGCCCACACAGCGTTTAGCATTTTCACCTTTATTTCGTCAATTGGCAGCAAGGGGTCCAGCACACAAGTGATTGCAGATTTTTAAAGCCCAAAATGCCGACGCGTTTCTGGAGACTGTTCTCCCTTATTCATGGCAGGCTCAGGAGGCAGAAACCAGCTGCTTCACTTTTTCGTTTTTCAAATAGGTCCTCAGTTCCGCCCTCCGTGGCGTGTTCACAAGTAGCCTTATGGTTCCTGTAGTTTTCAGGTAAGTAAAATCTGTAGTGATTGAGGCAGCGGTATTTTCACCTTCCAAAATAATTTTCATGAGTTGCTCTCACCTCGTTGTGCCACACGCATTGCTTTTCTTACACCAGCTTGACAGGCAGCGCTGTTCCATTCATGGTTTTCTCTTTGTAGAAAGCCAGGACCTGTGCTGTTAGCAGGGGGGCTGCCTCGTGTCCGGAGCAGGCCACTTAACATTCCACACAGTTTGCTCATGCATTGAAGCGCCCACACAGTGTATATATATATATATATATATATGTGTGTGTATATGTATGTGTATATATATATGTGTGTGTATATGTATGTATATATATATATGTACGTGTATATGTATGTATATATATATATCAGGGCTCGACAAATCATAAAAAATGCTCTAGACCTGCAGGTCTAGTAAACTACAAAATCTCCTCGACCTAACTTAAATGAACTTGACCTCAAACTCTGAAAACTGAGCAAATGTGACAAGTTAACAAGATTTAAAAGCATTTTTATTGCTCATTTACTTCGTGAGCAATAAAGATGCCTTTAAATCTTGCTATCTTGTCACATTTCCTCTGCTTTCAGAGGCAGAGGTCAAGTGTCAAGTTTGTATTCCTACTCGCCAGAAAGGGCGAGTAGGACCTAAAAATAGCTCGTCCTTAATCAATCTCACTCGCAAATGCGAGCGGTCGAGTGAATTTGTCGAGCCCTGTATATGTACGTGTATATGTATATATATATATGTACGTGTATGTATGCATATATATATGTGTGTGTATGTATATATGTGTGTGTGTGCATGTATGTATATATATGTGTGTGTATATATATGTGTGTGTGCATGTATGTATATATGTGTGTGTGTGTGTATGTATATATATATATATATGTGTGTGTGTGTATATATATATATATATATGTGTGTGTATATATATATATATATATATATATATATATATATATATATATATATATATATATATATATATATATATATTCACTGAAAAAACCATAGGTTTCACACCAGTTATAGTTAGCTGGAAATTTTACTGACATAAAACCATTGAAATTCCCACGTTATAGTTAGTTGGACTCACTATAACTTGCGCGCCTGCAATGCACTGCTGATGACGTCACATATTACATCACTCATGACCTGGTCCGTGACATCACTCATGACATCACTGATGACACCATCCAGTGAATGTGTGTCTTTCTGAAAAATAAATATGTTTTATATATGTATATGTAAAGGTCGATGGAAGAATAAATGTTTAAATAAGTGTCTAAAAGGATGTTTTAAACAAAAAAAAATTGATTGGTTAACTGGCTTATTAAGTGTATCTTAGTGAATACATATATTAGCGAGTAATTTTTAAATATATGTATCAGTGTTTCACTTTGTGTATAAGTGGCTGCATGGGTTGGTGAGTAGCGACATGTGTGTGTATATGGGTTATTAGATGTTTTTTTAGTATCAGTATGAGTGTCTATATGGTTTGGTGGGGGTATTACTTAGCACATAGATGCATCAATGACTGACTCACTGTTTGTATGTGTTTTGAAGACCGCATATGTGCAGGACTGTATGGGTGGATGAGTGTGTATATGTGTGTGTTAGTGAGTGAATGACTGTCTCACTAGTGTCTTTATCAGTAACGACATATGTTTTAATCTAGTATATGCGAGTATTGATGTATATAAGTGAGTATATGTGAGAGTGAGAGATTGTAAGAGTTCCTGTTTAAATAAATGTGTTTCTATAAGTGATTGTTTCAGAGAGTAAGTATGTGTACGTTTCCTTAGAAGTAAGGTGGTAGTGTGTGTATAGTTGTATATGCAAATAAATGGTTGTTTAATAGTTTATTTGCATGTGTGAGTATGTGTGTGAGTAACTTTTAGACGACGGTCGGTGTGTAACAGGATGTATAGGTGTATCACTACATATGATGAGTGAGTATATGTATAAGTGACTATATAGAACTGTTGGTGAATGAGTGGATGTGTATATAGATGGTGGAATTACTGAATTGGTTGTTGTAACTGGTATGGGTATCTCCATTTTTTTGAAAATGTTAGTTTCTATTTTTGAATATGTGTTTCAAGGGTTACATTACACTGAAAGGAGGTCTGTCACTCTGTCACAAGGATGGTGTCATCAGTGATGACATGAGTGATGTCACTGACCATGTCATGAGTTTATTTATTTATTTATTTAAATTTATTTAAAACACTTGTAGAGCGCAGCTGTCACCTGGCAGGTATCCTGGCGCTGAGAGCTTACTCCTGAGCAGTGGGAGACTTTAGGGGGATAGACGTGGCGGGGAAAAACTAGGGGAAGAGCCACGTTTTAATTTGCTTTCTGAATGGCAAGAGCTGTGGAATTTGACGAATGTCTGCGGGCCGACTGTTCCAGAGCTTAGCAGCAGCCACTCTGAAAGATCTTCCCCCGGTCCTTACCTTGTTAAATCTGGGTACCGTCACAAGGTAGGCTGTAGCGGATCGTAGATTTCTGGTGGGTATGTACCAGGAAAACATTTGTTGTAGGGATCTAGGGCCCGATCCGTGTAATGCCTTGAAGACCAAACAGAGAGCCTTAAAAGCTATTCGTTGCTTCAGAGGAAGCCAGTGTAGCTCGGCTAAGGCTGCTGTGGCCGAGGATCTCCTGGTCCAACCAAGGGCCAATTTGGCTGCCGCCGACTGGACTCTTTGGAGTCTGTCCAATAGTACAGCTGGGGACTCGAGCAGGAGAGCATTACAGTAGTCCAGGCGACTAAGAATAGTACACCTGACTATCAGTGCTCGGGCCTGGGCGGGGAGTAGTGGCAAGATTTTACGTAAAGAGCGCAGAAGGGCCGAGCAGGTGGAGACTGTTTTTTTTGAGTGATGTAATATGTGACGTCATCAGCAGTGCATTGCCTTGAGACCTCTTTTGGTGATAAGTGCGCTATATAAAAGCATTTGACATTTGACAGGCGCGCAAGTTATAGTGAGTCCAACTAACTATAACGTGGGAATTTCAATGGTTTTATGTCAGTAAAATTTCCAGCTAACTAGAACTGGTGTCAAACCTATGGTTTTTTTCAGTGAATTTAATTGTTTTTTTAAATGCTAATTCCTAACTATAACTGGTGTGAAACCTATGGTTTTTTCAGTGAATTTCATAGGTTTTTTAAATGCTAATTCCTAACTATATATAGGGCCTCAAACATATGTTTTTTTCAGTGAATTTCAAACGTTTTTTAATAGCAAATTTCTATAGCTATGAAATGTAATATTTTTTATAATGAATCCTATATTGTATATTTATGTAATACTATTTTTTTTATGTATATTCATGTTTTTAATTTTTTTTGCCCTGGAGCCCTCCCGGTGCGCGTACTGGTGAGCGCACCGGTAAGCGCAGCCATGCGGCGCGCCCCGGTGCGCGTACCGGTGAGTTTCCCGTTAGCGCTATTGCAGCGAACGAAAACATCATCGTGACGTATCGCGTAGCCGCGTCCGCGTGATACGTGCGGCGTAAGCACTGGAGCGCATACGATCGCGCTACGTAAGCGCCCCCGGGCGCGTAGCGTAAGCGCGTCGGGTCATGTGACCTGAAAATAACACTTTTCATTGGTTCAGGACAGTTTTGTTTTCCAAAAGATGAAAGCCCCCACCTTTTTTCCTCACTCTCTACTTTGACTGAGGAAGACCTGTTTGCAGACCTATTTGTACTTCGAAATGGCTACAGTAGCAGCAGCAGCAGGAGCATCTCAACCACCACCACCACCACCACCACCACAAGGACCACCACAACACCACAGTGGTGGAGAAGAAGAAGAGGAGGAGGAGGAGGAGGAGGAGGAGGAGGAGAGTCGGTACCTGCCTGAAGATACTACCACCTATAAGCCAAAGGAGCACATTGTCTGGGAGTTTTTTAAAATCCCAAGGGGGCTCAAGAAAGTTAATGCGCCAAAGGTTACTTGTCTGATCTGTGGCACTGTACTTTCCAGGGGGAACCCTGCCAAAAAGTATTCTTTTGGCAACAACACCATGATTCGCCACATACAACGCCGGCACCCAAACAACTATGCTGCGGCAGAGGTCAGAGAACTGAACCAGAAAACCTCCCCAATCTTCACCCAGAACCTCCCAAAGTAAGCAACCCACTCCATCGGGTCCAGAGACAAGTGAGATGGTCCCAAACATCCAAACCCAGTTTGGAGATTTCAAAATTGTTTGCAAATTTTGTGGAAGGACAATTTGCTATTGAGAGCAAAGTATTAAACTGATTAACCACGCCCCTTTTTACACCTCTCTGTAACGCAGCCCCCGTGCATGTTTGAAGAGGGGGAACTAATTCCCCTTGCATACTGGGGGCCCCTGGAGGCCAACTAGCCCACCAGGAGCCTCCAGTATGCACCAGGGGGCTGCATTGCAGAGAGGTGTAATGAGGTCACACCCTTCTTTACACCTCTCTGCAACGCAGCCCCCGTGCATGTTTGAAGAGGGGGAACTAATTCCCCTTGCATACTAGGGGTCCCTGGGGGCCAACTAGCCCACCTGGAACCTCCAGTATGCGCCAGGGGGCTGCATTGCACAAAGGTATAATGAGGCTATGCCCCTTTTTACACCTCTCTGCAACGCAGGCCACTGGCGCGTTTGCAGAGGTGGGACTAATTCCCCTTGCATACTGGGGGTCCCTGGGTGATATCTGCCCAAACACCGATATTCCGAACGATTGAAAATGACTTTTCTTGACAAACATTCGGATTTGGATTATCAAGTCCTATACTTTGGAATTTTCGAAAGACTAACTTTGAGGATGCTATAAATTACTCAAGTCTGCCCGAATTGTGTGGGTAAAATTGATACCTAGTCACTTTAAATAAGAATGTACTTACGTCTCGTCTAACATTTGGAAGAAATATCTAGTTATATGACAACAGGATACCGACATAACTTGAAGGAAATAAGAACGCCCTGAAGAAGTTCTGTTGTACAGAACGAAACGTTTCGGCTGGCTGTGGTACATAAACTTAAGGAAAATAAAAGCATTTGAATATACACCAAGATTCAGCGCTTCAATAAGGACTCTAAGTGATATGATTTGATTGGACTTATTGTGCAAGTGGTGCTGTGCCAAACTTTTGAATATTCTCCACTACTCTCTACTACTTACTCTCTCCTACTCCACTACTCTCAAATACTCACTCTCTACTACTCATTCTCTACTACTCTACTACTCTCTACTACTCTCTCTCTACTACTCACTCCCTACTAATCACTCCCTACTACTCTCTACTACTCACTCTCTCTCTACTACTCACTCTTTACTACTCACGCTCTACTACTCTCTACTACTCACTCTACTTCTCACTCTCTACTACTCTCTACTACTCACTCTCTACTACTCACTCTCTACTACTCACTCTCTACTACTCACTCTCTACTACTCTCTCTCTACTACTCTCTCTCTCCTACTCTCTCTACTACTCACTCTCTACTACTTTACTACTCACTCTCTACTACTCTCTCTACTAGTCTCTACTACTCACTATACTACTCACTCTCTACTACTCTCTACTATTCTCTCTCTCTGCTACTCACTCTCTACTACTCTCTCCTACTCACTCTCTACTACTCACTCTCTACTGCTCTCTACTACTCACTCTACTACTCTCTACTACTCACACTCTACTACTCACTCTCTACTACTCTCTACTACTCACTCTACTATTCACTCTACTACTCACTCTCTGCTACTCTCTCTACTGCTTTCTACTACTCACTCTCTACTCTCTATTACTTACTCTCTACTCTCTACCTCTCTACCTCTCTCTCTACTAATCTCTACCTCTCTACCGCTACCTCTCTACCTCTCTACCTCTACCTCTCTACCTCTCTCTACACGCACACATATACACACATATATATATATGTATGCATATATATGCATATGCATTTATATATGTATATGTATGTGTGTATATATATATATATATATATATATATATATATATATATATATACATACATACATATATAATCTGTATATCTATATAAATATAAATGCATACATACATATACGTATATGCATGTTATTTACATGAAAGTTTAAAAAACACGAATAAAAGCAAAGCTAAAAAGCCAACTCATTACAAACAGAATGGCTTTAACTTAAACGAGGGCGAGATCTATTGCATTTTCAATGCTTGTTTACTTTGGTTCCATCAAGTAAGCATTCAGATGTGTCACACATTTGCCATAAATTCTGAATGTTAGCACTCTAGTTGCTCATTAGATCACTGTAGTAATGCTACTGCTCACCAGGGAAGTCTGCTGCTGGTATTCAAGGTGCATGTTTCAGTCTGCATGTCAGAATTTTTTAATGAAATTGAAGAGGATTTGAGAAGTCACTCAAAATGTGCCCTCATTTTTCTTTCTGCAGCACTAATAATACTTTCTATTGCATAATATACCCCCTCATTTTGTTCCTTTTTAAATTAAATGTTTTAAGAGTTACCACTTTATTCCCATCACGATGGCTTCAGGTGTGCCATACCTTTGTAATAAGTAGGATTATTAGCACTCTAGTTGTTCTTTAGAACACTCTAGGAGGCTGCAGTAGAACACAAAGGAATCAACTGACAGTCTCTGTCCTTATTGGATGTACATGTTTTACTGAGAATGTCGGACTTCATTCTCACATGACTGAGAAAGATAATGTGAATTTACAGAAAATATGCTTTCAGTTTAGCTTATAGATCCCCTTCCAAACCACTGTGGGAAAATCATGAGATATTAGTTTTCTTTCAAACATGATTCATGATATCACAGCAGAAGGCTTTTTCACATGGTAAAATCACCTTAGAACACACCACAATTCCTAAAATGAGTATGGTACCATCAACAAATGATTTATTATGTAACTAAAGTCCTAAAACCCTCTATTAACTACAATGCTTTTTAATGAGGTGCTATCATGTATATTGGTCCCAAGATGGCTGCCAACACTTCTTGGATGAAGTGCTGACAGCCAATCAGATCAGATGTGTTGTTAGGCTCCGCCCAGATATATATATATTTTTTTAACCTAAATTACTCAAAATCCACTGGAGCACATATCTTGAGACATAGCATAGGCACAACAGGCTACCAGTCCCTACAATTTTGCCAAGTTTTGTGGAAATCCATTCAGCCGTTCGGGCTAAAAGTGAGTCCAACCGCCCTATGGAAATTAACATGGGGCAAACACGTTTTGGGACCCCCTTTTATCTCGGCCCCGGCTTGACGAATCCCCCCCAAACTTTCAGGGAAGGAGCGAGACAAATTTAAGGAAAATTACAGGCAGATTCCTCAACCGGCGCCAAAGTTATTCCCAATAGAATGTTGCGGATTTCCTATAGAAAACAATCCTAACTATAACTACCTACTGGCGACCGCCACTAGGTAATATGTGTGTGTGTGTGTGTATATATATTTATGTATGTATATATATTTGTACTGAATGTTTAGGTCTCGCCTGTCGATGCGCATGCGCATCGAGCTTGCGAGACTATGGGGGCTTATCCACTCTTGAACCAACTTGCAAGGAATCGTGGCGATTCCTTGCAGTGCACGAGAAATTTAAGCTCAATGCGCATGCGCATTGAGCTTAAAAGCGCGTGCACATGCCCCCAGCCGCCTGCCTTGCCTACTCTCTCTCTCACAGCCTCCCCCAGCTCTGCCCCCTCACTTCTTGATTGCACGGCCGCTAGGCCATGCCTCCCCTACTCTCCTCCCCCCTCCTCCTCCTACTCTCCTCCCCCCTCCTCCTCCTACTCTCCTCCCCTGCCTGCCGTGTCGCACCTCTCCCCGCTCCGCCCCCTCCCCTGCCTGCCGTGTCAGCATTCGGGAAAACAGCTTTCGCCCACAACACGGCAATATGAATTGAAGCATTTACTCGCTGCACTGGGGATGAGATTGCTACCAATTGTAACGGGGTGGCGACTGAATAGGATATACAAGCTTAATTCCTGAAACGTGTTTGGCAGCCAGGCAGCTTTAAGTGCAGCCCGGTTTCAAAATCCTACTGTTCATGGCGGCCGCCTTGGGACTTCTTATTCCACACGAATGACATTATCGGCCTGAGACACAGCTGCAGCAAATAAGAACCAGTCTGTTTCTCTAGCATTGACCCTAGGCTAATACAGCTTTCGCCCACAACGCGGCAATATGAATTGAAGCATTAACTCGCTGCACTGGGGATGAGATGGCTACCAATTGTAACGGGGTGGCGACTGAATAGGATATACAAGCTTAATTCCTGAAACGTGTTTGGCAGCCAGGCAGCTTTAAGTGCAGCCCGGTTTCAAAATCCTACTGTTCATGGCGGCCGCCTTGGGACTTCTTATTCCACACAAATGACATTATCGGCCTGAGACACAGCTGCAGCAAATAAGAACAGGCACGGAGTCGAGTCAGGCCACGGGGCACTTTAGGACCTATGCTGTCCTCAGGAAAGAATTATGTGCAATGAGCAAATACTTTGTTTTACCATAACTGAAAAAGCTAAAAAAAAAATAAAACAAATTTGACCTTACAAAATTCTCATTAAATTACAGTTTTTTAAAATTAAATTACGGATACATATAAAAGGCAGCTCATGTTTTTCTCGTTCTAGCACCTAGTGCACCATGAATTTAATGTAATCATCCCTCACCCTCAGTCAATCTCACTCACCCTCACACACCCTCAGCCTAAAACGCCCTCACTCAACCTCACTCACCCTCACACACCATCACACATCCTCACCCTCACACACCCTCACTCACCCTCACCCTCAATCACACTCACACCCCCTCACCCTTCCTCAGCCTCACACACCCTAGCTCCCCTCACCCTCACACCACCTCACCCTCACACCCCTCACCCTCACACCCCTCACCCCACTCACCCTCACATCCCTCACCCTCACATCCCTCACCCTCACATCCCTCACCCTCACACCCCTCACCCTCACACCCCTCACCCTCACACCCCTCACCCTCACACCCCTCAAGCCACAGATGGGTGTGCGATGGGAGGACGCTCAGCTTGCAGGGCTGTGCTTCTTCCCCTGCTGCACTCTCCTGCTCTCTAGAGATGTGGCATAACAACAAAAGCTGCCATCAAAGTCACATAAATACAAATCATGTTGCATTCCAAATGCTATAGGTGTCACATTCACAAAAGTTAAAACTATTGGCGTTGTGAATGACAAAGCTATCAATTTAGCTATTTCACAAATAAACACAAATACAAAAAAAAACATTTACAAGACCAATAGCTCCTACTTTTCTAATGCGAGACCTATTGCATTTCCAATGCTTGTTTTTAATTCCAAGATTCTGGCTGACAACTCAACAAGTCAGACCAACTGTAGAGATTCTAGCAAACACTATTACAGTACAAATCTTCTACCTAGGGTTTGTCAAAGGATGCATCCGCGCAAAATCTTTGAACATAGTCTGTAAGATTTCATGTAACAAAATACATACGTCCAGGCTTTGGCATGGTGCTCTATTATTCAACCCTTAAACGCCTATTGCCTTTAACATAAACACTTCATAATAAATAAATCTGGGCTACTGTCTTTGCTGTAATTTTTCTCAATAAATAGATAAGACCTTTGGCTCCTGAAATAACTTTTCCAGGTGAACAAATCAGTCATATAGCCTTTACCACCGCATTTTCAACTGAGACCTCGTATATTGAGAATCTTTCCCACAAGGCAACCGTCAGGTATACCTTAATAAAACGACAAATATGTACACATTTTCTGTTGACAAAAAAATATTAAATTCCCTGAGAGCTTAATACAGGCTACCATGGTGCAAATCTTCTATACTCGATGGTCAGTTAGATGGGGTCATTGATGCCAAAACCCTTGTCTGCTAAGCTAATCTGTGATTCCATGTAGCAAAATACCTGCCTGAAGGCTTTGGCACAATGTACTAACATCCCATCCTTACAAGCCTATTGTCTTTAACAAATGCTTTTAACAATAAGTAATGTCATTGTCATAACTTTTTATAATAAACAGAGCAAACCACTGAAATCTAACCTAAATTTTCCAGATGGACCGATAATGCTTAATCGTTTGACTTTGGCTACTGAAGTGTGCATAAGCTTGCAGTCATCATGCATGCAGTTATAAATTTACACATATGTACACAATTACAGTTGGCCTAACCGGGACTATCACAGTGAAAAAAAAATCTACCTTTAGGTCCAGAACACTTGCATAATATGGTAATGAGTGAAATCTTATGTAGCAGATACTGGTGTACAGCCTATAATACAGTGTGATAAGTCTGTTAAAGGCCCATTCCCTTTGATAAATGCTTTTCTCAATAAATAAGCCAGACCAACTGCCTTGTCATAATAAACAGATCAGATGTACAGTACCTGCCAGAACCTTTCCCACTGAATCAATCGACCTACAGTCTTTATCACTGGTCTTTCCCTATTACCAGCTCTAGGCTATTGCATTGAGCATTAGCCTCGCCACAAGGTAACTTTAAGCCATACATTCATAAAATTACAAATGTATACAAAACTACACTTGGCAAAGCCAATACTATCTTTCCTCAAAGGGCCTAACAACAATTATCTTCCTGACACCCCTTGACTTATTCTCTCTCCTCCTCCGATGCTTAATACTGCTTAACACCGATCTATGCAGATTCTCTGTACACATGAATGCTTTTCTCAGTCCTCTGAATGTCACCCTTAAATAGTATACCCACTTCGCTGCCATCCCTACTTCTGATACATCCTCGATATACTGACTTCTCTCTAATTGTTTTAGTTACTTAAACATAAAAAAAGATTTAAATCGAAATGAAATGTAAGTGCAGTCCGTAACTGATGTGTGTTCTCTGCACTAATACCATTTTCTTTGTAACATGGAGTTCTCTGCACTCAAAAACGTTCAGTCTGCTTTACTTGGGTAAAAGCAGCACCTTTTTATGTGCAGGCCAGAAAGTAGTATGTTTGAAAGCAAATCATTAAAATGTGATGCCCCTTGTGCAAAACCTATATGGTTAAGTTGCATCGTTGTGTGTATTGAGGCCATATTCTTAACATTGTCATGTGTAAAGTGCTGCAGCTTCCCTATTAGTTTAGAAATAAACGTGAAGCCCTAGTAGTGTAGTTGTCATCTTAAGCACATCATCATCAGTTTATTGTATAATAAAAGGCCCTAGAATTCATCCTACAAAATACCCACCACACTACACACACTAATGTAGGGTACACGATGGTTCTCTGAAGCTTTTTTTTTTAGTTATTTTGCCTCTTGCTGGGCATTGGAGATTTTGACAATCTTAGTCAGAGATTTTGGCTGTACTTCTGTTTTGCTGTTTCTTTAGAAGTAATAATGAGTTGAGCCAGAAAATACATCAATTTAAATAACAATTAAAATCCAATAGAAGTTGTACAAGTTCTCTTTTTTAAATATGTTTTATACTTTGACCAGAGTAATGATGGGTCATATGCCCTAGGAGTTTCTCACCATCCCCACATTTTAACCATATTGAGTAGGCGAGTGAATAATTTAATCCTTTTCCCACTAGTAAGATATTTTTAACCCTTCTCTTATACTACAATACCATTACAACCGGCGCAGGTGTAACATACTATTAGTGCTCCCACGTATCTGTTGGTCGCAGCACGCCCCTTTCCGTAGAAGGTTAGGGATGAACTCTATGATGAAGCATGCCACCAAGGGGTAACTCTTATTCCTAGCATCCTCCTGTCTACTCTGCCGTCTGTAAAAAATATGTTCCCGAAAATCATTTTACCAACGGACTGCATTGCAACAGTGTGAACTTATAAGATAACTCACAAAGTTAGAAGGGAGTGTGGCAACAAACTATGTGATACTTGCTCTGTACCAGCCATGCAAGTCAATAAGTCATGCAGTTTTGAGAGGGAACTTCTGGTCCTATGACAAACTGATATGGAATCCACAAGTCTGGAGTAGGAGAGATGCTGCAGACTGGGAGTGGCTTTTCCAACAAAGTTTATTCCTGTATAACTCAAAGTTCCTTGGATCAGTTCCACCAGCCCATTCTATATTCCAGAAACTGGTTTTTAGGTCGAGCGTCAGCGAAGGACCTATTGTCGGCGGTTTTGGGGGAATCTGAGACCGCGTTCGAGCACGCGCCTCTGCTGTCTAAGATTCCTCCTCGAGGGCGCGCACGGCGCCGTGCACATCCCCTGCCTGCCATTCACATGCTCTCTCAATCACACACAGGCAAAGTCACGCATGCGCAGACACATTCCCACGCGCACACACTCACCCCCCCCTCCCCCCCAGGCATACACACGCACACACACACACACGCACGCACGCACCCCCCTCCCCCACCACTCACGGGGCTCACACGCACACACACACGCACATATATCCCCCCCTCCACTCACTGTGCTCTTTTGTCGCGTCGCCTCGCTGCGCTCCTTTTCTCCGGCGCATCTCCACACGCGGGGCACTTCTCTGGATCTTCACGCTACTGCAGGGCTCTCCCTCCTTGATGGGAGCCCCGCATCAACAAGCAACACCGGCCTCTTCCGGCCACGTCACAGGCCCCGCCCATGTCACGGGCAAGGATGCCTGACTTCCTGGTTACTACTCATTCTAACCCGGATTCGTGGTCTTAATTTCTCCCTTCCACAAGGGACTGTCCCAAAACGCTGTTATGTCCTGGTTAAAGTGAATTCCCACTTCAGACACCTGACGCCATATATAGAGCCGCTTCTTTTGCTCCAGTGCAGCCGTCCTGTGGAGCCCTCGAGTTACTTATTTCGGAATCAGGCTGGTATTTTCTCCCTCCTCCCCCTTGTTAATAACTGGGGATCTGACGCCAGACAATGGTATGAGCCATTCACCTTTCACAGGGCCGTTATTATAGTTATCAGCCTCGACGGCCGTGTCATAAAAGTTAAGCGGCGCAGATACAGTGTATTATTTAACCTGACGGAAGTCGCAGGCTGCCACAAAGAAGCTGGTAATTATTGCTACGAGTTTCCCTCTTCTGCCTCGTGACATCGCTGGGGATGTAGACAAGGCCCCTTGTTCATCTTAATGCCAGGCGAAGGGCTTGGCTTTTGTGCTGGGTGGTGCTTACAGTGGGTATGGGTACACTTTTTCTTGCTTCCGGGCGCTAGTGTCGCACGGAGACGTGTGCACGAGCGGTGAAATCTCTTGGAGTTCAGACTTAGGCCGTAACATCGACCTGCAAAATACAGTCAGGGAAGCTTCATGGCGCCTTCCTATCGGCAGAGAACTTCAACCAGCCCGATTTGACGCCTTCTTCATAGACTGCCCATGACAAAGCCAGTAGTTTTGTTTTGGTGACCGTGTAACATTTTTACAAAACACTTTAACACACAGCAGAGTTGATGCATGGGCACCTGTACTATTTCACGCCTGCTGCTCTGGTGCTGCTTGCTCTCCTTGCTGCTCTATATATTTGTATGTCTCCAGTTGCTGCATCTCTGTAGCCATTGCTGGTTTTTTGACAGATAGCACCGTGCATTCTGGGACTTGTAGTTTCTCTTCCCCTTCATAAATGGGGAGCAGAAAACCACAGTGGTTAGCAATCAGTCGGTTTACAATCCAAGACTGCCCAGAGACATGCCTACAGTCCCATGCTTGGAGCCTGTTTCCTCCAGAATTTTAAAAGTGGCTCGAGAATGCAGCAACAATTGGACGAACGCAATGAGGTGCAGGGAGCATCTTCGTGGTAGGGAATTTTTTTTTCATGAGCAAGAGAAAGTGACTCAATTCATTTATGGCGAAAAAATAAATTTTCATTCCATAAAAAAAAGTTCTTTAAATGGGCAGGTACTGTCCGGCACTTAGTACCCGCACTTCTTTACATTGAAACAGAGAGTACCTGCACTTCTCAGCACTGCTGCAGTACATGTAATGGGAGAGTACTGGCACGTCTCACCAGCAAGCAGGCACTCTGCGGCGTGAGTACCTACACTTCTATTTTTTCATTTAAAGTACTGTTCCGAAAGGATTTTGTGGCGCAAAGCTACGACACTTAGCAGTAAAATATCACTTAATGCTGGACTGTGGCACGGGTGGGAATGGGACGAAGGTGAAGGTGCGATGATGACAAAAGAAAGCAGTAGTAGTATAAATGTTTATTCGGTTAAAATATAACCATAAAAGATACAAATTAATCATAAAAACATAAAAGCATAGTATAAAACAGATTCCAATAAAACTCCACTGAGCATATATTATAAAATCCGACCCACGCGTGGAACATTATAAACTTGATTACAATTCTGGGTCAAACATAAGAGGAGGCACTGATCGTTTCAAATAATACAGAGGGGCCTCTACTAACTGCACCGGCTCTAACTGAATAAACCTAAGATCACACCTTTATTTTGCATCCCTCAAACCAAACCCCAGATAAGAATAAGTCCATGCCTCCTGAAGCTTAATTACACAGCTAAAAAAAATGGCTACTCATACACAGGTGTGAACATTCCTAAGCATAAAAAGATGCAACATAGCAGGCCTCACCTGTGTGAATTTTAGATCTTTACGAATTGTCTTCTAGGCCAGGTAAAGTGTGGACGAAATAATACAAAGTGAGCGAAAGTCTGGCCTGATGAGATATCACACTCACAGGGGCCAAAAGTACCCTGGGCAAACCAACCCTAAGGAAAGCTTACAAGTTGACCAAGAGATTTAACCTAAACCTAGTCATTAATTGACAATGATAAACATTAGTCACCCACATGAGATATGGTTCTGTTATGAGTAATGATTTTTGTTTTTTAAAAACAAAAATCATGGGTGGCAGATTTCTGTAACTCGATACATTCTCTTGTGGCTGTAGCACGGGTGGTAAAGGTGTGTTTGACACACTCGTAGACTGCTGTAGTGATCTTTTCAGGGCTAAGATATAAATCTGGGCAACCTAGGCTGACAAATTCTGATTTTATTTTACCAAGCCAAGCAAAACCTCTTACATTATCCAGAGAAAAATCATGGGTGGCAGATTTCTGTAACTCGATACATTCTCTTGTGGCTGTAGCACGGGTGGTAAAGGTGTGTTTAACACACTCGTAGACTACTGTAGTGATCTTTTCAGGGCTAAGATATAAATCTGGGCAACCTAGGCTGACAAATTTTTATTTTATTTTACCAAGCCAAGCAAAACCTCTTACATTATCCAGAGAAAGACAATCCCTAATAAACACTCGGCGAAGGGTTAGCTTGCTTTTATACCACACCGAAAACCTCTGTAGCAAAGGTCTTAATGAGATGGTATCAGAGTTGAATTTAAGATCCAGTTTACATGAACCACAAATGTTGAGGTACTTTGTGAGACCACCAGTAAACATCTGTAAAATCTATTCTCCTCAACCTGAATCCTTGTACCCCCAAATATCACTGCCTAAAGTTGTAACAGATACACATTTGGCCCTTTAGGCCTGAGGGAGGGACTTAATTGGTTTCCTGCCCAGCCTTGCTGCAAAATCTTTTAGATGTGAGAAGGGGACCCTTTGTGTTCCTATCATCAAAAACAACACCAATATAGTTTAAGGTGTGTACTTGTACAATATTAAGTTTGTTGCACAAAAGGGCTTTGTGTTTAGTGGCTTAGCGCTAACAACCAGTACATACGATTTATTTATTTATTTTGAAAGTTTTATATAGCGCGAACAAGACCCTTGCGGGTATCAGAGCGCTTTACAAGGTAAGTGTCTTAGCTACATAGGTACAAGGTAAATAACATAAAGTTCAATGCTAGTCAATGATAGTGTAAACACCCTATCGTATATTCATAGGTATATGGTGCAAAACAAAACGTTCCATGAAGAACTTTTCTCTAGGCTCCAGATATTGCAAAATACTGCTGCAAGAATGGCTCTGAATAAGCCCAGACGTACCCCGTCCCGTCCCCTGCTGCAGTGCCTGCACTGGCTGCCCGTTAGGAAGAGAGCAATCTTAAAACTTCTTATCTTGGTGTTTACATTTTGCATTACAAATGCTATAGGTGTCCCATTTGGGAAAGTTATAACTATTGACATTGTAAATGACAAAGCTATTAATTTCGCTATTTTCAAAACCAACACATAAATAAACAAGCATTTACAATGCAATGGTCTCGGCATCATTAAAGGTGGAGCTATTGGCATTGCTCATGACATTTCTTTTTTTTCTTTAAATCATAAATAGATGGCATTGTCATTTACATTGCCAATACACAGCACTCTGCACTCAACAGCACACACCACTCTGCACTCAACAGCACACACCACTCTGCACTCAACAGCACACACCACTCTGCACTCAACAGCACACACCACTCTGCACCTGCACTCACTGCTCTGCACACTCACTCTGCACTCACTACTCTGCACTCACTACTCTGCACTCACTACTCTTCACTCACTACTCTGCACTCACTACTCTGCACTCACTACTCTGCAATCTGCACTCACTACTCTGCAATCTGCACTCACTACTCACTACTCTGCACTCACTACTCACTACTCTGCACTCACTACTCACTGCTCACTACTCTGCACTCACTACTCACTACTCTGCACTCACTACTCACTACTCTGCACTCACTACTCTGCACTCACTACTCTGCACTCACTACTCTGCACTCACTACTCTGAACTCACTACTCACTACCCTGCACTCACTGCTCACTACTCTGCACTCACTACTCTGCACTCACTACTCTGCACTCACTACTCTGCACTCACTACTCACTACTCTGCACTCACTACTCTGCACTCACTACTCTGCACTCACTACTCTGCAATCTGCACTCACTACTCTGCAATCTGCACTCACTACTCTGCAATCTGCACTCACTACTCTGCAATCTGCACTCACTACTCTGCACTCACTACTCACTACTCTGCACTCACTACTCACTACTCTGCACTCACTACTCTGCACTCACTACTCTGCACTCACTACTCTGCACTCACTACTCACTACTCTGCACTCACTACTCTGCACTCACTACTCTGCACTCACTACTCTGCAATCTGCACTCACTACTCTGCAATCTGCACTCACTACTCTGCAATCTGCACTCACTACTCTGCAATCTGCACTCACTACTCTGCACTCACTACTCACTACTCTGCACTCACTACTCACTACTCTGCACTCACTACTCACTACTCTGCACTCACTACTCTGCACTCACTACTCACTACCCTGCACTCACTACTCTGCACCCACTACTCACTACTCACTACTCACTACTCACTACTCACTACTCTGCACTCACTACTCTGCACTCACTACTCTGCACTCACTACTCTGCACTCACTACTCTGCACTCACTACTCTGCACTCACTACTCACTACCCTGCACTCACTACTCTGCACTCACTACTCACTACTTTGCACTCACTACTCACTACTCACTACTCACTACTCTGCACTCACTACTCACTACTCTGCACTCACTACTCACTACTCTGCACTTACTACTCTGCACTCACTACTCTGCACTCACTACTCTGCACTCACTACTCACTACTCTGCACTCACTACTCTGCACTCACTACTCTGCACTCACTACTCTGCACTCACTACTCTGCACTCACTACTCTGCACTCACTACTCTGCACTCACTACTCTGCAATCTGCACTCACTACTCTGCAATCTGCACTCACTACTCTGCAATCTGCACTCACTACTCTGCACTCACTACTCTGCACTCACTACTCACTACTCTGCACTCACTACTCACTACTCTGCACTCACTACTCTGCACTCACTACTCTGCACTCACTACTCTGCACTCACTACTCTGCACTCACTACTCACTACCCTGCACTCACTACTCTGCACTCACTACTCACTACTTTGCACTCACTACTCACTACTCACTACTCACTACTCTGCACTCACTACTCACTACTCTGCACTCACTACTCACTACTC
The DNA here is from genome assembly GCF_964263255.1 of Lissotriton vulgaris. NCBI lineage: Eukaryota > Metazoa > Chordata > Amphibia > Caudata > Salamandridae > Lissotriton > Lissotriton vulgaris. The sequence continues at coordinate 1,172,895,815 of NC_141696.1, forward strand.
TGCACTCACTACTCACTACTCTGCACTCACTACTCACTACTCTGCACTCACTACTCACTACTCTGCACTCACTACTCTGCACACCCTACTCTGCACTCACTACTCTGAACTCACTACTCACTACTCTGCACTCGCTACTCTGCACTCACTACTCTGCACTCACTACTCTGCACTCACTACTCTGCACTCACTACTCTGCACTCACTACTCACTACTCTGCACTCACTACTCTGCACTCACTACTCTGCACTCACTACTCTGAACTCACTACTCACTACTCTGCACTCACTACTCTACTCTGCACTCACTACTCTACTCTGCACTCACTACTCTACTCTGCACTCACTACTCTACTCTGCACTCACTACTCTACTCTGCACTCACTACTCTGCACTCACTACTCTACTCTGCACTCACTACTCTACTCTGCACTCACTACTCTACTCTGCACTCACTACTCTACTCTGCACTCACTACTCTGCACTCTGGACTCACTACTCTGCACTCACTACTCTGCACTCACTACTCTGCACTCACTACTCTGCACTCACTACTCTGCACTCACTACTCTGCACTCACTACTCTGCACTCACTACTCTGCACTCACTACTCTGCACTCACTACTCTGCACTCACTACTCACTACTCTGCACTCACTACTCACTACTCTGCACTCACTACTCACTACTCTGCACTCACTACTCTGCCCTCACTACTCACTACTCTGCACTCACTACTCACTACTCACTACTCTGCACTCACTACTCTGCACTCACTACTCTGCACTCACTACTCTGCACTCACTACTCACTACCCTGCACTCACTACTCTGCACTCACTACTCACTACTTTGCACTCACTACTCGCTACTCACTACTCACTACTCTGCACTCACTACTCACTACTCTGCACTCACTACTCACTACTCTGCACTCACTACTCTGCACTCACTACTCTGCACTCACTACTCACTACTCTGCACTCACTACTCACTACTCTGCACACCCTACTCTGCACTCACTACTCTGAACTCACTAATCACTACTCTGCACTCGCTACTCTGCACTCGCTACTCTGCACTCACTACTCTGCACTCACTACTCTGCACTCACTACTCTGCACTCACTACTCTGCACTCACTACTCTGCACTCTCTACTCTGCACTCACTACTCTGCACTCACTACTCTGCACTCACTACTCTGCACTCACTACTCCCTACTCTGCACTCACTACTCCCTACTCTGCACTCACTACTCTGAACTCACTACTCACTACTCTGCACTCACTACTCTACTCTGCACTCACTACTCTACTCTGCACTCACTACTCTGCACTCTGCACTCACTACTCTGCACTCACTACTCTACTCTGCACTCACTACTCTACTCTGCACTCACTACTCTACTCTGCACTCACTACTCTACTCTGCACTCACTACTCTACTCTGCACTCACTACTCTACTCTGCACTCACTACTCTACTCTGCACTCACTACTCTACTCTGCACTCACTACTCTGCACTCTGCACTCACTACTCACTACTCTGCACTCACTACTCACTACTCTGCACTCACTACTCTACTCTGCACTCACTACTCTGCACTCACTACTCACTACTCTGCACTCACTACTCTGCACTCACTACGCTGCACTCACTACTCTGCACTCACTACTCGGCACTCACTACTCACTACTCTGCACTCACTACTCTGCACTCACTACTCACTACTCTGCACTCACTACTCTACTCTGCACTCACTACTCTACTCTGCACTCACTACTCTGCACTCACTACTCTGCACTCACTACTCTGCACTCACTACTCACTACTCTGCACTCACTACTCTGCACTCACTACTCTGCACTCGCTACTCTGCACTCGCTACTCTGCACTCGCTACTCTGCACTCGCTACTCTGCACTCGCTACTCTGCACTCGCTACTCTGCACTCACTACTCTGCACTCACTACTCTGCACTCACTACTCACTACTCTGCACTCACTACTCTGCACTCACTACTCACTACTCTGCACTCGCTACTCTGCACTCACTACTCTGCACTCACTACTCTGCACTCACTACTCTGCACTCACTACTCTGCACTCACTACTCTGCACTCACTACTCTGCACTCACTACTCTGCACTCACTACTCTGCACTCACTACTCACTACTCTGCACTCACTACTCACCACTCTGCACTCACTACTCACTACTCTGCACTCACTACTCACCACTCTGCACTCACTACTCACCACTCTGCACTCACTACTCACCACTCTGCACTCACTACTCACTACTCTGCACTCACTACTCACCACTCACTACTCAGCACTCACTACTCTGCACTCACTACTCTGCACTCACTACTCTGCACTCACTACTCTGCACTCACTACTCTGCACTCACTACTCACCACTCTGCACTCACTACTCACCACTCTGCACTCACTACTCACCACTCTGCACTCACTACTCACTACTCTGCACTCACTACTCACCACTCTGCACTCACTACTCACTACTCTGCACTCACTACTCTGCACTCACTACTCTGCACTCACTACTCTGCACTCACTACTCTGCACTCACTACTCTGCACTCACTACTCTGCACTCACTACTCTGCACTCACTACTCTGCACTCACTACTCTGCATTCACTACTCTGCACTCACTACTCTGCACTGACTACTCTGCACTCACTACTCTGCACTCTGCACTCACTACTCTGCACTCACTACTCACTACTCTGCACTCACTACTCACTACTCTGCACTCACTACTCTGCACTCACTACTCTGCACTCCCTACTCACTACCCTGCACTCACTACTCTGCACTCACTACTCACTACTTTGCACTCACTACTCACTACTCTGCACTCACTACTCACTACTCTGCACTCACTACTCTGCACTCACTACTCTGCACTCACTACTCTGCACTCACTACTCTGCACTCACTACTCTGCACTCACTACTCTGCACTCACTACTCTGCACTCACTACTCTGCACTCACTACTCACTACTTTGCACTCACTACTCTGCACTCACTACTCTGCACTCACTACTCTGCACTCACTACTCTGCACTCACTACTCTGCACTCACTACTCTGCACTCACTACTCACTACCCTGCACTCACTACTCTGCACTCACTACTCACTACTTTGCACTCACTACTCACTACTCACTACTCTGCACTCACTACTCACTACTCTGCACTCACTACTCTGCACTCACTACTCACTACTCTGCACTCACTACTCACTACTCTGCACTCACTACTCACTACTCTGCACACCCTACTCTGCACTCACTACTCTGCACTCACTACTCTGCACTCACTACTCTGCACTCACTACTCTGCACTCACTACTCTGCACTCACTACTCTGCACTCACTACTCTGCACTCACTACTCTGCACTCACTACTCTGCACTCACTACTCACTACTCTGCACTCACTACTCTGCACTCACTACTCCCTACTCTGCACTCACTACTCTACTCTGCACTCACTACTCTGCACTCACTACTCTGCACTCACTACTCTGCACTCTGCACTCACTACTCTGCACTCTGCACTCACTACTCTGCACTCACTACTCTGCACTCTGCACTCACTACTCTGCACTCACTACTCTACTCTGCACTCACTACTCTACTCTGCACTCACTACTCTACTCTGCACTCACTACTCTGCACTCTGCACTCACTACTCTGCACTCTGCACTCACTACTCACTACTCTGCACTCACTACTCACTACTCTGCACTCACTACTCTACTCTGCACTCACTACTCTGCACTCACTACTCACTACTCTGCACTCACTACTCTGCACTCACTACTCTGCACTCACTACTCTGCACTCACTACTCTGCACTCACTACTCTGCACTCACTACTCTGCACTCACTACTCACTACTCTGCAATCACTACTCTGCACTCACTACTCACTACTCTGCACTCACTACTCTACTCTGCACTCACTACTCTACTCTGCACTCACTACTCTGCACTCACTACTCACTACTCTGCACTCACTACTCACTACTCTGCACTCACTACTCTGCACTCACTACTCTGCACTCGCTACTCTGCACTCGCTACTCTGCACTCGCTACTCTGCACTCGCTACTCTGCACTCGCTACTCTGCACTCGCTACTCTGCACTCGCTACTCTGCACTCGCTACTCTGCACTCGCTACTCTGCACTCACTACTCTGCACTCACTACTCACTACTCTGCACTCACTACTCTGCACTCACTACTCTGCACTCACTACTCACTACTCTGCACTCACTACTCTGCACTCACTACTCTGCACTCACTACTCTGCACTCACTACTCTGCACTCACTACTCTGCACTCACTACTCTGCACTCACTACTCACTACTCTGCACTCACTACTCACCACTCTGCACTCACTACTCACCACTCTGCACTCACTACTCACTACTCTGCACTCACTACTCTGCACTCACTACTCTGCACTCACTACTCTGCACTCACTACTCTGCACTCACTACTCTGCACTCACTACTCTGCACTCACTACTCTGCACTCACTACTCTGCACTCACTACTCTGCACTCACTACTCTGCACTCACTACTCTGCACTCACTACTCTGCACTCACTACTCTGCACTCACTACTCTGCACTCACTACTCTGCACTCTGCACTCACTACTCTGCACTCACTACTCTGCACTCACTACTCTGCACTCACTACTCTGCACTCACTACTCTGCACTCTGCACTCACTACTCTGCACTCTGCACTCACTACTCTGCACTCACTACTCTGCACTCACTACTCTGCACTCACTACTCTGCACTCACTACTCTGCACTCACTACTCTGCACTCACTACTCTGCACTCACTACTCTGCACTCTGCACTCACTACTCTGCACTCACTACTCTGCACTCTGCACTCACTACTCTGCACTCACTACTCACTACTCTGCACTCACTACTCACTACTCTGCACTCACTACTCACTACTCTGCACTCACTACTCACTACTCTGCACTCACTGCACTCACTACTCTGCACTCACTACTCTGCACTCCCTACTCACTACCCTGCACTCACTACTCTGCACTCACTACTCACTACTTTGCACTCACTACTCACTACTCACTACTCACTACTCACTACTCTGCACTCACTACTCACTACTCTGCACTCACTACTCTGCACTCACTACTCTGCACTCACTACTCTGCACTCACTACTCTGCACTCACTACTCTGCACTCACTACTCACTACTCTGCACTCACTACTCACTACTCTGCACTCACTACTCTGCACTCACTACTCTGCACTCACTCACTACTCTGCACTCACTACTCACTACCCTGCACTCACTACTCTGCACTCACTACTCACTACTTTGCACTCACTACTCACTACTCACTACTCTGCACTCACTACTCACTACTCTGCACTCACTACTCTGCACTCACTACTCTGCACTCACTACTCACTACTCTGCACTCACTACTCACTACTCTGCACTCACTACTCACCACTCTGCACTCACTACTCACTACTCTGCACTCACTACTCTGCACTCACTACTCTGCACTCACTACTCTGCACTCACTACTCTGCACTCACTACTCTGCACTCACTACTCTGCACTCACTACTCTGCACTCTGCACTCACTACTCTGCACTCACTACTCACTACTCTGCACTCACTACTCACTACTCTGCACTCACTACTCTGCACTCTGCACTCACTACTCTGCACTCACTACTCTGCACTCACTACTCTGCACTCACTACTCTGCACTCACTACTCTGCACTCACTACTCACTACTCTGCACTCACTACTCACTACTCTGCACTCACTACTCACTACTCTGCACTCACTACTCTGCACTCACTACTCTGCACTCACTACTCTGCACTCACTACTCTGCACTCACTACTCTGCACTCACTACTCACTACTCTGCACTCACTACTCTGCACTCACTACTCTGCACTCACTACTCTGCACTCACTACTCTGCACTCACTACTCTGCACTCACTACTCTGCACTCACTACTCTGCACTCACTACTCTGCACTCACTACTCACTACTCTGCACTCACTACTCTGCACTCACTACTCTGCACTCACTACTCTGCACTCACTACTCACTACTCTGCACTCACTACTCTGCACTCACTACTCACTACTCTGCACTCACTACTCTGCACTCACTACTCTGCAATCTGCACTCACTACTCTGCAATCTGCACTCACTACTCTACAATCTGCACTCACTACTCACTACTCACTCACTACTCTGCACTCACTACTCACTACTCTGCACTCACTACTCACTACTCTGCACTCACTACTCACTACTCTGCACTCACTACTCACTACTCTGCACTCACTACTCTGCACTCACTACTCTGCACTCACTACTCTGCACTCACTACTCTGCACTCACTACTCACTACCCTGCACTCACTACTCTGCACTCACTATTCACTACTCTGCACTCACTACTCACTACTCACTACTCACTACTCTGCACTCACTACTCACTACTCTGCACTCACTACTCACTACTCTGCACTCACTACTCTGCACTCACTACTCACTACTCTGCACTCACTACTCACTACTCTGCACACCCTACTCTGCACTCACTACTCTGAACTCACTACTCACCTTTCTGCACTCGCTACTCTGCACTCGCTACTCTGCACTCGCTACTCTGCACTCACTACTCTGCACTCACTACTCTGCACTCACTACTCTGCACTCACTACTCTGCACTCACTACTCTGCACTCACTACTCTGCACTCACTACTCTGCACTCACTACTCTGCACTCACTACTCTGCACTCACTACTCTGCACTCACTACTCTGCACTCACTACTCACTACTCTGCACTCACTACTCTACTCTGCACTCACTACTCTGCACTCACTACTCTACTCTGCACTCACTACTCTGCACTCACTACTCTGCACTCACTACTCTACTCTGCACTCACTACTCTGCACTCACTACTCTACTCTGCACTCACTACTCTACTCTGCACTCACTACTCTGCACTCACTACTCTACTCTGCACTCACTACTCTACTCTGCACTCACTACTCTACTCTGCACTCACTACTCTACTCTACACTCACTACTCTACTCTGCACTCACTACTCTGCACTCTGCACTCCCTACTCTGCACTCTGCACTCACTACTCTGCACTCTGCACTCACTACTCACTACTCTGCACTCACTACTCTACTCTGCACTCACTACTCTGCACTCACTACTCACTACTCACTACTCTGCACTCACTACTCTGCACTCACTACTCTGCACTCACTACTCTGCACTCACTACTCTGCACTCACTACTCTGCACTCACTACTCTGCACTCACTACTCTGCACTCACTACTCTGCACTCACTACTCTGCACTCACTACTCTGCACTCACTACTCTGCACTCACTACTCTGCACTCACTACTCACTACTCTGCACTCACTACTCTGCACTCACTACTCACTACTCTGCACTCACTACTCTACTCTGCACTCACTACTCTGCACTCACTACTCTACTCTGCACTCACTACTCTGCACTCACTACTCTGCACTCACTACTCTACTCTGCACTCACTACTCTGCACTCACTACTCTACTCTGCACTCACTACTCTACTCTGCACTCACTACTCTGCACTCACTACTCTACTCTGCACTCACTACTCTACTCTGCACTCACTACTCTACTCTACACTCACTACTCTACTCTGCACTCACTACTCTGCACTCTGCACTCCCTACTCTGCACTCTGCACTCACTACTCTGCACTCTGCACTCACTACTCACTACTCTGCACTCACTACTCTACTCTGCACTCACTACTCTGCACTCACTACTCTACTCTGCACTCACTACTCTGCACTCACTACTCTGCACTCACTACTCTGCACTCACTACTCTGCACTCACTACTCTGCACTCACTACTCTGCACTCACTACTCTGCACTCACTACTCTGCACTCACTACTCTGCACTCACTACTCACTACTCTGCACTCACTACTCTGCACTCACTACTCTGCACTCACTACTCACTACTCTGCACTCACTACTCTACTCTGCACTCACTACTCTGCACTCACTACTCTACTCTGCACTCACTACTCTGCACTCACTACTCTGCACTCACTACTCTACTCTGCACTCACTACTCTGCACTCACTACTCTACTCTGCACTCACTACTCTACTCTGCACTCACTACTCTGCACTCACTACTCTACTCTGCACTCACTACTCTACTCTGCACTCACTACTCTACTCTGCACTCACTACTCTACTCTACACTCACTACTCTACTCTGCACTCACTACTCTGCACTCTGCACTCCCTACTCTGCACTCTGCACTCACTACTCTGCACTCTGCACTCACTACTCACTACTCTGCACTCACTACTCTACTCTGCACTCACTACTCTGCACTCACTACTCACTACTCACTACTCTGCACTCACTACTCTGCACTCACTACTCACTACTCACTACTCTGCACTCACTACTCACTACTCTGCACTCACTACTCTGCACTCACTACTCTGCACTCACTACTCTGCACTCACTACTCTGCACTCACTACTCTGCACTCACTACTCTGCACTCACTACTCTGCACTCACTACTCTGCACTCACTACTCTGCACTCACTACTCTGCACTCACTACTCTGCACGCACTCACTACTCTGCACTCACTACTCTGCACTCACTACTCTGCACTCACTACTCTGCACTCACTACTCTGCACTCACTACTCTGCACTCACTACTCTGCACTCACTACTCTGCACTCACTACTCACTATTCTGCACTCACTACTCACTACTCTGCACTCACTACTCTGCACTCACTACTCTGCACTCACTACTCTGCACTCACTACTCTGCACTCACTACTCTGCACTCACTACTCTGCACTCACTACTCTGCACTCTGCACTCACTACTCTGCACTCACTACTCACTACTCTGCACTCACTACTCACTACTCTGCACTCACTACTCACTACTCTGCACTCCGTACTCACTACTCTGCACTCTGTACTTACTACTCTGCACTCTGTACTCACTACTCACACTCTGCACTCACACTCTGCACTCACACTCTGCACTCACAACTCACACTCTGCACTCACTACTCACACTCTGCACTCACTACTCACACTCTGCACTCACTACTCTGCAATCACTACTCACACTCTGCACTCACTACTCTGCACTCACTACTCTGCACTCACTACTCTGCACTCACACTTACACTCTGCACTCACACTTACACTCTGCACTCACACTCTGCACTCTGCACTCACACTCTGCACTCACACTCTGCACGCTGCATTCACACTCTGCTCACTCACTCTGCACTCACTACTTCACACTCTGCACTCTGCGCACTCTGAACTGTGCGCACTCTGCACTCACACTATAATAATCCTTAAGCAGAATTCCTCTAAAGTATAAGCAGCTTGGGTTTTTCCTATAGGCGCCAAAGAGTCAATGATAGGAAAAGAGGGCAGAGAGTGCTAACCCCATCTCCCCACCCACAGACAACCAAAAATTATCTTCTGCGTTGCTTTGTTCTAATAATATGAATAAGGAATTTAAAGTATATGTATGGGCGAGTGGAAGGTGATCTATTGTATTCAATATATTTTAACACAATTGCTGTTCATGGTTACCTTTACAAACGTGAGATGAAGATGATGCTCACTTTTTAGTTATATAAGGATATTTTGTCGAGTACATTCAAGTTCAACCCACTGGCTGTAAGCAACAAGCTGAGGATCAACAGGCGCGAAACAGCGTGGCGGGCGCGCATGAGACGCAGCGTGGGCGTGCACATCAGCTGAAGATCCCCGGAGAAGACACCGAGTCTGCCTGCTGTCATGACTGACCCGCTGCGAGGGAAAGAGCCCGGTGAGTGGGGGTCGAGGGGGGGCGGCAGAGAGGGAGTGGGCAGAGAGGGAGGGGGTGTGTGTGTGTGTGTGTGTGTGTGTGTGCGTGCGTGCTTGCGTGAGTGTGTGCTTCCGTGAGTGTGAATGTGGAGCAAGAGATGTGCACGGCTCCAGGAGGCTCGGCGTGCGCGTCCACGAGATGCAATCGGCGCTCGTTCACCGCTCTGGCTCCGTTGAGAGTGAACTCCGTGACAAAAGGTCTCGAAGCCCGAGACCTAAAAATGTGTCATTTACAATACCAATAGCTCAAACTTTCCTAATGCGAGACCTATTGCATTGCAAATGCTTGTTTATCATGGTTATCTCTTTGGCACGTCCTCTCTTGTGGTTGGATAGCATGCATTTTTGTCTAAAAAGGGGTACACTCATTCCTTCACCACTACTGTGGTCCATCCATATTTTCATTCTCACCTTGTTCTACTAAATTGTTCAGCTCATCTTGTTTATTTTCAATTTCCTCTATTTGATTAAGCCTCCACTTAATTTAGGAGGTGGTGGGTCCCGAAAACCTTAGTGAAGCAGATGATTACACTTGGCTGCTGGATGGGATTACCCCAGCTAATGTGACGCCTGAGAACTATGCATAGAGAGTAGTTCCAGAGAACTTACGGCGCTCTAGATATACTGTTGTTAGAAGAGTGATCATTGCCACAAAGACTTATTACTAACATTGAGCTTATGTGCCTAATGATGATGAAAGTATTTTTAGAAAAGAATAACATTTCTTGGACACTGTAATTATTGTGAGTAATGCAGTTGTTGCATGAGCTAGACACTTTACCGGACAACACCAAGAGAAACTCTTGACTGCAACCTTGCTTCATCCTGAATGTCAAAGGCTAAGGAGAAGATACTTTATACATTTCAGCGAGATAGCAGTGGTACCTAGTTTCTGCGTTTCCACGGACATCGGCAATGATTGTTACAATGATTGCCTAACTACACTTAAATCGCATAGGCCCCAGATCTGACCAGACACTGTGCCATCCCACAGTTACACGCGAGATGCGTATCTTTAACAAGCATTGTGATGGCCCTAACAGCCCTGCCATCAGTTGTCATATAAGCATATTTGATGGTTGGAAAACCAATCCACATGCATATGCTGAGCTACAGCCAAATCGCTATACACACAGAAATTTTTTTCAGTAGCCTCAGTGGAATCCGAGACGACAGTCCTTTTACCACCCCAATAGCCTGCTGTAGAAGAGACAGGGATTAACTTGCTGCATATCGAGATGAGCACTTTCTAGCACGCAAAAGTTCTTCTTGGTCTTACCCCTTCTTTCCAAAATCAATAATTTTTAGTAACCTGTTGATTCAAACATCTTAATACCATCAACATATGATCTTTCCTCGGCCTTTTCACCCGTTGACCATTCGACTGTCTTCTTCCCATTCCATCCCTTAACATTTCAATTCTATCGCTATTGTCAATACCAACAGGGCAATAGCAGTAACTCTTGGGCATTGCAGTGAGTAATTCACTGGTTCTTTTGAGTTGTGCAGAGAGGTTGTATTTGTGTTTCAGCTGAACTGGCATTAAAACATGTACTATTTGGAGTACTTACTACATGGATTTTATATTTGGATTCCTGAGAGTATAAACCGGTATTCATCGTTTACAGTTGTTGCAGAGTTTCCAAACTGTTCATAAAAAGGGCCTTATTTACTTTTATTAAACGAAGTTCGACGGTGTTGTGACTTATCCCTATTTCCACATTTCTAAGCATATTAGGACTTGTTATTTATTGACAGGACGTGACCACGTGTACTCATCACAGCTTTCTGTCAACCATATTCTGCTCCTGACCCACATGATTGAGAAACCATGCTGTAAGGCATCACATGCTCCTGCTTATTTGTTTTAGCTATTTACATATTCCAAACCTAGTCGCACGAGGTAACACAATACAATAGAAGCGTAAAAATAATTTTAAGAAACTTGATGAAAATAGCGCATGATGAATGTGTAAGGATCATGTCGCTGGACTAGCTTGTAATGTATATGTGTGTTCTTGTGCATGCTGACCTAGTTTCATGTTTGTGCAAAATTGTGTGGTGTGATGCTCCTGAAAGCACCCCAAGTGGTGCCCCAGCTAGTGTGGCAAGTTGGGGTGTTTGCACTTAGGCCTGGGCTGAATTTGGTGTGAGTGACAGCGTTTGCAGGTGGTTCATTGGTTGTGTACCTACAAGGACATTACTGAATGTGATAGATAAGCAAATACTGCAGTGTGAGCTAGGGTTAGTTGGTTGGATTGCGACGAGAGCTTATGATCTGAAGCAGTTCTGTACTACAGGTTCTGGCCTTGTAACTCCTCAGGAGGCAGAGGCTATGGCACCATGTTGGTCATTGGTTATAAATATAATTAATGAAACAGATCGATGGGCTGTTGTGTGTGTGTGTCTGTTGTGTCCTTGAGTCTTGTACTGGTAAGAGGATATGAAGTACCCCACGCATTTTGCGAAGGAGAGTGTGTAGTGTCTTCAGTGTGTGTTGACATTATGCATTTTAGAACATTCTTTGTGTCTCTTGGATCTAGTAGCTGGTGCTAGATGTACCAGTATTTGCAGAAATAAAACTTTGCATCATTAGCCACTGTATGTCCCCAGTCATTTCTAGCGTGTGCACATACTTGATCATCTACATTGGCAATCTTAAAAGCTCATGCTATGTTGTGCTTCCCAAATTGACTTGAGGAAGTTTCTGCACAGCATTTGGATACCATATAAGCTACCAATCAAACTAAAATGAATTACAAGATACTGGCCAACAGAAGAGTGAGGAAAATACACTCCCCACCTATAAACATCACCCTCTTATATGAATTTCAGGAGCGTGAAATCAGCGCACATGCCGGGGTTGGAGCAGAGTGGAACAACCCAGAACCAAATAGTTATCCTTACTTGGTGATAAAAGCCCTTGCGTAGGGTACAGTGGAAAATTTGAAGTACAATAAACTGCTGTCTAAAACTGTAATGCAGGATCCCTCAACAAGGGAAATTGTAATACGCGAATGGTAATAACATAACATAACAATACTCGCGGTTGCTTGCATCATTGGTTGGAACATGCATGCAGATTGTGTCTGATTTGTGTACTAGGTTTCAGAGACATGGGAGGCAGCTGGGAAGGAAAAAGTTTGATGGTGATTTCCAGGATGTCCTAGGCTACACCAATAAGATATGGGAGGGAATGCCAGAGACTGAATAAAATCTCAGTAACAGCGTTATTGGGGAAAGTAGAGGAAATGGCTACATCTACTCCTGGATTCGCCATTGTCTGAAAGATTACAGTATTTGCACCTTGTCCCCTTTACATTCATGCAGTTTGCTACCTTCATGCTTAAAAAGGGAGTACAAGGGACTGAAACCAAGGCACCCTTATCCCAATAATATGTCACACAAAAAGCCATATTAATATGAAATTATTGTAAATGCGGCCCTCTTGTAGTGATTACAGGGTGGAAGTTTTTTCTAAAAAGTTTTTTTCCCACCCTGTAGTCACTTCTATAGGGCAGCCTTTTCCATTACTTTGTTCTACGAGGGCTTTTTTTTATGACACTTTCCTTCATGCCTTTAGGTGGAAATAATTCAACAATTTCTCCACATTGTTTCAGAGGGATTTGGAATTTTTGAGTCTTGTCAGGGATTGGCTCTGAGTGCTGCGTGGTGAGCCACATGAGATAGTCTGTGGCATAGGACTATTTCCTGGAAATCACTGCCATGTAAATGATACAATACTAAGCCTGGGCGGTGAACTCCGCTCGCGGAGTTTCCCGCACTCTGCGTTACATGGAGCTTGCGGAGTACTGAAAAAATATGCTTTGGCCAGCAGAGCGGAGTTTTTTTCCTGGCTCGCGTTCACCAATGTCAACTTGGCGAGCGCGAGCGTGGAAAATATACATCTTGGCGAGATTTCTCAACGCAGGGTGGTCATGTTTCTCATTGCGAGTGGTTGCGTATGCTCGTGACCGCTCGCAATGAGAAACTGCTTGCTCCCGTTGAGAAAGCTGCCTCTTGAGTAAAAATCTACTCGAGCAGCAGAAAAGAGAAAGAAGGGACGATTGTGATATTTAAGGTGCCGTTCGCAATGATTGCACAGTGCGGACAAGCCTCCGCCCTGTGCAATCACCGCGAACATAATTTTTCAATGGAACTCCGCTGCTTGCAGAACTCCGCGTGGTGCGACTGAGTTTTTTTTTGTACTTCGCGTAGTGCAACTCTGTGAACTCCGCCCAGGGTTATTCAGTACTTGTTGAATTGAGTGCATGCTTGTAGAGATCCTAACTTCAAGTCTCTCTGGGTGAGGGTAATGTGATGGATGCAGTTATTGTGACTTTGATGCGCAATGGTGGGCTATAATATCTTAAACACCAGAAGAAACCTAGGCAAAGCCATTGCTAAGCATCTTTCTTATGGACTCAAGTCTCTGGGTCTTATAATTACAAATAAAGAATCCAGCAGCAACGTTACACAGAAGATGCGGATATTCTTTAAGGAAGTATTTTATTTTTTTATTTATAAAGTTTTACATAGCGGGAACAAGATCCTGAACGATATCAGAGCGCTTTACATTAGGATGGAAGGACATAAATGCAAAATCGGCATCAAGTAGGAGTAAAAAAAAAACTGGATTGATCGCAGATTCCAGGACTATTGCAACATGGAGGGTAATACAATAAACAGGTATACGCGGGCAATGAAGGGGGTCACAGTATGCAGTAACAAATGGTGGTACAATGGAAGTAGGAAACAATGTCTTCAAGCAGTTGAAAAAGCAAGACCCTGGGCACACTTTATTAGGATAAATGTGCTAAGTTAGCAAAATTCTCCAGAAATCGCACAATATCTTCTTAATAAGTCCATTCAAGTCTTTTTGAAATGTTTTTCAAATCGTTTTACTCATAAATATTGAAACTACAACCAGCCAACACGTGTTTAGTCACACCGGGAGGTATCGAGTGACTTCTTCAGGGCTGAAAAGCAAAAGGAGAACCTTCTCATTAACCGTCTATCCGGTGACAATTCCAAACCAGACTGGCTGAGTTCGGTATTGAAGGACTGGTAATCAATGGTACAGGAAGGAGTAAATAAAAAACACAGCGATCCTATGACCCAAAAAATTCTATGTTTCAATGTTGCGTGGCGAGTAAGCCTATAACGCAACAGGTGGTGGTGGAAATCGAGGCCGCCGCCTCGCCGGTGAGAGTAGAGCGACTGTTCTAGTAAATCGAATGGTAATCAAACAAGAAGGGTATAATAATAGGAAAACCGAAATGACAGAGATCCAACACGGGTAGTGCCTGTGTGGTTATAATAAATCAAGTGGTGGTGCCAGGAAATACTGGGGCACTGGCGATCTTGGACCTGCCGCTTCGCCAAACGATGGTTAACTGGCGGGTACGCTGGAGCGAGGTACACAGTACTAGATCACCTCTGTAGTGGAAGTCTTTGACCAGATGAATTTATTCATAAGACATTTTTTGGCTTCCAATTTGAACGGTATTGTTTAGGAGATTCTGCATACTTCTGGTGAAAGAGAGTTCCATATCTTTGGGGCAGCGCCGGAGAAGGCTCTGTGACAAGTTCTCTTTTTGCTAAGAATGAGTGGTTTGAAGAGGAAAGTATTGGTGCTTCTTGAGGCTCTTACACCACAAGATAGCTCAAGTTTTTGCGCAAGGTACATGGGAGTATTGAAGTGAAGGGCTTTGTGCGCCAGAACAGCATTCTTTAACTGAATTTGTGCTTCGTAGGGCAACCATTTAAGAGATTTTAGGATTGGGGAAATGTGCTCATTTTGTTTGGTGCCTGTAACCAGTCTAGCCACTGTGTTTAGTGATGCCCTTAGTGGAGCCAGGGTGTATTTGGGAAGGCCACAGAGGGTAGCACTGCCTTAGTCATGCCTCGGCAAGACAAGCTCCTGGACCAACTGAAATTTCCTCTGTTACGCTGGGCCACCCTTAGGATTTTTGCTTTACTGTTAACCCCCTGTCTGACATTACCAATAAATCTGTCAATATATAGCTGTTAAGGACAAGACTGTCTCTACCTGCAGGCAAACACTTCTTGGAAGTCTTGTCGTATTCATTTCAGAGAGTTATGGTGATAGAAAAAATATGGCTATGGTTTGAGGAGTGGACATGTTGGTTTTATGATGAATTTGAGGAAGGCATTAGATATATAAGCTTCATGCTTCAAGATTTGAGCTCAGTTTGTGCTCCGGTACCTGCTATTTTCCTTGATGGCACTGGTAGAAATAAATCTCATCTTGACTGAGTTATTTCAATGCAGACTTTGCTGTATCATTTAGAGCTGAAGCAAGTGAATTTGAGTCACATCTCACAAAGAATATAGAACACTGAAGGGGCAATGGGAATTTTGGAGGATGCTAATCACAGCCGACTTGCTT
Source organism: Lissotriton vulgaris (assembly GCF_964263255.1). NCBI lineage: Eukaryota > Metazoa > Chordata > Amphibia > Caudata > Salamandridae > Lissotriton > Lissotriton vulgaris. Next base: position 1,172,912,237 of record NC_141696.1, read on the forward strand.
TGTCTACAGTAGTGATTCTGCATAGTCTTTTTTTAAATATTTTTTTCGGAACCTTCTAGTCTGCATTGCAAACCGCTGCGCCACCGCTCTGCCGAAGGTCGCCCTGCCTGCCAGATTACGACTTGGAAGTAGTCTGGCAGTTCCATGGTGGTGCCTCTTAAAGGCGGCGGTGCCATTAATAAAAAGGCGCAGCAATAGGACTCCAGAGTCCATGCTGTGCAGGAACATATGTTTAGGCACACAGGGGGGCACCCTTTGTTTCCTCTCTGCCAGAGTTTTCATGGTGGTGGAACCTCCATTAAAACCTTGGCTGAGAGGAAACTTGTTATATGCTTGGGGGGACTGTGGCGGTCCCGTCAAGCATACTGCAGCCTCTGACCGACACTCCAATGCCAGGGAACATCTGTTCCCTGGCGAAGCAGGCAGTCCCAGGGTGATCCGACTGCCCAGGTCATAATCGAGTGGTCAGACTGCTGGTGCAGCGGTGGTTGGATCTGCCATTGCCGCGCCACCATGAAACTGGCGGTGCTCAGACTCTTAATAGGGCAGGACCGCCAGATTCTTAATAGGGCCTATAGAGTTTATACTAAAAGTACTTATTCTGCCAGTCGTAGAAGGGTCTTTTGGCTCCGGATTGCAAAATACACCACCTGGCGGCCCAATTAGAATGGATTGCCAGGTGGCTAGATGGTGACCATCCATCTTGAAGAGATTGGTTCAGTAGGGCAGAACCAAACTTAGGCGCAATGACGGCCCTACTTATGGGGAATGCACTTTATAGCCAGTAAAAACCCAGACTCCTTAGAACAGCTCTGAAATTCTGGAAAAGGAGCGTGAGAAAAACCTCATACCCAGCTACTTGCCCCAGTGTTGTCACTCATAGGGCTCCATACAGTGAAGAGCTTTTTCATGGCTCGAAGAATTTCCATATGGACCACAGCTGGGCTTATCGCCGTCGGGCATTGTTACGAAGTAGCGGGAAATAAAGCTTTAACCACACTGATTGAGCAATATGGATTACACTTTAACCAATATGGATTACACTTTAACCAATTCCTAACCTATGGTGCAGAAATGCAAACAGAGAAACAAACACAGGGAACTACAACGTCAGAATCTCCAATACACGAGGCACTACAGCTCCTATTTACATTAGCAAGTGGATGCAAGCTGCTAACGTGGTTCTGTTGTCAATGACCAAGACAAACTTTGATAAAACAAGAAAATTTGGGAACTTGGACAAAAAGCTAGCAAATAACGAATAAGCCAGAGTACACACAAAATCCCCAGGAACATTACGTTTAAGTACACCCAGTTTCATTATTTACTGGAAACATACTCACCTATAATATAAAATAAACAGACTAATGGCAACGGATGCCTTGAAATCGCCCCATGTAATTAACGCGGCGCTTATTTCTATCATATGTTGCGGGGTGCCCTTGTGTAACGTTTTACTGGGAGGGGAGGACAGAACAGCTTACCTTGAAAGACGCTCCACAGAAAAGGGTTATACACCCCTAGAAAGGCTTACTACTAATATTTCAACACACCCAGCCAAAAAAGCACTTAATTGATTCCTGGATCTGACCCGTCTGTTGTCCAAGAGAGCCGAAGCATTGAAATGGAAGGCCCAGGATGGTCCCATATGGGCTAAGTTGAATGAAGAAGTAAAGATTTAAAGTAGGTCAGAGGGTATTGTGTTGCATGTACAGTAGATATGTGGAGTATATAAACGCCCATTAGCCGATCTATGGGACGAAACACTGAGTTAATTTAAGGCTCCCGCAGAATAGAAGGTGGGGTAAGTATAGGTTATGGGGAAGGGGATACGGATTCAGGAGCTGGATACGGATACGGATAAGGCTAATTGATTACACTGACATGACTGTAGAAGCTTTGCACGTTTTTTTATTGCAACGTATGCTATTTGCAGCATGTGACTCACTTTATTTTTTTCGCTCCAGATCACCCGAGCTTAATATCTAAGCTGCTCAGGCCCCCCCGCCCCCAATCCTCTTTCTTTCATAGCTTTTTTTTCCCATCAATGGTATCCAGGCCAAGTTTTTGTCCTTTTTTTATGGGGAAAAAAGTGATGTGCAAAAAAGTATTTTTTTCTTTCTGATAATACAATCGAAAAACCTTTGCTGTGCTAAGATCAGTCTTCTCAGCTTTGAGGAACGCAGAATTGTAAGAAATGTAAAAACTAAATTTCCACTTTTTTTGCATTTTTGTGGCCATTGATTTTTCCTCTGTTTGCAGTTTGTGGTGGAAACAAGTGTGGAACCAATGGTTGAACTCTGAAAAGCCATACATTTCTGAAAAGTAGACTTAATTCCAAATTCATCAAGGACTTACGTTTGTGATTCACTTACAGTTTCCCAAATAAACTAATCAATGAAACCAAAAGTAATGAAAAGAAGAAAAAAATAGAACTAAATGACAACATTTTCAACTGTAATTTTTTCCCCTAATGGCTGGATTACAAAGTAATTAACCATTGCATCTGCCACACCCTTCTGGTCGCAGGGATAAATAGTGTTTGTTGTCCAAAAACATTCGACACTCGGAGCCAACAATTTAGCTGCAGCTTATAATGATATCCAGTTGTTTGCCGACCGTTCAGCACTTCATATCTAATTAATGAAAAATGGGTCTGAAGGAAACCCGACTATTATTTTGATACTCAAGATATTGAGTTTAATAATAGTGGTTATTCCCACATTAGGGAACAAACAGAACAAAGAATTCCGCAGGGCCGTAGGGGAGGCACTCCATCAACTTTTTCTCACAAATCTTGGTTTGGTGGCCTTGCCGGGTACCCTGTGGGAGGCAGGTAAGGCGACCATCCGGGGAACGGCCAAAAGCCTCCTTCGGGCGCAGTAGCAGGCCCTGGAGGGTCGCCACGCCCTCCTCGATGCACAAGCACTTTTACTGGAGACTAACCGGACAAGCCCCCGAACAAGGCCCGCAAAAGGCAACTGACCGCCGTGCGCGAAGAGATTAGACAGGAATTGATGGAATCAGCCAAACTGCTGTGGCATTCATCTGTCGTCCAGGTATACGGCTGGGGAGACAAAAAAATAGGACTCTTCTCCACCGACTGGCTCGGATAATACCCAAGATCCAAGAACCCTCAGGATCCATCTGTCACACCTCCCCCGAAATTGGGCAGGTGTTTGCAAGATACTACTCCGACCTATACTCGACACGCGAGCGGGAAGGTACACCCACAGAATACCTTTGCCCACTGCGAATCCACACACCCTGCTTAACACAGTCAGAATCCGCTAATCTAGACCTTCCCTTCTCCCCAGAGGAGATCAACGCAGCAATCTCTCAGCTGGCGTCTCGGAAGACTCCAGGTCCTGCTGGATTCCACCAAGAATACTGCGCCTCATATCGGAGCAGTTAGTTCCCCATCTTCTGGGTTTATTTCGCCATGTGGCAGAAGTTGGGGCTTTTCCCCCAGAGACCGATACTGCCACTATCGTGGTCATCCCTAAAACCCAGCCACCTTCGATATCCTGTGCGCATTATCAACCGATCTCTCTGATCAACACTGAAATCAAAGTCTATGCCACAATTCTGGCTCAACTCCTTCGCCCGCTCCTCACCAAGCTGATCTACCCGGATCAATGTGGATTCATGCCAACTCGAGCCACCAGACATTGCCTTCAGTGCCTACACTTGGCGCTTGCCAACCACCAGGGTCTCACCCCCTATCTAGCGCTTCTCTTTGTAGATTTCAAGAAAGCTTTTGACTCAGTGGATTGGCAGAATCTTGACTAAGTACTTATAATGATGGGCATGGGCCACCACTTTCGAACCTTCGTCCAAGTCCTCTACTCTAACCCTCGAAACAGAGTGTTAATTAACAGAACTCTCTCTGAACTATTCCCAATCTGGAGGACCACGAGGCAGGGCTGCTCCCTTTCCCCGCTCCTCTACGCCCTGGCGATGGAGCCCCTGGCGTGCCTTATCCACGCAGATGACTCGATACAAGGCTGGTCATGGGGAACCCACTACGTGGATAAAATCGCACAGTATGCGGACGACGTTTTGCTTTTCCTCGCCAACCCAGCTTGCTCAGGCCCCAGATGTCTTCAGGGCCTTCACAGCTTTGAGAGGGTCTCTGGCCTGCGACTGAACCCGGCCAAATCTACTTTTGTGCCCTCTAGGGCGTGTTTCCACTGGCAAACTAATATACCTCTTAAACTGCAATTGTTTAAATATCTAGGCAAATGGATTGCTTTACTCCCTGAATTGGAGTGGGTATTGAACTTCACCCCACTAGTCTAAAGGAGCAGCAAGGATCTCACTCGCTGGCAAACCTTACCGCTCAACCCACTCAGCAGGGCAGCCCTCTTTAAAATGATGGTCCTGCCTAGATTCTTATATATTATTCAAAATACCCCATTCCATTATCCCCGAAGCTGGTTGCGTGAAATTGACACCATGATCGTGCGATTCTTGTGAGGAACGTGAAGATCGCGGATGTCTCTTGACCGCTGTCACATTCTGTCCTTCAACGGGGGCATGGGCATGACAGATCTGTACCTATGCGATCTAGCCGCAAGGTTGCTTGTCCTCCACGATTGGTTAACGGGGTGGTCTGATCCGGCCTGCCAAATAGAACTCCGAGACATGGACTTCACTCGCATCCAAGCCCTTTTGTATAGTTCCCCCATTCTCAAGGCGCTCCCAATGGTGACTCACACGGTTTTCTTAGCATGGCACTGAGCCGTACTTCATACGTGATGGGAAGCCAAACTGACCCAACAAACACCGCTCTGTCAAGGTACGTGGCTTGGTGAGGTGGCGGCACTGCAAGGCTTTACACGATGTGACCTCATTGGAATCTCTCAACTGGGCAACATATGGACAGGTGATCATATACGGACCTTCCAGGATCTCCAGGGCCGCTTTTCCCTACATGCCTCACTATTCTATAGATATCTGCAGATTTGGCACGCCCTAAATACACATATCTCGACAGGCACCACACTCCGTCAGTTCAGCCCACCAGAAGTACAAGTCATGACGGGGCACCTCGGGAAGGGAGGCATAGTCCGTATATATCGTACCCTCACGAACAACAGCCCCACATCTCTAGACACCCTCAGTGTTCGTTAGGAGGGCTGGCTGGGTCCCCTCGAGGATGAGGACTGGCGGGATGACCTTATGGGCCTCAAAACAATTACTGCCTCAGCCAGGCTCCGCCTTGTCCAGATCTACTACCTCCATACAGCATACCTTGGGAAACACCCGTTACAACGCAACTTTTACAACGCACTACCATTACATCGCAACTTTTACAACGCAGGTACCATTACAATGCATGCCATTACAATGCATGTCATTACATAGCAGATACTATTACAACGCATGCCATTACATCGTAAGTATAGGTAAGTATATAATTTTTATTTTATTTTACATTATTTTATTAATTTAATTAATATTAAAAATAAATTAAAATATTAATTTATGTATTTTTATAAACTTATTTATATATATTAATTTAAGTAATTTAAAAAAAATAAGTGAGTATAGGAGTATATGTTTTGGGGTACTGAGGTATATGTTTTGGGTATTTTTAGGGTTCAGGGCTAGGTTTGGGTTATGGGGTACAGGGGTATTTTTTGGTTTTAGGGCTGGGTTTGGTTTTTGGGGTACAGGGGTATTTTTAGGTTTTAGTGCTGGGTTTGGTTTTTGGGGTACAGGGTTATTTTTAGGTTATAGGGCTGGGTTTGGTTTTTGGGGTACAGGGGTATTTTTAGGTTTTAGGGCTGGTTTGGTTTTTGGGGTACAGGGGTATTTTTAGGTTTTAGGGCTGGGTTTGGGTTTTGGTGTACAGGGGTACTTTTAGGTTTTAGGGCTGGGTTTGGTTTTTGGGGTACAGGGGTATTTTTAGGTTTTAAGGCTGGGTTTGGTTTTTGGGGTACAGGGGTATTTTTAGGTTTTAGGGCTGGGTTTTGTTTTTGGGGTACAGGGGTATTACGACTTTAAATAAATTAAATTAATTAAATTAATTAAATTAAATTAATTACAATATTTACAATGATAAAATTAATTAAATTACATTACTTAAATGTAATTAAATTAATTACATTTTTGTATTTATTTAATTTATTAAAATTAAATAATTAATATTATTTACAATTTATAAATTAATTAAATTACATTAATTATATTACATTATATTTTATTATAATAATTATTATTTTAAAATTTAAATTATATTTATTGTAATAAATTAAATTATATTATTTAATATTTATAAATTAATTAAATTACATTAATTAAATTAAATTAATTACAATTTTAATATTAATTAAATTACAATAATTAAATTAATTACTGTTTTAAAAATTTTAAATTATATTTTTTAATTTAAATTAATTAAATTAACTTAATTACATTTTTTTTAAAAAGATATACTTACCTATACTTACGTTGTAATGGCATGCGTTGTAGTAGTATCTGCTATGTAATGACATGCGTTGTAATGGCATGCATTGTAATGGTACCTGCGTTGTAAAAATTGCGATGTTACGGTATGTGTTGTAAAATAACGCGTTGTAACATCATACATCTGCTTACCCCTGAGCGATTGCATAGAGCAGGGCTGCGTACCTCCCCTGAATGCGCACGATATAGGCAACACACATCGGACTTCCACCATATGGTCAGGTCCTGCCCCCACCTTGCAAAATACTGGGACGAAATAGAATCCAAACTCGCACATATTTTGGGCTGGCATGTTCCTCATGATCCTATGCGCCTTCTCCTTGGGGTTACTGATGGTCTGGATGGGTCCAGCACAGATAAACCTTTCTTGGAGACAGCATCATGGTGGCTAAGCAAGACATTGCCACGGCCTGGCCCTCCGATGATTGATAAATGGCGCAGAGTAGTGGACTTGTGCGCCACCCAGGAGAAACCCTTATTTGAAGCCAGGGGCTGCCCAGCCAAGTATCAATGGGTGTGGGGTAAATGGATGGACCAAATGGGTTAACGGTTCGGGAGGAGGGACCCCCCTTTTCTGTCACATCACCCCCCTGCCTGTCAGGTAACTGCTTGAGTACTGTGCTCACTGGACTAACTCGCCATTGATGATGTATAATGTCATGCCTGCAAACCTACATACTGTGCTGTTTGTGCTGATTTTCTTTGTTTCCTCAGAAGCAATGAAGTTGATTATAAAAAAAAAAGATGCAGGAGAGAAGAGGGTGCCTTCGTTCATACGATTTGAGGTGTCCCTTAATTCAGGATTATTGGGGGGATATTATAGGGGAACTCGGCAGAGTATTCTTGGCCGAACTTCCATTGGACCCGGATTTCCTTATCCTGGGAATCCCTAATGATCTTGATTCACCACGTGCTCAGCTGTTGCTTTGTTGCCTTGTCTTTATAGTTGCCAAAAAAGATATTGACTGACTTTGGGGGGGTTAGAGACTGCTCGACTATACAAGAATGGAAATGGGGTTTCGATATGTATATGATGGCTGAAAAACCTACCTGTACCCCATGAGGATGCCCTAACTTTTTGTTTGCAAGGTGTGTGATAAATGGCTGCACTACTACTCCCTGGAGCTTTTCTTTTTGAGTATAGTAGGTGAGAAAGGCTGGATATGCCCTGGATTGGAGGGATATGTCGTCACATGCCACACTTTTGCACAAACTGGGATGCAGTGATACGTAAAGAACTGCATGCAGACTGGTGACTTGGGAGGGATGGATGTGGAGGGGGGGATAAATAGTTTATGGTTTACACTCTTCCATGTAATCAATGGAATTGTCTCGCTTCTGGAGCATCCACACGCTTCATTTCTACCCAACTCTATTTCCTGTTTTAATGTTGAAAGACACCTGCAAGTGGAGGCCATTCTGTGATCGGCCATGCCCCTTTCAAAACAGAAATATTTAGAAACATTTGCAAAACCGGTTCAAGGGACGAATTTCAAGTCTGAGCTATTTCCAGGATCTACCATTTCACACCAAATCTCAGATCCCCTGACCTTTTATTTTGAGAACAAACTGACTTCCTAGATTGGTTGGAATGAAGTAGCTCATGATTGCATAAAAGGAATTAGTTTATTTGAGAGATAAAATGGAAACTTAAAGTGAAGACATTTGAATGATGTTCAATTAATCTTGAATTTGATATGTTTTCACACCAGAATCCAGGTAGGGAAGTTCCCCAAGACTGCATAGCATTGCAGGGTCCAACACACCATCCACTTGTAATATTTGGGAAGACCACTCGGAAGAGATAGGCACTTTTCCGGAGAGTCCAGATGAAGGGAGAGGAACGCCAAGCCTTCCGAAGGAGCAGGCTTGGAAACCAGGATCCGACAATGAGGATTTCAGGACTCTTTACTTCGTTTGAGACCGGCTTCTAAACCTTGTGACTCATTCTATAATCTGGCATCCCTTTCTGAACCTGGTAAAAAGCCCCACCAAAATTTTGGGAAAGATACTGGAAGATGGAGTTCAACTTTGTGGTGCAATTTAAGAAAAATATATGTTATTATTTTTGTCTGCACTTGCATCCAGTAGAATCCTCAAATACATACTTTTTTTGTAAAGCCATCAACCTTCGGATGGACTCAGATGGTCTCTGGGTGTACAGTAAGATATAGTCGGCGTACAACGATATGCGTTACTCCCAGCCACCCCCAGGTCTATACCCCGTACTCCCGGGTCCGTACGTACCCAGTGCACCAGGGGTTCCAGCGCATGGGCAAAGAGGGTCGGAGAAAGGGGACAGCCCTGCCTCGTGCCACGCCCCTGTTAGAATTCACGTGACATAGCCCCATTGACTCGGACTCTAGCGGTCGGTGCAGAGTAAAGGAGCCTCACCCATGTTCGGAACGTGTCTCCAAATCCTAGTTTCTCCAAGACTGCATATAGGTAGCCCCATTTGATGCTGTCAAACGCCATACGGGCGTCGAGAGATTGCAAGGCCGCCGGTACTCTCGGTCGTCTGGCTACTGCCTGCAGGACCCCAAACAGACGTCGCAGGTTGAGGCGCGTGCTCCTATGGGGCATAAAGCCCGACTCGTCCGGATGGACCAGTGTTTGTATCACTGCACCCAGGCGCGTGGCTAGGATCTTCCAGAGGACCTTCGGCTCGAAGTTGAGGAGGGAGATAGGACGGGACGGTAGGAGCTGCATGCTTCCCTTGGCTTACTCTCCTTATGGATCACCACGATCATTGCTTGTCGTAGATCTCGCGGACGCTGGCCATTCTCACGCGCCTCGTGGAACATCGTGCACATGTGCGGTGAAGTGCAGCTTGCCACACACCCGAACGCTTCTGCCGGGAACCCGTTGGGACCCGGTGCCTTACCCCTCTGCAGATCACCCATGGCCTCTTCTACTTCGGTGACCGTAATATCAGCATCAAGAATATCCCTATCCGCAGGCTCCAGTAGGGGCAGCTGCATCGGGGCCAGGAAGTCACAACATTCCTGCTCCCCCTTAGTAGTCTGGGATCGGTAGACCTCCTCGTAGTAGCAGGCAAACTCCTCCGCAATCGCCACGCTTGTAGTGCTCACTGACCCGTCCACGCGCTAAATACCCGGCACCCAGCTGCGCTCTCTATCTTTCTTTTCCAGCCAGTCGATCATTTTATTTGCCTTATCTCCCAGGTTGTATACCCGTCGCTGGGTGGCCAACGCATGGGACCCTGCCTGTTCCGTCGTAAGGTCTCTCAATTCTTTACTTAGGAGACGCGCACTATGCTGCCTATCCTGCCCCTGTTCCTGGGCGGATCCCACCTCAGTCTCCAGTTCATGGAGCTCCAACTCTAACTTCTCGCTCTGCACATATTTCTCTTTTCTCCGTCTCCCCACCTCCGCCTGCACGAAATCCCTGGCCACCGTCTTATATGCTTCCCAGACCACCCCGGGGGAGCTCACGGACCCTACATTGTCCTCAAAATAATGTTCCACCCGTTCCCTGATTCTCTCCTGGAAATCCCTGTCTTTGAATAGGAAGGAATCAAGTCGAGGGGGGACACTCCGGTCTCGCCTAGGACCCACCATCTGAACACCAACCGGTGAATGGTCGGATATCCCTCTGGCCTTGTGATGACCGCCCCTAAAGAGGCTCACGCTATCATTACGTGTAAGCATGTAGTCAATCCTGGAGGATGAGTCATGGGCCGCGGATACGTGGGTGTATTGTCTTGTCTGCAGGTTATGTGCCCTCCAAAGGTCCACCAGACCCAGTGCATGCGCGAAGTCTCTGAGAAAATGTGCCCCTCCACCACCCCATTTTGGCGGCAGTCAATCCAACTCCCCTGCCATCACATCATTCATGTCCCCTCCCAGGATCAGTGTCCCTGTGGGCATCTCTAACAGCACCTTACCAAGATCGGGGAGTGTAGTCGTGTGGAGCTTTGGGGGAATGTAGAGGGAGCAAAGGTCCCATTGAGCCGACAACGCTGCGTAGTGACCCTGGGGATCTAGCCAGCATTTCCCCAGGACCACCGGCAGAGAGTTTTTGAGAAGGATCCCCGCACCCCTGGAACCCGTAGTAAAGCTAGAGTGGGCACGCAGGGTGTAGCCAAATCTGTCTAGGGCTTTACAGTGGTTTCCCAACAGGTGCGTCTCCTGTAGGAGCACAATGTCTGGGGCGTATCTACGGAGGTTTTGGAGCACCACAGCGCGTTTAATTTTGTTTTGTAGACCATTAACATTCCACGATACTATATCAATATGTTGTGTCTGCATCGTGTGTGACTCAGCCATCGATCCCGTCAATGATAGTGAGTAAAGACCAAATCTCCCTTGTGCCCCCCTCCCGCCTACTGAATGTGTCAATAGAGTCAGAACAGTCATGTGCAAAAACTCATACAAACAATAAGAACAAGAACTGGAGCAAGACCCCCAATCCCCCTATCATCAACCCCCCTCCCTGCTACCCTGCTACTCCGGCCAAACGCGCCAGACATCCCCCAACAAGCAGAGCGCCAGTAGCCCTAACAAAGTTAAAAGGTAAACTCAGGGGTGAGTGGTACTACCAAGAATGCTACCGGGGCACCCATCCGACCCCCTTTTTGTATAACCTCATTACCATCACATGTCCTGCTGAGGAACAGCGTCCCATTGGAACAGAGGGCCTTTCAGAGGGCCACACCGAGTCCCACAGTCTCCGCAGTACACAAATGACCGCTATTTTACTCAAAAAGCCTCGAGGCAGTCTCTCCCATAGCCCCCATCAAGTCCGAGGCCCCCCCCCCCCCCCATGGCCCCACAAGATCAGTAGCCATTGTCCCCATATACATTACGTGTCCATGGATTATGACAGTTCAGGCCAGTCTGGATCTTCATGCCACCCCAGCTCCGGCGACTCCGAGAGGCTGCGGGCCCTCCTCCTACCCTCCGGGTGCGGGCTTTTTTGTCGCTGTTGCGCACCCCCCACCGATCCCACCGAGGAGGCCGGGGACCGAGGCGCCGCACTTCTCCAGCTCCCCTCTCGCTCCGGACCTCTCTGTTGCTCGCCACGCTCTTCAAGCCAAGTATGAACATCCTCTGGGGCTGTGAAGAAAAAGGATTAACCATCCGCCAGGACCTTGAGCCGCGCCGGGAAGAACATCATGTACTTATATCCACGTATTCGAAGTCCTCTCTTGACGGCATCAAACGAGCGGCGCTCCTGCTGGACCTTAAGCGTGAAGTCCAGGAAGAAGGGGATCGTGGTGTTCTCCACCCGAATGTCCCCATGCTGCCGGGCCGCCTGCAGAATTGCATCCCGATCCCTATAGTTGAGGATCCGCACGATAATGGTGCGCAGCGGCGGGACCGGTGCCCGATGCGCCCGCTCCACAACAAAGAATTTAAACAGATGTTTAGGTTGTAGGCGGTTTAAAACGAGATCCTCTAGAAACAGTTCCACGCTAGCCCCTTCCATTTTCTCCGGAACCTCTACCACACGGAGGTTGTTTCTTCGGGCCTTCCCTTCTTGGTCCTCCAGCCGTGCCGCCATCTGCTTCTGCTGGTGCGTGAGCTGTTGCACCTGTTGCTGTAGCTGCTTGGCCGCGCCCTGTAGCTCCGCGGCAGCAGCGGCATTCTGTGTGACCTTCTCGGACGTCTTATTCAGGTCCACCCGTTGCAGCGTCAATTCTATAGACATTTTGTTAATTTTGGACTCCAGAGTTGTGCCCAGCGACTGTATGGCTTGCATTATGGAGGACAGAGATGGCTCACGAGGCTCCTCTGAAGTCCCGTGGTGGGGCCCGGCTGCCCCCCCCCCTGTTCCGCTGTGTAATTGTCCATCGTGTTGGATTGGGTCGCCGTTGTCTTCTTGGGTCTCATGTCAGTGCAGATAGTTGCTGACCGCCACTAGGCCCTGCGTTCTGCCTCCACACCCCTCCCCGTCCAGGAGGAGCCGGGGCGGCCCAGGCCACTGCCAGAGGTGGAAACCGTTAAGCTGGCCGTCAGGAACGCCGCACAGCAGGAGGAGGGGAGGGCCTCTGCCTCGCCAACCGACACGCCGTCCGCCTTGGCCCCCTGGCCTTGCCGTCACTGTTGCCAAAGGGACCTCCTCCGTGGACGGTTGTGCAGGTCTGGTCACTCCTGCCGTCTTCTCTTTCAGGGGTCACCCGGCCGGGCTGTGCAGGCCCCTCCACTGCCTCAGCGGACCACGTGGCTGGGGTCCCCTCACGACGGTCCCTGCTCCATGCTATCAGATTCAGGGGGGGGACCAGACCGCCCCCTACAGCTCCAAACCGGGCAGCGTGCCCCACCGGCACTCTCCAAAGGGGGGGAGGCTCCACACCAGAAGCAGCCGCCGCTCTCACGTCCTCAGGGTCACCACAGCTCTACGACCCCCGCTGCACCCTCCTCAATTCTGCTGTCGGCTCTCCCCGGGGGGGAGGGGGAGGGGGAGGGGCAGCACAGGGAACACACCACCAGGCCCCGGAGGCCGTTGGCTCTCTAGCCCCGGTGGAGGACTCAGTGGCATCGCCAGATTTGTGCAGGATGTCTGGGGGTCATCCGATCGCTGCCGGAGCGCCGCGGGATTATGCGGCCATCTTGGTCGCCGCCAGCCTTACTCTACCTAAAAATTGATTTTTAAGCTATTATGTTTGCAATTCTTTTTAGGAATTTACGTTTGTGTAATGATTTTATGTTGTCTTATGTAATCCTGTATATTTTATGTTCTGCTGTTATGTAATCGAAAAAAGATTTTTGATTTGACTTGAACCCATGGTTACATGGAAAACTAGTTTGGTTGAATTTCTAGATTTGCCCTAACGGAAGAAAAGCTCGAAACCTGCCACTTAATTAAACAAGCATTTGCAATGCAATAGGTCTCACATTTGCGAGAGTTTAAGCTATTGGCATTGTAAATGGCAATGCCTTTTATTTATGTTTTAAAAACCAACACTTAAATAAAAGGTCCTGTGTTTTATAATGCCAATAGCTCAAACTTTCGCAAATGTGAGACCTATAGCATAGCAAATAGTTTTTGATTTAAGGCAATAGTAACATGATACAAAGACATTGAAACAACGACACATTTCTGCTAGCCCTGTGTGCAGATGCCAAGGAACATGGTGGAGCTAAATACATGAAATGTTTGTGTTCACAGATTATCTCAAGGGCATAAATCAAGTGTTGCTGCACAGCACAGGCATAATGACACCTGCAAAGCATGGGTGCTTTGAAGTTCAAATGAAAAAAATTAAATCTATAGCATCCAAAAAGGAATATAGATGTTTTTAAAGAAAATTGTTTATAGGGAGAGTGGGCTATCTTTGTAATACTGTCAGCATAAATTAGTCACGATTTCGAAATCCAAAGGTTCACTGTGGTTAACGCGACAAGAGAAAGGAGCAACATAGGCATTGCCAGGCCTTTTCTGCTCACGCCTAGGCAAGACCTAAAAAACGTCCCCCCAGTGACCCAAAACCTGCCGCCACCGCGGCGGCCCACCTGGGAAACACCATGTGCCCTCTACGACCAGCATGACCCTGGGGAGAGGGCTTTTGTCCCCTGCATAGTTTGTGCCTCTAGCTAATGCAATGGGGCACTATTTTAAGCTCCAAGAGTGAGAGTGCAGGGTTTACTTTTGTGTTCAGGAGCGTGCTAGCCTTGTTGTTTCTGCTCTTCGTAGTGACGAGTAACCGAAATCGTGAAAAGAGGAGAAAAAGAGTAAGTATCAAAAAGGTCAACGGTAATCTAATAACGTGCCTCTAAGTGAATAGTGCCAGAGCAACAACGTACCCCACTTCCTGTGTGGATGAAATACAATAAAAAGCAATTAAAAAATGTGATACTAAAACATCCTCGCATCTTGTTTGCCGCGTCTTACGAGGAAGAGCATGATCTCCTCTCTGCACGGAAAAAATGAGAACATGTGAGCGACGCTGTAAAAAGCTAATCCGTAAAAGCACCCTGTGCTCTGCGTATACAAATTGTCTTACCGGAGTATCAAAAAGTAATCTCCGTGTCTGAAAGAAAAACAAGACGTCAAGTCGATGTCAAATTTTATATGGCACTAGAATAACTTGAAAGTGAAAGCACCCCTTGCTTCAAGTATTCATATCTTACAGTATGAGAATGTAATTCCTGAATCTAAAAGAAAAGCCAAACATCGAGTCAATGTCAAACTTAGTGTGACACTACTGCCGAACGATACATGTGTGGTAACAAATTACTATTCAAGACCGACTAAAACGCTCACCTCTTGTTAACGTGTAGCAGTGGATCAAACCCACGTCGCCTCACGGCTGGTCACGAGCATGTTAGCGTAGTGTGATTTAAAGACACCATGTGATTGAAAGAATAACTTTATTGATAACTCTTTGTTAATGCATCTTCTACTGTAAACCACAGTGCGGCGCTCCAAGTTTGAAAACCGTACTAAACAAGCCCCTCCAAGTTCTAAAAAACTGCCTCCTACAGGGTTTGGTCTAAATCGTAATGTATTTACAGTTACCGAACCATCCCTTAGTACTAAAGCACCTCTTCTCCCACTGCGCGCAGTCTCACATTTGAAAAGAGTCTTGCACTGGTTATGTGGTTGCAATAAGTGTTTATTTATGACAACTTCTTTACCTCACGTCATCAATTTATATTATTTTATTTAGTATTGTAGTGTAGTTCCTAGTTTCCCACTAGGCCCTGCGCATTGGAATAACATAAACAGTAGTATCGACGTGGAACTGCTTATATTCCAGGCCTCCACTGACTATGCTAAACTTAATTGGGTTGTGTTACCAACTAGCTCAGAGGTCACTGGAAACTTTCTTCTCTGCATAGGAAGTGATCAGCTTCCTTGGCACAGACAAGAAGGGATTCCGTTTTCCAACAACCGTGCAACATGACAACTTTGCTCCTCAGATCAAGAGTCGATCTCTAGGGTCGTGTGAAACAATAGACATAGATTTCACTCAGTCAGTCTAGTGCAGTTTACTTTCACAGTATGTAGAGAATAGAGAGACGGGCGTTTGTCAATAAAGGGTTAACATTTATTGAACAGTCTTTCTTCTCGTACAAGAGAAATGTATTGCCACAATTGCAATAACTGTTATTATAAAAAGTACGTACAGTAAGATAAGTATTGCGAAATAGAACTGTAAAAGCATTGATATGGTTTCTTAGCCATACAATGGTTTAAAAGTAATAAAACATATATACAGTCATATATACATTAGGCTAACATACTCAACTGGTGCTTCTAACTAAGCCTACCCCAGTGTGCCTGACCTAAGCCTAACACGTGGAAGGGGAGTAAGTAAGTAGCTTTAAGTTAAGTTGGTTTTGCCAAGGTTTGTTTCAAGAATTCTCGTCTAAGGGTTTAGTCAACACCATACCTCTGAATAGAATGATGGAGGATTGGTATCTCCTTCAGGGGTCTCTCTCGATATCCCAGTCACCCGCGAGGGTAAACCGGAAGCGCCGGGACTGGATTTCTCTGCACGAGAAAGGCAGCGGCTTCTCTCAGCGCGTCGAGGAAGGAGGGGTGACAGCGTCCGCGGGCAGCTGGAATCGGCTGGATGTCTTCGCAGAGGACGGCTGCTCGGCTCCTCAAGCGTACTGCACCATAGGTCGCGCTGTAGCGGCGATAATGGTAATCAGCAGCTTCACCACCACAGGATAGCAGGCTGCAGCGACAGAGTGCTAGAGTTACCAACACAGGGTCATGCAGGCAGCTGGCATCAGCAACAGGCAATGAACTCACAGCTCGTATCTCTCACATTGCTTAAGGCAACGTTGGTAATATTTATACCTGACAGGTGCCGGGTTTGACGCAAGTTTGCTGGACATAAGATGTCAATTAAAGATGTCACTAGGAAGTGACAGTTATCAGTTGCTCATTAGAGTTCCATTACTAATCAAAACATAGCAAGCGGGGATTTCCAGGTTTGCTAAGTTTTTATCTTGTTGAAGAACTCGGAGTGTTATCTAGGAATATCAGATAGTGACTGCTGCTCTGTCATTGCACTAATTGGTCGCAAAGGAAGTAGCAGAGAGTCATGCTGGAATGTGGCTCTGTTCGTGTGAGGCCAGAGATGACTTTTCAGAAAATCGCACTTGAACGGTTATGCCAATATAGGGAATAAATGGATTTATAGCCGAATAGGGGCATAAGGTCACAGTATCGATCAGGAACCTAGATAAGCACGCAACACCCACTCCACGTTTTCATGTCCATCAAAATTACTAAAACTAAGCAATAAGATGCATGTGTAACATTGCCCACCCCAAAATACATAAATGCATTCGAAATAGGCGTACTTGTAATACATGGAATTTTAGGTACTGTACGTTTTTTAAAGCATAGAATCATTCAAAAACTATTGCATATGAAATCAATGAACGATTATGCAAAAGGAATTACACATGAAGTATCTCTGACAGAAGAAATGCGAGATAAATCATCACATAAAAATGCATAGTAATAACATGTGTGCTAGAGGCTGGTGTTATGTTGTTATGTCTCTAGATGTGTTTAGAAATAGAAGTGTGAAGCTTCTGTTCTCTAAGAATAGTTTTTACGTTAAGCAAAGAATTGTTTGTGCCAAAAAGGGTCAATATTAGAAAAATTGTCCAATTCAAAGAAAATATATTTCCAAAGCTCCTGGCAGTTTTTGTTGATCAAAACTGAAGGCCGAATTCAGAGTTCATGGGAACGCTGTGTGTCGGAAAGCTTCTCAAAAGTTATTGTTTCTCTATGGGTGAGAACATCGTATCAGACAGGCTCGCAAAGAATTGGTCTACAAAATCAGGTGATAGTTCAACCAAATTAGATAGCGCTGTAACTTGGCAGGTGTGAGAATGATTGCTGTCATCGAAGGCAGGACCAGCAATGCTCACAGAACGTTGTACCTGGATGATGTTGCTTTTGTCACTCGCTCCACTGTTACCACTTGGCTGTAGTACAGGAGTCTCCACGAATGCCGTCATCAGGATTGGTAGCCGCTGGGGACAACACAATGCGTGAGCCGTTATTGGACTGAGCAAAGTATCGACGTCCATTGGTACTGCTGATGGAAGTGAAAGACAGATGTCCAACACGCATTCATCGCCGCAAAGCATACACCGTAGCACAGGTAAAATGCAATTTTGCCATATCGGTCTGAATGAAAGGAACCAGGTCATGTTTAGATCTCTCAGCCTGGCCAATCCGAGGACGTTAGTTATCCTGTCCCTGTAGCGCATTGCTAGGATTGTCTCTTCCATTCCCATGGGAGCTATGTCTGAGCCGAGGCTTGCCATATCGTAGCAGGAGGATCAAAAATAGAATCCCTGCGATGAGTCCCAAAAATAGTGGTATGCCGCCAAAGATGGAGTGCACAAAATTAGGAAAGATTCCCAAAATTGCCTGGAAGGGTGTTAGCAGTCCCGTAAAGACTGTCTTAAATATGCCTGGGATGCTTGTTGCACTAGACATGTTAAGGAGTTGGCTGAACATTTCTACGAAATGCACGGGGCAATTTGTTGATAAAAGGTCATGAACTTCAGTAGCCGTCCTTGCGACTAGAAGATTATACGTCTCTTTAGATGACGTTATAGGCACTGTTGTCTGTAAAAGCACAGATTTCATTTTGCTTAATGTATCAATTCGTATAGAATAGAGATTCAGACGAGGCCAGAGGGGAGTCACTATGTCTGGAGGCCCGCTCGGGAACAATGCTTGCATACAACATTTGACCATGGACGTTACTTGTACTAGATAACTTTTCCTTGGCGCGAGGCCACAACACCTGTGATCCGTTCTAAGAATGTAACTCCCGTTTGCGAGTTGCATAAAGAAGGGCTCTATCTGAGTTGCAGGTGTGACTAGCTGGTGGCATGAAAGGTTGTTTGAATTTCCATCACATGCTCCGTGTAAATTAATACCCTGACACAAAAGTATACCGCTTAGTGAGTGTTTACAGTTGTCACCACTAAGAAATACATTTTTGTCGCTGTCACTATAGCAAGAATGAGTGTATGGTAATTTCCATTCGGATTTTACATATCCTTTACCCAATTGTTCATATTGGCCAGCAGGTATGTATTCAAGGCATTTATGAAATCGGAAAGTTGTTATCGGAATTGTGATAATTCCGTGTATTATCCATTCAATCACAGGACTCTCTGACATTGTCAATGGTAATCTCTCGAGTTTTTCGATGCTCAGGATTGTATAGTCTGCTCCTTTCTGTGCCAAACTGATCTGTTTATCAGTAAGGTTAAAACTGGAAAATAATGACGTTGTTTTGATTAAACGCCAAGGCACATAGCCTGAACGAAGATTTTGCAGCGTCCAGCCTAATTCTATAATAGAGCGTAATTGAGACTGGCCATGTTGTAACATTAGCAAATCTCTGTCTATCACATCAAAGGCAGAGGATACAATATTGTCCAAAGAATATATTCTGGAAGACAGAGTCATTAACCCATTGTCTACCACAGAAAGTGATTTCTCCAAATTAATACGATCAATTTCTCGTATCTTTTCAGCAGTTTCAATTTGCTTTACTTTCCAAGCCTCGTTGTAAGCAGCATAGATGCTGGTCGCTATGAAACGCTTTTGACGCTGTTTGCGTGGTCCAAGAATGAAATCGCGCAAATCAGCACCATCTTTTAATAAAGACAAGTGTTGCTTAATTTCAGCCAGTGTGGACGTAGTTAGCCATTCTAGGCAGAGTTTCCCTACACTGTATGTTGTTATAATCCCTGGATGTTGTCTCTGGGAGTATCTTGAGTCTAACCTGGTCATTTTTAAACCCTGTGTTTTATTCAGGAACCTATCTTGACAGCTATTTGTGTCTGTAGGCCAGATTAACCACTTTTTCCAATCAGGATGTGTTCTGTTGAAATGTAAAATTTGTGACACGTCTAATTCAATATCAGCGGTTGCATTTTCAGGTATTGGCTTTGGTATAGACGGTGTTTTAAGTTCTTTGTTCTTAGCTAGGCCAAGACAAGATGTTTGGTGTATTGTGTCATTTAAAAATAACATTTGTTCAGGTATCATGCAGGTTCTAAATAGTGCTTCAATGCCTTGCACCTGCCAATCTTTTGTACCCCAAATTGTTTTCGTTTCAATATTATTTTTCCAATAATCAAAACCAAATGTCATCATTTTGTCATAAAATGCTTCTGAATATATCAATTTGAATTTGTCAGCATTGTTTTCATTCCTGTTTTGTCTAACAGTTTATAATAAAACGTTTCTGCATCACTGGTGTTAAACCCTGAGAAGTATTTGAATTTCTCAAAAAATGCTTTAGAACTGCTTTTAGGTGGTGTAGCACAATGTTCCCATTGATTATACATAAAAACATTTCTAGGCTGTGCAGATTTATGCAAGTAATGATCCCCATAGTGGGTGTAACAGAATAACTGCTCATAACTAGATGAACCTTGTAAATAATCATGATCTGTGAATCTAGCTGACATTACTAAATCAGACATCATGTCATTAATACTGTTAAAGTCCCAATCATCAGAGAATGTACTTGGTGTCACAAAGTCACTTAAGGAAACCTTTAGTTGATGAGGATACTTCAGGATTTCGACCGGACCATAGATCTCATAGTCTGTTTTCTCCCATACTACCCCACCAGGTATTGGAATTGCTGTGACATTTACTGTTGACAGTTCTCTTTTCTTCACGTGGGATGATCTGTGTGGTTTCAGGACTAGGTTGATGTTCTGACTTGCTGTGTCCATTGTAATATATTTTCCTTCAATGAATTTTCCCAAACACAGTACCATGATGAGCCAAAGCAGGAGGAAAAATACACCTAGACCAAACCAGAACTCTAGCCAAGGGGAAATAAGGTAGATTTCCTTCAGTCGATGAAAGTGTTCCGTTGCTTTTTCTTTAAAAGACTTTTTTGTTTCTGGCATCACTTCGGGGTCATTTAAATCTTCAGAGAAGTTGTCGAAGTTGATGAAATAACCAGAGGCAGTTCTGTCAATTGATGGGATTGTTCTTTCAATCTGTCTCTCGGTAGCACATTCTGATGCCACATTAGTGTAGACTGGTGTTGTTTCTTGACGAACTGTTTCAATCTGTGTTTCAAGAGGCACGAGTTCCATGGCTGTATTGCATAGTCCTTCATTGTGCACTGCAGGCTGATCGAATGTGATTAGTCTTTCAGTTTGAACCTCTTGGATTGTTGCAAGTTTGGGTATTCTGTTGTTTCTTGGGAGTCCACTGGGCCTACTGTTGATTATAGGCCACATGCTTGTGGTTTTACCAGATCGATGGACACGACTCTGTTCTCCTTTTTACCAGCAAGGGGCGGTAGCACAACTGATCTTGTTCCGGTGACTGCTAAGACAGGTACTGCTTTTCTGTAAGAAGGCCCAAATTCCTTCTTCACCGCGATCTTTTCTCTGACTAGATCCCCAATCTTTGGAATCCAGACAGGCCTTGCTGGGGCTGTTGCGGGTGGTGCCTCGTCAGTGGTACTTGGCTGTTGCTTTAACTTTATGTTGCTTAATGATTTTCTTGTTTCATTCAGTTCCTGTAAAACAGCCAAACGGTCTTTTACATTAAACTGCGTTTTTTCTTTTGTACCACTGACATCTGACTATCGAGGTCCTGAACGTTCATTCTAATTCCGAACAATAGTTCGTATGGGCTGAAACCTTTTAGAGAATTTCTTGGCATGTTGTTAAGACTAGTCTGGACACTTATTAAATGTTTGACCCACCCAGCGCCTGAGCCTAATACCTTCGCTGTTATAGATTGCTTTATGCCCCGGTTTTTTCTTTCTATCACACTATTCCCTTCCGGGGTATGACGGACAAGAATACCGCAACCCAATTCCCATGCTGGCCATGGCCTCCTTATAGGCTCGAGAGCTGAAAGCAGGACCCTGATCAGAATGGAACGTGGTAATTGCGTATGTGCCGATATTGACTCGCAAATCTTTTATAACCGTTCTAGCGTCAGCCGAGCGCTGGAGGCCTCATTTTTTAAGTGCTTTTCGTCTTAACTGTGTACACTGGGACGCGCTTCTCTTCTTTGATTGCGCAGATAGACCGCCTTATGCTGTCTAGAAGGGATCCTGAAACTACACTGGCCTGTTCATTACTGCGATCTCTGTTGCAGTTTTCACAATTTTGAGCAAAACATTGAATATCTATACTCATTCCTGGCCACCAGTACTCTGAGTGTAATTCTTTGAGAGAGGCTTTGATTGTTTGGTGTCTCAGACCCAACCCCATGTGTGCTTCCAGTAAGAGGAAGCCCCTCCTGCTCCTGTTTGGAATTACTCTGTCCCCCACTCCAGGGATTCGAGCAAAAGGAACGGAGTTTGCATCGATTATGTATGCATAATTGAGTGGATAGTTTACGGGTAGTGCTGCACAGTCGCCTTTTACGGTCGTTTTTACTGCCAGCATGGTTTCCCCGTCTATGTACTTATCTGTACGCTTTTTTGTGGCTACGGAAGCCGGTTTAGTTGCTTCCGCTTTGGCTGTATTAGCCAATGAATTCCCTGCAACGTGAACGCCATCACGTTGAAGACTCTGTGCGTGAATCACGTGAGTCTTTTGTAGTTCTTTGTGTAAAAGAGCTACCTCGTTCCAGAGCTTTTTATGCTTTATTGTGGCACCTGTGTCATCTTTGTAGTCGTTTTCGATCCAACTCTGCAGTTTATTGTTGTAAGAGTTGACGCAAAAATGAGAATCGCACACTATAAGTGTGGGGAATTCGCGTTCTGCATTTTCGAGCGCCATCTTTAAAGATCTGATTTCAGTTCTTTGAGCCGAACAGTACTTTACTGATTCGGTTTTTGTTATTTTCGGTCTGAATTTACCGCACAGCCTACGACCTTTAATGATCGCACATGCTGCATCGTAGGATTTTCTCTCTACGTTGAAATGCTGTACAAAGCTATCTGTATAGATTATACAAGCGTATTGTGGGAGAGGCAGGATTTCGATTGGCAGAGGATATTCTTCTTCATATTCTAAATCATTCAGTTCTTCAAATTGCGGAGCAAAATAGTATTTCACGTCTTCCGCTCCTAGAGAATCTATGCACTGTATCCATTTCGGATCCAGTGACACTGTAGGCAGGTTTACTGGGCTGAATAGCGCCTCGAAGGCGGATTCTGCTGTAAGGATATTAATCCGTTTGCCGTGTGCTAGTTCTCTTTCATTTACTAATGCGATTTGCACTGCGTTCACAGTTCTTACTGTGTGACTGAATGCTTTTTCTGCTTGTGTGTACAAGTGAGATTTAATTGAAATTGGTACCTTTTCTCCCTCATTAGAGGTTAGGTACGTGAATCCGCATCTTCCTGGGATGACTCGGATTACAAGATCGATCGTGTTGTCACGTGTATCTAATTTTGTTTTTGCTAATATGTCTGTTTGCAGTGATCTCAAAATTTCTGTGTGTTTTTGAGTCCAATTGATTTGTTTTAAATCAGGTTTTATTAGTTCGTAGAGAGGTTTAACCCTCTCTGCGTAATTGAGGATGTAAGTTCTTCCGAAATTCAGAAAACCTAGTATGGATTGTAAATTCTTCAGCGTTTTTGGAGCTTGGAGTACAGCGCACTTCTCTAAGAAGTTGTCCGCTAGGCTTTTCCCTTCACTTGATAATTCGTACCCTAAAAACAGTACTGTCAGATGGGCAATTCGGGACTTTTTAAAGTTGAATTTGTAACCCTCTGCTGCGAACCCAAGTATAATGGTGTTCACTCTTTTCAAGTGAGTATCCAAGTCGTCGTCTGTGAGATAAATATCATCTACGTAGGATAATGCTTCATCATCATAGATTTGTAGTAACTCTGTTACCCTAGCTGAGAATAGTCCTGGGCTGTTCTTGAACCCCTGTGGGAGTCGACAGAAATTTTTCTGTGACCCAAATGCGGAGAAAGCGGTCAAATATCTGCTTTCTGGTGCAATGTTTTGACAAAAGAAACCATTAGAAATGTCTAATGTCGTTTTATATTTTTTCCTAACTATGTTATTCATTAGGGCTGCACTATGCGAGTTTTGTACTGCAAAGGTTTTGCAACATGTATTAAGGTGTCTGTAGTCCAAAACTAGACGATATGAATTGTCTGGCTTGGAGACAGGAAACAAAGGATTGTTCATTTGAGAGGTGCATGTTTCAATCACCCCCTGGTACTCAAGTTGATCTAAGATCTCCCTGACCTGTTTTTTAGCTTCTTGCTTTATGGGATACTGCCGTTGGGCAGTTGGTTCACTTTTTAGTTGGATTTTGTGAGGCGGTGAATCCTCATCCCATCCTACATGATTTTTATACAATGCAGGTGCCTGGGCCACTGCCCATTTCCTTGCATATGTGTATTTTTTATGAATCGGAATGTGATTCGAGAAGGCAGGCATAATCACTTCTTCGCCACGAGGGCACTCCCTGACAAACTCTGGGGGCCAATCTTTTTCAGCTAACAGAATATCATAGCCTTTTGAGAGCTTATCCCAAAACAGACCCTTAATTTTCCTAGTCTTATCACCCTCTATACGCAATGTTATTTCGTATATTTTATGGGGCTCGCTAAGTCTGGCGTCGGCAGTTTCAACCTGAATGTATTCATTCGTGTCCACTGTCTCCAGATGACTCATCAAGATCTTGCGCGCTATACTGATTTCTGCTGCACTGTCCAACATTGTCAATGCCCACTGCCCGTTTTTCAACTGTGTCCTCAGTATTCTCGGCATGGTTGATTACTCTAATACTGGCTACCTTCTTTTTCTGAAATTGAGATTTCTTATTTTGAGCAGGTTCCTTGTCTTTGGACTTGGTGTGCTCTCCTGGGTCTGACCGTCCTCTTCTTTCCGAATTCTGTGGAAAAGATCGAGAGGGACGTGTATCAATACTTTGATATCTATCAGGTTTTTTTATATTATCCCTATTTCTAAGGTTATATCTTTTCTCAGAGGGCTCCCGTTGGGGAGACTGGCGTTCTCGAGTCAGAGTTCTTTCCCTCCGTCGAGGAGACCTTCCTCTGGACTGGAAAACTTTTTCCTTGGGAGTGGATTGTTTATTTCCATCCCAGCTCTTTTTAGGAGTGTTTGAATTATTTTTAAATAATTTTACTAACTCTCTATATGCTTTTGTTAATTCTCCTATGTTAACTAAGAGTTCTTCTTTAGACATTTTTGCAATGTCAGGATGTGGTGTGTAGCTGGATAGAACAGGCCACGTGGCTCCTGGTCTACCTAGTGGACCGAGCCTAGTTATGTGATCATTATGTTTTAGGGCGCCATTAAACCAGAGCAGGTGCTCTTGAAATTTAAGAGGAATTTCAATCTCCTCGAAAGGAGCGTACTCTTCCGGAGGTTCCTCTATTTTGTAATAGTGAAACTCTTGTGTTATAGCGTTTACCGCTGGAAAGTTTATCCATGAATAGAATACCTCTGTCTGCCGATACTCGTGAGCCTCTATCACGAAAATTACTGTACCACCTTGAGGTGTCAGTCCGTTTTCTATAAGTTTTAAAGTTATAGATCTTCTTAACTGGACCGGGATGATAATAGCACCCGGGTCTGTGTATTCGGGACCTTGCTGAGTCGCATCTGCTGTGGCCCCAGTGGTGCCGTTGTTTTCTACTGACATTGTATAAATGCAGGTTTTGCAGAGTAGGTCTCCAAGGAGACAAAGATTAGATGCACAATATTTTGGAACACTGTATCCTTCAACGTTGAATAAACCAGAGCTTTACATAGGAATCTCTTCCTACTAAGGTCGGGCGGATTTTAACCTTTCACCCACTCCAGACGTCTATTGGAGTATTTACGGGAGAAAGGGGTGTGAAATATGCACGACTGAGTTACTCTACAAGTCTTGCGTTAGTTTATCGCCTTACCAAACGGTTGGGCGCCATGTAGTGTAGTTCCTAGTTTCCCACTAGGCCCTGCGCATTGGAATAACATAAACAGTAGTATCGACGTGGAACTGCTTATATTCCAGGCCTCCACTGACTATGCTAAACTTAATTGGGTTGTGTTACCAACTAGCTCAGAGGTCACTGGAAACTTTCTTCTCTGCATAGGAAGTGATCAGCTTCCTTGGCACAGACAAGAAGGGATTCAGTTTTCCAACAACCGTGCAACATGACAACTTTGCTCCTCAGATCAAGAGTCGATCTCTAGGGTCGTGTGAAACAATAGACATAGATTTCACTCAGTCAGTCTAGTGCAGTTTACTTTCACAGTATGTAGAGAATAGAGAGACGGGCGTTTGTCAATAAAGGGTTAACATTTATTGAACAGTCTTTCTTCTCGTACAAGAGAAATGTATTGCCACAATTGCAATAACTGTTATTATAAAAAGTACGTACAGTAAGATAAGTATTGCGAAATAGAACTGTAAAAGCATTGATATGGTTTCTTAGCCATACAATGGTTTAAAAGTAATAAAACATATATACAGTCATATATACATTAGGCTAACATACTCAACTGGTGCTTCTAACTAAGCCTACCCCAGTGTGCCTGACCTAAGCCTAACACGTGGAAGGGGAGTAAGTAAGTAGCTTTAAGTTAAGTTGGTTTTGCCAAGGTTTGTTTCAAGAATTCTCGTCTAAGGGTTTAGTCAACACCATACCTCTGAATAGAATGATGGAGGATTGGTATCTCCTTCAGGGGTCTCTCTCGATATCCCAGTCACCCGCGAGGGTAAACCGGAAGCGCCGGGACTGGATTTCTCTGCACGAGAAAGGCAGCGGCTTCTCTCAGCGCGTCGAGGAAGGAGGGGTGACAGCGTCCGCGGGCAGCTGGAATCGGCTGGATGTCTTCGCAGAGGACGGCTGCTCGGCTCCTCAAGCGTACTGCACCATAGGTCGCGCTGTAGCGGCGATAATGGTAATCAGCAGCTTCACCACCACAGGATAGCAGGCTGCAGCGACAGAGTGCTAGAGTTACCAACACAGGGTCATGCAGGCAGCTGGCATCAGCAACAGGCAATGAACTCACAGCTCGTATCTCTCACATTGCTTAAGGCAACGTTGGTAATATTTATACCTGACAGGTGCCGGGTTTGACGCAAGTTTGCTGGACATAAGACGTCAATTAAAGATGTCACTAGGAAGTGACAGTTATCAGTTACTCATTAGAGTTCCATTACTAATCAAAACATAGCAAGCGGGGATTTCCAGGTTTGCTAAGTTTTTATCTTGTTGAAGAACTCGGAGTGTTATCTAGGAATATCAGATAGTGACTGCTGCTCTGTCATTGCACTAATTGGTCGCAAAGGAAGTAGCAGAGAGTCATGCTGGAATGTGGCTCTGTTCGTGTGAGGCCAGAGATGACTTTTCAGAAAATCGCACTTGAACGGTTATGCCAATATAGGGAATAAATGGATTTATAGCCGAATAGGGGCATAAGGTCACAGTATCGATCAGGAACCTAGATAAGCACGCAACAGTACGATCGAAAAGTTACCATTTTGGGCATAGTTCTTGTTCGAAATATATCAGGAGACACCACACTTCAAATGCATGTGGTTATTTACTAAAAGCTATCCCTCTGTTGAAACTGGAAAATGGTGCGAAAGAAGTAAGCATTCTCGCATTATTCGACAAGAAAGCTTTCTGATTGCTTGTGCTCGCTGCAATATTGTCCAATACTAGCATGCAGTTAGGGCACGGAATCATGGATGAAAGGTGCATGTCCTTGAGTCCAGACATAATATCTCATGACATCCATGATCCATTTGCCTAAAACGCCTTGTGCTTGTCATACAAGAATAACTCACTCCTAGAAGGGTATAATATGTCTGAAAAAAGGCTCCCTGAAAGCGAACACATTATTGCCCCCACCTTCCAAGGCCTTGCGTGTGAAAGTGATGTGACATAACTTTATGTACGTGCCCAGCTACAAGAAAAAAACAAGGGTGTGCGTGCGTGTGCACGAGACTGGGAGGAAGTAAAGTATGTCCACCACCTCTCCTTGACAAAAAACAAAACGGAGGAAAGCGGCAGGCAGGCGCTCCTTCCCGCTCCGAGTCCCGGATCGCTGGAGCTGCCCCGCCGGCACCAGAAACAGAACGGAGCAGTTGAGGCAGCAAACACGGGAACACAGAGCAGAACACAGGTAAATGAACCCCCAAAGGAAAGAGGGTTTAAGGTTTGACCCATAGAAGCATAATCGCAACTACCGGCACATCACAGCAATAATAGACTCAGCAACTGAGGCCGGGGGAGACGTGACCCAAAAGCATGAGGCCGTAATCTGCTAGGAGTGATGGCGCATGTAGAACGTAAACGTTACAATTGTAGGTTAGGCAAAGTTGCAACGAGTAGAGCGTAACAGCATAAGAGTAAAGATTTTTAATTTATTCACACAGGATATACAGTGGCAAGTACACGTGTAATATACGCGAAAGTATTTCACGAACTTCCACGGGACAGGTCGAGAGATTTATTTATTTAATGCATTTTTATTTAGCGCGGACTTTACCCGCCGAGGGCCCCGGCTGAAGGAAACACGACGGAGCGTGTCGCGCTTGCAGCGCGCGTGCACATTAAAAAAAAAAGAAAGTGAAAATAACCTCGAACCTAATTAACGCGCCGCGCCACGCCTCCAACCAGCTGTACACACTTTAGAAGAAAGTGTTTAGAAGCAAGCGCGCGTCTTCACAAGCGCGTCCACAGATCCCGATCGGCGCGTGCCCCGGTCTGTACCGCATGAGAGGCAACACAATCACAATAAGTCTCGCTGGCGACAGCGCTTCGCGCTGCAACGCCAGGCGAGACCTAAAAATGACATTTGTTACCATCAGCATAGAAAACAGTGACTACTAATGATATTGAGTAGTATTTTCAGTGTATTAATTAACCTTTGTGTACTTTGCTACGCAGTATCTGAACGTTTCGTCTGTTCAAGCCAGAGGTTAATTAAAAGTTGAAGATTGTGGAAAATATTGTGATTGAATGCTTTTTATTTCACAAACCACTCTACCAAATCTTTTATTCGGCGATATCCTCATCAGTTATCTGATTTAGCCCCTGTGTTATTTGAAAAGAATAATTTTCTCTATTGGCACTCCATGACCAAAGTATGCTTCTATTCTTATACGCTACTGTAACTCGTGTTGACCTTATTAAGCACATCACACTCCTTAGGCACAGTAAGGGTTCTTACTGAAACTGAATATTTCTCCAAAAATCTATGCACATTCAGAATAATACTTCCATTGGCTTGTTTAATCACCTAACTCTCCATTTTACGAACAGCTTATACCAAATTATGAAGAACAATCTCCGGTCGCATAAGAAAATAGCTCCATTCTTAAAACTATGACATACTATATCTTACCGTCCTCCAGTGTCTTTTGCCTCTCTGTTCAATAACCCTACCTATAATTTAATTTGCTGATTTGCCTTTTGGCAATTCAAAAATGACAAATTTTGTTCATACCTTTCCAGGTACTCCAAGTCAGAGAGGAGAGAAGCATCATTTGCTGTTTTACAAAAAAACATGGATAAAACTAAGGGAGTTTCATCAAAGCCAAATCTGCGTTCCCTTGAGAAACAATTCACCTTCACTCTAAATTATCTGGGGAGATTTTTTGAGAAAGGAACAACAGTTCAACCTTCTTATACCACTGTTCATTCAATATTGCACCTCCAAGACCCTGAATCACTGGTAAATGAACGACCTTTGTGATATACCTTTCTTTTTCCTACAGTCTTGTCTCTCTCTTACTTACTCTGGTCTTTGCTTTACCTATTTAAATGTCCCTCTCTGACTTTTACACCCAGATTTCTGAAATTAAATCACCTGCTTGCTCTAATAAAGCCATTCCACCAAAGCTTTTTAAAGAGCTTGCTAAAATGTTTAATAACATTTATATTTCCTTGATCAATTTCCATTTCGCCAGCTTGTTTCTCCTCTAGCCAAGTATGAACAGCCATCAAGAAAGTCCTTTGACATTCATTAGCTGAACGACTGTTGATCTGTTAGTCGACTCCTATAGCTTAGCAAACTAACTAACTGCTAGAACTCTTTGTTTTTCACATCCTTCTTACTCTTTACCAATCTGGATTGTGTCCCTTGTTTAGCATGGCAACAACCATCATTCCAGTAGGTGATTATGATCTCACCATACTTAATTCTGAAGTTTGTCATTGGTAAGCATGTGATTTTTGTTTTGTCTTTTCTTACTAGATGAACTCAACTTAAATGGGATATCTGCTTGATCAGTTGCTTTATTTACAACAAGGGGTGGTGAGGGACAGAGTCTCTGAATTAAGCAGAAAGCTCTCACCCAGTCAAGAGATCTGGGCTAAATCCAACACCGTTTTTTAGCTCACTGCACCATCCCAGTTTCAGAACCTGGCTGTATGCAAATTAGTCTGTTCCTGTCCCAGTGCATGATGGGAACAGGGCAAACCAAACTACAAAAGCCAATTCTTACACTGGGAAGGAAACAAGCTCCCGGGGACCGGTTTCTGGCATTACAGCCGTCTTCGGCCCGGTTTGCTTGAATCCTGATGGTGCAATGAGCAAGGGTCTCACATCTGAGAATACCCTTCCACGCTTAGGGTGGACAAAAATATTTACAACAAGGGGTGGTGAGGGACAGAGTCTCTGAATTAAGCAGAAAGCTCTCACCCAGTCAAGAGATCAGGGCTAAATCCAACACCGTTTTTTAGCTCACTGCACCATCCCAGTTTCAGAACCTGGCTGTATGCAAATTAGTCTGTTCCTGTCCCAGTGCATGATGGGAACGGGGCAAACCAAACTACAAAAGCCAATTCTTACACTGGGAAGGAAACAAGCTCCCGGGGACCGGTTTCTGGCATTACAGCCGTCTTCGGCCCGGTTTGCTTGAATCCTGATGGTGCAATGAGCAAGGGTCTCACATCTGAGAATACCCTTCCACGCTTAGGGTGGACCAAAATATTTACAACAAGGGGTGGTGAGGGACAGAGTCTCTGAATTAAGCAGAAAGCTCTCACCCAGTCAAGAGATCAGGGCTAAATCCAACACCGTTTTTTAGCTCACTGCACCATCCCAGTTTCAGAACCTGGCTGTATGCAAATTAGTCTGTTCCTGTCCCAGTGCATGATGGGAACAGGGCAAACCAAACTACAAAAGCCAATTCTTACACTGGGAAGGAAACAAGCTCCCGGGGACCGGTTTCTGGCATTACAGCCGTCTTCTGCCCGGTTTGCTTGAATCCTGATGGTGCAATGAGCAAGGGTCTCACATCTGAGAATACCCTTCCACGCTTAGGGTGGACCAAAATATTTACAACAAGGGGTGGTGAGGGACAGAGTCTCTGAATTAAGCAGAAAGCTCTCACCCAGTCAAGAGATCAGGGCTAAATCCAACACCGTTTTTTAGCTCACTGCACCATCCCAGTTTCAGAACCTGGCTGTATGCAAATTAGTCTGTTCCTGTCCCAGTGCATGATGGGAACAGGGCAAACCAAACTACAAAAGCCAATTCTTACACTGGGAAGGAAACAAGCTCCCGGGGACCGGTTTCTGGCATTACAGCCGTCTTCGGCCCGGTTTGCTTGAATCCTGATGGTGCAATGAGCAAGGGTCTCACATCTGAGAATACCCTTCCACGCTTAGGGTGGACAAAAATATTTACAACAAGGGGTGGTGAGGGACAGAGTCTCTGAATTAAGCAGAAAGCTCTCACCCAGTCAAGAGATCAGGGCTAAATCCAACACCGTTTTTTAGCTCACTGCACCATCCCAGTTTCAGAACCTGGCTGTATGCAAATTAGTCTGTTCCTGTCCCAGTGCATGATGGGAACAGGGCAAACCAAACTACAAAAGCCAATTCTTACACTGGGAAGGAAACAAGCTCCCGGGGACCGGTTTCTGGCATTACAGCCGTCTTCGGCCCGGGTTGCTTGAATCCTGATGGTGCAATGAGCAAGGGTCAGACACTCTGTTCATCACCACCCCCTTTTTGTAAATCGTTTTTGGCCACTATAGGTGTGGCAGGGTATACTCAGACATGAGTCCCTTTCTCACTGCTCCATCAGGATTCAAGCAAGCCGGGCCGAAGAAGGCTGAAATGCCAGAAACCGGTCCCCGGTAGCTTGTCTCCTTTCTGGTGAAGAATTGGCTTGGTAGTTTAGTCTGCCCTGTTCCCATGATGCACTGGGCCAGGGACAGACCGATTTGCATATAGCCAGGTTCTGAGCTGGGATGGGGCAGTGAGATAAATAACGGTGATGGATCAAGCCCTGATCTTTGGACTGGGTAAGAGTGGTCTGTTTAACTCAGACACTCTGTTCATCACCACCCCCTTTTTGTAAATCGTTGATCAGTTGCTTTGACACTTTCAACAACTGGACATTAACTTTACTAAACTCACGTTTACAAGAATGAGGTTCTGCTTTTCTGTGCCTCTCATCACTCTTCCAAACTTAAGTCACTCTGGCACCTTACACATGACTTCACTCCCCTGACATTCCACTTTGCTCTACCCAGTCAAAAATATGATACTTCTATCTGTTTCAAATCTCAGTTTGACACACCCTACAAGGTCTTTCTTTCTCAGCCTCTGCTTCTGTATGAGGTTAGATTTTCCAGTATATGGTTTCCGTACAGTGATTCAGACCATGATTATATCCAAACGTTGCTATGGAAATTCCCTTCCCATTGGTCATCCGAACACAGACTTCAACTAAACGTGTTGTATTCCATCAGTTGATCATGCAACCGGTGATAAATCTTCATTTGTTTTAATTTAAGGTAGTATAGTTTGTCAACTTCTCCGTATTGCCTTGAAACCCATCAGACTACGAAAGGCTTAACTATCTTCCTTCCATGAAATCCGATTTGGATGGCATTTCTCAAACAATTGTTTTCATCTCACTATCAACCTATTCAACAAAACTAAACCAAAGCTTTTTCAAATGCATCCCCCTGACTATGGAACCACCTCTCCCAAATATCAGTTGTGCTCGAGATGTGCTGCCTTTGTGACATTTTTTTAAATCCTCATCTCTTCCTTCATCCTATCCATCTCCACTGAAAATACTTCAGGCTTCAACCAATTTATTTTATTTATATATATATATATATATATATATATATATATATATATATATATATATATATATTTATATATATATAGTGCTCCCATATCTCTGTGTGAAGCGGCAATAATAATATTAACTTGTTTTTGTTTAATGCTTCATATCGCAATTCTGATATTTTAAGCATTTTAAAAGATGCAGTTGTTAAATAGATACATCCTTCCATCTCTAAAAGACACACAAAAAGTCAAATTAGGTCCTTTCTCGTCTGCTCCTACTTCTCTACTCTGGGGAGTTCAACAGGCCTCAACTCTCTCTCCCCTTTTATTTAATCCATATATCTATCCACTTGCCACAGTATTAAAAAAAGCTTATAATAAGGTTATCACCGTATCTCGTGTATACATCTGCGAATTGAATTTGGCTTGACAGATGAACCATCCAAGCAGAGCCTAAAATAGACAAAATAGGAAAGGGCTTAACCCAACACACTCTTTCGATATAGTTTTCAAATATTTGTTGACATGAGGTTTTGCTAGAGAGAGTCAGATTTATAAAAGTAGCACAATATAAATGCCTACCGCTTTTCTGTAGCCTCCTCTGCTACAGAAAAGCGGTAGGCATTTATATTGTGTTGTAAAGAAAAATGGTGAAAGGTTTGAACAACAAGTTTACCAATTACTTTGGCAATTCATGAAGTCAAGTACTTTATAGAATTATTATTATTGTTGCTTATGTACATTTCCTTGCTATTTAAAGTCACAGCAAGCATGTAGCTCTTGTTGTTTTTAATATATTTTATGAAAATGTATGTGAAATTTTTATTGATTCAAATTCCTGATTACCCAGTGCATATCATTTTTTATATTCAAAGACTAATGTTA
This sequence comes from Lissotriton vulgaris, assembly GCF_964263255.1. Taxonomy (NCBI): domain Eukaryota; kingdom Metazoa; phylum Chordata; class Amphibia; order Caudata; family Salamandridae; genus Lissotriton; species Lissotriton vulgaris. Next base: position 1,172,945,577 of record NC_141696.1, read on the forward strand.
TTTGTATTATTTTTCTCTGTAGCAAGGCAATGTAACATCCTTCTTACAAATGGATTTTTATTCCCCTACAGGACTGTCCGTGTATGGATGAAGCGGGACAGCGGACAGTATTGGCCTAGTATTTATCATGCAATGCCAGGTACGTGTTTTTACAGTATTGTGTTACATTGGTAATCGGGAACATAAATATATTCCAGTGCATTTGAAAAGATGCAACTCCTTGCGCCGTTCATTATTTCCTTACTTATTTTAACATCAACTCAGATTTTTTTCCATTCTGACAAAATGTTCTTTCTTCAGATCAAGGGCACATCTATGGGAGTGGTTTTCGCACTTAACTTAGCTATTTTTTATATGGATAACCTAGAGACCACTGCAATCTTGGCCTCTACAAATCCATTTAGAAACCGGATCCTGTTTTGCATAAGGTATATTGACTATATTTTTCTTATATTCATTTTCAGAGGTGGCTGAACCAAAACTTCAAAGGACTCAGATTCGCTATGTACCATAGTGATGTTCAAATTCCCGTTCTAGGTGTAACTGTGAAAGTGGAAGACAATCAGTTGTATACCACTTTATATTGAAAACCAACAGAAAGTATTACATTCCTTTACTATAAAAGTTGTCATCCCTGATGCCTTCGGGAATTATTGCCTTGTAAACAGTTTCTCAGAATTCGTTGCAATTGTAAGAAAAATTTGGATTTCTTTAGGTAGGCAGAGACACTAACTGATCAACTCCTGTTGCAAGGTTACCCAAAGTGCTTAGTGAAACTCTCAGTAAAAAGATCATGCTATTGCCCAAGGGACACTTTATTGACGCCATGGATAAAAGGAATATCTGAGCTACTGGTGCATGTGACCACCTTTTTACCAGCCTCACAATTTGTCTCAAAGTGTATCAAAAAATGCTGGATGGTATTGCCAGCTTGTGACCTTGCATTTAAGCCTCCGAAGTTGGCATACTTAAAAATAAATAATTTGAAAGAGCACCTTGTCCTCGTTGCCCAACCCTGCAGAGAGCTCCTATAACTCTCACTGACTACTGAGGCATTTCTCACCTCATCGGACGCTACAAATGTGGAAATTATGTTATATGTTCTCTCACAATTGAAACCAGTGTGTTTAGCTGCCATAATGTGACTACATCTCTCAAGAGATTCTTCAATTACAGCACAATGAACATTGTGTATGCTATATTTTGCCCATTTAATCGACTGTATATGTGTCCAACCACACAAAAGATCAAATGCAAGGTCCTGACTGCACCATTGGTGACACACTTTATTGAATAAGGCCATACAAAGGATTATGTCAGATAGCAGGTGACTTGAGATGTCACCTTCTCTGAAAAAGGTGGTAATTTGGAACAACTTCTGAATAAGGAAGAATTGCGATAGAGCCTTAAAATGGGCGCAATGAAATCTGGATTAAACCAACAAGAGGATTGAATGCAGTAAGAGTTTTAAGTACTCTCAGTTTTGTATTCAATTTACATATAAAGACTTCTAGAAATCATAGCTCGGACATGAACTTTTGGGATTGTCCCAATGGAAAACAACATATAACATATGGCAAAATACTCCCATTGTCGTTGCACCCTGTTCAGCTCTAATGGTTCCTCAATGGACTTCCAGAATTTATGAACGGTCATGAACTTAGGTTCTTGGTATTTATTTGCTATATCTGAACATTGATTTTTCACTTTACATTGTTTGATAAGATTTGGTTGGTTATGAATAATTGTGCAATTTTTCCTTATAGAATATTTACACTATTTAGCAGTATGCTATATCCCTTTCAAAATGACCCATCTGCTTCGCATGTGTATCAAGGTCCTGTCTGTACTTCCCCTTCAAACTACTTCTCGACTATCCTCTTCAAAATGGCTGCCGCACCAGTGTATACACATTGTTCCTTGCTTTATTTCAGTGCCCCAGTCTCTATTTTCATACGTCCACAACCGATGCTGCTTCTGCTCAGAAGCGTCCCTTTGCAACAAACTTGAAGATCACATACAAGATACAGTGGCAACTCCAAAAGCCCCTACGCTGAAATATATTTTGCTGATTGCTCTCCAATTGCATACCTTGCATAATGTTCCTTATGAAGCTCAGGTGCACACTTTAATTTTACGCTGCACCTCAACAGATCACTAGCGTCGGGATCATTTTATGTAAGACTGCATCACTAAGGGAATTCTCTACAGGGATTCACTCCTGGCTCAGGTACTTTTCTATACCTTGGTCACTGTACTTATCCTGCCACATTTACGTTGCATGATAACTAAGTGTAATCTAACTTTTCGGGCATCTATCACATTTTGTGCCATTATCTTATCCAAATGAGCTCTGGTCAGCTGATGGTGAGCATTTTTACAGCTTTCTGATATCTGCTGACAATTCCCTTGGGGTCATTGCAAGTCATCTCTGACTGTATTTCTTCTTACATATAACTCCTCTGCTTTTCAATATATGTAAGTAATCTATTGTTTTTTTAGTCTTATGTAAGGACACTAATCATCAGCTTCTATTTTCTTACTTCCTCTTCTTTTCTGTAAATTTTAGCTCCACTACTTAGAGTTCTGATGATGATCCCACAACTCTGATGGGATCGAAGCGTCTTTTACTACAGCGCGAACCCTTGAAACATTTTGTATCAGATATAAATAGGCCACGCTGTTCTTGTACATTTGACATCACGTTTATTACACGTGTGTCATGTTTCAGTAGGCATTGAACACTCCTTAAGTGGCACCCACTGCGCCTTCGTAATATAATCTTTGTTTGCATTTTATGCTTACATTTTATTTGGTAGTGTTATCAAGTGTTTTTCGTTGACATATTATGGACCATTATTTTTGTAATATCTGTAGGATAAGAAATGCTTGAATCACAAACGAGTTTCCAAAGACACCATTGGCCTCTTCCAGGAGGCCTAAACTAATTTGGTGGATGACTTAAAAAAGGTGACCAATATTTCTAAGAGAATCCACATAATTAGTAATTTTTCATTTACAATTGAAGGCCTGAAGCTGACTTGGTTCCACGTTCTACGTAGAAACCATACAGATATTTTAACATCAGGTGGGTTGCTTTGCATTTGAAATCTTGGTAATCATTTTTTTCTGATAATGTAGGCAGCTGGCCATAGGGATGTATATTCTAATTATATTAATGACTTTCAATTCGCATTGTAGTTAGTTACTAAATGAACTTTATTTTCATAAACAATGCAATAGGTGGTGTATAGGGTTTCTATACTTATCTTGCTACTGCATCCAAACGTTGTTCATGCAAAGCTAAGTATGACGCAGATGTTTAAACACCCTCCCTTGGTACGTCTGCAATTCTTGGCTTGCTTGCCACTCTTGGACTAGGCCTTTCAAGAACTCCCTCTCCTTAACATCTACTGTTTTATTCATGTTTCACTGCTTTGGTTTATTGTTTCTTTCCTCCAGGGTTACTTACGAGAAATAAGACCAAGCTGCAAAAAATAAATGTCGATGACATGTCATACAGCCTCAAGTTTAATAGCATTCCTGTCAGTTAAGTTGCACCAGTTGAATGAACATTTCTTTCTTGTTTATGGGCTGGTAGTGTGCAACTATTGGTTCGTGTATTGGTTAGCTAGCATTAAAACACTGAACCCCTGCCTGGTTGTGAACAATTGGGTTGTGTAGACTGACAACACAGACCGTGTTTATTTCCAACATGTAAAAATGTACTTGTGCGAGCTTGGTTGGTTTACATACTCTCCAACTGGATGTTAGAGGCTAAGAACTAGTGTTTTGGAAAGTTTGCTTTGACCTCTGCTCTCCTGTTCATACGTTTTTGTCAAAACTTTAAAGATCGAGTAACATACTTTATTCTCCTCATTAATAGTTGATTGTGTGACCTACTGATGCGTCCTTACATACAAGATTGCTTTACCTAGGCCTCTCCTAAAGACACTTGGCTGGTTTAATGAAGGGCTTCCATTGCTGGAAGTGAGTAAATTAACTTTTGGTCTTTTCATGTCCACTCTTATAAAGCTTCAATCTATGAAAGCATTTAAAGCAGCCCAGTGAATTAAATGCTAGCTACACAAATCTCAGTGAACTGAAGTTTCAAGTTTGGATCCTGGTATCGTTTACTCAGAATTCATTTTAGTAAAGGGAAACAAAATAGCTCTGATAGGATACTAGTACTTGTACATTCTTTATTCAAAGTAAAGCCCTTTTTCTTTTTGAATGTTAGTTTCTTTTTTTTTTTTTAGTAAACACAATTTAGATTATGTGATGTGACTCACTGTACAATTTTTGAAAACCAGAGAAAATGTACACCACTGTGTATGCTATGCTGTTACCATGTATACTATGCTGTTATTCGTTGATTGCATCTTCCTGCATCAGTCTGGCTCCTGGTTCCATAGAGACCGTTGCAAAGCATACTGAGCAGAGGATGCGACAACTAGTTCAGGTCTTTTTTCTATGAAATAAACTACAGTTGTTTTATTTACTTTGTTATTACTCGTTATTGGACTTCACATAAATATTGGCGACGAGCTGTGTAAGGCTCCTGTGGTGGTTCCTGGAGGCAAGTGTTGCTGCAAAGTGAAGCCCCGACCGAGTTCTGTAGCATCATAAGGTCTACAATCTATACATCAAGGCCTGATGATGAGCTACTGGTGACCTATGTTGGACATCTAGCAGGACAATTTTCTGCGAGTCTGAGGGTGGTGTTCTCAGCCTGTGGCAAGTAGGAACTGATGCAACCATAAATAAACGTGAAACGCATGTCTGTGTTCCACAGAGACAGGTGCTATGCGTAATCTGTGTCACAGTAAGAGTATTGATAGAATTATTTGGTGGCATTGTGACTGCTTATTTTTTATTAACTTTAAATGTGGCATCGGCATAGCTCTGACTGTGCCGTAAGGTTAAGCTGGGGAGCAGTGCTTTAGTTTTATTTTTATTTTTTTAAGGACCTTACAGGGGCCTGTCATAGCTGTGAAGACGTCTTTACCTTTAACTTTGAGTCTGTCATCATCACATTGTTAAAGTGTGCACTTCATAGCTGCTCTGAAGATTGTTTCTCGTGATGCATGAGACGTACCGCTGCACAAGCGTACCTGTCACGAGCGTGCCGACCTGCTTTGCTCGTGTGGCATCAGTTACAATCCCAGTACGTCTATCTTGACGCCAAGGGAGGATGTATCTCATGCACGCCGGGAGTGGCCATTTTGGATCGGGCCTGCTTTCAAAGTTAAGCGTATCAGTACCTGACTGTGGGGACACGCATACCATTTAAGAAAGAGGTGTGTTACTTGATTGGTATGCTCACAGACCCAATTTAAAACACATCTGTACCAGCCTGCAGTGACACGCATACCGTTTCTGAGAAACATGTTGTCAGAGAGATTTCGCCTGCGGTGACATGCACACCAGTGTACCAGTACTTACTTGCGATGCTGCAGTGGAAACAACACTTGTATTCATATTTTTTTCCTTCTATCTCTCACTCAGTGGTTGGACAGCAGGAGTAGGAGCAGGTTAAGAGAACAATGCCTCACAACAGTTTGTAGCTCAACCACAAACTTTTTCTATAATGTCCAGGTAAACCTGTGGTTAAATGGCAATCTTGGTATAGAACTGTCTTTTAGCCGTTGATGCCCAGAAGTTTTATCCGGAGAGAAAAACAGCAATTTTGGTAAGCTGTTTAGGTGCTGCTGCTCCAGTGAATTTTGATAATTTGCCAGAGGTTGAACCACATGAAGATATTCCTCTGGATGATTTTTATGAAGCCGCTGTACAGTTGGAAACACAATTCAGTGAACAGTCAAATGTAATTGTTGAGAGAGTTCATTTTTTTTCACGCAGAGTAGTGAAGAAACATTTGATGAATTCATTGCAAATCTCGAAATTTTAGCCGTGTCCTGCAATTTTGGAAGCAGTATAGATACAGATTTTCATGATCAGTTAGTTTTAGAATGTTTCAGCAAGAAAATGCAAGAAAGACTCTTATATACATTTAACCCCTCTTTTGTCTGAATTGATTGGGATCACCAAGTGAGTTGAAAGATGTATGATATCTTCCAACATTTTGTCTAATAATAGTAGCAAAGATTAAGTAAGTGTAAGTGCTGTACGTGTGGATGCAAAGAGGGAAAAGAGAGTGGAAATTGACAGTCATACAAAAATGTATTGTTAATGTGGTTCACAAACACATTCAGGAAATTCCCCAAAGTGCCCAGCTATAAAACGCAAATGTTTAAAATGTGATTAGGTAGTTCACTTTTCGAACAGTTGTAGATCAAAAGATGGAGGTGTGAGTTTAACAGGAAGAAAAATACAAATGTCGCCATAATACAAATTGATGAAGAGAATATATTGAGTGAATAAAATTTTTTTTAAAAAACCAATCCATTAGGCAGCTAGCGATGAGAACAGTTTAAATAGTAGGCTGCGAGTAAGGGTTGTTTTACGTATGCACTCACAGCTTGGGAAGCGGTTTTAACAATTGATTGTTTGCATTGTTTTATTATCTATGAATAATATAAATCTGTAATTCTCTTAACGATATTTGTTTTGTATCTAAATAAAGATTGTATTTTTTTATTTTTTATATTGAATGTCAGAATAAGTTTAAAAAAAAATTATTCTCACAAGTACATCTGATGAAAGAGTAACAAGGAAGGGACAGTTTTATATTATAGGCATTGGCAAAGTTGAAGTGCCGGTAATGTCAGATTTGGGCTCCCCCATTTTCGATCTATCTACCTTCTTGGAAAATTGGAAAGATGAGCGGTTGCATGTGTGTGACATTTCACCAAAGGCGTTTGGTGGATTTGAGATTCAGATACTGGGGTGGTTTAAGGACACAGTGTCATTCATGGGAGGGAAGATTCTCATTAGTGTGTATGTAGCTGTGAAAGGTAAAGATGTGTTTGGATGGATGGATCAAGCCCGATTAGGAATCCTTCTTAAACCTGGGTCTTCTTTACCCTTACAGTTGAATCTGGATTGGGTGGAAGAAGATTCACAATATAGTGAGTTAATCAGTGGTAAACCGTCATTGATGAAGATTGATGCCAGTAGTGTAGAGGATATTGATGTTTTGTTGAAAGACTAGAACTGAGTTTTAAGGTAGAAATTGGGTGTGTGAAAGGTTTTTCACATAATAGTTAAAAGAAAAAGCTATACCCACTGTTGATAAAGTCAGAAATGCGCCTTTGAGTGTACGTAATGAGTTGAAGGTATTTTTGGAAAGAATGTGTGTGGGCAAGATAATTTCTCCTGTAGAGTGATCGGAGTGTGTTTTGAGTATTGTGATTGCACGAAAAATGAATAATTAAATAATTAAATCAGGTTGTGTGCTGATCTCTGTTCATATCATTGTTGAATGTCATCCACTTCCAAAAATACGGGAAATGTGAGCCCAAATAGGTGATGCTTGTATTTTCAGTAAATGTGTTCTTAAACCTGAATACCATCATATTAGGTTGACTGACAGGTCACAACTTCTAACGACTATTATTACACCATTTGGAGCATTCAAATATCTAAGATTGGTATTTAGGTTGGCATCAGCAGGCAGTGTTTTGCTGAGATTTATGGATGGTTTGTGGAAGGATGTAGCTGTTGTGATGCTTATCAAGATGACATTATAATATTTGCATCTACTATGGCTCAACATGATATGATTCTGAGCAAGGTTTTGTTCATTCTTCAAGAACGTGAGATGGCAGTTTGTTAGGATAAGTGTAAGGTCAGAGTAAGCGAAATTGAGTACTGAGGTCATTGCATTTCTGAGAGAGGCATTGAACCCAAGAAAGTTTTGCTTAAAGCAAAGGAGGAGGCTCCACTCTAACTGATAAGTAAAGCTTACGTTCTATTCAGGGGCTTAGTGTGTATTATGCTAGATTTTTGCTTGTGGTTTTACTGCTGTTTCTGAACCTTTAAAACAGTTGCTGAGAAAAAGGAAGGAAGAATAAACTGAGTCATTTGAAGAGGGGAAAAACGTAATCCTTAAAGTGTGATGGTTTGAGGCTGTTTGTTCAAGTGAAGCCATATGAGAATACTGTGGATGTAAGAACTATTGGAATAGGTGTTGTATTATGCCAGATAATACATTCTAAAGAGAGGACCTTTGCATTTATATCTCACACTCTCAAGGGTGCTGGGTTCAGTATAGCACCACTGAGCGGGAAACCCAGGCCTGTGTTAGGGTTATAAATACATTTAAACCGTACTTATGGGGTTAGAAGTTTAAAATTATGACAGATCACAAACCGTTGGTATATCTAATGGGTGATAAAGGTGTTGGTAAATCATCTTCTAGATTGGTTAGGTTGATTACTTCATTTGAAGAATTCGATTTTGGGTTACCCGCCTGTTTCCTGAGCTTCGCTTGTACTCGGTCCTCTGTCCAGCTCCTAGAAGCATGAAGGCCTTCATCAGCGCCGCGTTCCTCCTGCTCTGCAGCCTGGCCCTGGGTGAGGGGCTGGAGTGCAAGCAGTGCGACTATCCGTGTCTGGTTATTACCACTACCACCTGCGGCCTCCTCCAGACGTGCGACACCCGCACAGCCTCTAAAGGTGTAATCAAGATAAAGGCCAAGGGGTGCCTGGATATCACCAAGTGTCTTTCTAACGAGACCAACACTATTATAGGTATAGATTACACAGTCACCCATTCCTGCTGTATCGGTGACCTGTGCAACTCTGGCACTGCTGTCAAACTCTCCATGCTGGCTGGACTCGCTGCCCTCCTGTCCCTGCTGAAGCTCTTTTGAAGGATCCTGATTTCTTGGCACTTTGAGATTTGACTAGGGCGGGGTTGGTTTGGGAGGATAGCTACTCAATCTGGTGCCTTGGATGTGAAGTGCACTTCTCTTCTCCTGTTTGTGGCCTGAATGTTTCGACTTAAGTTTCATATTTTTCATTATTTGTAGTTATTCAAATGGACCTTATCTGAAATAAACCAGACATTCCTGACCCTTGCACCGCGCTCTCAGAACCAGGACATGTCGGAAGAAGGCGGCGAGGCTTCCACCCATCTCCGGTCACTCGTTGAGCCAGAGCAGGGTCAGCTGTCCATTGAAGCAGCAATCTGCACCAATCACTGCTGTCCATTGATTTCTGCTCCCTTTCCTTCCCTGATTGATTGGTGCCCCACCTGCAAGACTGCAGTGCCTTGCATTGAGATGCACCTGTACTAATGTTTGCAGCACATGTGGTGCTTTACATGCAAACAACTGCCTGCTTTCTCCAAAACCTTTTTATGTAATAAAGACTTTATCAACGTAAAAAAAAAAAAAAAATGAAGAATTCGATTTTGAGGTTTTCTATGTTTCTGGATGTTTGAATGTTCGGGCTGACTGTTTATCACATCTTCCTGTACAGTGCTGTGACAAAAATAATGAGATATTACTGGATGAATGTGTAGTTGATGTAGTTGAAAGATGTAACTCTGCTATTTCTCCTGATGAATGGCACAATAAGTGCATGAGTGATACACAATAGCAAGATCTCATTAAAAACATTCATATCATAGATCTCAGTTATTCAAGGCGTGCTTCTTGTAATCTCAAGGACTTTCATCCTGTGTTGCCGGAGTTAAGTTTTGAATCTGGTATTGTCCTCACAGGGGATTTGTTTGTACCGTCTGAAACATTGAAGAAAAGACTGATTACGATTGATCATGAAGGGCATCTTGGATTGACCTCCTCAAAACCAATTGGTGGCCTGGAATGAATAAAATGGTGGACAATTATATTCAAACAGGTCATGAAGGTCTATTATCAGATAAGAGTTAGCATTTGAAAAAAAACATTAATTAATGTAGAGATGCCTGAGAAACTGTGGGATAAAATAGCAATTGTGTTTTTAGGACCATTTAATTTTCTTTCCATTGATCCGAAATACTTCATTATTCTGATTTGATTTTATTTCAAATTAGATATATTTTAAGTCTGTATGGGAAATTACAGTTGACTTGAGAATTGATTTCTTGACAAATTAATTTTTCTTGGAGGGTCTACCAAAAATGGTGGTTTCCGACTATAACACTCAATTGGTGTCCAAAAAGATTTGTAATTCTCTGAAAGAAAATGGCATTAGCCATTATAGTGAAAATCTGTATTCTCCACATTCTAATAGACTATTGGAAAGGACAAATAGAATAATCAAAGAAGCTGTTTAAACAGCCATCTCTTCAAGTCTAAATGTAAATGAGTATTTACGATGCAAATTTGCAGCTATCATAATACACGTCATTCTAAACAGGGGCAACACCTTTTGAGTTGTTATGGAAGAGAGTTGGATGTTTAAAATCATTTCCTCCATTGATGGGTTCTGAGAATAGTGTTGCAATTAAGGATCTTTTTGAAGTTAGAAAAACTGTAGAAAAAATACAATCTACAAGAAAAGCATACTATGATTAGAGAAGCAAAGTGATAGGGAAAAACATTCAAGTGGATGATTGGGTTTTGATACAAAAAATGAGTTTTGTACCCAAAGGTCTTTCAAAATTTCAAAAAACCTTCTTTTTTAAAAGGTAGGAAAAAAATAGAGATTTTTGAGGAAGAACGATTGTTGGAGCTTAATCAAGGTAATTTCCATTGATTCTACTCGGCACACATTTTGTGTGATGGAGGAATAGAAACGTGGTCAGTCAAGAGAAGTTTGACTTTACATCGGATTCCAATAAGAAAACTTGACCAGTCAGTTGTAGCTAACTTGATTAAAAATTGTGGTAATGCAAAACAAAAGGTGATGAGCAGCGTGTCTGACTCTGTTCAGAAAGGTCAAGTTTCTGAGAATGTTTCAGAACAAGATGAACAAGTCAAGGATACAATTCTTGGTGATATCATTGTCATTAATGGTAGGAGAAACTTGTTACCAAAGACATTCAGAGTTTGTAATGTATTAGATGGTTTTAGGAGGTGTTTGCTGTGCTGTTACCATTTATGCTATGCTGTTACCATTTATACTATGCTATTATTAGCTGATTGCATCCCTGCATCAGTCTGGCTCGTGATGTCTCTTGGTATGGAATGTGTGTATGTAATGGTTGTGAAGATTCTAGACACTGTTGCCGAGCAGACTGAGCAGACGAAGCGAGGACTGTTTCAAAGCGTCTTTCTATGAAATAAACTACAGTTCTTTTACTCACCTTGTCAACACTCGTTATAGGACGTCATAACCACCCAGAATACTTTTCAGCGGAAGGATGAATGCAAAGAGAAATGGTCAGTATGTTTTTTACCACCTGCAAGTTCTACCTTAATGCAGATATGGCGAGCTGTCACCCCTGTGGTTCACACAGGATCTGTACCTGGCAGTTTAAAGAATCTACTAAATCTGCTATGTAAAACCCAGCTTTTTGAACTTTTTGACCTGTGGCTAATAAAAGGCATGTTCCAGATGCTTTGCAGATAACCACTGTTAAACCTCTTTGGAAAAAATCCATCACTCAATCCCCAGGCCCTTAACAAATTCTGCCTGATCTCCCGTATGCCTTTTTTTGGCAAACCTATGAACACCTGCTTTTAACCCGCACCAAAAGATTGCCGAATAGAATAATCTCTTGGACTCCTTTCAAACGGAGTTTCAGTCAGTGTGTAGTACCAAACTCGCTATTCTCCCAGTGGTGGATGACCTCTGTTGACTAGTGAATGTTGGAGGTATTAGACCATTATATGGCCTTCAACACTATAGACTATAATATCTTTATAAAACTCCTAGATGAAACTAGGTTCACAAGCTAAGTTACCAAATGTATCTGTCCTTTTCTGGTCTCACGCAAATCATCTCCTATTATCTTTTTAATCTGTGGTCAAACACCTGAGCTGTGGTGTGCTGCAGGGGGTCAATTCTTTCTAACTTTCTATACAATCTTTTTAAGTGCCCTCCCCCACCCCCCAAACAATCATTCTTCATTTGCTTGATGCACTTTTCTGTATGTACGCGGGAAATATCCATTTCATATTTGGCTTTTCTAACCCTACTGAAGGAATTTCATCATCCCAGTTACAAAATACTTAGATCAACTGTCTTGCTCTAACCAGCTGACTGCTGTCTGTCAATTTCCTAAAATCAAATCGATATAAGACCAAAGTTTTGCTTACTCCACATGCCCCTAGGTCCTGGCTAAATGCATGTTGGACAGAACCAATGATTCTCGTTTGTTCTTAAGTCGAATTTATTTGTAGTGTAGGTAGATACCTAGACGCCAATCTTTCACTGACTCACAAGTGGCTAAAGTATGTTTCAATCACCTCTGGACTCTCAAGATCTACTCCTATATTAATAACAGCCTGCATGTACCTGCGGTAAATGTCTCCTGTCCAGAGTAGATTATGCAAATGCATTTACTGGTCCACTGCAGAGAAATAGTGTCATAGTCTAGGTCTAATTCAGAACGCTCTGGCTGTCTTATTTCAGGTATTTTAAGGTGAGACACAATAGCATAATACTAAGATATCTTCACTGGCTGCCCATCCAATCCAGTCTCTCGTTCAAAATACTTACCATTGTTCAATCGATCACTAAATCAGGGAATTGTGAAGCGCGCTACCCACCCTTTAGGATCTCAAGGCTCGGGGGAGGGGAGGTGCAGCTGCGAGTCAGCCGAGGAGCCAGGTCTTGAGACTCTTCCTGAAGGTGTGCAGAGTGGGGGAGCGTCTGATGTTGACCAGGAGCTCATTCCATGACTTTGCCGTGACGTTGGAGAAGGCTCTTCCACCCACTCTGGTTCTGCGGATGTGCGGGGTTTCTGCTAGGGCGAGGTCGGTGAAGCAGAGGTTTCTCTTTGATACGTGGAAGGAGACTCTTTTGTTGAGCTATCTGGGTCTGATGTTGTGGAGGGATTTGTAGGCGTGGGTGAGTAGCTTGAAAGTTACTCTTGGCATGACCGGGAGCCAGTGGAGATCTTGCAGGTTTTAGGTGATGTGATCATGTCATGGGATGCCGAGTATGAGTTTGGCTGGTGTTCTGGATGGTCTGGACTTTGCGCAGCAGGGATTTGTTGATTCCAACATAGAGGGTGTTTCTGTAGTCCCCTCTGCTTGTTAGGAGTGCGGGGGTGACCGGTTTTCTGGATTCGGAGGGGATCCATTTGAAGGTCTTGCGAAAGATGCAGAGGGTGTTGAAGCAGGTGGAGGCGACGGCGTTGAGCTGGCGGGTCATGGTGAGGGAGGAGTAGAATATGATGCCCAGGTTCTGGGCGTGGTCCATGGGTTTGGGGGGTTTGCTGAGAGCATTGGCCCACCAGGTGTTGTCCCATGCTGAGAGGGCGGTTCTGAGGACAAGGACTTCTGTCTTCTCCAAGCTGAGCTACAGACAGCTGCTGCTCATCCATGATGCAACGTCTTTCATTCCTTCCTGGAAGCTGATTCTGGTGGCGTCAGGTTCCTTAGTGAGGGAGAGGATGAGCTGGGTATCGTCTGCATAGGATACTATGCTGAGTACATGCTGTCTGACGATGGCGGCAAGGGGGGGCCATGTAGATGTTGAAGAGCGCAGGACTGAGCGATGATCCTTAGGGTGCTCTGCAGTTGATCTCTGTGGGTCCGGAGAGGAAGGGCGGGAGTCTGATCCTTTGGGTTCCGCCGGCGAGGAAGGAGCAGAGCCAGACGAAGGTGGTTCTCTGTATGCCGGCGTTGTGGAGTCTGGCTTTGAGAGTGCGGTGGGAGACGGTCTTGAAGGAGGCAGAGAGGTCTAGTAGGATGAGGGCCTCCGTGTGGCCTTGTCGATGAGCAGGCGGATGTCCTCTGTGGCAGCGAGGAGGGCGGTCTCGGTGCTGTGGTTGCTGCGGAATTCAGATTGGGAAGGGTCGAGGATGGTGTTCGCTTCGATGAAATTTGTCAGCTGGGTGTTGAGTATGTTTTCTGTGACTTTGGCTGCAAAGGGATGGAGAGAGATGGGTCGGTGTTTTTTCAGGTCCGTCTGGTCTGCAGAGGGTTTCTTGAGGAGGGGCTTGACTTTTGCGCATTTCCAGTTGTCGGGGGAGTGTGCCGGATTTGAAGGTGGCGTTGATGATGCGTCGTAGTTCAGGTGCTATGGTGGCGACGACTGTGGAAGATGTGCTGTGGGCAGGGGTCCATGGGGGCTCCTGAGTGAGCGCTCTTCATGGTTGTTGCGTTATCTTCAATGGTGACCCTGGTCCAGGCGGCGATGGTAGGCTGGCTGTCCGGGGTCCGGGCGGCGATGGTAGGCTGGCTGACATCGCTGGAGGAAGGAGTGGTTTCTGGAGTCTGTTCGCTGAAGTTGTCGAAGAGGGCCTTGATTTTTTCAGATGGAAGTAGGAGCTGAGCTTGTTGCAGAGGTCCTGGGAGGGTGTGACATTCGTGGCTTCGCTGGGGGGTTTGGTGAAATGCTGGATGATGCAGAAGAGTTCCATTGAGTTGCTGGAGTTAGCGAGGATTTTGTTCCGGATGAAGGATCCTATTAAAGCCGACAAATGCAGAATGATGCTATTAGAATTATCAAACAAGATCAACCGAGTAATCCTCAATGGTAGAATCGAAGGTAACATACTGGCAACCTTCAAGAAAGGGAGCCTCCGGCCTATCTATATTAGACTACATAATTTGTAGTCAATATCTATTTCAGAAGTTTCAGTACATCAACACTCAATTCACTCAAGGGAGTATTCACGCAATACTTCACCCGAAACTCGAATGTAGTCTTGAGCCCATATCATCTTGGTCCCTATTGCACGTAAGTGGCATCACCTTTAAGGCACAAAAACAGGAAATAATTATATGGAATACTTACAGTATTAGTAAAATGAATGCAGCAATAATTTCTCAGTAGCTGTGTCCAACTGACAAAGAAACCAACCCAATCTTAAATTTTTAGCACACTCGTTCACTAGTAGTTCACACACTACAGAAGTTGGCTGTCTCATTTACCGTCTCCACATCAAGAAAGGAGTTCGATCCAGAGGGCGGTGTATCAAGAAGACGGAATTAGCTAATTAGGCAACAATTTGTTGCCTTTTCTGCCTCTGGGAGGAAATAAATCTTTACCCTACAAGCAAAATTGAAAAGAATCAAGAATAAAAACAGCAGAGAAATAAGGGACCAAAATTGGGTTGATTTACATCTGGCAGCTCTGAAACAAAATAGTAAGAAATTCTGCCATCTTATGGCTGAAGCAGTCGGAAGCAGAAAATCTCCTAATGCCTCTTCTGTTTCTCAGAATGATTGGGAAAAGGATCTACTTGAGCTCTGTAAAGCAAACCTGGTTAACCTCAGTTGCAGTGAACTCTCCAATCAGAAGCCTCTGAATGAACTTGACCTGCAGATAACAGCACCCACAGAGAAGCAAATTGAATCATACATAAAGAAGGCTAGAGCCTCTACAGCAATGGGTCCAGCCAAGATTCCAGTAAAGGTTCTTCAGAGCAATCTGAAAGGATGGAGTAAGTTCCTAGCCCCTCTCTTTCTTGACTGCTATGATACCAGCCATATTCCAAACTCATGGACATGAAGTATCGTCATTAGTCTTCTAAAGAAAGGCTCCCGCCTTTCTCCCAGTAAGTATCGTCAAATCGCACTTCTGGATGCAACCGGGAAAATCTTTATGGCAAGTATCTTAGATCATTTAAAAGACTGGGCCTTCACCAGGTGTGCAAGTCCGATGGTCCAAGCCGGTTTTCTGTCGAAACACTCTGACAGACAACATTGGAATTCAGCAAACAATTATTTATAAGTATGTAATGAGTATGTCGCAGGTGGTCTATTGTATGTTTGTTGATTTCTCAATAGCCTTCGACAGCATTGATATACCTACCCTGAGGAGGAAATTAATGAAAATTGGGATTACAGATGCTCTCTTGAGGCCCTACAGTCATCCAAGTGCTGTAGATTTCAAATGGGGGGGGGGGGGGGGGTGGCAAGGGATTGTTCCATAAGATAACTACCTCGAATGACTTGAAGCAAGGATGCTCACTAGCCCCTATTTTGTTCTCACTACTCCTCATTCCTCATTGACCTACTAGATTGTTTTATAAAAATGAAGAACTTTCCTCACAAAATAGCTTTATCCAATATTTACACTCTGTGTGCCGAGGATGTGGTCATTTTCGACCTTACATTGATCGGGTTACAGCATAGTATCGGCGCCCTTTTTTGTTTTATTGAAGCAAGCTTTTTAAAAGTAAATATTTCCAAAACAAAAGCGATACAGTTTAGATGGAGGAAACACCATATCCATTTTGACTAGAAATTGGGTGGGAAACCTGTGCAGGTGGCAAAAGCATACACCTTCTTGGGGAGAGTATTCTCACAGTCACTCGAAACCACTTCCCACTTTGCACATATGGAACTTAAGGCTGTAACCCATATAAGTGCCTTAAAGACATTTTACTGTTTCTCCAGAAAGAGACATTTTCATTCCCTCCTTGAAATTTACTGTACTAAAATTCCCTCTACCATGTCATATGCATTAGAATACATTTCCATAAACAAATGGCATATTCTGAATACGAATGAAGGGAAATTAACTACAATGAGCCAAGCTACACCCGTTCAATCAGTTTGTCTAGAGCGTTCCATATCTAGTGCCTATTCAGGAGCTTTGGCCAATGCAATCAGATGGACGTATAATCTATTGCATGCGCAAGAAGGCTTTTTAAGAGCCCTCTTAAAGCACAAAACTTTTAAGGTGAGAACAAGCCATTATACTTTTAATAAAAATCTCACTACCGCTCTAGGGCACTTTCAATGCATCACAACCTACTTAGTCTTGAGCACCAGCACATTTGAAGTTATTTTTAATAAACATGACTCTGCGACTAAGTTTTGACCTTGATTAACAAAAAGTGGTTCTGTTGGGTAGTAACACGAATTCCTTTAAAAGCAGGCTGAAGCAGCTCAACACACAAACCAGCAAAACTCTCTGAAGGTAAAGTTTTTATATATTAAAAACACAAAGATAAACAATACACAGGAATTACTTCATTCCGTGTTAGTACTAGTAAATACTTCAAAATTGTGAATAGTGACTGTGGTGAACAAAGTGACTAATACATTACATATAGTGACACTTATATACAAAATTTATACAATAAAACCACAGGGGAAGGGGGGAGGGGCGGGGGACTTGAGAAAAAACGAAGGTGTATTCTTTCGTTAATTTCGTTAATCTGTAATTCATGACCACATGACAGCATAGGCCGGTCGCATTATAGCGCATGTTTGCTCCTGATTTACCTGGCCACTAACATATTTTACACCCTTGAGGTCATGAGCACTACGCCTCACCCTCCGACGCCCCTTAGTTGATTGGGCGACAAACTGAACGTCATATTGTTTGTAAGTTGCTTAGCAACTAACGCTTTGTGCGTCCTCGAGGAGACGGACAGCGCGTTTCCATAGCCCACGCCTCCATTCTGATTGGGCGAAGGTCGGCACGTCATAACTCATTCAGGTTGCTCAGCAACCGACGCTTCATGCGTCCTCGAGGAGACGATCATTACGTTTCCTCAGCCCACGCCTCCACTCTGATTGGGCCAGTCGGGTTGTGTCATACCTTCTGACTCGCGTTGCCTGGCGACGAACATATTTAACGTCCCGGGCGCTTGTTTCTCGGTTCGAGCCTTCCCCGGACAGCTCGTTTGGCGCTCTGACTTATTGCTGACCGCCCACGCTTAATCTCGAATTGCAACTACCGAGGGTAAGCGATTGTATCTCCTTAGATCTTAGATCTCGGACTACGGCCGAGTCTAAATCACTAAGGCACGCCTTTCTTTTGTGTAAATCACTTAGGCACTCTTAAATGGTTTTATGTAATCCTCGCTCCCACCAATAGTCCCCTAGGTATAAACAGGTTTAACCAGGTTAACTGTAGCCATCTGACCCATTTCACTTAGGCACATCCTACCTTGGTTTGAGAGCTCCACATTAATCACCTAGGCACTATCTAAAATAATCTCTGTCTGGCGTTAATTCATCTGCATAATTCATGTCCCCACATGGTCTAAACAATTCCTTTCCATCCAGGTTGACCGACGGGCTTCCTTCTGGACTTACCCCCTTGTAAGTAACCTTGAGCTACTTTTGTCATTTTTTGACGTTCAATACCAGCACCTCTCTGATACCCTTTTCCCCTTTCCTTTCAGCCCCCCAGTCTTGATAAAGACCCGCCGCGACCACCAATTGGGGCGCAACTAGGGTCGAAACGTCGACGCTCACACTTGGCCAAGATAGCTCCAGGAACTTGGACACTAACCATCTGTTTTCCTTGGAATAATAATCTTGTAATACTGGCCTTTTAACGAAAGAATACACCTTCGTTTTTTCTCAAGTCCCCCGCCCCTCCCCCCCTCCCCTGTGGTTTTATTGTATAAATTTTGTACATAAGTGTCACTATATGTAATGTATTAGTCACTTTGTTCACCACAGTCACTATTCACAATTTTGAAGTATTTACCAGTACTAACACGGAATGAAGTAATTCCTGTGTATTGTTTATCTTTGTGTTTTTAATATATAAAAACTTTACCTTCAGAGAGTTTTGCTGGTTTGTGTGTTGAGCTGCTTCAGCCTGCTTTTAAAGGAATTCGTGTTACTACCCAACAGAACCACTTTTTGTTAATCACTCACACCCAGGTTCTGAGGGACACAGGGTTACCCCTTTTTGTTAAAACATAAGTTTTGACCTTGACAAAGCGCATTGTGTCCATTATGAAACTATACGCCTTATATAGCCACCCTAGTTTATAAGACTTATCAAAAATACTTGAGATACACTGTAGAACGTAACGTTCAATGCTGCATTATTATGCATCGTCTAGGGATCTTGCCACTAAATGCCTATACAAAACAGTGAAGCGACACAAGTGATAAGACAGGATTATGCAAACTATGTAGAGGAGGAGTTCAAGATTTAGCCGCTGTGCTAAATAATGGTCCCAACAAAGAATTGGTAGAAGCTGGACATCCTTTTTTAAAACCTGCATGTTTTAGATATAATCTACCTAGTATTAATGACTTGATTGACTTAATTAAATCACCCCCAAAGAATGTGTCTGTTACAATTTGTATACATTTATAAAATCTTTTTTTATCCTTATAAAAAAAAAAAAAGAAATTATGCACACGGTCTGTAAAGATTTTATAAAAATGTATAGATTTTGGGTCAGAAAACTCTGTGCTAAGCAGGAAAGGATAATCTTATTGTAAACAACTAAAAATGAACAGGACAAAAATGGACACGATTTTAAAAATTGGACCAATTGTAACTGAAAGCATTGAGAAAGGTGCTGAAATGGCTTCCGATAGAGGCATATAGAGCTATAGTTCAGGGTCTGATTTGTCGCACCTTGACTACGGCAATTCCATGTATTTAAGTAGTCCAAAATCATTGATTAGAAAAAATAACATCATTCAGGATGCTGCTGCTCGGAGGCCACTGGGTATCCCAAAAATACGGTCAGCATGTTATTTAATTAGCAGGATACAATTTAAGGCTTTATGTGTTATTCATTGTGCAAAGCATACTACAGTGCCTCCTGTCCTCCCGTCCTTCCGCAACTGGCTAGTATTTATCAGATCAAAAGGGAATTGAGGGCCAACAATCGTGAGTTGCTCTTTGTCCCAAGACTCAAGAGAGCCAGGAGCGGAGGTCGGTCTTTAACCAACTTGGCACCCAAGCTTTGAAATGCTCTGCCTATCAGTGTCAGAATGGTGAATAATTTGATGATTTTAAGGATAAAACTTAACTTTTTCCTTAATTTTAATTCTTTATGCCTTCATTCCAAACCCTTCTGCAAGCATTGGGAAGCCTGATTTTTTGGGTAGCCATTAACTTTATAAAACTGGTTAATAGAATAGAATGTATACCTCTTCATTTATCTTCTCTCCAGTGGGGGTTTGCACATGGAGCCACAATCTGTGACTAGCCTTGCCTTTGGCAGCACATGTCTGAGTGCTTAAGTCTTCCATTTTTCTAGTGCCCCAGCTCAGTTAATTTTATTTGTGCTGCTAACCATTACTTCTGTAGCCTGCATGCTCATTGGAATTGATTTGTCTTGCACTAGTTTAGCTTTTTGGGATCAAAGTGGTCTAGTGATGAAGCTGATTTCCTCTAGCTATGGTAAATCTCATATTTAGTTAATATATGTTTTTTTTAACCAATATTCTCTTTGTTTTTAACTGCTGTCACCACCATCCAACACAGAGTTATTTAAACTGCTTAAAGGGGATGTTTGGTGAATGCTATCCCAGTATATCTCCATACCCAAGCAAACATCATCAAACAAGAAACATTTTTGAGAGAAACAGTTGTTGTCCGGTATTTCCAATGAATATATACCCAGTGGCTAAGAGGAAGTGAGTTTTGAAGTTGATAATACATGCCCCCAAAGAAACAAATTAAGAAACAGATTGGTTTTCACTGAAGGAATATGTCCCTCATGTAACTCTTATATACAATTTTCTATCAGGTTGAGACAATGGACAAGGAAAGTAAAAAAATAACCTCCTGAAAGAAAGGAAATATACCGAACTGGACAGTGACTTATTCAGAGACCTGTAGATGTAGCAGAGTGTTGTAACGCAAGACTCACCGCCCTTCTTCAGTTTATTTTAATATCTTACATTGCTTCATGGTTTAGGTTCATCCAGTTCAGCTTACAATCAGACGGGACAAGTTAATGACTTTTCCTTCTGTCCCGGCTAGTATATTTAATTATAGAAAATACTTAGTGCTTAACTGCAAAGCATCTGAGTAAAGCAAATCAGGGCATCTGTTTTTAGAGCTCCAACCGTGGAGTGCTGATCTCAGGGGTGGGTTTACATACGACCAATTGTACTTGCAGTGATATCTCATGCTGTTGAGGTGAACACTGGCTTGGTAACTGAGTAGAGACGCGGGGATAGAGAGTCCTCAATTATGCTCCTATGATGCACCATTAGGATAAACAACATACAGATGTGCTTTGAGGCATTCTAGGATAGCCCATGATTTATCTGTGAGACTATTTCCGCATTTGACTTAAAATCTTTTACCAAAGTCAGGTTCATTGATCAAGTACCATGATTCCAAATATCCCTTGGTATGGAGGTTATATGGAGGACAGAGCTCTTGCACATTGGGTCTTAGAAGCCGATGCACACGGGTGCACACTATTTTTAATTTTTCCACTCTTTCTACCTCCCCTTTTCTGCTTTTAGCATGATATACAAGAGTTAGTGGGACACTATACCATGATGCAGACACTGATTGTTATGTAGTGAGGCACTCATTATAGACGCTGTCCAGTAATTACATTGTACCCGTTCCGGTAAATCCCAAGGCTACTAAGGATCCTCCTATGTTGAACTGTAGAGGTGCACAACCAGGAATTCAAACCCCAGTGCAAGTTCCCAAGCTGTTCGTCAAAGAATGGGAATGGCCACTGGAAGCAACTTCTTAAAGTGTGGCAACTTCTTAAAGTGTGGCTAAGAGACTCTGTTTGTCAGATTCCTAATAAACGAAAGCACTGGAGGTGTTTAGAAACTGACTAACCATGCAGTATTAACCACTGCATAAAACCAGACATTGAGTATTTGTTTCCAGAACAAACTATTCCAAATGAAAGATACCAAGTTGCAAGGGCCAGGACTAACTAAAGAGAACACATTAAAAAAAAAGTATATAAGCTGTTCACTTATGTTTTTGTGTAGGTTTTGTAAGCACTTGCAGTAGGTTTTAGAAATTTCACTTGCGTTTTCAACATTTTTTTGCGCAAAGGAGAATACAGGTATGCCCTCATTTATTGTTTATTACCAGTCATATACAAATATCACTCATGCCATTACAATTGCACTAAAAGTAGTGAGGTACCCTTGTACCCCATTATCTCTCACCCAGTAGCAAGAGCAGCCTCTTCTTTCCTTTATTAAGTCACACTCAGGAAAGATCAGTCACACCTTCTATTATTGGTGTCCAGGAGAATTCTTTGAATGTGACCCAGACCATAAAGTTGCAGTATTTTGTATTCCCTTTTAAAAGTCAGAAGTCATTGGTCCACATGGATGAAGATGTGGATGACCATTTCTCTAAACTTTAATGCAGCCTGACATTGCTTTAGACCTATGGGTGGTGATGCTTAAGGGATATTATCAATTGAGATCCAGTATGAGCTCATTAGCTGCACAACTTACCCTAGAAGCCTGTCTGACTTTTACTCTTGTGCTAGTTAAACAAAGTGTGCTTAATATTTTACAGTGGTTTGATAACATCTGGAATTGCATAGTAATCAAGCAGATAATTTCCTCTGTAAAGGATGAGGCCAGGGAACCTGAGAAGATCTGGGTTGACATCATCAGGAAAATGAGTATCGACCATAGCATTAAAGCTGAGAATACTACACCTATTCTGTTCCTCTGCCTTTAGCTCCTATTTCATTTACTCCAGTGCATCCTCCAAGTCTGTGGTTGACCTTAAAGGCAACTGCCAAAAATACCAAGGAAGAGTGAGTGCGACACAGCCTTTTGTTTTTAGTCCATTTTCTTCAAGAGTAAGCCCCACCTTTTGCAGCCTCCATACCTCAAGAACTTTTCTTTCCAAACATTTCATCTGTCCAGACAATGATGAACTATCGTGAGATGGAGCGCAAACCTCTCATATGGCTCCTCAGTCTGGCACATTTCTGGGGTGCTGCCTGGTCTTTACTCTCAACAAACGTTGCAGAATGCAGTTCAAGGTCCATGGATGAAGAAATAATAATCTTACTTTTTCAAACTAAATCCTGGACCATACTGTAGAAATCCTTGATTATGTTCCATGTTTATTCAGTCTCTACCCAGCTATGAAGTACAAGATAGTTACCGTATCCACCAGTCACTAAAGCCTTGACACTGAGTAGCAAGTGTGGGTCTTAGAGAGACTAGAGAACGGATTCTGGTGCTCCTGACGTCTTGAACACTAAAAAGATGTGCTAGATGGAGTGTGCCGAATACACCACAGCAGTCTCTGAGACAGCTGGTGCTCCCACTCTTGGGAGTGCTGGCTGTTTTAATGGAGCACGCCATGGCTATGAGCTTTATCCTCTAGGATTCTTTATTCTATCCTGTTGTGACCCTTGTAGGCAAGCTCCATATTGGCGTCCTGAAAAGAATAGACAATCAACATGGAGTACCCTTCGAGATTTCAGAAAGCACCCCCTCTGACGTTATCGTTTCACAACCCCTCTCGAACGTCCTGACTCCCCTACTTATTATCAAAGCTGAAGCCCCGGAGTCTCCTGCCCAAGTTCGAACAACTACTATTGCAGCCTCGTACCTCTTCTATTTAATGTTTACCCTCACTTCCTTTAGAGCCTCATCAAATCTTTCAACTTATATGCTGTAACTATGCCTTTGTCACCCAGTTCAGACTGAAACTAGGAAATCCGTCCTGGTCCTAGGCACATGACTCCACTTAAGCTCAGCCCAAAACCGAAATTCTCACTTGTGGAAACAGGTACCCAGACCTTCTTACTGCCTTTTTGCCTCATGAACTCTTGCAACTCCACTGCAAAAGAAGACGTAAGAGCAAGTGCTGACTGCAGTACACTAGTTACAGAACATGACATCCAGTTCCCCGTCCTTTATGAGATCTGCTGAGGCCCATTCCAAGATGCACCTACTTCTTTATTGCCCACTGGGCCATCCTTTAACTTTACCAATTTATTTACAGCATATTCTTTGCACCTATTGCCCAAGAAAAGACCCTAAGATCTAGACTGCCCCTTGTGACCATATCCAGATTCAAAAAGTCTTGAACTGGGAGCACATACCTTGCAGCCCAGAGTACCCATCTTCTTGTCAATTAGTAAAAGACAATTAGTCAAGGAAAGATCAGTGTCAATTAGTAAAAGAAAAACAACAAAAAAGGCACAATTCCTTTAACGTTCCCAAGCACCTGACGCAGTAACTGAACACATTACTGTATTATGGAGCCCAAAGCACTATTCTGTGTCCCAAATGGGAAAGCTCAGCATTGAGACGCAAAAGAGGCAATTGGAGTATCCTTCAAATGTTACATCGATAACTGTACCAGCCATGTGCATACATTTGGGTAGTGTGTTACCCTGTACCAAGGCAGTCTTATGGGCAATGCTGGTGTTATGAGATGTCATAATTCAATAATGTGCTGAAAATAACATTGTAGTTTTGCAAAAACATATGTTGTTAAGCCAAAAGTAACTTGGATGCAGGGATTGCACTCTTACAGGCTCTATGTGTATCAGAAAAATGTTGCTTGCGGGGACTTTGAGAAGTAGCTATTTAAATGGAGGTCGAAGGGGATAATAGGGTGCAAAAGTAGAACATTGCTGTGCATAATTGCCATGAAGCAGCACGTATTTAAATTGAGGTTGAGGGTCCCAAGGAAAATGTTGAAATACAGTGACCTCGAATCATTTCAGAGTTTTTCATATTGACCGAGGCAGCAGTGCTCACTGATCAATGCTCTCAAGGGACATATATCTTTTGGCAGGTTTGATGGCTGAAGCAGATATTGATAATTTTATCTGTGGTTTTGAAACATTGTTCCTCCAAGAGTTGTGGCTGTCAATCCGCCAAACTATAAATTGTTATGTGAGAAGTTATAAAGACTTGGGGCCATATGCATGAACACATTTTCCCATAGACTCTGAATGGGGAAAACTCTTTGATGCATCTGGCCCTAAGAGGATTAATTGAGGCTGGCACCAGCGGTGTACTTATCCTACTATCCAGTCTATTAGATGTAAAGTGTAAGCAGTTAGAAGCTAATAGTGAAAATACACTTGTTATATTGGTGGAAAGGAAATGCCTGAACCCTTGTGGAAATAGTCGTTCTGGTTAATGTTAGTCTGGAATGGTGTAAGGCAACAGAAGCAGAGATTCACAGTTTTGATATCTAGGTTCCTCGTTATCCTTTACATGGAGGGTGAAAATTGAATAAAATAATTAATAAGATGATGAATAAATTGTGGTGAACCTTTTATACGTGTCTCTGAAACCAGCTGGACATATTTCTGACTGTCCAGGAGAGATTGAGTTTGGACAACATTGTACACTCTTTTTAATTTCACACAATAAATGGTAGCTTTGCAGTTGATAAGCCGCCAAAGCGCATCTTTATCCATGGTAAAGATAAATCTGCTTTTGATTCCGTAGTCGCAGCTGAACATTTTAATGGGTTTGCTAAGTTTGAAATCTTGTCCCAAAGCGTAAGTCTCCGTTTACTAATCCGGTTTTGTTGAAGACTGATTGAAAGGGAAAATTCCCTAAACTTTGATGTGGAAAGGATCAGATTATTTGAAAACTAACTTCCACATTTGATTATCCTACGATCTTTAACTGCATTGCAAACAATTGGTGCCGGTGCACTACAGTGGGATAGGCTCCTCACGCATGTTATGAAAAGGTACTTGTCTCCAGGGCCACTTACCTTAAAATAAGCATTAAGGAAAATTAGGGTGAGATGATATGGAATATGGAATAGTTAATAGCATTTAGTATCATACTATACACTGTGAACCATACTGTAATTTTCATACCTAAGGGACTTTATTTCCTGTTACACTGAACATATATAAGATATTAAGGTAAAATATGGAGCTCTAATTACGCTTAAGGAAATATTGGCAGCAGTCTCCGGGTTGCAGCGATGTAGGTGGATGTTTACATGGGCAATGTGAGGAAATTCAGGTCCTCGTTAGTGACTGGCTCTGCCACTTGATGGAGGGAGTCTGAGCCAAGCACTCACTTGCCCTTTGTACTGGAAGTAGCTGAGGAACTTTGTATCTGTGACAAGAGCTTGCGGTGTTTGATTAAAGTGAGACATGTTGTATGTATTCTAAAACACTTAAAGGGCTGAAAGCGCCAAGCTGATATGGGTTTCCAAGTGCAGTTATGTACATGAAGCTTAAGTAGGAGGGAAAGCATTTTATCCACTCTGTTTCAGAGAATAGTTGAGACAGTACACAATCTGTGGTGATGGAATGGAATTCTATTTACAGTCATTCAAAAAAGGTTGAATTCAGAATATTCTCCCTACAGTTCTTTACCTGGTTTGGAAGCAACATGTTTGGAAGGCTCATTGTGTGCCTTATGACCAGGTGTAAGATAGACTCGTGTTAAGTACTATCCTTCAATGTTTCTCTTAGTGGCATGTCACTTTTTGGCCACTGTCAAGAAACAGTGGGCATTTTTTTCTGTATCGGTAGACCTAAATGCAGACTTTGACATTGTGTACAGGTAGGTTTCATGGGATAAGAGGCCCTCCCTGCAAATCCCCATAGCTCTGTTGTCAGCCATGAAAGCCCTCAATACAGCTACTTGGGCTTACAACTGGTTATGAAGGGTGAGTTGACAGCCAGGATAACCATTAAGAACAGTCTAAAGCGAGCTGCATCCTCACACCATTATTATTCGATGTGTACTTTGGAGCGCATGGTCATAAAAAAACCTATGTGGTGACCTCACTTGTCCTGGGTACGGGATGTCAAGGCAAACCTGATGGAAAGGCTGCGATTCCTAGATTACTTAGCCTATGTTGCCCGATCTCATTCAGAGAGCAATAAATCAGGCTGCCTATTGGGCTGGTTAATCGGCAACTAATCTAATCAATCCTCCATAACTTGACTCCGATGGTCAGATAGAACTTTCCTCTACTCATAGGGAGATATAAACAATGTCTTTATGGCCTCCTACACTAGATTGTGCTCTTCTCCAATCGGGGTCTCAAGGACGGACATTTAGGCTAGTCCTTACTTTGGTGGAACGGGCAAAGATTGCTGCCCCTATCACTGCTGTAGATGTTTGCCTCGTCATTACCTGACCACAGGGGAAACACCATGGACCGTTGGTATCCTGGCAGGATTTTACAAAGCCATTGCATCTTCTCTAGCGTTGAGGCTGATTAAGCTCTTTGACTACGTGTTGGAGTCAGGACAGCTTCCTGACACAACCTTGGAGGCATTACTTGCCCCCGCTTGTTGAAACCAGGAAAGATTCCCACTAGCCTGGCATTGTGCCGTAGATATTCTAAACATATAGTGTAACATTCTGGCAGCTCAAATCCAGCAGGTCCTTCCCTGATGAATTCACGTGGACCAAAAGTACTTTATTCTTGGTAGGTGCAGTGCACTGACTATTAGGCGATTGTACCGCGTTATGGAGGTGGCTCTAACCCAGTGGTGTTGAGCGGCAGCCTTGATCATGAACCTAGCAAGGCGTTCGATTCACTCAGCTGAGACTGCTCATTTGATGTTTGGAGCTTCTTCGTCTTTGGGGCCCACACTATCAAACGAATTTGTCTGTTATGTATTGACCCGTCGGATACATTCAGGAGGCCTGATTTCGCAACCTATATGGGTGGGAAGAGGTACTAGGAAGGGATGCCCTCTTTTCTAGCTTCTCTTGGCACTAGATATGGAACACCTGAGGTTCATGCTTGCCTCTCAGGGAAGGACTGGGGCAACCCATTACAAGGTAGGATGTATGCAATCTCTGTATGCGAATGACAACTTATTTTATATTAAGGATTTGGACACCGACCACTCCACTCTGCTGTTGCTCAGCTCTGTGGGTTACAGGTGAGTTAGGCCAAATCCTACCTGTTTCTCTAGGTCTTCGCCATAGCCCTGGCCCTGCTGGCTATTAGAGAGGGCCCGGTATGCTGGGAAGACAGGTCTTTTCCCTTTTTGGGCATTAGGATATTCTATACCGAGCTAGCTCTGTTAGATGGTAATGTAACCTCACTGCTGCACTGTTTTCCTTTCGAGCCGTAGTTACCTTCTGGATATCCATGCTGCTATCAGGGAAGGGTTGATGGCCCTCTCAAAGATGGTGATGCTCCCTTGGCTTATATACCACTGCACTAACCTCCCAGTGGTACCTAATCGGATTGTCTTTCGAGACCTGGACAAGTTACTGGAGACCTCATATAGCATAACGCCGATGCTGAGTGGCCCTATCCAAGCTACAGCTTCCTGTAGCCCTTTGTAGGATCTGTTACTATCCTGATTGTTGGAATCTGGGTCGGTCAGCTCTTTCTCCTCATGAATCCATGGCAGTGGGGTGTCTACCCTCCCCTCAGCCCTATTTATTCATTGTGGTATGCCACACGCCGAGAAGTCTCACTTCAGTGTAGCTGCTTTACATGCACCTTGTGCGAGGGGCCCTTTTTCCCTATCCTGCATGAGGTGGCCAACAAACGCGATACACCGTCCCTACCTCTTCTCAGAACCCCATCGGTGTTAGACTCGGGGTCAGGTATACTTGATGTCTTCCGTCATCTTTTACAACCCCCTGCACAACTTCACCTCATGGCTTTCTAGTGGGTCTCTGCCATGCTCCCTCTCACTGCCCCACACAGTCCCCCCTCCCCTCCCCTCTATCCAGAGGGATTGCCTTGCATCCATGTAGTGTATTTTGTAAAGCGCACAGCTGCCCCAACGGGGCGTCCCGGCGCTGTATAACGCTGTGGAACCCTTCCTGACTCTCCCTTTGAGATGCTCCTCCTGGGCACCCCCAAGGTTAAGCCAGGCATCCCAGTGTTGATGGGGCCGTTGTGGAGATTAAGCAAGCTATTGCCCAGAGTTGCAGAGTGGGACCCATGATTAGAGTAGGAGCCGAGGCGAGAATTATCGAGTCCGCGGACATTGAGCCCAAGACCCTGCCACGTCGGGACTTGAACCCTGGTCCCGGGCCTGATCTCTGCTTCAGAGTCTGCCGCTCTAACCAGTGAGCCATACTTATCCATACATATGCTAAATTAACAAACCCAGTTGAGGTCCCCTCCACATCCCCCAAAAGGATGTCCACCACTCTTCCTGTCTCTTTGTTAAAGGGGAAACTTATAATCAACTTGCTGTTTCGAACCATTTGTCATAAGAATCACTGTTCCTGTGATGTATGGTTATCGATTACACACGTAATTAATAAAAATTGATTTGGAAAAAAATATTTGATGTGTACCCCTCGACCTTTTATTAAAATTAAGTTGATATTTTTTGCATCCAAAAACATACAATAAGCATATTGATCCATAGGTACCTTCAGGCTATCTCCTACATAAAACTGGTGTAGCTTTCTACACTCTCTTCTGTGGTGCTAGCCCATGTAGGACGTGGCAACTTTCAGGAGGAGATTCCCTCATTTCAAATGAACCGCATCAGATTTAACATGCTGCTCACGATATGTAGTTGCTAATTCCATTGAATGGAGAGCCCAAAAGAAGAGTAAGCTATTTGAAAGTGGATGGTCCAGATTTAGGATGCATAACGTTTTTGTGAGAAGTCTGCTAGTTTGTGGTATCCATTGGTGTTCTGTTCAGTCGTGTCCAGGCGACCATGACCTTTCTGATAATGAAATATTTTGTTGTGTCAGGTGTTGCCTTAGTTGAAAAATACTGCAACAGCCAACTTGCTTCTGGTGAACAACCCCAATGTTTTTTTTCTTTTTCTTAACCTAAATAAAATGTGCCACGCTACCTAGAGAGAGGAGGTATATGTAAGAAGAGTCCACTGATAGAAAATGACTGAAAGAATCTTCTTAGGATGCCTTTGTCTTGCAGCCTAGAGATGGCTCCAGGAGTTATGCGCCTCAACATTCTGTTTCGGGGGAGCAGGGTTTAAGAAATTTTTTGGGCATATTGTACTAGATTATGGAATTCTAGCATCTTAAGATGAGATGAGCCATCAGTTACCTTACTCTTGACCACCAGATCATGATTTTTATTAACGAGAACTAAAGGGGTTAGTTATAGATTGGCAGTTGTGGGACATCTGCCACAAATTGTCAGATGTAGACGTCAGACAATTTTTGACAAATTTCTGTATCTTCCAGACTTTTGGTTGATTCAGTAGAAATGGGCATTGCACACTTAGACTGTTAGTTACAATAATGACAAACATGCTGCCTGATTTAAACACATTTTGTTACTCTATCATGAGTGGAAAGTAATCTAGGAACCCTGAGTCCCTGGGCTCCTATCGCCCTCTGGCCCTCCTGAACACTGACTACAAGAACTTCGTATCGATTCTTGCCAAGCTCTTGTCGCCATTGGTAAGGGATCTGGTGCACCCCGAGCAGAATGCTTTCGTCCCCGCCAGAAATACCTCACTTAAAATAAGCAGATTCTTCCGGGTGCAAAAATATGCGCTACATAGCGGGCCACGCTCTAGCTGCCTAGTGCTAGACTTGGAGAAGGCCTTTGACTCCCTGTAGTGGCCCTATCTAGCGTTGGTACTACACAAATATGATCTGGGAGACCACTACATGAGCATGGTTCAACTACTCTACCAACAACCCATTGTTCGGGTCAGTACTAGTTGGCTTATTTCAGACCTTTGAGATGATGTCTGGTCTTCGGGTAAACTGGGCCAAGTCGGGAATTTATTCCTTCAGCGAGCACACAGCTGAAACGGAGGTGCTACTCAATGGCTCCACTCTTAAGCGGTATGTTCCGCTACCTTGGCTTTTTCATATACCGAACGCCCACTGATATACTTGAGGGCAACCTAACTAGAGCTATTTCGGCGGTTAGAGCCCAGGTGCAGTTTTGGAAATCACTCCCGCTAAACGTCATGTGCCGCATCACTTTGATAAAGATGATTATCCTTCCTAAGTTATTATATTATTTTTAGAATCTCTCGATATATGTCCAAACCAGGGTCTTCAGCGAGCTGCAGCAAATATTCTGTGACCTAATCTGGAACAAGGGCAGGCCCAGGGTGGCATTGTGGAAACTATATGCCCCTACCAGCCAAGGAGGGCTGGCCGTCCCTAACATGGAGTTATACTACTTAGCAGCCCAGTTACAATGGGCGATGAAGTGGTTAAGTGGCTGGTATCTGGAGGACACAGCAACCCTGCGACAGCCCTGGACCCAATCCCAGATCTACCATTTGTTCCACCTCGTTGCCAAGCCTCCACGCCCATCCCAAATACACCTGGAACTGGCGCATAAATGCTACAGGAGGAGCCTGCACCTCACCCGAGAAGTAACCTCATATGCCCCGATACTGCCACTTACGGGGATGCCCAGAGGGAGAGCAGGCACCTGCGAGGAGGTACTTACACTCTGGCACACAGCTGGCATAGATACACTGGCGATTTATATATGGATGGCTCTCTGCTTTCCTTTGAGGTGCTAGCGGAAGATTTTTGGCTTGCCGGCAGGGTAGTTTCTCTTGCACACCTCTCACAAGGGCCCTCTCGGCTGCCTGGGGGGACGTGACGGTCGAACCGACGACACACCTGCTGTTGCAATACTTACACGTAATGGGTGAGGGTTCACACATAGTGCACTGGCTAGTGACAGCAAAAAACTATTTTTAAAATTGTCAATAGCTTCAATAAACCCAAAATACTAGAACAAGAAATCCCGCCTTCGGAGCATCTATGCAACACCATCGCAGACTACTTTGAAAACCAGGTACTAGCACTTACCAAGGATTTCATCACTTCTGAAGTTAGGGTAGATGAGGAAAACATGGGAAGGGACAGGTTGGAAACTTTCCATCCCATCAGCTTGGACGAGACCCATAAGGCCATCTTAGCTGCTAAGTCAGGTTCTCCGTTCGACCCATGTCCTCCTGCACTGCTACACATGATGGTCGAGGTAGCTAACCCTGTGATTAACAGTATTGTGAACTCCTCTTTGACCACAGCAATAGTCCCAGCTGAATGGAAGCTAGCGGCAGTCAAACCACTACAAAAAAAGCCTCTCCCTGACCCTACCACTTTATCCAATTTAAGACCAATATCTCTCCTCCCAATGCTTTGTAAAATCACTGAAGCCTGTGTAAACAAACAGATCACCAAGTTCCTGGAAGGAAACGAAGCCTAGCATCCCAATCAATCTGGCTTCAGGGCACAACACTCCACGGAAACTGCCCTCCTGCTCACCTCAGATACCATCCGCACGGCACTGGACCAGGGTAAGAAGGCCGTCCTGATTTTATTAGACCTGTCGGCGGCCTTCGACACTGTGTCGCATGCCATCCTGATTAATAGACTTGAAACATCTGGCATCTCTGGTACAGTGCTGGAATGGATAAAAAACTTCCTGAGTGACAGGAGACAAGTAGTTACCCTCGGCGAATTTCGCTCCAAGGAAAAACTAATAAATATGGGCGTCCCACAGGGCTCGAGCCTTAGCCCAACACTGTTTAATGTTTACACTGCCCCTTTAATTAAACTAATATCGTCATTTGGAATTGATGTTGTGGCTTATGCCGACGACACTCAATTGATATTGGTCCTGGACAAAGACACACAGGAATGGGAAGAAAAACTTAAAGGCTGCCTCACGGCAACATTCGACTGGATGAAAGTCAATCATCTAAAATGCAACACAGGCAAGACAGAAATCGTGCCTATGGGCCCAAATAACAACTTCACGCCCAAAACCTGGAGACCGGAAAAGGCAGAAATCCCACCAAATACAACTCAATCGGCACGAAACCTAGGGATCACATTTGACCGCAACCTATCTTTCAAGCAGCAAGCCCTGAAAGTCGCAGGTAACTGCTTTGCCATCATTAAAGGACTCAGGAAGTTTTTTGACCTTCTCCCACTAGAGGCTAGGAAGACGGTAATAGTTGCTGTAGTGACGTC
This sequence comes from Lissotriton vulgaris, assembly GCF_964263255.1. Taxonomy (NCBI): domain Eukaryota; kingdom Metazoa; phylum Chordata; class Amphibia; order Caudata; family Salamandridae; genus Lissotriton; species Lissotriton vulgaris. Next base: position 1,172,978,149 of record NC_141696.1, read on the forward strand.
GAGGATAGACTATTGAAATAGTCTATATGCAGGTACTACTAAAACCACCACACATAAACTTCAAATGGTACAAAATGCTGCAGCTAGGTTAGTCCTCAAATGGCCGAGGAAATCCTCCGCATCATCTGCACTAAATACACTGCATTGGCTCCCAATAAATAAGAGCGTCCTTTTTAAAATATTGATTATTACCTTTAGAGCTACCCACGCTCTTGGACCAAAATACCTACAGCAGAGATTTGCCAGATACCACCCTTCACGCAATCTCCGATCATCCAGCTCAAATTTCCTGTCAGTACCTAGGTTCAGCACGAGAGGTGGTAAATCCCTCCCAGTACTCGGAGCAAAAGCCTGGAACACTCTTCCACCCTCCCTACGTGCCCTAGACAAGGAAAAAGATTTCAGAAAGGGACTGAAAACCTGGATTTTCAAGCTACAGGACACCTGTGCTAGAGCCCTAGTGTAACAGTTGGGTGAGCTTCCATCTACGCCCTACCTGTTTCCTACATCTCTGGATCAGTATCTTGCGCCTTGATGCTCCTTGGAGTGGCTGCTGCGCGGTACAAATGCTCTTTTACATTACATTACATTACATTACAGCTCACATTCACTGAAACCCATGCTGAGTCTTCACACATGTTGCGAGGCGGACAGGGGTCAACCGTGGATGGAGAAAGAGTGGACTGCTATCGTAGTCCGCTCCACATCTATACCGAGAAGCTCCAAATTTAAGGCTTATACAAACATACATTATGCATAGAGCATACCTCTCGCCTGATAACATAAACAGGTACTTCAACATTGCCACTTCTGCGTGTCCGTGCTGTCAACCGCTTAATGTGAACCTGTTACACATGCTCAGGTCGTGCACCTCCCTACAACTCTACTGGCACGCAGTAACCACAGCACTTGATACTTGCACTGACATACCCCTGCCGCATACATGGGAAGTTTGCAAACTGGGACTATATGCCAGCTCAAAGAAAAATAAGGTCACATCCTGGTTTTGCGATATGGGTCTGATAGAGTCAAAGCGAATGATCACAAAGATGTGGAAACACAATACCCCTCCAGAAATAGTCAGTTAGGAACGATCACTCACGATATGGGCACAAGCGGAAAGCACAACACTGCACAGAGAGGAGACTGCTGGGCTCCGCAAATATCTGATAGCGCAGCACTGGGATACCATACTCACAGCATTCACGCACAGGGATGACACTGAAGTTGCTCATGCCCCCCTGACAGTGTCTAGCTTACGCACCGAAAACCCAGAGTCCGTGAATTTGTGGTATCTATTATTCACCTTGCAACCTATGGCGAAGATTGTCTGAGGCTGAACCTGCCGCTGAGAATCTCCCCTGGTCCCTGAAAGAATATCTAGTATGCCCAGCTCCTCATAACTTGTATAAGTCATAGTGTTCCCCCTGGCAAGTCTACATGGTATAATTTAATAGGCGCATTAATCCATACCCAGTCGTGTATGATTTCTTGATGGCAGTTTATTTAGTTAGATATTCGTTTAGTATACCAGTTAACGTATAACTTATTGATGACACATTTTGCGATTTCCAAATTTATACTGAGGTGGCCATACATTTACAGCCCCATGTGGTTCGCTTCTGTGCATTACAAGTGTTCGTTGAGTGATATCATTTGAGAAGGGACTGCATATTTCGCAGATGTTATTATCCGTGATGAAGAGGCTGGTGTGATGCAATGCGAGAGGTGAGCAGCATTGAACAGTTTAAAGACATAATACACCTATGGAGATGTATATATACACATATATCCATTACTCATGTTTCTGATATGAACTTCTGCTATATGTACTCATTCACAGTGTAGATATGTACTTGCATGTATATCTTTCTGGATGATGAAAAAAACAAATGTGCAGAGGGTCAAAGGGGAAATAATTTATCGACCTGTCAACTCATGCCCCTATAGTCAAAGTAAATACATAGAAAGAGAAGACGAGGTCTAAGGTGGTGTGCTGCCCTGAATGGTGAACGAGGATCACACAGGTGCATGTGTGGAAGAGTGTGTTGAGTCACACTGGGCTGAGAAATTCCCATCAGACCACCCTTATGGCGGCATTTCATCATATGGGGATAGGCGATCGCTCCATGCACCGTCCATATCTTCACGTGACGGTGCGAAAGTGGAGAGCGGCGCGCTGAGCCACAGTTATGCTCACAGAAAAAGAAAATGAAAGTTACAAGATGAGTGCAGTGCTCTAAGAAAAGTGCTTACTAAAATTGACTACCTAGACTAAGGGGAGTACCTATAGAGATTAGTGTAGGTGTCAAGATTAAAAACACGCCTAGTAGTAGATGAGTGAGACTACATTATGGCGCTGTGCAGGATGGTCAACTAGTTTCAGCTTGATGGAGTGTTGCTCCAGCTTTCGTCAGGACCTTGTAAATGATAGGCTACTGCAACAGAGTGTGTTAGGTGTACAATTACAAGGAGGGAGGGCCTTCCCTTCCGCTCGACATAGAGCAATGGGTACCGACGGATAGAGCGGGCCTCAATTTCCCGAGCGGTTGCCGGGCGAGGTGAGGCGTTCACCCACACAAAGCTGGGAAGAAGATCTCCTTTCTGTCTCCTGTGGACATTGAGGTTCCAAGTTCTGGGGAGATATATGACTTCCTTCAGTACACTGCACGTATTCTATTAATTTTTTTCTGTAATTGTACACCTAACACACTCTGTTGCAGTAGCCTATCATTTACAAGGTCCTGACGAAAGCTGGAGCAACACTCCATCAAGCTGAAACTAGTTGACCATCCTGCACAGTGCCATAATGTAGTCTCACTCATCTACTACTAGGCGTGTTTTTAATCTTGACACCTACACTAATCTCTATAGGTACTCCCCTTAGTCTAGGTAGTCAATTTTAGTAAGCACTTTTCTTGGAGCACTGCACTCATCTTGTAACTTTCATTTTCTTTTTCTGTGAGCATAACTGTGGCTCAGCGTGCCGCTCTCCACTTTCGCACCGTCACGTGAAGATATGGACGGTGCATGGAGCGATCGCCTATCTCCATATGATGAAATGCTGTCATAAGGGTGGTCTGATGGGAATTTCTCAGCCCAGTGTGACTCAACACACTCTTCCACACATGCACCTGTGTGATCCTCGTTCACCATTCAGGGCAACACACCACCTTAGACCTGGTCTTCTCTTTCTATGTATTTACTTATCTTTCTGGATGACCTCTGTATGTTACAAAATCCAAAAATGCAATAAAGATATTTAAAAGTAATCTAGCATGCTTACCGGGGTGGAAAAAGTTGAAGGAAAGGGACATTCCTGGTTAAAGTTCATGCCACCCCCGGTTAAGTTCAGAAGTCTATACATCATTTATGACCAAAAACCCTTGCTTATTCCGATTTTCACATGTAAACTTTGCTCAGAGTTGTAGCTGTGAGATAAAGGACATTTGACTGTGCCTTTGAAGTCAGCAAGGAAACCCAGCCAAATGGCAGCTCTTGCATTCTACTGCTTTGTCTAATGTGATTACTTATTTTCTTTTTCTTTCTCAGGAACCTACCTCTACTCTTGCTATACTTTTCCAAAACAACCCATTTATGAGGAGGACCCTCATAGTGATGTTTAGCTAGTACTCCATACAACTTCTGAAGTGTCACATTCTTCGTTCCTAGTAACTCCAGCTAGTGAATCCAGCTCTATTCCAGTAAAGATCAGTTGACATGACTGGACCCTCCATTTTGTCTGCTTCCTTAGGGACACCATTCCGGTGCATAATCAGGAAACCTAAAAGTTTCATATAGCATTTGCGGAGTCAGTTTGCCATAATACCCAGCAGGTATTAGGGTCTACATAGTAACGCACATTGTCCCCACTAGGACCGTTCCTTAAACTATATAAATTAGACAAGTCCATCTCATTATTTATGCTGATACTGTACTATCTTTACCTACTCACTAGGAAAAAGAAATACACCTAAAGTATTGGAGGCTAGTGTTTGCTATTGAACGATTCTAAATTGTCTGCAATCAGGTGCTTCTATACAAAGTAATAATAGCCCTTAATTCATGCATTGTCAATATTGAGTATCTGGAATTTGACCGTGTTTTATCATGATTGGCTTAATGTAAATTGATTGTCCTGAGTAAGACAGCACAACATGGTGGGGTTTGACACAATCATAGACAGGACTGTCCTATTATCTTGAGCAGTATGTGACAGTGCTGTGATTTGTATTTGTATTGTACCTATACTGCACATCAAGAGACATTCCATTAATTGTTGCCTTATGATGTCACAGTAGTAAACATTATACAGTCATACGATCACCATGAAGGCTATGTTACTACATTGTTATACTATATTGGGATAGTATATGTAAAATGTTAATTCCCCAAAAAATCACTTCACATATAAATAATACATTGATAGTTCTAGTAATGCTAGCCCTGCCTTTTCACCAGAAGGTGAACAGTTGTTGTCAGACTTATATAGAAACAAATTAAATCAATTAATTTGTTGTCCTTTCCAAAAACTGCCAACCTTTTTAGGTCTCGCCTAGCGAATGCAGCGCATGTGCTGTTCGCCTTGGAGAGACTATTGTTGTCGGTTTGGTGCGCGAAGGGGACAAAACGTGTGCGCACCTGGACAGGCGATATGCATGGCGGCAGGAGATGTGCACTCCATACGCGTGCACATCTCCTGTTCCTGTGTAGGGCTGGCGCTACACAGCGCGTGCATTGCGCACTTTCACTTTCCCTCCCCCTGTCGGCTCGACGGAGACAGCTTGTTCCCCTCAGGTCCCATATATCTCGCCCATAATCCCCCCGTACGCATCCCCACCTCAAGCTCCCCCAACCCCCTCTCCTCAATTTTGCCCATTGTCCCATCATTCCTCACAGCTGTGCGCTGGCTGCCCCCTCACATGACCCCCCCACCCATCTCTGCCTCCTTTCTTTCGTGGTCTCTCTGTTGCTGTTCTTTCTTTTTTACCTGCCTCCCCTTCAGTCTTACCGTGGCCGATCTCTTCCCGTCCATCTGTCTTGCTCCCCTACCCCGGTCTGTCCTTCCGACCAAGGACAGGAGCTAAATGTTCTCCCAGGAAGCACAACCTTGCCTCGAGGGAAGAAACAGGGCACTCCGGGCTCTCTAAAAGGACGTGGTACGTGACGACCAGTTTCTCGATGTCCTACTCACTTGCTAGAGCGGCGCAGTGCCCATAGGGTCTATAGGAGAGCAGTCATTACTGCCTATAAGACAATAAATGCTCAGAAAGTGCAGAATGAGGAAGTGGCGCTGGTCCGTGTTAACCTATGGTAACACAGACTGGGCATATAACGGGACTGTGGTGACAAGGCCCCTAAAACACCATACATGCAATTAGTGGACAGTTTATTTACTATCTGGGAGTGGCCTAGGAACAGACCACATCCCGTTTATTTATCCTCCCTGCCCCGGAGTGCGTGTGACGTGGATGCACGTCACATAGAGGTAGAGGCCCGGGTGCACGCTTCATCCGTCCCTCCCTCCCTGAGTTAGTTTGCTTACCATGTATTAAACATTTTTGTTGCTGCTGTTTTTAGATAGCGCAAACTCACGCCTTGGGTTTGGGGTATTGCACTTCCTCTGCTCAGACTGTCCTGCTGAACTGTTCTCCCTCTCCCTCTCCCTCTCCCTCTCCCTCTCCCTCTCCCTCTCTTTCTCCCTCTCTCTCCTTTTCTCCCTCTCTCTCCTTTTCTCCCTCTCTCTCCTTTTCTCCCTCTCTCTCCTTTTCTCCCTCTCCCTCTCTTTCTCTCCCTCCCTCTCTTTCTCTCCCTCAATTCCACTCTCTCTCTCTCTCTCCTTCCTTTTACTCTCCCACTCCTCCCAAACTCTTTCTTTCCATTTCTCTCCCTCTCCCCCTTACTCCCTCTCGCTCTCTCCCCTTCCTTCCTCTCTCTCTCCCTTCATCCCTCCACCCCCCCCCTCTCTCTCTCTCGTTCTCTCTCTTAATTCAGGAACGCCTTTGTGCTGCTGCTCCGGGTTAGAGGCGACCTCCTCCCCGGGTCCTTCGGGATGTTGTCTGGCCTCCCGGTTCAGGTCTCTCGGGGACCTGCACCTTCGGGCAGCAGTGACCATGATCCCCTGGATCTTGGTGACTTGCCATGGTTTCTTCTCAAATGGTGTTCGGAACTTGTTGCCTAGGGGGCGATCTTTGATGAAAACCACATCTCCAACTTGAAGGTTTGGGGCAGAGGTTCCACAGGCCCTGTTGGCCTGATCATTGGTGGCCTTCCGCTTCCTTTGTACCGACTTGGGGACCATTGTGAGTGGATATATGATGTTAGCACGCATACTTTTAGCACGCATACCATTACCACGCATTTTTTACAACGCAGGTCATTTTACAACGAATACCTTTATAACGCATTACACTACAACGCAGATACTATTACAACGCATACCATTACAACATAAGTATAGGTAAGTATATATTATTAATATATAATGTAAATAATAATTTTTTTTTTAAAAATATTTAATTATTATTTTATTAAATAATTTAATTTATAATATTAATTTTAATTTGATTATTTGTAAATATATATGTTAAAAATACCCCTGTACCCCAAAACCGAAACCCAACCCTGAAACCTAAAAGTACCCCTGTACCCCAAAACCCAATCCCAACCCTGAAACCTAAAAATACCCCTGTACCCCAAAACCCAAACCCAGCCCTGAAACCTTAAAATACCTCTGTACCCCAAAACCCAAACCCAACCCTGAACCCTACAAATACCCCTGTACCTCAAAACCCAAACCCAACCCTGAACCCTAAAAATACCCCTGTACCCCAAAACCCAATCCCAGCCCTGAAACCTAAAAATACCCCTGTACCCCAAAACCCAATCCCAGCCCTGAAACCTAAAAATACCCCTGTACCCCAAAACCCAATCCCAGCCCTGAAACCTAAAAATACCCCTGTACCCCAAAACCCAGTCCCAGCCCTGAAACCTAAAAATACCCCTGTACCCCAAAACCCAATCTCAGCCCTGAAACCTAAAAATACCCCTGTACCCCAAAACCCAATCCCAGCCCTGAAACGTAAAAATACCCCTGTACCCGAAAACCCAATCCCAACCCTGAAACCTAAAAATACCCCTGTACCCCAAAACCCAATCCCAACCCAGAAACCTAAAAATACCCCTGTACCCCAAAACCCAATCCCAACCCTGAAACCTAAAAATACCCCTATACCCAAAAACCCAACCCAACCCAGAAACCTAAAAAGACCCCTGTACCCCATAACACAATACCCCTAATAAATGTATTTTAAAAAAGATAAACTTACCTATACTTATACTTACGTTGTAATGGTATGCGTTGTAATAGTATGTGCGTTGTAGTGTAATGCGTTGTAAAGGTATTCGTTGTAAAATGACCTGCGTTGTAAAAGTATGCGTGGTAATGGTATGCGTGGTAAAAGATGCGTGGTAACAGTTACATACCTTGTGAGCGGTTGCCATCGAAGACTGGTGGGGATGCTATCTGCCGTAGGCTGCCTTTGCAAAAGATCCATGGGGTAGATCTCCTGATGGGTGCTGCACAACGTTTGCCAGTAGGCCCTCAGAAATTGATGGAGGCATTCTTTGAGGTCATCTCCTTGTTTGACCCCTATGCTCACTCAGTGCTTTATTGAGGGTCCACTGCAGCATGATTTTCTTATGCCGTACACCCAGGTTCTTGAATTATCTGCCAAAGTCCTGGCCTTGTAATGTTGGACCATGGTCGGTTTTGCCTTCTTCTGGAAAGCCGAACAGGATGAACGATTTCTCCATCACAGGCTTTCTCTTCCAGAAAACAGTTCAACCACTTCAGCCACTGGGTACTTAGTGGCATTGATGAAAACAACTGTGGCTCTCCTGTTTGGAAACTAATGAAGTCCATGCTCAGGTGAGCAATCATGTGGTGGCGGAATTCTTCTGTGACAATGGGTGCCTGCTTTCTCTGCTCTCCGGTGAGCTGGCAAGGATGGCATCGACACACAGCGTCATCAACCATGACATCCATTCCAGGAAACCAAACTTTTCCCCTAAGCCACCTTTGGTCTGGGCCTTTCCTTGGTGACCGTGGTGTGCCAATTCAATCACCATGTTCCACTGGGCTCTCAGGATAACAATGCGGTGCCCCCACAGCAGGAGTCCATCGGTGGCGTGGCTTAGCTCGTAGTGTAAGCGATGAACAGCGGTGTTATGATCAGATTTTCTGGGTGGTTCCATCCCTTGGTGCCATCCACAAAGTCTTTCCATGCTTTGAGACGTAGCACTTCCGTCGCCCTTTTCAGGCATGCATTTGAGCAGGTGGCTATCTCAATCTCTTCGCTTCTTTGCAAGGAAATAGGTCTCGCATTTAAAAGAGTTTGAGCTATTGGCATTGTAAATGACAATGACTTTTATTTATGTATTAATTAGCAAAACAGATAAATAAATGGCTTTGTCATTTACAACGCCAATAGCTTAAACTCTCGCAAATGGGAGACCTGTTGCATTGCAAATGCTTGTTAAAGTATGGAGAGAAAACAAAGCAGTCCATTCGCATGCATTAGTCACTAAAGCTGCTGACCCAAAAACCTACAACAGAGTAACCTAAAGTCGAAAAAGGGAATGGGGAGCAATTGAAAATCAGACTTGATGTCTGACTTAGCCTTTAGGGCTCCCTTCTCCAATGATTGAATCTTATGCAATGCCAGATTCATAGAACAGCACAGTACAGAACCAGTCACAGGGTCACTACCATCCTCACTAAACTGCCTTGCAAGCAGGAAAGTAGGTCAATTAGTCTGATCTCTTTGCCTCTTTTTTTAGGAATCGGCCCGCAGAGAAGTAGGTTAGGCCATCTCTAAATGGTTCATTAAACAGGCCAAACTTAGGCTTCTTCTAAATCTTCTCCCCAGTTGTCAAAATTGCAATAAAAAGAGACCTTTAATTCTCAGGGTAAAAATAGTAGCTGAAAAATAATGGCATCCTTAAATCCTATTAATTCTTTGCCAGAGTCAGGTGGAGGAAGTGGAACATTACAATTTCAGAATAATGCTCTCACCTTTATCAAGTGGTCTGTGTATGTCCCTTTTAAAATGTTGTCTTTTTGATGAACCAGAAGACAAGTTACAACATTCCTCCCGAATGGAATTTCCCCTCTAACTGCCTGTGATATTGGCACAAGAATATGCCCATGCATACGATTACCTGCTGGGCACATTGTTCAAACTGTCCTTCAAGCTACTTACTTACAAACTGCCCCTTGAAGAGGACGTTCAGTAGTATATCAGCATCTCCAACAACACTGTACCGTTTGTGTCTCTTCTATACTAATCTCTCTCCATAGGATTCACCCTTACAATGTTCACCTCTAGCCCCGGTAGAGAACTCCATAGCAAAGCCTCTACCCAACGTACAGAGCTTCTTTACTGACATGGTGGCTTACAAGTGCTTGTGTGGTGGCACATCTATCAAGGAACAAGCGTCTATAATCAGAACTGGGATAGAGGTAGATTAGTACATCAGTTTTGTTTAAAAAAAAAAATAAAAATAAAACAAGGTATTGATTTTTTAAGCATACAAAGAAACACTCATGACAGGGATGATTACAGTTCTTTCAAAACAACTCACCCCGGCATCATCGATAATCACAGAAACACTTTCTGTGTTTACTGTCTATGCCTGTGGTTGTTAGTTAAAAATTGTAGTCTTAGCCTGCAGGTAATTGCATATTTTATCACCTGTGTTGTGTTTTACATTTGTGGTTTTCCCTGCCCATGCTTGCCTCCATTTAGTGTGTTGAATTGTGGGATTTGCAGTCCAACCTCTGTAGTTTGTCCCTCTCATTCCTTGGAGACTATTTTGTTTTCCCTCCAAATTTCTCCTTTGCTCTGTGCTAAGACCTGTATGTTAAAACAGTGCACTCCCAGCCACCATTTTGTGTTCACAAGCCAGTGAAACCAACCCCCCTGCGCCCCCCCTCGCTGCCCCCTCCCCCAGCAACAGGGATTTTTCTACATCAGATGGTGCTTCTGTGAGCTGTTTAAACTGTGTTTTTCTAGGGCCTGTGCACTTTGTTTTTTGGCCAGCAGGGGGAGTAACGTTTTATTCAAACAGTATTGTTAGATTTCAAGTTAGTGAGGCCCTTACCTGCTGAAGTCCAAAGTGTGGATTGAGCCTGTCTGTCTCCTAGGAGATTCTGAACAGGAGAAGCAGCTTCCAACTCCCTGACCAGCAAACCTTATCTGAGGTCGCTGGGACCTTATATGGTCTGATAGTGGTTGGTACATGTCTACACTGATTGGTGGTTGTATCTGGTGTTTCTATTGGATTAGGGTTAATGTCCCCATTGGTTGGATATTTGAGTGTTCTGATTGGTTTCTGGGTCTTTGATTCAATCATTGTAGGGTTGGGACTAGGGCTTGGGTTAGGATTTCTATTGGAAGTAGGGATTAGGGCTTCCTATGTTATTGGTTGTTGGGAGTAGGGTGGGACTAGGGCTAGGGTTAGACCTTTAATTGGAAGTAACTATTAGGGCTTCTGGTGTGATTGGTTGCTGGACTAGCGGTGGGACTTAGAGTAGGGTTAGGCTTTCTATTGGTAGTAGGGCCTAGAGCTACCTGTGCCATTGGTTGCATGGACTTGTTTTGGGACTACTGGTAGGGCTAGGGGCTTTATTGTACGTAGAGATCAGGGTTTTTGAACTGATTGGGTGCTTGGACTAGGGCGAAGATTGGCTGTAAGATCCTGGTCTCCTATTGGTTCCTAGATTTTAGGGCTAGTGTTGTGATTGGATGGTGTTAGGGCTAGGGTTCCCATTGGCTGAAGTGGTCACCTGATTACTAGGGCTATAGAAAAGGCCAGGCTTAGGGCGTCTCAGCCCGGGCATGAGGCTAAGGGCAGAGAGGACAAGGGCAGATGTCTTTTTGATTCTGTTAAGGGCAGAGAGGACGAGGGCAGATGCCTGTTTGAGCCTGTTAAGAGCAGAGAGGACTAGGGCAGATGCCTGTTTGATCCTGTTAAGGGCAGAGAGGACGAGGGCAGATGCCTGTTTGAGCCTGTTAAGGGCAGAGAGGACAAGGGCATTTGCCTGTTTGAGCCTTGTCGGGACTAGGGCCAGAAATGCTGCCCTTTTTCTCATTTAGCAATACACAGCCCACACCATCCACAAACAGAGCAACACACTCACACCAAATGTACACCACGCACAACACTATGCACAGATTAATGTACCAGCCTGCACTACAAACCCAACCAAACCACATCTACACACCCTACTATCCCAACTACCACACATATCCACCATCACCTACAAACAGTACACAACTCTATCCTATACCACTAACCAATACACTCATCACTAACACAACACCAATCAACACCATACAGAACTACATCCCATTCAGACACTCTCTCCCTGCTGTAATTACACCTAACCGACCTTCCATCAGTTGTCCAACAAACACCCTCCTCTCCCTTCTACCATAATACCACGAACGCACAACACACACACTGCACACCTCCACACTTTATAACTCTTGCAACACATATACTTTCAATGTAATTATGGATCTACATATTTATCACTTTCTTTTAATTTAGCATTTCCAATGCACTACCCTATTTCTCAGCCTATACTTCGCTCAATATATCTTCTAGCCCAACCTTCCTACTCATCTCATTCTTCTTATACTACTCCTTCCAATGCACTACCCTATCTCTCATCCTATACATCTATCAATACATCCTCTACATCCACTCTCTCATTTATCCAAACCCCATACCACTACTATGATTGCCAAAATAGCCCTTTCTAGACACTCTCCTACTCTACCCCTCCTTGTATCATCTGACACCTCTTTTTTACAATACAGATCCCTAAAACAAACATTTCTAAACTCTTTCCTCTGAGTCCTCCCCTCCAAAACTCCTTAAATAAATAAATAAATAAATAATCTCACTCTTTTATCCCTCCACTATCCTTTTCAATCGAAATTAACAGACTAACATGTTCACTTATTAAATTCCATATTGAAAAACTATACTAATATACTACCCAAATAACTGAATAACATATCCACTTCTCAAATGACTTCATATTTTTTCTACTATACTAAATTTCAACAGTAATCCTTTATGGGTTCCGGAGAGGCGTGCTACTCGCCAGAAAAGCGATTCAACACCCATCAGGGGTAACAAGTGCTATATGAATGCAAATCTTTCTTCCTCTTTTATCCCTCCGCTATCCTTCTCAATCCAAGTAACTGACTAATATCCACCACTGAAATTACTTCATATTTCACCATATTAATTCACCACTAATCCTTTGTAGGCTTCTTGAATAGCGTGTGCCAACAAGCGCTGACTAACCTATCCACCACTTAAATGTACTTGCATGTTTCACAATACTAATTCAACACTAATCCTCCATGATTTAGGCTCATATGGGGTCAAGATGATTCCTCTATAGCAGCTCTTGTCTGTCCGCATGTTATAGTATTTCTGAGAGCATCTTGCTAGATACACTGATTCCTCCAGACTGATGCACTGGTTCAGCCCCTTTTCCACCCTCCTAGGGACTCCGACTCCTTTCAGTGATAGGCGGCCCAGGGTTGTGGAATTCCTGTAGCCCAATGCCCTTGCAACAAGTTTTCATGTGCATTTTGTCCTTGGGACAAGTAGGCCTAACTCACTGCAGCAGAAACGCTTTGGCTGCCAGTTTGCAGTACCACATTATAGATCAAGGGAGGGTATTGTCTGCAATTAAGGTAATATTTTCCCCCATATCTTCATGCTGTTCAAACTTGTATTTATAGTTCATTAATTGAAAGCCTTTATTATTAGGGTGAGTGCCCTAAGTAAATGTAAGCTCCGACTGCACTACTGACAGTTGTTCCGGTATAAAAATGTGTACACACGTTTTCAAAGTTTAGCAATATGAGGCTATGTATAATTTTCCCAAAATACTCTCTGGTTTGATGCATATATTTGCAGAAGCTTGAAAGCAAGATTGAGGATTCTCCAGACAAGGTAGAGAAAATATATTCCACCTTTCCTCACTCCGCCCAAGTAGGGGATGAGGGGTGGAGGAGAGAGAGTACGCCTGGGAGGGTGAAGGGTTGAAGAGTTTTACCGTGCCCCCTCCCCCCCCCCCCCCCCCCCCCCCCAGAACAGTTAATTAAAATCTGTATTAGTATTAAGTTGGGTCCTCCCAGAGACCCGGCCCCCCCTAAAGTGCTGAGAGGGAGTTTCGATATCCTGGAGCCATATATCAGACACCTTGTCGAGACCTCATTCACGACTTGTACAGTGCCAGGATGCTGGAAGGAAGCTGTGGTCCTCCCACTGCCCAAGAAACCTAATATTGGCCCAGATCAACTGGATAATCTTCGCCTTATCTCTCTTCTACCGTACTTCGCCAAGGTTGCAGAGAAAGTGGTAAATATGCAGCTGACGGCACGTATTGGGAAATTCAGTCTTCTGCAGCCCACTCAGTCCGGATTCCGAGCCTGTTACTCGACGGAATCTGCCTTGCTCTTTGCCACTGAAACCATCGGGCAATATGTGGACGCAGGTCAGACGGCGGCCTTAATCCTGTAGGATTTAAGTGCCGCCTTTGACACTGTTGCCCATCACACTCTGGTGCAGTGTCTGAGGAAAGGAGGTGTGTCTGGCAGTGCCCTGAGTTGGATGAAATCTTTTTTGTATGAGCGCAGCTTTCAGGTAAGGCAGGGCTCCCATTATTCAAAAGTCATCAAATTAAGACAGGGGTTGCCGCAGGGATCAACCCTGAGCCCGACCCTGTTCAATCTCTACGTGGCTCCCCTAGCGGAGATTGCTGATGGATTTGGGATCTGGGTTGTGTCCTATGCCGATGACGCGCAGCTGGTGGTCTCCCTTACACAGGCACAGGATACGGCAGCTTCCAATTTCGTGGCATGCCTTCAATAACTGGCCTCATGGATGGCTAACCACTGCCTGAAGTTGAATGGCAATAAGACCGAAGTGCTTGTGGTGGGGAGAGCCCCGTCAGTGTGGTCATCGGCTTGGTTGCCCCAGAGTTTGGGGACCACCCCTGTCCCCTGCGCTCAGGCAAAGAACCTGGGGATGTGGTTGGACAAATGACTCTCCTTTGAGTACCAAACCAGGCGGGTGGCAGGTGCCTGTTTTGGAGTCCTGAGGGTCCTTCGCAAAAACCCTGGATATGCTGCCTACTGCAGCCAGGAAGGCCATGGTCCATGCCCTGGTGACATCGTGCCTGGATTATGGCAATATTCTATACCTGGGTGCTACGACGAAGTGTATGCTCAGACTCCAATGGGGTTCAGAACGCAGCAGCGCATTTGGTTCTTATGCGCCCGAGAAGGGCCTCCTCGAAGGCAGCGCGGGCTGCACTCCACTGGTTGCCGATAAGGGAGAGAGTCCTGTTTAAGGCACTGTGTGTATGCCATTGCATTATTCAGGGGACGGCTCCCTCCTATTTGTCTGAGTTACTCACCCCTTATGCCCCAACGCGCCAACTGAGATCAGGTGGGGCGGGTTTGGTGTGTGCTCCCACTATTAAGAGAGCAAGGATGGGTGGCCGCTCCTTCCGCCTGCTGGCTGCCCAGCACTGGCACAGACTCCCCTTGTGTCTCCGGATGGAAGCCCGGGAGGGCATATTCAGGAAGAATTTGAAAACACATCTCTTCCCCAGGATAGCTAGGAGGGGTGAGGTTCAGGGTGTGGAAAATTGTGCAGTTGCACCGCAGCGCGGGGACACACAGGCCGAGTGTAACCATGCGCTTTATAAATGTGCCTATTATTATTTTTTTATGATTTTGTTTTAAAAATAAAATGTTCATTAAAAAATGAAAGCAGGAAAAAAAACATTTTGCTAAAGTACTGTAACATTTCAGGTACCATTTCTTTGCAGCATTGTTTAGTAATGTGTTGATGCATACTATTATTTCCCAAAAATATTCATAACGGAAAATCAGTGTAACCAGTTTCAATAAGATAATGAGAAACAAAAATAAACATGCATTGGCAAAGCCAGGGGGTCTGAAATTGGCGGTCAGCTTTTTAGTTTTGTCAATGTGTGACTTGTTTTGGCATGGTTTTTGTAAAACCTTATTGGTATGGGAGCTGCTGGGCCTCGCCATTATAACAAACATTAGCAAAAGCAAAAATAGCTTTTTGGTCTTAAAAAGCACACACTGCCACAGTAGTTACTGGCACTGAACATAACTACTTTGTGTGCCGATAGGCTACTTGTGAAAGAGAAGAATGCTTTCACGCACTGTGAAGCCAGCCGATAGAGAGAGAGACATACAGAATTTTAATAAACACAAATGGTCATGGTCAATGCCTGACCAAATAAGGGGCCCAATTATTAAAGAAAGTCTCAAAAGTGCACCCATCGTAAATGTGCTTGCATTAAGTGCAGCTGTGCGGCTTTCATGAATTCCCAAGAATTTACAGAAGTAGGACAAGAAATAGTACTCTTAAAATATATTTGTGAACTGCATGTTAGCATGAGCAAGTATGCATGTGTAGATTTGCTCATGCGAAAATCTGAGTGTTTGCAAGTTCATTTTCCCTCCAACCACTTTTTTCCCCAACTCTAGAAGAATTTTTACGTCTGCCATTGTCAGGAGGAATTTTCCAACATTTCTCAGTATGGGAAAAGATTAGAGAAAAGTTGTTGATTAAAACATGCAAGTTAGTAGGTTTGCTCATACTCAAAATGGCATTATAACCCCGGAACTATTGCTTACCGCTACCTTCAGCCCGAGTATGTAGATCTGCTGAAACGTGGGAACATAAAGGAATTGCAAGTATTCAAACACTACTACGGCAGGAGCCCTGGCATAATCAGTGGCTATATCGGAGCTTTTCTATAATGAGATTGCTGCAAAGGGGCAAGTGGGTTTTGTTACAGGATGTTAGATCTGGCATTTCTTGGTGTGATTACCCCTGACTTTTTGCCTCTACCTCCTCTTTTTTTGATGCTGTGATGGATTTCGTTTTAGTGGCTTAGATGCTTTGGGCACTTTGCCACTGCTGATCAGTGTCAAAATGTGCAAGTGCTCCCCATATAAAGTGGAATGGTAATTGGTTGTCCATGATTGGTATGTGATTGGTATGTTTGCCTTATTAGTAAAGACCCTAGTAAAGTGTAGTATGTGTGCCAGGGCTGATAATGCAAATGCTACTAGTGGCCCTGCAGCACTAATTGAGCCACCCACACAAGTAGCCCTAAAGAGAGAACTCAGGCATGCAACTACAGTGCTTGTGTGCAGTTTGTTAAATTGCCTTGTTGTCCTGACCAGTGCACCCACTTGCCAGGCCTTCCCTTTTTATGCACATCAGACATCCCTGTGGTAGGCCCAAGGTACCCCTGGGCAGGGTGCAGTGTATGTAAAAGGTAAGACGTGTACTGAGGTGTGTACTGCGTCCTGACAGTGAAATACTCGCTGTTAGGAATGGGATCCCTGGCTGGCCAGGGCTTGCGCCAAAGTCAGTCAGAGACCACCACTCCTAAGTCAGGGCAAGGGAGTTACACGCCAAGATAACCCCTGCTCACCCTCTAGGTAACGTGGCGCGAGCAGCAAGTCTAAACCTGGAGGCTATGTAGGTTAAGTGTTTGCGCGCGCACCCAGCAACAACACCCAAGGACCACCACAAAGGAAACTCCACACAAGGTTATATATAAAAATAGCCTTTGTATTCTACCAAAACACATTATTATTATTTGGAATTTTATATAGCGCGCGGTTACCCTCGGGCATCCCAGCGCTTGTTCAAAACTCCGGAGGCTAGTAGTAGAGAGGAAGCATTAATCGGGGAACAGGTGGGTCTTAAGTAGTTTCCGGAACCGCATAGTACAGGTCTCTGCACGTAGATTCAAAGGAAGCGCATTCCACAAATTGGCCGCGTTCACTGAGAATCTTCTGCCACCCGTCCGAGCTCTTTTCACCCTGACCGTTTGCAGCAGATATTTATGATCCGAGCGCAGGGCTCTGGTAGCTTTGTATGGGAGCACCATACTCTCCAAGAGGGGAGGTCCCTTCCCCTGAAGGATTTTGTGAGCTGTACAGAGGGATTTAAATTTTACCCTCTCCCGCACCGGAAGCCAGTGCAGTGCTCTTAGTGCCGGTTTAGCTGACTGCCTCCTAGGAATGTTCATCAGCAGCCTTGCTGCTGTGTTTTGCACCTGCTGGAGTTTATTGAGCGTTGCTTCCGGAGCGCCCAAAAAAATCGCATTACTATAATCCAGCCTCGATACAATGAATCCCTGGATGAGTAATTTCCTGGAAACCGGTGGAAGGAGGGGCAGGACCTTACGGGCTGACCGGAGTAGACCAAAACAGACTCCAGCAGTTTTTTTTGGCATGGGTCTTGAAAGATAAGTCTTGTTCCAGCCACACCCCCAGGCTCTTGATCTCCTTTTTGGGGCTTGGGGGATCGCCAAGACAACTAGGCCAGCTGTTTGGCGGCAGGGAGGGTACCGACTGGCCCAATAGCATAATCTCTCTTTTGGAGCCATTCAGTTTCAACGCAGAGTTGCACATCCAAGTGTGCACCTTTGACAAGCAAGAGTGAAGTAAGTCCGGTTGATTCACCAGCTGGGAAAGGGCCACCACCAGCTGGGTGTCATCGGCATAACTGATAGTTTTAATGCCGAATGGTGCCACCACATCCTCCAGCGGGGCCATATAAACATTAAACAATGTAGGGCTCAAGGAGGAGCCCTTGAGCACACCACACTGGAGGGGGATCGATGCTGACTGTTTACTACCTTCCCAGACTTGGTAAATTCAATCGCTCAGAAAAGACGCGAGCCACTTCAGGGCCATCCCTGTAAGGCCTACGTCTGACAGCCACTGGAGCAGCACCTGATCACTGCCACCGATGCTCCTGAATCCAAAATGCTCCTGGCTTCTTCCACGACTGCAAAAAGGGCGGTGTCGGTGCCCTGGCCCGGCCTGAATCCCGTTTGGGAGCCCCGCAGCAAGCCATTAGACTCCAGGAAATATGACAGTCGACTGTTCACCAGTCTCTCCGCGAACTTACCGAGCCCGGGAAGCAAGGAAATCGGCCTGAAATTTGCCAGGTCAGATGGATCGAGACCAGGCTTTTTCAGGAGGGCCTTCACTACTGCTTTTTTCCAACTGGGTGGCACCACCCCCTACATAAAAGATGAATTGATGAGATCAGTTACTGGGGCGGCGATGGTAGATGCTACCTGTTTAAGATATACCATCGGAACAGGATCCCTAGGCGAGCCAATCTTTATGACCCCTAGCACCTTAAGAACTTCGTCAGTGGTAACTGGTCCAAAAGCTTCAAGCTCGATTCCCACGACACCCAGCTGGTTACCTAAATCTAACTCCTGGGCCGGTCGAGGCAAGGAACTTACGATATTTTCTACTTTCATGTGGAAATAATTGGCCAGTTCCTTACATTTCTCTCGGGGACTATCATGATTAACTGGAGGTTCCGGAGTTTTCAGGAGATCTCTAAAAACTTTAAAGGACTCTCTAGATGAGTTAGCAGAATTGCCAATTCTCTCCTCAAAGAACTTAGCTTTGGCATCCCGGAGAGCGGCTTTATACCCTCTAATTGCCGCGCGATACTCTTTCTGGGTTACCTCTCCCCAATCCTTTCTCCAGGTCTGCTCCAAACTCTTGCAGCCTTTCCTAAGGGTTCTCAATTCCTGGGTGTACCAAGGGGCTGAGCCCACTCTCTTCTCCCTCTTCAGCATTCTCTTTTTAGGGAGAATGGCGTCCAGGGAGCTGGTCAGCCAATCTTCCAGGTTCACATCTGCGATTATTGGATCCAACACTGGGCAGGGGCACGTAGATTCAAGGTTAGCGGTCCAGCGATCTACTGGCAGCCTAGACCAGGCCCTGTCAACAGTATAGATCCGAGAGGTGGCTGCGTCCATTAGTTCACACTGCCAGGTGAGAGGAATCAGAAAATGGTCTGACCAAGGTAGAATCAAGGGAGGCAGGACTTTAAGGCGGTCAATATTAGAAAAGACTGGGTCGAGTAAATGGCCCTTAGATGAAAACACACACTTTACAATGTGCCAACAGGCACGGGCAGAAGTTATAGGGGATTATATATACAGGGGACAGGGCCACATGGACCACTGTCAGGAATCAGCACTTTTAGAACTAGAACTTTAGAATATAGGATAGAAAATCACTGTAGCACATAAATAGCACTTGTAACACACAACCAGTAATCACTGGTACCAGGTAAGCACCACCTATGCAACCCTAACTGCCTTAGGAGAATATTACACAGGGAACCTGGGCTTCGCTAGCAACACCTGTACTAGCAAGAAAACAACCACCTAAGTATCACAATACCTGTAGGGGTGTAGGGAAGGAAAACACATGATGCATAAACAACACATTCAGAGGTGTAAGAACAAGGCACATGACGCATAAAAACACATTGAGGTGCAGGGAAGGAAAACACAATTATGCAGAAATCACCTTAGTCACCACCTGTGACTGTCCCTAGGCCAACTGGCCTCTCTAGGGCTAGGATGCCCTGTGTCCCAAAGTCAGGGTCCTAAACGTGGCAGCTGCCCACTAAGTGCTGGGCAGCTGTGAAGACAACACTGGGGCCACCATTGGAGCCTCGCAGGCTCTGCACAAATGACTGGGCCCCTTTGAGCCTCTCTGGGCTCTCTGCAAACAACTTTGGTGCTTTGGAGCCTCTCGTTGGCTCTGAAGAATGGTGCCCGGTGTGGGGGGGAGCGGCCCGCTGCCTGCCGGGGCCGCTCTACCACCTCCAAATGCACCCCAGAGCCTCGCAGGCTCTAAAGATATAATGCAACCTTGATAGAGTTCCCCCCCCCTCTGGGGACCCGCAAATGTACCGGTTCTTCCTGAGCCTCTCGGGGCTCTGCCACGCACTTTGCCTCCTGAGCCCTCCTGGGCTATCTGCCAGAAAGGTGCGGCTTGAGCCTCTCTTATGCTCGAAAATGAAGAATGCCACCGCACTGGAGGGGAGGGGCAGGGCGGGCACCGGCTATGTGACCCGATGCCCCCCCCCCTCTCCTTCAGCCACTCACCGGGTCTCGCGGCGGCTGGGGGACTCCCGCTCCTCCCTCGATACGGGCCAGAAGTCCGGGGCTCCCCCTTCACTCGGGAGCCCCGGGAAGGACACGGCAGGCGGCTTCTTCTCCTCACGTCGGAGCTCTTCCGGCAGGCCGCGCCGGGATTGGCCAGCGAGCTGCTTCCTGGTGTCCCATGGTCCCGCCCCGGCCTGCCGACTTCTGGTTCGACTGGCGGCGACGGGGACAATTTCGCGGGGCAATGCCGGGTGGGCACCGGCTGTAAAGATCAATAAAGCGCTCCGAAAGCGCTAGTGAAAAAATAAAGTGCAAGGTCCCATGCAGGGTGGGCACCTGCCAGGGGACTTTAAAATCGGCCAAAAAGCAGCGTGGGCAGCCGCGAAAGGGAATATGCTGGGTGGGCACCGGCGTCAACAACCAAAGCGCTCCCAGCGCTAATTGCAAGGTCCAGACCCAACAAAGTTCTTCTAGGTAGGCAGAGGGGGCTAGGCTGGGCCCAGAGCCAGCTCACTGGGCCTCCAGGCAGGAAGGCAATCCAAGTGGTGGTCCTCCTGCCCAGCAACAGCAGCAGCCCCCTCAGGATCCTGGAAGAGAACAGTTTGTGTGGGGACACAGCCCCGTTTTTATACAGGTCGATCCTTTGTTCTGGCACAGGGTGAGGGGGCAAACCAGTCGCAGCTGGTTGGCGAGCACTCTTGATGTGCTCAGCCCCTCACTCTATTCACTGGCAGGGCTAGGGTCATCAGTCGCACCACAGGGGGCGGAGCCAGCATTGTGAGGGGAAAGCCCAGCCCTATTCAGGACCCAGGTGCACTCCTCCCCAGCCATCAGCATGCTAATCTCCACACTCCCCACCGGGCAGACCCATCATGACTCATGGAGCCTGGCATCCCAGCCAGCCCCAGCCAATCACACGCCAGCACCTTTACAGCACACGCATAGCCATGTCTAGAAGGGGCATTTCCCCACTAGACACATACATGCTGCATACATCATTGCGTGGCATTCATTCACACGAGTCCGCACATACCAGACTCGAGCCTGCACACCCCACACATCAGGAACTACCAGGGACACAGACATTCCCCATGCATTCCTATGGGAGGGCAGGCCAGCCTTACTCCATGCACTCGGAGTGCGCACGCACTTTCCACTGGGACAAAGTGAAAATGTGCAGAAACCAAAAATCACTACCACCAATTCACATACACAAGCAAAAGGTTTTTGGGGTGAACCTGCCAGAAGGGCCAAGGCCAACACTCGCCATTTCGTTTTTCACTGTTGCAAGGCCATCTTGCCCATAGGACAGAATGGGGAAGGCTGTGTATTAGGTTTCCAGCCTATCTTCCCATAGGCTTAAGATGGTGAGGTGAAGTTTAGTGTGCCTGAACTCACAATTCTATAACATCTTTTTGTGAAGGTGGTTTTTGCATTATGTGTTTAGAAACCACACTTTTAGAAGTGGCTGTTCTAACAATTCTGTGTGTCTCAGCCTGCTTGTGGATTGACTGTCTGGATTTGAAAGCGATAGAATCTGGGGAATGTCTTGATCCAGGGGAGGATGTGAGACAGCAACAGGCTGACCTGCATCTGGAGTGTAGGGGGAGGAGTAGCCCCTGGAGGTGAAGAGGCCTGGGCTGCTGCCATAAAACAATGGCTCCATCCCCTGCTGAGTGATTAAGGATCCAAACCCCTACTATCAAAGGAAGAAGGTGTCACTGGCAGGGAGACTTCCAGAACTGGTTTGAAGAGGGGTCAGTGCCCCCCTGAACACAAAGACTTCAAAGACATTTAGGGGTATAACCAGGAGAGCTGAAAACCCTGAACGTTGGAACTGATCAAGACTGAAATTAATTGAAACTACTTTGTGGTCAAGAGGAACATCTGCCAAGGAAGAAACAGCTGAAGAGACTGAAGGAAAGGACTGACCCTTGCTGTGTGTTCTGGGACCGGCCTGCAGTTTGCTGATTTAAATCAAGGAGAGACTAAGGGACTATGCTGTGTCCCCTTGCTTGAAAGGACTTTGCTGTGTGCTGTGTCCTCAAGTAACTTGTCCCCAAGGACCCGTGAAGAGCTAGCTCCCTGTTGTGGAAACTCAGGAACATAAAAGTTTCCAGAAGTGTCTCAGCGACGCGGTGTGCGCGTGCTTTTTGTAGCCTGAGACCTTCTTAAGAACTGCCCATGATCGTGTGCACCCGGAATCCAAGTGAGTCTCAGCGACGATGTGTGCATGTGCTTTGTGCAGCCTGAGACCTTAGTGAGAAATTGCCCCATCACCGTGTGCAGTCGTGTTCTCTGAGTTGATCGACAACGTGACCAGAAGTGCTGCGATCGTCATTGCCATCACCCCAGAATTCCTAGAGGAGCTTTGGGAATTCACTGCTGCTGGCCCAAGCCTCCCTTGTCCAAGGAGTGACCTCGAACCATCACGTCTGGGGTCCGTGTTCCACTGCCCAAGAAAAACAACGTCGACCGGAGGCCCAAGCCGCGAGGAGAGGAGAGTGAGATCGCACCCCCCAGGTAACGCTCAGCGAGTATGCTTGTGTCGCTGCCTGGGGTGGGGCGCGGTCTCCGAGAGCGACCCTCCCGGCCTTTCCAATCTTTGCAGTGCGAGCCTCCCCTCAAGTTGGTATCGCGGCCCGTACTTGTCGAGGAGTGGCATTACCGGGACCGGAGTGTGCAGCTGCACTTTATTTAACACCATACCCATGTTGGGGGCATATTTTGGTTGTAGCTGACCGCGAGACTGTAAGAGTGGCATTGAGTCCGTTCAGAGCACCGCAATCGGTGCCCGAGTACATTACGCTTTGCATTATTTTTTCATTACGAACTGCCTGATTGTTGCATTACGCGTTGCGCTATTTTTGCATTATTAACTGCCTGATTGTTGCATTATTTTTGCATTACGAACTGCCTGATTGTTGCATTACGCATTGCATTATGTTTGCATTACAAACTGCCTAATTGTTTCATTACTGTGGCGGGCCAGAGGAACTGGAGTCAACACTTTGTCGGATTAGTGAGGGTTTTATTGGTTTCAACAATCCTTTCGGTGGCTAGAGAGTCTATAAAATGGTTGGGGAGATTCAGACTCTTTCTTCTCCGGGGAAAGGCGCCCTTTTCTAAACTACAGACCGCGTTTTCTCCACTCCAGGTTGAAGGGGGGTTATCACCGCCGATCCGGTCGTTTGAGGGAACAAAAGAAGAAAAGGAGACTTCCTTCAGTCTTGTACCCAATATATGTACAGTGTCAGGGAAAGGTTCGTGAGGAGCCACACAGTGCGCACAACAATCAAAATAGAAAACAGCTGTTATACGGCGCCGGTAGTGCTCAAGAGAGGGAGTGAGAGGTCCGCTTGAGGTTTTTTTTCGTGACTTTAAAAACCCTTCCTTCCCGCCCAACCCGAGCCACGCTTCCCCTGAAGCGTGGCTGGGCGAAGCGCCTTGTCGTTGGCCTCCTGGCTTCGTTGAACGTCGAAGTGACTCCGGCCTCGTTCTCTCGTCCATGCTTCTTTCTTTGGGCTCCGTTTTCTCTCCGCCTGCGTATTCTTCTCTTCCAGGTGCAGAACACCTACACGTCTGGTCGCTTCCGGGATTTAATCCGTCTGCGTCCTCTACGTCACTGGAGGGGGCGGGGCTCGAGGCCCAGTTAAAGTAACAGTGCTCATTTTCGTCTTCTGGTATGAACAGCTGAGTGTCGGCTCTGCTCCAGTTTTCCGGTTGCTGTATAACGAGAGGGGAGAGAGGTCCATTCATATTGCTAGGGCTTGCATTCATGCTCTCCTTGATACTGTCCTGAGTTCCCCCATCACAATTACGCATTGCCTTATTTCTGCATTATGAACTGCCTGATTGTTGCATTATTTTTGCATTACGAACTGCCTGATTGTTGCATTACGCATTGCATTATGTTTGCATTACGAACTGCCTAATTGTTGCATTACGCATTGCATTATTTTTGCATTACGTACTGTCTGATTGTTGCATTGCGCATTGCATTATTTTTGCATAACAAATTGCCTGATTGTTGCATTGCACTATTTTGGCATTTTCACTGCCTGATAGTTGCATACTGAACTGCATTATTTTTACATTACGATGTGTCTGATTCTTGCATTACGAACTGCATAGCATTGCATTAGGATTGCATTGTTGCATTATGTTTGCATTACGAACTGCCTAATTGTTGCATTACGCGTTGCATTATTTTTGCATTACGAACTGTCTGATCGTTGCATTACGCATTGCATTATTTTTGCATAACAAATTGCCTGATTGTTGCATTGCACTATTTTGGCATTTTCACTGCCGGATAGTTGCATAATGAACTGCATTATTTTTACATTACGATGTGTTTGATTCTTGCATTACGAACTGCATAGCATTGCATTAGGACTGCATTGGATCATTGAGAATTGCTCTTTAATACTGCAACAACCTACCAGGGCTTGCTGGCCTAATAACCAGCAAGGTGAAATATTACAAATATGCCTACGTTGGATTTTTATTGTGTGGTCTCATCGTATATTTTTTTTATATAAACATATAGGGACATATGTAGGAAGCCTAATTGCGATCTCAAATGCTGAAATTCTCAGAATTTCAGCATTTGCAATCTCAATTTGGGCAGTGTGCTATGTAGCACAGAAAAACCCACACGCAAAATAAGGAATCGCAAAATTTGCGATTCCTTATTTTGCAAATGCATTTAAGGAATTGCAAACTGGGATTCCTTAAATGTAATGTAGGAAGCACCCAAGTTGTGCGATTTTAGCATAAGGAATCGCAAATTTCCACCAACTTCAGGTTGGTGGTAATTTGCGATTTCTTGAAAAATGACAAAAAGTGTATTTTTCAAAGTGCCATGTGGGTCACATACATCCCCTTAGGGCATGTATGTGCGCCACATGTGCACACATGTTAATTTCAGGGGTGCAAGAGGGTGTCCTATTGACACCCTTTCAACCCTGAAATTGCATTCTCAATTTGCGATTCTTTAATTGAGAATCGCAAATGGAGAATGTCTTACCATTCATTCTTATGGGCCTTCTAGCCCATAGGAATGAATGAGAAGGTATTCCTTATTTGCAAATCTCAATTTGCGATTGGCAAATAAGGAATAAGGGGGATTCGCAAAAAATGTTGCTAATCCTACCTACATTGGGTTTTGCGATTCTCTAATTGCGATTACCTACAAATCGCAATTTGAGAATCGCAAAACACGAATTACCTACATATGGCCCATAGTTGTTTTTATGAAACTCGTGTGGAGTCCATTTGTGGTGTTACCATTGAGTTACTGAGAGCGTGGTTGCAAATACTTTACACATTTACCTTGGAGATAGGCCTGGCTGCTTGTGCCAAGCAACCGAGGTGGGGAGCTGGGGTTATCTAAGAAGGTGTCCTTCCTTTCCTTTACTTAGAAGCAAGGGTCTCTATTTGGACTAAGGTACCTACCTCAGCCAACTAGAGACTCCCAGTTCTAACACAGGGCAATTAGATTTATGAAACAACCTGCCCCATGGACAAGTAGGTATTTTAATAAATTCCATCCCCCTGTATGAGGCGAGGCAGTTACCCTGTGTGGCTTTGCATGACTTCATGGATATGGATTAAGACAAAACAGCGTAAGTCTCTGATTTGCCGTACTTCTTATCAAGTAGGTGTTCCATAGGTGTTGCGGTGGGTGTTCCCACACAACGCCCATGGATTTTGACACTGCCCCAGATTTACAAAACCATGTAAACCTGGGGCCGTGCCAAAACTTCACACATCCCACAGCAGGTGCAACGAGGAGAAATGTTTTCATTTCTCCTCGTTTTTGCTCTTTCCATATGTGCTGCATTCTGCAGCACACATAGAAAGAGGAAAACCCCACTCAGGATTGCTTTTGTGCAGGAAGGTGCCCCTTCCTGCACAAAAACTATCCTGCCTATGTTGGCGCTAGGCAGCAATTTGTGTGCCAACATCGGAGGAAAAGGACAAGAATGCACCATATTTCATAAATAAGGTGCATTCCTGCCCTTTCACATTGATTTAGGGCAGCGCAGCAAGACGACTTGCGGCGCTATCCTAAGGAAATGCCTCATAAATGAGGCCCTTTGTTTTTTGCCCCACCTTTGACCACACCCAACCACTGACCTTTTGTTTGCTAACCACTGTTTAATTTATTTCCACAATGTATAAATGATTTGCTGTGGGAATTGGGGGCGTTTATGGCCGATAGTTGGCAATGATGAGGAGACCCAAGTTCTAGAAATTTTTGTCAGGAATGGGTCCTTACGCCTAAAGTTTTCTGACAGGAGGGGTTTCTGCATCAAAAAGTGTGAAGACCTCTGACTTAGGGATGGAATCTAAAAGATGTCTTCTAGGTTTCAAACTTTGTTCTGGAAGTTTAGGAGCATTGAAATGTTGTGTTTGGAGGCCGATCTCGGGTATCTGGTCGGGCACTGTGGACTGAACAAAAGTGTGAAAGGTAAGCTTAGTAGCCCAGGCAAAGGCTTTTTTTTAGTTCAATTCGTTCTTTGAAAAGCAGCCAATTGGAGTGAAGTTTAGGTAGGAGGGATCGGAACTTTTGAAGTCCAGGATTACCCAGTGGCGTAGGAAAGGGGATGCGTGGGTGCGCCCCCCCCTGGTGTCATCACTGGGGGGCTGGGGGTGGGGGGGGGGTGACAAAATGGCAAAAATATGTGTTTTAAACACATATTTTGCCATTTTGTCAAGCCAGAGGTGACAAGAAATTTTCCGCACCTGGTATCACCTGGCCTTCCTACGCCACTGGGATTACCTTCTCGGTGTAGCACAGTGCAGTCACTGTTATATTGAAATTGATTTGTTAAGCCTGCTGCAGGGTCACCAGGTTTATGCCATCATCCCCAATATGCATAATTAAAAGGCAGAAGCAGTCGACTTGTTCACATTTGATCCATTGACTCTTTATAACAAAATACACTGAGATTCAACCAGGGCAAATGCCATAACCAGTTGTATTTTGAATCAAGTTAGACTTAATGTTCTCAAATAATTATTTGAAAGTGTGAATCCAGTTAAAAAAAGATGCTTAATCATTTGAGAGACAGGAAATGCGCTTGTTTCTTTCTAGTCGCAAACAGTTATAGTTTTATCTCATGTACTAAATGTCAGTGTACCGCACAAACCCAGCCCGGCTGTAAAGTAAATGTTCTTTTTTTAAAGAGTGTTTACTTATGACGGCCTGGAGGGTGACTGGCATAATTGCAGCGCATTGTCCGGGACAGAAGGAACCACGCTCTGCACACAATGAGCACTGTTACTGCTAAACCTTGAGACAAATGATGTGGGTGGAATGAGGCAGCGTGTTACTTAAAGTTAATGCGTGAGTCATGAAGCGCGGTTCGAGCCACAGTTTATTAATTTCATCCACATTTTCATCTTTTTCAGCTCCATGTTCATGCATGTCTTTTAACCCGGAAACCAGAAGGCTGTCCGTAGGCCTAGACAATGGTACAATCTCTGTGAGTACAAAATTCATGTTCAAATGCTTACTGTTCTGAGTGCTGATTTTGTTTGTGAAAAGCAATGCACTGTGAGTGAGTGACTGTTCATAACACGCACCCACCCATCCGTTCTGCTTTGTGTACATTTTTAGGCGGAAAGCAGAAACGACGAGGCTAAGGGCCGTCTAATGTGTCCACTTTGATGATTTCACAGTTTTTGAGCCTGACGGTGTACTGATAAATGCCACACAGTTTGTTGTTTACCTTCCATCAAATGGTTTCTCCCTTGACCTTACACCAGAGAGGGGCCTTATTCCAGTTTAACACAATACATTTTTACGAAGAACGATGGGTTTGACAGCAAAAGGTAGACAATAAATCATTAAACGAACAGACCAAACTAACATTGACCGTAAATGAGATGATGAGTTAAACACGCACAGGTAGATTCATCAAGCTAAATTGCGCTCGCAAAGGGCCAGATTCTGAGAATCTGGCCCTTTGCGAGTGCAATTTTTGCATTTGGGATTCATCATCCCAAATGCAAAAATCGCTATTTGCGAAATCGCATATTTGCGAGGAATTGAATTTAAGGAATCTCTATTACAGATTCCTTAAATGCAATTCATTAACCAATTTGAAATTGCGAATTCGCAATATTTGGTCGCTATTTACCACGAAGTCTGACTTCGTGGTAAATTGCGAAAAAATAGAAAAAAGCACTTTAGTGCATTTTTCTCTGTTGCATGTTACACACACAGATGTCCTTTGGACATGTGTGTGCGCAACACCTGTGTAAATTTGCATTTCAGGGGTGCTACAGGGTGTCCTTTGGACACCCCTGGCACCCTTGAAATCGCTATCTTATTTGCGATTAGCTAATTGCTAATCGCAAATAAGGAATACTCCCCATTCATTAGGAATGAATGGGGAGTTATTCCTTATTTGCGATTAGCAATTTGCTAATCGCAAATAAGGAATGTGTAGGAATCGCAATTTATTTTGCGATTCCTACATGAATCCCGTTTTGCGAGTCTGTAATAGCGATATCTTATGAATCGCTATTAAAGACTCGCAAAACGGGTCTTTGATGAATCTACCTGTTATTGTGTTTTAGCTTAGAGCAGACGGGCTCCCAAATATTATTTTGGCTTTGGAAACCACAGATGGGTTTGTGATACCGTATTTTGGCGGTCGAAGCCCATATTGTACCCAATTGCTGGATTTATGTACCATGAAACTCCGCAACTGGTAGCGATGAGGTCTCTTTAGCTTCCTTGTTTCCGCATAATATAATTCGGGTGCCAAATATTGGCTCATTGCAACCGAGGTTAGTTTCACATGCATATTCCGAGCGTAACCATAATTATTCTGAATATACATTGGTCCATTTCGCCTGTTACTCCTCATAATGATCTTTGTGCCTTTGAATCTCAGCACAAATTGTGTATGTCTTTAAGTGATCCTTGCTAATATTCTGCACTTTCAAATGTTTTAAAGGTCACAAAACCATTGTTCGTGTTTCATCTTTTGAAGATGAAGGGAGCTAAAACATGGGCATTTTGCAGAGTGGGGAAATGACAGCTCAAACTTTAATTTGTTTCCACTAGCCACAACATGCTGCCAATCTTTGATACGGTGCACTTAAGTGCCTTGGGTGATATTTTATTCTAACGTGTTCTTGATTGCCCTCTAGTGATAAGTGCAGCCACAATCCACACCTGTTTTTTCCTTTCCTGATCATTGTTGCAGTTCTTGATCGCACCGTGATGGTATGCCCCCTTGAGGTGATTCATGTAGTCCCCACTACTAAGGCCTACTTACATTTACAACGCCCGATGTTCTCCCTAATCAAAATCTGGTTATGGGTACACAGCTCTGGGAGTTTATCACCTCCAATCGACAAGCCGGTGGCTACACACGTAGGCCATCAATCTAAGTTGGGCGTAGTGATTATTCTGCATGTTCTTTGCTGCATTACCACGATTACAAGTGGAAAGGAGAAGAGGGAGCCGAGGGAGAAAGGGGACTGTGGAAAACAAGAGACTGCTCCTGCTCTTCCAGTCTTGTTGTAGCCAACTTTACTTTTCTTCAGCGTGGTGCGTTAGATTCAAATAATAACAATAATAATCGACTCACTTCTTAAGATATATTATATCGCAAGGTCAAAGGAATTTCACCTGCCTTCTACCAGATTCCACTAAGTTGAAGGTATATTTACCATGTTTACATTACAATACATTTTAGTTCTTGGTACATGTGCTGAAAGTTTTTGTTTTTTCCGCTTGACCAAGGAAAGTAGAATTTTGAATTGCTATGTCTTGTCCCAAAAGTCTCCGTTAGCTGCACTAACACCTTTGAACCGAATTGAATGACTGGAAATGGGGAAATGATAAGAAATCTTTGAGGAGATGCAAGTATGAAATTGAAGCTCTGCTGAAGTGCAGGATGTTTCTTTACTTAAGTTAAGCATTTAACAGTGTTGTACTGCGTACCCAGCAGTTTTCAGTGGCGTTCAGTGGAGTTTTCCGGTGGAGTTCAGTGGCATTTTCCGGTGGCCATTTTGGATATCTTGAGCACCCATCCCTTTCATAGCCATTCAAGATTTCTGTATTCTTTCTAAAAAATAAAAAAAACACCACCTAAAACTTTATCTTTATTTATGAATGAGATTATACAGACCTCATTATCACGTCTGTTCTCAGCTTCTTGACCTCTATTCCAGGACACCACCTTTCGTTTCTCTCTGAAAGTATGCACCCTTTATATGACTTATTTAACTTTTTTCATCAGCTGTATAATACATTTTGCTCTATTTTCACCCAATCATTTTTAGTTGTTTTTAGAAGTCAATTATCAGTGCTTAGGCGCGAAAAACCAGGTTCACAAAAGAAATAAATGCTTAACAAGGAATGTCGGGCGTGTTTGTTCAAATGATCTGAGATTGGTATGCTCGCTGTCAAGGCATGTTTTGTAAATTGCTTTTCTTTGTGCTCCTTGCAATAAAGCAGTCTTCTGCTAGTGGTAGAAAAAGCTGCTTGTTTATTCGTTTTAGATTATAGGAATGAGAACATAGATGCTGCTACACCTGCATGACCCACTAGGACTGGCACCCATACATTCTGAGCAACAACTTTCAACTGGCACCAGGTGCAGTAGAATGTATGATATTACAACACGTATACTTACTACTCACAAATTCGCATGCTGGTATTACACTCCATAGACCTTTACAACGATTTGTAATACCAAACATGGTTTTAAAATGGGCTTTACCACACACTTTAGTGGTATTGAGAAATATTTGTACACATTCACACATAAACACTCACACACGTATGTGTGTGTGTAATATATATATATATGTGTGTGTGTGTGTGTGTGTGTGTGCGTGTGTGTGTGTATATATACACTGAAAAAAACAAAGGTTACAGGGATGTTAAAGTTAGGCTCCGATTTCACGGGTACAAAACCAGTGAAATTCAGCAGTTCTGCTTAGCTGAGCTAACTATAACTTGCGCCCCCGCAATGCACCGCTTATGACCTCACCTATTACATCACTCATGACATGGTCTGTGACATCATTGATAACCTCTCAAATGAACCAAGCACGACTGGTCGGGTGCATTGTCATCCCTACCCCTGCCCGGTGGACGTTCGAATTTTGAGGCTGGAGCGTTGGGGGGAACTCAAGGGAGTTCTGAGAAATTGCACCGACCAGGACTCTACAATTGGACCACACCGTGGTGTGTCCTGCACGTCGCCTAAATCCACATGGACCTTACAACCAAATCCCCAATAGCACTTACCTTGAGTGAAGCATTCTGGGACAGGTGGTTCAGACGAGCAGCCAGTTGGTGCACGGTCACATGGATGGGGGTGGGACAATTTTCCATCAATGAGAAAAGTGCTGGACATTTAAAAACTGAGGTGGAAGAGAACCCTGAGAGGAGTGGCACCTGAGGAAGGCCCAGACAGGCCGAAATGCATTATGCCCGTGCAGTCTATTAAAGAGCTTCTTCAGGTTGGAGGAGTTGTTTTGGATATTACGCATGTCAGCCAGAGACACGCTCACAGAGGCCCCACTACGCAAGTTGGCCTGGGCATCACTGGCTCGCTGCGGCTGCAGCATTGTTGTTTTCAAAGGTATTGGATGGCCCAGGCCCGCCCCAAAAGTCGAACCAAGCAAGGGCGGCTGCGGCGCAGGTTGTGACTTCATGACAGGTCGGGTGCATTGTCATCCCTACCCCTGCCCGGTGGACATTTGAATTTGGAGGCTGGAGCATTGAGGGGACTCAAGGGAATTTTGGAGGCATTGCACCGACCAGACCTCCACTATTAGACCACACTGTGGTGTGCCCTGCACGTTGCCTAAATCCACATGGACCTTACAACCAAATCCCCATGTAGCACTTACATGGAGTGAAGCCTTCTGGGACTGGCGGTTCCGACGAGCAGCCAGTTGGTGCACGGTCACATGGATGGGGGTAGAGCAATTTTCCATCAATGAGAAAGTGCTGGACATTTTAAAACGGAGGTGGAAGAGAACCCTGAGAGGAGTGGCATCTGAGGAAGGCAGAGGGGAGCCCTGTGCAGGTGCGGCAAAGAGGAGAGCCCTGCACGTGTCTGAGAAGCCGCCGAGCCCGCAGCCAAGAGAAGAAGAGTCCTGGTGAGTGGAGGGGGGCCCTGGGGAGCCTCGCGGGTGCCGGGAGGGGCACCTGGAGGGCCGTGTGGACGGTTTGCACAGCTATCCCGCCTGACAGGGGGCAGCTGCACCAAGGGGGGCATTTGTGGATCTAGAGTCCCAAAGGGGACTTCAACGGGTCAGGGTTTCCTGGTCTGTTTGGCCGCCCGCTGCGCTGCAGAAGAGGCGGGCAGCGGTAACTTTTTGGGGGCACTTCGCTACTTTCAGAGCCCCCAGAAGAGGAGGCTCCACCGCGCCAGTGTACTTTTGGGGCAACACAGCGGCGCCGCAGTTGTGGGCCACTTGGGCATATTTGAGTCGAGTCCCAGTGGGGCTCTTACGGCACCGTGAGTGCTGTGATAACTTCCACAGCTGCCCGCTGGGCAGTGGGCAGCTGCAACTTTTGGGCATATTCTTAAGATTCAGAGTCCCAGAGAGGGGCTCCAACTTGGCAGAACTGGTGGTACTCTGCACAGCTGCCCCTCAGGACAGTGGGCAGCTGCAACGTAAGGGGCCAATATTTGAGGTGTTACTATGGGTGCACTCCGGATTATGATTTATGCCCCATGCCCATATGATTAAGCCTCATGAGTTTACAATATGATGATGCCTCAGGTCACTATGCCCCCGGGATATGCCTAATGCCATGTTCATGTGATTATGCTTAGCGTATTTCTATGACTAATGTATTAATGCACATGATGGTGCCTATTGGGGTATGCCAAGTGCTAAAATGATCTGTGCCTGAAGTTATTTTTTTAGACCAGCGATGATGCCCTGATGGATGCATAATGTATTTATGCCTGATGTTTTCCCCTAATGCTTACACTGCAGGTTTTATGTATGAGGTGCCTGATCTGAGGCTTAATGAGAATACATGAGGTTTTTAATGCCTAATGAGTTGCCTCGTGTGATTATGCCCAATGCTAAGATGGTTATGCCTAATGTTATGCATAAGATGATTTATGCCTATTGGGGGTATGCCTAATGCTAACCTGATTTATGCCTAGTTTGGTTTACGCTGATTGCAGTGTTGCTACCTTCATAATTTTACCAGTAGGGACTAGTGGGTTTTACATTTACTGTGTTTTCTTGGTGATGGTTCTGGAAGCGACCCGGTTGGCACTGCCCTGTACATAATCCCCTGTAGATAATGTCCTGGTGCCGGTTGGCACAATGTATATGTATCTGTGATTGTGATTCTAATGTATTTTTATAATACAAAGGCAATTTTTATATATCCTTGTCTGGAGTCTCTTTTGTAGTGTGCCTAGTGTGTCGTCGCTGTGTGTGTGTGTTGCGCAAAAGCTTTACACATTGCCTCTGGGATAGGCCTGGCTGCTCGTGCCAAGCTACCAAGGGTGTGAGCAGGGGTTATCCTCAGGGTGTACCTCCCTCGCCCTGACTTGAACCGGAGTTTCTGCCTGGCTCTGGCCCATGCCCTAGCCTACCTGGAATCCCAGTTTCTAACATTGGTGGCAGCGATGGGATAGGACTATATCACAGCGACAACTGGTTGCACTACAAACTTTGCATTTAGAATAATCACAGGTTTGGGGATTATTTTTCTTTGATTTTGGTTTCGCCCTGAAAGTCATTTTTAGGTTTCGAACCTGGCGAGGGGCACAGCCCCTCCCAGTTTGAAAACTTTTGTTTTCAGTAGGGACGTCGGCCCCGCCTCTGCCTCTCATTGGTTAGCTCCATAAATGGAGGCTAGCCATTGGGAGACAGAGGCTGTCAATCGCGCTTTCTCTTGAAAACGCGATTCGGGGGCGTTTCTGGTGCTTTTTTTAAGCCCCGCCCCTTTGTCCCGGGCCGCGCTGCGATTGGCTGCCGGCCCGGGACACCCCCGTGACGTCATTCCCGGGCCGCGCTGTGATTGGCTGGCCGGCCCGGGACCTGACTGCCTCTGCAATTTGTGGCTTCAAAAATCGGGAGATTGCCGCTTGTTTATACGACTTGTGTCCTGATAAATCCAATTACAGCACCTTAGTGAAGCTAGCCAAAAAAAACCTGTGACTTCAAAAACTTTGCATAAGTAATGTGTCATGACAAACTTTGCTAAAACCATTATTAGAAGGTAGTTAGAAACAGCTGGACAGTCAGATCCACTGATGGACATTTAAATGCGCTGTTTATTGTGGGTCTTTTCTGCTTATTTGTCGTATGATGATGGGAGAAACTGACACAATAACAGTTTTCGTAAATATTGTGGAAAACTGAACGACCGCGGCAAATGTAAGCAAAGTTAACAGGTATGTATTTACCACGAACAAAATGACTAACGTTATCACACCAGTAAGCAATGTTTATATTTATAGGAAATAGTCGCACATTTTCGGTGCGCCCGTCTGGGTTTAAGATATTGAAATAGAAAGCTAAGTAATTACAAAACCAAACGCAAAGGAATAGAGCCAAAGCCAATCAGAATGGGCTGCTCAGCGGCCAATGCTAACAGGCCTGAAGCGCACGAATCAGCGGCTTCCTTACAGACTGCAGCTGCAGCTCTGGCGGCTGCAGGCTGGATGGTTTAGTGAGTGGATCGGGGAGGAGACGGTGGAAGTGCTACTGCTGCCTGCCCTGCTCTAAACAAGTACCCTGCCGGTAAGTGGCACCCTACCGCATCCCCTGTTTCCGTTTGGATTCCTGAGCCCCCAAGGAGTACTTGCGGCTTCTTCCTGTTCACGCGTGTGTAGGTGTCCCGGCTGCAGGCCTTCTCATTGTCCTCCTACCCCTGCATACCCTTGTAGGCTGTGTTATTGTAGCACACTGTTCTGTGATTGGTGGGTGGCAGGATAAGCCTAGGGTTATTGTGACTGCTTGACCAGCGGGTGCCGAGGTGTGTAAGACTGATGAGGGCAATAAATGAATAGCTTTAGTGCAATGAAATCCAGCTGCATAAATCTGTGTTTTTTCTGCTTTGTCGGTTAGTTTCCAGAAAGTTTGGTCAGTTAATTCCGAATGTTTCTGGTCCTTTGGGCTTCGTGGGCAGCCGGATTACTTCTGGAGAGGGAGGAAGATGTACATAAATGTATCTGATTTACTCCCTCACTTAAGAAGTTTGTAAGATTGACACATGAAACCCTTGCAGGCCAATATGTGAGGATTTCTGTTGACCAGAAAGTCCTGAGGAGGGGCACAAGAGATTTGGCCATTTGATCGTTTTATTTATTTTAGATATCAAGTTATTTATATTATCTGTAACGTCAGTTTTTCCCCAGAAATGTTGGTCATGAAAATGGGCTTGTGTCGCTGTATAACCATGCGACCCGTTAAGTCGGGAGAGGAAAAAGGTTTATCTGTGTGTTTCCGTGTCTGCTTATCATATCTTTAGTCCGTGCGGGACAGTGACCATAGTAGAAACACTTATTCTTTACGCCTTATCACTTCCTTTCCAAAACGCTACTGCAGATAAATCAGTGCTGGGCAGTGCTTGTTTTTTTTCAGCGTTCTTTTAAATTGCGTATTCTCTCTACCCTGTGATGCATTTCATCCGTTCATGTACAAAGGTTTGGGTTTAACAAGTGAATTATGTATGTTTCCCTGGAGATCTTTGAGATTTTGAGTGAGTATGGACGGGCGGGAGGGTCGATGATCAGTGCTTCTTGTGAAACCTACATCCTGCGTCCAAGAAAGCTGAACATCTGTCGGTCTTATCAGTATCTTCTCAAAGCAAGCGTCAAGCCAGTATTTCGATTGCAGGCTGGTGTCACCGACATTCCGTAAACTGAAGTCGTAATCGTCCTTTCTGCGGCAACGAACTGGGACGGAGTCCGAAGAAAGTGACATTATCGCGAATATTACTTTGGATCGCAAACCGAAGTCAGTTTGACTGGTTCTACTTTGTAAAAGAAAGCATGGATAATAAATTCACTTTTTTTTTTTAAAAATGAAAGGAAAAAAACAAGCGGTGTCTTTGGACAAGACTCGGTGCGGTGCTTAATCTCTGTTTACCACTTTTTCTGTCTGCTTTCTCTTCATGGTGACCACTTTTCAGTGTATTAGTGCTGTAGTTGTTATCTCTTTCAACAAGAACAACTATTTTCCGAGTCGCTCCTGGGAAGAGTCCAGTTAATATTGCAGGCCTTTAGTCCTGAGGGGTCCATATTTCCCGGGACAGTCTTCTATCACAGCTTGGCCTCACTACGCTGGCTGATGTGCTTGGAACGTTGAAATCGCATTTGCGAGAGATTAAGCTATTGCCATTGTAAATGACAATGCCATTTATTTATCTGTTTTCAAAACCAACACATAAATAAAAAGTTTGTCATTCACAATGCCAATAGCTCAAACTTTTCCAAAGGCGAAACCGTTGCATTGTAAATGCTTGTTGAATTGTGTTCCCCTGTTGCACTGTGGGTTACGTATCCCGTGTGTATCTTGCTAAGATGGGGTTAATCTATGATGAGGGGGACCTTGTGGAGTAAACTGAGGAGGAGGTAGTGAGTTTCTGTGAGAAAGGGGATGCCCACAGTTGGCAACACTCGCAGGAAGCTCTTCTTCTATGAAGCCCTCAAAAGGGGAATGGCCTTAAAGTGCTGGGGGGACCTCTCGGATTACCCCTCCGCATACCTAAGCCCCTCCGCATACCTAAGTGCTGGGTTTAAGGGAGACCCTGAGGAGGACCCGGAGAGTTGGGAGGATTCTGAGAGCGAGGGTTCCCAGTCCATAAACCTGGGGGGAGGTGGCCCTGAAGAGGAGGAAGAAAATGACTGGGCGGGGACTCCAGTAGGTAGTGAGGACCCCATAGATAGGGAGTCCCTTGCTGGGTCCAGTGCTGGGGCAGTGCCCCATCCCTTTCTCTGTCCCCAGAGGAGTGGGTAGACAGGAGGGAAGAAAGGGTGCATCAGCTGACTTTGGAGAGGCTTAGGTTAGAGGATGCCAAAGAGATAGCGCAGCTGAGTTTGGAAGAGAAAAAGCTAGAGACCGAAAGGGTCCTTGCGCAGGAAAGGATGGCGGAGGCAGAGAGGGCCTTTGTCAGAGAGAAACTAGCTCTAGAGGGTAGGTTGTCCCCTGAGAGTGGTTTCTGTAGTCTGGATTCACCAAGGTGGGTGGGATCCAGTGGTGGCAGCGATATGGAGTCCAGTGTAGGAAGACCCACTCCCAGATCTCAGAATATGGTGCCTGATTCTCAGTAAGAGGGGGTACAGGTTGAGATTCAGGGGCAGCAAGAAACTGTCTCACCAGTCCTGTGGGGAGTTTGTGGATGCCTGTTGTAATGCACTGGAGGATTGGCCGGGACTTCTCGTTTCTAACAGTAGGTATGTGAGTTTCTGTATGGGTGAGTGATTGGATGTCTGAGTACCTCTTTGGGTGTCTGTGTGGGTGGGCCAGGGGTGTGTGACTGCCTGTATGGATGAGTGTGTAGGTGTGTTAGTGGCTCTATGGATTAGGGAGTGTGCGGTTGTGTGAGGGGCTGCATGGGTGAGTGAGTGAGTGTGTCTGGCTGTGTGGGTGAGAGTGCATGTGTCAGTGGTATGTGGGTGGGATGTATGACGTTACAACGCATACCATTACAACTACCTACCATTACAACGCGACCATTACAACGCATACCATTACAACGCATAGCGCTTTGGGGTGCTGGATAGTGGTAAGTATAATTTACTATTCTAACTCCAGTCCCCGTGGACCCTAGGGAAGGTGTTGGATAGTAAATTATACTTATTCCCTATCCTAGAGCGCCCCCCAGCGCAATGCGTTGTAATGGTATGCGTTGTAAAAGTCGCGTTGTAATGGTAGTGTGGAGTAAAAAATGCGTTGTAACAGGTGTATACCATGTGGGTGAGTAACTGGGTATGTGAAAGGCTGTATAGATGACTGATGGGGTATATGAGTGATTGTATAGGTGAGTGAGTGATGTTATGGGTGAGTGAGTGAATGTGTGATTGATTGTATAGGTGTGTGAGTAGTTCTATGGGTGACAGACTCAGTGTGTGAATGGGTGTATGAGTGGATATGTCAGTGGCTGTATTAGTGACTGAGTGGGTGTATGGGTGAGTGGATGTGTGTGTAGGTCTATGAATCAGTGAGTGGGTGTGCAAGTACTGGTATGGGACTGAATAGGTTTGTGAATGGTTGTGTGGGAGTGGGTGTATGAAAGGTTCTATGGGGGTGTGAGTGGGTGCGTCAGTGATTCTGTGGATGT
The DNA here is from genome assembly GCF_964263255.1 of Lissotriton vulgaris. Classification (NCBI taxonomy): domain Eukaryota; kingdom Metazoa; phylum Chordata; class Amphibia; order Caudata; family Salamandridae; genus Lissotriton; species Lissotriton vulgaris. Next base: position 1,173,016,548 of record NC_141696.1, read on the forward strand.
CATCAATGATGTCAAAGAACATGTTTTGAGTGATGTAATATGTAAAGTCATAAGCAGTGCGTTGTGGAGGCTCACGTTTTAGTTAGCTCAGCTAACTATAACTGCTGAATTTCACTGGTTTTGTATGAGTGAAATCTGAGCCTAACTAGAGCGTCTTTAAACGTAGTTTTTTCAGTGAATTTCTAAGGGTTTTTTTAATGCTAATTCCCAACTATAGCATCCCTGAAACCTTTGGTTTTTTTTTCAGTGAATTTCTATGCTTTTTAGGGCTCGCCTGCTGATGCGCTTGCGCATAGCTGGCGAAGCTCTATAGTGGCTTATCTAGAGTTTAACCACTGGCGATTCCACTGCCGATTCCATGCAGTGCATGTGCTTTTTAGGTCATTGCGCAAGCGCAAGCCCTAAAAAGCGCGTGCACAGAGCCACCAGCCGCCTGTCTGCCTGCCTGCCTCGCATTACCACATCAAAGGCAGCCCAGCCTCCCTCCCACAAGCTTCTGAGCGTGCGCTCTGCATTTCTCCTCCCAGCGTCGCCGTACTTTCAGTTTCACGGCCGCTAGGCCATGTCTCCTTTTATGCTTCCATCGAAAATATCCAAACGTTAACATGAATAGAGAGTTTGAAATGTCCAAGTCTACTCACAAGGGCTTCGCCAGTTCGCCCCAAGAGTCTTGATTTAGTCGAATTTAGTAACATTTATTTTTTTAGTTTCAGCGCATTTTCACACACACATTCGCATTCCTTGTTTTCCTTTCATTGTGCCTGTGCTTGGCAATGTTAGCAGCAGACCGTGAACTTCTCGCACCCACCCTCTTGTCTTATTCCAGAGCTCCAAGCAGATGAGGACAGCGAATGCCTCTTAATGTGTTTTACATCAAAGGCTGACGTTCGCCCCCAAGAGTCTTGATTTAGTCGAATTTAGTAACATTTATTTTTTTAGTTTCCACCCCAGCATCACTAACCACCACCACAGCATCACTCCGCACAACCACAGCATTACTCAGCGTAACCACAGCATCACTCAGCGCAACCACAGCATTTCTCAGCGCAACCACAGCATTTCTCAGCGCAACCACAGCATTTCTCAGCGCAACCACAGCATCACTCAGCGCAACCACAGCATCACTCAGCGCAACCACAGCATCACTCAGCGCAACCACAGCATCACTCGGCGCAACCACAGCATCACTCAGCGCAACCACAGCATCACAGCATCACTCAGCACCACCACAGCATCACTAAGCACCACCACAGCATCACTCAGCGCAACCACAGCATCACTCAGCACCACCACAGCATCACTAAGCACCACCACAGCATCACTAAGCACCACCACAGCATCACTCAGCGCAACTACAGCATCACTCAGCGCAACTACAGCATCACTCAGCGCAACTACAGCATCACTCAGCGCAACCACAGCATCACTCAGCGCAACCACAGCATCATTTAGCGAAACCACAGCATCACTCAGCACCACCACAGCATCACTGGTTCAAATATGTTCTTTCAATGTTTCAAGCTGTTTTCAAGCTTTCAAGCTTTATTACAAATCACAAAAAGATGTTAATATTTCACTTCTGTTCTTGGATTTTCGTCACAATAAAAAACACTTAACATAATCTTCCCAAAAGTTATTTACAAAAGTTTAAGCTATTGCCATTACAAATTAAATACAGTATTTAAGTATTAATTATTTAAAAAAATTAAAAGCAATTGTTATTTGTAATAGCAATACATCTAAGTCCTGTAAATATAAAACATGTTGAATTACAAATGCTATAGGTGTCGGATTTGCAAAAGTTAAATCTATTGGCATTGTAAATGACAAAGCTATTACTTTAGCTATTTTAAAAAATAACACATAAATAATACTAATTTAATTTATAAGACCAGTAGCTCAAACTTTCCTAATGCGAGCCCTATTGCATTTCCAATGCTTGTTTAAGTAGTAGTCTCGTTTGCGGAGTGGTGGAAAAAGTGGGATGGGGTCTCCGACCAGCTCTTAGGAATCCCGCTGTGTAGGACTTACAAGAAGTACCAGGAAGGCTTCTTGGCCAGCAAGGTCCCTTAGGACTGAAGTGGACTTCATCCCACAACCAGTAGTGCGCAAGGAGCTGCGTTTGCAGAGTGGTGTAGAAAGGGGGCATGGCCTCTGAAAACCTCTTAGCAATCCCGCTGTGTGGGACTTACAGGATGTAACGTGAGGGGTAGTTGGCCCCTGGGACATCCTTGGGGGCTAACTACCCCTCCTGTTACCTCCAGTAAATCCAACACATCAGGATTGCTCAGAAGTTGTCAGAGGCCACGCCCCCTTTATCCAACACTCTGCAATGCACCTCCCGTCATGGTGGATGACGTTCCCTTGGCTCTTGAGGGCCAACTACCTCTCCTGTTACTTCCAGCAAGTCTCACACAGCTGTATTCCTAAAAGGTTGTTGGAGGCCACACACCCTTTCTTCACCACTCTGTAAACACACCTCCTGGCACACTACTGCTTGATGGAAGAAGTCTCCTTTAGTCCAGAGGCCCTCGGAAGGCAAGGAGACGTCATCCCCTTCCAGCAGTGCGCCCGAGAGGAGTGTTTGCAGAGTGGTGGGGAAAGTGGCTGTAGCCTCCCACCAGCGGGCGCATTTGCAGAGTGGTGGAGAAAGAGTTCGGGGCCTCCAGCAAGTTGCCGGATTTTTTCTTTTCTTTTTTTTCTCCTATTATTTAGGAAGGGGGGCCACGAGATCCACCTTCCTTGGGCTGAATTCGTACCCAGGGAACCCATCCCCGTGCCCAGCCTTTTTATTATAAAAGGGAGGGGGGCTGAGTGGTACCCCTTCTCCGGGCCATTTTTGGTCCCCGGGACACTATCCCTGGGGCCTTCCCCCTTAAAAATAAAATATATGAATAAAAAAAAAAGTTTGGGGGTTCAGTGGCCCCCTACCTCACTGAAAGATTTTGGCTCGAGAACCCCATCCCCCAGGGCCTCGCCTGCAGAGTGGTTGTCCTGGTCCCACCCAGGTCACCCACTTGTGAAATGTTTGGGACCGCAGGGATACCCTGAAGGCCACTGCGGTCCCTGCTTGCTCCCCCGTCTCCTGCGAGAGCCAGTATTGCTTTGAGACCGAGGGAACTGCTATCATACAGCTCCCTGGATCTCAAAGCAATGTGTCTGTTTTCTTGCTCATTTAACAGCAGGCACGGAAACAGACATGCTCTGCTTTCAGCAAGCTAGAGCCTTTTCTGAGCTCACTTGCTAATAGCTGAGTGTTTGCTGTGGCTTTGCGAGAGTACCATAGCAAATTGAGTGTCTCGGGTGTGGCCACCCCGGAACATTGCTGGAACAGACCCTGGGGGTGTTATGTTATGTTATGCTAACAATTATTTATAAAGCGCATGTTCACAGATTGGTTTCTTGGCACTAGCTCTAGAATAGGCTGAGCCGTGTTAAGCTGTCCTGCACTTAGATTAATCATAGAAATTGAACAAATAGCCAGGTCTTAAGAAGCTTCCTGAATTTCATTAGTTTCATGCATGCTCTGATGTTAGGTGGCAGGGAATTCCAGAAATGAGGCGCCAACACTGCAAATCTACAACCACCTTGTCACTTCAGTCTATAGGGGTTATGGTTAGCAGGTTCATGTGAGACGAGCTCAGGTTGCACATTGGTACGTGCCTTTGAATGAGGTTGGAACTGAATTTAGGAATTTAGCCATGTAGGGACTTAAAAATCAAGCAGACCACTTTGAAAGAAGATCGTGGTAGAATGGGTAGCCAGTGCAGCTTCTTCATAAGGAGGGAAACATGTTCCCACCTCTGGTTGCTGAAAAACCAGCCTTGCTGCTTGATTTTGAACCAACTGCAGTCTCTTGATGAGATATAGTGGTATGCCATAGTAGAGTGAATTGGCATAATCTAGGTGGGAGATCACCATGGCTAGAACAGCCGGTCTCAGTGCTTCTCTCATGAGAAGTCTGCTGATTTGCCTAAGTTGGTAAAGGCTGGTTGACGTTAATGATGTGATTTGGGTTTTCATGGATAAATCATTATTTACCCCAAGACTTTTTGCTGAGGAGGATGGACTGGGGTGGAGGGGGCACCCAGCTCGTCTGGCCAGAACTGAGGACTCCATAGGATCTTTGTGCCTCCTAACTGGACCAGTTCTGTTTTTAACCGGGTTGAGTTTCAGCTGATTGCAGTTCATCCAATCCCGGATATGTAGAATGGTGGCTTGAAATTCTAAGACCGAGTCGGGGGTATTATTGATGGAAAATTTGAGCTGTAGGTCATCCGCTTAGTAAGGTGCACACCTTCCTGTTTTTTACGGACTGAATCAATGGACAGAGGTAGAGATTGAATAAGTGGGAAGATAATGAAGAACCCTGGGGTACTCTACAGGTTACACTCTTTTCAGGCACAATCAAGTCAAATAGATGAACTGATTGCAAGCGGCCCTCCAGAAAGGACCGTATCATTCTAAGGGCTGTTCCCTGAAGGCCCACAGCACGGACACGGTCGATAAGGATGTTATGGTCGACCGTGTCGAATGACGTGAACTGGTCCAACAGTACCAGAGCCTTAGGGGATTTGTTGTCTATTAATTCCGGAGGGTGTCCAGGACGGTCATTATGACTGTCTCGGTGGAATGGGCTGGGTGAAAACCTGCTTGGCTGGGATTGTGATATTCGGACTGTTCAGTGAAGGCACATGGACATCTAGCTACATGAGATTCAAGTACCTTAGCCAAGTATGTAAGGAGCGAAATTGGACAGTAGTTGGTCAGTATCTCAGGGTCAGCCCCTGGCTACTTTAAAAGGGGAACAATAATAGCCTCTTTGGGGGCAAGACCGAGGTGCTGGTGGTAGGTGGGAACACACTCAACTGGTCGGATGACTGGTGGCCTAAATGCATGGGCACCACACCCACTCCTTGTAAGGAGGCTAAGAACTTAGGGATCTGTGTGGATTCCACCCTCTCTTATGAAGTTCACATTCGGCGGCTTGTAGGGAAATGCTTTGGTATCTTGAAAGCCTTAAATAAAACTCTGGATTTGTTCCCACTAGGGGCCAGACAGACGATGACCCAAGCGCTCATTACGTTCTGTCTGGACTACGGGAACGTGTTATACTTGGGTGCATCTGAAAAGCACCTTGGCCGCCTACAAGTTGTACAAAATGCGGCAGCTAGGCTGGTAATGAGACTACCCAGAAGAGCGGCATCCAAGCCCACCTTGACAGCTCTTCACTGGCTTCCCATCAAGAAAAGGATCCTGTTTAAATCCCTCCTCATATGCCATCGCATTCTCTGGCACAGGGCTCCCTCCTAGCTAGGAGATCTGGTTATCAGGTATGTGCCAGGTAAAGCGCTGAGATCAGTAGGAACAGGACAGTTAGTAATCCCCAGGTTTCAGAAAGCCAGGGTGGGCGGCCGCTCCTTCAGATTCCTAGCCGCACAAAGCTGGAATAAACTCCCAATATGCCCAGGCTGGAAAGATCTGAGTCCAGGTTTAGGAGGCTTCTCAAAACTCATTTATTCACTATTTAGGGATGAGCAGGAACTGGGGGTGGAACCCTGACTTCTGGTAGGTCTTCTCTCCACAGCGCGGGGACACGCCGGGACGGCGTTACCAGGCGCTCTATAAGCGCCTTTATTATCATTATTATTATTGAAGGCGCTTGGAATAATGCCCAGAGTGAATGACTCATTTAAAAGAGAGAGTGCAGGCATAAGAAGTAGAGAGAAAACCTCTTTTAGAACTTAGGGTGGGCTGCTATCCTTTGGTTATCCTGATTTAACTTTGGACAGGAGGTCTGGAAAGTCCAGCCTTTTGATAACTGGGAACTGCTCCAAGAAGTAGGGGTTTTTCCGATTTTATTGACAGTGTCCTAGACATAGTGTTCCTTAGGATACTATCCTTGATTGAGACAGTTTTATCTATAAAAAAAGTATTAAGAGAATTACACAGCACTTAGGATGGTCTCTCCTTTCAGATCGCTCTATCGCTCGCCCAGATGAATAGAGTGCTCGTAAGAACTACCCTCACTTTTCATATATATATATATCTCTGAGAAAGACCCTGTGTGGTCGAAACGCGTTGGTATGGCAGTGGTGTCTACCTAATAAAGGTGTTTTGAATAAGGATAAAATTGAGTGCGACGTTTCTTATTTACAAATATGATTGAGGGCTCTAAAGGTTCAGCCCGTCGTCCGCACCCGCAGGATAGTGCACTGTGCAAGAACCTCCCTCTCTCGCTCTCTCTCGCTCTCTCGCTCTCTCTCTCTACCTCACAATGAGCATAAATAGTAGAGCCTGATAAACACCATATGCAAGACTCCTTCATACAGTAGCATGTGTGCATACCAGAGTGTATTCAAACATCACCTGCTCTTTTCTACTTTTCACGATCCTGCAAGAGTCTCGCATGATCGTAACATTGACCTCCTAAACATCACAGTACTTATCTGTTACATGCTTCTTCTCAAACCCAAGGACCACAATAGATATTCTTACTAAAAGTTTATTTAGAACTCATCAACTCTTTTTTTTTTCTATTCACCATCTGGCAAGAGTGCCGCAAGATCGTAATAATTACTTACAAATAATATACATATATTATCTTCACAGTAGTTCTCCCTTAGACCTCTTCCCTAATTCTAGGGAGACAGCATGCCTTTCTGCGGCCCCCTTACATAGCTTTTTTAAACTTAATTTCCACAACACCTCCAATTTTTCACAGTAAACAGTAATGGCGGCCATCTCTTTCCTAACATTCCAACAGCCAGCCAATCGAATTGCTCACTCTTGTGAGACTTGCAGGAGAATTTTGCTCCCACAAGAGCGTGAAGGCTCCTGGGAAAAACTGACCTTTCCACCAATCACAGCGCTCCATTTTTGGTTTTGCGCACTTGCGGGACTCTCGCGAAACCAACTGTTAAAATATACAATTATTTGACACCATTAATATCTCAATAATTATTGAATGAATTTAAACCAAATCTCAAAAAGCACTATCTGCCAATCAAGATCTAGCTTCCTGGCGAATTTGGTGTAATTCCGTTCAGCAGTCTATTTTTTTATTTGATGAAACCTGTCTTAAAGAAGGAAAATGCATGGAGATTTTACTTTTTGCCCCCCCCCCCCCCTTTTTCGCATCACCCACTGGATTGAATACCCCCAAAACTTTCCACGAAAGGGGCTGAGGTGGAAGAACTTTTGTTAGGGGAAAGTTTTGTGGAAATTCGTCAAACTGAGCCAAAGTTATTAGTAAACTGATAAACTCTCCTTCAATAGAAAAGCAGACATAACTATAGCTGCCTACTGGCAAGTAGGTGTTCTATATATATCTCTATCTCCATCTCCATCTCTCTATCTCTCCCCACACATATGTGTGCAATAATTAAATAAATACTTTTTTTCATTTTTCATTTTTTTAATTTGTGGTAATAATTCCAAAAATCTCCCCCTTTTTGCCATGGGGAACCCCCTATCCCCTCTTTATTTTTATTAACATGTTGCCTCCCTTTACCCTCCCATAAACCCTCAAATCACTTTTACCTCGATTTACTTCTACCTTCACCTAAACCCTAACATCACCCTTACTTTCACCCAGACTGAATCCCTAAAATCACCCTTCCCTCCTTTTACTTCTACCTTATCTTAAAATCACCCTTACTTACCTCCCCAAACACTAAAATTGCTGTGACCACTCATTGCCTTTACCTGTGCCTACACAGTTTTTCTTCTAAATACCAAATATTTAGTGTTTAAAATATAAAAACAACATACCTGGTGGGAAAGCATGACAAAGGTAAAATCCAATACTATGCACTGTCCTGCGTGATAAAGGCTGCTTGGAAAATATATTGCTTGGTAAGGACAGATAGTATAGACTGTTCTTGATAGAGACTTCTAACCGCAGATTCCTCCCCTTGTGAATTTCCCACGGAGCGAGACTGCATTCGCAAACTTTAAAGAAATGATCTTGCGCATCCGTAGGTGGCATCATGCAGTTCTGTGTCCGCTCCAACTTTTCTGATGTGACATTGAACCGCGCACTAATGTCAGTGCTTTTCTTTCAGTACCTTCTAACGAGGATCAGGATCTAGCTCAGACAGACTTTTTCCCCACAGGGAGTACTTTAAATTCTAACTCCATTGTGTAGATAGATGCCACAAAGCTTCAGTTTTAAAGCAGTGTCGTGGCTATCTCCAACAGATGTTGGTGAGGCACACCCAAGACGTTTTTCTCTGGTTCCTCAAATGACACAAAGTTTGCTCTTGTTGCGCAGAAATGAACTGAAAAGTGATTAAAGATCATAAAGTCAAGCTCGCCATTGCTAAATTCTAGAAGAAGTAGCGGAATCAGTCTCAGGCCTGATCAAGGGCGCAGACGCATCTTGCTACAAGGGCCAATCTGTGGGCCGATTTACATCTACATCCAGAAGCTGTATTATGGAAAGTGCCTTTGGGGCGCAGCGGTCATATGCGCCTGCTATGCTCGCCCCGGGGCACTTTGGTATTACAGAAAGGGCAGCCGTCGTTTGTGCTGCCCTTTCTGTAATACAGATAGCGCTGGTGCACATATAGCGCCAGCGCTATATCAGAGGGTGTTTTCTGATTTGCATGGAGGCGTGGCCTATGCGGGGATGGTGGTGGTGTGTCTGCACGGGAATGGGAGGTGGTGGTGGTGGTGTCTGCGCGGGGATAGGAGTGTGGTGCTGGTGTCTGCATGGGGAGATGGGGTGTGGTGGTGGTGTCTGTGCGGGGATGGGGTGGTGGTGGTGGTGGTGTCTGTGTGTGGATGGGGGGTGGTGGTGTCTGCGCGGGGAGGTGGGTGGTGGTGTCTGCGGGTAGGGGGTGAAATGTAACGTCTAAAGGAGGCCTGTGCACCTTAATTATTCGAGATAGCAGCCTGTCAGAGACCCTTCATTGGATTCATCCCTCATCACGCCAATGGACCCTCCACCCAAGTTTGAACCCTTAAATGAGCCTGGTGCTGCAGGCAGGAAACACAAACGGCGTCGTGAGCTTAGTGACAGAGCTCAGGGCGGCAGTGATTATAGCTGGGATTCAGTACCGGCGTGGATTATTTGAAGAACCCCAGGATTATGTAATGAGTCTTACGTTTTCCGCTGAGTTGGTAGCCCACCGTTAAGGATTTCAAAGCAAAAGCCCGTACGATTGAAAGTATTTGTGAATAGAAGGTGGATTCTGTACCTTGGGCTACAGTTATTTCGAACCTGGGTTCTAGTATGGTTGCCCTCGTAGTCCTGATGAGGCCTGGATTAAACAGAGGCTGAAACGCGTCGACACACATATTGGAAGACTCCAAAACAAGAGATCTGTCGAACATTGTTAAAAAAATTATTTAGGAGAGTGCTACTTTGAGAGAGGTTAAAAGTGGTTAAAACCTCATACACTCCCTTCGTTTTAGTTTTTGTGTTGTTTTGGTGATCTAAAGTGAAGGAATGTTATGTTAAGGAATTATACATTTACATCCTTGTTTAAATCAGTGGGGCATTAGAACCATGAGTTTGGTTCCAAAAAAAGTGTATATATGTAAGTATATGTGTTTTGTGTGTATATATGAATTGTGTACAGTTTTGTTCAATGTGAGAGACCAATAATTAAGGGTTAACGTAGTTTAATTAAAAGAGAAAGTTAAACTACACATTTGATTTGTATTGCTCTGTACGTCTGGTTATCCTTCTGGAGATACTCTTCGGTAAAAAATTACTTCAATTAATTTGTGTTGAAAAAGATTCACTCAAGATTGGACAATTGATGGTATCCAGTCTTATAACTAAATAGATATAATATTGTTCCGTAGGCTTTACTTTGTTTTTCACTTGGTATCAGCTTCAGCGTAATGTCCAACACCACCCGCAGTGCAGAGATCATCGCTACACGCCTGAACCTTGACACTGGCACAGATGTCACCAGTGTCAGAATCAGTTTCAATAGTTTTGTCGGATACGGAAACTCCACAAAGGCGTAAACAACATCATTACAGTTTTTCAGACCCAGATCTACAGTACTACGACTATGATGACGGTGATGACATTTATGTCGACGTTCACTAATGCGTTTTCCTGCGAGGAAATAACATCCCATCTATGCACACCACTGAAAAGTTTTGACCATGTATATTTTTTCTTGGGTAGGTACTCCTTATGTTAATAATCACTCAATGCCAAATTCAGCAATTGCAATCTTCATTTAAGGAAAGGGCCCATTTCAAGAAAATGTGCACAGCCTTTCAAAATGCACTGACTTGCCCACAGACACTCATTCAGTCAGCATTGGGCTGCACTGCCTCATTACCCAGAGAGCCTATAGCAAAAAGGCATACTTGGGCAACAGTTTGAGGGCCCACGGTACAGAAGCCCAAGGGTAACAGAGGTAAAAGCTCACAACCGTTGACTCAGTTGGGGCCCAGGAACTTCTGAATGTTCTGGGACAACACATACCAGACTCTTCACAGTAGACTACTGGGCTGCACCCTAGATGATGGATAGAATTTCTGAGAATCATGATGGACTCCCAAAAAAGAAATCACACACCATCAAGAAGGTGTTTAGAGTGGCATTTTCAAGGGCCCAAATCTCTCTTATAGGTTTGTCTGGAATAGTGAGAGTCTCATTGTCATCAATTCAGGCCCTTCGCACTACATGGCCCTTAAGTTGGTAAAGGCTCAACATCTTCAGTGAGGATTTTTGCATGTAGGGACGATGGAACTTTTGCTTGAAGCCAGGACAGAGTTTATCTGATGGCTGAATTGTTGAATTATATGGATACCTTTAATGGGTGTGCCAAATTTGTAACTGCAAATTGGTTCCTCCTGGCAGAATAGTGTTGCTTCCAATTTTGGATGAACAATATCTTGGCTGCCAGATACATCAGTTTTGTGGGTGACTCCAATACATTGGCTGAGCTAGCAATTCGACATCTGTGCCTAAGCCAGCTGTTTTCAGTGGTGGCAAAATAATTTCCAAGACAGAACAAAGATACCAAGTATTGAAATTCCCGATGTTTGATGGATTCCTGCAATCCAGCCCAGAAAAGAAATGGGTTGTGTTTCACTTTAACAAATACTTAGTCCACATTTGATGTTCAGTTTATTTACGTAGTTGGTTTCACACCAATTAAATGAGTGGCGTTTGCTAAAATGGAGTTAGATAGTGGACTTACTGGACTATTGTTGGTTGGAATCATATGGGTAGGCTTTATTTTGAAACATGTCCCCTGGGTTCTATGACAAATGTAGTTTGCATCTGTAGTTAATACTGATGTGGTTGCAGTAAAGAAAAGTAGAATATTCTCCTTCATGCCTTTAATGGTATCTAGACGTTCTTGTGGGTCTTGAAAGCCGTTACTTTTTTTCATACTCTCAAGAGGGTGGAATATTCAGTGTTTATACTCTGCATGACCTTGAACGTTTTGAGAATGCTCCGGGCCTGGGTTTGGTGGTAATTGAAAAGCCATCGATTTCTGGAGGTAATCCTAGAGTATGGAACTGAATCCACTAGGTCAATATCTCCCTCATTAGGGGTGGTGAAAGAGTGGAATTTCCTCTGTGGATTCTACTTCATATTTAGAATTTCCTCCAAAATCCGGAAGATTTTCAGTTACCACTGAATTCTAAAACTGGCCCTCAGCCTAATGGAGTCTAGACTTTCATGTTGGTCTTGAAAGCATTTACTTTTTTCATACTAGCAATAGGGTGGAATATTCAGAGTTTATACTCTGCATGAACTTAAAAAATTCAATAATGCTTTGGGCTTCGGTATGGTGGTAAATTGAAAAGCTGTCAATTTCTGGATAACCCCAGAGTGTGGAACAGAATCCACTAACTCAATGTCTTCCTCAATAGGGTTAGTAAAAGAGTGGGAATTCCTCTGTGGATTCTACTTCATATTTTGAATTTCCTAATGAAACCGGAACATTTTCCGTTACAACTGACAACAAAACTGGCCCTCAGCCTCCAGTATCGTCCAGCTCTGCACTAAAATAGTCCATAAAAGCATTCTCCAAAATGTTGCTGAATTAAAATGTGTTTTATGTTGCTGAGTTACAGATTTATAGGGTACATACACTTCTATTACACATTGTTTTGAATTTCCAACTGCATTGTTCAAGTTAGAGGTTTCACCTTTGTAGACTTAATAATTGGGAATCAAGTGTGCAAATGAAGTCTCCGTTAGGGTTGCCACCTTTCGCAGAAAAAAATGCTGGATTTTTGTTCCCATTTTAAGCTTCTGTAAAGGCCAAGACATTTAAATAGACCTTTAAATAAAATTGTCTGTTTTAATTTTTACCATAGCCTTTCTGTATTTGTTTACTTCAATTATCAGCCAGGAGTCATTAAGGCAGCTCTAGAACACATTTTAATTACTGTTTTAGGTATGTACTGATGCAGGTAAAAATACTGGCGTTAATTGATTTCCATAATATTTGTACCATCAGGGACAATAAAATACTAGTCATATTGGCAAAATATGGCAAGGTGTCAGCCCCAGTGACAATGTAGCAACATATTATGCTTTAGCCTGGTGATTCGAGCTAACTGTGGTTTGTATTCATCAAACTTTGCTTCTTATACATTTATTTGATATTTTAAGTTGGTTCCTTAAAATTCCAACAAGGTTGCATCTGCCAAGCAAATCTCTGCGCTGTTGAGAAACCTTAAGCAATGTTTGTTGATTTAACCAGGCAACCACACCATGCCTATAATGTAGCTTAGTGAATTAACTTTTCAAATGCAAGTGTGTGTGTGTCTGTCTGTCTCTTCTCCTCTATTGGTCAGAACTTCAAGTCCTGGTTGTCTTCTTAGAGTTGTGAGAGCGATATTAGTTAGTTGGGTTATTATAGTCCTCATTATGCCTACCTATAAATGATTCTGTTTGTGATGTGTGTAGTATGCACGTTGTAATTATTTATATTTATATTGTTTTTGTAGCACTGAGCGTACAATGTGCCTTATGCCTTCCCTTGCTAGCGAATCTGTAGATTATGATTGTTTTTGTTAGTATGGTATGTGTAAATGTGTGCAAACTACTTTTTTAACTTCAGAATAATTAAATTAAGCAATGGCCTCTCTTCTTTAGAGTGCTATCAGTTGCTTACATTCCACAATATACAGGTTAGCAGTCATCTGTACCCATTGTTTCCTTTCAAGCTTGAAAACTTATTTTTTACTTCATATTTTTCAGTTTTGGCTGTTTGTTTTAAACTATTAAGTCATTTAAAAAAACAACTTTTTATTGGCATTTTATATTTTACTTTATACAGAATGACTTGCATGTAGCAGTTTCTACATATGGCAGATAACATTTCCAATGTTTCAGCATGTGTATTACTTATGTGGTACTTAATGGCTAACGGATAACCAAGACATCAATAACATTGTCCACATATTTAACAACTGACCAAGCAATGCCGTCTTGAATTCGCTCTTTAAGTTTATCGCATGCATTCATGTATTTTGTTACTCAGTTTTTACAATGCCCTTCTAATGCAAAGTTCCGAACAACAACTCGACACAATAAAACAGCTTATTGCCTATCTGGCATTTACCATTATATTAATCTCTCTCAGCCACACTGTCTGCTCCTCTCCTCATGTCTCTGAGTCAGTGATATTTTTTTTTTTTTTTTTTTTTTTAAACCTTTATTTATCAAATGCACGATACACAGCGTCTGCCTACAACCCCATCGGGCCGGCCGCTATGACAAATATTAAAAGAATAAAGAAAACAATACGCAATAGAGGCGGCCACTGAGCGTCCGTTATGATGTGGTGCATACTACAATAATCAAAGGATAGCGAAGGTTTAATTTTATAGTTTTGTCGAAGTAAAAACAACAAAAACAAACGCATGGCATCATACTGGCAAGGTTCACAGGAGGGGGGGGGGGGAAGGGAAGGAGTATATATACACAGGAGTGAGTCTAACGTGGGGGGGTGAACATGGAGGAAGTATAGGATATGAGTAATATAGTAAGCAAAAAAGGGAACGTCAATCATGGGGAGGAGGGGATAGTATCGTCATAATCAAGTGGAGGGGAACAGATATCACCACGGTACGCATTCCATTGCGCCCAAACCCTGGACCACTTTTTAGGATGACCCCGTGCCTCGTACACCGTCTTCTCTCGAAACATGCACCAGTCCATGTTGTCTTTCCAGCACTGAGCCTTGGTGGTCTGGTGGAGCCCCAGAGCTGAGCTATGTCCCTCTTAGCAACCATGTTGCCCAGGGTGACCCAGAATGTCTGGGCAGCCGTACAATCCGTAGTCTCCCACACATTGAGTAGGCAGCGCCGTGCCTCAGGAAGGAGGGGGACTCCAGTAACACGTCCCATCACATCATGCACCCTGGACCAGAAGGCCGAAACAACCGGGCATTCCCACAAGACATGAATAAAAGTACCATCCATACCACAACCACGTCTACACAGTCCATCCGTCGCAAGCCCCATTCGCACCAGACGCATACCGGTCACATACACGCGGTGGAGGATCTTTAGTTGGACAAAATGAAGCCGGGCCGGAATAGCGACCTCTTTAGGGGAAGAAACAGCCGACTGCCAATCCTCATCGTCTAATTCGAGCCCATCTGCCGTCCAGGAGGCACGGAGCTTCCCCAGCAGGTCAGCCCTGTTGTTAATAAGTTTCTTATATATTAACGAGATCGTGCTGTCAGGGACGTGGCCATCGAGGATACGATCCTCCAGTGGGGATGCCTGGGGAATATCAGTCCCAGGGGGAAAGGCTGAGGATAAGGCATGCCGAACCTGCATATATCGAAAATACTCCTTATCATCAAGCTGATATTCCAGTTTCAGGGCTTCGAAGGGCTTCACAGTGCCCCTGGCCCAAAGATCCTCCACCTTACTAATCCCAATCATATCCCACCTGTCAAACCCTTTCGTCCGCCAAAGGTTGCCCAATCGATCCAAGTCATACAGTGGAGTCATACGCGTCAATTTGCCACTCCAGCCCGTAGCCACAGTCGCATCCTTCCAGGCACGCACCGCACACTTCGTAGGACCAGTAAGGAGACGGATTGGTGACTTCGAGTACAAAGCCCTATTGAAGTTGCCCCCGGGCAATAGGAATTTGTCCAGGGCCAAAGCAGGAGCGGGTTCCGATGAATATGTTACGTGGTTAATGGCGCTTAAGTGTGAGGCCCAGTAATATCGTTTGATATCTGGTAAAGCGATACCGCCGTCGTACCAGGGGAGTGTGAGTTTAGACAATGCGATACGGGCACGTCCGTCCCAAATCAATTGCCGCTGTAGGCTCTCGATCTCACGGAAATAGCGAGCGGGGACCGGGTCGAAGAAATTCTGCAACGCATAGAGAAATCTAGGGAGCGACATCATTTTGAAAAGTGCCGCTCGCCCCAGCGGGGACAAGGGCAATTCACGCCACCGCCTCACATCCTGCTTAAGGCGACGGAGGGGAGCATAAAGATTCCGATCATATCGCACTGCGGAAACCGTGGAGACATAGATCCCCAAATATTTGAAACCACCGTCTGCCACCTGAATTGGGAACCTACGGGGCAGCAGCAGCAGTACCCCCGCTATGACATAAACACAGGACTTGGTCCAATTGATAACCAATCCGGAGTTCTTACCAAAGGATGTGAGAACGTCAAAGAGCACGTTCAAGGACTTTTGGGGGGAAGTGAAATAAAGGAGGATGTCATCGGCGTAGAGTGAGACGCAATCTTCCAAATCCGGCGCCCACCGGATCCCTTTAATCGAGGGTTCCCACCGGAGCCATGCCGCAAGGGGCTCAAGCGCCAGCAGTAGTGGGGAAAGCGGACACCCCTGACGGGTGCCGCGTCCCAATGGAAATGGGTCAGAACTTCTGCCATTCACCACAACTTGAGCCAGTGGTTGCTCGTACAGGAGCCTCACCCACGCGATAAAGTTAAGGCCAAAGCCAAATTTGGCAAGGGCCGCCCACAAATAAGGCCATTCAATGGTGTCGAAAGCCATTGTGGCGTCCAGGGAGGCCACCACCGCTGGCTCAGCGAGAGTTGCAGCCCTCGCGAGAACACCATGGAGTCTACGCAGATTAAGAGCCGTGTTCCGATGTGGTATGAAGGCGGATTGGTCCGGATGAATCCGATCACAGAGCACCGTCAACAACCGATTGGCCAGGACCTTGGCAAGGATTTTGGGTTCCGCGTTTAGCAAGGAAATGGGGCGATAGGAGGTACAGCGATCACGAGGCTTGCCATCCTTATAAATGACCACTATGGTGGCCAGGCGCTGTTCAAGCGGAAGGACTCCAGCCTCAAATGCGTCCAGAAACATGGTCCGCAGATAGGCGGCCATCTTATCTGGACGAAGTTTGTAGAGCTCGATAGGCAAACCATTAGGCCCCATCGCCTTACCCGAGCGCAAGGATCTAATGGCGAGGGCAATGTCGTGCACCGTAAAGGGAGCTTCCAGAGCCAGTCCCTCCTCCTCCGAGACACGAGGAAGAGCAATGTCACGCAACAGTAAACGGGAATCGGCCTCATCTCGATCACTCACTGGGGTATAAACCTTTCGAAAATGGTCCACGAAACAGTCAACAATCTCACTGGGGTCAGACACACATTCACCAGACTCACGGGTAATGACGGGCACCACACGATTCACTCTTTCAGCCTTATCCAGCCACGCAAGGAGTTTGCTAGCCTTGTCACCCACATCATACAAACGGCCCAGCTGAGTTGCACGCATTAACTTAGCAGCATCAGTCACACAAGCTTTGTAGTCCGCCTGCTTCAATTCCAGAGTGTGTAGAAGCGCAGGCGTGTCATCCCCACCCAGCTCACTTTCAAGTGCAGTAATTTCGGTCTCAAGGGCCAGCACGGCCTCCCTCCTAGTTTTCCATTCAGCTGCAATAAGAGACAGTGCGGATCCCCGTATGACCGTTTTAAAGGCCTCCCAGAGAACCATAGGGGAGGTTACCGAACCCACATTCTCGTCGAAATAACAATCAATAGCCTTCACCAAATCTGAGCGGGGGTTCCGAAAGTGCCAGGGCGGGACAGGGGGAACTCTGTTACCAGGAAGACCACCCACAGAGACCTCAATCAGCAAAGGGGAATGGTCTGAGATACCTCGGGGGAGATGACGAACTTCCCGCACCAAGGAGAGGGTAGAGGTCAGCATGAAAAAGTAGTCTATCCTCGAGAGGCTGCCATGTGCACCAGAGTGGAAAGTATACTGTGTCTGGGTAGGGTGCAGCGATCGCCAAACATCCACCAGACCAAAAGTTTCGGCCATGTCAGTGAGCCACATCTAGGACTGAGGCAGAACTCTAGGGGGCAGTCGATCACAATTACCAGACATCACAGAGTTAAAATCCCCACCCATGATCAGTAGGCCATCGGGGAGACCAAGAAGAGTCTTGCCAAGATCAGCATATATGGTTGCCTGCAGCCCCGGGGGAATATACACAGCCACTATCACAATTAGCTTCCCTTCCCATCTCCCCGAGACAGCAGCATAGCGTCCCCGATCATCACGGGTGACATCATCAATCTCAAGGGCCAAGGAGGATTTAACCATTATACCCACTCCCCGGGAGCCGGACATGAAACCAGTGTGGGCGACCAACCGGTAGCCCCGACGGTCAAGAGCTTTACAGGCATTACCAATCAAATGGGTTTCTTGAGAGAACAACGACCCACCAACACCAGCAACACACCGCCCGCAGAAGCTGGAACAAGATCACAGCAGACCAGCTCGCCACCTCCCTGAGCCAACACCCTCCTGCCAGCTCAGCGAACCCCAGCCAGGCCGCCGATAACATCACGAAGTGGATCAGCAACTGCGCGGACAAACTCGCCCCGCTGAGGACCCCGCCTAGCAGACCCGGCAGCAAGAAGGCCCCATGGTTCACCGACGAACTCAAGAGCTCCAAGAAGAACTGCCGAGCCCTCGAGAAAGTCTGGAAAAGGGATCCGACACCGGACAACAGGACCTCCTACAAACTTGCCACCCGGAAACACCACCAGCTGATCCGCGCCGCCAAGAGAACAGCATTCAAGGACCGGTTGGACAACAACGCACACAACAGCAAGGAACTCTTCAACATCGTGAAAGAGCTTTCCAACCCCAACGCGGGAAACAACGACATCACCCCATCGCAAGACCTCTGCAACTCCCTGGCTTCATACTTCCACAACAAGATCGCGGACATACACAGCAGTTTCAACAACCAACCAACGCACACCACGACCGACCAGCCAGCCCCCCCCACCACCACCCTCCACGCCTGGACCCCGATCAGCACAGAAGACACCATCCGCACGATGAACTCAATCCACTCCGGATCACCAACCGACCCCTGCCCCCACCACATCTTCAACAAGGCCGACGCTGTCATCGCACCCCACCTGCGAGACATCATCAACACATCCTTCGACACCGCCATCTTCCCCGAGAGCTGGAAACACGCCGAACTCAGCGCTCTACTCAAGAAACCAACAGCGGACCCCACCGACCTCAAGAATTACCGCCCCATCTCGCTTCTCCCGTTTCCAGCCAAAGTCATCGAGAAGACCGTCAACAAGCAGATGGCCGCCTTCCTCGAGACGAACGGATCCCTCGACCCCTCACAGTCCGGCTTCCGAGCCAAACACAGCACCGAGACCGCCCTCATCGCCGCCACCGATGACATCCGAGCCCTGATGGACAATGGAGAAACAGCGGCCCTCATCCTCCTAGACCTCTCCGCGGCATTCGACACGGTCTGCCACCGCACCCTAATACGGCGCCTCAGCAACATCGGAATCCAGGACAAGGCGCTGGAATGGATCATCTCCTTCCTCGACGGAAGAACACAGCGAGTCCGCCTACCACCGTACAAGTCAGAGGCCTCCGAAGTCATCTGCGGCGTCCCCCAAGGATCATCCCTGAGCCCCACCCTCTTCAACGTCTACATGAGCCCCCTCGCGGCCATCGTACGCAAACACCACCTCAGCATCATCTCCTACGCCGACGACACCCAGCTGATCCTCTCCCTGACCAACAACCCCGCCGCCGCCAGAGCCAACCTACACGAAGGGATGAAAGAGGTAGCCGAGTGGATGACGACCAGCCGCCTGAAACTGAACTCGGACAAGACGGAGGTCCTCATCCTGGGCTCCTCTCCCTCCGCCTGGGACGACTCCTGGTGGCCTCCCGCCCTGGGCACCGCACCCAAACCGACAGACCATGCACGTAACCTGGGCTTCATCCTGGACTCCTCCCTCTCCATGACCAGGCAAGTCAACAGCGTCTCCTCGGCGTGCTTCAACATCCTACGCATGCTACGGAAGATCTTCTGGTGGATCCCCACAGAGACCAGGAAGACCGTCACCCAGGCCCTCGTCACCAGCCGACTGGACTACGGCAACGCCCTCTACGCCGGGACCACCGCCAAGCTCCAGAAGAGACTCCAGCGGATCCAAAACGCCTCAGCCAGACTCATCCTCGACATCCCACGATCCAGCCACATCTCCGGACATCTGAGAGACCTTCACTGGCTCCCCATCAACAAGAGAATCACCTTCCGCCTCCTCACCCACGCACACAAAGCCCTACACGACCAAGGCCCGAGCTACCTCAACAGCCGAGTCAACTTCTACGCTCCCAAACGCCACCTCCGATCAGCCAACCACGCCCTCGCCGCCGTCCCCCGCATCCGAAGAGCAACTACAGGAGGAAGGTCCTTCTCCTACCTGGCCGCCAAGACCTGGAACTCCCTCCCGTCCGACCTGCGCCTGACCCAAGACCACCTCTCCTTCAGGAAGAAGCTGAAGACCTGGCTGTTCGAGCAGTAGCGGCACCCCCCCCCCCCCCAGCGCCTTGAGACCCTACGGGTATGTAGCGCGCTTTACAAGTGTCACTGATTGATTGATTGATTGATTGATTGATCTTGAAGTAACACAACATCAGGGGCATGCATGACGCCTTATAAATTGTGTGTAAATCAAAGGAGAGAGTAAGGGAGATTACACAGGCTATGTGTAGTGGGAACTCCTGGTCCCCTAGTAAAGTTTTTAACAACAATGGAGGAGTACCCCCTAGATGCAAAATATACAGTGCAGGGATTTCCTCTGTATCTAGAGCATAAGAACCCGCTCCACTGTAACCAGGTGTCGCAGCACACCCCATAGGCATTCGGCTTATGGGGTGGGACCCCAATGATGAAGCATGTCACCAACCAGGTTGGTGAGTGAGGGGTCTTCTCAAAAAGACAATTATTGTCCGGTTCAAGGTTGGGGCACTTATTGCTAACCTAAGCCTTATAAATTGTAACACAATGCCACGTTTAATTCTGTCACCCAAACCATTGACGTTCCAAGAAAGAACCTTCATCTCACCCCCCCCATCCCAAGAAGATCGACCCAACCCAACCCCCCTCCGGAACCACAGGTCAAGGATGTACGCAATCAGTAATGTACCATGAAAAAGGAAGAACCAGAAACACACAACACAACCAAGTCCCCACCAACCACCCCCCAACCAAATACCAGTTACAACGCCCCCCACCCTGCACCCCTGCTGACTAAAGAGCCACCCCAAACTGCAGTGTGCCTGTCGCCCCATCTGATCTACACAAAGAAACCCCTGAGGAGGAAGGGAGTAACCACCCCAACCCGCCCCATCACGGGCATAATCATAAAGCATACGATATAAGTTACTCTGTAGAGTTCACAGTCCAGAGCCGGACCTCAGGGGCCCTAAGTCAATCCTGGGTCGTTGCACCGCCGTCCGCGCCTCCGGGGCCTCCGCTCTCGGTGTCATCTTTTGGCAGCGAGTCCAACCAGTCACTGGCACTACCTGGTTGATCGAAGAAGTAGGCACGTTCCCTGTATTCAATCCGCAGGCGAGCAGGAAACAACATAGCATATTTTAGTCCCAAATCCCTCAAGCGACTCTTTACTCCAAGGAATCCAGAACGTTGCCGTTGCACTTGAGGAGTGAAGTCAGGATAGATCGAGACAGAGTTATTATCGAACTTCAACGGGCCGTGCTTGCGAGCGGCCTGAAGGATGGCATCTCTGTCCCGAAAGTGAAACAGCTAAGCAATGATGGGCCTCGGAGGACCCCCCGGCTTTACCTGTCCACCTGGGAAGCGATAAGCACGCTCGACCGCAAAAAACTTGCTGAGGCCTGCGGGAGCGAGTTTAGCGACAATTAGCTCCTCAACCAGTAGATCGATCGAGGCAGCACCATTGTCCTCCGGCACTCCGACTAGGCGAATGTTGTTCCGCCGGGCCCTATTGTCGTAGTCCTCCATGCGTTTGAACAACAGGTCTTGCGAGGAACGTAAGTTCCCAATCTCCGACTGCGCTTCCGCCATGTCCGTCACCAAACTCGATGCCTTCAGGTCCAACGCCTTGACCCTCTCGTTTGTCTTGGCCAGGTCGGCACGAATTAGAGTAACATCAACCGCCACCGTGTCAATCTTCAACACGATGGCCTCGTACTGTTGACCCATATCGGCCTTGAGTCCCGCAATGGCGGCCAGTAGGTCATGAAGGGACACTTCCGAGGAAGTCGCCATGTCCGTCTTCGGGTCTTCCAAGCCACGGCTGGCAGCACTGGGGGAACCTCTCGGTTGCGTATAGCGTTCGATCATGTTGGACTGGACCGACCCCCCACGAGTATTGGTCTTCCTGCGCTTCTCCATCCCGGGTTTTGTCGCCATGTTGAATTCAGCACCCCACGGGGACAACCCGGGTGCAGATGAATGTCGACGAGTCTCGACCCCAAAAAAGTCTGGTTTTTGCAAGAAATTATCGCGGGCCACCTAGCCGGCACCGCGAGAGAGAGTGTCGCCAGTGAAAGCAGCAGACCAGGATGAAGTAGCAGGTCACAGGGAGTCAGGACACGAGAGGGCTAGAAACCGAAAGTAGCACACCATCGGTGAAGCAAATGCCAGGCAGCCGTTGTTGTTGCATTACTGCTCGGCCATCCAAGGCAACAGAGACCCCGGTTCCGTCCGGGGTTAGGCCAGGAAGTTAGAGACGATGTAAAAATAGTCCCCGAAGTCCGATCTCGGCCCAAAAAAGATCGACAGTATCAGTAAGAGTAGCACTTCAAAAGCCCGTCGAAGTGACCAGGATAGCTGAAGGATAAATCAAGAAGGGCGGCGCGGGTCTCAGGAGCTCTCTGCTCACGCGACAATCTTGGATGCCCGCGTAGCTCCTCCTCCAGTGATATGTTTTTAATATGCGACTAACCTCTCCCTGTTTATTCACTTGATCTGCTTGCATTGAACCTGTGCTAGGTGATACCTGATGGCCGACACATTGTCAGTCTTTAGTAAGACCAAAGCTTGTACCCGGTCCTTGGGCCAGCAATGGACCACAAAGGAACCTGCCAGGAGTTCCAAGCAATTGATGTGGAGTAGTTTCTCTTCAGGAGACCAACTTCCGCCGGTGGAAAACTCCCCACACCGCGCGCCCCAGCCTGCTCTGTTTGCGTCCGACTCTATCACCAAGTCTTGGGCTGAACCGAAGATTGCTCTTCAGTTCCAAGCCTCCATGTGGGAAAGCCACCACTCCAATTCCTTGAGCACCTCCTCCGTCAGTGGGACCACCTGCGAGTAAGTGAGACCCTTCCGCAGATGGTGCACCTTCAACCGTTGCAGGGCCCGATAATGCAACGGGCCCGGGAAGATACTTGAATGGAAGCCGAAAACGGACCCACCAAATGAGCAATCTGCCGGAGAGAAGTCCCCTGCTTGGTCAGGGTCTGACGGATCTCTTGCAGAATCTTCGCCACCTATCTGGAGGGCAAACTGAGTGTGGCCGAGGTGGAGTCTATCACAAACCCCAGGAAGGAGGCCTTCTGAGTCGGAATCAAGAGGGATTTTTTTCTCGTTGATGACAAACCCTAACGTCTGAAGGAGGGACACTGCCATCTGCAGATGGTCCCAAAGCTGTGAAGGACATTGACTCAGGAGAAGCATGTCGTCCAAGTAGACAATCAAGCGGACCCCGTGCGCCCTCAAGTATTCCACCACCGGCTTGAGAACCTTAATGAAACACCACAGGGCTGAGGAAAGCTCGAACGGAAGGCATCATAAATCGTAGGCCTGCCCTCGCCACAGAAACTGGAGGAATCGCCTGTGTGGAGAAAAAATTGGTACTACCAGGTACGCATCTTTTAGATCAAATCATACCATCCAATCGAGTGGCAGGAGAACATACCTGAGCAGGTGAATGCTCTTCATTTTGAGGTGCCTGTACATCAGCCATTCGTTGAACTCCCGAAGGTCGATAACCGGTCTTTGACCTCCGTCGGTCTTGTCTACCAAGAAAATATTGCTGAGGAAGCCCGAGGGATGGACCACTGTCCGACACACCGCCCCTTTGAGTCCTGGATAGACTCCAGGTGGTCCAGAATACGGCAGCTCGCCTTGTCCTAAATGCCCCTCCCAGAACAGCATCAAAACCTCTCCTTGACAAACTGCATTGGTTGAGTATTCGACAAAGGGCCAAGTTTAAGATATGCTGCATTATCCACAAATGCTTGAACGGACATGGCCCGACCTACCTGGAACAGAAATTCACCCCCTACACTCCCTCCAGATCACTGAGATCTAGCGAAAATCTTTTGTTGGCAGTACCTCGTGTTAAAAAAACCAGACACGGAGGGAAAGCACTATCTGTTGCAGGGCCCACACTGTGGAATAAACTTCCTCTGGCCCTTAAGCTATGCACAGATCATTTAAAATTCAGGAAACAACTGAAAACTCTGCTGTTTACTGATAAAATCTAGTCCCATGCCTCTTCATCTGCCTATCTATTGAAATCTTATTTGGTATCAAAGCGCAGAGATACTCCAGTTGGAGTCGATTCCAGCGCTATAGAAACTCATAAATAAAAATAAATAAATAAACAACTCGTCCACTTCCTCGTCTATCATAGCAGCTTCTGACGCACAGAAAACTATGGGCCTGGGAGGACAGTCTTGACGAGGGGATCCGTAAAACTCTATCTGAAACCCTCTGACCGTCTGGAGTACACAAGCGTCTCCCATAAGCTCTTCCGAAGCGGGGAAAACAGCACCAGCCTGCCCCCAACTCGCATCTGCGCAGCGGGCAAAACAATTACCGTTGGCATTTCCGTTGTTTCCTCTATAGCCTCGTCCTCGACCCTCTGACCCCTGGTCGGATAAAAGTTGTTGAAGCCCTGGTCAAACTGATATTGTCCACGCCCGGAGCCTTGCCCCCTGCCCTTGGGCTGTTGGTTCTGTCCACGGCTGTGCGGGCGGCTCCTGCCCCGACCGGCCCCGCGGAAAACCCGAGGACTAAAGACCTTTTTAATGTTAGCCTGCGCCTTGTCCAAGTACGTGAACGTGGCAACAAACTTCACAAGTTCTTTTATGAAAGGCTCACCGAACAGCCCTCCTTGAGCCGGAGCCCCTGCTTCAGAACATGCCAAATCCCCAAGTTTGGGATCTACTTTTATCAGCAATGATCTACACCTCTCTGTCGAGAGCGCGCAGTTAGCATTGCCCATAAAACAGATCGCATGTTGCGCCCACGCTGATAAGACCTCGGGCTCAATAAAGGAACCCGAACTAAGGGCCTCCTCCGCCATGTCCAGCATCTTAGTCATCGGACCAATGGCGTCCAGCAACTTGTCCTGGCATGCGCGCCACGAACGATCTATCCCTTTCTTGGGATCCTTAATAAACTTAGCAAGGAACGTCGCCATTTTGCCCTCAATCTCAGGAGTGAGTGACACTTTGCCATCTAGAGTAGGTCGGGGACATTTAGCCCTCAGTCAACTCCGTACCTCATTCTCCAACGGTTTCCTGAGGCGAGACACCACATACAAGGCCGCCTTCTCAGCCGGGACCCATTTCACCGAGCGAGGATGTACTATGTCGTCAGGGTCTAACATGTCTGAGATGCCCCCCTTCGGAGGATCTGAAGATCCCGATGGCCTCCACGGCCTCTACGAGCCTGCCTCATCGTCAGAAGCATCCGGGGTATCCCCTTGCTGCGTCCTAGGAGACTCCAGTGGAAATCCTTGTCCGAAGGCGCGGGGCCCTGGGGAAGTACAATCGGGGCCATATGCTCCAGAAACGCCTGTTTAAGGTGCTCGAAAATATCTGTGTCCACCCCTTTGTCACACTTCTTCTTAAGAGGGAGAGGCCCCTGGCTGTCTGACTGGGACTGTCCTGAATCACCAGACGTCCCCGGGACTGCAGGACGGGCTGACCCACTTTCGTGCATAATTTCTCAATCTTGTCAGCTAGGCGCTGCTCCATAGGGGTCATAAGGTCTGTGACTGCCTTGTAAATGGAGTTGTCAACCTTTGCATAAAAATCATCGTTCCACTGCAGGTACGCCAAGGAGTCTTCCTCCTCATAGTACTCATGCTCCATGCCCCCTGATTCTCAAGTACCACAAGCACCCCTGTTGTAACATATCTATGGCTCTAGTGTAATTTTCCCAATTCATGCCCTTATATAGGTATAACTTATCATATCCTTATATAGGCATAAGAATCATAACCATATTTAGACACATCCAATGCAGTCCAAATACGGCATGGCTACTTCCACTAAGCTCCCAGAGTACGAGTTCTTGAAGACAACCAGCCTTCAGCAGTACGGGAATTCCCCCTGCTTCAGTATTGATTTGTCCCAGAACTCCTGGAGTGTGTTAAGAACTTAGAGTTCTTAGTGACGTTATTATGTCCACCCTTACGTCAAACTCGGCACCTTCCAGGTATAAATATGCCCACATCTGACCTAACAAACACACAGTGGTTTTGGAGCAGATCGACTAACTACTTGCCCGACGCCCTGCTGTATGCGAGTGCCGAAGGAAGCCGACCCTCCTGCTGACGCACTGAGAGAGACGCTTTCTTTTCTCCTGCCGAGAAATCCAGCTCCAGTGTTTCCCTGCTACCCTTGCGGGTTACTGGGAGATAGAGTCCTGAGAGCGAGATACAAGACCTCCTTCATTCTATAACCAAGGTACGGAGCTGATTAGACCCTTAGAGAATTCTTGAAAATCAGGCTCTCCACTGGACCAGTGGAAATCAGGCTCTCCACTGGACCCTTGCTCTCCAGCTTTTTTGACAGAACTTGTGGATGTGGTGAGTCCTGTGCTGGCAGACATCTTTAACAAGATGTTCTCCTTAGGCAGATTTCCTACTAGTTGGAAGGAGACATCTATTCTCCCGCTTCTCAAGAAAGCCACTTTAGACGCCTCTTGGACATCGAACAATTGCCCCATTGCACGCCTTCCTCTCCCAGCTAAAATTGTGGACAAGATTATGAGTGTCCAATTGACTCAGTTTATCGAGGATAATGGGTTGTTGGACCATTCTCAGTTTGGGTTCCATAAAGAGCACAGTACAGAGACGGCACTCATCAAAGCGGCCGAAGAAATTAGACCGGCGATGGACAGTGGAGGGACCGCGGCATTGATTTTGCTTGATCTCTCTGCCGCGTTCGACACTTTTGATCATACTCTCCTGATTCACCGATTAAAAGCTGTAGGTGTAGAAGGTATGGCATTGGCCCTCTTGGCCTCCTTTCTACAGGAGAGGAGATCAACAGTGTCGCTTGATGGGTTCAACTCAGAGTCCTATGTGCTGCCTTGCGGGGAGCCACAGGGCAGCTCGCTGAGCCCACTGTTGTTTAATGTGTATGTCACTGAACTGGCGTTATTAATTAGAGGCTATGGCTTCTCATTAACATCTTACGCAGATGACTCCCAGATTGTGGTTGCAGCTCATAGGAAACAGAGCTCCCCCGTTGTGCAATTCCATGACTGCATGGCCGCCATTAACATCTGGATGTGCAGACGCTGCCTCAAATTAAACTCCAATAAGATGGAAGTGCTGATTTTTGGCAACCTACAACCTGCTTGGAGTAATCTTTGGTGGCCTGCAGAAATGGGATCGCCGCCCATCCCATGGGATAAGACCAGAAATTTGGGCATCCTGTTTGACAACAGATTAACATTCTTTCAACAAACAAATGCTATTGTTTCGGCTTCCTACTTCCTGATAAAAAAAATTAAGAAGGTTCTTCCTTACATCCCTGAAGAAACCAAGAAAGTGGTCATCACCTCCCTTATACAATCCAAATTGGATTACTGCAACGGACTCTATCTGAATGTCCAGAAGCAGTGTTTGAGGAAACTTCAAGCAGTCCAAAACTTGGCGGCTCGCCTTTTGCTGAGGCTTCCACGGCATAAATCCATCGCAGGAGAAATTCGAAAGCTGCACTGGTTGCCAGTGGTACAGTGAATCAAATTCAAGGCGCTGTGTGTGGCTTTTAAAGCCCTGACACACAAGGGTCCGTTGTTTTTGCAGGAACTCTTTAGATGGTACGAGCCAGGTAGATCACTTCGGTCCACTGGTGCAAATCTTCTAACTGTGCCGAAGATTCGGACTTTGCACTGGGGAGGTCGGAGTTTTCACTATGGCACTTCCAAGTTGTGGAATTTGCTGCCACCTGAGATTAGGAAGGCTGGCTCTCTCATGAGCTTTAGGAAATACTTGAAAACTTGGTTGTTTCAGTGAGAGGAGTCGTTGGGGTTCTACTCTTGGTTTCTTTTCAGCGCCAAGACACCATTTTTGGTATTTGCGCGCTTTATAAATGTCACTATCATTATCATTATACAGATTCTTGGGGGCGTGGCTTAGCGCGCAACGCGAATGGACGCCTGAGGGTAGAGCTCCGTGCCGAGCTCCCCATCCCGGCGCACTTATCCTGAGAATTCCTCGGCAGAAACTGCCAAAAACCACCGGCGCGTGGCCCACACGTCCCGACACGGCGCCTGCCCAACTTTGGTGCCGCTCGGACTTGCCATACCGCACGGGGAGGACCGAACAACTGCAGCCGCGAACGTCGGCCCCAAGCGTCAGCCCAGGAAACACCGGGGATCCAGGAAAAGGGGAAGGCCCGGAGGCGCGGCCTACACCAAACAATCGCAGACCGCGCGCACCCACAGCAGGGGCCGCCTACAACTCGTCCCCATCAACGGGCAGACACGGCGCCCCCCCGCACAGCGGCAACGAAAGGGTAGCCGAGCGAGGAAAAAAGGTACGACACAAATCAAGGCCTCAACACTATAAAAAAGAAGAACAAAAGAAACCCGGGACTGGCGGCAGACATCGGACACACACATAGGCCCGTACCGGCCTCTCCATATCAGACGCCACGCAGCCTGACCACACGGGGAGACAGAAGGTGAGCGGCCTGGCCCCGAGCGTCTGGGAGCCTGCATATCGTGTGAGTCAGTGCGCGCGAAGGTGGCAGGCTCCGGTTGAGGGCTGCGAACATACAGCGCAACGGCTACGACGCAAAACGCGCAGAACCCTCGCCACCACCAGTACCAAAGACACACAGACGACCGGGGGACGAGCAGCACGCCCTGAAATTAACCACGGCGCAGACCTCTGTTCGACAGCAGGACCCTGGGGCCCATACCACGTGCGCAGCACCGGCACGCCTAGGCACACGGAACCGGACCGGACAAGGCCATAGCCAGGCGCCCACAACCCTGCCCTAGTGAAAGTAAGTTATACTGCCCTCAGCACAGGAGAGGACAGGAGCCGGGCTGCTGCCTCACGAGCGGAAGACAACGAAGTTCGTTGGAGGCGCCCGTCTGGCCGCCCCCTGACCGCAACAGGCCACTACCACACACCCAACAAAAACTGGACTGGACAGAACAATAACGAGCCCACGGGACGAGCTCAGCCAATCCCGCCTGTGGCATTGAGAAGAGTGGCGCACCGGAGACCGCACAGACGACGGACGGACCCGGCCGGACCATAGCGAGTGGCTTGGGAGGAACACGCCACAGCCAGCCAGTGGGAACGGGCCTACCGGTGTATCCATCCGGACCCGGTCACCAGCGTCCGTCGCCACGAGAACGGACACACGACCCACCGGCCAACCATAGGGGACCACCTAGGAACACTCAGCTCCGATCCCCAGCCCTCTGTAGGTCCGAAACCTGACCCACCCACCGGGTACCACCCCGCTGCGGGCCTCGACAGGGGCGCCGAAAGCTGATCTGGGCACTGATGTCTAACGGGACCAGAGCACGAACCGGCACTGGAGGCGCAAACAACGGGGGCAAGATGGACAAATCTGGTAAGACCGCCGAACAGGACCAGACAGCAGCGAAGCTTGACACCATGCTCGCGGCCATGGAAAGACTAGAAGAGTCTATCCAACTCACTCGCACCTCCCTGGCCACCAAGATTGACAGTGTGGCCATAGACCTTATGCACCTGCGGGCGGATCATAAAAAGCTCGCGGACCGTACCGCGTCCCTGGAAGGAACTGTGAAAGAGCTCCAACCCCAAGCTGGGCAATCGCATAAACAAATACAGGACTTGCTAAACAGGGTGGAGTTCCTGGAAGACAGGGCCGAAGACGCGGAAGGCAGGGCACGAAGAAATAATGTGCGACTGGTTGGAATTCCGGAAAAATGGGAAGGGAGGAAACCAGAGGAGCACATGGAGCGCTGGCTGACGTCCATCCTACCAGAGGGTTCACTTTCACCTCATTTCGTAGTGGAACGCGCCCACAGGGTTCCCACCAAACCCCTGGCGACAGGCTCTAACCCGAGACCCATGCTTCTCCGCATACTGAACTACAGAGACAGAGACTCAATCCTCCGAGAGGCACGCAAACTCAACGAAGTGCGAATTGATAACACGCAGGTGATGCTTTTCCCGGACTATACCACACAAGTGCAGAGGCAGAGACACTCTTTCCTAGCGGTGAAAAGACGTCTGCGCCAACAAGGCCTGCAATACTCCTTGTTATTCCCGGCAAAACTGAGAGTGATAGCCGGCGAGCGAACGCACTTCTTCACGGATCCTGACGAAGTGGAGGCATGGCTAGATAGCGGCACGGACTCTGCCCCCAGAGCGCCAGCAGATCGCGCTGGCGGGCGCCAATCTGGCGGGAGCAAGTGGCGGCGCCGACCTCGGCAACGGATACAGACGGGCGCGGGCGGAGCACAGAGAACACCTCCACCAGCAGACGCTGCGCTGCAGGAAAAGCAAGATGCCCTTCGCCTTGTGATGGAACTCAGTCGCTCCCCCGCACTGAGCGAGCCAGCTGAGGGCAGCGGACGGGACCTTCCCAGCGACGATGAAGCTATCTACGGCGTGCCTGATTCTCCGGCGACGAAGACTGGGCCGGACGTCACCCCTCAGACTTCGGATTATATCGGCTGATCGACCCATGGAACACGACCCCCCTGAGTCCATTATGGAAGCCTAAGGCGCTACCCGAGAGAAGATCGCGGATCCACGTTGAGCAGCAATGGCCGGCTGGGACCCTCGGACTGGCGAGTGCTGCATCCGGCCCCCACTGCACACCGGGAGCCGATAACTGGGCCAATTCATCCCCCCCCCTTTTTTTTTCTTTTCTGATGTATACTGGCCCGGTGGCACTTTGGCAATCGCTGAACAATCAGCCCATGGCTCCTGTGATCTCCTGCTCCACAACCGACTGATCAAGACACGTAATGTATGGTGTTTACTACTTAACTGTACCATCTCCCTATATATTGCATATGGCCTGGGATTCCACACACCCCCTGGGAAGTGGGGCAACCCTCATAGGATGACTCTGAAAACATTTGATTAACCGCTATAGCGAGCACTGCATAGCAGCCCCCAGAACTAGACTTTGTTACTCTCCTTGAGAGCATGGACGGGAGCATGTTTGGCCTCCGACCTTTTGGCATTCCACATGTTCATCTTGTTAGTTGGCTAACTTTTCCACTAGCCGTGTTAATCACCTTCCCCCTTCTTAATAATGCTATGGCGTGCAAGACAGAATGTGCTCCTCACAAACAGTGGGTGGATTGGGCGTGTGGTGGGGGTGCGGGCGGGCGGGGGTGGCGGGGGGAGTGGGCCGGGGGAGTTGCTAAAACACTGCAATGTCTGTGATTAAACTATGTACCTGGAATGTGAGGGGGATGCACACACCATCCAAACAATATCAAATATATTCGTACCTCAAACGCCATCATGTACAGATTGCCCTCTTACAGGAGACACACCTCTGCGAAGCAGAGGTCAACACCCTGCGACGCAGATGGAGGGGACAATTGTATGCCACGCATCACTCTCCGTACGCTAGAGGGACACTGGTGTGGATACGCCCGGGCACCCCATGGGCCGCATTGGAATCACTAGTGGACCCCGGAGGGAGGCATGTAGTCATTAAGGGCAGGTTAGATGGGAACCCAATAGTGTTGGCCTCGATCTATGCACCCAACACGGGGCTACCGGATTTCTTAGCACATTTGTCAAACACACTGGCGCCTTGGCATGGCATCCCGTGGATACTAGGTGGGGACTACAACTGCACTTTAGACCCCGCCCTGGACCGCTCCCGCCCTCCACTACCCAATTCCCCAGCGCACCACACGGCGCGAGCCCTCCAGGAATGGTCTACACAATGGGACCTGCGAGATGCGTGGCGGAGCCATAACCCCGACACTAAGATCTACTCATATTACTCGGGGGCGCACGACTTACATATGCGCCTTGATAGATACATGGTCCCCAGAGACCTGCTGCCAATGGTCAGGGATACACAATACATGGGCCGCACACACTCAGACCATAACCCCCACCTCATGGACCTGGCCTGGGAACAGCCGAGGCCACCGGTACCCACCTGGAGGCTACAACCCGACCTGTTGCTAGATGGCCCATTCAGGACCTCGATAGGTGCGCAGTCGGCACAGTACTTTGAGGAGAACAATGGTACTGCTTCCACACCCCAGCTGGAATGGGATGCATTCAAGGTGGTCCTCAGGGGATTGTGTCTCGGCACACGGGCATACACTAGGTGACAGTTGGAGGCAGACTTGAAACATCTAGAAACAGACCTGCTACGGGCGGAAAGGGAGGCATCCGAGGGTGCCAACGCGGGGCTACTGGAAGCGAGAGCGGAACATGACAGATTAGTGGGCAGGCTAAAACATGTCAACTACGCTGCTCACTCGACCCGCACACACCGCTATAGCGATAAACCAGGCAAACTGTTAGCCTGGCTGATACGATGGGAAGACCGTTCTTCCCCGGTGACGGCAATAAGCCCCGCCGCCGGCACAATGGTGTACACCCAGGCGGACATACATGCCGCTTTTGTGACGCACTACGGGGCGCTGTATCGGTCACAACTGTGAAATCCACAGCCGGATATCACAGCGTACCTTGACGAGGTCACACTCCCCACTCCGACTGACAGCCAACGCGACGATCTTGGATCGCCGTTGGCGGCAGATGAGCTGCGTGACGCCATCTTCGCCCTCTCCAATGGCAAGACCCCAGGTCCAGATGGGCTGCCTGCCGAATATTATAAGGCCTACTCGGATATTCTCATCCCTGAACTGCTCAGAACATACTCGGCGGCGTTTGAGGATTCATCCTTACCCGCATACATGAATGAAGCAACATTGGTGTCTCTCCTCAAACCGGGCAGGGACGGTAGGCTCCTCGGCTCATACAGACCTCTGGTTGTTGAACACAGATTATAAGATCCTGGCGTCGACACTGGCCCGCAGGCTGGCGACTCTGGTGCCTACCTTAGTGCACAAGGATCAAAACTGATTTGTCCCAACGAGATGCACCTCCCAGAACATAGGGAGGCTGTTCCGAGTGCAGGAGTACGCGGTCCGGACCTGGCCGACATCGGGCTGCTTGGTCCTGGACCTTGAAAAAGCATTCGACTCCGTAGAATGGCCTTATTTACTGGCAGTACTACGAAAGTTTGATTTGGGAGACGACTTCGTTGAGCTGGTGGGATTGCTGTACGGGAGGCCCGAGGTGAGAGTACGCACCGGCAGACTGATATCCGAGGCCATCCGAGTCAGGAGGGGCACCAGGCAAGGCTGCCCGCTCTCCCCACTAATCTTCTCGCTGGCGGTCGAGCCTTTAGCCGAACGACTGCGTAATAGCGGCACGCAATGGGGTATCTCACTGGCGGATGCCACACACATTGTATCGCTGCACGCGGACGACCTACTTCTGTACGTCAGAGACCTCGAACACATACCACCGGAACTATCGGACATCTTCCATACGTTCGAACTGATGTCGGGCCTAAAGGCCAACTGGGCCAAATCGGGGGCATACCCATTTGCCCCCAACGCCCCAGACCCTGAGCTCAGTATCAGCGGAGAGAGGTTGCCATGGCACCAAACCACGTTCAAATACCTGGGAATCCACATTTATAGGACCCCCCCCAGACATTTTAGATGGCAATCTGACGCGAGCCATAAAATCCATCAGGGCACAGATCGCCTTTTGGAAAACTCTTCCCATTAATGTGCCGAGCAGGGTGACCTTAACAAAAATGATCATACTACCCAGGCTCTTGTACTACTTTGCTAACGTTCCGCTATACGTCCCGACCCGCATCTTCAGGGAGTTGGAGTCTATGCTCAGAGACCTGATTTGGAACACGGGCAGACCGAGAGTGGCACTAACGAAACTGTATATTCCGGTTAGCGATGGTGGCCTGGCGGTCCCAAACCTGGAACTCTACTATCTAGCAGCGCAGCTGCAATGGGTGGTGGCTTGGCTCTCGGGCAGGAACGACCAAGACACGGCCACAGCTACGGACACACTCTCCCCGCTGCAGATACACTCTTTATTCCACCCGTTGGCGAGCACCAGGAAACACTCGCAGCTACACGTAGCAGTAGCTGTGAAATGTTATTCCGATGCCTACGACTCACCAGAACCACTACACCGTATGCCCCGGCGCTACCACTCCTGGGCACTCCCAAATCCACGACCGTCGTAACGGAAGCGGCCCTGGAGCAGTGGACACGCTCGGGTATAGAGACCATGGCAGACCTGTACGCGGATGGCGCCCTGCTCCCCTTCGAGACACTGGCCGCCAACACGGGGTTACCTGCAGGACAGTTTTTACAACATGCTTCCATAGTCAGGGCGCTCACACAGAAATGGGGAAACATCACCGACGAGCCTCCCGTGCACCAGCTGATCCAGTGCATGCACGTCATAGGTAATGGAACACACGTGGTACACTGGTTAACCCAGGCGCTGCTCTCTCACACGCAATGCACCTTACAGCCTCTACGGGATAAATGGGCGGCGGACAGAGAGAAGGCTTGGGCAGACAGGGAATGGGTGGTGATACTGGCGGGCCCCCAAAACATTCTCCGCAACGCACGCTTTAAACAGATCCAGTTTTATATCCTACACGAGCATACCTCTCCCCAGACAGGATAAACTCATACTTTCCAGGCGCAACAGCTGGGTGCCCGAGATGCAACCGAGAAGGAGCGGACCTCCTGCATGTGCTGTGGCGATGCCCACAGATCCGAACGTACTGGCAGTCGGTGTTGCCGCTACTGGAGCGTAGCACAGCGATGCCGATCCCACTCATGTGGGAGGCGTGCCTGTTGGGACTCTTCCACAGAACTAAACACAATAGGGTGCCCTCCCGTTTCTGGGACCTCGGCCTCATCACTGCAAAACGGCTCATTACTAAACACTGGAAGCGTGCAGATCCACCCAGGGTAGAGCACTGGCGCACCTCACTAGACAACTGGGCAAAGGCAGAAAGCATATCCCTCCACAATGAGGAGACGGCAGGGCTGCGTAAATTCCCCATTGCGGCGCTCTGGGCCGAAATGCTACACTCCTTTCACAACGGATTCCAGACGCTAGAAGCATCCGAGGGACATGCCTCCCATGGCGGAGAACACAGGGATAGATGCACCACACCAGACACCGCAGAAGTTGGACAGGTTGCCAATGCACCCAACGCATAGTAGAGACAGGCACTGCCCCCCGCGCGCTCTCCGCCCCCCCCGCTTTGCCCGCGCGCTGCGCTCACCGCTGGCCCCACACGCCCTTTCTGTTCTGCGGAAATGGGCACGGACCAGCCATGACACCACCACTGGACCCCCCACTGTAGGATCCCATGACCATCTCACCACACGCCATGCACCCCCAAGTTTGGTAACCCTGTTCCTCCCCGTTCTTATTATCCTTACATGTCCAACACGAAAAGATAACATGGGCGGCATAATTGAGCAATGATTCAGCCTTTTGTATTTCTCTGTGCAAGATAACAATGTACTTTGTTTCGCTCCGTGCTCCATGTACACGCTTCTTCTTTTACTGAGCCTTAATGTAACGAAATACTGTATGATACATGCTTGTTTTATCCTGTGAACCAAATAAAGGATATATTTAAAGAAAAAAAAATCATTGGACAGATTCTTGGCAGAAACTATTTAACTCAAGCTACACCTCACTTACTTCTTCCCTTGTACTAGGCTTAGGTTAGGTACACCGGGGTAGGCGTATTTTAGATGCACCAGTTAAGTACTTTTAGTCATTATTTATCATTGTATGTATTTTATATATTTTATGTATCTTATGGCTTAGAAACCATATAAATGCTCTTACAGTATTATTTCATAATACTCCTTTTACTGTACGCACATTACTTCATAGCAAGTATTACGATTGTAGCAATTCACTTCTCTTGCATGAGAAAGAAGACTGCTCAATAAATAACCTTTTTATTGAAAACGCCCGTCTCTCTATTTCTCTGCACTTCTGGTGAAACGAAGCATGCACGATTGACTGAGTGAAATAGCCATCTATTGTTTCTGCGACTATGGAGATATATTCCTTATTCTTGGGGAACAAAGTTGTCATGTGATATGGTTGTCAGAAACTAATCCCTTCTTGTGTATTCGAGAGAGTTTCTAGTGACCTCTGAGCTAGCTGGCACACACAATAATTAAGTCTAACATATTCAATAGAGACCTAGTCGACCTAAGTCCTACGTCTAAACTATTGTTTATGTTATTCCAATGCGCAGAGCCTATTGGGAATATAGGAACAACACTACACCCCAGGTAACTTAAAACTGTTCAGCACAATTCTCGTGAAACTGGTGCTTTGAAACACCGAAGAGCACTCCCACATGTAGCGGGGTAATTCAGGGACTGAGGGCCTCTCAGTAGTGACACACGGCCAATGGCACAGTTTTGACGGGCTTGCAGCCCGAGGACACCCACTCTCCCAAGAAAACACAGGGAAAAAAATATATAAATATATAGCCGCCTGTCAGGGTGTCCGTGAGGGACCTACCGCGAGGGCCCTCACCCAGGTACTTACCCGACCGAACAATCGGGCATGCAGGGACTGAGCCCACAAGGTGCACCGCACCACTACCGACCCGCTGAGCGGGTGTGAAAGAAGCTTTTGGGAGTACAGACGCAGAAAAAACCTGGGCGATTTCACTAGGCAGCACGGGCTCGGACATGCACTGGTGACTGGAGCGCGTTCAGGCTGTTTCTGACAGAAATGTGCTCCGGGACCCAAGTTGCGTCGCCCCCACAGCACCCTCTAGCAGGCGGAGGACTGTACCGTGGTCCTCGTATCGACTGGAAAGAAAGCCGCGAAAGGAGCGCACCAGCGTTCCCGCGGCCAACGGGGGATCTGTGGAAAGAAAAATTGCCACCAATTCACAATCCCCACCAACAAACCAGAAGAACCAAGACCATCATGAAGAGGAGAAAAATGCACTTCTCTCGAGCTGCCGAGCAGCGAAGAAAGAGTAAGTGCAGGAAGTTGCGAGCTGATTTATGGAAGGACGTTCATGGACTTTGAGAAAGGACTTGGCAAAGATTGATTTTCTTTTCCCTAGTGTTATGGGAAACATCGTTTTTATTACTTGTTAATGATGAGCTGCTGTGGAAAATTGTTAATAAAGGCGAAGAGAGAATAGAACATAATCCTCGCCTCTGGTCCTGACATAGAATTCGTTTGAGTGGAATAACTGTCTTTTTTTAATATGCCTAGGGGAAATGTGGCATTTGCAGTTCCGCCAAAGACTGAGTATATTGTGCCCCAGTGTGATTGCACACGCTCTTTGCGGTAACATAGTGATTGATGCTCTTTATAACTGACCTTCTAAATGATTTATGGTGATCACTGAGGGCAACAAAATGGGTAAGAGCCTTTCTAGTATAATTTCTGCTATTGTAATTGATTACTGCAACAGTCTGTACCTGGACTTTCCCAAAAATCTGATCGCCAAAACAATTAGTTCTGAGCATAGTGATTCATCGAATCTTCATACTTGATGGACACTTCCCAGTAGAAAAAAGAATCCTATTCAAACACTTTGCTTTGCTTATCGCTCAGTTATGAACTCTGTTCCCCTTTATCTGCAGGAAAACCTCTAGAGATTCAGTCCTTCTAGATGTCTTTGCTCTGCATCAGAGGCTAATATGATTATTTCTTCTTTCAAAAAAACACTCTGTAGAGATAAAGCCTTCTGAAATCCACACTTCTTTAATAATTGATTTATTCTATCACCTCAGAACAAATCAGTTGATGGCCAACTTCCAATGAAGGGCCACACTAAAGGAGCTTCCCATTACAGCCATTCACGTACACACCAACACACTCATACACCCACTTAGAAATCAACTGACAGACAGATACACTCATTGACACAACCAGTCACTCACACATACATTTACTGAGGCACCTAATCACTAACTTATACAGTTAGTCATGCACCAACTCAGTCATTCATACAGTCCCTTAAACACCCACTGATTCACCAATTCACCTAGCTATATATATTTAACACTCATAAATTGTTTTAAAGCACTCGCAGTCACTGGATGATGTCATCACTGATGTCATCAGTGGTGTAATTTGAGAAGACTTCAGTGATGTCATCAGTGATGGAATATGTGAGGTCATAAGCAGTGCATTGTGGGGGTAACTAGGACTGCTTAATTTCTCTGGTTTTGTATAAGTAAAATCTGACCCTAACTATAACGTCCCTGTAACCTTTGGGTTTTTTTTGTGAATTGCTAAGGTGTTTTAAATTCTATTTGGTAACTATAATGTCCTTGTAACCTTTGTGTTTTTCAGTGCATTTCTAAGGTTTTTCTAGATGCTAATTCTTACTATAATGTCACTGTAACCTTTGGGTTTCGGGTGCTTTTCTAAGCTTTTTAACTAGCAGTTATGTTTGCAGAGTGGAGGAGAGAAGGTGCTGAGGCTCTGACTAGCCCTCAGGAATTCTGCTGCGTAGGACCTACAGGAGGTACCAGGAGGGCTTTCTGGCCCCCAGGGTCCTCTGGCGCCAAGGGGACTTTATACCCCGACTAGTACTGTACCAGAAGGCACGTTAGTTACAGTTAGTTAGTTCTGCTTTTCCACAGAAAGAGCGTCTTTTCTTTTGCCAATAAGGTTAGCCCTGTTTGACGAATTTTCACAGAACTTTACAAACAAAAAGTTAAACTACCTCAGGTCCTTCCTGGAAAGTTTGGGGGTGATTCGTTGAGCGGGAGGTGAAAAAAAAGAGGTGTCATGAAATGAAAATTAATTACGCCAGATTCCGTAGGAAGCTATATCTTGGTCGGCAGATTGTACTTTTTGTGATTTGGTGTAAATGTGTTCATTAGGTTTTAAGAACTCAAGGGTAATTTAAAAAAAATATTTTGGCAGTTAGGCTCACGAGTGCCAATTTAAAAATAGAGCATTCTCATTGGGCCAGAAGCTTAATTTTGCCTTGGCCATCTTGCTCCCAAAGGAGTGAGTCTCCCCCGAGAGGGAGTGCTCTGATTGGCTGTCAGGAACATGAGAAAACTGTTGCTGGCAGCCATTTCTTTTTTTGTTTTTTTTTGTTTTTTGGTATAATTTTTATTTTATTAAAGAAAAAAAACTTACACACAAGGCAATAAAACATCACATTACATTTCGACATGTGTTCAGAAAGGAAGGAAACCGCAGAACACTTTAATACAGACTTCATTTACACAAGGGGGGGCAGTGAGGAAACAGTAGCAGCGATCATAACGGCTCCACAATACTTGGAACGTCGGATCAGGGGGAGAGAGGAACCTCTAGGGTCTCCGCGAATGGCGGCGTGCATATATTTCCACGGTAGGAGTTCCACTTGCTCCAAATTTTGTTCCATTTCTTGGGTCTACCTCATGCCACATACACCGTCTTCTCTCTAAACATACACCAGTCCATATTCTCCTTCCACGCCAAGACCGTGGGCGGCCGCTGGGAACCCCACAACTGCGCTATGTCTCTCTTTGCAATCATATTCCCAAGGGTCGCCCACTGAGTCTGTGCCACGTCATAGTCATTTGGTTCCCAGACATTCAACAGGCAACGCCTTGCTTCGGCAGCAATGCCACCCCTGTGACTCTTTCAATCACAGCATGCACACGATTCCAGAACGCCACCACTCCCGGGCACTCCCAAATTATATGGAGAAAGGTACCAACCAATCCACAACCACGCTTGCATAATCCATCTACTGAATAACCATGTGTATTAAGTGTGGGCCCGTGACATATATACGGTGTAGGATTTTAAGTTGAACGAGTCGGAGACGGGCTCGAATCGCAACCTCTTTCGGAGAGGATAATGCCGATTGCCAGTCCTCGTCATCCAATTCCAAACCATCGCTAGTCCAGACCTCTCGAAGCCGCACCAACAGATCTGCTCGATTATTAATCAATTTCTTGTATATCAAAGAAATGGAGCTGTCGGCACGTGGCCGTCAAGCACCCGATCTTCTAGTGGGGAGGATTCGGGAATGTCCATTCTCTATCACTCAGCGCATACTCTACCTTCAGTGCCTCAAAGGTCTTGATTTTACCCTTGACCTATAAGTCACTCACTCTGCTAATGCCAATCATATCCCATTTTTAAAATCCTTTAGTCTTCCATAGGGAACCCAGTCTTTCAGACGGAGTCGTGCGGGTCAGGCGACCCCCCCCCATCCGATTGCCGCATTTGCATCATACCACACTCGTACTGCTATCTTGGTAGGTCCAGAGAGTTCCCTACCCGCTGCTTTGAAATAAAGGGCCCTGTTGTAGTCCCCACCCGGCAGCAGGTACTTATCCATCTCGAATGCAGGATTAGAGGCAGGTCCATACATTCCATGATTAATTGCTCCCAACTGAGCGGCCCAGTAATATCGCCTAAGATCCGGAAGTGCCATAACCCCGTCGTACCAAGTAAGCGTAAGCTTGGAGAGGGGAATACGCGAGCGTCCACTCCAAAATAATTGCCTCTGCAAACTCTCCACCTCCCGAAAATAACTCGCCGGAACAACCTCAAAAGTATTCTGGAGCGCGTATAAAAATCGCGGTAAGGACATCATTTTAAAGAGGGCCGCGCGCCCAAGTGGTGAAAGCGGTAACCTGAGCCAGCCCGCAACGTCAGTTTTTAACCTCTGGAGAGGAGGGAGCAGGTTACGATCATAGAGAGCCACAGGATCTAGAGTTATAAAAATCCCCAGGTACTTAAATCCCGATTGCGACACCTGAATAGGACGACGACGCGGCAGAGGGGGAGGACCACCCGACAGCACATAGAAACAGGTCTTGGTCCAGTTGATCACAAGACCGGAGTTCCTGCCGAACGATGTGAGCACATCAAACAATACATTCAACGACTTACGAGGGGACGTAAGGTGCAACAGAATGTCATCAGCGTGGAGCGATATGCGATCCTCGAACTCCGGGGTCCACTGAATACCTTTCATAGAGGGCTCCCATCGCAGCCAGGCAGCCAAGGGCTCCAGGGCAAGGGCTAACAGAAGGGGGGAGAGAGGACAGCCCTGTCGAGTACCCCTCCGGAGAACAAAAGACCTAGAGACTCGACCATTCACCACCACTTGTGCCAACGGCTCCTCATACAAAAGTTTCACCCAGCTAATGAAACTGGGACCAAAACCAAATTTTGCAAGAGCGGCCCAGAGATATGGCCACTCCACCGTATCAAAAGACATTGTGGCATCCAGAGAAACCAAAATGGACGGCTCACGCAGCGAAGCCGCCCTCGCGAGAACCCCATGCAAGCGCCTCAGGTTAAGTGCTGTATTGCGATGTGGGATGAAACCGGACTGGTCCGGATGAATCAAGTCACTAATTACTTTAATCAAGCGGTTTGCCAACAACTTTGCGAGAATCTTTGGTTCGGCGTTTAAGAGCGAGATGGGTCTATACGACGCACATCGATCTCGCGGTTTCCCCTCCTTGTGGATCACCACGATAGTAGCAAGACGCTGATCACGAGGAAGGGAGCCAACGTCTCGTGACTCTAGGAACATATCACGGAGATAGGGCGCCATTTTGTCAGGACGCAGCTTGTAGAGCTCGATGGGCAGGCCATTAGGGCCCATGGCCTTACCCGAGCGCACAGAGCGAATAGCGAGGGCCACCTCGTCCACCGTGAATGCCGCATCCATTAGGTCCCTATCCGAGTCCGATAGGCGAGGCAATGCAGTGTCCCGCAACAACAGATGGGAGTCTTCCTCCGGTCTATCGGAGACTGGGAAGTACACCTTATGAAAATGTTCAGCGAAACACTCAACAATCTCAGCCGGATCCGTCACACACACTCAATCAAGATTCTCAATAACCGGAACCACACAACTTGCCCTCTCCCTTTTATCCAGCCAAGCGATCAATTTCCCAGCCTTGTCACCCACATCATACAGCCTGCCCTGTTGCTCTCTACTCATGACTTTTGCGGCATCCGTCACCAGGGCCCTATAATCCAGTTGTTTGAGGCTGAGGGCATAAAGTTTGTTGCGAGTCACACCCAGTTCTAGGTTCCTCTCAAGCTCAGTTATTTCAGTCTTTAAGCGGACCACCTCCTCATTCTTACTTTTCTTAGCGCCAGCAATTAACAATAACGCCTGTCTTCGGATGACCGTTTTAAATGCCTCCCACAATGATACAGAGGAGGACACGGATCCCTTGTTCTCAACAAAATATTGGTCAAGGGACTTAATCAAGGCAGCTCGAGTTTTGGGGTCATGTAGGTACCAGGGGTGGATCGGGGCAACTCGTCCCTCGGCACTCCTAGAAGTGCCGATCTGGAGCCACAATGGGGAGTGATCTGATATACCCCGAGCCAGATATCGAACCTCCCTGACAGAGGAGGCCTGTGCCGCCGGCACCAAGACATAGTCGAGTCTGGAGAGACTGCCGTGGGCCCCAGAGTGAAATGTATACTGTGTCTGTCCCGGATGCATCAACCTCCAACAGTCTACCAAGCCCAGAGTCTCCAGAAACCCACTTAATCAGGACTGTGACCTGGTGAGGTCTCGGGGGGGGGGGGTGTGGGGGGGGGGTAGCGATCTACTCTACCGGAGACAACTGAATTAAAATCTCCACCCATCACCAAAATACCATCTGGGAGCCCGAGTATCATACTCCCGAGGTCAGCAAAAGTCGAGGTCTGTAGACCAGGCGGGACATATACGGAAACCAGCAAAACAGCCCTCCCCTCCAACCTCCCTGTGATTGCAGCGTAACGCCCCCTGTCATCCAGGGCCACGTTGTCTATTTCCAAAGGGAGGGAGTTCTTGACAAGGATGCCCACGACCCTGGAGCCAGTAGGGAACCCAGAGTGTACAGCCAGACGATATCCCCGCCGGTTCATTGCATGGCAAGTGTTTCCAATCAAGTGCGTCTCCTGCAACAATACAACATCAGGGGAGAGGCGCCTCAACAGTTGCAACACTACATCCCGCGTAATCCTACCCCCCAACCCATTGACATTCCAACACAGCAGTTTCAACCCACTACCCCCAATACCAGCAGCAAATGCAGAATCCACCCCATAGCGAACACAGTGCCCAGACAGAAGAATCAACGTTGCCTTGAGAAGAAATAAAACAATCCCAAACACCCCCTACCACCCTCCAACCAGATCCCGTTAGAACACCCCCCCCTGCATCCCTGCGTGAAACTCAAAAACATCCCCAACTTGCAGTGTGCCTGTCGCCCTAACATTAACTAGTCTACACAAAGAAACCCAGGGGAGGAAAGAGTTCCACTTCCCCCGCCACCCTCGGGTATGCCGCCATGAGTTACATAAATATGAAAGATATCAGACCGAGCTCTATGGTATGTTAAATGTTCGGAAATCAGGAGCCACATTGTCATTCTTGCTCGCACGCCACCCTCCGCTCGACCAGAGTGTTCCGTCTGATCACTCCGCTTTGGTAAGGTGTCCAACCAGTCACTCACGTTCTCAGGGCGGTCAAAGAAAAACGTCCGGTCCTCATATTCGACACAGAGCCTGGTTGGAAACAGCATCGCATATTTGAAGCCCATGTCTCTCAAGCGTCGCTTCACCCCCTGAAACCCCATCCTCTGTCTCTGAACGAACTGGGTAAAGTCCGGGTAGAAGCTCACCGTTGTGTTTTCGAACTTCACCGGGCCCCCCACCCGCGATGCCTGCAGGATAGCGTCGCTGTCTCTGAAGTTGAAAATCCTGGCGATAATCGGCCTCGGAGGGGCACCCGGCTTCGGCTTCCCACCCGGCACCCGGTGCGCACGTTCCACAGCAAAGAATTTACTTAGGCCTCTGGGGGCAAGATGATTTAAAATGAGGTCCTCCACCAGTAGATCTGCAGCAGAATTGTCCGATTTTTCAGGGACCCCAATAATACGTACATTATTGCGTCTGGCCCTGTTTTCAAAATCCTCAAGTCTACGAGCCATGAAATCATTGGAGGAACGCAAGTTGCCGACCTCCGTCTGTAAGTCGGATACATCGGTCGTAAGGCTGGAGGTCTTCAGATCTAAGGATTTGACCTTTTCATTAGTTTTCGATAGGTCCGCTCTAATCAAATTGACGTCAATGGCCACAGTGTCGAGCTTATGGGAGAGAGCCTCATATTGCTGACCGATGGAGGCCTTGATACCGGCAATGGCGCCCATGACATCCTGCAGGGTCAACTCGATTGACGCAGCCGGGTCCTCCCTTACTTCCTCCAAAGTTTTACTCGTAGCGCCGGGGGACCCCTTAGGCTGGGTATACCGATCCATGACGTTTGTTTGAGTTGCTCCCCCCCGGAGAGGCGTCTTGGTTCTCCGCTTCTCATCGGGCCTGCCCGCCATGTTGGGCAAAGTGCCCACAAGGGGCCTGTGAGACCTGGTTAGAATGGCCCTTCGCTGTCGACCCACTGGAGTCCTCAGAAGCAGGCGCCAGGAGCTGTGGCCCAGCGCACGGATGCCCGAGACCGTTGGCACACAGTAAATCCACAGGGTTCAGCTAGACCTAGGGCAACCAAATAGGTCTCGAGACGGGACCAGGTCAAAGACCGAAAGCGAAACCGAAAGCTAACTCCAGGTGGCAGGCTGTGCCCAGCGGGCCGTTGTTGTTCAACTACTGCCTGGGCATCCTTGCGACTCGAGCCCCGGGCTTTGCCATGGGGTGGGCCTCGAAAGCTCAGGATGTCATAGTAGCGGTTCCCGACGTCCGATTCATTTTGGAAAGTGACTATTCCATCAGCTGGACTTCATCTGCAATAACCCGTCTTCGTAATCAGGATATCGTTCAGGATTTATGCGGAGGGCGGCGAGGGTCTCAGGAGCCCTGTGCTCACGCGGCCATCTCGGATGCGCGCGAAGCTCCTCCCCCTGGCAGCCATTTCTTGACTCTAGGACTTAGCCCCCTAGGAGGAGGTGGGGAGCCG
Source organism: Lissotriton vulgaris (assembly GCF_964263255.1). Classification (NCBI taxonomy): domain Eukaryota; kingdom Metazoa; phylum Chordata; class Amphibia; order Caudata; family Salamandridae; genus Lissotriton; species Lissotriton vulgaris. Next base: position 1,173,061,092 of record NC_141696.1, read on the forward strand.
ACAAAGACCGAGGGGCCTTGTGGCTCCTTGTTGCGGTCCCCAGCAGATCTCACTGTGTGCCCTGGGGGCACCCAGAATGAAGAGGCTGGGCCGCTGGGGATGGGTCCCCGGAGGCTGAAATCAGCCCAGAAGAAGGGAGGCCATGTGACTCCCTCCCCCTAATAAAAAATGAATTTAAAAAAAAGCCGGGGAATGAGGTCTCCGGGGCCAAAATCAGCCCATGGAGCGAGGGCCATTTGGCCCCCTTCCCTAATAAAAATACATTTAAATAAAGGCTGGCCCCCTTTCTCCTCCACTCTACAAATAAGCCTCCTGGTTCACTAAGGGTTGGGGGTTGAAGTCCGCTTGGATGCTGAGGTTCCTTGGGGGCCACGAACCCCACTTGTTAGCTCCAGTAAGTCCCACACAGTGGACTGCATAGAGCTCATGGGAAGCCACTCCCCCTTCCTCAGCACTCTGAAAACGCACCTCCTGGTGCAGTACTGGTTGTGCAGTAAAGTTCCATTTGATGCTGTGGGTCATTTGGTGCCAAGAACCACTCCTGTTACCACCAGGTAACATAGTGAGGAAACAGGTATTTGAGGAAATAGGTCTAGAGGTGCAAAGAGACATTCTTGTACTGGAATCTTCTCCACCTTGTTGACATGTGTCTCCTGTTCCATTAAGAGCCAGAGCAGTTCGTTGTCAGTGAAGGTGAAAGCGTTATCAGTTCCTCAACCCGAGGAGTAACTGCTCTCTGCAGATTTAATTTTAGGGGAGAGGAACATAAAAGAAACTGTATTTTTCTAGTGTGAGTTGGTCATGATTACTGAGACGCTTTGGAAGTGGAGTACATGTTTTGGTTTGGGTTGCCGTGCTGGAATCGTTGCTGAGGCATCTTTTCCTCTTGACGTAGCTGCAGTATACTTATTTTTCAGTCTATATTTCCATATCAATTTTTGTTTTGCACTTCGCTAGCTTATTTTTAGGGTCAGGAAGATTAGATTAGTCGGTGCAAAAAACATAAGGCAGATCCACAAAGAAATTACATTTGCAGTAGCCAAAAAAGTTGCTACTGGTATCCAAGCTGCTTACTTTAAATAACTAGCACTACATAATTTAATCATGTGTTATAGTGGCATCAACTGCCTAAAATCAATGGTTTCGAATTTAGAAAAACTTAAAATAAATTGATTTTATTATACATGTTTAGCTCCGAAGAGTCTTATGTTAACTAAATAAGCAAACACAAATAAAGTTTATTTTTGGGAAACTATAACGCACGTAACCGAGAAATTCCAAGGTACAGCAACAACGCTATCCTTTAAACAAACCATTTTATCACTGAACTAGAAGGCATTTGGTTGGAGGGGACAGGTGAGGACACAAGAACCCTAGGTGTCAGTTGTCTGTTGGGAATTTTACGAAGGCTCCTGCTGCTTGCTTAAAAACATTTCTTGCTTCTTTTTGGAAGCTGCATGGTCGCTGCCATGTTATGCTAATGCAATACAATTCAGTGTTTTCGCTTGGAATTATCAATTTTTAATTGTTATTCTCCTCGAAAGATTTCATCATCTTTTATTCATGCATATCTTTTTGACAAATTTCCTTTTCCACTTCTTTTATTGCTTTGTTTTTATCCTTCTCAAAGAATGATGAGTCAAATAAACGTACCCGTTTTCTTTTATCAGTAATTGTAGGTGGTTCTCGTTTACTGTAAAACGTTGTTCAGCAATGTTTCTCTTTGTTATACATCATATCTCATGTAGAATGCATGTCATGATATTTTCTAAATCGTAAATAAAAGATTAAACGAGCCTATACTGCAGCCGCTTTTCTGTATCGACCTGGGTCCAGTTAGTAATGAGCATCCAGATGAGTTGCTGCAGCAGTATATTTGTCATAATGGTGTGGTTTAAACTGGTTATAGATTTTAGTAATTCTAGGTGTAAATATGTTTTCTTGAGTAAACACGATATTCTCCTCTCCTCCAAACCTGCAGGTATAACTTATTTGAAAATGATACTAGGCAGCACAATTAGCAATGACATTGGTCATTAAAGGAGGGTGCCTTATTAAAGCCAAGAAAGAGCCACCTTAATGGATGGTACGCATTACAGAGGTTCTGGAATAATCTATGTTGTGTTTAATTGGCTGACAGTTCAACAGAATGTTCAAGCAATTCTCTGGTCTTCAAAAGCAACTGTTCAGTCAATCAATTTCTGTTTCTGATCTCGCACTGAAGCTTATGGCTCGAGGTGCGCTACAGTAGACCTTATGGAAAGTGAAAAGCTAATCTAGGCTGTTGCAGGAGACACATTTTGGAATTTCTTTGGTGTTTGAATCCTAAGCAGCTGCTATGTTCGCTGCTAAATGAATCTTAGTAACTTCTGTTTTGAAATTTAGGATTTCCTACCCTCATAGAAGCACTATGCTTTTATCTTAGAAAGTCCTTCCTCTTACATTGTCCTGTAGTCTTTGAAGTCTCACTCCTACAGCACACATCTGCCTGTGCTCCCCTGCAACTTGCATGGACCTTGGTCTCGGTGACAGTAACAAGGAAACCCACTGTGAGGTCAAAATCCACAGGTGCCTGGACAGCGAATAGGAACAACTGCCACAGCAGCCTTTTTTGAGCATGTAGGTCATTTACAACAGTCTGATGTGCCTCTTAGGGAATCTCAACCAGAATAGGTTTAAATCCAGCAAGGACTTAATTCTAAAAAGGAAGTGATAAACTCCCAACATGTGGTTATACAAAAAAATTAAGTATAATCAGTTAAAACTGGGGATTATTGGATTGATTGACACGGAGAAGGCTTTGGCACTTTTTGACACCCATTGACCTATTGCAAAATGTCTTTCAATATCTGAATACAGGATGGGAAAACTAACAATCTGAAGCTTAATCTGGAAAAAACATAGTTTAAGCTGGTTTGGGTCACAAATAGGAATCTGAGTTTAGAAGATAAAGTGAGCCGAACTAGGCTTTATACAGCGAAACTGCAACTCCTAGGAGTATCCTGGCGCTGTTGCCGAAGAGTGACACGGTGGAAGAGAAGGAATTAGGGGCTGGCAAAAAGCCAAGTTTTTATCTTTTTCCAAAACACAGGCGTTGCCTTGATACATCTGAGGGTCAAAGGCAGTTTGTTCCAGAGGGAAGGGCCCAAGAAAGAAAGGGCTATAATAGTCAAATCCATGCCAACTTATGTGGATCCAGCCAAAATCATGCTATTGCTGCATACATGTGTTCCCAGCCTAGAATATCGCACAGTTGCTCGATATCCACAGTTAAACATACTGCATCAGGCCACCATGACTCTCTACAAGTGAGGTATGTTTAATGAGGTATGGTGACGGGAAATTAATCTGCTTTGGTCTATGGAAATGAGGGTTGGGAGGCATAGCAAGAGACAGTCAGCTAAAAATTTGCCAAGTATCTTATAACCTGAATTTAAAATTGAAAGGGGGTGGTATGATGCCAAAAGTGTGGAGTCCCGGTTAGATAAAGGCAACATCTCCTGCATCGCAGGCAAAACCTGGAACGAACTCCATGTGCACATCAGACGCTCCCCAACCCTGCTAACCTTCAGGAAGGACCTCAAGACCTGTCTCTTCTACTGAACCGAAACTGTGACTAATCCGGAGCTGCTTCCCCCCTCCCCTAGCGCCTTGAGACACTCACTGGTGAGTAGTGCGCTTTACCAACCCTTGATTGATTGATTGAATGTCACAATTGCCTCATAAATTGGGGAGGGGCGGCGAGCCCTTATCTCTGGGCTCAGAGTCCAAGTCCTACAATCTAGGGTCCAGGAGCGATTCATATGTTGCATTAAATTCTATAGGCAGTTCTTCCAAGATTGGTCATTTGCCTCTGGTTAGGGCTCGAATTGCATGCTGTACTTCCTACTCAGTTATTGGTGCCTTTAGTGTATCTGTATGTTCTGGGGAGATCTTGGGCAAGTGTACTCCATCTACAAATTCAGCTAAATCTCCCGGTGTGGGTTGGGGGAAGTCTTGTCATATAATGGCCCTTGTAGTAGCGTCTAGTTGTATTTTTGATGGTGTACTGAGTGAGAGTAACGGAGCCAAGTGGGTCCCGGACAGCACATATCGAAGTGTGGAACTAATTCGATCAGGTCAGTCGCGCACCTATTTACCCGATTTATCACTCTCTGCATGTGTTCTGGTTGTGTAAGTTGTTGTGTCTATGCATTTTAGAGGATCCATCAAATTAGTATGTTTATTTCTGGCCTGCTTCAGAGCACCTGCTTCTCCAGAATCAACAACGGAATGCTCACCAAGCTTTGTTATGAGGATTCATTTGTAATGAGGTAATTCAAATTAGTTTACGGGCTGTAATTGTCTTGAGGATACAAGTTCCCCGTCTTACTACCTTGTACACCTACCACTTTACTGAACTGGAAGGGGTCAGCCGTTCCTTTGTTTTCCCGGAAATACTGTGTGGTGGTCACATGCAAGGTTTCCCTGATGACATTGTCCTCAAACCACTGGCGCTGCAATCGCCATGTAGAAACAAGAGTGCCCCAATACATGCTCAGCTCTAAAGGGTCTGTAAAGGAGTCGTAAGGAAAGCCAATCTGTCGCACCTGTAATAGCCTCTCATAGAGCTATTAGCTTCGCCAATGTCTTGTTTGTTTTGGCTCTGTTTAAAGTATAAAAATATATTCCAAAATGGCGGCTGGTGCTTCACCGTGCACGTGTCAATGGTCATCTTGGAATGCTCTTCTTTTATGACAAATGTGACGGGTGAATGTGTGCTTTTGCATTGGCAGCTGACTTAGATTTTTTTTTACGCTTTATTATGTACTTGTAGCGCGTTCGGGCTCACGAGAGGGAGTAGGGAGGGGCAACAGACGTGTTTTGGTTAACAAGGGTTTTATTGTTGCATATAGATAGTCCGTACAAGTCTTTCTATGGAACAAGGTCCTTTGTGGGGATCGGCTTCTTGTGGTTTTCCTGCTATGGGGATTGGTGTTCTCGGTCCTCCGATAGCCGTCCGGACTTCGTCGGGACGTCCGGTCGTCTGAGTCCGTCTTGGCTCTCCGCTCGCCGAACCCACAAACAAGAGAGCACCTCGTTAGTATCTTGCTCTTTGGTGTTTGACCGTAAAGGGGAAAAGGAGTGAGGAGTCGAACAGAACTCGTGAGGCAAGCCTATATCACAGTGCAGGGAGGGGTAGTGCTCGGGTAAAGGGAACCAGGAAATGGGATACCGCTGCTACACAAAGGGACCGCCCCTCCGCTCTACCCAGCCCCTGATTTTATCACGCACCTGGGCTAGCCATACACCTCCCCCGGGTGTGTGGCTGGGCGGCTTGTAGGATCGTTGGCCTCCTGGCTTCTCGACGCTTCCTCTCTCGTCCGTTCGATTCCTCTCTGCTCCCGCACTCCTACGCTCGCTCCGCTCCTTGTCTCTCCGTTTCGTGTCACTCCGCACCTCCGCTCTCTCTCCACTCCCGGTGTACAAGCACACCTGGTCGTCAGGTACTTCCTTATTTGAAGGCAGCCCATCAGAGGCAGATCCCGCCCAGTCTCCCACAACCTGGGGATTAAAGGGCCAGTCACCTTCCTCGTCGACTCCTCGGGTGAAATCGGCTCCGCCGTCGTCCGACCGCTGTGGATGAAAAGAGGGGCGGGGGTTGGAAGTGTGAGATCCTGCCGGGTCCCTGTGACCCCTTCCAGAGCCCCAGAGTTGGCATGGGAGGGCGCCGAGCAAGAGGGGGGGGTTGGAAGTGTGAGATCCTGCCGGGTCCCCGTGACCCCTTCCAGAGCCCCAGAGTTGGCATGGGAGGGCGCCAAGCGTACCCCGTTACAGTACTGTTTCACTATGGCCAACGGCTATTTTGCGCAAATACACATATAGATAGAAGCAAGGGATCTGAAGTACTGTGCAGCTGCCGGACCCTCGCAAAAACAGGAAAAAATAATATTGAGTTGGATGGTGGTACGAGGAGAGACATGAGGTCGTCTGATGAGCTCATGGGAGAGGAAACAGCAAGAGAGTTGGAGTGTGGGTAGGCTGAGACTTGGGACAGCAGTGCTATACGTGAAATTAAAAGAAAATTGTTCCTGTAGGTTAGCAGTGGAAGATTACAACTTATCCAATGAGACCACATGCTCCAGGGGTGAGGCAAAGACCAGAACATGGAGGAAATCCATAGAATAAGGATTCTGCAGCCGATGTAAATAAGAGAGCCATCCATTCATGAACAAGGAGCTGACACAATGTCCACGTTAAGACTATATTACATTATGGGATTCAGTGCTCTCTGCCAAACCGGTTTGTCTCAACAGCACAATAACAAGGTTCAGCAGTGATACACTGAATGAGAGACAGTTCTTTGTTTTATATCCAGTTCTTTCTTCCTGTGTGTTGGACTTGGCCCTTCTAGCAGGTTCACCCCTAATCTTTTTGATTTTAATCTGTGATCTGTGTGGATGATTTTTGGTCTGTGCGCACTTTTTCCCTGTGTCCCAGAGTAAAGTGCGTGCATGTAGTAGGGCTGGCATGCTCTCCCATAGGGATGCATGGGGAATGTCTGTGTCCCTGGTAGTTCCTGATGCGTGGGGAGTGCAGACTCGAATTTGGTATGTGCGAACTCGTGAGAGTGAATGCTTCGCAATGATGTATGTGGCATGAGTGTGTCGTGTGTACAAATGCCACTTCTAGGAGTTGGCATATTAGTGTAAATATGCCTGGCGTGTGATTGGCTGGAGCTGGCTGGTGAGCCTGGCTCCAGGAAGGCTGGATGGGTCTGCCCGGTGGTGAGTGTGAGATTAGCATGTTGATGGCTGGGAGGAGTGCACCTGGTCCCTGATGGGCCTGGACTTTCCCCACACAATGCTGGCTCCGCCCCCTGTGGTGCGACTGATGACCCTAGCCCTGACAGTGAATGAAATGGGTGGTTGAGCTATCATGGGTACTCCAAAACCAGCTGCGACTGGTTTCTCCCCCACCCTGCACCCTTAGACAAAGGAATGTGGTGTATAAAAATGGGGCTGAGTCCCCACAGATGTTGTTCTCTTCCAGGATCCTGAGGGGGCTGCTGCTGCTGTCGCTGGGCCAGTGGACCGCCACTTGGAGTGTCTCCCTGCCTGGAGACCCAGTATGCTGGCTCTGGGCCCAGCCTTGCCCCCGCTGCGTGCTGCATTTCTTAAAGGGCTTTTGTTGTGTTTTTTGGAGCCTCTAGCGCCTGGAAGCGCTTTATTGATTTCCTTATAGCGCTGGGAGCGCTATCTCTGATTTCTAGCGCTGAGAGCGCTTTGTGTGGCCTCTAGCGCTTAGAGCGCTTTACTCTTGTGGCTGCCCACGCTGCAAATTGTCTTGTCTTTGTGCCAAGCGGCGCGGGTGCCACCCCGCTTATTGCCGCACGTTCACAGCCGGTGCCCACCCGGCATTGCCCCCGAGATTGCCGCTGTTGCCCGTGCATTGCTTCCCTCGAGGGAGCCCACTCCTCGGGGAATTCATCCCCGCCTGCGGTGCCTGAGCCGGGCCGCCGCGCTGCCCGCGACGACCCGGATGGAGCTCCCAGGCCGGCCAATCGCTGAGCGGCCCTGGGAGAAGGTGCCGGAAGTCCCGCCCCCGCAGCTGAGGAAGCAAGCGAGAGCCCACTCCGCCTCCACAAGGACGCCGCCTCGAGGGAAACCCTGGACTCAGAGGAGTCCGAGCGAAGTGCAAAGAGAGAGCCCCGAGGAGCGGGAGCTCTCATGTGTCCCCAGTGAAGAGGAGCAGGGCCGAAGAGGAGTCCTATCCCCCTGCGAGGAGGAGCCCCTCCCCCCACCACAGGAAGCCAGTGAGTGAGGCCCCGGGGGCATTCTTTCCTTGAGCCCGGAGAGGCTCTGGCCGCATATTTGTTTTATAGCCCTGAGAGGGCTCTGGGGGCAGTTCCTGATTCCGAGTCCCAGAGAGGGGGACTCCAACGGCTGGGCACAAGTTGAACTCGAGCCCTGAGAGGCTTCCCGCCCCCATTTTGTGTTCGGAGCCTAGTGAGAGGCTCTTGAGGGCACCCCCAGTGTTCCCGGGTCCCCCTTGAGGGACCCCGACAGCCCAGTGAGGCTGCAACTTTGCTCTTAGAGAGTCCAGAGAGGCTCTGGGTGCATTTGCATTGTTTAGAGCGCTGAAGCTCTTTGTGCCATTCAATTTACCTTGTTCTTGAGCCCAGGGAGGCTCCCACGTTGGCCCCATTCTCCACAACAGCTGCCCAGCACTTTGTGGGCAGCTGCCACGTTTAGGCCCTGACATTGGTACTCAGGGACTGCCACAGGTGGTGGCTAATGTGGATTTTGCGCTATGGTGTTTTCCTCCCTTATACACCGCTGAATGTGAGTTTATGCGCAATTGCTTGTCCTGCACCTCTGAATGTGTTGTTGATGCATCATGTGCCTTGTTCCTTACACCTCTGAATGTATGTTATGCATCATGTGTTACATGTTTACACCCCTACAGGTATTGTGATACTTAGGTGGTTTTTCTCCTAGTACAGGTGGTGCTAGTGAGGTCCTGGTTACCAGTAGTTACTGGTTGTGTGCTAAAGTGAATATTATTCTATGTTCTAAGTGCTATTTCTAAAAGTGTTACTTCTAAAAGTGCTGATTCCTGACAGTGGTCAAGGTGGCCCTGTCTTGTAAATATCCCCTGTAAATTCTGCCCGTGCCTGTTGGCACATTGTAAAGTGTGTGTTTTATCTAATGTGTTTTGGTGTAATACAAAGGCTATTTTTATATAACCTTGTGTGGAGTTTCCTTTGTGGTGGGCCTTGGGTGTTGTTGCTGGGGTGCGTGCGCAAATACTTAACTCATATTGCCTCCAAGTTTAGCCTTGCTGCTCGCGCCACGTTACCTAGAGGGTGAGCAGGGGTTATCTTGGCGTGTAACTCCCTTGCCCTGACTTAGGAGTGGTGGTCTCTGACTGACTTTGGCGCAAGCCCTGGCCAGCCAGGGATCCCATTTCTAACACTGTGTCTTTCATGTTAGGTCAGTACATTTCGGCCCCTTCTTTTCTTTGCAAAGCCATCACCTGGTGGATAGAGACGAACTACAGGAAAGTTACCTGGATTTGCAATATAGTTTGTGTCTTGCAACTTTGCACTTTGGAACGTTTTCTTTGCCTAGTTTCATATAAATAAAACAAAACTGTGCTTTACATTTCTTTCTCCGGGTTAATACTACTTTTCAATCCTCCTTAAATGCTTGGCTTTCTGGTGAGAACTAATATTTGTGTCACGTCTGGCATACAATATGTGGACTTGGAAGCATGCGTTGCTCCTTTGCTGTATGCATTTACTCTTCTACATGGCATAAAGGAAATGTATTGAGCAGCTTTCTGTCTTTCATGGCTTATGTGTTGTGGCTTGTACTTTCAGCTTGCATAGCGAATTTTCTCTGCAACTGCTAGTGGTGCATATCATTGTAGAGTGGCTTGGTAATGTATGTTTCCTTGCAGTACCTCATTACTTTTATGCAGCTTTTACTTGCTGTTTTCAACCCAACTTTATCACACAAGAGAAGATCTGAAGGGAACGAGGAGCAGGGCCTATGACCCCAATGCTAGAGCTCATGTTCCACATCACTACGGAGCAAATGATATGTAAAATGTTGCACATTTATGTATTTATCAATATTATAAGAACGTCAAGTATTCATAAACAGTGCTGCATGTATCATCAGGACATCTGATACAGATGTAGGTCACCCTGTACATCATGGGCATGGGCACCAAACTGTCTCTTGAAAATGAATAGAAGCCTCCTCAGAAAGCCCTATCACTTCACAAAATGAAAGAAATAGTCGACACTGCACTACAGCACCAGTGTCCTGGAACAGCCAAAGATCAGAGGAGAACAGCAGCAGAGAGCCATGCAATCTTTAGAGAAAAATTGTGGTATTCCTACTTGTTATTATAATAAGTCATTGGTCTATGCAAGCTCCTCGCCTATGTCCTTTATATTAGAATGTTCTGGCTCCAAGATTCTAGCTGAGAATGTGCTCCTTCAAAGGAGAAGGCTGTTACTGGAGAGCTGGAGTGAAGCTGGGACTAGCTGGCTGAGGTGTGAAGATTGACCTGAATAAAGAACATTTTATGTACTTTTGATGTGTGGACCACCTTTACAATGGCGACGAGCTAAAAGAACCCTGCTGGTCATCTCAACGCACACCTCAGCGCTAACCCGCTACTACTAAGAAGTACTGTGGACCTTGCTATCGTATTTCAAGCTCTTCCTAATGTGCATTACTGCCTACACTAAATCTGGATTAAGAGTGTTGTGGCTGTGTGGACGCTTCTTTAAACTAAGAAGATAACCATTTATGTCATATTGTTTGGAGGAGGAGGATCTTCAACTACTGCTTTAATGTTGTTTAGATGAGGAAGTTGTGACCTGTTTAATGTGTCGCTTCATTGACTTGTTACCATTGGCGTGCCGTTTGGTAAACAATTGCAGTTGGCGTGCATGACTTGTTGTGCGCTCTGCACCTACAGTTTAAACTTAACATCTGCTGTTGGCGTGCCGTTTGGTAAACAATTGCTGGTGGCATGCGTGAATTGCTGTGTCCTGCGCACCTACAGTTTTCTTGCGTGTTGTGCAAAGCGTACATTGCCTTGCTTGTATTTAAAATTGCACCCACGTACTTACCTTCGTCTGTTGCCTTTTCTGAGTTCGTTCACACGCGCCATCCTGGCACATGCATCACTGAAGCTTCTCACGTCTCATGTCCTACGTCACACTTCCTGCCTCATTTACGCTTCAACAAGGAACCACTAGACTGATAACCTTTTTCCTAATTTCTAAAGCTTCTGACGTCCTACGTCACAACACTTTATTTTTATTTTACAGAGTTTTATATAGCGCAAACTTGACCCGAATCGGTTATCAGAGCGCTTTACATAGCACCAGTTGCATTACATGAGGACACATTAATTTTTGTTAGGTACTGGGAGTTTAAGTGATTTGCCCAGAATCACAGGAGGTTCAGCGTCATTGCCGAGACTTGAACCCGGTTCCCCAGATTCAAGGTCGACCGCCCTAGTCATTAAGCCAACTTCCTGTCTCCTTCACGCTTCAACAAGTAACTACTATATAGCTATTTTTTTCCCCTCCTTTGTTTGCAACATTCTCATTCACCTACTGGAATTCTGCATATTAGTTCCAACATCATTCTTCTAGAGGATTTTTGAGACAATCAGATATTCTTTTCTTCACAAATGCCTCTTTCACCGTGGGAAATGTAAACAAACTTCTAACAATCAATAAAGTGACAGGCACCCTTATTATTTCAGCCTGTCTTCCATCCACATATGCAGTGACAAGCACACTTATTACTTCAGCCTGTCTTTCATCAATATATGCAGTGACAGGCATACTTATTACTTCAGCCTGTCTTTCATCAATATATGCAGTGACAGGCACACTTATTACTTCAGCCTGTCTTTCATCAATATATGCAGTGACAGGCATACTTATTACTTCAGCCTGTCTTTCATCAATATATGTAGTGACAGGCACACTTATTACTTCAGCCTGTCTTTCATCAACTTATACAGTGACAGGCACACTCGAGGATACTAATACTTTAGTGAATTAATTTCAGTATTTTTCTTTGCGTCACAGGGGGACAATTATTTGCTAAATCTTATTGTTTATTTATTTGTGATTTATTTTTTTATGTTTCACAGTTAAATATTCAGGTTCTTCATTACAAAATATTTTGTACTTAACCCCTTCCATGCTGATGACGGCTGGGAGTCGTCATGGCACACAGTGCTCGTGTGCTGATGACGGCTCCCGGCTGTCATGACCGCACCCGCGATCAGAATGTGCTGCACAGGCGCAGAATCGCGGCCGCGCTCAAGGGGTTAAACTTGAAGCAAAATGTTCCACCTCCTCCATTTTTTTTATTGAATCCAGGAGAACCTCCTATTCCCTGGAAACAGTGGAAAAATGTATTCTCACACTATTCCCGTGTATGCAGCGTCTCACTCAGCCCTGAAAGGAAAATGTATTTACTCCTTCACTGTCTAGGACCTGAAGGAAAAGAGGTCTTCCAACATCTCCAGAATTATCCAAGCAAGATACGGGTGATATCAATAATTATGAAATTTGTTTAAAGAAATTCGATCTACATTTCCTGCCAAAAGTGTCGACTGTACTAGAAAGACATTTTGGAAGACGCATGCAGAGAACAGTAGAGAATGTTGAGGACTATGTTACTGTACTAAGACAATTGGCATCTACATGCAATTTTGGGTCTAATTATGAGAAAAGATTGACAGATCAATTTGTTAGGGTGCTCTTTAGACAAAGTCAAAGAAGCATGTTGGGAAAAAGATAACCCCTCTTTATCAGAGGTAATAACCATAGCGAAGTCATGTGAACACACTAAAGCATGTGTAGCAGAACTTAAAAAGCGGGATGAAGAGAGTCATAAAGAAACAAATGTGGAAGTAGTAAATAAGTTTAAAGACAAACTTGATAGTGAATCAAACTCTCAACATAACGGTGGTGGAAGTAGTAAATCTACAATCAACAAAAGTAGTTACAACTAAGATTTTATGAATTCTAGAAAATTTCAGGGAGCATGTTCTAGATGCGGAGAATATGGGCATATGGCGAATTTAAAAAAATGCATTGGATGGAAAGCCACTTATAAGAAATGTAAAAAGAAGGGTCATGTGGCCAAATGTTGTTGAGGTAGCAATCTAATAAAGAAAGTCCATGAGGTTCTGTGTGATCAAGAGTATGAAGTGGTAGAAATAATTTTAAGGATCTCTGAAGGTAAAGAAAGTGGTCCGTTTGAAGTAGTTTGTGTTGACAGTACCCTTGTACACATGTTGTTTGACTCTGGGGCGAAAATCACCCTTATTCCCCAAAAAGTTTATGATAAACACATGAAAGATAAAGTGGTACTACATAAACCAGACATCAAAGCCAAAGGCTATGGGATTGAACCCATTAAACTTTCAGGGTATTTCAACGGAAAAATCAGTTTTAAAGGTCGAGTCACCTCCGGTAAAGTGTATGTTTCTGAGAGGGGTGATTCTTTAGTCAGTTGAGCACATCAGTAGTGCACATGATAACCAACAAGGTAAAACTGATGGGCCACTAAGCCAAGTAGAATTGACTATTTCTCCTTTCCGAGATGAATTCCCTAAAGTATTCAATGAAAATTTAGGCTGTGTATAAGGATATTCGCCCAAAATAATATTGAAAAGTGATTCTATACTTGTCATCAGTAAAATGAGAAGGGTACCCATCAAGGTGAAAGAGAAGATGAAAATAGAACTTGATAAGCTTTGAGTGGTGGCATCATCACCAAAGTTGAAGCCACGGAGTGGTTGGCTCCACTAGTTATGGCAGTTAAAAGCAATGGAGAGTCTAGGCTCTGCATAGATTTGAGGGAGCTCAATAGATGTGTGGTGGTGGATCATTATCCTCTTCCAGACATTCCTGAAATGTTGCCTCTATTGGAAGGAGCAAGGTTTTTATCTTCCATAGATTTAGCATCAGCGTATCACCAAATAAAATTGCATCCTGATTCCCAAGACCTAACGTTGTTTATAACTCAGTTTGGAATGTTCACATTTCTCAGGATACCCTTTGGCCTAATATCCGCAGCAGCAGTTTTTCAAAGAATGATGGAACACATTTTTAAGGATGTCAAGGGGATCAAAATCTACCAAAATGACATATTGGTTTTTGGACGTGATGTAGAGGAACATGACCAAAAAGTGAAAGAAGTTTTAAACAGATTGGAACATAATGGTTTCACCCTTAAGGCAGAAAAGTGCAGATTCAGTCTCACTGATATTGATTATTTAGGACATAAACTCTCCAGCTCTGGCATTGAACCCAGTAAAAAATTGGTAGATGCTATTATAAGCATGGCTAGTCCCAGTAGCAAAGAGGAAGTAGTCAAGTTTCTAGGCAGGACTGAGTAGTATGCCAAATTCATACCCAACTTTGCACACAAAACACTTAACATGAGGCTACTCTTGAAAAAAGGGACGAGTTTTGAGTGGAATTCTGAATGTCAGAGAGAGTTTGTTGTAGTTAAACAACTTTTGTCCAAAGCCACCTGTTTGAGCATTTTTTAACCAGGTCATGAGATTGTTGTCATGACAGATGCCAGCTCGGCGGGTTTAAGAGCTGTCATGTTACAAGAAGATCAAGCAGTGGAAAAGATCATTTTACTCTTATCCAGAAGTTTGAGAGGGGCTGAAATTAATTATTCGGTAGTAGAAAAGGAAGCGTTAGGCATAGTCTGGGCTATAAGGAAACTTCACAAGTTCTTGTGGGGTTGGGAATTCACTACTAAAACTGATCATAAACCATTGAACGAGATCTTTGAGACGAAAGGACTAGACAAAATATCATCCAGAATAAGGAAATGGGTTGTGGCTCTTCAAGAATTTCAATTCCTTTTAGTTTATGTTCCTGGTGCAAAGAATAATTTAGCTGACTGTTGTTCACGTTTAATTGGTAGAGATATTCTTAGAGACGAAGATCAAGAAGATGAGTTGTGCAATCTTTATTTTTTTTAAAAAATGTTTAAAACCTTTATTTGAAAAAAGTGCACACAGCTATTCAGCCTGACATCCCGGAGGCAAGGCAGCATAACGGATCAGGAGAACAATAGTGCAAGAAGTAATGTAACAGTACAGTGAAGGTTGATTTTATTTTTTCATAAAGGAACATAGAGGAAAGAAAAAGAAAGGGAGCGCCAGATTGGGCGCGAAGAGAATGGCAATGGAGTACAAGAAACCAGTGAGGCGTTGTCGAGGGGGCAGGGGGGGAACATAGGGAACACAAGCATGAAACCAGGATAAAAGGCCAGGAGCGAGGAGGGGAGAAAGGAAAACACAGGATAATATTTACAACGTAGTACAGTTGGTGTCGCAGGCTACGGCGACAGATGTTCCTGCAGCAAGACAGGTTCCGGGGGTATGCAGATGTCTCCCCTGTACGCATTCCAGGCCCCCCACAATTTCTGCCACTTTTTGGGCTTACCCCTGGCAACATAGACCGTCTTCTCCCTAAACATACACCAATCCATATTGGCTTTCCACTGTACAACCCTGGGAGCTACTGAAGCTCCCCACTTCTGAGCAATATCACGTTTAGCCACCATGTTGCCAAGGGTCACCCACTGCGTCTGAGCCACGTTGTGGTCCGTCGGATCCCAGATGTTGAGGAGGCACCTCCTAGCTTCCGCATTCACCGCTACCCCAGTCACCTCGCCCATAATCAGGTGCACACGTTTCCAGTAAGAGGCTATGGCGGGGCATTCCCAGAGGATGTGCATAAAAGTGGCAAGGGCACCACAGCCGCGGCGACAAAGCCCATCGACCGAGTGGCCCATATGCACAAGTCGGGGGCCAGTTACGTAAACCCTATGCAGGATCTTAAGCTGCACCAGTCTAAGACGGGAAGAGATGGCAACCTCCTTGGGGGAGGACACCGCACTCTGCCAGTCCTCATCATCGATTTCCAACCCATCACGCACCCACTGATCCCGCACACCCAGGAGGAGGACGGGCGAACATTTATAAGCTTCTTATAGGACAATGAAATGGCGCTGTCTGGCATATGGCCGTCCAGCACCCTATCTTCCAGCGGGGAGCTTTCTGGGATCGCCCCCTCCTCCGGCCTAGCAGAGAGCAATGCATGTCGTAACTGGGCATATCGGAAAAATTCCAAGGTACCCAACTGATATTCATCCTGTAGCTGGGAAAAGGTCTTAATCTCACCTCTCGATAACATATCATCCACCCTGGAGATACCTATAAGGTCCCACTTATCGAAACCTTTGGTGTGCCACAACCTGCCCAGGATGTCTGTATCGTATAGTGGGGTCAGCCTGGTCAGTTTACCTTGCCAGCCCTGCGCCTTGGTAATTGCCCTCCAAATATGGATCGCCGTTTTCGTTGGGCCCGACATCCGCCCATCTAGAGACCTCGAGTAGAGCGCCCTATAGTAATTACCGCCACCCAGGAGCCACCTATCCATGGCGTATCCAGGGTTGTTCTCCGGACCATAGAGACCGTGATTGATGGCCGCTAACTGGGAGGCCCAGTAGTATCTACGCACATCCGGTAGAGCTATTCCCCCATCGTACCACGGGAGCGTGAGCTTCGTGATAGCGATGCGGGGCCGGCCATCCCAAAGCAAGGCACGTTGAAGGCCCTCGATCTCCCGGAAGTACCGGGCGGGGACCGGATCTTGAGTATCCTGCAGGGCGTACAGGAACCTGGGCAAGGACATCATTTTTAAATAGTGCCGCGCGCCCAAGCAAGGAAAGCGGAAGTTTGAGCCAACCCTCCACATCTCGCCGGAGGCGAGAAGAGGGGGAAGCAGATTGTGTTCATAGCGCGCCTTCGCATTGCTGGAGATATAGATCCCCAAGTACTTAAAGCCCTGGCTGGCCACCTGGATGCCGCAGCCTCTAGGGAGGCGCGGTGTTCCCCCTTTCAGTACATACAGATAAGACTTGGCCCAGTTAATAACAAGGCCAGAGTATCGGCCAAAAAGCCTCAGTACATCACATGCCACTATAAGTGACGTGCAGGGGGAAGTGAGGTAAAGCAGAATATCATCCGCGTAGAGGGAGACTCTGTCCTCGAAACCAGGGGCCCATCTGATACCATGCAGATCCGGGTGAGTCCGCAACAAGGCCGCGAGTGGCTCAAGTGCGAGCGCAAACAGAAGAGGCGACAAAGGACAGCCCTGTCTGGTGCCCCTGTGAAGAGCAAAGGTCGCCGAAACCCGGCCGTTAACGGCAACATTAGCCAGCGGGTCAGCGTACAGGAGCTTAACCCATCCCACAAACGCCGGGCCAAAACCGAGCTTCGCCAACACTGCCCACAGGTAACTCCACTCGAGAGAGTCAAAAGCCATTGTGGCGTCCAAGGACGCCAGGACAGCCGGCTCCTCAAGGGTATGGGCCCTGGCCAGGGCACCGTGAAGCCTGCGCAAGTTAAGGGCAGTGTTGCGGTGTGGAATAAAGCCCGACTGGTCCGGATGACACTAAGTCGCCGATAACACCAACCAGACGATTAGCGAGCATCTTGGCGAGAATCTTAGGCTCAGCGTTCAGGAGGGAGATGGGACGGTACGACCGGCACAAATCCCTCGGCTTCCCTTCCTTATGGATGACCACAATGGTGGCCAACCTCTGGTCAAGGGGAAGTAGACCATTCTCCCGTGCCTCCAGGAACATGTTGCGCAGGTGTGGGGATACCACATCCGGCCTGATCTTATACAACTCAACCGGGATACCATTGGGACCAGGCGCTTTACCCGATCGCAGTGAGCGGATCGCAAGTGCGACCTCATCTACAGAAACGTCCCAGTCCAGGACATTGCGTACTTCGTCCGACAGGCACGGGAGATCGATAGTGGAAAGAAATACTGTCGAGTCGGTCTCAGACCGGTCCGAGACAGAGGAGTAGACACCTCGAAAGTAATCAGCGAAGGACTCAGCAATGGCACTTGGGTCAGTGACCACCACTCCGTCCTCCCCCAATATCTCAGGTACGACACGGCTGGCCCTCTCCCTCCTATACAGCCAGGCCAGCAACTTCCCGGCCTTGTCGCCGACGTTGTAAATCCGACCCTGCTGTTCTTTAGCTAGGACGAGGGTGGCGTTAGTAGCGAGGTCGCGGTACTCCGACTGTTTAAGGGAGAGATTGTGTAAGAGAACAGGATCGGGCTCTGCCTCCAACCGGGGGTCCATCTCCATGATCTCCGCCTCGATGCGCACCAAATCGGCATCTCTAACTCTACGGGCTTCTGCTATAAGAGCAAAAGCCTCGCCCCTCAAAACTGTCTTAAACGCCTCCCATAAAGTGGCGGCCGACGTGACCGACTCCTCATTTTCGGTGAAATAGAGATCGATGGCCTTGGCCAGGAGATTACGAGTTTTGGGGTTGCGGAAGTACCACGGGTTAACAACCACCGGCCGTTCCAACGTGACAATATCAAAGTCAAAAGAGCGGGGAATGATCAGAAATACCCCGTGCCAAAAAACGAGCCTCAGAAACCGCAGGCGAATGAGCCGCCAAAGTAAGGACGTAATCGATTCTGGAAAGACTACCGTGGGCGCCAGAGTGGAAGGAATAGTGACATTGAGTGGGATGCAGGAGTCGCCAACTGTCGACCAACCCCAGCGTCTCAAGGAAAGTTGGCAGCCACAATTGGGAGCTACGGAGGTCTCTAGGCGGACGTCGGTCCAAGGAACCGGAGCAAACCGAGTTGAAATCACCCCCCACAATCAACAACCCAGCGGGCAAATTCAAAATGGCGCCACCTAGGTCCTGGAAAGTACTAGTCTGTAGGCCCGGGGGAACGTAAACTGAAAGTAATGTCAGGGCACGCCCTTCCCATCGTCCCGCAACGGCGGCATACCGCCCCCTCTCATCAATCACAGTAGTGTCAATCTCAAGCGGAAGGGACGTACGCACAAGAACACCCGCCCCCGAGATCCCGAAGAGAACCCCGAATGGGCCACCATTTTAAACCCTACGGTTAAGCGCTTTGCATGTATTGCCAACCAGGTGTGTCTCCTGCAAGAGAACAATATCCGGCATATGCCGTTTAAGCAGCTGAAGCACAACCCCTCTCTTAATACGGTCACCCAACCCGTTGACATTCCAACTGAGAACTTGCAATTTCCTACCCCCCATCATCATGACCCAGGTCCCGCCCAACCCCGGAAAGCCTCAACAACAAGTGAAACAGAACAGTACACGTAACCCATTGCCTAAGAAACAGAAAGAGAGAACAAAGAAAGAACAAACAAACTTCCCCACCACCACCCCCCACCCTGCACCCCTGCATCAGACTAAAAAGCCCCCCCAACCAGCAGTGTGCCTGTCGCCCCATAAACTAATCTACAAGAAAGACCCTGGAGGAGTGAGGAATCTCCGCAACCCCCTACCGCCACCCTCCATGTAAAAAACAGAAGAAACAAAAAATGGTAAAGCTTTGGCATTAGCAGTCACAGACATCAGGAACACCAACCGCCATAATTGGTGCAACAGAGCCTAGTCCTGGAGATCAAGGCCACCAGTTGCGCCTCCAGAGCGCTCGTCATGTTCTTCTCGACGTTGCGGCAAAGTATCCAGCCAATCGCTCGCAGTCTCGGGCATATCGAAGAACAGGGCTTGGCCCTCGTACTCGATCCGTAGTTTAGCAGGGAACAGCATAGAGTACTTGAAACCCATGTCTCTAAGGCGCCGTTTCACCCCCGCAAAGCTCTGACGTTGTCTCTGAACGACCCTAGTGAAGTCCGGGTAGAAGTGCACCTCAGAGTTTTGAAATTTAAGTGGCCCATGTCTCCTGGAGGCTTGAAGGATCACATCCCGGTCTCTAAAATTGAAGAGCCGGGCGATGATGGGCCTAGGTGCGACACCCAACTTCGGAGGGCCGCCAGGTATCCTATGAGCCCGTTCCACCGAAAAAAAGTTACTCAGTCCGGCCTGTGTGAGATGTGTCTGTATCAAGTCCTCCACAAAAAGGTCCACAGCCGCCTCCTCCGCTCCCTCCGGTACACCAATGATACGGACGTTCTGTCGCCTTGCACGCCCTTCGAAGTCCTCCAGCCGTCTGGAGAATTGGTCGTTAACCGATCGTAGGGTCCGGACCTCCGCTTGCAGGTCCGAGACATCGGTAGTCAGGCTGGAGGTCTTAATATCAAGGGATTTCACCCGATCATTGGTCTTGCCCAAGTCGGCCCTGATCAGGTTGAGATCAATGGCCAGGGTGTCCACCTTATGTGTCAGGACCTCATGTTGTTTCTGCATCTCAGTCCTGACGCCCGCGATGGCCCCCATAATATCACTCAAAGTGGGCTCCGAGCCATCCGGTGAGCCCGCGCGTTGCGAGTCTTTAGAAGGAGCCACCACAGAAGGCGAGGTCCGTTGCTGGGCATAACGTTTGATCTTATTCGACTGTGGCTGAGTCGTCCTCCGAACGCCTCTGTTCGCCGTCCTGTCGGGGTCTCCTCTGCTGGCCATGATGGATTCAAGGAGAACAAAGGGGCTACCCAGCCCGGAACAAAGTGGGCAGATGTGTGAACAGAGGCGAAGCCAGCACACAAGCCCGGCCGACAGCAGGCGACTTCGCAGCTACGTGCACTCCGCCAGCAGGGATCGAGGGTCTTCGCTTCGCATTCCAATCATGCGGAGCGTCGGCACGATCGTCGGTCACCCATGAGACAATGGCGCATCCCTGGCACAAAGTTCAGCACGACGTAACTTCGCCTAGGAACAACGGATTTGAAGGCGGAAAGCAGTTCCCGCGTCTGCGACCTCTCACCAATCGAAATCCACTACCGTGGAACAGGATAGCCTGCAGGATAAATGCGGAGGGTCGGAGGGTCCGCGGCCATCGTGCTCGCCCGCGAAGCTCCTCCCCTCGAGTTGTGCAATCTTGATGATTACTCTGTATTGTCAATGAAAGCACATCCAAGGAAGATGAATGAGTTGATGAACTTACTAAGGAGGTTACGCTTTAAACCGTTTTAAATGGCATGAAAAAAGGTTGGAATCAATTCTCCAATGTGGATGAAACCCTCAGTGGGTTTTTTCGAGTGAAAGATGAATTGGCATGTCACAATGGGATTTTGATGAGGGTTACCAGATTGATTCCTCCAACTAACCTGAGGACACAATTAGTTACCTTTGCCCATGAGGGTCATCTGGGTATTTCTAAAACCAAAGAGAATCTGAGACAAGCATTCTGGGGGCTCAGGATGTATTTGTGTGTGGAGAGAATCGTGCGTGAATGTGTAGAGTGTTAAGTGTGACAAAGCCCTGAAACCATGAGTCCAACCTATGACATTGAGGCGACTTCCCAAAGAAGCTTGGGAAGAGGTTGTCATTGACATTTCAGGTCCAATTTAGCACACTAGTGTTGACAAATATTTGATTGTCCTTATTGATGAATATTCCAGGTGGCCTGAAGTCAAAGTTACCAACTCAGTAGAATCCAGAGATATCATAAAATTTCTTGACCTCACTTTTGAAAAAGAAGGTTTTCCGGCAACTTTACTGACAGACAATGAAGTTCAATTCATTTCAAGGAATGTGCAAGTTTTTGGAAGATAGGGGCATTAAACACAAAAGATCTGCCCTTTATCATCCAGAAACTAACGGTTTATTTGAAAGATTTAACCGAGTACTCAAAGAAACTATTCAAAGAGCTTTGTCCTATCAAAAGTGTTGGGACGTTGAAGTTCAGAACAAAGTGAGTGTTATAGACTATCTCCACATGCCACAACTGGGAGAACCCATTGAACTTTTTTGTGAAAGAAAAGCTTGTACCATGTTGTGTTCATCTTGGTTAGTTAAAAAATCACAAGGTTTGGGGTCCGAGAAGGAAGACGAGGAAAGAATTGAAAAGGAGGTAAAAAATATGTGTATGAACAAAAAATGGTTCGGCTTAAGGAAAGCTGTGAAAGAAACCTTGGTGAAGGTTGGGGATGTGGTCATAATCCGCAATCTTCGTAAAGGCTCTAAGACTCAAGGCTCTAAATTCTTGCGGCCCATGAGGGTCATTAAAGTCTTTAAGAATGCCATTAAGACTGAGTATCACAGAGTGTGGAACTTAAACAGAGTTGCCAAACTGTGTGATGCTTCTTCAGATTTTGTAAAGAAAGGGATGCCATCTCCTGTCAAAAGGGTCATGGAGTGGTCGCTGAGAGTGAAAATAGGAGTGTGAAACAGCGACCTATTGTTAAACCTAAGTATTTAGAAGATTATGTTCTGTAGTAGGATTTCTCATTTGAGGTATTCTCATGTTCTGTTTCAGCACTGTTTTTCTCCCCTTTTCTTTCTTTTTTGTTAAGTTTTTTTGGTTGTTATTATTGGGAGGGAGATGTGTGGTAATCCTACTTGTTATTATAATAAGTCATTGGTCTATGCACGCTCCTTGCCTATTTCATCTTTATATTGGAATGTTCTGGCTCCAAGACTCTAGCTGAGAATGTGTTCATTCAAAGGAGAAGGCTGTTACTGGAGAACTGGAGTGAAGCTGGGACCCGCTGGCTGGGGTGTGATGACTGACCTTAATAAAGAACATTTGATGTTTTCAATTCAAATTCTTTATTTCGGCTTAAATGCCATAAAAAAACAATGCATACTTTACATTACATTTCATTGAAATAAAACATATCACTACATAAAAAAAACATTAGTTTAAAAAGTACAGTTCAAGTTGGAAGAGAATTGGAGCGGAAACAATACATTCATAAATCATAGATGGACCATCTTGTCAATTCCAAGCAAGTCAGTACAGTTACAATTGATGCCCCATTGTTTTCCTTTGATAAAAAATAGAAAGTAAAAATCTACTAACACTAAATGTTATCTGTTGAGATGTGTTTGTTGTTAGGATTCTCAGAGCCTGTGAACATGACCTCAAGCCTAAAAGTAGGCATATTGGTTTAATCCATCTCTTTCTTGCCTGAGCATAAAGAGGGCAGAAAAGGAGGATGTGTTGCTCGTTTTCAATCTGGTTGTGATCACACATAGAGCAAATTTCGTCCATTACTGGGGACGATAAATCACGGTTCCTTGCCCAACGAGCCAAAGTAGTTTTAATTAATACATTTCCATATCTAAATTTTAAGAATAAAGTTTTGGCAAGTGGGGGCTCTATTTCATCCATAAAAATCTCATAAAGGGGTTCGTCCTTAAAATTTAGGAACTTTGAAACTAAGGTCCCACTAGTTGTGTTACTTACAGTCCTGTTTGATATGAAACTCCAAAAGGCCCTTTTTAGAATTAGTTTGGGATTGACGGGTAATTGCTCGGGGTTCTCCCAAAAATGTTTCAATCCTATATTACTCAACCAAGTCTTAATGTGCCTTAGCCATGGGGTGGCAGTCTGACTGTCCAGTATCATAATTTCTTTTAGCCCGTCTCTATAATCTTGGAGTTCAGGGACATGCCATAATCTAACCCCTAGCATTAGAGGTCGAATCAGGACTTGGTGGTCAGTTCTTTTAAAGTTTAGGTCCAGTTCCAAGGGTACTAGTGGGGTACCTCTCGGGACCCTTACCAAACTTCGCATAAAGTTGTTGTCTAGGACACTAAAAGTCTCCCTGGACCCGGGACCCCATATTTCTGCACCATAGAGGACTGATGATTGGACCTTGAATTTAAATAATTCCATCACTGGGGACACCGCTTTGCTGCTGCTCAGGCTTTGCTCCCTAAGAATTGGTTTAGCATTCTGAGCAAAGATTAATTTACTTTTGTCCATTTGGGCTTTCCAAGTAAAGTTTGAATCCAGGGTCACCCCTAAATATGAAAAATGAGGCACTGATTCCAACTTTACTCCTTTTAATGTTAGACAGCCCTTGTCCGGTTTAATCGGATTTAGGGCCATACATTTGGTCTTCTTCCTATTGATCTCCAAGACCTTTTGGCTACAATATTCACTGAAGGTGTCTAATAATGTCTGTAAGCCATTTTTCGTTTGGGAAATCAAAATGGTATCATCAGCAAATAGTAAGGATGTCACCTTTTCGCCGTTCAGTTTAGGAGAGTCGTTTTTACATCTCTCTAAAAAAGAGGGAGTATCATTTACAAAGAGGGAGAAGAGCGTAGGAGCCAGGACGCAGCCCTGACGGACTCCACGTTCGATGGGTATTTTTTGAGTTAATTCACCATTAGGGCCCCATCTGATTCTCGCAAAATTCCCTTCATGTAACTCTTTAATCTGAGCGACAAGATTATTTGGCATGCCAGCTGCACTCAAGGTTTTCCATAAGAGATTGCGAGGCACCAGATCAAATGCTGCCCTTAAATCAACAAAGGCAACATATAAGTGGCACCTTTTAATCACTACGTACTTCCAATAGAGGCAGCAGAATCTAAAGATCTGATCTATTGTGCTGACTTTTGATCTGAATCCGGCTTGGAATTTAGTTAGAATTGTGTTTTCATCTAGCCAATTACTCACGCGTAATAAAATGTGTCGTGAGTAGATTTTCTGTAGGATGTCCATTAGACTTATTGGCCGATAATTACATGGGTCCATCCTATCTCCTTTTTTAAAAATTAAAACAATTTCCGCTCCCTTCCAACTTTCAGGGAATTCTAAAGTGCAAGAAAATGTATTGCACAAATAATTAATATAGGGTGCCCATACTCCTAGGTCATGCTTGTATAGGTCCCCCGGGATCTTGTCCAAACCTGGGGCTTTCCCAGATTTGATTTGGGTTATTGCCAGCTCTGTTTCCCCTAAAGTAAAAACCAGGTGGTCTGCTGGGGGTTCGTGGTTTGCCACACTCGTGTCCATATGTGGGTCATCATATTTTTTGTATAAATTCGTAAAATGAGTGACCCAAGTTTGCTCATCCAAGGACTCTTTCCCGTCTGTGGATCCTTCAATTGATGCCGCTGTTTCAGGGGGTAAGTTGAAGCTTAAAGCTTCCTTACAGGCAGAATCCGGGCCCATACTATCTGTCTTTCCCCAGCTGTCCTGTGAAACATCGCTCGAGCTGCTATCCCGTTTGCAATCTGGCTCTCCTCTGGATGCCTGTCCGGCGAAATGTTTGGGCAGGGTGGCTTCAGCTGTGAACAGCTTGCTGAACCCCCTGCTTAATCTATCATTGAGCTCCGGGGTGGTTCCTCGACAATGGAAACACGCACTTATTCTGCCGTTGATCAAGAAGCCTCTGCTAGATCCCCTGCAGCTGGCTAACTATAGACCGATCTCCCTCCTCCCTGCTCTGGCGAAGGTGATGGAGAAACATGTTCAGCATACTCTTACCACCTTTATTGAGAATAACAAACTGCTGCATGACTCCCAGTCTGGTTTTCGTGCGAACTACAGCACGGAGACAGCTCTGGTAGAGGTAACCGACGCCATCAGGGAGACGCTCGATCAGGGGGGAAAGGCTATGTTAGTCATGCTGGACCTGTCGGCGGCTTTCGACACCGTCCCACACGCAGGTCTCCTTTTAAGACTCAGGGAGATAGGTCTGTGGGGGGCGGTGTTGGATTGGTTCCAATCCTTTCTTGCCGACCGCCGACAGGTGATCTGGGCTCCGCCGTTCTCTGCAGAAATGCCTTCGCTGGAGGTGGGGGTGCCTCAAGGGTCCATTCTGAGCCCCACCATCTTTAACATATACATGGCCCCTCTGGTGGAGGTAGCGGAGGCGTTTGGGGCCCGGGTCATCTCATACGCTGATGACACCTAGCTCCTGTTCACCTGCAGGAAGGGAGAGGTCTTCGACGGCGGCAGAATCAAAGACTGTTTGAGCGCAGTCTTTGCGTGGTTTCAGCGGCACAGCCTTAAATGCAACTCAGACAAGTCTGAGCTGCTCTTTTTCGGCTGTGCCCCTGATCCTGGTTGGAAGACATGGTGGCCCCAGGACATGTTCCCCCCCGAGAAACCATCTTCTCAAGTGAAAAATCTTGGAGTTGTGTTCGACGATCTCTCGTTCCGTCCACACATTCTGGGATTATCAGGGAAATGTTTCGGCATCCTCAAGATGCTTAGGAAATTCCTCCCACTGCTCTCACTGCAGTATTGTAGGAATGTAGTCCAGGCGCTTGTGGGATCTCGTCTGGATTATGCAAATGCGCTTTTTGCAGGCCTACCAAAGTATCTTTTATCCAGACTGCAAATCGTCCAGAATTCGGCGGCCAGAGCCATCTATGGCCTGCCTAGGAGAGCCAGTGCCTCATCGCTACTAGCTAGGCTGCACTGGCTACCGATTTCTGGCAGAATCAGATTTAAACTCCTTACATTGGCGTTTAAAGCCCTTCATTCTGTTGGTCCCAACTATCTTAGGAAGCGTATTGCTTTCTATGTGCCACGGAGGATGCTGCGGTCAGCTGATTTGGCCAAAATGGAGGTGCCTGCGGTCAAACGTGCCCGGATGGGCGGCCGATCCTTCCAACATGTGGCAGCTTGTTTGTGGAACGAGCTCCCACTTTCTCTCCGGAACGCGAATAACCTTCTGGCTTTTAGGAAGGAGTTGAAGACTTTGCTCTTCACTAAGTAATCATCGTGACTGTAGCGTGTCTGCCTTTGGTTTCATGGTTTCTTTCAGGCCTCTTTGCTAAAGCGCCGGGACACCCTCTCGGGGTAGCCGTGCGCTCAAAAAGTACGGCTTAACATTAACATTAACAAAACGTCTTTGACCACCCTACCTACATGGGTCCCATTTGGGACCAGCCTCCAGAAAGCCACATTATCACGTGATCTGGTGGCTAGCAATAAATCGGCCCATTTGTCTTCCTCCCATGCTATCTTTGAGGCCCTTTGAACAGATTTATAATTATTCCTTGCTCTTTTTACATCTATTGGAGATTTGGTCTTGATTGCAATTAATAGTTCCCTCTTTGACTCTCTACAGAATCTGTCATACCATGGCTTACTATGGGACAGGTTCTGGGTCTTCTGCTGGGTTTTTTTGGGCATTTTGGTGACTAGTAATCTTAAGTCAGCAAATAATTTCTGGTGTATTGGCAAGAATGACGTTTTAGTTTCATCCTCAACCATTGTGACTAAATAAGGTCCAAAAGTCCCAGCAAGAAGAGAGTATATTTCACTAAGGATGTCACTGTGGTCCAGTATGAATGGCCATTTCAGAGATCTTCTGTTGTTACTAATATGGATCTCAGAATTATCAACACCACTTGCCTCAGATGTAAGTTGGTGAACCATATCGTTGAACAGTGAGGCATCTAACGTCAAGTTTAGGGGGAAATGATCGCTTTCAAACCGTTCCATTACTTCAAGGTCCAAGAGATGTGGCCAGAGGGAAATAGAAGCAATCACAAAATCTAGGTTATTTTTATAATTGTTCCTGGTGAATGTTGGTTTCTTAGAGCTATCGGATGGTAACCGTCCGTTGCAAGCCCTAAGAGAGTGTTCCGTACATAAATTAATCAGTTGAAGACCCAGTGTTGAGCATTTAACCGATTTAACATTCTCCAGAATAGGGATTTTGTTTGCCTGATCTTCCTCATCAAAGATTTCGCTGATACCCAATACTGGCTCGAAATTACAATTTAAATCGCCAGCCAGGATAACGAAATCCTCCCTGGGGTCTAGTCTACTCAAGAAACAATCTAATTTTGCAATAGTTGGTGATTCTCCTGAAGAGGGTAGGGGCCTATTATAGACATTTACAAGAAATAAGTTCTTCACGTTACATACTGTGGCTTTTAAAGCTAATATATCTACAGAATTTGTGGGTTTCTCCTCAATTTTTACCCTTAAGTTTATTTTCACCCACATCAAAAGCCCCCCTGACGGCCTTCCACTTCTAGAGGGTGTCGCACCAATTCCGTAGGTCTTGTAGCCCACCCTATGGGGCGTCTCCGCTGCCCAGGTTTCCTGAAAGAAACAGAGGTCAAAGGACTCTTTATAGTTTGCCCACTCCGGGTCCCTCAAGTTTTTTACGACTCCAGCTATATTCCAAAAGACCATTTTAATCGGCATCTCAAGAGCAAGTGACCTCTCAGAAAAAGCCCTAGGCATCTCTTCATAGTTAATGGGAAGCACAGGTTGTATTACCAAGGGCGTTACCTCTAGGGATGAGTTGTTACTCAAAAATCATTGTGGGCAATACCTGCTCTTCTGGAATATTTACATCATGGGATACATTTACATCATGAGGTACAGTTTTACCCAAACAAGGAGACACATTATTAACCAGTACGTCGGGCTTCTTGACAATGCCCACATCACCAGGATTTGTTGTATCTGGCCCCTCACCCCCCCAGATCAAATAACATCAGTCGCAATCATCTAGGCCGCTAAAGATGTCAAACCTATTAAAGGTTTCTAGAGGTGTGAAGGGTTTTAGGTGATCCATCCTTCCTTTCTGGGAATTGTATGTTTTAGCCGATACGTAATTCCATCCCATAGAGTCTGGGGCTACCACAGGGTAAGGAACATAATGCATATTGTTAGCATTCTGTAGTAAAGGGGGATACAGAGCATATTGATTGCTCCCAGCATTCTGTGCACTAAGATGGTTATTTGGCTGGTTTTGGAGTGTATGCTGTAACGGTTGGTACTGGGGCGGATGGTGCTGGGATGGAAACACCACTGACCTTGGATAAAAATATGTTAGTGGTTTAGGGATTATTATATTATTAGAGCTACCGGTCTGCCAGTTCAGTATGAATTGAACAGCATTAGGGTCTCTAAAATTCACCACCACCACGTCACCATCAATGTCTTTTGGTCTACCCCCCAACCATTGAAGACGACGAACATGGGCAATTTCACCATTAATATGATTTGCAATTGGCCTATATATGCTCAGCCAATGCATAATCTTATTTTTTAATTGGGCGAAACCCTCCCTCTTATTTTGTCCAAGCACAGGCACCCCTGTTAGGACTACCACATAGGGTACTGCCTCTGGTGGAAGTTCGGGCAGAGGAGTCCTTCTAGGTTTCCCCCAGGTATGTCTGTTTTCCCCCACCTCCCTTATTGGTTTCCCCAAAAGTGAATTGGATATGTTACCAATGGTTTTGTTTGTAACATTTGACGATGATTGGTCAGAAGTTTTTTTTTGGATTGGTTTAGGGGGTGGGTGGTGTTGGACAGTCGCTGTCACCGTCTTCCCCATAGATTTGGAGGTAGATGCAATTGAGGGAGGGATAGAGATGGGATTAGGAATTGGTTTGGGTGCTTGAGCTAAAGTTGGTGTATTTTTTGATGCATTGTTTGGAATCGTATTAGTTACAATGTTTGGACCGGAGTTAATTACAACGTCCTTGCTTCCCAATGCATGCTCAATTTTACTCAACCTACATTCCACTTCCATCAACCTCTCCAAAATACTTGCAGAGTAAGATTTAATCAAACTCTCTATATCAAGTAATGTCACAAGACCCTTGTTCTCAATTGGTACATTAAGAACCGCGCTAGTGTCCATACTGTCCTCCTTGTCTGTCGGCAGATTTGACAAGGCTGAAGATGAAGATGATGTAAGGATCCCCTCGGTATCTATTTGTGGAGTCAACATTGATCGCCTTTTTGCCAAAATCACAACAGCTAAACTTGGGTTGTAAAGGGTCACCCTTTTCCGCTGTTTTTTATTCGGTGGTGGTCCATAGATTTTTTGGAAGGGTGTCTGTCTTTTGGCCCTATTACGGGGTATTTTCACTGAAGGCAGAACATCTCCCTTCAATGTACTTGGGCTATTTACGTGTGAAGTTGAGGACAACCCATTTGCATCTGTCTTGGGTAAGGTATTTGGTGTGAGCACAACCACATTCGCTTCCAAGGGCTGGCTATCCGATAGGTTATTCAACTCATTAACTATTAATTCAGTGTCAGTGTCGGTCAAACCAGTGACGGGAAGTGGTGGCAATAAAACTGACCCATTTTTTATGCTTTCCACGGAACGGCGCCGATCCGCCCGCCGCTCCGCCAAGACGATCTCCCTTGCAATATCAGGGGATGATTTGGAAAAATAATTGTCCAAGGTTCCATTTAACAGCACTCCCTGTTTGTCATGCGTGGGCTGGTCTATATTTAAGGAAGACATTTATAAGACTGGATTGAAGAAGCAAATAAATCAGAGCAGTAATGGCCAATGACAGAAGCAATCAGTACCTGTAGGACAAAGAGATGTGCCCAGTCCGGTCTCCTCGGGTCTCGGAGGGTCTCAGAGGGTCCGCCCTTAGTCCGGGCTTTGTCCCGGGATGAGTCCCGCACACGCGTCCCGCTCACGCGCTACGTCGCCAGATCTTATACCGGAAGATGGTAAAGGGGAGGAGTTCCCGGGAAGAGGCGGCAGGTGTGCCAGGTGTTCCACGCACAGCCTGGTGGGCCTCGCAGCCCTGTCCTCCTTAACAGCTGCGCTTTCTCCCAACGCAGCTCGCCTCACCAGCAGCACTTTCCCAGGGTAACGTGCAAGGATTAAAACAGTCAGCAGCAACAAGCACTCCTCTGCGAGCGGCACAATTTGATGTACTTTTGATGTGTAGACCATCTTTACAAAAACCCTAATCTCCTCTACACACATAAGTAAGAAAAGTCCATGAACTAGAACATTTTAGAAAACCATAGCACTAACTGCGGAGGCACAGCCAGGAGTTGTGACAGGAGCAGCTGGGCCTTTTTTTTATAGAACCTCTCTTCATCGCTCAAACTGACATTAAGGACAGGTAGGGGCAAGCAATAACACCAAGGATGGAAAATGTTGTAGGAAACGTGATTTATGCTGTGGTAACCAACAATTGGGTGCCTGCCTCATTGTACTGAAATCTGTCAAGAAATGAAATTAGTCCTAGGCGACTAAAGTTACTGAGATGCGTGGTGGTACTCTGAAATTGAGCGGTTGTGTCTTCAGTAGAGGACAGCACGTTTGTCTGTGCATTGACAATTTATGCCAGTGTTGTCAGAACCATGCTCAAGTGCACGTCAGCATACTGGATAGATTGAGTAATTCTCCTCTCACATGTAATGTCTTGTTGTTATTACTCCAAATTGGCAGACATATGAATTACGTAAGGACACCACAACTCTAGAATCTGCCAGTGGAGGGGCACCACTATATCCTGATGAACAACAGCCGTGCTATACTGTCCCTTTAGATGATATCACCCTGGCCAAGACCTCAGAGTTAGGTTTTTGTTGTTCTGCCTATTGGTTCTAGCACTGCAAACATTTTAATGTTATGCGCATCAGATGCTGTCAAGAATCCTCTGCACCTTTCCTATTTTTGTAAGCCTATATGTTAAGCCACACCGAGGGACCTGTTTTTCCAGTGTCCCCCATGTAGGGTCCACCTTGTGCCAGAGAGTGTCAGTGTCAGTATCTCTCTGCTGGGTATGTGCTTTCCTCCTTTCAATGCTTGCTCAGTGTGTGCTCAGTCCTGTGTGCTCAGTCCTCAGTTCCTCTTTAAAGCATGTGGAAATAATCCTCGACCCAGTCCTTTTGTTCCATACGTTGTCTCCTTGCACTGTGTTGGATACTATCTTGCATTAGACTTGAAGACAATAGTTCTGTGTATGTACTTGGATTTTCTCATTCCAGCCTCAAGCCTACAGATTGTAACTTACCCGGCTCTATATTTTCAGAGGCTTACTTTCATATCTGATCACAGAGCCCTTGCAGGAACTGTCTGAAATGTGCATGTGGAGGAAGATGTTACCAATTCCAGATACTCCAACAAGTAAACAAGGCCAAGTAACATTTAATTATACCGCAGGACCTTGTGTTTATTGAGGCATAATTAGAACATGCCACTGAAATGTGGCTTCCATCCACATGACCGAACACCTTATTGAACTCAGTTTGGCATTCCAGATGTTGCCCTTCTACTACAGGATAGTGATCACATAGGAGCCTTTAGACTCGCATGAACTGGTGGCATCCTTAGCTATACTATAGATGTAACAAACCTCTAGCTTGCAAAAACTAGCATTAGGGAAATAACTCCCTCGCCCCGCCCCTCCCCTCCATGCCATGCGTTCCTTTTTCCAAAGCAGTGAGCTTGGTTCTTGGATCATAGATAAGAATGTAGCAATGTGTTTACCCTTGTGTTGCTAGTTAGTTTGTCACTAATGACCCTTCCCAGTTTGGTGGACACGTATCCAAGGGGCTCCATTCAGTTCTCCACAGCCTCTAGTCTTTAAGGGGATAGGTTGTTCATTATGAACATCTTGGAGCTCATAACTCTCCTGTAGACCCTCAAAGTATCCCACCCGTTTTTAGGTCTCGCCTATTATATCTCGCAGGGATAAATAGGCGAGATTATAGTAAGCGGAAATGAAAGTCTACCTAGCCTGCGGATCGCGTACAGTTCATGTGAGCTATGCACATGCACACTTTCGCCAGCCACATCACGCCACCATTTGTCTGTGCCTCTGCATCAGACTTCAAAAGCTGCCGCTCCCCGCCCCCAGCGTGCACATCGCACACCACCATTTGTCTGAGCCTTGGCATCAGACTTCAAAGGAATGCGCTCCCCCGCCAGAGCAATGCAGAGAGCTTGTTTTGTTTTGCATCCATTTCGCTGGGAAGCCGTGTTTTGTTTGGCGTTCTCTGCACCTTTCTCGTTTTTTTTCCTGGACGAAAGTGAAAGCCTACCGTGCTTGTTTTACAGTAAGTAGCCTTGCTCCTCAAATGCTGTTACTGTTTTGCCATCTCTCTAGGGCAGGCGATCAACACCCATTGGGCTCACTGGGCTTCGGCCCCAACCCCACCCCCTGACCCACCCCCCCATCGTATATGTCAGCCCGGGTAGAGACAGCTTCTCGGGCTGGCGAGCATCTAATTGCAGCCGCACCCGAGCACTTAACAGGTCTTTAAAAGACCATTTACTTGTAAATGAGGCTTTTGTTCTGTGTTCACCCCTTCTTACAGCCACTCTATGGTTGGAAGAATTAGCCCCCCCCCCCCGAAATATTTTTCACCAAAACCCCGAAATTTGCCTCTAGTTGCCTGCCTGCTCTAGGGACACTCAGCTTGAAAACACTAGACTTGCTAGCTGCAATGCTACATCCGCTTTGCTTTGCCTCTAGACATGTTGATCCCTCGCAGACTGTGCTGACTCTGCCCCTCCTGATTCTGAAACTGACCAACGCAGTCACCACGCAGTTTCTTCTCTCTGTCTTATGATATCTGCCCTGCCACCATTTACTTCGGACCCTCACCCTTACACCTCCTCACCCTCACACAGCCTCTCACCCTCACACACTCACCCACCCTCACCCACCCTCACCCACCCTCACCCACCCTCACCCACCCTCACTCACCCTCACCCACCCTCACCCACCCACCCTCACCCACCCACCCTCACCCACACCCACCCACCCTCACCCACCCTCACCCACCCACCCTCACCCAACCTCACACCCTCACTCTCACACCCTCACTCTCACCCCCTCATCCTCACAACTCTCACCCCCCACACACACCCTCACCCCCCTCACCCTCACACCCCCCTCACCCCCCTCACCCTCACACCCCCCTCACCCTCACACACACTTTCACCCTCACACACACACACTCACCCACCTTCACCCTCCCTCACCCTCACCCCTTCACCCTCACACCCCTTCACCCTCACACCCCCTCACCCTCATCCCTCCTCACCCTCTCACCCCTCACACCTCCTCACCCCCCCTCACCCCCCCTCACCCCTCACACCCTCTCACCCTCACACACCCTCACACACCCTCTCACCCTCACACCCTCTCACCCTCACACACCCTCTCACCCTCACTCAGCCTCACCCTCACACACCCCCTCACCCTCACACCCTCACAACCCTCACACCCCCTCACCCTCACACACCCTCTCACCCTCACCCTCACTCAGCCACCCACCCTCACCCCCCCTTACCCCCTAACCCCCCTCTCACCCTCACTCACCCTCACCTCCTCACACACCCACCCCCTCAAACCTCCTCACCCTCACACACCCCCACACCCTCTCACCCACCATCACCTACCCTCTCATCCACCCTTTCACCCTCACACACCCTTTCACCCTCACACACCCTTTCACCCTCACACACCCTTTCACCCTCACACACCCTCTCACCCTCACACACCCTCTTACCCTCACACACACTCACCTTCACCTACCCTCACCCTCCCACACCCCTCACCCTCACACACCTCTCATCCTCACACACCTCTCATCCTCACACATCCTCACACACCCTCACTCACCCTCACTCACCCTCACCCTCACAACCCTCTCACCCACCCTCACAGCCTCGCACCCTCACACCCCCTCACCCTCACACACCCACTCACCCACCCACCCTCACACACCCACTCACTCACCCACCCACCCTCACACACCCTTTCACCCTCTCACCCTCACACACACTTACCCACCCTCACCCACCCTCACCCTCCCACCCCCTCACACACCCCCTCACCCTCCCACCCCCACCCCCTCACCCCCTCATACCCCCACACACCATCATACCCCCACACACCCTCAGACCCCCACACACCCTCAGACCCCCACACCCTCACTCCCCTCACACCCCCTCACTCTCACACCTCACCCTCACACCCCCTCACCCTCACACCCCCTCACCCTCACACCCCCTCACCCTCACACCCCCTCACCCTCACCCCCCTCACCCTCACCCCACCCCCTCACCCTCACACCCCCCTCACCCCCTCACCCTCACACCCCCTCACCCTCACACCCCCTCACCCTCACACCCCCTCACCCTCACACCCCCTCACCCTCACACCCCCTCACCCTCACACCCCCTCACCCTCACACACCCTCTAACCCTCACACACCCTCTAACCCTCACACACCCTCTCACCCTCACACACCCTCTCACCCTCACACACTCTCACCCCCTCTCACCCTCACACACTCTCACCCCCTCTCACCCTCACACCCTCACACCCTCTCACCCTATCACTCCATCACCTCACGCCTCACACTGCTGCACGCCTCACACTGCTGCACGCCTCACACTGCTGCACGCCTCACACCCCATCACCTCACGCCTCACACTGCTGCACGCCTCACACTGCTGCACGCCTCACACTGCTGCACGCCGCACACTGCTGCACGCCGCACACTGCTGCACGCCTCACACTGCTGAAGGCCACACAACACCACCACATCACTCTGGGACACCACCATATCACTCTGGGACACCACCATATCACTCTGGGACACCACCATATCACTCTGGGACACCACCATATCACTCTGGGACACCGCCATATCACTCTGGGACACCACCATATCACTCTGGGACACCACCATATCACTCTGGGACACCAGGGACACCACCATATCACTC
This sequence comes from Lissotriton vulgaris, assembly GCF_964263255.1. NCBI lineage: Eukaryota > Metazoa > Chordata > Amphibia > Caudata > Salamandridae > Lissotriton > Lissotriton vulgaris. The sequence continues at coordinate 1,173,095,867 of NC_141696.1, forward strand.
TGGGACACCACCATATCACTCTGGGACACCACCATATCACTCTGGGACACCACCACATCACTCTGGGACACCACCACATCATTCTGGGTCACCACCACATCACTCTGGGACACCACCACTCACGTGGTTAGGACACACACTTTATAATGTAAATACAAGAAAAAATCTCATCTTTTGGGATTTAATCTTGTTTTTATCAGTTTTAGCCCATGGTTATGACACATACTTTATAATGTAAATACAATAACAAATCTAAACGTTTTGGATTTAAACTTGTTTTATCAGTTTTGGCCCAAAGACTTTTTGAGCAAACACCAACATTAAACTGGTGTCATGGAAGATAGTAACGGTTTGCTTCACCAGATTTGTAGGTGACCTGCAGCTTCTCTAGCTCCATAAGTTTCCAGTAGCCTCTTCTAGTGAGGACTGGCTTAATGAAATGCTGATTATGGCAAGACATGAGTGGTTTAATTGTAGACTTAATGACCAGGTTGCAGTTTTCGATAAAATGTGGGGATAGTTTTTACCACTGGGAACTTTGGTACATATGTAGTGCAGCACTGGTTCAGGTCCTTGCTCTTTATTGTGGTATACTGACACTTAACTCACTTAATAATTGACACATAGGGCTCCATTGTATACTGTGACATCCTTATCCCCACCGCCATTATTCTATCAAATGATATGCTGAGAAGTCTTTTGAACCGTTTGTACATGATGACCGTGTGTGCTAGTATAAAATCCTCTTTATCGTAGAGCAGAAGTGGATGTCTGTTTTTGTAAGACTGTGTGTAATATTTGAATGCTTTAGAATATGAGATCCTGCATGTGGAATTGATTCTCATCTTTCTGAGTGTACCTTAACTAACTATTCCTGTTTGGAAAAACAAACTTCAACCTGCACATGAGTGCTGGTGTACCTCACTGCTCACATTTGGCTTCAGTGATGTTTTTGCTGTATCTCGATTTCCTTAGCTCTTTACTGATGGATTCTCTTGTCACCATCAGATGACTTACACCTTTACTTAAAATATCGAACATCAAAGAAATCCTAACCCTTACATCTAAACAGACTTCATCCGTTTCATACTCAAATTCTAAAACGATCACATCCTTTTGAACAAGCATAAATTTGATGTTGTACCTCCCGCAGTCTCCTCCCAAAAGTAAAACGCTTGGGTTTCATTATCAACAGCACTTTAGCTTTATCCCCTAATATCATCTTGATTACCCATTTTCATATTGTTGTTCTTTATTCACTTGAAATTATAAAGTACCTCCTTTCTAATCCACTCTCAGTGCATTAATTATTTGTCAACCGGACACTGGCCACATCATTCTAGTTTTGATTCCTCAAGCATTCTTTTCCCTGATAGACTCCTCACAATGTCACAGTTTATCTCACCATCACTAAGAGAAACTTGAACCGCATCTCTACAGTTCTGAAAAAATCTTCCCTGGCTGCCATTCGAGATGACATTAAATTATACTGCCCTACATACAACGCTCTTCTTCCAGTAGACAATGAGGTCTCAGCAGAAAATAAAACCCATATTTAGAAACTTCAAAGTTCAAAATGTCTCTATAACATTTTAGCTGGTGTTGCAACGAGTTTCTAGAGCTCTCTTCCCACAAAATGAATCACTCAATTCAACTTCCTCTTGTTCAAGAAAACGCTATAAATGCATCTATTTCAACGTCATATCTGCTGACTCATTCAAGGCACAATAGCTTCGCTTCCCCACTATCTGCGTTGTTACATTTCATAATTCATGTTTTGTTTGGTGGCAGCACTGTATTCATCTCTTATTGTCCACCTGTGACATATTTCACAGTTTATGAAATATTTCACAAGCAGCATTACTATACTGTTCTTAAATATTTTTCCTTAATCCTCTTATTTAGAGTATAGCGTGCTTATAGGTCTCAGCATGGGTGCTTTATACAAAAACATGAAATAAATAAGTTCAGTTGCCATGTTCATCCAAACCATTTTTCTGGCAGTGCCTTTGATCTATTTTTGCTGCCTTCCTGTCTCAGACTGTGGCACACTTTGAGTCTGTACAAAATAATTCCTGTTCTCTTTGAACACCTAGTCATAAAATCTCCTTTCTATCAGATGACCATTGCTTCAATTCTGCTCTGTTATTTGTGGTTGAAGCACTGACTGCGATGCTACTGCCGATATAAATACTGTGGGCGAGTAGCTGGTACGTGGCTTGATAATGGGCTCTGCTCTTTACGTAGCTCTTTTGTGGTAGTGCTAGGGAAATGTGTTTGGTTACTTGAACCTGAAGGTTTCACGAATACCAAGAATCTGTGTCTACAGGAAAGATGAATATGGAATAAGAATGTGATGGTCAATATGGTGAGTATCGTGTACTGTTTCTCCAAGAAAGCATTAATGTATGGGAAAGACAACTTAAATTGTTTTAAAAAAGAAACCAACCGACTCTAGTTCTTCTGCAAAAGTAAATAAAAAAGCTACAAAGTAGTGATTGAACCTATCTACTTTAATCATCATGAATTTTCCCAAGTTTTAATCATTTATAGAATTCTGGTAGTCCATAACCTGTACAGTGGGACGTAAAGCTAGCTAGCCGAGGTAAGGTCAGTAGCATTATGTGATTAAGTAGGTTTATGAGAAGCAGGTTTTTTTTCTTCACTATTGGAAGATAGTCCTAGGTGGGTTCGTTCTACAGGAGTACTTGAACGGCTAAATTTAAAACACGTTTTTGAACACGTGGTCTGTAGAATAAAGGCAAAGTTCAAATGTTTTGTGTCTCAATTTAAAAAAATCTTTGGACAGGATACAAGTGAAGTTTTATTTTACAGACTAACTCTTTACTTTCTGATCTTGTGGTGCATAAGTAGTATTGTGTATTATAGAGTAAGAACATGTCATGTGCTTGGGCCATTTTTGCATGCCAATTTTTAAAGTTTGCAATGTTGATTTGTTCGAGCTCATGCTATGTTACCTACAACTTGTGGATCACAAAATTCCCATGTGTATGGTATCCTATTGCTTTAACCTGACTGCGTACCACAGAAAAAACACTTTTTTACTGTTTATTCAACTGGAGGGGGTATTCAGTAGCTGTGATGTGGAATGCCAGTCTGTACCAGTGATGGATACCTAAACACAATAAAGGGTAGGCTGGTGGCTTGAGACTTCCTGGTAGAGCAGTACAGGATTAGGTTTTGCTGTTGAAGATTTTTGGCCACGAACAGGAGAGTAGTTTGCTACCAAAAAGGTGGATCCACATTGATGGTAAGCCATATCTCCTGTAGACTGTTCTTAAATATTCAGTGCTTACTTAACAGGCAATAGATTTAGGGAGCATAGGATCAACATCTGCTGAACAGCGTATTCTGTATCTACTGGAGAAACTCACATATTGTCTCAGCTGTGTAGAAAGGTCAAGCCCAGGAAGAGCACTTTTATGATCTCAAGAACAAAACGATTGACTGCATAGGAGTTGAAATTTGTGAGGACAGAGACAGTTGGGGATTTAAAATGATCTTTCGTGGGCAAAATTGGGTTGGTACCGCATCCTATACAACCAGGCCTTTGGATATGGTGGTGTTGGAATATTGTATTTGTTTCTTGAGACCGCCACTACTAGTGTGTTATTTTAGGGTTTATTGTTGCTAATTCTTGTGGTTAAGAGGTGGAGGCATGTTGATGAAATACACAAGAGTCTTGCTGTATTTTCATCCAGCAATTTATGATAGCTTTTCGCTGAGAATGGCCTACTATTATGCTTACAGATGTATGTTCACTGGAATAATAGATCAAAAGAGGTTTGTTGCACTGATCATCGTTGCTGGGCAATCTATTATGTGCTATATTCCTGTTTTTCTTTATACTGATGACTTCAAATTTTGGTGGTTATGTATTTGTTGCCACAGCATATGCTGTCCTGTTAAGTAGCTGACAATGTAAAGGAGCGTTACTATTTTAAACTGAATTCCTAAATCGAAGTATGATCCTTAGTGTGTTCATGTGCAGCTGATCGGCTGTGCTATATATCCCTTTGCTTTTTCTAGGTTTACTAATTTGCGCTCAAGACACAGATGTTGTAACCTAACAGAGTGCTGTTTAAGAGTGCATATCAAAGATATAAATGATGTCCGAATGGTGGTTTGCACTACATTTAGTTTGAAAAACCAAGTAGCACAACTTAGATGACAAAATAGAACATCAATTGAAATATTAATTGAAGATCTTTTTTCTTCCTGTACAGGAATTTATTTTAGCGGAAGACTACAACAAAATGACACCAGCTAAATCGTATCTAGGTAAGAATGTATGCATTTTTTGTATACCAGCGGGGCAGGGTGGTGTAGGATGATAAATGGGACAGGAGGAAGCATACCCTAGCCAAGGTTTTTACTTGTTAGACAGCAGAGCATTTTCATATTGCACTGATGTTTAAATGTTTCTGTGGAACTGTCTTCTGTTGCATTGCAATGTTTTGTGAAACAGTCTTCTGTTGCATTGCAATAAGGAACAGCAAAGTTATGTGTTATTCTACTGATGCCGCTGTGATAGGTAGAGATATCTCTCCTTTCATGTTTATCTTGTAGGTTCACACAGGCTAATATCTCTCCTTTCACATTGCCATTGTAAGCTCGTATATTTGATATGAAATCTATCTCACGGACTGATACAGAATCTATACTATTTCGGGATAAAATCTGTAAGGGCGGAGCTCTCTCTTTTGTGCTAATGTTGCAGATGTACATAATTGCCAGCAGGTCTATTTCTCATTGTGTCGATGGTACTGGTTCAGACATGATGGCAGTGTTCTGATCCCCCATCACATTGAACTTGCACCGGCTGTCTCCTGTGACATCAGTTTTTTGTGTTATGTTGAACCTTGCATCTATGACAGTAGAACAGTCTTTTGTTAAGCCTATTCTACTTGTTCGTGATCATTATCTTTTGTTTCTCTGGTCTTGCGGCGCTCACATCTGTGACAGCAGGGCTATTTAGTTAATGCAGGTGTTTGGCCTTCTCACGGCATTGGTGGTTGCTTGAAGAACTCCTTGCAGAGGCGACTCCTCCACAGCGTCGCCCCACTTAGTGTAAAAGGAAAAATAAAATTATAATAACACAACGTTAATGACAATACAATAATCATCATTGTATTTTTCTGTAGGGAGCCCGAGTCAGTTTATGGGAGGTTGGGGTTGGGTTGTGTCACCGGGAGAGGGAGGAGTGATTTAATGTGCACCGTAAGTGTGCATGACAGTTTTGTTGGCCATGTTGGGCGGCCAAAGCCTCATGCTCTCTTAGCATTTCTCCATCCAGCTGTATTGCACAGCAGAGTGTAGAGAACATGCACAGGCTCCCACTTGCTGTCTGACTGCCAAACCAGGCTGCTCAGATCACTCACAACACTGCTGTCATGCTGGTGACAGTATATACTAATGGTTGGTTCTGTCCAGAAAAGTACAATTGCTTCAGAACGTTTTGCATTTATCCTGACACCTAGCGAAAACAGTCAATGGCATACGGTCAACATTAATTACCACACAGACAAACAGATGAGACTAATGTTATAAGCTTAAAATGTGCCTGATATATTGAAAATAACATATAGTATTACATACATAAATATGTTTCATATATAAAGTACATTACAAAGAACACAATCCAAACAGTAGAACATTCAACATAAAAAAACCACATAGAAAATTACTTAATTGGGCATCTGTATGTGCTTAGAATGTATATTCAAACATAACCTTATTCTTTGGCATGGATATGTTGGATACTAATACGGAATACCTAATCTGTACGTCGACGTTTCAACCCCCAATAAAAGAGTGCTATTGCAAAACATTTCCCAGAGTCATCTTTAGGACTATGGATATATTATACATGTCAAAAATACAAATCATTTGGAAAAGAGAGCATATATTGCTCTCAGACCATTAGTATCCCTACCTTTAGGATTGATAGTTCATATAATGGAGGCAGCCCCTCAGTTAAAAACCTGTGTGTGTGCTGGGGACTATACCCAGGAGCTGGTTGGCACTTTTCTGAATTGCCACACCAAGGGTTACTATGGAAAAAAGGGATAATGTGCTCAACATTAAAGCTGTATATCAAGCACATTATATGGCCGTACAGTGTGTTTTAACGAGCCGCAGTCCTACCTTATCTGTCTAAATAGCCTGTGTCAGTAGGGAGAAATGCCACACATCTTATTCCTTCCTCTGTGTTGGAAGTGGGGACCAGTATTGCTTCCTGCGTCTTAGTAATTCAAATCATTTCTATAGAGTACATAATTCAAAATGTCCCCAGTGGTTAGATAAAAATAAAGATTTGAAAATTACATTTGTTTCTGCTTGAAAACGCAATATCCGATATACCTTCAAAAGCGGTGCTGATGCACCCATCTGTATCCGCGGCACGACCTGAGCCTACTGATAAGACGCGGGCTGGCAGAGAGTGAGCTAAAAAGGATGGCCGCTGCGTAAGCATGCACGTCCAAGACAGCACTCCGCGAGAGAGCTGCTTGATGACTCTGGGTAACGCGGAAGCCGTCATATCCGAGATTCTTGTTGGTCATGGCAAAGCGACCTGGTTAGAACGTGAAACGGATATTCACAAAAAAGTATTGCGCCTCTAGTCTGTTGGATTGTGAGGACCGAAGTGTAACCCTCCGCAATAAATCGAAAGTGCCTGTGGTTTATTTGGGTGCCTATCAATAACCATAATAATGTGATTATATACAATTATATACAACAAGCTGCATTTCGATGATTACCACACATTACTATCAGTAATGATAATGTAAATGTACCACCTAACCACTATACATTTATATACAATTGTATACAACAAGAGACACAACATAATACGTAATCATCGCAACATTGTCAAGAGTACACATTTATGAAGGACATAGCTTATGGAAAAGCACAACAACAACTGCTTTAATTCCATGAGTTATTGAGTCAAGATATATGGATCCATGCATATGACAGAATGAATACATGCTAAAACAATAAAATTGTTTTAGCATGTATTCATTCTGTCATGCGTGGATCGATATATCTTAGCTCATGCATTTATGCCTGCTCTGCACACCCCCGGGGCACTTTGGCAAAACAGAAGGTGCCTGCTGACCCTTGTGCATCCCCTTCTGTAAAACTGAAAGCGCTGGCGCAGATATAGCTCCAGTGCCCTCTCAAGAGAGCATCTCTTCATTTGCAAATGTTATAGTATATAGTGTTATAGACACGGGCGCAGAGGCAAAGAAGCTGTCAGAGGGTGCACTGACAGTGCGCCTCCTGATAGCAGTCCTCTGCAGGAGGTCCTATGGACCTCTCAGACATCCCCTTGTAGGCAGGTGCAGTCGCTCACTGCATCTGCCTGCACGAGGATCTCTAACCCCCTTTTAAAGTGCAGTTTGGTTGCTGCCTGCACAGTGAAACACATAGCTGCTTCAAAGCTGCTGCGTTTTTCACCTGAATGCACTGCCCCCAGGCCAGCACATTCAATGTAAAAGGGCGCACTTTCCCTGTTTAAGCCCGGTGCACCTGTTTTAAGGTGCGTCGGACACAAACGGGAAAAGTGCGCCCTATACATAATAGGTCCCCAGGTGGATATCGGCTCTTTGTATGCCCTCTGGTATCTGTGTTGTTTATTCCAACTCAGAGGTACCTCTCATCAGCTCCAACCTAAACTTCCCCACTTCCACAACAGCTGCCAATGCCCTATTTCTCAAGAAAAAGACACACACATGTTTATTCGAACTAGGCTATATACAAAAGCTAGGAATGTGCCTTGTGCACATGTTCAGCTGAGCTGATTTAACTTCAGTATCTTATTTTTAAAACCTGATTGGCACATCCTTGACTCTTCCATTACACTGTTTCATACATGTTCCCTTCCCTTACCTTGGCTGCCCCAGTCTTATTTGACTTACCTATTAAGCAGCCACCATCAATTAAGAGTAGGCTCTGAGAGATAGCTTATTTATTCACGTAGTTTTCTAGAGCACGGACCATGCTCTTTGTAGTGTAGAAGGGTTGTACTGGTTTTTGGGGGAGGTTAAAGGTAATGCAAATTACTGTGAAGAAATCAGGAGCGGATGAAGAAGTCCATAGGGAAGACAGAATATGTGGATGCACTGCTTTCAGAACAGTCATAACTATACTCGTAGCATATAAGTGTATGTATATATGAGTTGTTTCCCGAGATCAAATGCAGATAACATTATTAGTATAGTTATCCTTGATTCGAGTCATTGCTTATTTAGGGCTAACCATGGCTTTACATGGCCCATGAAGGCCAACAGCAGAGGGTTGGCAATGTCCAAAGAGGAGGGTTATAGTGATAACCGTGGTTGTATGGGTTTCAAATTGAGTCGAGTGGAAGTCTTTACCTCAGAGTGGCAAGTACTTGAGTTAATCATGTGCTTAATGACTTTATCTGATCTCTTTTTAGGTTTGGCTTGACAGCACAGTGTAGTGTCTAGATCCAGAATTTAGCAGTCAGGAACATAGTTGGTGTAAGAGTAAGCTTTAATCACAACCCCAGCCACAGGTCTAATTCGCAACTGACAAAAGGAACCTCCATGCATTCCAGAATCTCACACGAGATCGGAATACACAGAGAAGGATATTCCAACACATTAAAGGTACAGTTATAGAAATAGATGTACACCATCACACATCTCCCTTCTAAACAAAAGCATATTAATGATAAACTTAACAAAAAAGAAACGTACGGGAGAAAAGACTCACAATGAATAATCCCTCAAATAAACAGGAGGTCTACGTACCCTTTGACTCCTGAGAGAAGATGGAGATAAATTAGAACCATTAACAAAACTGAAAGATGAATGATGTAATTCCTCTCTTCCGCACGTCAAATCTTGTGCAGGAATTCTTGACCTAACCACAACTACTCTACTCCTATTCCATATCCTCCCATCCTCCGTTTTAATAGCATTCCTAAAAACCTTCACCACAGCTCTTACATCAGTATACTTCGACCAGGATCTACAACCAACCGGAGCTTTTATTCTCACAAGATCACCCACTAAAATCTTCTGTCCATCCACGCATTTTCTTTTATCATAATACCGCTTCCTTTCATCCAGTTTCCTTTCTTCCTTACAACGCCACTCACCAATCCCATTATCCACCAAACCCTTGTTAACTTTCATCCACCCAGGACACAACCAAGTGTTGGGAGCCCTCCCTTTAAACAACTCAAACGGAGATCTCCCAGTTGTTGAATTTGGTGCCAAGCGATGAGCATTAATTCTCTCTTGAAGAATAGACTTCCAGTTCAACCCTGATGATCTAGCTAACTGTATTGCCTCTTTCAGCGTTTTATTGACTCTCTCAACTGTCCCATTCGACTCAGGATGATACAACGAACATCTCTGATGTACCGCACCACACTTCCTCAAGAACTCCTCAAACACCCTCGAACAAAATTGTGGCCCATTATCCGAAAGAAGACTATTAGGAAAACTCTCCTTCCTAAAAAAGTGCATCCAGAAACTTAATCACTTCCTCCGAGGTAATCTCCCTAACAGCACTCACCTCAATCCACCTCGAATACAAATCCATTAACACCAAAAGATAAGGCGTATCACTTACACCTGACAAAGGACCAACTATATCTATTGCCAATTCATCCCAAGGATGCCTTGGTAGCAATCTCTTCACCATGGGCATCTGCTTCGTCTTTAAAATCTTATCACTAGCACAGCACTCTGGACAATCCCTCACTAATCTCTCAATCTCTAGGTCCATCCCAGGCCACCAAAACCGCATTCGTAGAATCGCCTTTGTTTTAACAATACCAAGATGTCCTGAATGTCCGTGAGTCAATAACTTCTTTCTAATACCCAAAGGTGGCACCATTTTTGTACCACGAGTCAAAAAACCACCATTCATTGAAAGCTCATCAGAAACTAACATCCAAGGCTTCTCCAACCGTGAATTACTACTCAGTGACAACATCACTTTTTTAATCTCCTCGTCCTTCTCCAACTCATCTCTCCACTCTTTCTCTTCAATTGCCCCCTCCGTAATCTCACATACGCTTATACAGTCATCACACTCACCAAAATCATCCTCATCATCAAAAGTTTCCTTACCTACCATCCTCGACAAACAATCAGCCGATTTATTTGACACACCCGGAATGTAATCAACAACAAAGTCAAATTCTTGTAGAGAAACTACCCATCTCCTAATCCTTGACGAAATTGCATCAAAGCCCTTTTTATCAAAAATCTCTTTCAATGGTTTATGATCCGAAAAAATAAATACTTTCGTGCCCCAAATCAAATTCTTCAACTTTCTCAAAGCCCAGTAAATAGCAAGAGACTCTTTTTCTATAACAGAATAATTCAATTCTGATCCTCTTAAACACCTTGATGAACAACAAATCAGGAAGTCTTTACCATTTCTTTTCTGAACAAGGACAGCACCAAGTCCTTTCTCACTCGCATCTGTAAATAAAATTGTAGGCAAACCCGGTACAAATGCCTGAATAGAGGGTGCTTTATTCAACTCACACTTAATGCAGTCAAATTCCCTTTTACAGTCATCCGTCCATTCAAATACAACATTCCTAGAAGTCAGTCTCCTCAAACACTGAGTTTTATCTGCAAAGTTACAAATGAATTTACCATAAAACTCTACCATGCCAAGAAAGGATATTAATTCTTCCTTGTTCTCTGGTTCCTTTACCTTGTTAATAGTGTCCACTAACTCCTTTTTGGGATAAATTCCTTCCCCAGTTATTCTATGTCCCAAGTAATTTACTTCCTGTACACCAAACTTACATTTACTTCTCTTGAGCGTCATGCCCGCATCCTCCAAGCGTTTCAGAACCGCACACACACGACTATAATGTTCTTGAACACTGTTCCCATAAATCAGTAAGTCATCCTGATAGCACCTCACTCCAGCCAACCCTCTCAATATTCTAGCCATTATCCTTTGAAATGCAGATGCCGCAGACACAAGCCCATAAGGCATCCTTTTATACCTATAAGTGCCCATGGGAGTGATAAATGCTGTCAGATCCTGAGAAGACTCATCCAACTCCACCTGATGATAAGCGGAGGCCAGATCCAGAGTAGTGAAAAACTTAGCCCCCTCCAACGTACTCACCATCTCATCAATATTTGGTAGAGGAAATCTATCCACTACCACCTCTTTATTTAACGATCTCAGGTCAATACAAAGCCTAATCTCACCAGTTGTTTTTTTAACGACAACCACCGGAGCCAACCATTCAGTAGCTTCCACCTGCTCAATCACTCCATTCTTCAACAACTTATCTATTTCCTCCTTCACTTTCTCTTGCTCCATCAGAGGTATTCTTCTTACTTTCGCTATTACAGGAACAGCATTCTCCCTCAATCTAATGTGATGTTTATACCCCTTCAAACACCCTAAGCCTTCCCTGAAAACCTTTGGGAATTTTCCTGCTAATTCTCCTCCCAGATCTACTTCACTCTCTTTCATTTCATTAACATCTACTTCTTGAATCAGAACCTGAGGATTAGCATTCGGATTCAAACTCACTCCAAGTTAACCCTGATGCACCCAGCCCAGTAATGTAACACCCTTCTTTGCAACATAAATCTTACCAACTATTATCTTACTCCCAAGTTCTATCTCAGCCATAAAACATCCAAGCATCTTAATTGGTTTATCTCCATATCCAAGTGGTCTCGAATCAGATCTCATCAGCTTTACTTTCCCCGCAAAATATGTATTAAACAACTCCTCATCAATCAATGTTATTCGTGAACACGAATCAAACTTAAAATTTATCATTACATTTTCCACTTTTACTAAATGTGTTGGATGATCAGCCACTTCACATTTTATTTCAAAAGTAATCGTTCTAACTTGTGGCTGACTCCATCTCTTCTTTGTTATATCAGGCCTAAACACTTTGGTTCTACAAAATTTGGCATAGTGACCTTTCTTCCCACACGAGTTACACACAATCCTCAATGCAGGACATATTGATGAATTCGCCAAATTACCTATTTGTCCACATCTAAAACAGGCAAATTTGTTACTTTGCCCTGCATACAAATTCTGACTTGTAAGATTAGATCCTGTATTTTGCTTCTCAAAACTACTTGAAGTCTCATTTTTCTTTACTTGACAAACCACATCTTCTACTTTAGTTTCTTCTTTTTTCTCATTTAAAAATCCTTTTTCCTTCTCCTTCTTCAACCCACCAACACACTTAGTCATATGTTCTACTTGTTTTGCTATCACCAACACTTCCTCAAGAGGCGGTTCATCCTTCAACCATAGTTCCTTTCTGATGTCATCATGTGCGCACCTCAGTACAAATTGATCCCTAATCCGTTCATCTAGAGTCTGACCATAATTACATGAAGAGGCCAGCTTTCTCAATGAGGAAACATATTCTTCAACAGTCTCATCCTTTTTCTGTTCTCTCAATCCAAAGTGATAGCGTTCCATAATGGTACTGACCCTTGGCAGATAATGTTTATCAAGTTGTGCAATTGCAATTTCATATTCATTCAAATTCCGTTGTTCTCCAGCCGACAAGTCAGGTAGATGTTCCAAAACGTCTTGACCTTCCCCCCCAAACAATGAAGGAGAAGAGCAAGTTTCCTTTCCGCACTCAAATTAGTTCCGCACACCCTCGCATAGTTATCAAATATTTTCTTCCATTTTTTCCATTTAATATTCGGTTCTCCTGGACTCGTTAAAAAGAAAGCAGGCTGAGTTACATTCTGCATTTTTTTTTAATATATATATGTTCCTTTTTTTTAATATATATATATATATTTAAATATCTTCTAATTAAATGTTTCTTTCCTTTTCCTTTTTTTTTTAAATAGAATACTTTTTTTATACAAACATTCCTTTTGACCTTTCTCCTCTCTTTTCTTCTTCAATTCTTTTCTTTGCTAGTCCCACAAGATTCCTATTGCATCACAATGTCTCTTATCTTATCTTCTTTTCTTTCCTTTTTATTCTGACGTCACAATGCTGCTCTTTACACTTCCCAAAGCTTCCCTTCTTAATTCGACATTCCACACTTGAACAGTAGCGCTTACAACCTTTGTGATGTATTTTCACGTTTTTTTTTTTCGTCACACGCTTGGAGCGCAGCGCACAATGCTTAAGTTCACTTTCTTAATTCTACATTCCACTCCTGAAACGCAGCACTTGCCACCTTTGAAACGCAAACAGACGTTGTTTCTTCTAACGTAAGACGTCTGGAACGCAGCGCTTTCGACGCGCAACCCAACGTCAGATGTGCGCGAGTCTCCTTCCTTCCAAGTTCTTCTTTCAACGCACGAGACCCTGCGCGAGAATCTAACGTTCTCCAATCTTTAATTTCCCTTTTTTGTTTCAATAAACTCCTGACCGGCACACCTCCGATTTACGCCCCCACCAAACTCCTCACCGCATTTTCTTTCCTTTTCCTTTTTCCGCCGCTGGGAAGACTCTGCTTCCTTTTTTTTTTTAAAACAGCCGCTGGAGGAGCAGGAGGGTCGTTCTTCTTTCCCGCCTGTGTTGGGGTAAGGTTCACCCGATCGTCGCCAAATAATGTAGTGTCTAGATCCAGAATTTAGCAGTCGGGAACATAGTTGGTTTAAGAGTAAGCTTTAATCACAACCCCAGCCACAGGTCTAATTCGCAACTGACAAAAGGAACCTCCATGCATTCCAGAATCTCACACGAGATCGGAATACACAGAGAAGGATATTCCAACACATTAAAGGTACAGTTATAGAAATAGATGTACACCATCACACACAGCTGTTGCTAGACCTTGTGTGATCAAAACAAGAGCTTTCAGTAGTGCTACAAAATGGGACTGTGGCTCTTACAAGAAATTAGTTCACCTGAGTACACCTTTTGGTTTGGCAAAAGCTGTGCTTCCACATAAAGAGTGCTTACCTCCAAGCAGCTCTGATCATGGTTTTGATATCAAAATGCATGAGCCAGGCTGCTCTTTTTTTTTGTTGCTACAGAAGGTACACTAATGCATATGGTATGGAATTTGTCTTTTAGGTCACACACCTCCCACAGCAATGCTATTAAGCAACATCTCATATATAATTATTGTGTTTGTTCTGCTCTGGCATCAGCACAGACGAGAGGAGCACAGTCAGGAAGAATGTGTTGCAGCATTGCAGTCACAGCATCCACACCCCTTCCCTTTCAGCCATTAACTTCAAAGAGTGGCGGGTGACTGCAGAGTGGACGGTAAGTGAGTTCTAGGTGAATTCTGGGTGTATAAGTGGAGGGTGAGGACAAGGAGATAGATGTGTAAGGTGAGAAGTGTGTGAGTGAAAGGTGAGAGTTGTGCGAGGCCAGGATGAACAATTTGTGTGCAAGGTGTGAGTGCAGCATGGGCACGGTCTGTGCAGGGCGAGCGTGGTGCATGAGTGCTTGGTGAATGATGACTTAATTCAGTGTGATTGTGCAGGTTGAGGGATGTCTGAGTGCAGGATGAAAATATCTTGCTGCAAGTAAGCGGTGTGTATGTGTGCAGTGTTACAAATGTATGAGTGTGCAGGGTGAGCAGTTAATGTGCAGGGTGGGTAGTGCATACGTGTACAGAGTGGGATGCATGATTGTGCGCTGGATGAGAGGTGTGTGAGTACAGGGTGAATAGTGAGCTTGAGTAATGTTTAAGTTGTATGTGAACAATGTAAGTGTAAAACCAGTGGTGCAAGTGCAGGGTGAGAGCTGTGGTTTCAGGGTGAGAGATGTGCGAGTGCATAACAAGCAGTGCCTGGATGGAGAATTAGCAATGTGTCAGCACAGGTTGAGCAATGTTGAAGCAGAGTGAAAGGTGTGTGAGTGTGCAGTGTGTGCAGAGTGAGCAGAGTATGATTGTGCAGGGAGAGTAGAGTAGTTGTGTGTTAGTAAAGAGTGAGCGGTGTTGGAATGTGCAGGGTGAGTTATGTTTGCAGGGTCAGCAGTGTGTGTGGTGGATGCGTGATGTCTCTGTGCAGAGTGTAGTGTATTATAGCAGACTTGAGAAGTGTGATTGATGTGTGACTGCAAGGTAAGCTGTGTGTGAGTGCTGTCTGAATGCAGTATGTGCAGTGTGAGCATTGTGTATGTGTGTAGAGTGACTAATGTGCGTTTGTGTGGTCAACAGTGTATATCAAGTTGAATGGTGAGTATGTAGGATAGGAGGTGAATGACCACAGGGGCAGCGGTCAGCATGAGTGGTGTGTGTGTGTAGAGTGAGTGATGCGAGTGCAGGGTGAGTGGTGCGAGTGCAGGGTGAGTGGTGCGAGTGCAGGGTGAGTGGTGCGAGTGCAGGGTGAGTGGTGCGAGTGCAGGGTGAGTGGTGCGAGTGCAGGGTGAGTGGTGCGAGTGCAGGGTGAGTGGTGTGAGTGCAGGGTAAGTGATGTGAGTGCAGGGTTGCTACATTTTCTAGATTCTTCTAGAAATGTAGAGGTCAGTTTTCTAGACTTCCTGGCACTAACCACTTAGACAATGTGCAGACCCGAATCAGAAAAGCAGTTCTACTGCAAAATATTGCACAACCCACTGAGCGAGATTTGTTCTAGGTAATAATCAACCACATGAGATGCTACTCAGGACAATGTGTGGAACCCCCAAACCCTCTTTAATTAAGGAATAACACACTGAAAAAGTGCACAATACGAAGACCTCCGCAAAGGTTACCAGAAGCATGAATAATAGATACCACTCCATCAGTATTTCTGTTGATAATGCACAGCAGTCATAACTTCTTTCTGCTTCCTCTAAGCACTAGCTTAAATCTAGAATCCTGGCAAAGCATACTCCTGAGTCTTGGTATTTTTTTTGGTTTTGTGTGTTCTAAAGAATTAGTTTTTCAATTTAAGCTCACTTTTGATGCTCCGGTCTCTGGATCCTCCAGAGATAACAAGTTTGTTCACCAGGATTTACGGTTATCACAGTGCACAACAAATCCAGAATTTTTATACTGATACCAGCAGTGACCGTGCCCAGGAAGTATGTGGAGATATTCACGATCCATTGATTGCTCTCATATAGTTCATCCTAAATGTCTTTTCATCACCTATGAGAGGTGTTTAAACTCTGGTCATATTTGAGCCTTCAATTTAGTAGTTATCACCTTGGGACTGAACGTGAGCTGATTTTTGTAATTTCTTGCTAGAGGTCCAGGTAATATAGCGTGAATACGTGAATGACCATTGCACACAGTGCTCTGAGTTCTGATTGATGTCATCACAACTGATAAAGGCTTTCCCCCAGAACAGTTTAGCACTGCTCCAGTCACATTCTCCCAGGACATAGAAACTGATAATCTTATGAACTAACAGTCATCTTGTGCCTGTCTACTGTTACCCACCAACATTCACCTTCAGCGGCACAACTGTTCACACAGGAAGTTGATTGTAACAGAAATGTTACCAGATAGCTGCTGTGCATATTTTACCATTTCCTTCTTGACACATCGAGCCAATAATAAAATGAATCTTGTCCAACCACCTGCATCTCTAAAGCCTTATTATGAGCTAGCTGTTGAATTCTGTTGGTAGTTCACCCAGGAATTTGTGTTGGGTTTAGAGCTGTACAAGAAATATCACATCTTTGTTGTAGTCAAAATAGTTTTTATTTGGCTTTCCATAAAACCATAATCATAAAAGATAATACAATAATCAAAATCGCATAAAACACAATTTGAATATCATTAGATACTTTGCAGATAGACCGTACAAGATATACAGTGCAAACACAGTCCCATATAATCAGATAAAACTCAGTTTAGCCTCCTTTTTGATACCAAACTTGCCAAACACGTAATACAATCCTAGGTCAACTCTCCATAGATTTTTCACACCTGACAGCCCCTTTGACAGAAGAAGAAACTCTAAAACACACATCTAGGCTACCAAGAAATTGTAAATAAAATAATGCATCACCAAACTTTCTAAATTCCATAAACTTTAAAATTGGCTTTAAGGAGATAACAAAAGGAGCTCTATAAAATTTACAAAAAAACATAAAATGAATCCGGGTTTGACCAGAAAACCTGTTGCAAGAGCAAGCCTGAACACAGGTTCCAAGCCCACATGGACTTTCCCAAAAACTTAGAAGGGGCCATACCGAGACTGTCCTGAAACGGAACAGAAGCGATCTGTCCCACCTAGAAAGAGGTAAGGATAAATACATTACTGGTACCTCAGACATGCTAAGTGCTAAAAACGTCCTAAGTGAGCTTGTGTTAGACCCGGAACACAATCTTCAGTAATAGCTAAAATCATGAAATCACAGTTTGAGCTTAGCCTTATCAGACTTTAATAAAGTGCATGGAACAAGGAAGACAATCCTAGCTCATCAAACATACTGAAAAAATATCTTATCCATGGAATAGAACAACCACTGTCAAGGTTGAGACAGTTCAGTATAATTTCTCTACATAAGCTGGCCTCCACGTTGCTCCATAGATTGACCCAGAGCAAAGTTTGCTCTGAAATAAATTGGGAAGAAATAGACCGTGGCTGAGGGAAACGCCAGACTGCCGGATGAAATCTCCGAAGAACACCAAATGCAGAAAAACTTCCAGCGCCCTGAAGAGCAAAAACACAGCCAGCAGGAGTCCTGAAGTTCTGAGAAACAACTAACCCAGAATCCTTTGGAAATGCAGTAAGCAGACACTACTTCTAAACTAAACACAGAGCAAAAATACAGCCAGCAGGATTCCTGAAGTTCTGAGAAAATACTGAACCAGAATCCTTTGGAAACGAAGTAAGCAGACACCACTCCTAAACTTGGAGAGAAATGTTTAAAGCCTCCTTGTCTGAAGGCCTTCCACCGGTAACCGTGTCCTACATCACGAAAATACACCAGCCCTGAGGAAGACCTACTGTTCATTGTTTAGGTCCAAAACTCGAAGGTCGAAACGCGTCGCCACACCCTTCACCAATATTCCCCACACTGCACAAGTCCAAGAGTATTGCTTTTTTTTTATTAAAAAAGACTGTTAACAAATGCTTTGGTTGAACTAACTGAGTGGTTTATCCACTACCAAGATACCTAAAAGTGTTCCCTGACCTTTTCACCCCTATGGACCAAGGTATAGATATAGTATCGAGGATAAGTGGGAAGCATCGCGGTACAAGAGTAACAAGCAGTAGGACTTGTTGTCAAATAATCTTTTGATGGATGCACTGTATATGGTCGATGCACTTTGTTTTATAATGCTCTACTAATATGCCAAAGTTGAAAAAGATGTACTATATTTGAAGTATATGTATCAAAAACAAAGAAGAAAAAAAAGAAAAATGCAACCATTGAATTAATTATGGAGTAAAAGTATATGTAAATGGATGTTTGTAGTAGATATTGATTATTTATAAGGAGACAAACTGTTGGTTTGTTTGCTGACCCACGCACTAGAACGAGTAAAAAGAATTGAGTTCACTAGTGGAACTATTCAGCAGGGATAAGTTCCTGCCTCCTGTTGAAAGAACGTCGAGAATCTATGGTCCTAGAGGTACTTTATTATATTCACATTGTACTGATTCCAGCATCTAGGTTCCTAAACTGAGTCAATCTCCGTGTTTTCTAAAAAAAAAAAAACAGAAATAAAATCAAGACTTGGGCCTTAATGAATAATAAAATGGGAGCTGGAAGGGGGAGATGAAGCAAGCACCTCCAAATTCGGTTCTCCTCTAATTATATGGCAGAGGGATTTGAAAAGCCCCAAACTCCGACCCTATATGAACCTGCGGAAACACTTTATATTTCACAAAGTGTTCAAAATGGTGCAATTGATCTCTTCCATGTCGCTTTAGGGAGATTAAAAAGGGCCCCAGCTGTAGTAGCTTGAGAATGTGAGGAGCCTGAGTAGTCAAAAACAATAGCAAGATAACAAAAGCTTTTAACACTGGGCAAAATGTGCCTATTGACATGCAGTGTTGAGGACTCTTTCTTGCCTGGGCCGCACGCCATAATATGGGATTTACCATAGTTGGTGGTTAGGTCAAAGCTGCTCATAAAAGCCATGAATGCCTCTACCAAGGCTCTGGTAATCCGGGCTAAGAGAACCGCATCATCTGCGTAAAGCAGTGCAGGTACCAGCAGATTTTTAATTCCCTGCACATCCGTGATTACACTCGACAAATGTGAACTCAGCTTACTTATGTATCAACATTAAAAGAGCCACAATGCATCCCTGGCGAACCCCTATAGCCAGTGAAGAGGAATCAGACATGTCACCTGTAGGACCATATCTCACTTTAGCAGTGAGATTTGCATGCAAAGTGGATACAAAGTTTAATTTGCATGCAAAGTGGATACAAAGTTTACCAATGCAAGGTCCAAAACTAGTTCCAAGAGCATTGACTATAATTTGTCTCTAGTAACACAGATGATTTCTGTGGATAAATTCATAAAGGCTGGATACAGTGGGCAGCCCCTAGCAACAGTGTATTTGCCTATAACCGGTTGCAAATTCAGGCACTGTACCCAGTCCTATACGTAAGTCAAATTGGAAAGGACACAAAACCTTGTTCTGAGTAGCCCATGCTCTTACTCGATTGAAAACCACCCTCCCACAATCTTGGCAGAGCTATCATGTAAGGAGGTTAGACGATAACATTTAGGCAAATTCCTCTTCCTCTTTTTAAAAATGGGGACTATGGTGGACACCCTCCAAGAACTCTTGATCTTATGACAAAAAGAGTTTTTGAAAGTATTAAAGAGTAAGGGGCCCAGCAATCGATGTTACTTTTTAGAATGTCCATTAATGTGCCCTCTGGCCCAGGAGCCTTTCTGCCTGGCCTTTGATTTATAGCAGCTAATACCTGCCTATAAGGGGAGTATCAAGGGGGGAGCATTTCTCATTGTATCCCTTAAACAGGCCTCCAGTCCCCTATCCTCTGCGATATGATATATGGTGCCAACGTTTTGGTCCCAATCCGAACCAGACACTTTACAAGATAAAAGGGGATTTACCGGAGCATCCCGATGTCTAATCCTGCTTCCCAGATCCCTGAAGGCTTTAATATTATGCTGCGTGACAGCATGTTCCAGCCTTTCTCAATCCTTGTTAAACAAAACTTCCCTCCTCACCTTCGAGGTGTTTTTATAGTTCAGCCTTGCTGCCCTAATCTGGGAATCTTTGGGAGAACCAAGAGCCCCTTCCTTAGCTGGCAATTGGCTGCAGAACAGTAACTATTGAACCAACATGGGTACTCTTGTTTGCATCGGCTTGACTTCAACAGAATGTCCCTGATACAAGAGCGAAGTATTAGTTCACGGAGAAGCTTAAAAATGAGAAAACGTAATGTAAAACTTAAAAAAAGACTATGGAGGGAGAAGTACCCGCCCAAAACTAAATGGACTTATAAAAAGGCCATAAGGGAGTATCACTCTCTTTGCAAAATAGCCCGTGCTGAATATGCCTCCGCCACTATCTTTCAAGCTCAGAACTGCTCAAAGGCCTTGTTTAAGGTGGTCAAGGAACTATCCAAAGCCGAAATTCAGTCCACCCCTCTTATTCTTAATCAAACACAGTGTGAGGATTTGGCCCACTTTGTGAGTAATGTGGAAAATATATATTCTGCAATGACGGGTGCTAACCTGTTTAATTTTGCACAGCCATCCTATGCCTTTTCGAATGCAGTCACTGACACAAGACAAGAGTATGTCAATGAGTCTAAGTCCATCAACGAAGTGGAATTTTGGTCTTTATTGGATATCAGTTTGTTTAATCTAATTCTGGCCCACTTAAAATCTGGCTCCCCTTGCGATCTGCTCCCTATTTCTGTATTGAGGCAACTTGAGTCTCCTTTGATTATGTTAATCATGGACCTCCTCAATGCCTCGTTACGGGAGGGAATAGTTCTGCCAGAATGGAAGCATGCCATGGTTATGCCACTCTTAAAAAAGACCAATGCTGATCCTTCTCAGCCTTTGAACTTCTGTCCTATTTCTCTTCTTCCGGCTTTTTCCAAGATTTTGGAAAAACATGTTACTCTCAACTTTCTTCTTTTGTTGAGGCACAGAACTTTTTACACCCTATACAATCTGTTTTTAGAGCAGGTTTTTCCACTGAAACTACTTTGTTAGGAGTCAAGGAAATGTTGTGACTCCGTTTGAACATTGGTGACACGGTGGCCCTTATTCTTCTCGACCAGAGTGCGACATTCGACACAGTGTCTCACACCGTGTTACCGACAGCGCTGCAATCCTTGGGTATTGAGGGCCTTGCTCTCCAATGGATTGACTCTTTTCTTAACAACCGCACGTTTCAGGTCTTTTCCACCATGGCCTGCTCTAAAACTCATCCATATGAAGTACCCCAGGGCACGATTCTGAGCTCCTTTTGTTTAATATTTATGTCGCCCGCTGGCTATTCTTACCGAAGAGGCAGGGCTGTCCATATTTTTGTATGCTTTATGATACGCAGCTAATTTTTTCCCTTTCGACAGCTAAGGAATCTGAATCTTCTACACTCCAGTTTGGTCTGAGGAAGATTGTGTCTTGGATGCAGGACAATCTACTCAAGCTATACGGAGAAAAAAACTGAAGTTCTGATCTTAGGGCAAAAACAAGATCTTTGGGGTCCTCAGCACTGGCCCTGGAGATGGGCGCTTTACCCCAGCCTGCTCATCAAGTATGCAATGTTGGGGTGATTATTGATGAACAGTTATCTATGAAATAGCAAGTAGTGAAGGTGGCCTCTATTTGTGGTCCAGGCTCTTATAACATCTAGACTGGACTACAGTAATGTCTTATATCTGGGCTGCAATAAGAAGGTTATACAAAGATTGTGCAAAATGCGGTAGCCAGATTTCTCAGTCTGGCCCCTAGGACTGCCTCTACTTTAGGCTTTCTTCGTAACCTTCACTGGCTTAAGGTGGGGAATTGCATTAAATTCAAAGCCTTGAGCTATATGTTTAAAATCAAAACTGGTTCCGCCTCTCAGTACCTGCAGTCTTTAGTCCAACCCTATTTACCCTCGCGCACCCTTCGTTCTACTACTTAGTTTAAATGTACTGTCCCTAGAATCAGACTGAGGTGTATGCGCGGAAGTTCCTTTGCTTACTTAGGACCCTCCTAGTGGAACTCCCTTCCTATTTCTTTGCTTAAAGAAACGGATTGTGTCAATTTTCGTAAACAGCTGGAAACTTGGGTATTTAATCTGTAGTTCTTTTCCTTTCCCTCCTTCCTTTCAGGCTGGCGCCGGGAAACCCCTTTGGGTAGCGGTGTGCCTTACAAACTCAACTAACATAACATAACGTAGTGCTTTGTAATGAGTCAACAAGACACCACTGCTCCCGTCTCTGAGACAGCCTTGAGAAAACTCTCATGGTTCTTTAAAAGTTGGCAAAGAGTGGCTACAGGGTCCTTCAACTGCCAAACTAGCCCAAGGCCATTGTTCGAATGCTGGGTGATCGCTAAGGAGACAACCGCTACTTTAGACTTGCTCACTGGAAAATCGCCTTCAACAGCTAGGGCATAATGATCCCCCCACTCCATTTCTGTTACGTAACTCTGTTGGACGTGGCCCTTTTTGCAGGGTTATCCCCAAACTTTTTGCCTTCTTCCTCCTATTTTTCTTTTTGTTGGCGTTTGGACTGTGAGCACTTTACCACTGCTACTAAAGTGCACATTCTCTCTCCCTAAAATGTAATTGCAATGGGTATCTTCATGATTGGCCTATTTGATTTACCCAGTATGTCCCTAGTACAGTGCACCAAGTGTGCCCAGGGCAGGTAAATCAAGTGCTATTAGTGGGCCGACAGCCCTGATTGTGCCACCCACCTGAGTAGCCCTACACACGTCTCAGGTCTGCCTTTGCAGAGCCTGTGTGTGCAGTTGTACACTGCCATTCCGACCTGGTAAGTGCCCCCACTTGCCAGACCCAAACCTTCCTTTTCATTACGTGTAAAGTACCCCTAAGGAAGGCCCAGGGTAGCCCCATGGGCAGGGTGCAGTGTATTTAAAAGGTAGGACATGTACTGTTGTGGTTTACATGTTCTGATAGTGAAATACTGCTAATTTTGTTTTTCACTTCAACATGGCCTATCTCTCCCATAGGTTAGCATTGGAGCAGCCTTGTAACATCTTGCAGGTCTATCTGCCAATTGGGAGCTGATAGGAAATTGGAGTCTGGTGCCTCGGGACTGGCAATTTCAAAACATATCTTTTAGTGAAGTTGATTTTTAAGTTGTAGTTCTGAGAATGCCACTTTAAGAAAGTTGTAATTTTCTTACTTTAGCCATTCTGTGCCTCTGCCTGTCTCAGAATACACGTTTGGGTCAGGATAACAGTTGTGCTGTTTGTGTAGTCACTCTACACAGTCACACACCGGGAGCTGAGGTGTTCCCTGCATATCCTAATGGTCCATCACAGGCTGATGAGCCTTCCTGAGATAGTGGTGGGAGGAGTTGACACTGACACCTGAATAGGCTGCGCCTGTCCTCACACAAAAAAGTGTGCACCCCCTGTGGTGTGTCTGGCGCCAGGGCAGGGTCTTTTGCACTACAAAGGCTTTCCATTGAAGTTTGCGTTCTTTAAAGGCTGAATTGGGTTTAAGTTACGGGACCTGTGACACCATATACTCAGAACACTCAGTTCTGCCAAGTACCACACATCAGGTGTTAGACTAAAGCATTTCAGCGTGGTGGTCTGCATCACCGCACTGAAATGCATTGTCTCTCATAATGCATAGCGCCTGTGCCGTCCAGGAGGAGCGCTAGTAATCATGTTGCTTAAGCACAACTAAAGTTAGAATTATAGAGCGATGTGCGCACTGCTCCTAGGTGAAGGGTGAGTTAGAGTCCCCAGATCTCGTTGCTAGAAACTGAAATTAACAATGCAACATTATATTAGGATTCACCTGACCCCGCCGGCCGCGCAGAATATTTGATACATCAGTGATGACTACCATGAGAGTAAGTGTCGCCCAATGAGCGACCTGGGGTGAGGTCAGTATGAGTTTTTTTATGCACAGGCGGGACTTCCTGCTGCCGCCTTCGGTGAAGCCAAGATGGTCGGCTGCAGTTCACAAGGTTTTGGCAGGCTGGAAATGTTAGCACTGCTCTTAACACATAGTGCCGCAGTATTATTGGCCAAACCGTGACTGGAGCCAACTCACCTCGCCACCAGCACCCTGTGCAGCCAGGCCTGCTGAGCCTCAAATCGTGCGGGCTGGCGTTTGCTTCGAGAGTCGTTGCGGCCGAGGTGGGCTGTTATTGCCACACAAGAAGCAAAGTAAGTTAGTAGTACCTCAATGGAGTGAACTCTCACTCTGATTGTTGGGAATAGATTTGCTTTTGGGTGCTAGCCATGGCGCACTTGTCACAGAGGACTGGTGATGCTGGTCCAACAAATGACTTTGAGTGCATCTGGCAGCACTGTCACATAAATCAGTAGAGAGGGAGCCTAGTGTAGTAGAACTAGTTCTGTGACAGCCTGCTGGTGTGATCGCTGGTGTCGCTGTCTGCGGACTGGGCATCTGGCCTCATTTTCAGGCTGGTTGTCACTCATAGTTGTTGAAATGTGACTCATAATTACCCCGAAATTATGAAAATGTCACACATAGCAATTTTAAATCTTGGCAGCTATGAACACTTCTGGGTGGAGGACGTCCTGCCAGGAAGAAGAGTTGGATTGCTGTCAGGAGGGACTGCCACTTTGCTCTTTGATTTGCTGTGTTGGCCTGCCACTTGCTGCTTAGTTCCTGGGAGTGAAAGGACTAGACTTTGCTTTCTACATCCTGCTTCCAAGGGCATGATTTCGGCGTGCCTCCTGTTAAGAAGGCTTAGGGCCATGAAATACTTCACCTACTAGTACCTGGGCTCTTCTGCTCAGAGTCATGTCTTGTCAAGTGGTGCCAAATCCAGTTCCTTGGCACTAGGAAGTGAGTTCTGGTGATCCCAAGAAGAAAGTTCCTGCATAAACTATAAGCATCATTCGGAATAGTCGCAGCACCGTCAAAACTCGATGCATCACTACTGCCTGCACTGGCGCCTCATCCCAGCTTGACGCAACTACTGGAATTTACAACGCAGGCCCCAGATCTTCGTTGCAGCGCGTCCATGGAACCGCCACTGCGTGAGTCTCGAGCACTGCATCACCGAAGTCCATGATCCAACGGCCCGACGTAGCGCCTGCTTCAACACTGGTGAAACCACGTAGCACAGCTTGACTTTTGACGCATTGTTCCTGGGTGCCGATTTCTTCATTGCCACCACACTGCAGTAAGGAGCCGAAGCATTGTGCCCGAAACCTCCCCTGTAGCGGTAAGGAATCGGTGCATCACCTCCCCTGCCTAGCAGTAAGGAACCAACGCATCACCTCCCTTGTAGCAGAAAGGAACAGACGCATCACCTGATTTTTTGGATGCCTCATTTCCCCTGCGCCTCGCATAGACTTTGAGTTTTTACGCATCTAAGGTTCTCAGTCCTGATAAGCGCATCCATTTATTTTTAAGAACTGCAGCCTTATTTAATTTTTGAAAATTCATATCTTGACTTGTGTATGTTGAAGTTGTATTGTTTGGTCTTATTTTATTCACATAAATATTGGCTAGGCTTCTAAACTGGTGTGGAGTCCTTTTGTAGTGTTTTCAGCGTGCATCTGTGTGTGTGTTTGTGTGTGTGTCTGTGTGTGTACACACAGGAATACTTTACACATTGCATTTGGGATACTCCTTACTGCTCTGTGCAAAGCTACCGAGCAGGGCTTATCTTTATTTATTTATTTATTATTTATCTTCGGTGTGTAACGTACCCTGACTAGAGTGAGGGTCCCTCCTTGTCAGGGTACAAAAACATTGCCAACTAGAGACCTCATTTCTAACAAGCCCTGGGAGAACCATGACGTAAAAGCCCTAGTTGAGAATATGTCATCAATAATCGAAGCACACCCCACCCCCTGACAGAGGCCATATACGGAAATGATAAGAGCTAAAAATATTCTTAATGAGCACAGTGATTTCCACTTTGAGGTTCAATTGGACCCAAATGGAAAGTCCATCACTAGCTCTGCCACTGGAAGAGGGAGTTGCTGGGCAGGAATAGCAAGTGAACCCAGGACTTTAGATAGGAGTAATGGCCCAAGTTTCTTGCAAAACTACAAAATCATGGCTAACAAAATTGATCCAAGCAAGGTTGGTAATCTTATCCTTTACACCCGCGACATTCCAGCTCAGCAAGGAAAAACAATGGTCGGCTTCCACGCCCTCAACACAGGAACCTTTGGGTGGAGTGCCAGACCACCTAAATTAAACGCTAGAAGAGGATTCACCTACTTCAGAACAGGAATTTGCTAAACAGTGGTCTGCAAGTTTGAGGTCGACCACCGAAATATCATTTTCCATTACACTGGTGTTGCAGGGAGCGGGCTCGGGGGCATTATGAAGTCAACCCACACCTGATAAAATATCGAAACAATTTGAGGTTTGTAAATTTAAAATTTCAGCATTACATAGGGGAGTGATGTAACACTGTTGAACACTTGTGGGATACAAACCTTTAGCGACTGGCGTTTAATGGCCGGCAGGGGTTAAGGACATGGTTTATGATAAATACCCTAGGGCAGTAGGCAATATTGCTCCTGGCTACCGGTTTGCTCAAACACCCAAAAAGCATGCTTTGCTCTAGTGAAGGGGATCTAAAATTAATGATAACACAATCACCGTGCCTATCCACTGGTCCAGGCCAAATCCAACCAACCCTGCGAGTCAATAAAATGTTACTTATAGAAATGAAGAAAAAACTCCTTTACCGCATAAGCCAATCCAGAGTTTTGTTAGCGTTCTTCATGTGGCTCATTCTGATCCTTATGCAGAGGAGGAACTCTGGTTAAAATCACCACATAATGACAAGAAGCTGGAGGAAGATTAACCAATGGTTGGCTGAAGTGTGGGGGGGGGGCCACAGTCCTCAGTTCCCCTTGAGTGAGTATTTTCTGGGGGATTTAACCCCTAGTTATAGTGCGTAAATTGCAATTCTCCTATTAACATGACCAGAGAATCTAGATTTCATTAAAGACACGGAGGCTATCATTATGCATACAACTTTAAATGCAGTCCGAGCATAGACACATTTGTCACAAAGAAGTAGTTCCAACTTAGAATACATATGAACCAACAATAGTAACAAGCACTAGGCAATCAGCCTCTTTTAAATGTGGTGACAGGAAGGAAGGAAATGTCCAATAAACTCTAATGAAACATCAAACTTGAAGAAGGATGAAGGAAGAATACACGATCCACTACTGATCCACAGGTGGGGAATGAAGAAGACAAGATCAAGAGAGATTATCTGTAAAGGAAAGAAAGGCTGTTAATAATTCCAAACAAAATATTCAGGAATTGTCCTAAAAAGATAAACTTAATAATAATTAATCAGATAAACAACAGCCCTGCAAAACAAAAGAGTGTCAATAAAATATTCAAATATGCATAATATAACATAAGATCAACCACCCAGGGAAAGGGTGGGAGGGATAATGATAGCCTCTGTGTCTTTAATGAAATGCAGATTCTCTGGTCATGTTAATAGGAGAATCGCAATTTCATTACAAGACCGGAGGCTACCATTATGCATGTTGGTAGCCATGTAATACAACATCGGACATATGAGAAACAGGTTTGCAATAATGAAGAGCAAAGGTCCTAGAATTAGACCAATCAGCTGCCTTTAGAATGTCATCCAACTTACCACCTGACCAGAATGACTTACTGGCCATTGCGCCTCTGAGAGAATGCGGTTTAAAAAGACTCAGATTAATTCCTACCAGGTTCATGACAGTTTTAACCCATCTAGCAATAGAGGACGAAGAAATCCCTTTATGGGGTTTAACAAAAGAGATGAGTATTTGAGTCACACCAAAAGGACGAAGAGAGTTCATTCTCAAATCGTTTCATACATTGAACAACACAAAGTTTATTGCAACTGTCAAATCGTGGGTAAAAAATAGAATCAGACATAGTTTTAGTTCTTCTATGCAGTTCAAAAGTAACTCCAAACATATCATAAGATCTATAAGAAATATCTAGAGCTTTAACATCAGACACTCTGCGACAGGAAATTAAGCAAAGAAGAGTAGCTAGTTTGATAGAAAGATACTTCCTGCTCAGAAGTGAATTAACTGGCCAAGAACAGAAAAGGTCGAGAATTAAATTAACATCCCATAGAGAGTGATATCTGGGATGCGGAGGTCTTCTAAGTCTGATACTCTTAAGTATTCTACAAATAATTGGATTTTTATCTACCGTTTTATTGTTAATTAGAGAATATCCAGCAGAAATAGCAGATCTAAAACAGTTGAGAGATCTGTAACTTAGACCTCTGTCGAATTGTTCTCCAAGAAAATTAACTATATCAACAGTAGGTGCCTCCACGGGATCCAAGTCCCTTTCCAAGCACCAACGCGACCAGACTTTCCAAATGTTGTTGTACCGGTAATGTGTCCCAGGTGCCCAGGACTCTCCAAGGAGAGTTGAAGCTGTTGACAAAAGTTCTGCGAGATCGTTGGATCTCCTAACACCTTCCAAGCAAGAAGGTAAATTCCCTGTTTGAACAAGAGGATGAATTTGACCGTCTGCGTCTGTGAGAAGGTCTATCAGAGGAGGAATTAAGAAGGGAAAATCGTAGGTTAGTTCCAGAGCGGTAGGGAACCACACTTGGGATGGCCAAAACGGGGTTAACAGGACAATTGAAGAGCGTTGGTGTCTCAATTTCTGAAGGACTCTCTGGATCATTGAGAATGGAGGGAAGGCATAAGCGTTGATCCCTTCCCAAGATTGGAGAAAGGCATTCACTGCTAGAGCACCCTGGTCGGGCATCCAGCTGAAATAAGAATCCATTTCGGAAGTCAGTCTGCTCGCAAATACATCTATTTGAAAGGGTCCCCAGGAATGATTGAGGGAGTTGAAAACAGAGGGGTTGAGTTTCCAGTCGCTGTAATCCAAGATGAATCTTGAGTTCCAATCTGCACAGAGGTTGGACTTCCCAGGAGATATTCTGCTCTGAGAGAGATTTTGTGTTCTAGGCAGAAAAAACAAAGTTTCTTGGCTAGGTTGGATAGGTCTTCTGACTTTGTCCCGCCTAAACGGTTTATGTATGCGACAGCAGACATGTTGTCCATTTTTAATACAACTGATCTACCTTGAAGAAACGGTTTGAAACTCATCAGAGCATAAAGCCCTGCAGTTAATTTCAGATAATTGATGTGGTGCAGAGATTCTTCTTGCGACCAAATTCCTCCAGTGTTCTGATTCTGGAGACAAGTACCCCAGCCATGAAGGCTGGCATCTGATTCTAGAATAAAATCTGGTGCTGAACCAAAGATCGCTCTCCCATTCCATGCGTCTAGATTGTCTAACCACCATGTTAGATCTGAGATGGCTTCTGGGTTTAAGGAAATTCGATCTCCGTACCAAAGACCAGATCTCAGAGCTCTTGCTTTTATTCTCTGAAGGGCTCGATTATTCAGTGGTCCCGGAAAAATAGCCTGAATGGAAGATAGAAGGCCCAGAAGTCTCGCTAGTTCTCTTAGGGAGAGATTTCGTTGTTTTATTACATGTCTTATCTCCTTTCTGATTTTGGCAATTTTCTTGGGAGGAAGAAGGAGAAGACAGGTTGTTGTGTCTACTGTGAAATCCAGGAACTCCATGTTCTTTGGGGGAAGTAGAATGGATTTTTCCCTGTTTATGATAAGTCCCAGACTTTCTACGAGGTCTATAACTGTCTTGAGATCCTTGATGATTTGAACATAATCTTGAGAAAGAATAAGGATGTTGTCTAAATAAATGAGAGGGATACCTTTTTCTCTTAGACATGATGCAACTGCTCTCAATACCTTGGTGAAACACCATGGGGCAGAGGAGATGCCAAAGGGGAGTGCCTGAAATTGAAAGAGATGGTTTTTCCAAACAAACTGAAGAAAGGGTTGATGTTCCTTTGCCATGGGAATGGTAAAGTAGGCATCTTTCAGATCTAATTTGACTAGCCAGTCTCCTTCCAGTAAGAGGTCTCTGAGAAGATGGATGCCCTCCATCTTGAAATGTCGGTAAACAAGGAATTTGTGGAGTTCCCTGAGATTTATAACTGGTCTCCAACCCTTGTCTTTCTTTTCCACAAGGAAGAGAGTGCTTATGAATCTCATAAGTTCCATGGGAACCTCTATAATATCTCCTTTTTTCAGCATTGAGGAAATTTCTTCTATGATTTTTTCCTGATCTAGTGTAAGGGGAATCGGCCTTGGAAGTGAATTCTAGACTGGAGTTTGGATGAAATCTATTGAAAAACCGACTACAGTGTTTAGAACCCAGGGGTCTTGAGTGAAAATTTTCCAGCTGTGGTAAAAGAATTTCAGTCTCCCTCCCACTTTTGGATTCGAAGAAAGGGAAGGGGAAGGAGTACTCACTTTGAGGGGTGGAGTCGGTAGAAGCTCCTCTCGCTCTGAATCCTCTCGAGCGGAAACCTCTTCCTCTCGCTGGGTAGAACGGAGGTTGGTTGGGTGGCTAGTACAAAGGGGAGAGGTGTCTAGATAGCCGACGCTCTCCCTTTAACATCCCAAAAATGCTGGTCAGTGCTCAATCTTCAAGTGTTTCGAACGCGATATTCAAATGTTTAGCTTTGAAAATAAAATAAGGACAAACATGAGGGAAAGGAAGACTGAAGCCAACCTCCGTAAATTGGAGGTTGGAGATCCGAACATAAGGAGGGGTAGGCGTTATTCTACCTAATATTTAATGTAAAATAAGCGCTGTAGGGATAAAAGAGAGTTAAGCAAATGGACAATATTAACAATGTTAAAATAATAATAAAATACTAATATTAAACTGTAAATTATACATAGACAATACTTTTCAGGAGCTAAAATGAAGTTGACTTATCTGCTTGGAGCCGCATTTAAAAGAGGCTGATTGCGTAGTGCTTGTTGCTATTGTTGGTTCATATGTATTCTAAGTTGGAACTATTGCTTTGTGACATATGCGGCTATGCTTGGACTGCATTAAAAGTTGTACGCATAACGGTCTTGTAATGAAATCCCCTGTGTATAGTGCATGGTTGCACCTGGCAGAGGAAATAAGGGCTGGAGGGATGTCAGGGGGATTCCGTTCGGAGGCCTCAGTGTCAGAATTGGGGCGATACCTGTTCAGAGGAACCCTCAAAGATAACAAAGGTCTTAAGGATTTGGCAGGATTAAGTTGTACATTGTCCAGAACCTGGTTTTCTTTAGGAGCCAAATCTGGGGCTGGTGCAGGGAAAGCCTGTAGCTGCTTAATTTAATTAAGGCAGACCGTAAGAGGGGAGAGTTCAGCTTGGAAGAGTGCCTTGACTTTTATTATGTAGCCCTCCATTAATTGCATTACTCAAAGAGGGGTAAAGGCAGGTGTACTCTCCGTGCCCTCCGTTGACAGTGAAGGTAATTGTACCTGTTTTAGGGGCCAAAGGGAAGAACACGTTTGACTATCGGTCTCTATGGATTTAGTTTGAACTGACCGCCTAGGCCACTTAACATTAACAGATGGCTGAGGGCTTTCAGAACCAATAGGTGTGATATCAGACTCATGCATTGTGCTCATGAGAGGAGAAACAGTAGGTGAAGGTGCTGTTAAAGACACAGAGTCTCCTTTTGGTTAATGCATTTTCAGTACTAATGACCCCGTGGCTCTCTCCAGCATCCTGTTACTTGAAGTGCCTTTAGTTGGGAGGGGGGTGGAGGTTAGAGGACCCCCTACGGCTTTACCCATTATCACAAAGAGCAGACCATCAGAATAAGAGTAAGAATAACAAAAAAAGTACCTATAAACAAAGCCAAGAAGGATGGCCCAGCCTAGGCTCTTTCAGCGCTCTGACGGGTACTACCTTCACCCCCCTCACTGGTAGTCTCCCAACAAATAAAGAGTTCTTCCTGCACAGCAGGGGCATCATTTGCGCTATAGGCCTTGTTGTATTCTGCTGCCAGATTGTGTCAAGTCAAACCTGCCAAAATGTATCAAGCGGAAGAGACGTTCGAGGAGTTCGGTATGGCCCAGAAAAAAAGCAGAACAGGCAGGATTCATTGCATGTTGTGCCCCATTTTTAAGTCAAAAACTTGAAATAGGAGAAATTTTCCATAACTGTGTATACCTTACCACAGGGTAATATAATTTACTCGGTGTGGTAAAAATCTCAGTCATATCTGCCTACTCCTAATCATGACTCAATTATGTGATTTCACCA
Organism: Lissotriton vulgaris; assembly: GCF_964263255.1. Lineage (NCBI taxonomy): Eukaryota > Metazoa > Chordata > Amphibia > Caudata > Salamandridae > Lissotriton > Lissotriton vulgaris. The sequence continues at coordinate 1,173,128,089 of NC_141696.1, forward strand.
TCATCGTTTTGGAAGCAGCATGGCCTGTCGGGCCTGAAGGAACTATATAACGGGTATTATATACAGTTTTTTATACTAAAATAGTCCTTTTTAGTAGGCAATTTCTTGGGTAAGTAAACTGCCCTGCAGTCCTGCTATCTAACTTTCACTTATTAACAGTCATCTCAAGCCTTGTTATAGTAACATTGTATCTTATGGTATATGCTTTTGTTTTGCTTTGTTCAGAGCTCTACTGCCATAACTCCCTCCACTGCTTTGTCTGTAGAGCTACTTCCACATGTTCACATTATCTACATGCATAAAAGCTGCCTGGGAATGGTTTTTGTTATGCTTTATGAAAAAAATTCCAAGGTATCCGTCCATGCCTGAACATTTATGTGCCCATGTTTACAGCGGTTTAGCCATAAATTGTGGCAAACAAAAATAAGCATCAGCAAAGCCATTAGGTTTGTACTCTGGTGTTGCATGCAAGATCTACTGTCTTTGCCAGTGTTTGTTTCCAGGATGTCTGCCATACATTTCCTTTCCCTAACATTAGTCACTAAACATGATTATGCGAACCAAAGTAAATTTTTAGTTTAAAGCTACTACCAGAGCATGCACTGTCTGTTAAGAGACATACTGTGAGATACCACGATGAGGGGGCTTGTAGCCTGCCCATTGCTTACCATTGGGTGGATTTTCTGTCATTATCATATGGCTGCGCTCATTCTTGTCCCAGCTTGTCAATTTTATGTTTGTCCTTCCCCCATGGAGCATTGCCTCCTTACCAGCTCTTAGCTTGGCTGGCATCGCTGCTTCTTTTGTGTTAAGCACTTCATAAGAGTGCATGTTTTTTTAGCTGTTCACCGTGTGTACTTCTCTCCCCTGTCTACTGTGTTGCGTTTACTCAACCCTTGTGTTTGCACCGGGGGTGCTGTGCAGTGTGTATGCCAGAGACTAGACCTATTGGTTATGATAATGATTGTTCAACATTCTACCTTGTGCATCCCTATACTAAAAAAAGAGAAAATATACAATAGGTGCCAAATAATAGTACTTGAGAGCTATTTTTCCAGGATCCTTCTATGAACCCGGCTTCTGATATATATGGTAGAGAAGTGCTTAAGTGTAAACTTTCTGAAAAAACATTATTTCGAGCAGCTATAAAATTTGAAGGAGGTGTGTCATGCAGTCAATCATGAGTGACATGCAGGTCACTGTGGGATTCTAATAGGATTGTTAAAGAACTCAAGTATCCTCCTTCAAGGCATATTACTTTTAATTTTTTGCCATATTAGGATAGCCATGCATGTAATGAGATTAAATATGCTTCCATTGCTGAACGCCTGTATAGGCCACAACATTATAGGCCAAATGTCTAGAGTTGCTTGTGTACATGTTTAAGTGTACGTGATGTGGCAATTTGGACTCTATATAGAGTGGCATATTGGGTTTAAAAACAGATGGACTGTAATACAGCTATTATTTGTTCTTAGGTTTGTATAACTGTACACATATTACTGGTTCAGATTATATTAAACATTAAATTCCAAATCAGTAAGGCACAATATAAATTTTAACTTCATATAATATCCACTCTACCATTCAAGTGGCTTACTCTTAATGAATAACTGTCTTCAAAGGTACAGTAAATACTGCTCAAATGTAAGCATCTGTTTTCCTTCAATGTGAGCAGCCGATCAACATTCCGACAACGTCTAGAGCCCTTAGCCATCTCTAATACAAACCATTGCATGTCAGTTGGCGCATAAGATTTCAGTAAGTAATGCTCCACCAAGGGTGCTGTTGTTATTTTACATTGTATCCTTGATTGATGTTGCGTTATACGTTTTTTCACTTTCTTTGTGGTTTTGCCAATGTAAAACAGTAAGCATGGGCATTGAATACAGTAAATTACATTCTTTGACAGAAAATTTGAGTGACCCTACTCGTGATCTTTGCGCAGAGTTTCTTCTGGCAAGGAGAAGTAGGAAATGTTACACAGAGAACGGAATTTGGTTTTTATGGTGCTAGTCACTAGGGTGTGTATGTTTGGCACCTGGGTGTTATCCACTGGTTTATGGTCTTCTGTTTTTCCACGCTTATCGGTGGTATATAGGTTATCACTTAGACATGCCTGGTAGGCCAGTCACTGATGTTGGACTGCGGTGTGAGCAGACGATATACAGATATTTTTAGAACCTAGGGGTTATTCATTGCTGTACATATTGTCTTTATTTTGTGTAGGAATGTCTGGATACTGAGCAACGCTGTGTCCTGAGGGTGGTCGTATGAATTTGTGTGACCAATGAAAGACAGAAACATCATCATATTTACACCTGTTTTGTATTTGTTTACATCGGTCAATTCCTTTGACATTTGTGTTTTGTACATATGTGTTAAAACTATCACAAAGGTTTTTTGATGGAAAACATTCATGAAATTGTGAATCAAACTTATTGACAAAAGGGTGTTACACTACTATAAAGCTGTGAAATATTAGTAGTGACAGTGTTGCTAAGAACCGGAATTGAATTTATTTCTTTTTATGAATACAACTTCTTTTGAATATATCCCTGTTGTAGTAATTTCTTTGTTCACTGCTCTTGTGATGTGATTAAACATTTATATAAATATTAAAACAAATGCCTTGAGGAACATTTGTATAGAGATCATTCCAGAACTTTAAGCATTGTTCTTTGTTAGACTGGGGAATCTAATCCCAACCCAAACGTCATGCTACAAAACTGAAAGGTTGGTAAAAGGTTAGATTCAGATTCTCAGATGTCAGATTGAGCTTGCTAAAACAACTTCACCCCCCAAATGTCATCAGTATGTGGGAAGGAATAGCGATGCACCTACATTTCTTCTAAGATCCACACAAACCCTTACTGCCATTTTCTTTCTATGTTATCACTAGTGGAGACAGCCATAAGGATGGTTCTGATGGCTCAGTTATGCTGAAATCACACACAAGCTCCTCAGCTAAGTCATCTCTCACATTAAAGAGAAAGGACATTTCTCAGTTTTTGCTTTACTAGCTATCTCCTTTCTTGATGTAAATTCTGTCTTTGAAACCCCAAATAGTACCTAGTTTGTGAGTAAATACTCCCTTGTCATGTCTGAGAATAGTAAAATCTCCCATTGTTCCTCTTCCCCTATCATAAACATATGCACTTTAACTCATTTTGGGGCTTCATTCTAGAATGCATCTGGTGATACCACCCTAAAAATGTCATAACTTTTTTTCTACTTAAATCTTCCCATTAATCACTATTCCTTTAAATTTTAACCTTTATGTGGAAAATAAGCCTAATAATACAATTCTTCTCCCCACCACTGTGACATTGATACCCTTTCTGGAGTTTCTAGTTTGTTGTTATGACAATGCTCATGAAGTAATCCTTGTAGTGTGTGTAGTCTGTATTTGCATATGGCAGAAACGCGTTTGAAAACAGAAGGGATGGAATAAGTGAGAATGATGTGCATATCACTGAATGACTTCACACACAGTTATATTATTGATGACTCTTAGGCCCAGTGTTTAGTTTGGGGTGTGCTTCACTGATCTGTATCTGTAAAGTTGGTGGCCAAAATGTACATTCAAAATGTATTGATGAGATTGTGGTATGTGTGTCACTGTCTTGTGCACAATAACTGTGAGCACTGCCTGGCTTCAAAATGGCCAAACCTAATACGTTGTACGTGAGGTGTTCAATAATGTTGTGGCCTGATTTCATTATGACTGCTTTTTGTGAATTGCATGTGAACTATGAACCTTCCTGTTCCAGTGTAAGACCTTAACAAGGATAGGTTGGCCAGCCTTAGAACACCACCTTTAAGCACTGTAACTTATAGTTGCCAAAGCAGTTCGTGAGGGTATGAACAACAGTATATTACCCTTGATTAATGGTGTAAGTTCAAATTGGCTATGCTGCTTTCCATAATAATATAGCTTACAACCTGATGCTTAGTTAGATTCCAATAAATCATATGTGGATATTAGACAGAAGGGTGCTCATTTCATCTCCAGATATAAGACACATAATGGCCAAACTATTTTCAAATCTGTTTGGACATAAAGTTCATGTAACAAGATGAAAGAATTAGGTAACTCACTTTCTAAGAGGCTAATCCCAAGAACATCACGCTTTCTTGATTCCTAAGAGAAAGAAAGTGATTCCAAAATGTAAAGAGTTTTTACCACCTGCACTTGCAACAACATTGCCTGTAAATTCTGTGAAGAGCAGAGAGAAGCTGGATGATTAAGAACGTATAGAAGAGTGTTAGGAGAATAGGGCTTTGGACAGTTATGTGCTTGACTCACTCTATGACTACCATCTCGTTAATACAAAGAATGGCATACTATTGCTGTGTCACTATAAAGGTAGTGGAGGAAAAGATGACTTCTTCATTGTTACATTAAAATGGACTGAAAAAATATTTAGCAACTGCAGATGCTTAAGACTGTTCTGAAATCAGCAAGGGACAATTTTGTTGTACCATTCAAGGCCTGTTCTGTCACACCAAGTGTGTAATGCAAGTATAAGGTATCGCCTCAGAATCCCATTAACATTTGCACCAGGTAGAGTCAGATTTGGATAGTCGTGCCTACGTTTCACAAATATGTTCTGAAATCAAGAGCACCCACAGACAAGAAAAGCAAACTTTTTGTTGCTGTAAATTCCATAAAATCCCAGGTACTGCAATGGATTGGCATATTCCTGACTTCCAGGCTTTACTTTAAAGATGAGAGAAGTTTCAGGGGTGGAAATGGGAGGCCTTGGAAACATCCTAGAAAGTAAGATAGTGCCAGATATGTGCAAGGAGGGCAAGTCCATTTCTAACATAGATGCTGCAGGCACCATATGATGAAAGATAAATAACGTAATTTTATTCAAGATACAGGCTTTGCTTAGGGTGTCCATATTAAGATCATGTTAAATCTCCTTTTTAATGAATGTCACCTTTTTGGTCAGTGTGCTTGAGAATACTGCAAAGAGCACTGAGACAGCCCACATTGTGATGGCTTTGCGGTAACATCTCTCCTTTTCAAAAGAACACAAGAGAGGCAACCTCGAATAACATCTGTTATTTCAGCGCCAAGATGCCCCGTTGCTGGGGTGAACGTGCGCTTTTCAAATACACCTGTTATGTTAGGACATTTCCACCTCCTCCCATATGAAGGGTTGGATACCAGTCTTTTCAATCCTAGAGGGATGTGTTTGTGGCAGCACAAGGCAAGATCAGGGCATTGGTTCTTTGCAAATAGTCTGGGGTCATATTTTAGCTAACTTACAGGTTATATTGTTTGTTCAGGGACACCACTAGTGAGTCCTTGTTTGACTGAAATGTGGATAGCCGGCATCTTATTCTGACAGCATTTTTAATGGAACTGGTCTTGCTCCGAATAAGGGAGAAATTAACCATTGTGATGAGTAATAGGACTGGACAACTATTTGTTCATTGAACTCTTTTACAAATCTTGTAGCTACTAAAATGCCAGGGAACAGGTAGGAGTACTTGAGAACAATGATTTATCCCATGACATCAACTATAATCATGATAAGAAGGCTGAATATGTTGTCACACAATTGCTCACCCCCTTTTTATAGTAGTTTATATAATTTTCTAGTAGATTGCCCTGTGAATGTCAGACTAAGGCACCATTATACATTTAGTTGTCTTTTGAGCTGCAATTTCAACTTAAAGTCCATCACTTTTTAAATTGTATTTACATTTCGTGAGCACCATGTATCATCTACTAAGTTTCTTTATGACATAGAACATACATTTAAACTGAAATAAATTGTGACCTTATCCTTCCGGGGAGAAGCATATGAATCTTCCTTCTGTCAAGCATGCCATGCAAAGAGCAGTCGGTCTTCTGTACAAGTCGCTGGCAGTGAGCCCTAGTTGTGTCTTGGTTTGTTTGCTCAACTTTCACTTCATGATTTTGATACCTCTTTCTTCTCTACCTGTCACAGCAAGAAAAAATAATTCACCTTCTTGTTGCACAACTCAACCGAAGTGCTAAATATTTTATATTTCCGAATATTACTTGGACCCTTTAAAAGTGATAGTGTATGTTTTCCCAAGTATTATGCTCTTAAGTAGTGGCATTTCTTTCTGAATATGTGTTCTCATTCCTTAGTTGTTCCAAAATATGCATTGCGTGTGACACCGTTGTCCTCATTACTTTTAATGCAACAGAGTTCATCAACCCTCAGACACGCTGTAACATTTTTAAATTGATTTTATTGGTCATCTGGCCATCACTGTGACGTGCAGTTGATGGTGTGTTCATCAACAGATCCTAAAACCCACAAGTTGTGGGGAGGTATTCTAATGGTTTCACATCCAGGGCTGTTGAAATATCAAATATCTGTATTCCAATCAATATGTATATTGTTAATCACTTGTATGCCAACTGTCATAGATGGTATTGGGAATTATAAGCCTTGTAGTGTAGTAGAGCCAGTCTGCAAGATATTATTCCAGTTAATAGTGTCTACTTACAATCTCAAGAAGTAGTTTTACCTCTTCATCCTTTCCATAACTTCTATCAGCCAGTAATGCAGGTAAGGTTACTCGGGACTTAGACATATGTTGGCAAACGTACTTTAGGCTCAACTCAGGAAAAGTGTTGACAACATTTTTCCCTTTTATTTTATGTAGGAAACAGAGTGGCCCGGAAGGCAAGAATCCTCTGTATATACTGCTTAGTGTATCTTTTTAGTCTGTCAATTGGCTGTTATTCAAACGTGATAAACTAAGGACAATCCAATATTAGATGGGGGAGCATAGCCTCTAGGTTGCCACGCTTAGGGCAGTGGCTGCTTTTACTTCGGCCTATTTTATGGAATTGTGTATGGGTGGTGTAGTATCTTGAGCGGAGACAATTTGAACCTGATGTTGCTGCATAGTTTTGCCATATGTTGACATGACTTGGACCACTTATTACCCATTGGGTCTTCTCTACAATCCCTGTTCCACTTTTTCCTAAAACTGCAAGAGGTGTTTGACAGTGTAATTTCTCTTAGTGTGGGAGAGTATGGAGACTTCCTAGTCATCCCTTATCATATTCATTATAGTGCTTAAGCTGTTCCAGCTCGCTGGCCAATTGAGAAACTAAAGGAATGCTTCTCTGGTGCCGCTAGTATTCTGTTGTAGAAATAGGTTTGGTATATTCAAACGTAGTCATCCATCTCTGAAGGAGGCACATTGTCATTCACTAGAAGTCTCCCATTCATTTAAGATCCCCTCAAATGTGTAACATCAGCTTCTGCCTTTCTAAAGTAAGGATATCCCCTAGTGAGCCTCTACTGCATACCTTGTAGCCGTTTATATCATTTTTAATAGCTGACCCCACAGGTGAGATATACACTGGATCAGGAAAGGAACATACAACAGGTCCTTGTAAGAAGGAGAGCTCAGTGACTGGAGGCGTGATACCACACCAGGCAGCAGTTTCCCTGGCCAGACCAGGATCCTCCAAGAACCAGCAGGTCAGGCATGTATGCTTGTATGTGTGTAAATTGAGCCTAGCTGTAAAATAACTTATTATAACTCTCCATGTCAGGCAGTAATATCCATTAGAGTGATTACTGCATTAAAAATACTGTTAATCACTGGTATTAAGTCACAGCAAAAAAACCAAGAGTTATTTTTCAGTGCTCTAGCATCACTTGTGGAAGTGGTTGCATCCGAGGAACTTTTATCCCTCCCCTCTGCCTCAACTGTGCCAAATAGATGAGAGAAGCAGTTAAAGGGCAGGTCCCCCATTCTTCCGTCCCCACAGATCTAGATGAGGGTAGGTGAATGCGAGTGGTACTCTGGCGTCTCCAACCACCTTTTGTTGTGGGTCTCTACAAACCCACTGCTGACTGGTTTCCACTTGAATGCTGACAGGGACTCACTTACAGCAGCAGTCAGCAAAGCGCTGCGTGGATTAAACAACATAAAATTGTATCAGGGTAGTTGTCAATAGTATAGAGTTTCAAGTGAGTTTACTGGTAATTTTGGGGTTATGTATGTAGTATTTCTGGAACGTGAATGTAGTTGAAAGGTAGAAGAGTGCTCTTCAGGGTCAAAGGTAAAGATACAGGCAACAAATAATTGAAGTGATGGCTGGGTTCTGAGAGAAGTTGGCTGCTTCTTCATTGTGATCTAGTAGTCTTTAAAGCAGTGTGGCTTCAGCTCTGTCCTAGATTGAAGTAGAGTTTAGCCAGTCCTGATGGGCACCAGAATGTCTTTCCAGATCCTGTGTGCATAGATAAAGAAGGCCTGTTGCCTTGTTTATTTTTGTTTTGGGTGTGTCGTTGCAATGACTTTGTAGTTAATTCTATTGGTTTTGAAGATAGTGCAAGGAACCAGAGGGGTTTCACTAGGTTGAGGATGATGTGGTCATATTTCACCAGGCCTCTGATTAGGTGTGCTGTGGGGTGCTGGCTGCCCTTAGGGAGGTCCATGTGGAGTTTGAAAGGCAGTGGAGCAATGCGTTGCTACCATCCAGACGGAAGAGTGCAATGGCTTTAATAATGGCAATTCTTAAGATACTATATGGGAGAAATGGTTTCACTTTTTTTGGTAGAGAGCGTTGCTTGTTGTTAGGGACCCCTCAGAGGAAAACAAACCTCTTATTGGCATATAATCGCATATGTATGCATCACCTTGCTGTACCGTTCTTCTTATTTAGCATATTCTTTATATACAGTTGTGTACTAAAAGTGAAATAATACCTACAAAAACGTCTTAGTGTAACATACCTTTGAACTGTTGTGTTTTGAGTAGTTGGTAAGTACATATTTGAATCTGTATGTATTTTTGCCAGCATAAATGTAATTGACTCCTGTTTCTGATCTTTCTTTCCAGCTCACCAAGGCAGAGTAACAATGGTGCTCTTTGTTCTGGAAATGGAATGGGTCTTAAGCACAGGACAGGACAAGAACTTTACCTGGCATTGTTCAGAGAGTGGCCGACGTCTTGGTAGTTACCGCACAGCTGCCTGGGCTGCATGTCTACAGTATCCCTTTCGAGCAGTCTAATTTCTGTCACTTTACATACCTGTAGCGCATGTCCTATTCTCTATCCTATGATTTCCAAGCCAGTGCAAGTTCATTGTCATTGTTCGTTACAGACCAGAACAGCTTCCAAAGTTTGGACCATACTCCTATTTTGTATTTTCAAAATAAGTTTTAGCTTTAGTTAATTATTTCAAAAAGCTAATACAAATGTTAAGATGGCATAGACTATTGAAGAAATGATACGTACTGGGTTTTCTAGGGGCCCTATTATCATACAGATGTTAAACATTCATCACACATACACACGAAGGATACGCACATGGAATGACAGCGCAAGGGTCTAGTGATATAATAAAAGCAGAACTTTACATGAGGTGTCAGTAGACCCGCTCTCCGCAACACAGAGAAAAGAGTTTGGTCATACAAATGATCCACAAAATCTCAGTACACTACCAGAGCACCTTGCGACTCTCCCTGGGTAGGATGAGAATTTCTATATCTGCTATGAGGGTACTCTTTGTGCACACCTCCAGGGCACGGAACAGTTTCCAGCAAAATCCCGGGATGTCCTGCAGCCAGCAGTCCCCCAGAACCCAGATGACCTGCCCTAGCTTCCCATAACCAGACTTTGTCTCATGTGAGCACCGAATTTGCTGACCAACAGACTCTGGCCAAATCCGTGAGTCTGCACCCGATGCCTACGGCCCGAGTTCGAGTGGCTCAACACCACAAGGAGGTCTCCCCAGCAATCCTAACCTGGGATCTGGTGATCCCTGACCTGCCTCACGATGCCTGCAGCCCCTTTCTGGAGGATCATCATGACCGGAGCTGGTATGAAGAATCCAACTGCTGGTTGACTCTAGAAGATATTCATGCCCCATTCTGCGGTGTTTGTTCAAACCAGAGAATCCCCATTGAAAGTAACAGGGCACCCAATGCCAAAACAGCACCCTGCACCCGGCCGCCGAAGTGCTGCGGAGGGTGCACCTTGTGGTTTTTACTATACCCCCTTTTGCCCTAAGCTGAAGTTCAGGAGCGGTGCTCCCTCAACCTTGTGGCCTGGCCGTGAGCATTGGATTCCCATTGGATAACATTGGGGGTCAGCACTCTTCAGCCGGCCGCCCTAGTGCTGCTGAGGGTTCTTTGAGGATACCTAGGGAAAGGTAGTGTTAGCAATTAAAGAATAAAGATACAATTAAATATCTCTACCTATTTGAGTTTACTCTCTTCCGGAAGAAATCTAAAGCTTTTTTAAGTCTCTTCAACTAATGGTAACCCAGAAAGAAAACAAAAAAAAATTTCAAAATAGTAAGATTTCTTTTCTATTTATTAGACCATCTTCTGCAAAATTGAAAATACGTTATATTTCGCTATTTTTCAAACATATATATATATATATATATACACACACAAATTATACATATATACATATATATAAAATATACAAACAACACAATATATCTATACACGTACAACAAATATATCCTTGAACCTTTTAAGAGTCCACGCCCTTATTATTTTAACCAAAGGATGCTTCTAAATCATGTATAACCAAAGACATTCCTTACAAAAAGGTAACCATAAAGAAAATAGGAGCATACGAGGTACAATCATTAGCCTCTAGTATTCTTGTATTCCTTTTGAATTAAATTTACATATTCATAATTTTGTAATGGTGCCTTCCACAAAAGTGTTGACGCATTTCAGCCTTTCTAATTTCCAGGCCTCATCAGGACTAGGGCGTTCAAGGTTCCGCCTAAAGAATCAAACATATCATATTTAAATATTTCCATATATACACTGGGGACACAGCTCTAAATATATACACTCAAAAATACACATATTCAAATATACAACTGAGAAATTTATATTATCCTAAATACATTTTATTTCAGCTTCCTCGAAGGGATACAGCATATTTTAGATTTACACACCACGGCGTAAAAATAAAATTTAAAAAACACCGAACTTATAGGGAAGACAAGAAAGGCTGCATCTATTTTCTCAAGAAAAAACTATAATTACTGTACATAAACGAGTACTAGAACCCACAGCCAGCGAAAAAAATTGAGAAATCCAGGCAGACTTAATTTTCACCGCACAACCACGTCTAAACAACACTAGGGAGGAAAGAACTATATTCAGTACCATCTTCATATTGAATCCTATGCCTCTTCCAGCTCCAAGTCTGTCTGTCTGTTTCAAAGGTTCCACCAATCGGAACTGCTGAAAAATGAATACGACAAAGATGTACTCAAAACCTAGAATCTCTCGTCTCTGTCGACAAGTAAAGACCAATTCTCTGTCCCACTTACTCAGCGTCAATACAACTGTGACCGCCTCGCTTCTTATTGTTCTCAATGTGTCGCTCGTAAATAAATTACAGCGTTTCTACAAACCAAACAAACCAAATGAACAGTTACGACCTAGTTCTAAACCTTGAATTAGCACAAATACCACAAATACCAAGTATATGTCCTCAATTTTCTTCGAGAACTATATTAATCGCACTGTACCTCATATACGAGTTATAACTTTGTCATTCCGATCCACAGTATACCACATGTCACGTGGGCGGAAGTCTCTTAATCTTCACGCTTCAATACTTAAAATAAAGAAAGGACTAAAGAAAACACCGTGACCTCAAGCCGGCAGAACTATAGCAATAGAGAGAGGTCTCATATACTCCCCTATATCCAGATCAATATTCAGCAGCTAGTACCAATTCTCAGACTCTAATTTAACACTAGCAACCCTATTTTTTTTAAAAACATGAATTATCGGTTATCCTCCAAACAACGAAATAATGAACTGTGAATATTTTACAAGCAACACCACACAACCTTATAGCCCCGAGAGATGTCGTCACTTCTTACAATCTTTCCTGGTTTCTCAAAACGATGATACACATCACCATTACGAGTTCACAATTATGTCAGATACATCAATGCAGTTATTGTAGCAGAGCCCAGATTTCATCTTTATCATTAAGAACTGTCCTCGCTGTTTGGTATTTTTCAATTATTCTCGCTTCCAGTCGGTTTAATTTAGCCTCTACCTCATCTCTGTTTGTATTTCCCACTGTACATAGGGCTGTCCATTTTATATCTTTTTTTGAGTGGTTTGAGGTTTGAAAATGATTCACCAACTGGGCTCCCTGTATTTTGCATTTCACACTTGATTTATGCTGCAAAATTCGTTTTTTATGGCTTGAGTAGTCTGGCCTATATAAAACTTGTTGGAGGGGCACCTAATACAATATACTAAATTTCTAGAATTACAGTTAGAGAAAGATCTTTGATAGTAAGTTTTGCCATTTATATCCTCCTCTTTGGAATCTTTCGTCAGTTCGCATGCCAAGCAATTTTGACACAGATAATGTCTAACTACAGGGGGCAACTTCAATAGATCTCTTTGTGGGGGTTCTGATTTTCTGGCCGCTCTCACCAATTGTTGGCGCACGTTTTTAACTTTTTTGAAAGCGAAGAGCGGTTTAGGAATTCCTACATTTTCTATCAGCTTCCAATTCTTTTGAATCAATTTTTCAACTCTATTGGCTCTTGGGTCATATGTAAGAACACATGTTAGTGGTGCATTACTCTCTTTTGTTTTAGGTACCAGTAATGTCTCCCTAGGGGTATACCAAGCTCTTTTAAGGGCCACTTTAACTAATCTTTTTGGGTATCCACGTGCCAATAGCTTGAAAAAATAATCATCCTTATTGCTACAATTCCTCCTAACACGGAGGAATTGTCCGTATGGTAAGTTTTCTTTTAATGTACGGGGGTGGCTATAACGTTTTTCGGTCTGTAGGTTTTGTATACAGACTCACTTGTAATTGTCCACCCTCATGCTGGACATATACATCCAGAAAATGTATTTTAGTTTGATCACTTGATAGGGTTAAATTGAATTCTTGAGTTCTACAATTTAACCAATTGTAAAAATCAGTTAACAGTGCCTCATCTCCATTCCAAATCATAAAGTTGTCGTCTATATAGCGACACCAAAACTCCACCTGGTTCTTAAAGGGGTTGGTGCCTCTATATATCCATTTTAGTTCAAATTGTGACTTCACTAAATTGGCTATTTCCAGAGAAAAACTACAGCCCATGGCCACTCCTGATATTTGCAAGCAGAGATTGTCTTTGAAATTAAAAAAATTATTCTTTAAACAAAGTGTTGCTAATGATGTTATGAATTCAGTTGCAACCTGATGTGGGCGTTCTCGTAAATCTAGAACATGTCCCATCACTACCAAGGCCTCATCTTGGGGTATCTTCGTATACAATGATTCGATATCGAAGGTAGTTAGCAGTTGTTTCTCTGGATTATATAATAAGCCTTTTACCTTAGATATCAAATCCATAGTGTCTCTCACAAATGCTCGGGTGTTCTTTACCAGAGGAATTAAAAATGTGTCCACATATTTAGCAAGTGGCTCTAGGATAGAGCCACATGCAGACACAATTGGCCTCCCTGGCGGATTGGTCATAGACTTTTGAACTTTTGGGAGAACATAGATGTTCGGTATTTTATTTTGTTCACTATTTAAAAAGTCAAATTCGTTTTTACATAACCAACCTTCAACTAGACCCTTCTTTGTTATTTCAAAAAGGTCCTGTTTTGAGAGTGCATCCTTGACCCTGGGGGAACCCTTGTTCTAACCCCAGAAAACTAACTCCCAAAACTAAGTACTTACTGTTGAATCGATAACTTCATTTCCTCCTATAGGGTTGCATGGACTGTTTTTCTGTGAAAAATGTTGCAAGTGTGGAGCCGGAAAATTGTATGAAACCTTAAGAAAGTGTATATATCACAAAAACTGAGTTACTCACCTTTTATGTAATAAATGTCCCAGTATGATATCTAGGCATATCTCACTGAGTAGAAAAAGTTACTTAAAAAGTAATCGGAAAAGTAATTTGCAACGTAATCTCAATAGTAATTTACAAAGTAATTCCAACAGTTTTAAGAAGAAGGGACTTTGTAACCAATCCAGTTTCATCCAACTGCATTCAAACTGTATTTGACTATATTATTCTTGTAAAGTACTATTACACTTACCTGTATCAGGCTTGACTTTGTTCTAGAAATAAAATGCAACTACATCATATTTTTATACAAACAATTTGGTCAGAGTTCAGTCTGTGAGTGTATGATTTTTTTTTTGCCCGAGTGTTAACAATAAATACTTAACACTACCCTCTAATAAAGCCTTTCTGCTCGCCCACACTACCACAAATAGAGAGAATAATATTATCTACTTTTGGGGATCCACTGGACTCTGTACACACTATACCTTACTTTGGTGTAGTATATATGTAGAGCCAGCTCCCTACAGCGTACACCCATAAACCAGCACCATAAGTGCTGATTGCAATTCAGGATCTCCTTCGGTGACTTATGGCCTAGTCTTGTTGCAAAACAGAAACCTTAATCAATCGTTTTTTTAATGAATTGAAGGGACCTAACATGTAAAGAAACTTCCACTTGTTTGCGTCCTCTATAGGGATACCCAGATAGGTAAAATGTTGGACTTTTGCCACTTCCATCCCTGCTAAACTATTTTTTCCAGACTTTGCGTACTTCAGGCCATATTACATAACGAAAGATTTTGTCAAATTAATTTTATGCCCTAGACTTTTATGTTTAGACTACACTTAGTCTTGGGAACAAAGCATGGTTGTCACGTTGCAAACAGCAGTACTTAAGGTTACTAGGTATTTTATTTTGTCTTCCACAGTTTGAGAGCGCATACAATAGTATTTCTTCATACGCCTGATAAATGTGGTTATTTTCTCTTAAACAAGTCCTAATGTATTTCCCAATTGTTATGTTATGTTATGTTAGGGTGAGTTTTACATAGCGCTCAGCTACTCCGAGGAGTGTCCCGGTGCTTCAAACCCAAAGCGAAACAGAGGCAGGCGGCAGTTGACAGGCACTACTGAACAAACAACCAGGACTTAAGATCTTTCCTGAAGGCTAACAGGTTGACATTCCTTCTCAGAGACACTGGCAAGGCATTCCACAATTGTGGCGCCAGGCGTCTAAAAGAACGGCCACCAATGCGTGCTCGCCTAATGACCGGAACAGACGTCAAGGCCAGCATAGCTGACCTAAGCGATCTGGATGACTGGTGAAAAGCCAGCCGGTTCCTGATGTATTTGGCGCCGGTGTCATTAAGGGCTTTGAAAGCAAGCGTGAGTGCCTTGAAAGCGATTCGTTTCCGAATCGGAAGCCAGTGGAGGGCTTTCAAAAGATCTGAGGCCCTGGCTCTCCGATGAAGGCCAAAAATGGCTCATGCAGCCGAATTTTGGACTATTTGCAAGCGTGAAAGAAGATACTCCGGAAGTCCGAGATAAAGCACGTTCGCATAATCCAAACGAGAGCCTATGAGAGCCTGCACCGTAATTTTTCTGTGAGCCTGTGAGAGCAGAGGGAGAAATTTCCTGATCATTTTGAGAAGACCGAAGCATTTTCCAGCCAGGCCGAGAATCTGGGGCTTTCGGGTGAGGCCAGTGTCGAACTTCACTCCAAGATTCTCTCTTCTGGTCAAGGCTTCCACATCCAGATTTCAATAATCTTTCCCACTACTCCAGTTTGTGATGAGACACAGGTGGAAGTCTTCCTTTAGAGGCCATAGAGACCGAAATAATAAATTATGGAAATTAATCATTTTTTCTAAATCCAACATCTCCTCCCCTTCACCAGTTTGTTCCCAGTCCCTAATTCATTCTCTCCTGAATCGAATTAAAGTTTCGCTTCTTGCCTGAAGCAAAGAAATGGTGGTCCTTTCTATATCCAGCATCTCTCATTTTCAGGCAGCTCCCACTCTTTGTATATGTAGGTTTAGCAGGGAGGTTGGCTACTCTTTGCATCTCTCTTTTCCTATTTAGCCCGCCCAGTCAACCTCTGAGGCTTGGAGGGAGGTGATCCACACCAGGCTCCTTTAACTTCAAAGGAGTGTTCTGGTGTTTATAGTGGTCTTTGGAAAGGGCGTGCGCATCAATCAAGAAATGTATTGTTCCTCCTTTTACTTTATAGAAAACACTTAGGTTTCCCCTTGATAACTAGCTCTAATCCTTCATACATTCACACATCATAATATCACTCAATCTGATTGAATACACGGGAATTTGAAAAAACATGCAGTGCTTTAATTTCATTATTTTAACACTCATATATTTAAGCATCGTTTCATAGCATAACCAATCTACCAACAGGACAAAAACAATATAGAGGGCAATAACAAAAGGGAGATCATTTTCAAGACTCTACAATTTGCTTTATGATATAAAATACACTCTCATTCCAAGTGTCACTGGATGGTAACAAGTATGTTAAGTGGCATATTGTGACATATTGGTATTGTCCATGCACTGTAGATTCTGTCAAAGATGATCCACAGTACATGGACAATAACAATGTGTCACTGAACGTACTCAATAATGTCCAGTGACCATGCTCGTACATTGGTTATGTTATGGAATACGGTTTTTAAATGTATGAATTGTAAAATAATATAGTTAAAGCCCTGCATTTTTAGGGCTCGCCTGGCGTTGCAGCGCGAAGCGCTGCCGCTAGCGAGCCTTTGTCGTTGTTGAGGCCTCCCCAAGTGGTACAGACCGGTGCACGAGCAGACACCGTTCTGTGAACGCGTGAGCCGCAGGGTATGCCAACGTGCACGCTCACGGCGTCACGCTCCTGCCCTCCCGCGTCTCTTCCAAGGCGCGCTCCAGGCCGCCTTGTTACAGTCTTAGCCCTGTCAGGGCTGCTTCATACAGCTCACTGTTGCTGTGTGTGATGTAGCGAGCCTCCACTATGTGGCGCTGTGGTCGCCTTCTTCCTCACTGCTGGCATTTTCACACCTGCTGTCCCAACACCTCGTGGAGCGGTCGCTGCAGACTCGCAGGAACAGACACGGACCACTGGGCCTAAAAACAGCCGTTTACACTTGCAGGCTGGTCCTCGACACTAATGGGCCTGACAGCTTGGCCCCTCCCAGGTGCAGCAGGCAGCAACCGATGTATCACTCGCCTCCATGCACCACTTGGTAAGAAACGGGTGAGTGAATCAGAGGCAAGGTTGTGGGGAATGATAGTTTTTATTCTACTGAACAGCAGGGCTGGCTTATACTGTCCAGCGGTGGTTAGCTTCATCTGGGCTGCCTTACTTGGAGTGCAGTCAGCTCACACGGACCTCAGCAGCTTCGCTACCGCAGTGCGCCATGCTCTTCGCCTCTGCCGGCATGCGTTTCACTTCCTGTTTTCTCAACCTCGCTCAGGGTGGCAGGGTAGCTTATTCTGTGCCGAAATGTCTACTCTGTCAGGGCCAGGGGAGGATTGGGGGGGCTGGAGGACAAGTAGTGTTTCCAACCCCTGCACGACTTGCAGGCTAAGTGCCCCCACTTCCGACCTACTTCTTGGGCAAAGTTAGTTGGGCTGCTCCGCTAGCTCCAGCATAAGCCAGGCGGGTACCTCGTCACTAGCCAGGCTGCTCTTCTTGCGGCGCTCTACTACCTTGTGGGGCCAGGTGTCCCATGACTGCACTGCTCCCTCATGGCAGCTGTTACAAGGAGGTACGAGGAGCAGACGGACTGTCTCTGTTTCCTCCCACAGCAAATAAAGGTTCACTCTTTGCACTGGCATACGTGACTTCGCAGGCCCAGATCTCCTCCTCAATCACAGGAGTGACCTCCTGGTCATCACAGCACGGGGTCAGCTGGTGGCGCCACACACTTATTGGTTATTTTCTGTTGCAGTGCACAGCGTTCGTGTTTTAAACACAGTGGCTGCTTAGAACGCCGCTCTCTTTATTGATCAGTTGCAGCTGCAGTGCACAGTGTTTGTTTTAAACTACATGACAGTGCGTGCCACACACTGTCTGTTGGTTATCTACAGTTTGAGATATGGATGCTGCCTTTGGCACCGCACACTTGTGAGTTATATTCATAGCTGCAGTGAACAGCAGTGAGAGGATGTGACATTGCAGTGAGGGCTGCGAATTTAGAAATGGAAAACTAGTTTGGGATCTTGGCAGCAGCTCGACGTCCTGTGATTCTGGACACGGCCTGTGTGGGAAACCTACTGCAAGTCTGTCAGTACACACTCAATGCCAACAATGCAAACTGGCCTTTCTTAAGAGATCCTCGATTCTGAACAAATAAAAATTCCCTGCATGACACGCAACGTAAACAAAGCTCATTGATTTCTAGTTTAGACCTAAATCACGAATGTTGCACAAAATGTCGACACCTCATTTAGGCTACATACGACCCCTTTGCTGTGAGTCAGCGATTGCAGAGGTGCACTGATTTTGGTATTTGCCCGTCTTTGTAATGTAAACAATGCACAGACTAGTCCTTAACCTAAACAATCTTGTCTAAATCGCATAGCTGCTGTTGCACATTCCCACAAGCAGTGCTTTCATCTTCCCTCTAACCCTTTTCCACTCCTCCACACAGTCCGGGTCCAATCAAAGTCCTGCTTCTAAAAATGTCGACAATGTATTTTCACGGACCCAAGCAGTCTTTATAAGGTGCTCACCCCCCCTTAAAAACAACCTACATACTATGCTTCCCTCATTCACCATTTTAAAGCAAAACGATACTTCAACCCCATAAAGTTAGTTCCAAATATAGAATTTACTAGTTTTCTAATTTCGCAAACCAAAAAATCCCATTTTCTCATCTAATCCATGGATATAAATTGACAAATATCATTATTAGTTTTGCAGTTTTATATAGTGCAAACTTAGCCCAAAGGTATTTGTAGCACTTTACATGAGAAACTGCTGCATTACACAAGGTTGTATTATTTATTTAGGCAGGGAGTTGCGCAGGATCACACGATTTTGAGCTGACGTCCAAACTCGAACATGGTTCTATCTCAGCATCCTGCTTAGTTATTTCTTTATGCATTTTGGTAAATGTCTTTCCAGCTGCCGCCATAATGTCCTTTCTACAAAACAGAAAATAGACAAAAATAAAGGGGTAGAGAGAAATCAAGTGTAAATCAGGGCTTCCCTACTTATACTGTGTGCTCTTAGGCTACTTGGCTGAAAGGCCTTAACATTGAGAAAGTCAATAGCTCTCGCATCGCCGAGACCTAGTGGCTTTTTTAAAGACTGGAATTGAAATAGATTCTGATCCCGATTTTGATATGGATGAACTATTTGTTGGCATTCAGGACATCAGTCACCACCGGGGCCCACAAATCCATTTTGTGCTCAAATAAATATGAAGAAATCTTGTCTGGTCCCGTGATTTCCCAGAGAAGCACTCAAACGTATTTAATTACCTCCTGCATATGAAAGACCATGCTCTTCGTAGATGACATTATTGTCTTATTAATGCTCATTTCATTAGATCTATACATACTTCTAAAGAGGTTCACCCATTTATGTTGGAAGCTAATGGGACTACAGGCCCTTCATGATAATAGGAGCTGTTGGCAAACTGCCAGAATAAACCTTGATTTCTGAAATACTTGTTAGACTTAGATCCTCCCATGCCTTGTCGTGTACCTGCGCCTCCCTGGCAGGAATAGTTTATTTGTAGCACCTTAACAGCACAACAACTTCTGTATTGTGAAGAGAGTGTATGCGGGCAAATTGAAGATCAAAGCTTGACTTGCGCCATTTATATTTCTTAACCATGATAGGGCCTAGTGTACTTGATCGAAGCAAACGTATAATAGTATTGGAAAAAACGTTACATGCTTCCAGAATATGTCAATGAACAGGTGCCTCATTCCAACAATATAACAATTCCTGCAAACTGAAACTCACCACTGTTTTAATTAGCCTACCTGATTTGGTCAGTTACCACCTGATATGTCTACCTTTCTCAGCTATGGTACACCACCCCACAAACTAAGGGCCTGATTTTTGATTTAGGCAGGCAGTGTTGGAACAGTCGCCTTGGTGTATTAATTTACTCCCGCCATAGTGAGGGGACTCTGCCTGCCAAAGGTAGAGATGTCCCTTGGCTCTGCATACCTCTCTTGCATTTAGAGGAAACTCTGTTAAGGAAGATCCTGTAAATGCATTGAAAATGTGCTGTGCAGCTCTTTCAACATGACAACACTGCGCTGTACACTTTAATTTTTTCTTCCTATTTTCAAAACCTAAATCCCAAAGCAGGAATTTGCTTTTACAAATAAAACAAGCAATTGTAATGCAATAGGTCTTGCAACTTGCGAGAGTTTAAGCTATTAGTATTGTAATTGTCAATGCCTTTTATTTATGTTTTAAAAACCAAATCATAAACAAAAGGCATTGTTATTTAGAATGCCAAAAGCTCAAACTCGAGTAAATGCGAGACCAAATGCTTTGCAAATGCTTGTTTCTAAATTCCTGTGGTATTGAATCAGATTCAGTGATGTTGTGATGCGTGAGTGTATGAAGGCTTGGAGTTATTTATCAATGGAAACCTGATGTTTTCCGGTTAACAGAATCCTATCCCCTTGGTCTGTGCGGTATCTCTCACGATTTTACTCACCTCTTTCTCGTTTATGCCCGAGCACTCTGCCCGATTCTCTGCACCATCGTGTCCTCAAGATCCAGCACAGCATACTAATTGTGCTGTATGTGAGATGGTGTAAATGTACTGTGCTGGCATCTCTATGGTCCTCTGAAGCTAAACCTAAGTTAGTGGTGCCTGACCAACTGTCTTCCGTAACAAATCTGGACGCTGCCCTGCCCACAGGAGTCGGTCATGACTCCGGTTCACACAACATGAGTACATAACTGCGATGCAGCGTTGTTTCAATTTTGCCTTGATTTTCGCCTAATCCCTGTTTCTCATTGCCCTTGAGTAAGTGGGATTTTGTCTCCTGTTACTGAAACCATAATTGAAATTGCCTTCCTTCTTATGTACGTTCATTTTATCTTCTACAGATGTTTCAAAATGGGACTTTAATGGACTGATTTTACCCTCTATTCTTATGATAAAATTTCATCTCCCATTGCACTTTATCAGATTCTCAAGTTCCAATTTACCGTTCTTCAATTTATTTTATATGGTTGTGTTCCCATTTGAGTTTTGCATATGATTTGTGTTACCAGTGAAATATATATAGATTTATGATCTACTGTGCCTCTGTGAGAAGTTGGCCTGGCATATGATGTCCTCTATTCTAGTGGGCACCTTGCACCAGTCCAAACGACCCTTATTGATGGTAGGTTTAAAGTCAACCTTTATAGAAAGCTATCCTAGTGGTAGCTGTGGAGAGCAGCTTTCAGGCTAAGACTTAGAGGTGAGTAAAGCAAGTTGTTTTACCAGGTATAATCTCTTGAATGTCCAAATGAAAGTACACCACACAAGGTATATATCAAATACATATGTATTTATTCTAAACACAACCCCTCTGGACTCTTTATGAGGTCAGAGGTAAAAGTACAATACAAGGAACTTAATTAGCATACAATAAGTTGCACAGTATACGTTATGCCATAGGGGCCTCAAAACCATATACTAAAATAGTGTTATAAGAACCACGTGAGGGTTAGAAAGCAGGCCTAGGGACTGTAGAACCGCTGGGGCTACCAGGAACCACCCAAGGTAGGGACACAGGAGGCCCACGGGGATGCGTGCAGTGTCTAAACACAGCTGCGGATCACCATTGACTTTCTATGGAGAACGAACAAGTTACAATTTTAAAGATAAAGGGCACTTAGAGGTGAACTACAATGGAACCCTTTTAGACTAGGATACTTCGAGAGTCAAGACCCACGGGAGCACCGGAGTACTCGTGTTACCTCATCCAGGGAAGCTGGGTGCATAGGTGTCTTTTGGTGTCTGGTTTTGTCTTTGATTCCTATGGAGAGCTGCGAAGAAATGCTGCAGGCGTCCAGAGGAAAAGTGTCCGGGTGGATTCAAGGGTGGATCGGAGCTGTGAAGAACCTGAAAGCAGAGTGGACAGTCTGGGTCACTAGCCAGTGACCAGGATGGCGATAAGAAGATGCCAACCAATGTCTGGTGTTTTCAGGTGAAAAAGGTTAAGCTTGACTCTTCAGCCACGAGGTCCAGGAGGCGTCGTCAACGACCAGGAGCTGGATTCGAGCTGTCCCACAAAGGATATAGAGTGCTGCAGTGTCAGAATCCGGATGGACCCAACAACCCTTGGCAACAGCAACCCATGCTAGATGACAAGATTAGCTTCGGTTCAGGCCAGCAAGGTCTGAGGGACTCCTCCTTTGGAGGGGAGTCAGAGCACATCTGGAGCAACCAGGAAAGCTCAGGAAACAAAGGATTGGCCTTCGTGGGGGCTCACTACTTAACGGACTAGGAACCGCGAAGGAGCCTCGAGCTGCGGTGAATAATGGGGGCTCACAGGTCACTCGTGGAGTGCTGGCCTCTGTACTTCGGTGCAAAAGATGCTCGGGCGGGGGCTTCAAATACCCCAATGCACAATTTCGGGATACCTCGGGAAGTAGGTGCAGTTGCAAAAATGCAGGATGTCCAGGAGTTCCGGTCCCACGTCTCTCGTGTCAGCTACAGGTCTCAGCTTTGCTGGGATCTCGTGTCAGCTTCAGAGATGTCTGGAAGTCCGTGTCCTGTGTGGCAGAATCTTCGGGATCCGGCGGGAGCCTCGAAAATGCAGACCGGCAAAGATGCTGTTGGTGCCTGTTTGAACAGGATGGTCACTCCTTGACCACAAGGGAGATTTTTTCCGTCTTCCAGTCGATATGGAATGTCGAAGATCCAAGATATATGTTGCAGAGTTTCGTCCAGGGTATTCTAAAGTCCTAGGGACTGGGTTCCTATTCTTATAGTAAGTTTAGGGGTTGGACTAACTCTTCCAGTTTCGCACCAGAGCTGGGGCTATGTGCCCCAGCAACCGGTATGAACTGGGAAATGCATGGAGCGCCTTGTGTGACCCAGGCAGTGTCTGAAAAGCATTCACTGAATGCAACCCACAATGCCCCAATACACTAAAGCCTGTCTGGGGAGGTGCCAGCACCTCCCTCGACAGGAACCTATTGTCCAGGCCTCCCCTGCCAGAGTTTTGTCCAGCAGCAGGAGGGCAGACTCGTGTCTGTGGCAGCAGCATCCATTTTGTGATCCTGGGGCTCTGTTTTACTTTAACCGTGTATACCAGTGTGTACATGTCTTCTCCCTCTAGAAGGGTGAAATGCTAACCCAGCCAGAACTGGCGGGGGTAGTATTCCAAAGTGTATGACACCTTACACGACCTGTTTTGATAAAGCCAAACCAAAGGTAGAATTAACCATGAGGATTATAATGCACTTAACAGTATATGGTATGGCTATATCATAGAACAGCTATAAGGAGATATTTCCGAAAGCTGCAGAGGGGCTCAGGTCATGCTAGGGCACCCTCTCACGCAAAACC
Source organism: Lissotriton vulgaris (assembly GCF_964263255.1). Classification (NCBI taxonomy): domain Eukaryota; kingdom Metazoa; phylum Chordata; class Amphibia; order Caudata; family Salamandridae; genus Lissotriton; species Lissotriton vulgaris. Next base: position 1,173,151,456 of record NC_141696.1, read on the forward strand.
AAGCACTCTGCCTTCTTCAGGATTGTCAAGGCCTGCCATAGGAGTGACTTATAGGATACTATGTGTCTATATGTAAAGGTAGATACAGGTATAATATATCTAAGTAAGGGGTGCTTACTCTACCTTACCCAGGCTGCAAGTGCAGAACTGGGGTGTCCGTTTGGAAGGCTAACCAGGGGTGGCACAATACATGCTTCAGCCCCTGGTAGGCCTCTGGTGTCCCTATGCCCTGGGTACCTAAGGTACCATATACAGGGACTCATAAGGGTGACTCAGTAACCAATCTGGTATGTACCTAAAGTACATGGTATCAATTTAGAGAGAGAACAGCTAGGCTGTGGTCCTGATTAGCAGGGCCACAGCCATACTAAAGTAGAAAAACAAGTGAAACACAGCAAAAAGTGGGGGTAACCATAAGGAGCAGACCCTACTCTCCTACTGCCTCTTTATATTGAACTAGGCGTGAACTGATTTTTAAATGAAATCTTCTCATTAAAACATACACATCAAAGTGCTGTTATTGGTGCACCATCTTATAGTGAAATATGCTTTATTGTCCTACATACAGATAATGATCAGACGCATGTTGATGATTCCTTCCATTATTTTTCAATATTTTTCCTTCTTGACCTACAATTTGGTCAGTGTATGTCCATTGGGAGCAATCTATCCAGTTCCAGAGTGTGTTTGGTTTCGGATTGCCTTAACCCCCTGATAATACCACTACTTTTTGTGGATAGCTTAATAATAAAATTTCCAAAACCGATGCAGGTTTTATTTCCCAACATTAGATTTTTGAAGTGCTGCTACAGGTATTGTCTGCCCTAATTGTAAATGCTTTTACATGCTTGAGCATTATTTGATTGTATGAAGCTGGCGCTTTGTTATATGTCAATAAGCTGATATACTGTGTAAATTTGTATTTGTACTTTGCACAGCACATTATGCCAAAGGGTGTCAAAGCACTAGCCATAATGAAAGGAGCACAAACACGCAGGAGGACTCCACTAGTCATCGTGAAAGAAAGAAGAGCCAGGTTTTGAGTTTCTTACGGAATAGTCGGTCGGGGAGATACTAGCAATGTCCGGAGGTGACGCATTCCACAACCTAGCTGCAGCCACCAAAAACGTTTGTCCTCCCCAGCTGCCTTTCCGGAACCTTCGGGTATTCACCTTCCTAATCTCAACAGTCTGTTCAGAATATTCCATTGGAAAGATGATCTTAAGGCAAGCGGGCCCTGCGAGTGCAGGGCAGTGTGAACCAGACACAAAGCTTTAACGTCCTACGTCTCCTGATCAGCAACAATGAAGACCTTCCCTAACCAAAGAACGTTTAGGGCTTTCCAGAATCAAGCATTCAGCTGCATTTTTAGCAAAGTGACGTCTTTTAAGGGTAGATTTATATTAAAATACAGCAAGTTGCAGTAGACCAACAGAGAGATATTCAAGGCGATGGCTACTGCTACCTTAAGCTCGACAGAAATAAAAAGAAATACTTTTTTCAAGATTCTGATGATGAAAAAACAGACGCTCACCGTCTTCTTAGCCTGAGAGTTGAAAGAGAGGGTACTGTCAAAGGTAACTCCTAGATTCTTAGCTTCGGTGACCGGACTTTGTAATGGACCACAAGTTTCAGGCCACCACAATTCAGACCATACAGATTTTTGCTCACGAAAGATCAGTAGTCTTGCCAGCATTTTGTTTTAGCCAATTTTATTTCATCCAGCTGCCAATTTTTATCAGGCAGCATTTGAGTGTCATCCGCATATGACAGTACTTGGAACCCAAAAGATCTTATCAAATTTGCTAAAAGGGCAGCTTACAGATTGAACAAAGCTGAGTGGAGCGACGAGCACTGTGAAACCCCACAAGGCAGCTGGTGCGCTTCTGACTTGAATTGCCCACAGTTCACTGTAATAGTATGATTGGGGAGAAATAACTCCAGCAGTGCCAGAGTATAGTCCCTCATACCCGCCAGGTGCAATCTATGTAGCAGGCAGGAGGGAGACACTATATCAAATCAAATATCAAATGCTGCTGAGAGATCCAACAGCAAAGAGTAGTAAAGAGTCCAGGGATTCACTTACTAGTGGACCGGGGCTTACTTTGCCATTCCAAAGTGCTCTATCAGGGAGTAGCATGGTAGAGCAGCCTTAGGTTTAACACAGAGGACATTTGCAAATACACACAGTGATCAATAAATGACCCACACAACTCAAAAAGAAGATCCACACAAATTTATAAAGATAGCAAGTATCTTTATATTTAGGCAGGCTTCAGAGAAAAATTGGTCAGGTAAGTACGTTTTTAAATATGAATTCTTTTCACTTGAAAAAGTGGGCACAGAGCAATGTTATCCTATGGAAGGAAGAACAACTTCTGCAAACAGGTAGAGTACATTGACTTACAAGACCAATCTCCATGAGTTAAGGGCAAGATCCAAGGCAGCACAAGCAACACACCAGCAGCAGCACAAGGGCGTCCGGGTGCAGGGTGTAAATCGCGTTGGGCGCCCTATATTATTCAATGGAAATCTGTCATTGCAAAAAGAGGCTGGAGGCTCTGGCTAGGAAGCCAGTTGAGCTGAACCAGCATGTGGGCTCAGGCCTTGCAATGCTTGGGGACAGGGGAGACACCTTTGGTCGTATTCACCAAGGCCCAGGGGTGTCGGGTACAGAGGTATCATTAGATGTCGGGTTTTTCCTTAACGGAGCAGTCGCAATTGAGGGGGCTGGCGCACAGAGGCTGAAGGTTTCATTGGGAAGTACAGAGGGGTGAATCTATGATGGTCTCAAGCTCTGGAGGGCTGGGGGACCTTGTTGACACTGGTGGCCCTCTTCAACTCAGACTGTTGGAGATGGGTGCAGTGGTTGCTTCAGGTGTCTGGTTTTGGTGGTTCCAGAGACCTCAGAGTAATCTCTTTTGGAGTTCCTTCAGAACAGGTGCACAGTTCACGCAGGTCTTTTTTTATGTCCTCATTAGCCTCCGGCATTGATAACTTTTACCCTTGCCAAACCTCTACGACGGGGAAGACCACAGACCCCCACCCCTGGGGGGGCGCAGGTCAAAAAACCACCACCACCACCACCATCCTCCTTCTGGTATATCTCTTTCAGACAGCATCTGATTTTCTGGCGGCTGCATGAAATGTACTGCGGGGACCCATTGCAGCTGAATCAGAGAGTGCTATTGGCGTAATCTTATTACCTACTTACTATCCTTAAGCCACTCACTGGCTTCGGTTACCCCCTACCCAAAATCTCCCCGAATTTGTTCCTCTTTTTACCCAACAACAAGCCCATTCTTGACATATACTAACTATTTGCATGCTGCAGCAGTGTTTCACCTATCCAGTTGCGACAGATCTCTCTTCTAGCAAGCAATAATGCATAAAACAAAGAAATCATAGATACTCCTGTCACACCCTCCTTCACCCTATACATCCTAAACCAGATTTTTGAAAGGATGGGATAAACAGTATGCTGCAACTGGACACAGAAAGGAGTGCATACTTCGAGCATAAGAATGCTACTGAACGGCTACATTCTTCTTGACGAGGTGCCAGATTTCAGAGTGGCCAATGCAGTAACTGCATTCTTTCTTGCCTGGGGCAGGGGGGTGAAGGGTGGGGAGGGGGTGGGAATTGGGAGGGGCACCAGAATGTGCGTTGGCCTGGTCTCCGGGGTGACCAGAGGCTATCAGTCTAGATAATTCAATCCGGCCGGCTGCTTCCCTCGCACACGAAAGCACATTTTACACAAATTAAGACAGGCAGCTAAACATGTAAAACAAAGCCATGTTTCAGAAGAAACAAAAACAAGTTGATTATTGGATTTGTGCGCACGAAGCCCAAAACACCTCATTAAGCACTATAGTGTAATACTAATAGTTGAAAGAGCTACTCAAATCACTATGTAGAAGAGTGCCAGCTTCTTCACCCTACTCAGTCTGATTTCAGGGCTAACTACTCTACGGAGTTGGCGCTACTGTTCTCCACGGAACTGCAGCGTGGGAGAGTGGATGAGGGGCCGACAGCCGCCCTGCTGCTATTAGATCTGAGTGCGGCGTTTGACACGTCTCGCATCCTCTTCATCTCTCCCGCCTTAGGGAGGCAGGTGTGGCAGGACCAGCTTATGAGTTGGTTAAGCTCATTCCTCGCTGACCGTAGGATCCACGTCCATTGCCCCCCCATTAAATCGGAGGCACGATCACTGAGGCAGGGGGATGACGCGCAATTAGTGGTGACACTATCTCAGCCCCCGGAGGAGGTGGCTGCTAACTTCTCCGCCTGTCTGGGGGATCTAGCAGACTGGATGAATAACAACTGCCTGCGCCTTAGCACGAGTAAAACCGAGCTTCTAGTAGTGGGGAAAGCTCCGTCCATATGGTCCTCAGCGTGGTGGCCTCCCGCACTGGGACTCACCCCTATCCCCTCGGAACAGGTGAAAAACCTGGGAGTTCGATTGGACGTCAATCTATCCTTTGAACACCACACAAGAGGGGTAGCTGGCAAATGCTATGGCATCCTAAAAAGTCTGCGTAAAACCCTGGACTTAATCCCTGCCACTGGTAGGAAAACATTAATTCACACCTTGGTTACTCCCCATTTAGACTACGGGAACTCATTGTACATCGGTCTGAGTAAAAAATGCCTGCACCGATTGCAAGGTGTGCAGAACTCAGCTGCCAGATTGGCTTTGAATCTCCCCCGGAAGTCCTCCGGAAGTCGTGCCCTAGCCACTCTGCACTGTCTCCCTGTCCGCGAGCGTATTATGTTCAAAATAATGTGCGTGGCACAGCGCATCGCTCAGGGAAAGAGACCTATCTATCTTCAAAAACTATTGACCGTTTACCAGCCCAGGCGGTCTCTAAGATCCCTAAGGACCATGCTCTTTCAAGTGCCACGTATACACAGAGCGCGGATGGGTGGTCGCTCTTTCAGATACCTGGCCAGCAAACATTGGAATACTCTACCGATTGAGCTTCGTATGGAACCATCGGTGATGAGGTTCCGTCAGAAGCTGAAGACGCACCTCGTTCCTAAGTAGTTGGGGCTCGGCTTCGCCGGGTCCCCTGGAGCTCCTTGCTTGACAAATTGGTGTGCGGGCGTGGTGGTCTGTCTTCACATCGCGGGGACTCACTGTTCCAAGTGAAACCAGGCGCTTTATAAAATGTATTATTACTAAGTGTTTAGCTCCATTCGAATATCTGATAGCGTTATGTGACTGCCAATAACTTACCTATTATACACAAAAAACATAGTGGGTGCCTGAACTACTGACTCGAGTGCTATGCACTGATCGCTGCCACAAATTATATGTTTCTGAAATTACCCTCACACTCTCATATATCCCACGCAGGTGACTTGAAAAGTTTGGACTTGGAAAGAGTTCAGAATAATTAAACAAAACATTGCACAATCAAACAAACTCCAACATTTATTTGTAAAAAGCTGTGTGTGAAGAAAGGGGGCATCCCCTGCCTCCCACTGCTCATATATTAAAATGCTCACAAGGAAAGATCGTTACGGCATGCAAATGAGCTTCGTGTCACAGACGGAGAGGCTGCTGCACCAGGATAAAGGATGTTTGTGTAACGCACTCACATGACAGCCAGGGAACAAAAAGAAACAAGCTGTCGCTATTGCGAAAAGGCAGACGCTTGTTTATTTTTGCATCGCGCTTTCACTTTAACAATAGCTGCCGCCTCACACAGCACTCACAGGGTGGGGCGGTAGCAAATCTAAAGTGAAAGCGCGATGCAAAAATAAACACTAAAATAGTGCCTACTGACTAATGAAGGAGGCAGTTTAACGCAGCAAGTAAAAGACCCGGTACTGATGGGCGGTCACAAAAGGTGTCCGGGCAGTAACAAGGAGGGACTAAGAAGCCTCATTATCAATCGGAAGTCAGCATTTACCATGGACAATGACACCAGCCAATGAAAAATATGGACGGGGCTTCCCCTCCACTTCTAAAACATATTGTACCACAGCATGCCTCGCACAGCGAGCAGCTCATGGGCTGCAACGCGAGGCTCTACCTAAAAACGGCCCGCACACTTTTCAGACCAGCCCATCGGGCATTGCCCGATTGCTATATATATATATATATATATATATATATAAGACATTCTGACTTTGTATACAAATTAACTTGTGCTGCTGAGTAATGTAAGTAAGGATCAAGTACTGCTAGTCTTCCCCTTTTCATAGTATTTGATAGTGTCCTACTGTACACAAGCTTGCTTGCTTACCCATATTAGCCGCAGGAGTGCTGATTTAGGGTTCTTGATTCTTGAAGAAATTGTCGTCAGTTACTCTGGGACATTTAAGAAAAGATGCAGGAATTTGGTTGGGTATACCGACCATCTGAATGATGGCAATCTGGGAGGACATGAACAGTTGCAAGGTTATCCATTAATCCATCTGCCTGGGATTTAGATTTGTCTTTGGTCCTGCTTAAGTTCTCCTTAATCATATATTGAGGTCTGCACAAGGGTAAACATAGTTTACCACGCATGCGATAAAACTTTTTTTTTTTTTAAAGCGGTCTGTTTACAGTTGATGATTGGATGAACAACAATTTGCTAAGACTTAACTCCCAAAAAAACTGCAGCATTCAGTGACTCCTCGGATTGGTCCCTGCTTTGGTGGCCCGAGTCTTTGGGTTTTTGACCTACCTCTGTTATTTAAAAACTTTTAGAAATGCATGTAGTGATATACAGTATTGCAGTGATGCACTTCAATTGTCTAATACAACCTGGATCAGTGTACATAGCATGTTTTCTATTAGAAAAGAACATAAAACAAGGGTGGTCAAATGAAACATTACGTGTAATCAAAGTATCTCAGTACATAAGTCAAATATGTATTCTAGACTCGGGATCATGGTTAAACAATGAAAGAATTGGGAAAAATAAAGTAAGTGGGGCAAATACAGTTCGATTGTCATTGCCTTCCTCAGGCTGAAGCATCTGAGCCCCCATTTGCTCAGAGTCCTCACCATGTCAGACGTCAGGTGTCCATTCAAAGCATATCCACATTTCATTTCTTTTGTAAGGCCATGTCAGCAGTGTCCCAGGTGCCAGACTTGCTCCTCCCCTTTGTTACTGCGCTGATTAACGTTTATACTACTCCCTATAGGTTGTATTGGTGGTCTATATAGTGGGCTTGAGGGCATTCACGAACAAGATCGGTTTGACTTACCTGGGGAGCGGGGGGGGGGGTTCGCATCTGGGGGTGAGGAGGGGCAGTGACACTCCTGATTGTTACAAGCATGTGTTTCCCCGGTGTGAGTATTACATGGAGATATGAAATTGCCCAAGATCATGTTCGATATTTCCATCTGGTTCTGAGCCAATAGATCACTCTTTCATGTGTGGCTGTGTGGTACATCTCTAATAGTTATAGAGTCACTGAAGATTGAGACACAAAAATGTCGCAATGATACAAAGTGCACTTTTCACAAGCCAATCCTGGCACTCTTTCTTCAATTTTTAAGCAAATATGTGAAAGTAATAAAAAGATCTACAATTAAAGTTGAAATCCTCAATTGTTTCCATTATTTACAAGAAATTTTTCACAAAAACACAAATATTCGACAATTCTTACAAATAAGTGTCAAATGAACAATAATTTATCATGTAGTTTTGAACTTGTACTTCTTTTATTGCACAATTCTTTCATCTGCACTTGTATTCATCAATTTTCAATGTAACGTGACATTACAATTCCCATGTAGTGTTTATCCGTCCCAATGCATTTCGGGATGACCCTTCATCTGGGGAACACTGTTAGTAACATAAATCTATTAGAAGGCTTGCCATCACTGCAGTATTAACCTTATAATTAAATCCTATAATTAAATTATTATGGCCTTTTAGGAGTATACCTAGAACCCCAAATAAATACATCCAAGCTTAATAAGAAAAATGTATCATAATAAGAAAAATGTATCATAGGATTCAAGCTATTCGCTGTAGGTGAAAAGCGGCTTAAGCCCCAATCGAGAGAAAGACCCAACGAGCGTGAGTAAATGAAACCACTGTGTGGAGAAGGTGTGGTCATTTGGTATGTTGTATATGCTTGACACTGTACCCACGTACGTCTCCCATTTCTACAAGTATTGGAGTATGGTTTAGTCAGGTGTCAGCGAGGCAGTGAAGGATTCTGTGGAAGTCCCAGAAATCCTTGACTGCTAGGTGGAATCCCACATGGGCTTCAGCAAAGGTTAGGAACCATTCACTAGTGTGAAGTTGGTCGAGCATTTTTATGCCTTTGGTATGACATTTTTCCAGCGTGATTCCATACCACCTAGGAGTATTTGTCCTTTACTCCTTACTGGGGCACGCTTCTATATATAGCGTGATGTTTTCTCACTATCCTATAGCTTTTTTTACCAGGTATGCACTAGTGCATGAAATATCGGATTGGCAGGTAGATACTAGTTTGCATCCCTGGTATAGAATGGGTACAGCTCCCACCCAGTGTGCTCTCTCCAGCTCAACCCAGAGTGGTATGTCTAGGTTGCTGTGTTTCATATAAGAGTGTGGCTCAATGGTTAGAGCGGCAGACCCTGATGCAGAGGTTTGGCCCGGGACCAGGGTTCAATACCCGCCTTGGCAGGATTTGGGCTCAATTTCTTCGGACCTGATAATTCTCGCCTCAGTGCCTTTTCTAATCATGGGTCCCACTCTGCGACTCTGGGTAATAGCTTGCTTAATCTCCACAACGGCCCCAAAAGCGCTGGGATGCCTGGTTTCACCCTGGGGGTGCCCAGGAGTGGACACTCCCAGGGAAAACCAGCAAGGGTTCCTAAGCGGTATACGTACAGCGCTGGGACACTACCTCAGGGAAGTAGCTGTGCGCTCTATTAATGCCGGTACATTTACATTTACATATAGCCTATTTGAGCTAGCTGAAAAGCCAACCAGTAGTGTTTTGTATGTGTCAGATGAAGGCCACCAAGTTTTCGCATTTGTCACCCCGAGTGGGATGGGTATGCTCAGACGTGAGTCCCATGCACTCCACTCCACTGGATTCAAGCAAGCCGGGCTGAAGATGGCTGGAATGCCAGAAACCGGTCAGTGGAAGCTTGTTCCCGGTCCAGGGAAGGCATGGCTTGGCAGTTCGGGCTGGACTTTTCCCATGAGGCACAGGGTCAGACTGATTTGCATATGGCCATGTCTGAACTGGGGTGGTGTGGAGTGCCAAAAAACGATGGATTTGGGCCCAGATCTCTGTTCTGGGGTGAATGTATGACATTGTTCTGCATTCTGTCCATCAACTGTGGTTTTTGCATTTGTCACCCCGAGTGGGATGGGTATGCTCGGACGTGAGTCCCATGCACTCCACACCACTGGATTCAAGCAAGCTGGGCTGAAGACGACTGGAATGCCAGAAACCGGTCCTCGGAAGCTTGTTTCCAGTCAAGGGAAGGCCTGGCTTGGCAGTTCGGGCTGGACTGTTCCCATGAGGCACAGGGTCAGACTGATTTGCATATGGCCATGTCTGAACTGGGGTGTTGTGGAGTGCAAAAAACGATGGATTTGGGCCCAGATCTCTGTACTGGGGTGAATGTATGACATTGTTCTGCATTCTGTCCATCAACTGTGGTTTTTGCATTTGTCACACCAAGTTCTGTGGCAGCGTGCAATTTTGTTGCTTTTAAGCGCGGTTTCCCTCCCACTCATTTAAATGCCTTCATGACTTTGGTAAGGTCATGAAGTATGTGTGCTGGTATTAGGAGAGGCAGCATGGAGAAGACATAGTTCAGTTGGGCCATGCAGTTAATTTTATAAATTCCCACCACTCCCTACATGAAAAGGTTGAGTGAGGACCCAGCACCTTAGGTCTTATTTAATGCGGGACACAAATGGGTCTATGTTATCTTCTACTATGCAATGGAGCTCAAGAGTTTATCAGGATCCCTAGTTATTTTATATTGGTTTCCTGTCAGAAGAAGGGGGTAGTCTTCAATCACGGCTATGGTGTATTGCTTTGTGAGGGGTTGTGCTTCGAATTTTCCCCAGTAAATTTTATAATATGGAAAACTCTGCAAAACTGGATTTGGTCTGTATTAAATGACAGATTGATTGTTGCGAATAAGTGAGAGTAACCGATATGTTATACACATATATACAACAGACCCTCCAGGATTTCGCGATTTGTACAATATTTTGCGAAATTGGCAGTTTTGTAAAAATACTGCGACTTTGACAAACGTTCCTGCGAAATCTGGGCCCACTGCGTTCGCATACTTTTTTAATGTACTTCATCCGCTGCTTGGGACATGGAGTGAAGCAAGCACCACCTGCGGGGATCTGCTGTCAAGCAACAGAGCTGTGGAGTTAAGATCTCCAGACGAGCAATACTCTGAGACCCATAAAGCCATCAGAGCTACTTAGCCCTAATGTCATCAAGAGGAGGGGAGCAGTAAAGTGCCAGAAACAGAGCAGCAAAGCTCTTGGAGTCCAGTAGATTTCCAAAGCTGTCGGAGCCACAGAGCTCCTGAGTTATACATTCAGGATGAGGAGTTTGTACTAAATGTCACTTAACCTGTTAAAATAGCTGCTGCTGAGTACATGGTACAAGCAATTCAAGAATGGGCTCAGTCCTGATGTTATCCAAAGGTTTATGAGCTAGGCAATGCATACATGTGATTAATATCTTATTCCATATCAGAATTCGACGAGATTAACTCAAATGAATCTGTCCTTTGGATACAGAGAGCAAGAGGAGGAGGCATTTTAGTACTCCAATTACTTTATCATCTGCAATTTCATAGTAAACCGATCAATATGAACAATTCCATTACTAAACAGATGTATCTCGTATTACGTTTAGGAAAGGGATCTAGTCTTAGATATGATGAAAATATGCACCTAGTACTGTGTTACTCAAGAACGCTACATTCTGCTAAGTGCAATTGCATCACATATTGTGAAATACTGTTAACAATGTAGCTATAAGAAATGCCAATTTGAAGGTACAGAAGTCTCATTTAAAATCATCAAGGGCCATAAAATATCTGAATCAGTAAAAAGTGAAATGGGTGACAATCTTCTCCCAATTTAGTTCCACTACAACACATCAACACTTCAACAAAGAATATAAAATGGGAAATGCTGCCAGGCTAAGTGCAGCTTATCCATAGCGCTTTTTCACATTAGTGGGCAAAAGTAGCAGTAAATGCAGCATGAGTCCATTTATGAGCATTGATTCTGAGGATGGGCCTATCAAGTTAATACTTAATTATGATGCAAGTACATGTGCATATGAAACTTTATGTGTGTAAGGCTGGACCTAGCCTTAAAGGGTGGTAACTGAGCATAAGAGGCAGTGCATACTCATTTATGGCTACTCTTGTCCATTTGTGCCTGGGCATATCACACTGATCCTGGAATATAAAGTCAACACATGGCCACATGAGCATATGTGATTACACCTAAGCATCTGAAAATGATTCTTGCATAGGATAGTGGGCATGAACATAAACACCCGTTCTTGGGATTCTGATGCTTAATCTGGGTTTAGGATTGTGCCCCTATCATATGATGGCCATTAATGCCATATGAAGTAAAACATAAGTATATGAATTTGTACAAGGGCATGTCAGACTGAACCTAGTTATATTAAGCTATGTTCACCAAAGGTTAATGGTACATGGATTCTATCTTGGTGTAAAATAGTTGAACCTATGCATATGTTACTAAAACCAAGCAACACTTTTTTGGGCCTTTAGGGATGTACTTCGCCCTTTGTATCTGCTGATTGAGTATGAAAACGCCATATGGCCTAATGAAGCTCTACATGTGTATGTCCGGATTGAAACAAAGATGGCTGTTCAGAAGGTTGTTCAATCAGGAGCTTTCCTGTACCACACAACTTTAAGGTGATATCCCCCTCAAAATATAGCCATGCTCAAAAAACAATCCCAGTACTAGGCAACTGTGTTCCTTGCATTTAGACTCATCCACTACGGGGTTTGTGAACTCCTTGTAACTACTCAATATCGCCCCCATTCTGCTCAGTGGTCTCAAGCTCCTCCTTTGTGGTGGCCAGACAAGACAGACGGTCCAGTCAGATTTAACCGAAGAAGCTGTATCATACAATAAACCAGCTACACACCTCCTCATAGGTATTGACAGCTCTGCATTGTCATATGCGGTCCGACTCATGCATAACACTATTTATGGATCCAAGCATCCTGATGCTGGATGCGGCACCAGAGGACAAATAAAAAGAACTGGAATGCTTGTGCATCACTTGCAGTTAACCACAGCAATCTGTGTTTGTGTCTTCTTTGCAGCGACACATTCCCACCACACCCACTAACCAGATTGCTTGATGTTATGATGCTTCCTCAACACATCCATGGGGAATGCCGAGCATCATACTATGGGGTGCGATCCCGTCAGAAGGGAAAGTGGGAAGGAGGAAGCAGTTTTGAGGGGGAGTAGGTAAAGGCATTTATGGTTATAAATAGCCTGGGGTGCTAGCAGAGGGGCTGTGGTGTGAATAGTCTCCTGTTCGGGTGTAGACTGCACACACAGCACACATGGAGTTGGGGCTGCATTTTGAAAGGGTTTACACCAGTCCCCATGCCACTGAGCAATATTTAACATGCTTACTCTCCTCACCAACATACCAGTAACTGCTGCACTGAGCACCATACCATCAGGAACACCTGCGGAATGAGAGACGAAAGGGCTAAACCAGGATAATCTCCCCGAACGCAGACACTAAAAAAAGACCACTGTATTTTTTTTATAGAAAGGCTGGACTACACCAGGGGAGAGCCAATCATGGGAGCCTGGAGGAGGAGAAAAGGACGCCGTCACCAGACAGAGAGGAAGCGAGGTAGAGTTTGAGAGTTCAGAAGAAGGAGGAAGTCGCCATACTGAGGGATAATCACCCGACACTGCCAATGACATCAAGGACACCATGGACCAGAAGGGTACCCCAGAGATCTGGAGTGAGAAGTGGTGGATGCCCCCGGAGGAAGCGGATGAGCCCCGGCAACTCAAGAGAGTTGCGGAGTAGCAGGTGAGTATCAAGGAGAGGGAAGAGGGTTGTTTTGCGGAGGGAACAGAACGGGTTAGGGTGTCTTTGATTTCTGTGACACTATGCTTGGGCATATCTGTGACACCGCATTTCACCGTTTGGATGACAACGCATTTGGGCACATCTTTCTTTTTCTGAGTGCACTAGTATAGTCTAAAACACCCCATGCATTAGAGCGTTTTCCCTGTGAAGCTGTGGGATGATAGCCGAAAGCTGTATACCATAAAACCACCCTGAAAATCAAGAGCACTGATTTGAAGGGCACATAGCCGACCCAGGAGATGTTTAACCTGGTTGGTAGCCCCTGCATGTTCTATTGTAATATTCACTGGAGATACACAACTCATGACCCTTAAGAAGTTCACAAAGCACGGGCGAAGTCCCGGTGTAGGTCTGGTGCATGTTTTCCTCACCCTAAATGAACTCCTCATGCATATACTTACCACTATTTTCTTTTCCCGAGACTCCAGGCCGGCATATCCAGATGAAGATACATTTAGAAAGGACACAAATAAACACCCATCATTGTGCGTTATCTACAGCAGATTGTGCCAAACCATGGAAAGATAGCCACATAAGTTTTTCTTTAATAATTGGTAATAGAAGTAAAATCAACATTGAGATGAAAACCCAGCCTCCTCGTTCAAACATCCATCCGCCTCTCCTACAATGAGCCATGGCAGTGCACCTTCACCCACTACACTATGATCCTGCCACCTAGGCGCCTTAGGAAGAGGTGTGGTGTCCTATAGCAGATAGCTTTGGGCCTTGAAACTACTAGCCACAAGTCAGCACAATGCCACAGAAATCAGGATGACTAGCAATCCTTTGCTATTGTACTTAGCTTAACCTATACTCCAGAATGTTGCCACAAAGGAGAATACAGCAAACAAACATTCTCAGACACTTTAAACATGTATATTTCAAAGTGGAATACTCTGGTAAAACAGTTTCCATTGATTTAAGGCTGAAAAAGAATGATTACGAGTCAAATAAAGTTCCGCAATAATGCAGCAAAATATCAATTTTTGTGCCGCAATATTTGCAAATCTATGCCGCTATATTCTGGGTGTTCTGATAAGAACTCTTTATGTTCACTCGGTGGAGTTTCGATTTATGTGGTGACCAATTGTTTTCTAATGCCCTGCACCAGTGGTTCCAGTGCTAGAATGAATAGCAAGGGTGAGAGCAGGCTGCCTTTTCTCGTCCCTCTGCAGACCTGAAATTCTGCAGATAGGTGATCATTACAGCTTGTCACTGCTGAGGGGCTGGTGTAGAGCCAGCAAACCACCATCAATAATTTATCTTCTACGACTGCTCGTGTCAGGAAGCGAAAGAGATATAGCCGTTATACCATATCAAAAGCTTTCTCTGCATCTAGAGAGATCGCACACTGTTCAGACTTATCACCCTTTACGTGACCTAATACAATATGTGTGCAAGCACCCTCAGGGGGGAAGCAAAGGAGTGATGTAGGATGAAGCCTACCTGGTCACCATGTATCAGAGACAAGATTACCGATTATGATCTGTTGGATAGTAATTTTGCAAGGATTTTTGAATCCACGTTCTACAGCAAGATAGGCCTATAGCTGTCACAGTCAAGCAAGTCTTTGCCTGGGTTCAGGATCAGAGTAAGTTTTGCTCTGTTCATTATTTTGAGGGGGCATGCCTTTGTGTATGCCTCTGAATAATTTGCACAACAAGGGTACTAGTTTTGGTTTGTTCAATCTATAATATTCCTTTGGGTAGCCTTCCAGACTCAGTCTTGTTGTAAGGGAGATCCTCAATTATCTCATCATCTGATGTTTGGTGTGTTTAAACGTCTCCCTGCACATCTCTTATACCTGGGATAGTGTGGTGAGCTTCCTGCTGATTGAGTTGGAAGGCTAGTAATCTACTAGCCTTTCCCCCTTGCTTGTAATCCCTCTGTTGCAGTCTGAACTGCGCCTTTTCGGCTTGTGCTGTGAACAGTCTACTCGGGTCATATTTGACCGATAGAAGGTTATCCAAATCCGTCCAGGAGTGTGTGACGTTGTAATATCTAGTTATGATTGCCATCTAGTCCTATAATATATGCATTTGGCGTCTCTCATTCGCAACATATAATCCCTCATGGTCTCCCACGGATGCTCGCTTTTGCTGCCACCCGTACTATTTAAAGGGAGATAATCAAATGTTTGTTTTCCTCCAGGTAACTATGAAAGAGGAAGATGAGTGACTTTTTGTCCTAGGGCTGGCTATAATGGATAGGTTGAACTGCCATGGCCTGGGGAGGTAGCGGGTGGCGAGGCCAGGAGACTGGGAATCTGACTGTCCCGATCTCGGCCTCGACTATGCTTGTCTTGATCTTGCAAACAGGATAGTTGCCCATTGTGCCATTACAACGGAATCGATGTCAGGCTTTGTTGTGTTGGTCTTACAGCGCTGGTCTCATCACCCTACCGAAGTGTCCTCGAGGTCAACAAACCACTGTGTGGGTGAGTGTGCATGCAGTACAGAAGGGCAAGAAACAGAAATGTCTTAGCTGTAACACCTCTACATAGTCTCTCCCGGTCACCTCTTCAGTGGTGACCCCAATTTGTCCCACGCAGGCGTGTGTTTGAATGAGTTCCTCGATTTTGGACCCAGGAACCAGCGTTCAGTTACTTCATTCAGTTTGTTTCATCTTCCTGTTGCCTCGAAGCCTTGGGTGTGGGTGTGGTAATTCCTAATTCCTAATTCCTAGGTTTGGTGAAGCGCAACAGCTACCCCAGCAATGGGGCGTCCCGGCGCTGAGAGACATGCTCACACCTACTAGACGGAGGAGTAGATAAGGGCCCTAGAGAGCAGGAAAGAGGTGGGTCTTGATTGCTTTGCGAAAGACTGGGAGACAGTCTATGGAACGTATGCTGAGCCGGAGATCGTTCCATAGTTTGGGACCGAGAACGCTAAAGGAGCGACCTCCAGTGCGACAGAGCCTAGTTCTGGGAACTTCCAGAAGAAGTTGGTTAGAGGAGCGTAGTTCACGGCCAGGAACATAGGGTCGGGCCAGGTTTCGCAACAGGGGGGGATTTCCCTGTTTGACAATCTTAAAGATCGTGATGAGAGCTTTAAATTTAACTCTGTGTTCCACGGGCAGCCAGTGGAGTTTGCGGATGGTGGCTCTGGCTGAGCATCTGCGTGGGAGACCGACTAGCGTTCTAGCCGCCGCGTTCTGGATTCGTTGGAACCTAGCCGTTTCTGCTTTGTTTGCTCCCAGGAGGAGGACGTTCGCATAGTCCAGGCGTGACAAGATGGTTGCCTGGACAATTAGCTGGCGGGCCTTTGAGTCAAAGAGTCCAAGTATAGGCCTGAGGTTCCTTAGGAGACCTATGCAGGTGGCTGCCACCTTTTTAGTGTGTGACTGGAAGCTAAGGTTAGCATCCATCCAGACTCCCAGATTTTTACACAGTTTTTAGGAAGTGGAGTGGTGCCGAGGGATGACGGCCACCAGTGCTCGTTCCATAGGCTGGTGTTTCGGCCAAGGAGGAGCACCTCGGTTTTCCCAGCATTAAGTTGGAGGTAATTATCCGTCATCCATTGTGCCACCGCTGCCATGCCCTCTCTGAACTTGGATGCCGCGGTGGACGGGCTTTCCGAGAGGGTGACGACCAGCTGGGTGTCGTCGGCGTACGAGACCAGCGTGAGCCCCCACTCTTTGGCCACATCCGCAAGCGGCTGGACATATAAGTTAAAGAGGGAGGGGCTCAGCGCTGAGCCCTGGGGGACTCCTTGAGCTATGGGATGGGATTTAGAGAGAAATGGGGGGGCTGACACCTTGAAGGATCTGTCCTTAAGAAAGGATTGGAACCATGTAAGAGCGAGGCCAGTCACACCGGCCATCTCCAGACGTTTTAGAAGAATGTCGTGGGATACCGTGTCAAAGGCTGCGCTGAGATCTAGAAGGATCAGCGCAGCACTTTGACCGGAGTCTAAAATCGTCTGGAGATGTTCGGTGGTGGCCAGTAGGGCAGATTCAGTACTATGGCCCGCTCGAAAGCCATTTTGGGATGGATCCAGGATTCCGTGATGGTCCACATGTTTCGAGAGGATGCCATTGACATGGGCTGAAGTATGAAGTTCATATTGCAAAGAAGAACCCTGGCTACCTTAATCCGTTTTACTCACACTCAGTGATACCTATTTGAAAATGTATAGCCCAGAGAGAAAACATTATTAGCATTTATAGTTTGCCTTCACTGTGCATAGATATTATCCTATACATCAGGATTGCATGCTACTCCTTCAGATGAAAACATTTGTTCAATTAATATTTTTATCACAAAACCTCTGGAAGAGCTTCATGATTCTGAATTTCACCAATGTTGTGCATACACCTTTCAAGTAACCGTGGGTCTAGATAGTTCTGAGCATAATGCTACTTCTGAAGAACAGCTGCAGGACTGTAACCATATCCCTTCGATTTCTAGAGCTCCATTGAGGGGGTTTGGGGGGAGAGGAGCCCTAAGAGGAGGAAGAGGGGACATAGGAAACAACCAGGTAGGTTAAACTGAGAGCTGTTGAAGGAGCGGAAGCCAAGGTCTTTGTTGGCACTACAGAGCGGAAACCAAGGTAGTCTTCGGCACAACGTAGCTCTTTGCACCTCCTTTTCCTGCTCATCTCTGATCTTCTGGAGGACTTTGCTCAAAAGTTGAAAAGGAGGAAATGCATACTGAAATCCATTGGGCCACTCAAAACGTATCACATCAACCGCCAGCACTTCTTGAGAGGCAAGTAGAGAGCAGAAATTCGTTCTTCTGGAGTAAGGCAAATAGATCTAGCCAGGGGTTATGAACACCATCTGACTCGCCTGGGCTAGGGGAGGACATAAGCAAAGGGACAATAAAAAAGGAAATCCAAGAGTCAGAAGATTCCCACTCCCTTTCTCTGTCCATGGAAGATAAATCTCAGACAGGGATATAAAGTTATGCACTGCCCATGTTCCTATGCCCATTCCTAGGGAGGCTAGACTGGGTTTATTTGTTCCACTGGATGAGTGATGTAACCTTGAGTCACCTGATTGACAGTGCGGGCTCAGACTGCTTTCTTCAGGAGCTGGGAAGAAAAGGAGTGATCGGTGGACAGCTGTTGAGCC
The DNA here is from genome assembly GCF_964263255.1 of Lissotriton vulgaris. Lineage (NCBI taxonomy): Eukaryota > Metazoa > Chordata > Amphibia > Caudata > Salamandridae > Lissotriton > Lissotriton vulgaris. The sequence goes on from NC_141696.1 coordinate 1,173,169,636, forward strand.
CGTCAAAATTGAAAGAAGCTCCTGACTAATTTCTTTTGCCCAGAGACCCAGACAAGATTTTTCTTCTTGTGTGACCCCTCATTCCATGCTGTTGAAATCTGATGAGAATAACTAACTGGGGAGCAAGAGGTATCTTTTTGAACAGATGGGATGGAACTAACCACCATTATTCTTATATTTGGGGTTGCCAGGGACAGGGACCATTACCATATAATTCTCTGAATTCGGGGTCCAATGAGACAGAAGGTGATTCACCAATCAAGCTGCTATATGGCCTTGCACCCTCAACTATATCTGAGCTGATGTCTCAGGCTGGTGATGAAGACCCATTTGAGCCCATGTTACGAACAGCAGAAAAACATCTATCTCCCCCTGCAAACCCAACCCCATCTGAGCTTATGCCTCAGGTTGATGCAGCATGGATGGCAGACGACTCATCAACTAGGTTTACCATTGAGGGTGAGAAACAGCATTTCTGTGTCTGTTCTGAAGACAGCTCTGGTGAACGCCAAATTCTAGACAGGATTCTCAGTACTTCGCACTCCAGATTAACAGCCTCCTTTACCTTGGAAAGAGAAGAGGCAAGACCAACAAACTTGTGGCACATAGAATACCCATCAGTGGAGCTAGCACTTTTGTGAATACCCTCGGAGTTGATACCACATCAAATGGTAATATTGTGAACTGGAAATGCATACCAAGTACACAGAATGAGAAAAATTTATGTGAAGCTGGGTGGACAGGAATATGAAAATATGCACCCATCAAGTCTGAGGAAGCTAGAAAATCTCCTAGCCTTACCGATAGAAGAATGCTTTGTATGGACTTGGGAAAGGGGTACACAACAAGTACACTGATCATGTTCGAAATGGAGTCTGAAACCAGTAACCTTTGACACTCTTCTCCCGGCTTATGAATGGGCCAAACTGTGATCTCAGGTCTTGCGGGGTAGAGCCACAGGTTGATACCAGTGGATTATGTGGTATATCAATGTTGAGCACCTTCGTTGGTCAGTATGATGTAGATGATGAATGTTATTATTGACATCGTTGTTGGAGATCTTGATGAACATAATGCCATCATCTCTGGCATCGTTTTCCAACCCAACAGACATCAAACATCTTAACAATATTCTTAGTAAAGCTCATAATCTGAATGGACACATCCTTTCTCAAATCTAAGACAAATAAAACCAATTGTCTTATCTTCCAGACCACCCAAGTCTAAAACTGGCATTTAGCAATCTGTTTCACTCCAACTCTTCTTTTCAGCAAAGTCCCTACGTTTCACTTTAGATCTAAATTTCGCCATGTCAGAGCACATCACCAAGCTGACAAAACCCCCACAATTCCAACTTAACCTCCAGAGGAATCTAAAACTCTGAATCTCTTCTGAAGATTTCAGGAACACAGTACAATTGATGATTTTTTCACTTGGATAAGGCACTACATGCAGGCCTGCTCAAAAAGTGCTAGTTCCACTCAAATCCATTGTGCTTATTTCAGAATGATTGGTCAAAAATGCTGGACCACCTCTCCGACATACAGAGAGATTTGTGGAGGGTCTCTCCAGAAGGTAAGATGCAATTTAATGTATCATCTTAGCTTATGAAGCCTGCCATTAAGCCATTCCAAGTACCTTAAAAACAAAACTAATACTGTAGAAGAAATAAGTGTCAGAAACAAATGCACGCTACTAGTGGAAACCTCCAAAATCAGAAAATAAAAAATACTATGAATCATGCCTTCTCCAGTCTGAACTATGGACTTTGGTATAGCCTTCATGATGTTATTAGAGCAAAGCAATACCTGTTATCCTGGAGAAGAAACCTGTAGACCTTCCTATACAAGTTTTTCCTATAAGACTACAAAGTAATCTGCGATCTATTAACTGTTGTCTGACACTAATGCAATTCATGAGCTGTCTTGTTTTTTCCCATTTTAACTGTAAAGTACTCCTCTGCCCCATGTTCTAGGGTGCAAATTATATAAATATGTTTGACTAAAAAAAAATGATGTGCGCTTATGAGCATTGCATTGAGTTGGAGTTATGGTTGCATATATAATCATAACTGTTGAATTGTTTTTTAAATTGGAACATGTATTTTTTTAAATATATATTTTCAGTGTTTTGATATAGTTTGTCGCTTTTTTGTTCATGCTCTGTGAACAGTGCACCAGCCTAGGCCATGCACAGCGGGCTTGGAGGACAAGAAGCAACGCCCTACATCCAGTGTCCCTGTCCCAGATCTTGCTGCACATGGCCTGCAGCAAGAGCAACAAGTTCTGAGCAGAGAGCAAAGTCTTGGATCCGTCAGGCACTTTCACAATGGTGGTTTTGTATGTTCTGACAAGGAGGCAGAGGATTTTGGCCGGAAGGCAGAGGCAGAGGAGGAGGAGGAGACAGGAGAGGATCTTTAGAGTGAGGGTTACCCTGTTTGTAGAAGCTGAGGAGGAAATTTATGAGAGGTACTGACTCAGTAGTCAGGTAATTCTTGATTTAATTGCTGAGTTACAACCTCAGCTACAGAGCCCAACACTCAGAGGCAGCGCAATCTCACCACATGTGCAGGTATTGTGTTGCTTACACCTTTTTCAATCAATCAGGGATTTGTGAAGCACGCTACTTACCCATGAGGGTCTCAAGGCACCAGGGGATGGGGGGGAGGGGAAGGGGGGGAAATCATGCAGCTCAGTCTCACCCAAAGAGCCAGGTCTCGAGGCACTTTCTGGAGGCTTGCAGAGTGGGGGAACGTCTGATACTGAGTGCGGGTTCATTCCAAGTCTTTGTCGTGATGTAGGAGTAGGCGCTTTCTTCTGGCTCTGCGAATGCGAGAGGTTTCAGCAAGGGTGAAGTCGGCAGATTGGATGCGTAGAAGGAGGTGCTTTTGTTGAGGTATTGGGGGTCCGGTGTTGTGGAGGTGTTAGACCTGGCACCATTGGCTTGGGTCTGCCTTCCATTTTTGCTGTTGCCTCATGTGTTTTTTCTGGTGTTAGATGCTTTGGGCACTGTGCCACTGCTGTCCAGTGCCACAGTGTGAGTGCTCCCTACTGTAAAATGAATGTATTGATTAGTGGTTACCTTATTGGGTATTTCGTTTACTTGTCAGATCCTAGTACAGTGCAACGAGTGTGCCCAGGGCTTGTAAATCCAAATGCTGCTAGTGAGCCTGCAGCACCAGTTGTGCAACCCACCGAAGCGGCCTTCTAAAATGTGTCTAAGGTCTGCCATTGCAGAACCTGCGTGCAGCCTGGTACTGTCATGCTGACTGGGCAAGTGCACCCACTTGCCAGTCCCTAAACCTTCCCTTTTCTTCATATCAGTCACCCCTTGTTGTTGAGGTAGCTGTAGGCGTGAGTGAGTAACTTGAAGGTCACTCTTTTCTCGATGGGGAGGCAGTAGAGGTTTCGTAGGTGCTGGATGATGTGGTCTTGCAGTGGGATGCAGAGGACGAGTCTGGCAGCGGTGTTGGATGGTCTGGAGTTTCCAGAGCAGGGATTTGTTGATTCTGGCATAGAGGGCATTACCGTACTCCAATCTACTGGTTATGAGTGTGTGGGTGACGGTCTTTCTGGTTTCAGGGGGGATCCATTTGAAGGTCTTGCGAAGGGTGTTGAAGCATGTGCAGGAGATGGTGTTGATCTGTTGGGTCATGGTGATGGAGGAGTTGATTATGAGGCCGAGGTTTCAGGCGGGGTCCGTGGGAGTAGGCGGGTTGCCGAAGGCAGTGGGCCACCAGGTATTGTCCCAAGAGGAGGGGGTGGGCACGACAAGGACTTCTGTCTTTTCAGAGTTGAGCTTCAGGCAGCTGTTGCTCATCCAGGATGCAACATCTTTCATTCCTTCCTGAAAGCTGAGTTTGGAGGTGTCCGGTTCCTTTGTGAGGGAGAGGATGAGCTGGGTGTCGTGGACGTAGGATACTATGCTGAGTCCATGTTTCTGATGATGGCGGCAAGGGGGGACGATGTAGTTGTTGGAAGAGTGTGGGACTAAGTGATGATCCTTGGGGTACTCCGCAGCAGATCTCGGTGGGCTCGGAGAGGAAGGAAGGGAGCCTGATCCTTTGTGTTCTGCCGGCGAGGAAGGAGCAGGGCCAGTGGAGGGCGGTTCCATTTATGCCTGCGTCGTTGAGTCTGGCTGCGAGAGTGCAGTGGAAGACTGTGTCAAAGGCTGCTGAAAGGTTCAGTAGGATGAGGGCCACAGTATGGCTTGGTTGAGGAACGTGCAGATGTCGCCTGTGGCAGCGAGGAGGGTGGTCTTGGTGCTGTCGGGGAAAGTGCCAGAATTGAAAGTGGCATTGATGGTGTGTCGTTGCTCTGGCGCTATGGCAGCGGCGGCTCTGTGGAAGATGTGCGGTGGGCTTGGGTCCGTGGGGGCTCCTGAGTGAGTGCTCTTTATGGTTGTGGGGGTCCAGGCAGCGATGGTGGGCTGGGTATCGTTGCTAGGGGAAGGGGTGGTTTCTGGAGTCTGTTCGCTGAAGTTGTCATAGAGGGCCTTGGTTTTCAGATAGAAACAGAAGCTGAGCTTGTTGCAGAGGTCCTGGCAGGGTGTGACGTCCGAGGCTTCGCTGGGGGGTTTGATAAATTCCTGGATGATGCTGAAGAGTTCTTTTGAGTTGCTGGAGTTGGCGAAGATTTTGTCCAGGATGAAGGTCGTTTTGGTGGATCTGATGAGTTAGTGGTATTATGTCATGGCGTTCTTGTAGGTGTTCTGGTCTCCAGTGGTTTTGCTGTTCCTCCATCACTTCTCGAGACGTCTGCAGGTGTGTCTGGTTTTTTGGAGGCAACTGTTGCTACGGAGGAGTGGGTAATCTATGCCATGGTGGTAAAGAGGGCAGCTGAGGTCTTTGGACTAGATCTACCCTCAGTGCAGATCAGGACTAACCTTTTGACCGAGGTGCTTCAACAAAGGGGCTTCCACTTCCGACCCACCTTCGGGCCACCTGTGAATAGGACAATTGCACGTCTCCATCTCCCAGCTCCGGGCGACCCAAAGTTCCTCAGCCAACACCCCACCCCAGAAAGTTTAGCGGTGCAAGCCTCTACGTCCCAGGGTGCTTGTCCTTTGCCTCTCCGGATAGGGAATCCAAGTGGCTGGTCTCATGTGGGAAGAAGTTCTTTTCTTCCTCCAGCCTGGCAATGTAGTCGGTGAATACCACATGCTAATTAGGCCGTTTCTCCCATTCACTCTGGGAGACAGTTGCGCAAGTGCTTCCACAGGTCCCGGAGGAGGTCCGGGCTGTACTCTCAGAAGCAGTCAAGGATGGGAGAGATGCAGCAAAGTTCACCATTTGGTGTGGCCTAGATACGACGGATTTCCTGGGCAGATCGATTTCGACTACGGTGGCCTTGCGGCGCCATGCCTGGCTTCTTGGGCAATATCCAAGCTAATCTCATGAACATGTCCTTTGATGGAACCCGTCTTTTTGGGGAAAAGGCAGATTTGTCCCTGGTCAGGTTCAAGGACTCTCGAGCTACGGCCGGATCCTTGGGCCTCTCCTCCACTCCTCGTGGCCAGTCTTCCTTTCGTCCCTTTAGTGGCAACGGAAGGGGTTTCCAGCCATGTCAGCCCTACCCCAGCCACAGTCCTGCACAGACTGCCCAAGCCGTCCGAAACTGTGGAACACACTGCCTCACTCAATCAAGACCAGTTCTTCCCTCTGGTCGTTCCGCAAAAACCTCAAAACCTGGCTTTTTAATCAATGAACTTCAGCTCCTCTTGTTGGCTAAACATTGCAGTTACTTAGCACCGAGATGCCCTTGGGCCTTCGTTCGCGCTTTACAAATGTTGTTATAAATAAATAAATAAATAAATTTGGACGCAGTGCATTCCGATCCAGGAATGGAGCCTAGAAGTCATCGGCCACACAGCCCCAAGCAGTTGCAGCCTCCAAGCACTCCTAGGCTGACTCTGCAAGACCACACTACTCCAGTTGGTGGAAGAATTTGTCATCATCTCCCCCACTGGAGATCCATAACTTCGGACAAGTGGGTCTTGCAGATCGTCCAGAAGGGCTATTCTTTCCATATCCTATCTTTTCCTCCTCTCATTCTGTCAAATCAGGAACGGCTGATGGAGGATCATTTAAGGTTGCTCCAAGATGAAGTTGCAGCTCTTTTGGCCAAGGGATCTATAGAAAGGGTTCCAGTTTCAGAAGTAGACATTGGCTCTTATTCCTGCTACTTTCTGATTCCGAAGAAGAACAAAGAGTTGCGGTCCATTTTGGATCTTCGACCGGTCCATTTCTTCCTCCAGAAGGAAAAGTTCAAGATGCTTACTTTGGCTCAGGTATTGTCTGCCCTCGACCAAGAAGGCTAGATTGTATTATTTGACCTACAGGCCGCGTATTTTCAGATCTCCATCCTGCTGGGCCATAGGCGTTACATGCTGTTCAAGGTTGGCCGCAAGCACTTTCAGTTTACCATACTCCCCTTAGGCCTTACCAGTGCCCCTCGGGTGTTCACCAAGGTGATGGCAGTGGTCGCAGTTCATCTGGGCAGGTTCAGGGTGTCAGCCTTCCCCTACCTTGATGAATGGCTGTTGAAGGCATACTCGCCCCAGCCAGTCATCTCCCACCTTCAGACTACGACACACCTCCTGCATTCACTAGGGTTCTCTATAAACGTGCCATAGTCATACCTGACTCCTTCTCAGATGCTCCCTTTCATTGGAGCTGTTCTGAACACAGTGCAGTTTCGGGCCGATCCGCCAAAGCAGTCTCTATCCTGGATTTCTGAGAGACTGACTCTGAAGCTGTTGGTTGGGCCTCATGGCCTTTGCATCCTGTTGGTAAAGCATGCCAAGTAGTGTATGGGGGCTCTGCAGTGGGAAATGAAGTTCCAATGGGCATCAAGAAAAACTCACCGACGCGATCCAGATCTCGGAAGGAACTGCGAGAGATCTGCAGTGGTGGTTAACAAACCGCGATTGGGTCAATGGCAGACCCCTCTCCCTTCCCCAACCACATTTCACAGTTGTGACAGATGCGTCGATTCTGGGATGGGGCGGCCCCATCTGGGAGAGGTGGGGATCACAGCACACAGGTCTCCATCTCCATATACATTTGTTGGAGATCCGAGAAATTCGACTGGCATTGAAAGCATTTCTTCACTCTGTCAAGTGGAAGTTAGTGCAGGTGTTAACGGGTAACACCTTTGCCATGTGGTACTGTAACAAGAAGGGCGGGGTGGGGTCGTCGACCCTTTTTCGAGAGTCCCTGCGTCTCTGGACATGGCTGGAACAGCAGTGCGTAACCCTGGTGGTTCAGCACCTGGCAGGTTCTCTAAACGACAGGGTGGACGATCTCAGCTGAACAAGAAAGCAAGCAAACCAGCACACACTGTTCCGTGTAATTTAAAAGTCCAACTCGTCTTGAGTAAATCGATTGTTTCATAAAAAATCAATACAATCCACTGAAGTATTATGTACTTCTTTTACTTCAAAATGACAGTCACAGGTATAGAAATCCAAAACACTGCAGCTGTCACATGTTTCGTCCACTCAGACTTTTTCAAGGCTTAAGGACAATTAAAAATTACTGTGAGAAGGAGGTTTGTCTCACAGACTCCGTAATAGTATCACAATGCATGTAAAAACGTTTCCAAAATGTCACTGTCATACACCGTGTAGACAACAATCCTCTACTCCTGTCTGTTCCCCTTAGTATCAGGAAACATGATGCCCAGTTGGGACCTTTATAAGTCCACTAGTAGCTTGATTCCTGGCACTGTCCTGATGTCGTGTGAGATTTTGTCTATTCATATGCTGTGTACTTTATACTGAATACCTATTACTTGTAATAGATGTGCAGTCATTCAGGCCTATATAAGAAAATGTTCCTCAACACAATTTATGAATGACAATTAATGTGAATATTAGTTTTTCACAACAAACATATAATCAGATGAAATCTGAAAACAACAGGAGATGTATTATTAGCTTATTATGCTATAAATGCAATGAACCCAACACAACAGTATCAAGAGAATTTATACTGCAGTTTATTTACATATTCATAAAATGAACAATAGGAAAAATAGAAAAGGGGTGCTCAAGTGATGAGAAGGAAAAAGCTGAAGGCACAAGGTTTAGAATAATTCAGTGCAACACAAGAACAATTTACATTGCACTCGCAAAAGCCTACCCATACAAATTTATATACACTATTATACAAGGGGACAGGGAAAATGGTATAGGCTTTAAGAAATTAAAAAGGGGGCGTAATCGTCGACGTTTTGACCCTGACGCAATACGGGGAAATCACGACCTCTGCTACGGGTCTTCTTCAGGACAGAATTGGGGGGGTGGGGGAGGGAAGGGAGCACCTGTAAGGTAAGTTTAGATACGATTTAGATACCATTTCAGTCTGGAGGGGTTCTTTGTATGAAGGAGTTAAAAACGGTGTTGGGTACATTACCACGAGAGAAGTGTGGAGGTGTATCAGGCCAGATCAGTTGGGCGGGCCACCTGCGAAGGATAAGAACAAGGGGAAGACTGTCAACCCATCTCCAAAGGCACAGTCATCCCACTTCAAACAAGCCAAATACCAAGTATTCGGGCCGATTCCGACTCACCTATGACTGGTGTGTCCGTTGAATGTCAATTAGTAGGGTTGATTTAAAGAAGGGGAACGATATGAATCGTGCTGCATAAAGAAAAAGGGGGGACCAAATCAGTCACGGGACAACGTGAGCTATAGAACAATCAGGTCTCACAAATACAACTAAGAGCAACTCACCCTGGTCTGGTGACACAGTGGACGTGTAGCCGGTCGCTCAAGGCAAGGATGGATGGTCTATTTGAAATGACCTGTATTGGAACAAACAAACCGGGGTTTGAGTCCAACAACTCAGAATACCGCCACTGCAAGTGTATAACACTTCAGCATACAGCCACTAAAGGTGTCTGACACAGTTGTATTGGCATGATTTACCTTAATTAATTCGTAAGTCACTGTATTTAGTACTCGAAGTGGGTTTTCAAGATCCAAAATCCATATCAGTTGCTCGATATCGCAAAGTAGGAACGGCACATCCCGTCTCTCACGTCCGGGGAAACCACGTGATGGGCGCCGCCAATCACATCTATTAGTATTAGGCTAGACGCGTAAGAATAAACAAAGGACTACTGACTAAACGTGTGAAGATAAAGAAAGGACTACTTTCCTTAGAGTCACTAGTCATGGGTAGAGGTAAAAGAGGGACATAGTCCACTAATGGCATGGACACCGGCTATAGTTTAGATAGAGTAACATAGCCATTCAGTTCCCAATCGGACCGTACATTTCCATAAAACATGTGTGAAAATTATAACGCATTGAGCATACATCAATAGTCGATATTGGTGAACATCAATTGACAAATTCAAATATACAAATACATCTTGGCACCAGTTAATTTAGAAACGTGTCATCAAGTGTCAAAAAACAAACAATAACAATTATGCAGATGTTGAAACAGACAAAACAATACAACATCATTCTATCCAAAATGGCAGCATGTATAGAAACAATTACATGAGACGCTGTACCTATTATCAGGACCCCATTGATTGTTTATTACATTCTAATGGAAAATAAAAATCATTGGGGACGAAGATACGGTCATGCAAAATACTGACACTAGCAAGGGGTTCCACTCTAGAGGGATAATCAGCCATTTGGCATTAGTGCCATTTGCCTCATTACTTCCTCCTGCTCATTCAGACCCTTATTTACAGTATCGAAAAGGTGCATCCATCTGCATTCACGAATGCTAATGGACTGAGCAAGATTGCCTCCCCGAGGGTTTGGAGTAACTTTCTCAATTACACACCACCTGAGACTCTCAGGGGGGTGATTAAATTTGACAAAGTGTTCAACAAGGGGGGCTCCCTGCACCTTACAGCGTACCCTGCTGCAGTGCTGCAGGATACGGGTTTTCACCTTCTGAGTAGTTTGCCCTATGTACATGAAACCACAGGGGCAGAGGATGGCATATATTACCCCCATGGTGTTACAATTGGTGTGGCTTTGCAAAATATGAGTGTAATCATTATATGTGCATTCCTTAGTTTCCATAGCCATAGTGCAAGCCTTGCACGATCCACATTTAAAGTGGCCTACCACAGTGGGGAGGTTCCATAATGTAGTCTGTGCTTCCACACTTTTTTTGTGTATCATAGAATGCACAACATAGTCTCTCACACTCCTTCCCTTACGGAAGGCATGCATTGGGGGATCCGGCAGACCTGTCTCTTCTGCCACCAGATGCCAATGGTTGTTAATGACCCTTTTGATCTCTGTACTCCTGGATTAAACGTTGTAACACATATCAACCTCTCATCATCATTCTCCTTCCTTATTTTAGGGTCTAGCAATACCTCTCTGTGGCAAAACCATGCTCTTTTTCGGGCCTTTTTTACCAAACTTCTAGGGTAACCCCTCTCCACCAGCCTGGTCATCAGAATGGAAGATTCAGAGAAATACTCCACCTTACAACTACAGTTTCTCCGCAACCTCAGGAACTGTCCATAAGGGAGATTGTCCCTGAGGTTGCGGGGGTGATGGCTAGAGTATCTCAACAGAGTGTTCTTCTCTGTCGGTTTTCTAAACAAAGTAGTATGCAAGATGCCTTCTTCCTCCTTAATAGTGATGTCTAAGAAATGTATGGCTTGATTGCTACATTCCATGGTGAACTGAATGTTGTTATCTCTCCCATTGAGCCAGTTATGAAAGGTGAATAGATCATTTTTAGAGCCTTTCCACATGAGAAGAACGTCGTCGATATAACGACGCCATAGGGTGATGTTCTCTATATGTGGATTGTTCTCACAGAGGACCAAATTGTGTTCAAATTGATCAATATAAATAACTGCTAAGTTTGGGGCAAAACTCGCCCCCATAGCTACGCCATTTATCTGCATGAAGTAATCTCCATCAAAAATAAAGAAATTACGTTTCATGGCGATTTCCAAAAGATCTATTATAAACTTGGTGGGGACTCGATGTGGCCTGATTCTATCCTCCAAAACAGTTCTTATTACCTCCAAAGCAGCATGTTGTGGGATGTTGGTATACAGGGAGGTGATATCCATTGTTACCAACAACTCCTGTGTGGGATCAAATACTTTCTCGTCCACCAACTTAATCACCTGCATAGTATCCCTAAGGTAACAAGCTGTGTTCTCTGCTATAGGCATAATAAAGATGTCAATAAATTTGCAAAGCGGTTCAAGAATTGAACCGCACCCAGATATAATGGGTCTCCCAGGGGGATTGCTAAGCCTTTTATGCACCTTCGGTAAGGTGTAAATCGTTGGTAGGCGAGGGTGACTGTTATTAAGTTACTCATGTTCATGTTTTGTGATGAAACCCTCATGAAGAGCATTGTCTGTCACCGCTTTGATGGCAAGGGCAATGTCCTTGGTGGGATTAGTTGGTAATTTCATATAGTTTGCAGCCACCGATAGTTGATTTCGAATTTCTTTTGTATAGTCGTCCCTATTCTGAATGACAATAGCCCCGCCTTTGTCGGCGGGCTTAATCACTATGTCCTGATTTTGCTTCAGATTTTGGAGGGCTGTCCGTTCCTGTTTTGAAACGTTATATTGAACATATTTCTTATCCATCAGTAGTTTGTTTATATCCCCCATCACGATTTGTTCATACGCCAACACTTTGTGTGGCATCATCTGAGAGGGAGGTGTAAAAGTGGAAGGTGGTCTCAAACCAGTATTGCTAAATACCGGCTGGCGTGGTATTTTATTGAAAAAATGTTTCAAGCGTACTTTTCGAAAATACTGATAAAGCTCCAATTTTAAATTGAAACTATTCGGCAAATTCGTCGGAACAAACGATAAACCCTTCTCAAGGATTTTTTGTTCATCATTAGTCAGGACATGATTAGAGAGATTGATCAAAGGGCTGGTCTGATTGACCAAACTTTGGGGCTCTACCACCTGTAGTGTTGTTTGCGAGTTTGAATTTCGCCATGCGACTCCTGTCGGAATTGAAGCTGTTTCCCCGATCGTGCTCTCCCCTGATTCCAATTCATTTGCCCTCTGCCCTGATTCCAGTTGGTATGTCCCTGTCCCCTGGAGCGACCCCAGGGGCGGCCTCTGCCACGTTGCTCTTGCCATGGGTCCTGCTCTAAAAAATCAGGTTGGGGGTCTTGTTGTGCAGATGCACTGGTAGTCGGTTGCTCAGAGTCAGATCCACTACTTACAGAGGAGTTGGAGAAAGTATTGTACCTCCTATATCCACCCTTTTTCTTTATGCAGCACGATTCATATCGTTCCCCTTCTTTAAATCAACCCTACTAATTGACATTCAACGGACACACCAGTCATAGGTGAGTCGGAATCGGCCCGAATACTTGGTATTTGGCTTGTTTGAAGTGGGATGACTGTGCCTTTGGAGATGGGTTGACAGTCTTCCCCTTGTTCTTATCCTTCGCAGGTGGCCCGCCCAACTGATCTGGCCTGATACACCTCCACACTTCTCTCGTGGTAATGTACCCAACACTGTTTTTAACTCCTTCATACAAAGAACCCCTCCAGACTGAAATTGTATCTAAATCGTATCTAAACTTACCTTACAGGTGCTCCCTTCCCTCTCGCCCCCCCCCAATTCTGTCCTGATGCAGACCCGCAGCAGAGGTCGTGATTTCCCCGTATTGCGTCAGGGTCGAAATGTCGACGATTACGCCCCCTTTTTAATTTCTTAAAGCCTATACCATTTTCCCTGTCCCCTTGTATAATAGTGTATATAAATTTGTATGGGTAGGCTTTTGCGAGTGCAATGTAAATTGTTCTTGTGTTGCACTGAATTATTCTAAACCTTGTGCCTTCAGCTTTTTCCTTCTCTCATCACTTGAGCACCCCTTTTCTATTTTTCCTATTGTTCATTTTATGAATACGTAAATAAACTGCAGTATAAATTCTCTTGATACTGTTGTGTTGGGTTCATTGCATTTATAGCATAATAGGCTAATAATACATCTCCTGTTGTTTTCAGATTTCATCTGATTATATGTTTTTTGTGAAAAACTAATATTCACATTAATTGTCTTTCATAAATTGTGTCGAGGACCATTTTCTTATATATACAATTACCCAGGTCCTCTTGACTTATTGGGTCTACCCCATTGTTTTCAATGGTGTCATTCAGGCCTAGTCACCAAAGCTATCTAGTTTTGTCTCTGGACGATCTCAGCCTTCGATGCCAAGCGGATCACAAATGCAAAAAGAACAACTGATGGACAGAATGCAGAACAATGTCATGCATTAACCCCAGTTCAGAGATCTGTCCCTCAATCCATTGTTTTTTTGCTCATCATACCATTCCAGTTTGAACACAGCCATATACAAATCAGTCTTTACTCTGTGCCCAATTGGAACAGTCTAGTCCGAATTGCCAGGCCAGGTCCTACCTGGACTGGAAACAAGCATCCAAGGCCCGGTTTCCGGGTTTCACCCATCAGCCAGGATAGCTTGACCCCAGTGGAATGGAGAGCACGGGACTCAAGTCTGAGCATACCCGCCCTACTCGGGGTGACAAATGTAAAAAAGAACAATTGATGGACAAAATGCAAAACAATGTCATACATTCACACCAGTACAGAGATCTGGGCCTAAATCCATCGTTTTTTTGCTCCCCAGCCATTTCAGTACAGACCCAGTCATATGCAAATCAGCCTTGACCCTGTTCCCGGTGGGAACGGTCCAGCCCGGACTGCCAGGCCAAGTCCTCCCGGATTTGTAAACAGGTCCTCGAGATCGACTTGGATATGCGGGTTGAAAGATGGAGGCACAGGATTACAGTAGGGATGGCAAGGTGGCATCAAAAACATGTGAGGTTGTGGTCGAATGACTAGGCACTTGTGGGGTGGGAAGAACATCAGATACCATGGTAAGAAGAGTAGGAGGGTGAAGGGAAGGATTTGGGAGGACTTTCACACGTATGGTAGAGACCGTGGAACAAAGATGGGAGCATTGTGAAAGTGAGCAGCGGTAAGTGCATGTACTCAGTAGAAAAACTGTATTAACATTAATAATCAAATGCCTACGGGCATTATTGCAATATACGCAGTCGTCAAAGAGTCTGATTTCTACCTTTGCAAAAAGAGAAAATGGCCTAGCATAACTTGAGCATCCCTTACCTTAGTCTCAGCTGTGACAATTAATGCATTTAGAACGGCGTTTACAAAAGCTATACCACTATAACATGAAACAATAGTTTCACAACTATGGGTGTATTGATTGTCCAAACTGTACCTACAATATAGTAATGGCAGTATATAGAATAGAAAAAAGGATTAGCAGTGTATGATGTAGGTGATTGCTTCCAAACTACATTGAGATTATATACAAGGTGAATGCTTTTACCATTTAGAAAATCTTCCTTCTGTTGTGGAAATAGAGCAGCAATTCCGTAACCCTTGTGCGCCCAAAAACAGTAGTGTGTGTATATGTCACAACAAAGTAAAGGGTATATTGTACCTCACAATAGTGACTTTCATATTTTTTTTAAATGAGAATTCTACAAGATGACTCCCGAAAAAGTGCACTGAAATGTCTTGTCGATATAGTGGGGCGATAGAGTAAATGTGCCTTTAAGGGATTTGTTTAACAATCTATTTGGAATATTTATAAAATTGAATTGCAGACCTAGGTAAATAGTGGCCTCTTCTCATTAGTAGGTTGTAATAATTGGTATCATAACTTAATTACTTCGTACATTGAGCAAAAAGTCACAATGATCAACAATAATTGTCCTGTAGGACAGCATAAAGATTAAGAATTAGCACAGAAACTGGTGTATATAGAAAAAATATTCACTTTATGTATTTTCAAAAAGGGTACTAAAAAGTATATAAACAATGTATGAAGTAATTAAGTTATGATACCAATTATTGCAATCTACTAATGAGAAGAGGCCACTATTTACCTAGGTCTGCAATTCAATTTTATAAATAACCCAAACAGATTGTTAAACAAATCCCTTGAAGGCACATTTGCTCTATCGTCATATTTTAGGCCGAGCCCTCCATGGTAGATTGGGTAATTAGGTCTCCGGCGTTACCGCGCAAAGCGCGGTCTCGCCAGAGACCTATTGTGAGCGACTCTGCTTCCCAGGAGAGGGGACAGGTGCTGGCCGCACGCTGGGGAATGGAGCGGGCCACGCGCACGTGAACGCGCTCGCTGTGGCCAGCTCCTGTCTCCTCTCCTTGGAAGCAGAGGCACACAGCCACACCTCCCCCCGCTAACGCATGCGCACACACACGAGCACACCCCCTCCCACACATACACACACGCGGGCACACAGACACGAGTGCACCGAGCCCCCCTCCTGCTGTCGCACACATACATACACACACGAGCACACACACACGAGTGCACCGAAACAGCCCCCAGCCCTTTTTAACTTACTGGGCCAATCTTGGGGGACTCCGCTCTCAGCACGCGGCAGGGGCAGGCACTGGGCATGTGCCTCATGCCCCCTCCGCAGAGTTGACGCTGCGGCTCTTGCCAGCTCCTTTCCCGAGGCTCCCTCTTGGTCATGGGAGCCCCGCAACACTTGCGCAACCTCCTGCTGGCGGCCCCGGGGCTCTCCACCGCTCACATGAGCCCCGGGCCGCAAGACGCATTTACTCCGCCTGCCTCCTCTTCCGGTCCGGACGCGGCTCAGCCCCCGTCACAGGCGACCTTGCCCGACTTCCGGTGCGGCCGCGGCGGGATTCCGGGGGCATTTCCTGCCACACAGACATTGTTTTTGTTAGACTCACTAATTCCAGTGACCGAATAATTCCTCTTGTGTGCCTTTGGGGTCCATCCTCAGTTGGGAGTAATCTGCAGTGAACTGCGTACTGAAAAGGTGCGAACGCAAGTATTTCCCCTTGACAATAGGTATCAGTAACTCGAAGCACCCAAGGGAAAAGCTGCAAGCAGTAGGATTCTATGAAGGGCTGGGCAGCTTGAGGAGAATAAGATGGGGTTTCAAAGCTAAAAATTGCATTAAAGTATGGAAGAGGCAATTTGTGATGCCTAGTAGCTCTGAGTCCGATATAATAGCTTGGCAGCAATTTCAGAACCACTTATCAAATAGCCCTGTGCCCATGTTAGGGTACCCTACCGAAGGTATGCAACGGTCGAACATCAAACAATAGTACACTAAATCTCTGTGTTAGAAGAATGTCATAATAAATAAAGAGATGGGCTACTACACAAAAGTACAGATGATGCCACTGATTCAGAAGTTAGATCACTTTGGAAAGCCTACATTAAATGCCACATGGGAGGCAAGAAAGAACCAGGAAGATAAAGACTGAATAGAATTGTTGACCACCTGCTGTTGGATGAACAATGTCCCCTGGAATCTCCTTTTTCTGAACTATCGCCTTAAACTGAAAAATAAAAACCTCCCTCCATTATTACATCTGGAAAGAAATTAACCCTTGCCTTGCCCATTGAAAAGGTCCTGGTGCATTTATGATAGTTCTGCCTTAACACCTTTAAAGGCTCGCAGGATATAAGCATGGACAAAATAAACTGAATAAGAAATAAGCAGGGCGAGGAATCGGCCTGGGCTTTTTTTTGCGTGTAATGCACAGGAAACATGCCTCAGTTTAGTGGGGTTGGCACATTTGCATACGTTTGGATAACTTTTGTAGTCACACAGGCTAGTTAAAAACAAACATTGGCACAATCAATTGTCATGGTCTTCGGAAAGAGAAAATATTCTCCCTAGCTTTATGACACTCCATCTCACTACCAAATGGGCTTCTATACTCCCTCCTCCCCATCCAGGAAGTAGTGACAGGCGTTGTTTCATTGCCAACCACCTCTAACCTAACCTCACAGCTAACCATTCCCAAACAATGTTTATATACCAATTGCAAATAGATAAAAAAAATAATGCAAAGCATTGTCATTTACAATGCATGTAACTCAAACTTTAATGCTGGAGACCTATTGCATTGTAAATGCTTGGTTTTGTACGTTGTCAATATAGTAGCATTTAAATGAGAGATCTCTGTGACCAAGCACAGGAGGTGGGATGGTATTGGGAAGGGTTAATTTGCACGTTGGTGTTTTGTAAGAGCACAGCTGTACGATATTGGCAACACTCAAGTTTCACTGTACAGTGGACAGTAAACTGGAGACCCTCTTAACGTCTACATGTCTTTATTACTGTTGTTACAGCTTCTGTTTGTATATTGACTTGTAAGTTTGAAAATAGCAATAATGTTATTTCTATTTTTTGAAGTGGGTGATCTATGTAACGTTTTTCCCTCTTATTCCATTTGCGTCTTATTCCTTAATTTGATTGTGTCAGATTCGACATTGAGACCCGGCATGTGTTTGTAGGTGACCATTCTGGACAGGTCACAATTCTGAAACTAGAGCAAGAAAATTGCAGCCTTGTCACAACATTTAAGGGACACACAGGTATGTATTTTATTCCTCCGCCATTCGGCCTCAGAGATTTGTTGAGAGAACTTTCTATCACGACCTTGTTGGCCACAAGTTAATGTGACCACTGGTTTCCCAATGACACGCACATTGTTTTGTTATATTTTACGTTTTGGATAACCAGCTATTGCAGGAATGTCCTTTTTGAAGTGATTGGAACAAATGTACTTTCTGTGCTTTTACATATTTGACGAGGGAGGACAGGCCTTTCTAAATGTTCAGTCTAAAGTGCAGACAATCTGCAGGGCTTGCAATGCTGCTTTCTTTGCACTGTAGAGGTTAGTGGGTGGTAGCTTAAGACGCCTACTTTCACTCTAGAGACAGCTCAGGGCACAAAGCGGACAGGTAGACATCTACCTTAGATTGCTGCTAGTTCTACTCTGAGTGTGAATCTTTCAAATGCCTCGGAATCAATGTACTGATGAATCGGAAGGCATTCTTGGATCTACAGCGTGCGCCTATGCTTAAAACCTCTGAATAGATATTTTGGGTTTCTTCTGACTTCCATTGAGGTTCAAATGTATTAATTTGTTTGTTACATATTCTAATTCTGCTTAATTTCTAATGCCTTTTAAAGTAGCTCTTTTGCCATAGAGTTTTTTCAGAAGACTACGTGGGATGGCGAGAAGTTTAACTTGTGGCTCTGCGGTACTGATATCGTCTTGGGACTCCTGACAGGCTCTCCCATATGAGAAGGCTTGGACATATCTGAATTCAAAATGGGCCCACCTCAAATGTAGTAGCACAGTGAATAGATGGCCTTGAAAAGTAGCTTTCAGTGTAGCATGGCCAGTCACTCCACAGTGCTTCATCCCTAACAAATGAGCAATATATAATCAATGCTCTTGATAATAGATGAAAGACTGTTTTATGGTGGTTGCCACAGATTTTGAACTGCAAGGTAAATAGAGCACTAGGGTTGGAATGGAAAGTAACAACCCACTCTCAGCTGTTGGAGTGTACAGGTCTGACTGAAGTGAAGAACCTGGGGTGATTTGTGTATGCAAGAAACAGGTCAGGTACCAGATACTATTGTGGGTGCTGAGTTTTAATTTCCTATAAACATATTAAACTTTGAATGCTACTTTTTTTGCTGCCTTCTGCATCCTCACTACGCTTGGTAATAGGAAGAGTCCCATGTTGGTATCGAGTATGAAATGTGATGTGATTTCTCATTCGAGTTGGAAAGACCATGCACATACCAGGCAGCGGCTATGGTTGACAGGTTTTGATTCTGAGACAAGCAAAAACAATTACAAGAGGTATAAATGTCTGTTAGGTCTATTATGTGGATGCGTTGGACACGCTGGAGCTGACCTACGCAAAAATGCTCATGTGAGTGAACGGCTCCCGCACAGCTGAAGACACGGCACAGGAAATCCCTCTAGTGAGGGATTTCCTTTGCCACTCCCTAATAGTCTTGGGAGCTGGGAATGAGCTTCCCAAACGCCCGAGACTGTTCATTTTCTTTCACTGAAATGACTATCAGCACGCATGTGAAAGTGACACTTAGACCGCAATCCTGAACATAGTAGACGACATCCGCAACTCCCTTGACTCGGATCAGTGTTGCATACTCATCCTCCTTGACCTGTCAGCGGCGTTTGACACGGTTGACCACAAGCTCCTCATCAAGGCCCTCAAAGAACGAGTAGGTGCGGACGACGTGGTCCTGAAATGGTTTGACTCCTTCTTTCAGAACCGCTTCCAAACAGTAAAAATAAAATCCTTCACATCCGACCCTCTCCCAGTGACCAGAGGGGTCCCCCAAGGATCCGTTCTCTCCCCTCAACTGTTCAACATATACATGGTCCCTCTCACCACCATACTGAAGAAAGCCAACATTCCTTTCCATCTATACGCGGACGACACACAGATCTACATAGAAGCTACTTCCTATAACGACATTCTAAGGCTCAACAACACTCTAAGGGAAATCCAAGACTGGCTAGGATCGAATCACCTCAAACTCAACCAAGGAAAAACCGAGATCCTCCTCATCTCCAACAAAGACAACAACCCCCAAATGACCGAATGGGTGAAAGCCATCGACATTCTCAAAGGAAATCTCACCCTGACCAACTCAGTAAAGTCACTTGGAATCACCCTGGACCATAAACTAACTATGTCTAACCACATCAAGAGCTCCGCGAAAAGCGCCTTCCTTAACCTGAAACTCCTCAATAAAATCAAACCTCACATCCCACAAAAAGATCTCCAACAAGCCACCCAAGCACTGGTCCTGTCCAGACTGGACTATGGGATCGCAACCCTATCCGGCACAGCCAAATCCCACCTAGCGCCACTGAAAACCACCCTCAATGCAGCAGCCAGAATGATATCAGGTGCAAGGAAATTTGACCACATATCCACCGCACTCAAAGATCTTAAATGGCTCCCAGTGGAAATGCACGCAAACTTCAGAACAGCCTGCCTAACACACAAAGCCCTACACACAGGGAAACCGGAATATTTAGCCTCCAAGCTCAAGTAAGCGGGTCAATCAAGAAATCTCAGAAGCTCGAACTCCCTACTACTCATCCCCCTGAAAACCCGGAAACAAAAAACCGCCAGCCGCTCATTTGCCGGCAACGCCCCAAAAATTTGGAACTGCATCCCAGTGGACATCAGAACTACCCCCTCCTTTCCAGAATTCAAGAATCGTCTAAAAACCCTCTACCTCAACAGCGCGTTCCCGAACTCTACCTCTAGAGCGCAACATGGAACTCGCACTACCTCGAAAACACTACCTCAAAACCGCCCCCCAGGCGGAAGACCTCTATGCTAATCTATGAACTTATACGAACCCTGTTTATGTTATACTGTACTATCTTCGCACCTGTTTTTCCCGGACTAAATGTAAAGCGCTCCGATACCCTCGGGTCTGGCCAGCGCTATAGAAAACGCCAAAAATAAAATAAAATAAATAAAAGATGAGCCCATTGGCTCGTTTTAGTTTAACTGCCTTGGGGCTCAGGGGGATGAATCAGGAGGGTGATCCCCAAGTAGGGATCCACAACTAGACACCAGGGAGGGGGGAGCGGCCCCTTGGGCAAGAGCCTTTGTTCCCTCTAAATACATTTGGCTAAATTCAGTCTTTCTGCCCCCCCCCCCCCCTCCACCCCTCAGAAATGTGAGAAAAATTTTATTTTATTTTTTGTTGCTAAAGTTAAGGTTTGCAGGGGATTATGGGAGGATCCACACAAACCACACCTCTCTGTACTGCCTAGGTGACTAGTTTTCAGAACTGTCTGGATTTGGAAGTTTTTCCTACATGGCCGCCGATCCCGGGAACAAAACGCAGGGGACCCCCTTGCAAAACTAGGTCGTTATGTGATAGATAATTCTGATGTCTCCAAAATATGTTTTGGGCCCTTCCCTGTTGCGGGTACAAGTGAGGTACCATTTTTATCGGTAGACCTAGGGGAATGCTGGGTGGAAGGAAATTTGTGTCAGCCTGGTAATACCAAATTTCCCACACAGAAATGTGAGGAAAATGTGATTTTTTTTTTTTTAGCTAAATTTGAGGTTTGTAGCGGATTCTGGATAGGAAAATGTTGGGCGCTCCATGCAAGCCACACCTCCCTGGACTCCCCTGGGTGTTCAGAAATTTCTTGATTTGGTAGGTTTCCTTAAATGGTCTCCGAGCCTGGGACCAAAAACACAGGTTACTCCCTCGCAAAATCAGATCGTTTTTCTGAAGTCTCCACAGTACGTGTGGGCCATTTTCTGTTGCGGGCACTAGGCCTTCCCATACAAGTGAGCTGCGATTTTTATTGGGAGATCGGGAGGGAACGCTGGATGGTAGGACATTTGTGGTGGCCTGGTGATCCTACAACTTTTCCACAGAGAAAATTGAGGAAATGTGAGTTTTTTTAGCTAAATTTGAGGTTTGCAGGAGATTCTGTGTAGGAAAATGCTGGAAGATCCACACAAGCCACACCCCCCAGGACTCCCCTATGTGTCTAGTTTTCAGAAATGTTTGTGTTTGGTAGGTTTCCCTAGATGGGCTGGGACCAAAAAAGCAGGCGACTCTTCGGATCAATAATTTTGAAGTCTCCACAGTACGTTTTGTGGTGTTTCCGTCGTGGGCACTTGGCCTACCCACACAAGGGAGAGGTACAATTTTTATCAGGAGACTTGAGGGGGGGGGGGGCAGGAATGCTGGGTGGGTGGAAGTTTGTGGCTCCCTGCAGATTCCAGAACTTTACATCGCAGAAAAGTGAGGAAAATGGGTTTTTGGGACAAAGTTTGAGGTTTGCCCAGGATTCTGGGTAACAGAACCTGGTGAGAACCACACAAGTCACCCCATCCTAGGTTCCCCTGGGTGTTTCATTTTGAAAAATGTATGGGTTTGCTAGGTTTCCCTATGTGTTGGCTGAGCGAAGGCAAATTTCAAATAAAGGGTCAGTTTTCACTGAAAAAATGTGATGTGCCCAAGTTGTGTTTTGGGCCGTTTCCTGTTGCTGGCTCTAGACCTTCTCACACAAATGAGGTACCATTTTTTTGGGAGACTTGGGAAATGCTCTGTGGGTGGACATTTGTGGCTCCCCTCAGATTCCAGAACTTTCCATCATAGAAATGTGAGGGAAATGTGTTTTTTGACAAAGTTTAAGGTTTGCAAGGGATTTTGGGTATCCGAACCTGGTAGATCCCCACAAGTTACCCTGTCCTGGATTCCCCAGGATGTCTAGTTTTCAAAAATGTGCAGGTTTGCTAGGTTTCCCCCGGTGTCGGCTAAGCTAGGTTCCAAAATCCACAGCTAGACACATTGTGAAAAAGGGTCAGTTTCCACTGGAAAAATGTGATGTACCCTTGATGCGTTTTGGGCAGTTTACTGTCGCTGGCACTAGGCCTACCCACACAAGTGAGGTACCATTTTTATCGGGAGACTTGGGTGATACTGGGTGGGTGGAAGTTTGTGGCTCCATGTAGATTCCAGAACTTTCGATCGCAGAAATTTGAGGATTTTTTTTTTTGTGGACAAAGTTTGAGGTTTGCAAAGGATTCTAAGTAACAGAACCTGATGAGTCACACAAGTCATCCCCATCCTGGAGTCCCCAGGATGTCTAGTTTGAAAAAATGTACAGGTTTGCTAGGTTTCCCCATGTGCCGGCTGAGCTAGGGTCCTGAATTCAAAGCAAGGCACATCGCGAAAAAAAGGTCTGTTTTCATTAGAAAAATTTGATATACGTTCATGTTGTGTTTAGGGCCGTTTCCTGTCACAGGCACTAGGCCTACCCACACAAGTGAAGTACCCTTTTTATCAGGAGACTTAGGGGAACACAGAATTGTAGAACAAGTGGTATTACCTATTGATTTTCTAGACATTTCTGCCTTCCAAATATAAGACCATGTGTACAAAAGAAGTCACTTTGAAAAATGTCCTGTAATTCACATGCTAGTATGTGTATCCACAATTTTGGAGATATGCAAGTAACTACTGCTGCTAAACTCTATACTTTGTTCCCATTTAGGAAATACATAGGTGTCCCTAATATCTATTTTTCCCTCTTTAAATTTTACCAAATGCATTGCTATATACCCTGTGCACAATGAAAACCCATTGCAAAGCCCAGCTCAGTTATTGGCTATGGATATCTCAGGTTCTTGGTGAACCTACAAGTTCTATATATCACCACAACCAGAAGGGTCCACCGAACGTAACAGTATATTCCTTTAAAAAATGTCCCATAGTTAGAAGCAGTTATAGGTGAAAACGTTGGCACAAACAGCTGTATTTTTCAACTCAATTTCAGTATTTTTTTACTTCAACTGTTAGTTTCTGTAGGAAAACATTGAAGGATTTCCACAAATGACCCCTTGCTAAATTTAGAATTTTGTGTACTTTTCCGAAATGTATAGTTTTCGGGAATCCATTATTGCTTTCACACCAATTTCAACCTCTCACTGGAAGACTTCAAGTTCAAGTTCAAAATACACTTTATTCGATTTGGTTAAAATCATAAAAGCCAATAAAAACGCAGTAATATTTACAATTTAAAAAAAGTACATACAGATCTTCAGGATGTGCAACACTTTAGACAGTCATGAATAACGGAACAAAGATGTCAACAATCCTGTTACAACGTTACCCTTTTTAAACCTCGACTTGATTCTAAATGCAGCTACTAAAAAGCTAGCCACAGAGTATGTGATGAAGATATTACCTAAAGACTGTAAGTACAACAGGGCAAGCCTGACTTGAATAAAACCGGCATCCTTTAAAACAGGTACTAAATATTTGTTTCTTGGCTCCCTAAAAAACTGCAAAACATCATAAAGTGCAACGTGTCCTGTGTTGAGAATTCATCACATTTACATGGGGCTCCAGATTCTGGCGTGCTCCATTACAGTGGAAGACTTTAAAAGCATAAAAAGTAGTACAAATAAGCTATGTCTCAGTAAAATACGAAAACTGTCTAAAAAATGTGGTTTTCTGACAAAAGTTTGCCTTTCCCTGAAAAGCTGTGAAGATGGTGATTTCAGCACCACAAAACCTTCGCTGATACCATTTGCAGTGAAAAAAACAGATGCTTTCCCAATTTTTCAGACAACCCCCAAAATGTTTCTGTATTTTGCCGAATTTCTGGTTCCCCACCAGGGAATCCTCAAACCCTGGGCACCTTTAAAATCCTCAGGATGTTGGAAGAAAAGGATGCAAATTTGCAGTGGATACCTTGTGTGGACAAAAAGTTGCAGGGGCCTAAACGCAAACTACCCCAAATAGCCAAAAGCAGGCTTAGCACGGGAAGAGGCTTAGCAGCGAAAGGGTTAAATAATGAAGGCCGTCAACTGACCATATGTATGTTATACTTTATTAATGTGGTGGTGTCTTGGTACAAAGAAGTCAAAAGTGATGTGTTTTACAAATCACTATTAGTGTTTGTGACATCATTATTGTTCCAATGTGAGGGTGATAATATAGTGAGATAATCAATATACGAGAAAGTTGGTAAGCATACAGCCACTGTAAGGACTATTGTGTCAATTATCAACATGCTGGAATAATGCCAACTCAGCAAGTGGTATTTGGCAACTCTTTAAGAGTTAGCTCCAAGGTTGCAGGTGTAGTCCATCACTCCTCCCCTCTTTTCAGCACACTGCGAATCCACAACATACCTCACCACTCACTTGTAATTTTCTGTTGTCCACAGCGGACAGAGCTGTGGTATTGTTTCGTTTTCTGCCTACATTGCCTTCTTGATTGCCTTTTCAGTATTGATAACTATCATAAGCAAACATGATTGTCATATTTCTTGTGTTCACCTGCCGTCACACTGGCACAAAGCACTATAACAAAAATTGCCTTTTCAGTACTTCAAGCATCCAATTTTTTGTTTTTAGGCAAATTAATTTAATGGGTAGAGGACCTCAACCTCTCTGAAGTTGAAAACGTCTTAGACAACTGCTCTATACTAGGCCTTAATCAACTTGTGTGAGGTCTACTCACCTACCAGGCTAAAACCTTGATCTTATCCTCTCAAACGTACATAATATCCTGGTGATACAGATGATTCGTTGCCATGGTAGGAACACTCAGCCATATCTTTTTCGTTCACACTTGAGCTCTTCAACCTGTTCTGCATAGAGCAGCAACCAATAATAAGCAGTGCTTCATTAAGTTCACTGAAACCAACCTAATGCTCGCATTATTAAAACTGATGTTCACCGTGCCTCTGATGTTGAGCCAGTGCCATAGTATTTAATACTTGGATCCTGACTGCTGTTGATTATGTGGTCTCTAATTAAGCTTTTGCATTTAATCACATCTACTCAAAGGCCACATGGTACAGTGAGGAAATTACAATTTTGAGCAAGCATTGAAAAAAAATGTTTTTTTCATGGTTTTTGCTAAACTTTATTGTTTGGCAAGCTGACAGTTCTCATCAATCTTAAAATAAAAAAGCATTTGCGAAAAAGCATAGATTTTTTTAGCCTCAAGCAGTTGGCATAGCCATCCGTGTCACTTGAGTGAACACCTTTGCGTGTGAATGTGCTCCTTGTGAAAGCACACAATGCCATCACTCACAGGGAACTTAAAACAATGGCTGAAGTGAGCCCACTGCCCTTAAGTAAATATATATAATTTTAGTAAAATCAACACACTTTTTTTGCTCCTTTATGAACCTCCCCCTATTGCTTGCCAAAATACTGTTACCTGGGCAGTAGTCTCCTTGAGACTGGACTATGGACACTGTTTGCACTCACCGTTTCTAATGGGCAAAATTGAGTTGATCTAAAATGTGGCAACCAGGCTTGTCTTGCATGTAGAGGTCTTGTATTCTAGTGACTTATACAAGGCCTGGCAGCCTTCATGTAGCTGCCTCTCACAAAGCTAGTAGCTTGTTTGTACTTTTAGCTCGAATTCCCAAGAGCATTGCGCATCTGTTACAGAACTTAGCAAATTTTATGAGAGGTCTAGACATGGATCTCAATTATTCTAAATCCCACATCATGGCCTATGGGATCAAGAGCCACAGACTGAGCCTAATATGTGTATGGCACAGAGGTCTGGGGATTCAGTAATGTTACCTCCATCCAGACTGAAGAAAATCGTTTTTGCCACTGACCTTTATCTCAACCACCCAGTTGCCCCAATTTTGTATGCCACTTGGAACTGTGTCTCAACTACGTGGCGTATTGCATCAAATTGGCACCCTTGATGTTATGGTGCAATCCTCAGGCATCATTTAGCCAGCTGATGGTTATGGACTGTTTAATTTGCAATCCGTGGCTGAGTATTTACAGTTTTTTTGTTACGGTAAAAAGTGTTTTACCCACCTTTATTTACTAACTACAATAACATACCTAAACATGACAAAACTTGGCTGAGGTGCTTATTTATGGGCGATAGGTGCTCCCAAAGAGATTCTAAGAAATTAGCAAAGCTAACAGAGAGTATATTCGTCTAGAGACCACTCTTGGTTGTGAGGCTTATTTACTGTATATTCCGAACGAATGGGAAAGATCACTACTGCTGAGAGTCAGAACTGGTTTCAAATGCACTATGCTGAGTTTCCCATTGGGGTATTCTGGGAGGGACCGTTGTTGTCCTGGGAGGGACCGTTGGGTATCCTGGGAGGGAGCGTTAACCCAATGCGATGAACTTTACCAACAATCCCTGCCACAGTTTACTTTCTTCTGTACGTTTTATGTTTACTATTCGAAGATGCATCGTTTACTCATTCTGAAAGCATATCATTTTAGATTATGTAGACCTGCTCTTATTTTTTTTTACAAACTCTGAAGGACCGAGAAATTAGCGCTGCCGGTTTACCTTTTTAAATAACATTGTACGTTGTAGTAGATCTTATCATTTTTAGAAATATAATTACTTATTTTTTTATGATTTTGTTTTTTTAATCGAATAAAGTATTGTTGACTGACAAAATAAATGTGTGTAAGTACATATATATATATATATATATATATATATATATATGTGTGTGTGTGTGTGTGTGTGTGTATGTAAATATCTGTAGATGTATGAATGTAAATATAAGATCGATAGATAAAGAATTGTTTCTAATACATCAAAAGATTTACAAATAGCTCACTGATGCACACTGCATTCATTGTCTTAAATGGATTCCCAAACCTGTGGTGTTCTCGTTTTCTTTTAGGTAGTGTGACAGCTTTGTGTTGGGACCCAGTGCAGCGAGTTCTGTTCTCTGGAAGTTCGGATCATTCTATTATCATGTGGGACATAGGAGGCAGAAAAGGGACCGCCCTTGAGCTGCAGGGGCACAAGTAAGTCAGGATGGATTCTTCTGATTTCCAAAGAACAACAGACTTTAAACTTAGAAATGATACTCTAGTGCATGAATATTGCATTACAGAACGCCATGAATATGAAAGTATATATGCAGAAATTCTGAAAAGAGGTTACTAAATCTGGTCCCAGCCTTGATTATACCAATTACTAATACCGGACATCAGTTTACAAAATCGATTTGACTGCATCTGGAAATTGTAAACCATGTGCTTAATATGTACGCATAATTCTAATGGATGGGACCATCGGGGATAGTGGAAAATATTATGTATTGTGTACAAGGCTTGGACTGTATCCAGTCAAACTAAGGTCTAACAAAACACAAGCAGCGGTGTCTAGCAACCATGGGTGCAGTAGAGAAATCATATAATTACCTACTTGAATAATTGTTTTCACAAAGCTACTAACGTTCTCAAGGGGCAGCCATTAATCAAAATGGCCGATGTCTGGTAAAGAACTAGCACTCTAGTCACGCAGCAGTAGGCAAACAATGTGTTTCTGTAACTTGCTGTAAATCTGTCTAAAGGCAGTGGGCCCAAACGCAGATGGAGTGCATAATTCTATAGATATATTTTCTTTAAATATATTGGTAGATGGGTGTGAAACATTTGGTGTTTGGAAATGTGCAACCATTCTAAATACAATTTTATAGACCTGTATACACAATTATGACTCAGTAAATACTATGTATGTAGAAAAGTTATGTATTTATATATTATTATAGCGCGCCATTACCAACTCGTGAAAATATTAATGTCAGCGCACACCAACTGTTTAAATGAATTAATTTTTAGTTACTAAGCTAAATTATCTAAAGATGCAGTGTGTTTGTGTGTGAGTACATGTAACGCTGCATCCTGCATGGCAGAGAAAGTGTGACAGTTATTTGCACAACACGTTTGACTGTACATTGTTTACATATCCTTCGCGTATGTTATCTCTAATGGATAATCTAATGCTTTCAATCCACTTAAACGCATGCATACATCTCTTTCTACATATCAACATTGAATGTACATCGGGTCGTATCCTTACTTAAAGGTAACCTAACTGTTGGGGTAGATCAAAGATAAATTTTTGCTGCAGCTTTCGATCCACGATGATGAAGACATACATTAAAAATGCTTGCCATGTTGTTCTGTCCTTCTGCTAAGCAGCCAGCAACTGCTTCCATACTCACACTGATTAGTACAGTCATGTAAAAATACATGAACAATTTAATGTATGAGCCAAGTTTTTACATCCCGTATTTGCTTTTCCCCACTAACCACCGTCTTGTCTCAAGGTATAATGGGTAGAACTTGCTCGACGAAAATGGGCCTAGTAGGTGGCATAATTGGAATCGGTGGTCCCACCTCAACCCTTGTCAACAAATACAACTAAGCTCCTCAACAATCTAGTGGGTTGTAGCTTGCACTCAGCTCATTTTGATCAGTGCCAGGAGGAGCCTGAGGATGAAGCATTCCAACCACTAGATGGGTGAAGGCCAGTCGATCCTGAAGTGATGGGATTGACTCTTATCCCTGTCCTTTTGACCTTGAAGGCAGTCAGTTCTAGCGTGGTTGATGGTTTGTTTTCAGAGGCTTTACTAACTAGCTGAACCTTAAACCCTCCAGGCCTCTTTCTGATTGACGAACACCGTAAAGAATGGCTAGTATCTGCTACCAGTACTGAGAGGCCGTGAGCTATTTTAGCAGGAGGAAGAGATCCAGGGTCTATGCATTTGAGGTATCGTCTTGTAATCTCCTTGCTTTCCCATCTGCCTAAATAGAACAACCCGAGCGTGAAAGTGCAGGGAAAATAGAGAAGTGTGAGTTGTCTACCTCCTTTCTTATTTCTCTTAGAATTTGAAACTTATTTTGTTTCGGTCTTTGATTCCGGCAGGTTTGGCTATACTAAATTTGGCATCAGTTTCCCACCTACGCCATGCAGTTTGAATCTTTTGATGACAGCATATCCAGCAATGTCTCATGACCCTAAATTCCTGAGTATCTGGGGACACTCCATTTTCAACAGAAATCCTGCGAGGTGACTCGGTTCTGGTACAAATGGTTCAAAGTTGCGTTCTGGGATCAGCCGACCCACCACCCACTGTGTATACCATTGAAGTTTGGAAGCTAAATAGTAGGTTTCAAATTCCGGCACAGCCAGTCCGCCATCATGCGAATGGCACTGCAGCTTTGAGAGTGCCACCCTTCTGCATACTGACCCCCTTAGAAATTATATCACAGGGAGTCCAGCTCCCTAACTATGGCTCTAGGGATCCGTGCAGGAAGCACCAAGAATAAGTATAGCAGACGCAGGTGGGCGATCATCTTAAGTAAAGCCACCATTCCTGCCACTGATAGTGGAAGTGCCTTCCAAAATTCAGTATTTGAGCGCAAAGATTGCCAGTTTCACATTCCCTTCTAATAGGTCCTGCCTGTCATGAAATATTTTACCCTAAGACAGGAAAGGCAGCGAGGCTCCCACTGCAGTTGTCCCTAGCCCTGCGGTGGGTCACGCTTGTCTGCATATAATGCTATGTGGTAATGATGGTTGTCAATTTGGAGGCCCTAGTACCTAGTTCCCTCCCTTGTAAGGCTGGCCAGTGGTTCTATCGCTATAACGACCTGCAGGGGCAACAGTGGGCACCTCTGTCACGTGATAGTCGCTGAGATGGTCTCTCCTGTGTGTACTCTAGCCATATGGTGAGTACACAATAGCTGGGTCCATGCTAGAAATCCCTGTATTAATCACATGTGGTCATGACCCCCATACAGAAAGCTCCACTCTACGCTATCAAAGGCCTTGGGTGTGGCCAAGCAGGCTGTGATGGCGGACGCGCTCTGCTGAGGCTCCGCTACTGTGCAGACAAGCAGGTGACACCACACCGTCAAATCCGACACCTAGTCACATCCACGGGTATGAGAACAGAAGCTGCTTGTGATGATGCCACCGGCCTCCTGAATACTATGGAGCCCGTGGTGATAACTGAAGTTCCTTTTTCCCGGGGCTCGGCCCGATGTCAAAATGGAGTCTGCCGACTCTTGACCTTGACTGCTGCTGGGACCGTAGCACCGATAGGCATATCTCCTAGCCCGGGGGTGAGTAGCTGCTACCCCAGACCACGACCGGACAAGGAGGCGCTACCTCGCCCGAGGCCACCCCCGCCAGCCGCCTCGTCTACCGCAGGCTGTGGAGGGGGCCGGGGGCAATCGGCGCCAGTGATAGCGCAAACTCACCAGAATCCCGGGAGCACGAATCGAGTGTGGCTGCTGAGTCGGAAAGTGTCCGCGCCGGCGTGCGACTTCCAGGAGATGGTTCGTTGGTGCCTCCCGCCCCCGGGGCTTCACTTGGGGCCTTTTTCGCGCCGAGTCAGCCTGACCCTAAAATGGTGCCGGCGTGATGAGGCGCTTCTGAAAACCAGGAGGATATTCTCGGGAGCTACACATCGCTGTAGGAGGTGAGAGGTAGGGACTGGATCTGACCACACTGGCGACGCGACCCCCGCCCCCCCCCCCCCCACCCCCCCACCCCCCCCCAGCCCACTGCAGCGCCCAGAGCTGGCTCTGTACTGAGACTTTCCCTGCCTGACTCTAACTTGGAGGCCTAAGAGGAACACTGGGCCCGGTGTGCATGCTGAAGCTTTACCAACAACATCAGTGGACAGGAACCTGAAACACTATCGGCGCTAACCCTAAATACTGCACCGCCAGAGACTAGCAGTGCTACCGTGGGTTCACGGGTCCCTCGGAACACTATACTCTGCGAGGGCTGCCGGGATAAGGTTACCCATCGGGAAAGACTGCAGCTGAAATAACTGGTCAGCCCAGATACCACGCACCACATGTGCTAGGACGTATGTAAATATCCGGACGGAGCAAGACTGTCGCTGAAGGTGCCCACCACAAGCGTGGCTGGCGGCTCAGCGGGGAGGACCCCACTGGGGCGGAGGTGACCTGCGGAGGCACTACGCCTTTTACACCAAATGGTCGACAAAAAAGAGAACTTGGCCGCACGGGGGCAACAGACCGACTACACTCCAGCCGAGAACAGCACAACGCACCAAGGTCCTCACCCCAAACTTCAGCATGGGGAAGCCCAGAGCAACGCAGCAGACAACGGTCCCAGAAACTGCACCGGAGAACCTGCCACGCACTCATACACTGGCCAAACTGTCCACAACCCAACCAGAACCGACCATCTCGGACAAGCTGGACCAAGTGCTAGCGGCCATAGAACTCTCTGGAGTCTCCATGGAGGAACAGCTCGGCCCCCTAACCACAGCCATTAGTCTCATCAGAGATGATCATAGAAAACTGTCCGACAAGGTAAAGGATGGCGAGAAGTCAATACCAGACCTACAGCCCACCGTCAACGCACAACAAAAAACGCTCCGATCTGTGCTGGACCGGCTAGCCACCGTGGAGGAACCATAGATGATTTGGAGGGGCGCTCGCGGCGCTGCAACATCTGCGACTTGGGCCTTCCGGAGGGAGTCGAAGGGGCGCATCCACTCGAATACATGGAAGCCTGGGTTAAATCTTTCACCCCAAACACGGACCGCACAGCTTTCTTTTCAATAGAAAGAGCCCACTGAGTTCCGGCTCGCAAACTGCCTCCCGGAGGCCCACCCCAGCCGATGCTCGCAAAATTTTTGCACTTCCAGGAACGCAACGTGTTACTCAGGGCCGCCAGAAATACAGGCCTTCTACAGGTGGAAAACAAACATATCATGGTATTTCCTGACTATGCACGGGCGATACAGAAACAAAGGTCATCGTTCCTGGATGTGAAACGCCGACTGCGGGCCAACAACATACAATACTCATTACTATTTCCAGCCCGCCTAAAAGTCATCCATGCTGGGACCACCCACTTCTTCTCCACTGCCGAAAAAGTATGCGACTGGGCAGACCACCACTGTACGCGGTGGTCCACAGAAGAGGCCATGTGGGAGTGAACACAAAAAGCACCACGCAACAGGCGGCGCAACCACCAACAATCACAGACACAGAGACTGCAGGGAAGGAGAGAGTTAACAGAACATCGCGTTCTGGAATCCCCGGATCTTGAGCAAATCATGCAGGAGCGACGCAAGGCCCTGCAGGCGGTGACAGACTTGGGGACTAATCCGCCGGGGGAAGACATAGACGGTGCCCCCCACCTTTTCTCATTGGAAGGAGAAGAGGATAGTGATGAGACTCAATCCAAAACCGACTCAGTCACCTTGCCCGTGGTCACACCACAAACTGCCGATATTGTGCACTAATGAAAACACGACCTAGCGGCCAGAAGTATCCGGTAAGATCGCCGGACACAAATTACCCGCCCCAATGGAACACACCCAAAAGATGCATCACAACACCTACGATGATTTACTGACCGGATGACGAACATTGATCCTACACATGCCCAACCAGGACCTAGCCTCACAGACGCGCACTGGTAGACAAAGAGGGTAGATTTGCACTGCTGGAGGGGCTCTTAGATGGACAATCCATCCTATTGGGTAGCATATATGCCCCGAATATCGACCAGGACAGGTTCTGGGACTCCCTCACTGGGGTTTTAGCTCAATTCGCATCTATCCCATGGATCCTAGGGTCGACTACAACTGCGCGCTCAACATTACACTAGACAGATCCCACCCACCGCCACCTGATCCCCCTGCACCGAAGCAGACGGAGCGCTTTCAAAGTTGGTTCACGCACTGGGCGCTAATAGACGCTTGGAGAGCACACCACCCTCTGTCACGTCTCTACTCATTCCATTCCGCATGACCTACGGGTCCGATTAGATAGATTCTTATGTTCCCCATCACTGATTCCCAAAATACAGCGCACGGATTACCTGGGCCGCGTGCTTTCGGATCACGATGCACACATCTTATGCATTCATTGGAGGCCCCCTCGCCCTCCGGTGCCCACGTGACGTCTCCCACGTGACAGTCTGACAGACCAAGTGTTCAAACGCGACCATGAACAAAACATACAGGACTATTTTACCAACAACACAGGGACAGCCACTTTCAAACTGGTTGAATGGGACGCATTCAAGATAGTGGCTCTGGAAGCATGCATTAAACAGATAGGGGTGAAGCGCACACTGGAATGCACACTCACCGCCACAGAACTAAAATTGGCTGCCCTCACAAGACGAGAAGATGCAAATGCTGCAATAGCAGCACAAGTGGCGGCAGCCAAAGCACAGTACTCTGCTACCATGGCAGACCTACGCAAATACAACTTTAGACCCTACGCCTAATGCATAAAGAAAGAGATCAAACGGGCATACTCCTTGCTTGGCTAGCAAAACAGGACACAGACACAAAACCCATCACCGAGATAATAGACCCTTCCGGTAACCTAGTGCGGTCCCAAATGGACATCCTAAATGCATTCCAGTACTATTACACTATGATATGCCGCACCCCGTCGCAGCTCAGACAGGAGCTGATCGACCTCTTTCTAGACCCCCTATCTATCCCACACATCACAGAATCGGAGAAAACCACACTAGACGCCAAAATTACACCGACGGACGTCACCCATGCGATCCGTGCGCTGGCGCGAAATAAGGAACCGGGTTTAGACGGTCTGCCTCTCGAATATTACAGCACCTTCTCCTCCCTGCTGGTCCCTCGCCTTGTAAAGATGTTCGCAGTCGCACTCGAGAGGGGGGAACTGTCCAGCTCCCTCCGTGAGTCGGTCATAGTAACGTTCCTTAAACCACACCGAGACCCACAGCAACTGTCTTCTTATCGCCCTATCACGCTCCTTTCGGCCGACAGCAAAATACTGGGAAACCCTTTAGTGGATAGGTACGAACAAATTCTGCGGCCCCTAGTCCATCCGGACCAGTGCGGGTTTGTGCCCGGCAGAAATACGTCCCAAAACATACGTCGCTTGTTCCACATCCAGGATCAAGTGGAAAAGACACATCCTAATGCGGCCTGCTTAATCTTGGACCTCGGAAAGGCCTTTGATACTCTCACTTGGCCATACTTTTTCGCTGTACTGCAACGAGCAGGGATAGGACCAACCCCCCTCGCATACACACAGCTTCTCTACACCAAGCTCACATCTCGTATTCGACTGGGCTGATTCATATCATCACCATTCAAGGTGGAGAGGGGGACAAGACAAGGGTGCTCACTATCGCCCCTGATCTTCGCCCTGGCGGTAGAACCAATAGCAATCCGACTATGGCAGGAAGGAATCAGATGGGGCATCTCCATAGCAGACACCGTCCATAGCGTCTGCATGTACGCGGACGACCTCCTACTATACATCAGAGATATCACCACGGATCTCACACCTATCTGGACGACCATAACGGAATTTGCGAAGGCGTCCGGTCTTAAAGTAAACTGGTGTGGAAAAAGGTAGGGCCGATGACCTTTTTCAGAGTTGCCCGGCGTTAACCGCCTCTATACCCACTCAAGTTACCAAACAAAGAGGCAGGCGCTGGAGACTGGAAGGCAGGAAACAGAAGTTTTATTCCGACGGAGCAGAACACGTCAAATCAGACAATAGGGTATCTTCTCGAGGTGCTCTAACCGCATCTCCGAGGCCTGGCCTCTTATACACGAGTTTATTGCTTTATTACGTTAAACACATCTCTGTCATTACTTTGATGTAAGGAAAGACATCCTCGGAATCCCCGCTTCAAGCCCGTTCCCACACACATTTACAGTTGAAGTCCCCACCCCGGTCACAACAGGTGATGATTATCGCGCAGCTGGACATTCCGCCGATTCACGGAATGTGTGAGGTTGATCGGATCTCATGGGGTGGGGGCTTTGATCAACTCTTGGATCCTTTGATGGGGGAAGCTTCCTACTGTACAGGAGGGGGGGGCAATAACAGTATCCGCAGGGCCAGGTGGCGGCCTGGGAACGAGGAAGACAAACGGGCACAAAGGAAAGGGGATTTTATCAAAGGATCCGAGACCATGAAAGAAATGGAGGGAGGTGTCGCGCTGGGAACAGGATGGGGTTCCGAGGCAGAGCTGCGTGGAAGAGGGGTTTATGACCCAAGGCATGTGAGAGCGGGGGCTGTCAGCGTGCGGGGGGGATGCTTTGCGAGGTCAGGAGAGAGAGAGAGAGACGCGCTGGCTATCAACGATGGGCAGTGAGGCCATGGTACTCAAAATGGCTGCCGCTTACGCGCATGAATGGGCTCGAAAAGGGGGCAAGATGGCGCCGATAATGTTGATGCTGCAACCTAAGGTTTAACAGTCCTCCCTTTTCAACATATCTAGCCAGCTTGCCTACTCGATATCGATCTTCATTAAATTCCTGACCTCGGCATCATACAATGCTCCCATGCGTTCATTTCCAAAGTCCACAGTCTTAGGGCAAATACAATTTGTACATAATGAACACAGAGGTGGCAGACATTGAATTCCTAAGCATAGACCGCATATTACAACTACAGGAATCAGGATAATGGTAAACAGTCTCCAGCCCCAGTTCTTAACAGTACTCCAGAACCATCCACCAAGTGACCATTCTTCCTGTTCCTGGTGGACTTCTGGAGAGAGTCTGTGGAGATGTTCGATGGCTTTGTACACTGAGGGTGAATTGTCCGGTATGTATGTACAGCAGCTGGACCCAATAATGCGGCATGCTCCACCACGGTCCGCAAGAACCACATCTAGGACAAGGCGGTTCTGGAGTGCCACCAAGCGGACCGCTTGAAGCTCGGCGGTGTTGTTAGCAAGGATACCAGCTGTGATGTTCATTGTTGTCTCGACTGCCTGAGTCAGATGTCGGATGGCACGGCTGTTTGCCATCGGGCCCCAGAGCGGAACAAGTCCCTTCATAGCATCGAGGAACTGTGCTCCTGTTGAGTCGGCTTGTTCAATGTCCTTGGCTCGTTTTTGTCTATGGTGATTCGCTGGAGCCACATAAGTCGGAGGAAGGATGAAGGAGATGAAACAAGTGCCCCCCCAGCCTTTGGGGAGCCAGGTGTAAGCCTTTGTGCCGCAAACGAAGTACATGTTGGGGGACGATACAAAGGAAGGTGGATCAGTGGAGTCCAAAGTTCTGGTAAAATGGCAAGCACTGCGGCCTACCAACTGTGTCCCAAGCCCTTCTATGCACATGTGGCCTGTGACGTTGATGACAGATAGAGCCACAGTCAGGGTGGCAGCCGTTCGTTTCCGTAGGTAGGAGAAGATGGGTCTGGTTGGATTGTTGAACACCTGCATTTCAATTCGTTCTTTAGCGGGGATGTCCATGTGGATAGAGTTGTTGGAGGTCTGTGGACAGAAGTGAGTCTTGGTTTTGTTTCGCCAGACCTCGTGGAAGAAATGCGTTATGGTTTTGCTGGAGGTGGCATTGTCCTTATAGCTTTCTTGCAGGAGGATCAGCCAAGCAAGGCAGGAGCCGTGAATTGAGAAGGGCGAAGGGATGAAAGGTATTGAATGTCCAATGGCGTGGGGTAGCAACCCACAGATCCAACAGTTGGTGGCATTGGTGGCAAGATTGTGCTGGTGCAGCAGCTGTACAAAGGAGTTATTCCAAAACTCCTTTCGCCTCTCTCTGAGTTGAGGAGAGAGCGAAATCAGATAATGTTCCTTCATGGTGGTAGGTTGAGCAGTGGTCAGGAATGTTTCATGAGCAGGTGCATTTTCTTCCATAATCCAGAGTGTGGTCATGAGGAGAAAGCAGAAAAGGATTGTGATGAAAAGTGCAATTGTCTTTGAGCTGTGGAGTCTGTCTGTTTTTGGGTTTCTGTAGTGGGTATTTCCTGTTGCTTCCATCATCTTCTTATTTGGCGCTTTCATCATCTTCAAGGTGCTCGGTAGCGGGCAGGACCACAGACTTCGTTTAGCTTCTCTCCGGGTGACCCTTGGTGGTGTTTAGGTCACCGTTCTGAGATTTAACTTAGTCCGTGGTCTACTTAGCCGAAGCTCCCTCCTTTCGACGCAGGAAATACCCTTCTCTGGATGGCACAGTGGGATCAGAGAATTTTGTAAGTTCAAGTGCCTCGGTATCAAGATAGCAGGTTAGTGACGGTCGGTCCTTGTTCAGGAGCTCTTCTTGGTTGTCGTTGCTTTCTGTTGTGGCCAAGGTCGAGGAGACCTTTTTGCAGTGGTGTGCGTGCAGCCAGTGCCGTTTCCCCTCCACTCGAAGAGCCGTCCGGGTGGTGATCAATACTTGCCAGGGGCCCGTCCACCGGGGTTCCAGACTCTTCGCCCGCTGAAAATTCCAGATCAGCACATAATCCCCAGGTTGGATGTTGTGACCCGGACCCCTGGAAGCATCGGGATGGCCTGCTGCACCTGCTGATGAATGACAGACAGAGTTTCAGTCAATTTATACAGATAATCAGACATTAGGACGTCCGGGACGTCATGAATGGAACTTGGTTTCGGTGCAGACCAGACACTCATGGGTCGACCGAAAACAACCTCGTAAGGTGTCAAGTGATGTTTGGTGGGGGTGGAACGCATCGATAGCAATGCCAGTGGGAGGGCGTCTGGCCATTTCAGACCCGTGGTAGCCACTATCTTGGCCAGCTTAAGCTTTAGTGTGGCATTGTGTCGCTCAACAAGTCCAGCAGACTGGGGGTGGAAGACTGCGTGGAACTTCTGCTTGATGCCCAGCCCCTTTAAGATGAGCTGGATGACTTCGGCTATGAAGTGGGGGCCATTGTCGCTCCATAAAATTCGACAAAGGCCGTAGCGAGGGAAGAATTCCTTTAACAGCACTTTTGCAGTGGCCATAGCAGTGTTGTCACGGGTTGGGTATGCCTCCACCCACTTGCTAAATGCACATACTACAACAAGTACGTATTTCAGGCCTTGGCATCTGTCTAACTGGATGTAGTCCATCTGCAGGACTTCAAACGGGTGATTTGGGAGCCCAAACCCTCCCCGGGGTACTACAGTTCCTTTCCCGGGGTTGTGTTGCAGGCATATCAAGCATTGTTGGACCAGACGTTTGGCGGAGTCTGTGATTTTATCATTGTGCCAAACTCTGGAGACAAGTTCAATCATGGGGGCTGATCCTATGTGGGCAGGGGAGTGTGCCATAGTCAGTATGGGAATCAGGTATGAGTCAGGTAGCAACCATTTGTTTGTGTCTTTTGTCCGCCAGCAGCCTTCGTCGTCTTTTAATCCCACCCGTGCCCATTCAGTCAATTCGTGTTGTGTGCTAGCCATTTGAATGTCTCTAATAGTGTCCCTAGCGTCAGTCCATTTTTCTGCTTGCGACCTGGTCACGTACATACGGGTTGTCGTCCTATTTTCAGCTGTCGTTCGAGCAGTGATGTCGGCTAGTGCATTTCCCTGTCCAATAATGTCTGTCACTTTCTTGTGTGCCTGGCATTTGATGACCGCAAGCCTTTTGGGGAGAAGGACAGCTTCGATCAAGGCGGTGACTAGATCTCCATGCAAGATGGGGGTGCCGTGTGAGGTCAAGAATCCCCTTTCCCTCCAAAGGAGCCCAAAATGGTGAACCACCCCGAAGGCGTACTGGCTGTCGGTGTAAATGTTCGCTGTGGTTCCTGCTGCTAGAATGCAGGCTCGTGTCAGGGCAATCAGTTCCGCTGCCTGG
The DNA here is from genome assembly GCF_964263255.1 of Lissotriton vulgaris. NCBI lineage: Eukaryota > Metazoa > Chordata > Amphibia > Caudata > Salamandridae > Lissotriton > Lissotriton vulgaris. The sequence goes on from NC_141696.1 coordinate 1,173,208,416, forward strand.
GCAGATCGTTACGTGATGCGGGCTGTCTCGACTACAGTTTGAGCCGTGGTGACTGCATAGGCAGCTGAAGTGGTGCCATCGGGGAGTTTGACGCAAGAGCCGTCCACCCACAGTTCTCCGTCGGGGTCAGGAAAAGCTGTGTCTCTGCGGTCAATTCTACTTCTAGTCTATTCGTCCGTAAGGGTCACACAGTCATGCACAGGGGGCGCATCGGGATCGTTCTCTGGTAGGGGTAACAGAGTTGCTGGGTTCAGGGTGGTGCATCTTTTCAGGGTGATATGGGGAGCAAGTAGAGTCAACTCGTATCCAGTCAGTCGTGCACTCGTCAGGTGTTGGGTCTTGGTCTGGTTCAGAAGGGTGTCAACTGCATGGGGTACTAGTACCGTGAGGGAATTCGAGAGTACGATCCCCTCACTCTGTTGGATAGAGATAGCAGCGGCAGCTACAGCTCGAAGGCAGGCAGGTAAGGCTCTGGCTACAGGGTCAAGAGTGGCAGAGAAGTAAGCGCACGGTCGTTGCTTTGGGCCAATGGACTGGGTCAGGACAGATAAAGCGCACCCCTCCCTTTCGTGAGTGTAAAGGGAGAAGGGCTTTGTGTAATCAGGGGTACCTAGGACAGGGGCCGAACAAAGGGCATCTCGTAATTCCGTGAAGGAGGATTGGCATTCAGTAGTCCAAGGGAGGGGGGAAGGGACATCTTTGGCTAGCAGAGAAAGCAGTGGTTTTACAATGAGACTGAAGTTTGGCAACCACTGTCGACAGAAGGAGGTGAGGCCTAGTAGGGAGCGAACCTGTTTCTGAGTCTTAGGGACAGGGCTGTCAAGAATGGCTTGGATCCGGTCGGGAGTGAGTTTCCTTCCGTCTTTGGACAGGAGGTGGCCTAAGTAGGTGACCTGGGGTTGGCAGAATTGCAACTTCTTCTTGGAGACCTTGTGGCCATTTTCCGCAAGGAAGTGCAGGAGTTGAATGGTGGCTGTGACTGCTAATGGAGTGGTGTCGGCTGCTAAAAGGATGTCATCAACGTATTGCACTAACACCACTCCATCGGGTAACTGGACTTGATCTAGCTGTCTCTTGAGGGCCTGGCTGTAGATGCTAGGGCTTTCTGTGTAGCCCTGGGTTGCTCGGCAGAACCTATATGAACGGGCTTTTAGGTTGAAGCCGAAGAGATATCGGCTGTCTGGGTGGATGGGGATAGAGAAAAATGCATTTTTTAGGTCAATGACAGTGAAGGTGGTGGCAGTAGAAGGAATCAAAGTCAGGATGGTGGTGATGTCTGAGACCACGGGGTACTGGGGTACAACCACTTTGTTGATCTCACGAAGGTCAATGATAAAGCGGTATGCTTTCTCATCTCCCTCTCCTTGTTTCTTGATGATGGGCAAGATAGGGCTGTTGCAAACGTTGCTAACCACTTCCTCTACCACTCCTGCGTCTATCAGTGACTGAATAATCTTTACCAATGCCTTCTCGCCCTCGGGCGATATCCGATATTGTGGAAGTTTTGGGAGTATCGCGTCCGGTCGGACAGTAATGTGTACTGGGTCAATCATCATGCGCCCTACGTCCAAATCTGTTTTGGCCCACAGATACGGAGGCAGAGTGTCAAGCAGGGATGTGTCAGCGTCAGTGATGGAAAACATGCGTCGGGGAGGGCAATGTCTAAGCAGAACGGGGTTGTCGTAAAGGAAAACTCGAACTCCGTCTTGAGAACATCTAATTGTCGCTCGGAAGTGTTTCAATAAGTCAAGTCCCATAATGGCGTCAGGGCTATTGGAGGAAAGCAAAAACGTGGTGTCAGTGGTGTTGTTTTCTAAGTCAAAGAGGATCGGAGCGGACAAAGGGTTAGTGGAGGGCGTTCCATCGAAACCTGTCGATGTTATAAGTGAGCCAAACAAGGGTGCCCTTGGAATCAGTCGTTTAGATAACGCACTACGTGTTGCGCCAGTGTCTACCAGAAATGGAGACTTTGTACCCAAGACCTTAGCAGTGACATAAGGGCCTTGCTGGTCAACATAGAGCTCGACTGGATCCCTCCCTTGCCCTTGGCAGTCCTATGCAAAGTCGTGGGCGTCATCGTAGTCAGATTGTTGGCACTGGTTCTGTCTGGGTCGATCAAATGTATTTGGTCTGCTTAATCTATCGTTAGTCGTGTCATTTGTGGGCCCTCGCTGCTGTCCCCTATTTCTCGGTCCGCTTGCTATGTCCTTGGGGTCTTTATTTCTGATTATTTCCAAAAGAACCGGGCACTGGGATTTCCAATGGCCGGTTCCTTTACAGAAAGCACACTGGTCCTCTCTAATGTCTGTACGTCCAATGTGGGGAGTCGAAGTGCGGTCCTTGGGAGGTGTAGTCCTAGGGACGTTCGTCTGATAGTTTCCCTTGTATTGGTCACGTCCTATAGTCACCCCTTGCAGTTGTGCAATCATCACTCTCTCTTTCAAGTCTTTCTTCTTTTTCTCTGTTGCTCTATCGTTTTCATTTTTCTGATGTTCGTAATATTGGGCCATCTGGAGGATAGCCGCAGGTTTGGAGGCTGCCCAACTACTCTCGCTGGCCTGCAGTTTCTGGGAGACCTCTGGTGTCAAACCCTCAACATAATTCTGGACAAACAGATGGTGTCCGGTTGCAGTGGTCATATCCTGGCCGCTGTAATCGGAGAACACTGTTTCAAACCGGGAGAAGTAGTCCGATACATCCTCCTGGGGTTTCTGGCGACAGGCCGTTACTATCGACCAGTCCACTTTCTTTTCTGGAATTAGGGTTTTTAATTTCTGTACGATTTTATCTGGGAGGTCTAAAATGCATTTCAATGGCTTCTGTCCAGGTTCTCGTTGTTTATCAATGCCATCGAGTTGTGACCAGGTATGTCCAAACAGCTCAAGGTGGTCGACTTTCCGGATTTGCTTCCACACATCAGCTGGTAAACATAACCCGAAAAACAGGTCGATGTCAGCTAGGGTCATAATGGTTGAACCTAGGGCTGTACCTAATTCAGTATAGAAGGCAGTGGGGTTTTTACGTAGATCAGGCAGAGATTTCCGGAACGTCAGAATCTCTTGCCGGTCCCATGGCTGGTAGACCCAGTTGTACACTACCCTCCCTTTTGCATCTTTGTGGTTTACATCATCGTTAGTTCCTTCACCTCGTGGAGGAACCCAGTAAGGGGCAGCCTCTCGTATCGGCATCATGGCGTTAGATCGCTCAGTTTGTGGTTCGGTCGCTACGGATGTCGTGGGTTTAACTCCCGATTCTTGTTCAGTGAGGTGGCGGAAAACCTCAAGTGTACGCATAAGGAGGTCCGTCACATCACACTCACCCTCATCCCCGATATCGACCTTCCGGTACAGAGTCGTTAGGCTCTCGGGACCTTTGTCTCGATATCGGTCCTCGTATGCGTTCAAGACATGATAACACAGTCGTACGGTAAAATGTCGTCTGTGACTCCCTGTATACGAGTTGAACATATCCGTGATGTACTCTTCATCTTCCTTTCTTTCTACCAATGTCCTTGCTATCTTGTCAATCCCTGCTCGCTCATCTTTGCTTAATCTGTTTGTTCTTGCGGAACCAGCCCTTCGGGTCTCAGGGTCGCCTAACGTTGTCGTTTGTGTAGTATCTAATACAAGGAGTTCGGCCGGCACAGAGGCCATGGGGGCCGAAGCTGTGGCGCTACTCTCGTTTGTGCCTGGGGGTAGTGGGTGCTGTGCTAAGGGTTGGGAAGGGGCGTATGGAGGGGGCATATAGATAATCGGAGGTCCTAACAAAAGATCATCGTTGGCTAGTTGTTTCAAGGGCAATTCAGGATAGAGCGTAGGGGGCGTTCTAACCGGACACTGGTTTGATGTTTCTATCTCTGGTTTCTGGATGGCTTCCTCTCTTTCCTTAATCTCTTCTTCTAATTTCTTAGCAGCTAGGTGGGCTGCCTTTCGCAGCTCTTTTCCCAACCTACTCTCATTTCTCTTGTTACGCTGTTCGGTTTCTTTGCGCCACATGCCGAAACTATCAAGCATAGTAGGCGTTGTCTTGTGTTTCCCAAGGGCTGTTTCTAGCGCGCTTATTTTATCATCATCGAAGGATCCTATCAGTGGCCACTGACTTTCTCGATCCTTTTTCGTATATTTATGCCACAGCTTGCTATATGCTATAGCGGTCAATCCATGCTTCATGAACATGTCCTATTAGGGGTGCCTTCCGGTGGAGCCGGATGGTTCATCTCTAATAAGCGGTCCGGGCTAAACAGGCTACCAATCAGTGGGGAGAAGACAGGCATGACGGATTACAATAGGGACAAAAAGTCTGCACTACCTATCTTATCACTGCGTGCAAAGACTAGACAGAATATTTCTATTCTTCGTTGTTTGCAGGCAGTGAATACCTCAAGAACCAATATCGAACAGTCAATGTTCGGTCAATCAAACAATCAATGGGGAGAATAAGTAGGCACGACGGGTTACAACGGGGACAAAGGTCTGCGTTACCTACCCTTTCACTACCTGCAAAGAGAGAACCTGTTCTTTCCTGTTTGCAGACAGAGAATCTCCAGAAAACAATCCGCGAACAGTAGTTCGGGTTCAAACAATCAATCAGTGGGGGAGAAAAGATAGGCACGACGGATTACAATGGGGACAAAAGTCTGCGTTACCTATCCTTCACTACTTGCAAAGGGGGAGCCTGTTGTTTCTCCGTTTGCAGTCAGTGAATCTCCAAACAAATCAATCAAAAGAGTAATACTAGTATTTTCAAAACAAATCAAACAATCATTTCGCAATTCGTCGTGTTTACACAACCTTACCCGGACCGCATGGACAGTTTCTTGTCTTCCGAATCCAGCGCCCGATCGTCCTATATTCTTCGTAGTCCTCGCGGCACTCCTGATGGTTCCCAGTCAGGACCGTAGATCACTCGAGAGAGGTCTGTTCGGAACCAGTGAAGTTCGGATGATCGGCTGTCAGACGAGGGTCTATCGGACAGGAGCTCTCCCGATCATTGCAGTCATTCACTCTGTCGTCGGGACCTCTCCCACTGGATCCACGAGTCGCTGATGGGCCCCACGTTTGGGACGCCAATTGTGGAAAAAGGTAGGGCCGATGACCTTTTTCAGAGTTGCCCGGCGTTAACCGCCTCTATACCCACTCAAGTTACCAAACAAAGAGGCAGGCGCTGGAGACTGGAAGGCAGGAAACAGAAGTTTTATTCCGACGGAGCAGAACACGTCAAATCAGACAACAGGGTATCATCTCGAGGTGCTCTAACCGCATCTCCGAGGCCTGGCCTCTTATAAACGAGTTTATTGCTTTATTACGTTAAACACATCTCTGTCATTACTTTGATGTAAGGAAAGACATTCTCGGAATCCCCGCTCCAAGCCCGTTCCCACACACATTTACAGTTGAAGTCCCCACCCCGGTCACAACAGGTGATGATTATCGCGCTGTTGGACATTCCGCCGATTCACGGAATGTGTGAGGTTGATCGGATCTCATGGGGTGGGGGCTTTGATCAACTCTTGGATCCTTTGATGGGGGAAGCTTCCTACTGTACTGGAGGGGGGGGCAATAACAGTATCCGCAGGGCCAGGTGGCGGCCTGGGAACGAGGAAGACAAACGGGCACAAAGGAAAGGGGGTTTTATCAAAGGATCCGAGACCATGAAAGGAATGGAGGGAGGTGTCGCGCTGGGAACAGGATGGGGTTCCGAGGCAGAGCTGCGTGGAAGAGGGGTTTATGACCCAAGGCATGTGAGAGCGGGGACTGTCAGCGTGCGGGGGGATGCTTTGCGAGGTCAGGAGAGAGCGAGAGAGACGCGCTGGCTATCAACGATGGGCAGAGAGGCCATGGTACTCAAAATGGCTGCCGCTTATGCGCATGAATGGGCTCGAAAAGGGGGCAAGATGGCGCCGATAATGTTGATGCTGCAACCTAAGGTTTAACACTGGGACAAATCTGCACTCTACCCGTTACACCCAAACCTAGTGCCGCAGGAGGTACGAATCAGCATGCAGAACCTACCTTAGAGCACACACGCCCCCGATATCTCGGTGTCCGCCTATACCACTCCCCCACCGACATATATGAGGGCAACCATCGCAACGTGCTGGCCAGCATTAGATCGGCGGCGGTGGGATTTTGAAAGAACCTTCCGCTGGCCCCGATAGATGATCATTGTCCCCTGTCTGATATACCACTTCACGAACTTACTGGTAATGCCGCCAAGGACCTTTTTTCGAGACCTAGACTCGCTCCTCTGCTCGCTCATCTGGGGGGGAAATAGACATCGGATAGCCCTCGCTAAACTGCAATTGCCCACCACACAAGGGGGCCTAGGGGCCCCCTCCTTCGCATCGTACTTTCTGGCGGCGCAGTTACAATGGCTCTCGTACTGGACAGCAGGTAGGCATACAGGAGTACCGCACACGACCCAGGGCTCGGTCCCTACCCCGGAACTCTGTTGCCTTCTGATTCCAGGTACCAAACCTCGACGGACATATCCGTTGCAGGTGTCAGTGGCCCGTCGATGTATGCAAAGAATCCACCGCATGTGGGCAGAGACTCCACATTATTCCCCTCTGCTACCGCTGGGCGGTTGGCCCAGGCGTGAGAAATACTTTACGACAACCATGCTCCGAATGTGGATAGATCGCAATATCACAGAGGCGGAAGCGCTGTTTGCAGAAGGGCAGCTCAGACCATACGACCAGCTCATGGAGGACTACGAACTACCCCTGGGACAATTTTTAACCCACCGACAGCTCCTAGAACATTTTTGGCCACACTCTGACCTTTCTACAGGGGAGCCAGCGACACACCCGGTCATTCACACCATCCTACATATGGGTACAGCCCGACACCTAGTGACATGGCTATATAAATCCATAAGAGAACTTACAAATAAACCACTGCTTGCTCTCCGAGCCAAATGGGAGGACGAGTTTGAACGTCAACTACACGACAGGGAGTGGGAGAGGGCTCTAGAGTTTCCTAAAAATTTATCAAGGAACGCACGTTTTAAAAACATACAGTTTTATGTTCTACATAGAGCGTATCAAACACCAGCACGCCTACAGTGGTTCTACCCAGACACCCGTTTTCGCTGCCCCAGATGCCACTCACCAGATGCTCACTTTCACCACATGTTCTGGAGCTGCCCCACCCTACGACTGTACTGGTCTGTAATCCTTGAGACACTTAAAGAACTCACAGATCTTACAGATATACACTCCTGGGAGGCAGTCGCCCTCTGAATATTCCGGAGGCCAAAAACACACAAAGTGCCCATCCGCTTCGCATCACTAGCAACGCTACTAGCTAAAAAAGCATCGCCATGAACTGGCGAGCCCCACTGGGTCCCCCTATAGCGGCGTGGGTGGGAGCGGTAAAAAAGTGGGCGGCAGCAGAAGGCGAGACTCTCAGGGAGGAGGAGGTTAAAGGACTGCGAAAACATCCCATATCTATGGAATGGGCCCAATTATTGCACCAGTTCCAGCACTTACAAACGCCTACCGACCCAAACATATCTCAACACACCGGACTTGAAAGCATACACTGCAAACGAGAGTACGCACAACACCACCCTCATCTCATCGACAAACGCGTGAGGCACACAAAACCCCACAGTGCACTACACGGCATACTGCAACTGGCTCAGTCGCCTGACTGATTGCCCAAACCCCGTGCCCTAACATCTACACACTATAGTTGAACCGACCCAGACTCCCTACCCGACGCACACACCCTGGCTCCCCCCCTCCCTCAATGCATTCCCAGTTTTATTCTCCCCAGTTCCCCCTGATGTCACCTTACAGGGAAGATATGTAGACTGTAAAGACAGGTACCCCCTCAGAGTACAGGATGTATGTCCTACGACTTAATGGCACTACCACTGTCGATCAAATAAGTATATTGATATGTAATGTGATTGTTTTGCAAAAATTTTAATAAAAATATTTGAAAAAGTAAAGGGAAGGATCTCCTGCACAGAATTGAATCCATCTTTGATTAAGTTGGATTTGACCATCATGAGTCTTAAAGACTTGTAGGATAAAGCTAGTGATAACATTAATTTCAAACACTAAAGGTTTGATTCTCATCTTGATAGTAATATTGATTGTAAGCTGTCATTCGGTAACTGTGTTAAGATTAAATTGCCATTATATATCGAAAAGGGAGAGTCTACAAATATGTAAGATAGTTAGCATGCATAAAACCGCAAATAAACTCAACAATGGAAAAAAATGTAAAATATCAAAATCAAAGGCCTTCTTTATGTCGACGGCAAACACTGCAGCCTCTTCCCTGCCGTAGTGGCCGGCCTCCATCACTGCCAGCAGGCGTCGAATTTAAAATGCTGTTTCGATCGGAAATCAATCCCTCTTGGTTAGGGTGTACTAACTTTAAGACAGAAGAGGGAGAAGTCGGAGGCCAAGATCTTGCTGAGTATCTTATAGTCCAGTTTCAGCATCGCTAGTGGGCAATAGGCCTTACAATCATTTGCAGTTTTCCCTGGTTTTAGGAGGGGTACCACTAGTGCCTCTGGAGTGGAGGTGGGCAGATGCCCCATATCTCTGGCTGTTTTGTAAATATCTTCTAGTCTGGGAGCCAACTCATCGACATATGTTGCATTAAATCGACACCATCTGATCCTTGCGTCTTGCCCCTCATCAGTCCCTTTATGGCTGTTCTTATCTTTTGTATTGTGATATATTGTCCCAGTTCCTCTGCCTCCTCCCTCGTGAAAGTCACGTGAGGCAGAGGTGATAGTAAGGCATTCAATGTTTCCTCATCATGGTGTGTGATGCTGGTGTGAAGCCCCCGAAAGTATTGTAGGAAATGACTAATGATCTCTCCTTGCCTGTAGAGCAGTGGACTCTACTTTTAATCTCCACCATGATCAAGCCCATCTTCGCCGGGTTTGCAAGCCAGGCCAACAGAGACCCTGTTTTGTCCCGCTCCTCTCATGCCTGCACCATATAGCTTTATGGTCGAAACATCTGACCCTCTCAACCTGGGCTGCAACTTTCTATTTAGCTTCTAGGAGGGCCTGCTTCCGGTCTGGGCAGCCCGGTCTGTGCTTCTCTACCTCTCTCAGTTCTCGTTCCGTCTCCATGACCTCCCGCATCAGTGTGCCCCTGATTCCCACTGTCTCTAAAATGCATTTCCCCCTGATCACCGCCTTAGCGGCATCCCATTCTTCTAGTGGGGAAGAGCCTGTTCCAGTGTTTGCCTTCAAATATTGCCTGTGTTCCCCAATTGCCTCCCAAAATAATGGGTCCTCCAGTGATTCATGTTTAAGTCTCCAAGTTTGTATGCAGAATCTCTCCCATTTTAGGTAAGATAATACCAGATTGTTGTCCGATATTGTGTGTGCAAGATGTTCCACCTCATGAACCAAAGCATGTATGTCAGGGGTGGAGGGGAATGTGTCTAGCTGTGTTTGGAAGTCGTATATGCTCGAGAAGGAGTAGTCTCTCGTTTGGGAGAGTAGTTGGCGCCAAGTATCCACTAATCCCCATCTAGCAAGCCATTCTGCAAAAATTCTAGCAGTCCTCTGTACCGGGGAATACCTAATTTGTGGCAACGGTGCTGGACAAATTAGTTAAGAACTTCCCTTGGCCTAAATATGGAGCATCGATATTAACCAGTGCTATATCCGGCTCTTTCAGACGACATATCTACCTTCTGGGTCTATCAAGTCGCCCGTATATTGAAAAAGGACACCCTCCCTAATCCAGATAAGTACCCCCTCTCCTGGCATAAATTGAGTACATGGTGTAATAGGCCTGTCCTCTCTAGCGTCTATGTAATGCAGCTCCCTCCTTGGCTGTTAATTGTGTCTCCTGTAGCAACGCTATGTTAATTCCCCTACTATTCAGATATGAAAACACTTTATATCTTTTTTCCATGATACGAATCCCCCTAATATTCCAGGAGAGTATTTTATAAGTCATGGGAGCAGTTATCGATCTATACTACCACTACCCCAAAGTCTCAGCTGCCTTTGCTGATACCTTCCCTGTAATTTCACCAAACCTAGGTGGATCATCTCCCATATTATTGGTGATGTGTGACTCATTTATCCCCTAGTATCTAACAAGCTACTAACATCCCAACTCCCACTCCCCAGGAAAAGCAGGCAGAAGCCCCACATCCAAACATGCAACCAAAACCCCGGAATGCTCTTAGGAGAGCCCACATGCCATAGTTAGGGTCATGGTTAGAATGTATTCCACAACAGTTCTCCTCCCCCCCTCATCTGACTTCCTGATCTAAGAGAACAGATTAGTGCTACTCAGGATAAATCTGACTAATGTATTCGCCCCAACGCCACACATTGGGACATACTTTCAAGATTAAGCAATTGCACCAATAAGGATTCAGGATTACATTATTTAATCTGAAGTTCCAGGAGTGGGAAGGTCAGTCCTCGACTCCTCGGAGGAGCTGGACCCAAGCTCCAAGTCTGAGTACAGAGTTTCATCATAGTCTCTTGTTGTGGAGTGTGGGGGGGGGGGGGGGGGGGGTTCACTTGTTTGCAGCTCATTGAGGTCGCCACTGCCATCACCTTCTAACTTCCTGACAGGCTCTCGTCCTGAAGGGCGCACTGCCCTTCTGCAAGTATTAGGCTTTTGTTGTGATCTGGTCCGGTGAGTGTGACCATCATGTGAGTGCTAACTCGCTCCATCCGAAGGGCGCTGGTCTAGCCAATTCCAAACCTCCTCTGGAGTCTGGAAGAAGTGTGTCCCCTTCTTTGTCACCAACCCCAAGCGATCCGGAAATATCATAGCATAGGATATCTCTAATTTTATTAATTTTTTCTTCTCTTCCTGGGAAGTAAACCTTCAACTTTGCACCTCCCGTGAGAAGTCTGGGAAGATTCTGACCATGCTGTTGTCGAAGGCAAGGTCCCCCTTCTTCCTGGCCTGGCTCAGTATAAGGTCCCAGTGTTGAGGCCGAGCCTAGAGGCAGCGTGCTTACGCTGCTCGCTCTGCGAGGCATGCTGTATTGGAGTATGCACTGGAAGCCCCGCCCACACCCATATTTGTCATTGGCTTGTGTCATTGTCCTTCGTAAAGCTGGCTTCAGATTCGTAAATAGGCTTGTTAGTCTCTCCTTGGTACCGCCTTGTCTGCATTTCCTTACCTCCCATAACGACTGGGCTTGTTACACGGTCTGTGGTCTCCTGTTCTATCTACTACTGACAAGGAACACTGTCCTCGATAATAGTTGATACACAAGGTCCTTGCTTACCTAATTGGGTTCCCTTGTTCTTGTTAAAAGGCTCCAGCCACAATTAAGGCAGTAACATCTTGCCTGCAAAAGAAGTATGGACCATCTCAACAAGACCCTGAATTTGTCATGGTAGATCCAAAACCTGATTCGATAATTGTTATGGCTGTGAAGTGTAAATATACATCAGCTACTACACCAGCTGTTCCTCATGAGAGAGAATGCAAAAGACTAGATAACAAGCATTTGCAATGCAATAGGTCTCGCATTAATTAAGTTTGAGCTATTGGCATTGCTAAATATTTCAACACCAATTGCAACAAAAGTCTATAAATTGTAGGCCAAAAAATGTGACTTTATTTTTGTAGCAATGGTGGCATGCTGCGCTTTAGATGAATATGTTTAAAAGTAAAGTGCGCCATACTGCGATTGCTACAATAGTTAATTGTGGATGCGTTAACAATTGATGTGTGCACTGATGGCTTGTGATGTGTGCCTGTAGAAATTATGCACTGAATGGCGTGTGTGCCTGGTGGAAGCGTGCACTGATGGCTGGTGGTGTGTGTGCCTGGTGGAAGCATGCACTGATGGCTGATGGTGTGTGTGCCTGGTTAAAGCGTGCACTGACGGCTGGTGGTGTGTGTGTGTGCGCCTGGAGAAAGCGTGCACTGACGGCTGGTGGTGTGTGTGTGTGCGCCTGGAGAAAGCGTGCACTGACGTCTAGTGGTTTGTGCCTGGTGAAAGTGTGCACTGACGGCTGGTGGTGTTTGTTCCCGGTGAAAGCGTGCACTGACGGCTGGTGGTGTTTGTGCCCGGTGAAAGCTTGTACTGACCGCTGGTGGTGTTTGTGCCCTGTGAAAGCGTGCACTGACGACAGATAATGTCTGTGCCTGGTGAAAGTGTGCACTGACGGTGTGGTTGTGTGTGTGGTTGTGTGTGTGTATGGTTGTGTGGTGGTTGCGTGTGTGGGTGGTTGGGTGTGGTTGTGTGTCTGTGTGTGTGTTTCTGTGGGTGTGGTTGTGTGTGTGGTGCATGCCAGTACACATTGCCGGTGCTTGAGGGTAAAAACTTTGCAGTAATCAGCCCACTTTGTTCTTACCTACTTTAGCCAACTTTTTCCACTTAAAAATCAGGACATGAAGTTAGCAGCAAGTGTCGTACTTTATAGACAACATAAGCAGCAGACACTGTACCTATCAAGAACAGTACTCTTTGGAGGAAGTAACATCACAATACTAGGGTTTAAGCTCTGTTCAGTTCTCAGCAAAGGAAAGCGTTACTCCTCAGTAACTTGGACTTCCAATGTCTACAGGTATTTTAATCTACTACTCTCCTTTGCAATTTTTTAAAGGGGGTCCCCAGTATGAGTTAAGTGACTAAAATTCAGGCTAGCCAGATTTATAAAACATCAGAAGCACAATCCCTATCCAGCCCCACTTCATTCATCTGATTTAAAACTTAAGGGTCACTGGAACTGCTTCCAACTTGTCATACAGCTCTCTTGGAGTTAGAATAACACATTGTAGGACAAGAAAGACAACTGAAAATGGCTCTGCAAAGCAAGAGTATACAGGGCTCATTTGACCAAACCACAAAGTGTGGGTCAATTGTTACAGGCGACAATAAGTTATTCGCCACATGGCTTAAGCAGGATAACTATATGTACGTTCAGTAATTAAGCAGTAACAGCCTTTCCTGTGGGACCCGTCAGAGACACTGACAGAAAATGCTCTGTAGAGGTAATGTACCTGCATAGAGCTTCGTGGCGATGGGTTGTGAAAGTATTCACAGACTTTCACAAGGGCTCTTGTAGCTCCCAACCATGAGTTAGTGAGACTAGGTGTACGAGCATTGCACTTCCTTTATTGTGCTCTTAATCCTCCTATGGTTCTATGAACATCACAGAACAGAAAAGCACAGTGCAGTACAGTCATTTGTTTAGTGTTTTGAAAACGTTGCCCTCAAGTAACTTAACTTACTGTAAGCTGGTAACGATCTTTCTCATTGCTACCTTCTCCCCATACGAATATAAAAACCACAAATAATTTCAAACAAAGTTTTCTTCCTACTTCACAAAAAACAGGTTTGAATAGCTGAACTGAAGGCCTAATGTTGACAGTTAGTAACATATTTTAGAATGAATGGCACTTTGGAAGCAGGAGGAGCAAAGTTATATCAGTTGATACCATCTGGACATTTTCTCCTAAGTGTAAACATGTCAACCCAGCAGAAACTTTATTCAGCATTAACCCTTCTGCTGTCTGATGAGTTGTATAAAGTCAGGTCTACAGATTTTTAGTATCTGGTGGAGAATAAAGAGTTTTACGGAGAGGAGAAGTGTTTGGATACCGGGAAAAATCAATACTTTATCTCCCTCTAGTCATGTTAGCAGCTCATCTTTTTGGGTGCAAAGTGAACACTTATTGTTCTGCAAGCCAAAAATCGCTTGCTGTTTGTGTTTGCGCCCTCACAATCTTTTTCCAAGTAATTCTATTAACGGCTTGAAGGTCAATTAGGGTTATGTCCTTTCTGCTGCAGTACGATAATAATCAGCCACTCTGTTCTCGAAACATGTGCACCATACGTGCACTCTTGTACTCACAATATATGCAACAGCTAAGCCTCTACTGCCGATTTCAGGGCCCTGCATACAGACAAAGGCATACAATGGGCGCAAACCTCTATTACCGGACCTGCCAGCGCAAATCTCGTTCCTGCACCTAACTGTTGTTGATCGGCAGTATTTCGTAACAGTGTCATATTTACAGCAAATTTGGAATGTTGCGTGGCTAGTCACACTACACTGTTTAAAACTATTTCAGAATACAACACGCTAGCAATCTCTAGGATCAAATGAGGTTTATGACTGCTCGCTACTATAAGATCAGCTGATCTAAAATAAGGAGGTTCAATGAATACTAGCTCTGCTCACTTATTGTCATGCACTGCTGGATTGCACGCGAAGATGTGGCCTAACTGCCAGAGTGTGGAACTGGGGAACCAGGGCGACTCAACATCCTGTGAACCTGGGCAAATAAATCAAATATCTTCCGTGCCTTAGAAAAACATTAAAAGCTTACCTTGTTTAGTGTAACCAGGTGCTAAATAAAGCTGCATAAAAAATAAATACATTTTTTTTAAAAAGGAAGGGCACTGAGAACACGCGCTTGCTGAATTTGAGATGTAGAATATCAGCACTTGTCAGCAGGGCTGCGGTACTTTTAATTTTGGAGTACCTGCACTTTTGACAAGCAAACAGGTACCCTGGCAGGAACATATACTTCAGTTTTTACATTTCAAGCACTGCTACTGCTCATGAGGCCACTAACACACAAAACAGTGAAACACACAAGGGCAGAGTTCACAATTAAGTCATCGACCCATTGTGCAAAAAGGACCCCAAATGTGCTAATGTGGTTTGGACCCCTCTATCAACAGAGTCTCAATTATGTGGGCAAGTGTGGTCAAGGGGCAGGAAGGCGACCGCAAAACCCTTCATGGCTGACACTATCAGCCCGAGTGAAACAATGAACAGAGTTCTACTGGTGGAACGGAACCCGCACTGTGATGAGGCCAGGCCCGTTTATAGGGAGGAAGCCAAGCTGGGAGAAGGGTGCAGGAAGGTGGAGGCAGAAGCAGCACGACAGATGGAGAACCAAGGACGGAGGACCGAGATCACATGATGCCGTTAAAAGAAGACGGACGGAGCAGCTTTGTCGAGCAAAAAACGTGAGAACACTAGGAAGTCTGAAGGGGCGGCGAGAGGAGGAGACACAACCCACATCGAGACTAGAAGAGGTGCCAGAGAATGAGGCATGCCGGGGAGCCAAAACAATTAACAAAACAATAATTAAAACATTAGCGAAATGAAATAAACCGGAATAAAAGGGAAAGGTATAAAGAAACCAGCAGTGGCTGCAAAATCAAATAATTAAAAAAAACACCGGAGTTGTGAAAGAGAGGAATTAACACAACAATAATTAAAACATTAGCGAAAAGAAATAAACCGGGATACAGGGGAGAGGTATAAAGAAAGAAGCAGTGGCTGCAAATTGAAGTAATAAAAGATAAAAACAAGTCTAAGTGGCTGGATGCTGTTTGGGAGGTGGGAGGGGAAGTAGGAGAGGGGGGAGTGATCAGGATGAAAGCACTGGCGGCCGCACGCTGGCAAATGGTGACCTGCAGAGCGCGTGAATGGGAAGAGCGGCCGTGGGAGGGGAAGTAGGAGAGTGGTGGGGGGAGGGGAGCGGCAGACTTTGAAGAGTGATGCGAGGCACAGACAAATGGTGGTGTGACGTGGCTGGCCTTGTGCACGCGCATACTCACATAAATTGTGTCTAATCCACCGTTAGTAGGCTGTTCTTTTGCCCTTACTATAATCTCCTCCAGCCATGCGCAAGCGCATTGGCAGGCCGAGACCTAAAAATGAGAAAAAGATGTGAGGGGCAGCATCAACTCACCTCAAGAATGTTTGGGCAATTGCATGTCTTGGGTCATATCACCGGGACATATGGGATGGAGTAAAGTTTTTTATGGAAGAGTTGTCAAAACGCGAATAGCAGGATTTTTTTTAGAGATGGAGAATGAAGGTTTTTCAGCCTCCAATTAGGTGATTAGCGCTGCTGTGAACTCTACAGAACTCTCCACAAAAGAATACTGTCACAGCATCTCTCTTAGAAAACTTTGTGGCTAAGACTGACGTCTTTAAAATCTAAGGCACAACTTAAAATAGCCAATCTCCCTTTGTCAGGTACAGCTCTTTTTGGGCAGCATACAGACCAAGAGGTACTCCGTACGAAGAACAAAGCATAGACTCTGAAAGTGGATGATCTTGAAGAGCAGAATAAATTCTTCAAACAATACAGACCCAAGGAATTATATTTTCCCAGCAGAGAGTGCAAAATCCAAGATGGCACTATCAAACAAAGGAAAAACTGGGTCAAAAGCAGCAATATTAGAAATCACCAACTCAGAAGAATTCACATTCCAGGGGAAGGAATTCTTCAGATAACCTACACATGGAGGGGGAGCTGTAAAGTTTCACTTGGAAGAGTGGAAATCTGTAACAGACAGATGGCTATTGAACCTCATAAGAAAAGGCTACTGTATCTGTTTCGAGGCAGTTCCACTGCCTAAACCATCGTTGGCAATGTCAAATTACCAGCTCTCTGTTTTAGTACAAGAATACCAACTCCTGTTGGCTAAAAGAACAATTCCAGCACAACAAGAAAACAAAGGGGTATGATCCAGTGCCCAAAAAGGGTCAATCAATCCAATATCATTCAGTGTTAGACCTGTGATTCACCAACAAACATATTCTCATAGAGAAGTTCAGAATATTTGCCCTTCACCAGATGTTTCCTCACATCAAAAGGAATGATTGGTTTTGTTTCATATATCTGCAGGACACTTCTTTTCACATTCAAGTTGCAGATAAATACAGAAAATACTTGAGATGTCTCATAGAAGAGACTCCCCACCAGTACACCATACTTCATTCGACTAAAATGTGTACCAGGAGCATGCCCAAAGTACTTGACAGTTGTTGTGGCCAATCTGAGAAAGAATAGAATTTTTGTTTACACATACTTAGACACCTGGCTAAAAATGCAGACTCAACAAAAGTTAGCCTGGGTATTTCAAGCTATGCAAAAGACTAGGTCTAAATAGCAGCCTTGAAAAGTCAATCCCGACACTATTCCAAAGTTTTACATACTTGGGAGCAAAGATAGACACATATGGTCACATTGTATCCTTCGGATGAGAGAGTCTCATCTATCCAAAAGAAAGACTTGCATTTCAAGAACAGTGCCAGTCCCACGGCTCGTCTTGTTACTTCCCTCCTGGGATCCATGGTATCTTGTATTTACATAGTCCCAAAGACAAGACTCTTTATGAGACCTCACCAACTGTGTCTTAACGATCAATGACCTCAGAAAGAAAGAACAAAGAAACGAAAAAAGGAAGGAAGGAAGGGAAGAAAGAAAGAAGGTTAGAAAAAAAGGTGAGGAAAAAAGAGAAGGAAGGAAAGTGGAAAGAAAGACAGAAGGAAAGCAAAAAACAAGGAAAAAAGGAAAGAAGGAATGAAAGAAGGCAAGCAAAAAAAACGGAAAGGGAGAAAGAAAGAAAATAGAATGAGGGTGAAAAAAAGAAGGGAAGAAAGAAAGAGGGAGAAAGAGAAAGAAAGAAAGAAAAAAGAAGGCAGGAGTGAAAAGTAAAGAGAGAAAAAGAAAGAGGGAAAGAGAAAGGAAAAAGAAAGGACAGAAATTACAAAAGAAAGAAGGAAAGAAAAAGAAAAACGTAAAAATAGGATAACTGAATACCGAACAGTTTCAAATGAACACAATCTGGTATTCTGTGAAACAGCAGCAGTCAGAAAAGTAAAACACTCCAAGTAGAATTCAGAACAGCAGTGACAGCAGATGGGGTCTGATAAAGATGGAATGTGCATTAGGAGCTTCTGCTACCACATTAGGCTCTGAACACAGATGCAACACTAAAGAAATTTGAAAGGGAACTCTTTGTAACTAACATTTGTGGATGTGTTCCTTCTGAGAGAGCAAAACGCAGTCACTCAAAGTGAAGTTAACCAGTGCCTTAAGTGGGCTGACCCACTGCCCCATGCAGCATCAGACCAGTGGTTCAGGAGAGGCGACTGAAAGCCTCTACATACAAGTATATTATACTTTGTTTTAGTAAAATCAAATGGTTTGGTCCAAAACAGACCAAACCAAAGTCAATCCGTCTGTAATTGGCTCCAAGCCTCTTGCCTTCGAGAAAGAAAAAAGCAAGAAAGAATTAGGGGGAAAAAAGGATAGAAAGAGAGAGTAAGGAAAGATAGAAGGAAAGCAAAACAGAAAAAAGGAAAGAGAAGGACAGAAAGAAAGATTGAAAGAAAAAAGAATGAGGGTAACGAGAGAAGGGAAGAAGGAGAGCAAGAGAAAGATTGAAGGATAAGGGCAAAAGAATGCAGGAATTAAACCAGTAAAGAGAAAGAAAAAAGGAAAGAGAAAGGAAGAAAGAAGGAAGGATAATATTACAAAAGAAAGCACAACATAACAAGTGGATAACTGAATACTGAACCGTTTCAAATGAACAGACTCTGGTATTCTGTGAAATGGCAGCAGTCAGAAAAACAAAACACTTCAAAAAGAATTTAGAACAGCAATGACAGCAGATGGGATATGATAAAGATGAAATGTGCATCAGGAGATCCTGCTATCACATCAGGCTCTAAACACAAATGCAACACTAAAGTAATTTGAATGGGAGCTGAAGGGAACTAGCTTGTATATGGAGCTGCTCCTTGTGAGAGATGTAGTCACTCAAAGTGAAGTTAACCAATGGCTTGAGTATGCTGACCTTCTGCCCCATGCTATTTGCAGTGGTGGGCGGAAACAATGTGAATTGTACAACATCAGACCAGTGGTCGAAGAGAGGTGGCTGAAAGCCTTTTCATGGAAATATATTATACTTATTTTAGTAAAATCAAAAGGCCTTGGCTAACGCCAGACCTAATAAGATTGGGGGGAGGAAGTTAAAAGAACAGAAGTTGAGAAACAATTAAATTAAATGTAAGATGTACAGTAATCAATATTAAGTTCAAGGGAAATACATAGTTAAAACAGTATTACTAGTGATGCCGACACAGTATAAGTGGTTGAGACCTAACACCCATCAAAGTGACATTTAGGTTTGTGATATCAGTTAGGAAAGGAATGTGATTGTCAGTTTGGATCAAATTGCTTTAGGAACAGGCCCAGTTTGCACCATCAACTTTTTATGTCTTTTCTTAACTATGGTCATTTTTATGAGCCCACCACATTTGAAAACAGACAGCTTTGTGTTCTTTAACTTTAATAAAACTGTTTTCAGTCCTGTTGCTCATAGATCTAGTAGTAACAGGTATTCATTTCACAGTGGAGGCTGAGTTTTTAAAGTGAAAGCCCGAAGAGCAATTGTTAAGGAGTCCAATGGGATTTTGATTTGGAATTCTTTCAAATATAACATTAGATGACTTCTAAGATTGGGCGGACCAGTTTGCAGGAGGATACTATATGCGGAAAGTCTCCCTGCCCTTCTCCATAATTTAATCAATGGTTTGAATTCAGTAACCCTGTGGTGTTCAGTCTACATGGCAGTCCAAACCATCTTGTGTGTTGATCAGAATCTGCATAGGCTGCTGTGCTGAAGTATGGGGTTTCTCTTGTCTTGTGTATTGAATCAAGTCTAGAGGTAGATGGCAAGATGAGTTTGCAAGTCATTGCTGCTCTGTGACAAACCTCTTGGAGATTTTCAGGAACTCTGCCCAGTTCAGATATTGCTACTTTTAATTTTGAGAAATCATTGAAATCCCTGTTTTGAAGATGGAAAATCTTCTCTAGGTCCTCAAAGCATGGAGGGTTTTTGGTGCCAAGATTCCTAACCATTTTAATACCAGCTTTGGTCCAGGGCTCCCAGAACAATGTATTTCCCCATAGTTTTTCTGTTTTCGTGCCATAACGATAGTAACAGTTTCATACTATGCTCCATTTTCTTCTAGGAAAGACAAAACAGTGCTCCCTGTAATGTTATTGGAATACAGCACTTTGAACTTTCTAGTACTGACAGTAGATACCAGATGAAGGACAAAACCAGCTCCTTTTCTATTTGTAGCCACAAAAGAGGAATATCCTAGTCCTCTCCAAACTATTTAGGTCTGTGATGAAACTGAAAGGCTGATTGATCTGTTTGGAAAGTGGGATTTCACCATTGTATTTTTGCTAGGCAAAGCTTATTTAGGGGAGACTGGCTTTTTAGTTCTGTTTTGATCTGTGTAAAAGGTTGAAGATATAACGGTCTCTCTATCTGGAGATACTGAGCAACCATTCATAGGAGATTACCAAACTGTTACAGCCTGACCATTCGTGAAGGCGAGCAATTTAATGGCTAAATTAGTTGCATTTCTAAGAGGGCACTAGATGAAGTCCCAAATGCCCTAGGCTGATCTAGTTCCAACACACTTAGATTTTTGTTAAACTCTGTGTAGTTCTTAGTAATCATGAAACTCCACGGATAGGACATCAATTGGGAAAAGGAAAGCCAGTTCGGATAACAAAGAGCTGAGACACGAAATCTAATTTTCTTATGTCTAATACTAAATGAACAATGCATATGTGGCCAATTGAAAATAATATTGTTTGAAATTATACTGCCAAGAGTTTTCAAGAGGGCCCGCACAGCTAACCATGCTAGGTAATACAGTCTGTGTCTGTTTGCATTATGTTCCCAACAGGGAAAATGGCACTGTAGAAGCCTGAGGTCGTAAGGCGGTGACAGGAGAGCAGCAAGGCACTCCACTCAAATAAACATATTCATAGGCTTCCTGAAATACAGAAGGGAGACTATTCTGAACTCTGCAAGTCGATAAAAGAAGTTGCACCCCCTTTCTCTCCTCACTATGGCTTGGGATGACCAGGGGATTTATGGTGAAATCGCAGTTTGTTTGTGTGCAGAAATTAAAGCATAAGTTATTTTGTTAAAACTGGCATTCCAACATGGGGAGTCTTTTGCAGAATATTCCACAATTTAAATTTCACTGGCTTAAAACAAATATTCTCAATCAGATGGTGCTGGTTCAACAAATAGTTGGTCATGCCTTCCCATAGTCAAACTTTAAAGAAATAATGGTATTCATTGCTGCATATAGCTTCGACTAAGGTGGGAGGTAAGCAATTTAAATGAATATCTTAATTTGCGAAAAGAATGTCATCATTAACTTGAGGTTTCGCACTAAACTGTGTGGTCTATTTTCCATAGTGATCCAGCTGACACAGAATTGTTAAGATGAGAAGGGAGTGAGATTGAGGAACAAGGAAGATGATTTTGACGGTGCTTAATAGCCGAGTTATTTGGTTATATTGTGCTACAGCTTCCCAAGACAATAAAATATTCAGCCATTTAGTTCATAACTGTGGTAACGAGGCGATTGTTCAAAATGTCAGTTTTCAACTATTAATGCACACTTTGTATTTCCCTACAGTGACAAGATACAGTCTATATCGTATGCTCATCATACGCGACAACTCATATCTTGCAGCGCTGATGGGGGGATAGTTGTTTGGAACATGGATATTGAACGTCAGGAGGTAATTTATTATTTTGTTAACTATCTTTTTTTTAAAGTAAGCCGAAACAAAATTGTGCCTATTGGCAGAAAAAGCTTTACATGTTCTATTACAAAACTACACTTGCATTGCAATAGTAATTTCATTCTTGAGAATATCAGCAATTGCAATAAGAAGAGACTCTTATGAAGTTGATTTCCATCTATGCAGATATGTGGCGTCTGGTCCATCTGTGGATAATGTTTGAAACTCATTCTTCTTGGTGTGGAACAGGTTTCTTCCAGTGGTGCATGGGAGGAAGATGATTGTCTGTTCCAAAAATGTCCTGGGAGGTCCTGAAAGGCCAGACCATGCTAGATTTTTCACACTAATCTAAACGGTAATCATTATGTACATGATCGGTGGTTATCCAGATTGACGAACATCATTGCAACCCATGAGTGCCAGTGTTAGGTACCACTTAACTATGTCAACAACACTACTGTTATGTTTCCTATCCATAGACAGGGGCCTCTTACTTCCCTGATTTCTGCATGTTGACAGCATACTCAGAACAAAGAAATGTGTTAGTCAACTGCCCTTTTTCACTATTTGTAGGAAACATAGGGTAATGTTTTTCAGACCTGCATACTTCTTTACTAAATAATTTTGGGTATCCAGGATCATTGTGCAGTACAGTCCCTTGTATCATGGATGGCAAACACTTTTGTAACTGAAAATGTATCCCACTATGGATATAAATATGTATATTCTAGTGTCACAACCAATTAAACCAGTGGTTCCCAAACTTTTTTGACCTGCGGCTTCCTTGTCCTATTGGCCACGGCTCCCCATTATGTTACATTTTTTTGGGCAGGTGGTAGTAATGTATGCCCGTCCTTAGGAGTACCTTCATTTTTCTCCCTGAAAATAATTGGGATGAATCCTATGAAGGTATTATCATCATAGATGTAACAAAATAAAATACAAGAGTTGTTCAATATCTTTTTTTTTGTTTAATTTTTTTTGTGTCCTCATATTTGCCCTTGGAAACAAAACAATAATTTAGAGGGGATTACTGAGACACTGACCCAGATTAACTGAGGGGGACTTTCTTGGATCCTACCGGGGTATCCCGCAGTGCCAAGCATCAACACCTCAATGATCGAATAATGGTACCAACTGGACTAGCGTACTGCTCAATACAACCCAGATTGTAACCGATGTCGCCCTAGTTGGGTATGTATAAAAGGCGAGGATCGAATAGACGACCCCACAGGCAGCGAAATCATAGGACATGGGAAAAAAAAAAAAAAAAAAAAACCCAATACCAATTCAAAAGCAGCCAAAATCTTCTCTTGTGTTGGTTACCTTCCCTAGCCATGTCTAATTTAGACATCTGTAGCATTGCTGCACGCCAATCGGTAAAGAGAGGGGGTGTCTTATCTTTCCACCTTCTGCATATTTCTCTTCTGGCTAGCAAACAACTATAGAAAAACAATTTTTTACACATGCCGTCTAGCTCTGGTATAATGCCAAAGAAAATTTGCATGGGACTAGGGTTAACATGCGAGCCTATTGCTAACGAGAGAGAAGCACAGATTTCATCCCTAAATAATGATATAAACGGACACTCAAAAAACATATGAATATCTGATGCTGCTACCAAGCCACATCTAGGGCATGCCACTTGATCATTATTGGGGAACTTTGATAGACGCAATGGAGAGTAATACACCCTATGCAGAGTAAACAGGTGGTTGCGACGGAGCCAAGACGGTTTAACGATCTCACCCAAAATCCTAAATGATTTTATCCATAGGCCTTCCACGTCGGTGTCAGATATAAAGGTTTTCCAAAGCGAAAGGGGTAACAGAAACTCGCCATCAGTCTCGTCCAGAATAAGATTGTACCAATATGTAATTTCTTTTTTAAAGAGTTGTTCAATATCAAAGTTTAATTGGTTAAGTCAGAAAAAATACAATATTATTTGACAAAAATGATTCCATGACTTAACCTTTTTAACACATTTAAGATTCACCTGACAACAAAAGTTAACAAAGTTCTTTAGAAAATGTTTTTTTACTTACAGGAAAAACAATGGATTCCAAATGAAAAATAAATGTAAAAAAGTAGGAAAAGGCCTACATTTATTTATGTTTGTTTATTATTAAGCTTGTTTATGTTTATTGAGCTTGTAAAGCGCACAGCTACTCAAACTGTCCCGGCACTAGCTCCTGAAGGAAGGATGGATGAACATGTATCAAGTTAAAACAGTGAGTTTTTTTTAAAAAGCACTGGGTCCTGAGTAGTCCTCAGGGCTAAAGGCAGTAGATTCCAGGCCAGACCAGCCCTACGCACAAAGGAGTTTCCGCCAAGACGCTGGCGCTTAAACTTCGGGATCTGCATCAACCATTGAGCAGATGACCGCAGCGCTCTGCCAGGCACATAGAAGGCAAATCTTCTCTGCAGGTAAAGGGGGCCGGTATCATACAAGGCCCGGTGAGCGATGGTAAGCATTTTGAATTTCAGGCGGGACTCCACTGGCAGCCAATGCAAGGCGCGCCAGTGTATCCACACACTATCTCTAGGAGAAAGCCCCATAAGGAGTCTAACTGCTGAATTCTGCACGACCTGAAGTTTTTTTACCAGTGACCCCGAGCAACTGACCAGGAGCGCATTGGCGTAGTCCAGGCGGGACAGGATCAACGCACAGACCACGGTTTCCCTAGAAGCACTAGGCAAAAGAGGAAGAAACTTCCTCAAGCTCTTCAATATGCCGAAGCAGGACCCAGACAGTTTCTTTACATGCGTCACAAAATGCAAGTTTTGGTCAAACCAGACGCCCAGGTTTTTTAGCGCGCCCAGTCTTTCAGAGGGCCGAGAAAAACCCAGGGACCAAAGCTTTTCTCTGAAGTCAGAAGGAAAGGAACCAAACAGCAGCACCTCAGACTTCCCTTCATTGCATTTTAACTGGGCATTAGATAACCAGTGAAAGACAGAGGAAAGGCAATTTTGGGCCAGCCCGACCGAGTCCACTTCCTTAGGCCAAGTAAACAGCAGCTGGGTGTCATCGGTGTAGGCCATCACCTTAGCCCCCAGTGACTCCGCCAGGTACACAAGCCAGGTCACATAGATGTTAAAAAGGAGCGGGCTAAGTGATGAACCCTGAGGCACCCCCGTTGACACCGGGAGAGGTGCAGAGGCACTCGGGGTAAGCCAAACCTGCTGCTGCCGGCCCTCAAGGAAGGAACTAATCCAGTGCCAGGTGTTGCCAATGATACCAATGGCAGACAGGCGGTTAAGCAGCATGGCATGGGGAACCGTGTCGAATGCCGCCGAGAGGTCCAGCATGACCAATGCTGCCCTCTCGCCGGCATCCTGACACTCCCTGATAGCACGGAATCGGCTTTGCTGGAGGTCGCTGAGGCTATCAGCTGCACGGAAACCTGACTGAGCCGGGTGAAGCACCTTGGACTCCTCGATGAACTTGGTAAGTTGAAAAGTGACGGCCTTCACGCACACTTTCGCCAAGCTGGGCAGATAAGAAATAGGGCGATAATTCTCCGGCACTAAAGGGTCCAAGGACGGCTTTTTAAGCAACGGAAGGATCAGGGCAAGTTTCCAGGCTCTAGGCACGGAGGCCGAGCAGAGTGACTTATTAATCAAGTAGTTCACCTCTGGATTGACGACATCGGCCACATCCGACAGAAGCCTGGCAGCACAGGGGTCACTAGGAGAGCCGGACTTAAGAGCTTTCAGGATTTTAAGAGAGGTGGCCAAGTCCACAGGGTCAAAGTCCACAAAAGAAAAAAGGGGCTCTACCCCATTGATAGACCGAGATAACCCCGAGACAGGATACCCTGAGAAGATGGAAAGTGAAGCTTGAATGTTAGCTATTTTATCCTTAAAGAAGGTTACCAAGGAATTGCACCAAGAATCCGAACTAGGGATGGCCACCGACTGAGCACCAGGGGCCAAAAAACTTTGCACGATGGAAAAGATCACTTTGGAGTTGTTTTTGGCCCGCTCAATACGCGTTGCAAAATAAAGACACTTAGCGTCTCCGATGGCTGTATAATATAGCCTCTGTCTTGCTCTGAGAGTGTTCTTATCAGCTAGACTGTAGCCTCGGGCACGCCAAGCTCTCTCAGCCGCTTTACACTCCTGTTTCAAAGTCCTTAGCTTAGGAGAGAACCAGGGCTTAGAAGGGGATTCTCTCCTCAGCTTGGCCTGGCTCGATGCAGATTGTGCTGAGACAGACCCTGAAATCCACTCTGCAAACTGGGCGACATTGTCCTCAAGCTCCCCACAGAAGGAGGGACGAGAGACATCCAGAGCAGCGCTCAGAGACCCTAAGTCTGGTCTCCTAAAGGCAGGGGGCCGAGAGCAATGTGCCGAACGGGGAGGAATTACCAAGGACCAAGAAAAAAAGAAAAAAGAATCTTAGTGAGATTGATGTGCTTGTTTTTCCTTACATTGCTCATCAATTCATGGCGTTATTTTTGAGATTGCAACACACATTTCTTTTTCAAGGATAATTATTGCCCTACATTTTGACTTTATCACGGCAACTGCTGAGAAACCAGCTTCACAAAGGCGAGAAGTAGCAAATGGGATCAAAACATGCAGGAATCTCTTGCTTATCTATGGGTATTAATCTTCTGCTTGACACCAAAACCCAAGCAGTGACTGAGTCTGGAACGTTACTTTCAATGTTAAGCTACTTGAAATGTCAATGAACTGTACTGCTCCCTTGCTGTTGAAATGCTGAGGTATCTCCGCATTGAAGGGGTCTCTTACCCATTTTAATGGCTCCATTTCATCACCTGGGAAATATTTGTCATGGTAAAGACCCAGTTGTGACCAATACAGAACATAAACTGTCCTCAGTTCCACCTTTAACGTCCTCTCATTGTCTTGCAGAAACTGTTTAGATGAAGGAAAACATTTATAATCACCTTTGCTTACACTGCTTTTCTTCTTCTTAAAGCTGACTTTGTCTGAGAGCTGCAAGATGTTCGTATTATTGCCTTACAAGGACTTGTTCAGTGCATTCAGTTTTTAAAAAGATCAGAAAAAAGGCCCATTTTTATTAGAAAGTTCACGTCAATAAATTTGCATATGAAACAATGTTCATCATCATGTAGACACAAGTATGTTTCATTCCTCTGCTCATACACACTAAGCAGGGAGTAACCGAGAGACAGCCATTGAGAACTGCTTTAGAACAAGAGGCATGAGTGTTTGGCAACATTGTTGTCACAAAGCTTACCAAACTATCTTGCTTTCATTGGCCATGTTTGAATAAAATGTACCACTTTGTGGACTATATTTTCAGAATATCATGCAGTTCTTTGCTGAGGTTTCCTGCTGCCAATGCTTTTCTGTGTATTATGCAGTGTGTCCAGACAGCATTAGATGCCTTAGACCATATGCGAGCTTTAAGTCCTTGTTAGCCTCCTGCCATTGAGCAGCACATATCTTCCAGTCAATCACAGAATCTAATTGTCGATAAATTCATCCACAATGGCAAGCAAGTCTTCACCTGTAGTTCCACCTTTCATACCTTTACAGAAAAAGAAATCCTCAACAATTTCTTTTTATTAACAAACCTGACATAACAAATAAGATGGGCGTATTTCTGGTTGTCTGTTGCCTTTTCCAACTACAGGGGAGCAAACTCTTTGCCTTTTAAATGACAGGTGAGCTTATCTGATAACATTATTAGAAAGAGGCACTTTCAGCAGCTGTTTACCTTCTTCAAGAATCATTGCGGGCAAAGAAACAGCAGCAGACAAAATCTCGTTTGCAATTGTATTGAATTTTTTACACTGTGCAACATGATAGATCACTTTTTCAGAAGACGGGAGGGTGTTACTATTAACTTTAGCTTGTTTCCAAAAGTGGACTTTTGTAGTTTTGGTTTCTGTAAGTTTTCTAATTAAGAATTTCCTTGGCTTTCTGGCAACATTTGGGCAAAGACTTTTAAGATGACGCTTTAGTTTATTTGGAAGCATGGATTCTATAGCCAAAACATCTAAACAGGTTACATATTGAAGACGCTCCTCATTTTTAACCTGTACACTCGTGAAACTATGTTCTAGATACCTGTTTTTGTACTTTTTGTACTTGTGTTTTTGTTTTCCATCCTCTTTTTTTTTTTTCTTTGTCACAAAAACCGGGGACTTCACTTTGCTCAGATGAACATGAACTCTGTATTAAAAATCTCTTCATTGTCAATCATAAAGATGGCACACAGATAGATGCTGTAACATAGCATTACTCTTTGAGGTAATTTAGGATAAATGTAATTATTATTTAAATTTTAATTATTACATTCATCCTGAGTCATGTTTCGTAACGGTTCTCCTCCGAGAGTAATGACAGTATTTCAGAGCCTAACTGCGTGCCCTCTTTCACTCCCTATTTCGTGACTCCTTCCCTCTCCTCTGCAGTGGTTTTAACCTTTAAGTAACACCAAAAAAGAAAACAAACCCAACCTTTGTTTTTGTTTTCTTTTTTGGTGTTATTTTCCCTTTCCCACTCCACATTGTATTTCTGTTTTGGGAACCCCTTTGCTTTGCCAAGGTGTAGAGCAGTCATAGGCTCCATGCTACTTCAGAAATATTTCCTTCAGAAGGGGCTGAGTTGATTGTGCGTGAGGGAATTTTATTGCAGATTACTTTTAAGTTTGTTCTAATATATGTTACCTCCCATATCCTAAAAGCAGAACTTGAAGGTGTGATGCACTGACATGATTCACTCTGCTTCAGTTGGCTACACAATACTCGGCCTTCCATGTTATTACCTGGCTAGTTGTGTGCTTGTTGTGGATCTATTCATGGCGCCCTTGGATAGTTTTGACAGTGCTCTGAGGTGCCACAGTGCACATATCATTTCTTTCCATTATATAGAAAAACAAAACATAGATAATTTTACAGGCAATAACATTCTTATTATAAGAATACAGAATAAATTAAATTGATTGAAAAGTGTTAAAAAATATCTACATCAGCTGTAGCTTAGTACTTTTTTCTCAGCTGCCACTCAGGTGTAAGAAACCTGACAAAGCTAAAAAATCATTATAACCAATTCATATTTAGATACCCCTAATTCTGGAAAATAGGAACTAATCACTATTTACAAAGGTGGATATAAGAAATATACAATGTTACATCGCAGTGTTCACACCGCGATACCTTTACAACGCAGGCATTACAACGCAAGTCGTTACAACGACTTACGCTGGAGGTCACTGGACTTAGGAATAGTTTGATTTACTATTCCAAATCCAGCCTACGTTACAGTAGGGAAGGTGTTGGAATAGTAACTCATACTATTCCTTAGCTTAGAGCGCCATCCAGCACAAATCATTGTAATGAATTGCGTTGTAATGCCCGCGTTGTAAAGGTATTGCGGTGTGAACACTGCGATGTAACCGATGTTTCCCGGATATAAGCTGTAAAGATAAACCTAAAATGTGCAAAAGTTTTCCTTTTAGTGTGGCAAACGGAGCTTTTGTCTATCACTGCAAATTTAAAGAACCATTTACTGCAAAAGCTGTTCAACCGCAGGATTCCATATCTAAACCTGCCATACAGTTGTTTGACTAAAGATGGTGTGATGGCATCCTTAAATGGTTGAAAGTAGAATATACATTTAAATTCAAGAAAAGCATCAGTAAAAGGCCCATGCTTAGGGTCAATAAGAAGCCTTTCTATTACAGACAACTAATATTATTCTTTTAGATATCCCTTGGTGATCTATGTGTTATCCCTTGAATTATTCCAAAGCACTTCTAGGCCAAGTAAATACAACCATGATCTAACATGTTTAGGCCAGGGAATACTGCAGTATACATCTAACCTGATAACGTCTGCAAGTGCTGCACTATAGGACGATAGTATACCCAATTTCACACCAATATAACAGTGGGGGAAGATGCACTTTCCACGCTGTGTGTTTGACTCCCAAATCCAAATATAATAGTAAAAATAGTGCACTCTATGGAAAATTTACTAGGGACTTAAAAATGTCTCTTCCAATAGTGACTTTTGTATTTCCCTATAATTCTGCTGCATAGAGGACTGCCCCCTTGGCTTTAACATATATTTGCGGGGCAGCAGAGACAGGTGTAATGATTGTCGAATCATAAACTCCGTATCCCTCTGTATCTTCATGCAGTTTCAACTAGCTTTTTGTTTCCTGTATTCCCCAAAACATATTCTGGTTTTACTTAGCCTCACATTATTCAAATGCCATAACCCTCTCAAGCTTTGAACCTTCCTTGAACCCTCATGAGTTTTATGTGGGTTGAAAACCATTGTTTAGTCTTCATGGGGCTCGCTTCCAGTCCTTGCTGATTGCAGAATTCTGTTAACATGTTCTAATTGGACCGGAAGACCCACCTGTGTCTTTGAAATCTGTAATGTCATCTGCATATAGAAGGGTTTGGTACTCTGATGTCAAGTTAGTTCATTGAGGCATTAATGTAGGAATCTAAGGCTTTCAATACATAAATATATAATTAAAGTAGGAGCCCTTGTTAAACACGCCTTTTTATCTGGATTCGATTGGTAATTAAACCCTGCGACCCTATCTCACGTGTGTAAGTTTTACTGTGCAAGCGTATTATTATTATTGGCAGGATGTTACTTAAAACTCCTATATCTTTAAAAGCTAAGCTTAACCTATCTCGAAGGATACGGTCAAATGCAGATTGAAGGTCCTCAAAAGTGATATATAAATGTCCTATATTTATAATGACTATTTTCCAATAGATTAGAAGAAACCCAAGTACATGATGAATTGTTCTTCCTTTCTTTTTAAATCCTACCTGGAGATTTGATAAGGTAATATGCTTGTCTACCATCCTTGGAACCTGTCAAGTATTTGACAACAAAAAAATAAAATGTAAGCTATCCAGAAAGCTGATAAGCCTATAGTTAGTGGCATCATCCCTTTTGCCTTTTTTAATATGGGGATTATCTCTGCACCTTTCTAAGTTTGGGGTATTTCACTTCCTGCCAAAATGGCATTGGTTTGAGAATTTAGATAGGGAGGTCATACAAGAGGTTCCATTAGAACGGAAGCAAAAGATTGACGTGTATAACAATAATGTAGCCCAAGCTGGACTGGTTATTACTCACTTGTAGCATGCTTTCTAATTTAGTCACTACTTCCCTGTAAATATGGGGAAGGGTCTCCCGATGTTGTTGTACTGATGCCCACTTTATACCATGTCTGTTATTAGATACATTATTACATAACAATAGGGTATACCCAGTATACAGTTGTACCTGGGCCAATTATGGTATGTACAACTAGAGGGCCAACTGGCCTATATGTTTTTCAGAGAAAGACAAAAACTTGATAAGACAGCCAACAATTATTAATTAAACAATGACCAAATGTTCTTGGTTAGGAGAAGGAATTATATTTAAGAATTTAATCTAACATTCACAATTTCAAAGGTTGCTCCAAAGCGAAAAATGGGGAATAAAGTGCTCCAGGTAGTGCTCATCAAGTGGTGGGGATGTGACAGTGGGAATTTAATTAATTACAATATTTAAAAGAATGAGAACGACCTGTCCAACACTACGTCAAGGAACTGCCTAACAAAGCCGAAGTGTTGGGATGCCACAAATGGATAAAATGTTCACCGCTTCTGGGCTGCAGGATAAGTACAGGTCAAAATATAAGTGAAAGTCGACGTTTCGACCCCAGAGAATTGAAGAGGGCAATTGATGTCTATCAACGGGATCTTCCTCAGGATGATTAGCAGAGCAACCTTAATCTAGGACTGCCGGTTCAGCAGTGGAGAAGTTCAGGATAGTGCTGGAGGCTCCAAATCCATAAAGAATGAAGCCGCCGCACATACAGAGGAGGTTGGAGACTTGGCACGGATTTGAGCAAAGTGATGCCATGTGTGCATCAAGTGCACCCAACCCATCCATTAGTTCCTCGTTTATCAGAGTAAATTCAGTTGTATCATATTGGTTTGATTGAAGGATGTGGTGTTTTCCATATTGAATATCTGTGCGAGGAATGAAAAACAGTGACACACACTTCTGATCCATTGTATTGAGTTATTGAGATGGTTATTTTTGTTCTCTCTTGCAGTGGGCGTTTTTGCAACGCTGGTCATAAATACTATTGTATGCTTTGGATTGGATTGGAGTTAAAAGGATGCACATATTTGTTCCTAGTAGCAATGATACCCTGTGTTTATCGATAATCATTCTCAGTTGGATTATTACTCTCTGTTCCAGCTAGTGTAGGTCTATATAATCACTAAATAGAGTTGGACGTTTTGTCTTTTAGTAGTACCCTTCCCACATTTTTAATTTCCCCACTGTTGGGTCTCCCAGCTGAATTGGAAGTGACTAGTTCATTTTCTGTACACCTTACTTTTGACTGCTGTGCTGGACCCATTCACACTCTCCCCTCGCCCCTTAAGTCCATGAGGCTCAGTCAATTGCGAAGCAAGTGGTGAGATAATTTTCCTTTGGACCAAACAAGCTTCACAAAGTTAATTCTTACTGATACTGGAATTGTCTACCTCCATGATTTGAGATATTTAACTATCCACCAGTCTTGAAACTAAGGATGGTTATTTCAGACTGTCAGGGGAAGATTTAGATTTGTTAGGTTACTGTACAATAATGCTACTGTACAATAATGCTACTGTACATTAATGCTAGAAGTATCTGTACAAGAGAAAGTGGCCAGAATTCTAAAGCAAAAATAAACCTGTGTCTCTTAGTTTGAAAAAATATCTGTTCTAGTTTCACAACTGCAAGATGTGTAATTCAGGTGGAGTTATTCATGTGTTCTTGGGGTGCTGTTTCCTTTTGTAAGGAACAGATAATGCATCTGCCTTCAAACGTCTGTTATTAAAAAACATATTGGAGTGGAAGCAGCAAGCCAAGTTTCAAGAAGGCAATGATCTGTGCGCTCCATGCAGCCACTCAGATGTAACACATAAAAAACTGAATCCAGTAGTCTTGTACCTGCAAATTCCTTACCTTTGAATTTCCCAGGCATCAGACTGGATGCAGAAGATTTTTCATGAGCAGTACCCCTGTGCACCAGTAGGTGGCATCATTCGGCATTGCGTTCTTTGTCGGAAGTGACATCTGCAGCACCTGTAGAGCCCTCACCTAGGCGAGCTGACATAATTTCTTTTATTTCCTTGTCAGCCACCGCTGATCCGGAGAAGAGCTACCCTCAGTCACTGTTTGACTGGATTTGTTTTTTAAACATTTTATCCTCCTGGTGTATAGGATGTCATCTACAAAGACAGTATTCAAGGCCTGCGGTCTTTCCGTGCAAGCCAGCGCTGATCCCGAGAAGAGCTACCCTCAGTCACTGTTTGACTGGATTTGTTTTTTTAAACATTTTATCCTCCTGGTGTATAGGATGTCATCTACGAAGACAGGATTTAAGCCTTGCAGAGCATGATGGACCCTCACAATGTCTGCCTGTGGGGTTTGGAGCGTGACCACGGCCAGAAGTCATGCTCTGATTGCTGCAGCATGAATCCTATGGCCTTGTGGGAGTGATTCCTCAAGCTCATGGCGGTCTGGCATGCAACTCTGTGTAAATCGAGGTCCCGGTAAAGAGGAAGGTCCTGGGAGCGGTCGCAGTGTCCGAGGCTGTCGGCCGATTCGAAGGCCTCAGCACACTTGGGTAAGTTGAGGCACAAAAAAAAAGAAGTTGAAGAGGTCTTTGACTTCTCCTCATCGTTGGCCGACAAGACGAGGGAGCGTTGACAATCAAGGCCTTACAGTGGCCACAGAGGAGGAAGACTCATACTCAATGGTGGTGCGAAGAGTGATCGAGGTCCTTGACTTTCAGTTGCTCTCGGTGGCAGACAAGACTAACATCTTGACAGAGGGCCTGCAACCGGGAGTTTCCACATTCGAACCACTACTCCTGTTCAATGACACCCTCACAGACGTCCTTTTGGGGACCTGGCCCAAACCCAACTCAGGGGCTCCTGTGAATAGGACGGTTACCTGTTGCCAAAGCCCCGCTCCAGGGGACCTCACCCAACTCCAGAGAGCTTGGTGGTCCAAGCCTCAACATCCCATGGCTCATTTCCTACCCCCACCCCCTCTGATAGGGAATCCAAGAGGCTGGCCTCCTTGGGGTAGAAGATGTTTTCTTCTGCCAGCCTGGCATTGTGGTCTGTAAGCACTGCATGCCTGTTGGCTAGTAACTCCCACACTCTGTGGGACATGGTTGCACAAGTATTACCACAGGTCCTGGAGGCAGCCTGTCTGTTGCCAATTGCAGAGATGCAGCAAAGTTCACTATCCACTGTGGAATTGACATAATCAACTCACTGGGTAAAGTTGTTGCATCGACAGTGGCCCTGAGGCACCAGGCCTGGTTGAGGATGACTGGCTTTTCAGGGGATGTCCCGGCATCCCTTGTGGACATGCCTTTCAGTGGCACCAGTTTTTTCTGAGACATGGCGGATTCGGTACTGTAGCGCTTCAAGGGCAGTCAGGCTACTCCCAAGTCTTTGAGACTTTCTATGGCGGTACGTCACCCGCAATCCACCTTTTGCTCCTTTCATGGCTAAGGAAGAGTCTTCCAACAGCACAAATTCCCTCCTAGTCACCGAGATGTGCATGCTCCCCAGACTCTGCGTTTCTGATGTTGCGGCACCTATAAACCTCGTGGATTGGGTAGCCAGCAGTCTGGTCAGTCCACCATCCCTTCGCCCAGCAGCTGCAGCCTCCTAATCTGCCCCTTTACCACCCAGTTGGCAGCAGGATTCACCATCATCTGCCCCACTGGCAGTCCATAACATTGGACAGGTGTGTTTAGCAAATCGTCTGAAAGGGCTACTCCCTCCCCTTTGCAACAACCCCTCCATCCATGCCACCATCTCAATTCCAGCTGACGAAGAGCCATTTGATTTCAGATTCACTTGCTCCCGTTTGGCCTTACCAGCCCCCCTCGGTGATGGCTGTAATTGCAGCTCATCCGCAGAGATCAGAGTTGCCTGTCTTCCCCTATCTCAACGACTGGCTGTTGAAAGCTAGCTCCAGACTACGACATACCTCTTGCACTCACTAGGGTTCACTATCAACATGCTGAAGCCCACCTGACTCCCTCTTAAAAGGTTCCTTTCATCTGAGCTGTTCTGGACGCAGGGCACTTTCAGGCTTGTCTCCAAGTGGTAAATCCAGAATATTCAGGCCATGATACCGATGTTTCAACCTCTAACCTGGATTTCTGTGAGGGAGACTCTGAGGCTGTTGGGACTCATCGCCTCCTGAATCCTGTTGGCAACTCATGCCCAGTGGCATATGTTGGCTCTGCAGTTGGTATACCGACCCCCAGGCACTGACTCGAGTTTTGCTCTTCTTCTTCAAGAAATCCTGGCCCCTCATATCAAATCTAAAGAAGATTTTCTTCTTTTGGGAGACTTCAATATACATGTTGATCTACCCACACACTCTGATGCCACTGCCTTGATTACAGACCTTGCCAGCTTAGGTCTGGAATTACAGAATCATGGACCCACCCATAAAGGAG
Source organism: Lissotriton vulgaris (assembly GCF_964263255.1). Classification (NCBI taxonomy): domain Eukaryota; kingdom Metazoa; phylum Chordata; class Amphibia; order Caudata; family Salamandridae; genus Lissotriton; species Lissotriton vulgaris. The sequence goes on from NC_141696.1 coordinate 1,173,243,283, forward strand.
GACACACGTTAGATCTACTCTTCTGTAACTGTGCTAAAGTTAGTTGTTCCCCGGCAAAAGAAATAGCATGGACAGATCACTCCATACTGGAATTCTTTTTAGCTACCCCTATAAAAACGGCTAAGAGTGCTCCTCTTCCCCCTATTTGGCGTCGAGAGTGGCACAAAGTCACGGCCAATAAAATCCAGGAATTTTGGACAGACCCCGGAATCTCAGCAACCGACACTGCTGATATGGCCTTAACTAAGCTTAATGTCTCAATTAAGCAAGCCATTGATCTTATAGCCCCTTTAAAAAAGCACAAACAATACCCAGTGTCCAAACAAGACAGCTGGTATACCCATGAATTGAGGGTAGCTAAGCAAAACTGTAGACGGGCTGAGAAAGCCTGGAGGAAAGGGAAGACCGAGAGCAGTAGAGTAGCTTTCCTAGATACTCAATCCAAGTACTACAAAAACATAAAGCAAGCCAGGAAGCAACACTTAACACAGCAGATTGCACAGGCAGGCAACTGCTCTAAGGAGCTTTTTAACATTCTGCAGAATTTTATTAAGCCGACTGCCTGTGACAGCTCTGAGGACTTCTCACAAGACCTATGTGATGAAGTCTCGAGATATTTTGAGGATAAAATAAAGAACATCTACGAAAAAATAGTGGCAGCCAATGATGCTTTAAAAAACCCCAACACAGGCCCTCTCTATCCTCAAACACCGGTATCTGGTAATAAACCCACCCTTTCATCCTTTCCTCCGGTCACCAACACAGAGCTCATTGCCCTCTGCAGCCACATTAAATCTGGATCGCCTAATGACCTTATTCCAACCAAAATGGTTGGCCCCATGATTCCTATTTTGGGCCCGCACATGCTGGATGTGATTAACATCTCCCTAACTAAAAGCCAGGTCCCTGCAGATTGGAAAAGGGCGGTGGTGAACCCGATCAGGAAAAAGGCATCTTCTCCTTGGACTGACCTCTCCAATTTACGACCGATCTCCCTCTTGCCTTACCTGGGTAAGGTTACAGAGAGACATGTGAACACCTATCTCTCTCAACACCTGGAAGCGACGGAGGGCCTGGACTATTCACAATCTGGTTTCAGGCCCAACCACAGCACAGAATCAGCCCTTCAAACAGTGACCAATAACATCAGAATGGCACTGGATGAGGGCAGCTCACTGATTCTGGTGCTGTTGGACCTTTCTGCCGCTTTCGATACGGTGTCTCACACGGTGCTTCTTGACCGCCTAGGTGAGGTGGGTGTGGAGGGTGAGGCTCTGACCTGGATGAAAAGCTTTTTGACTGGTCGTGTCCAAGAAGTTAGGCTGGGCTCCCATAAATCCACACTAAGGGAGCTCAATAAGGGGGTGCCACAAGGCTCATGCCTTAGTCCCACACTCTTCAATGTGTATGTGGCCCCCCTAGCCAACCTGGCCAGATCATTCGGGTTCACCCCGGTGTCGTATGCCGACGACACCCAACTCCTTTTCCCGTTCAAAACTCTCACATCTGCAATAAAAAGATCTTTTGCAGATGGTATGAGAGCCATTGCAGACTGGATGTCAACTAACTGTCTGCAGTGCAATGTGGGGAAAACGGAGGTAATGTGTTTTGGACAAGCGGCAACATATTGGTCATCTGACTGGTGGCCTGTGGAGCTTGGCCCTGTCCCCACCCCCAAGAGTTCTGTTAGGAACCTGGGAGTGCTTTTCGATCAGCAACTCACCTTCAAGGGACATGTCAATCAGGTGGCCGGTACCTGCTTCCGGGCTATCGGGATGCTGAGACGAGTCTTCCCCTATTTACCAGACCATCATAGGAAAACGCTCGTGCAGGCTCTGGTCATCAGCAGGGTAGATTACTGCAATGGGCTGCTCCTCGGAGCAAACGAGGAGCAGCTCAGCAAATTGCAAGTAATCCAAAACACAGCAGCAAGGATTGTCCTGAATGTTCCAGCTAGGACCCCCTCTAGCCCCCTGCTGAAGAGACTCCACTGGCTTCCAGTGAGGAAGCGAGTCCAATTTAAGACTCTATGCACAATTCATAAGAGCAGGATAGGGGAGGGCCCGAAGTATATGACCAAGATCTTTCAGCCCTACATCCCGGGGCGTTCCCTGCGCTCCAGTCATCAGCAGCTCCTACAGATACCAAGAGTAAATAAAACCAGACAGGGTGGCCGTGCATTAGCTTATGCCGGCCCAATACTCTGGAATTCCTTGCCTCCAGAACTCAGATCAATTTCCAGTCATCTGTGTTAACGGAAAAATTTAAAGACCTACCTATATCCCGACACATAAATTACTCTCCAGTTTCCGCACCCTTTATCACTCATGCTCTCGTAACTAGCACAGTTTCATGGTACAGTAATAGCGCAGAGATACCCCTTCGGGAGTCTAGTCTGGCGCTCTACAAGAATATAAAATAAATAAATAAATAAATAAATTGAGGTTTCAGCATCAAGGGAACCTCTCCGACATGGTCCAGATCTCGGAGGGAACTGCAAAAGATCTGCAGTGGTGGCTAACAAACTGCGATTGGGTCAGAGGCAGACCCCTCTCACTTCCCTAACCATATCTCTCAGTAGTGACAGATGCCCCACTCCTGGGATGAGGCACCCATCTGGGAGATGTGGAGATCAGAGGACTCTAGTCTTTTTTTTTTTTTTAATAACCCATTTTATTGATTTTCTTAAAATTATCAGTTGCAGCTTCTTTACAACTTATATGATATCCGTACAGTATTAGTAATCCAATTAAGTAATCATAGACACATATATAAATAGCACGTTTCGACAGTGATAATATCCAATGGTTTGCATGGTCTTCCTTTCTTCCACTTTCGTACATTGTCTGTGAGATTTCCAGCGGTTCAGTCTACACAGTACAACATAGTGATTATAATAAAGTGATCATTTCCCTCTCCCTGTTAACTTTAGCAAACCAACTAAGTCCCAGGCCCCACCCCTTTCCCATGCACAGCTCTTTTTGCATTTGTTTAATTCAGCATTACAGTACAGTACAATTATAGGCTTTAAGCACATGTACGTGAGCAAGCTCCTACAATAAGACACAATGCGGTATCAAACTGTTCACATCTCTTGGCTAGGCTAAGCTGGTTGGGGGAACGATTGTTTTAATTATACTTCTGCTGTTTTAATGATTGCACCCACAATTACCTGAACTGCTTTTTTTAAAAACGTCAGTCCTTAGAATATTCTGCTTTTGATTGTGCTTTTAAACTTTGCATTTGCTGAAGTTACTTCCTGCCTTCGGCAGTGCTCGCAAGCTGATTGGTCGGCTTCCAGCCAATCAGTGCACAGCCCGGGTGGAGCCTGTTGAGCCCCGTGGCATTTAAAGATTGCCCCTATGAGGACGCGCAGCGGGTGCGCAGCGGGCGGACTTTAGGCAAGCCCGTCGGCGCCCGTCCGCGCCTGGTTGTCGCCAGGAGCCAGGGACCTAAGATTAGTTTATTCACGCATAACCTTACTTGACCTACAAAAAGTTGATGCTTATGCGACTCATAACTGGGCCCCAGACAACTGCTCTACCCTCTGTGGACAGTGTAGCCTTAAGCTAGTACCCCCTGGGCACCCTATATCCTTAGGTCCCAGGACTATGATACACTCTATCCTGAGTATCAACTGCCGATCTCTTCCCAAACACCATGCCGAGGTATTCGACCTCCTCCAGGTTCGATCACCGGAGGTCCTTTTCTTAATGGAAACCTGGCTCACTGAGACGTCAACGGCCATACCGGCGCTTGCCCTCCCTCCAGGCTATGCTATATGCAGTCTCAATAGAACAGGGGGAAGAGGAGGCGTCATAGCCATCGTCTATAAAACCTTCCACACCTGTAGCTTTACTCCCCAAGACCTACCAGATAGTGAGAGGACGCTTTTTAAAATTGCACTTAGTGCAAATTTTACCTTTTCTGGTCTTGTAATCTATCGCCCACCCGGTCTGTCTAAAACCTTTAGAGAAGCCTTGGCAAATACTACCTCAGTACTAGCCCTTCAGTCGGCTAACTTCAACATTATCGGTGACTTGAATCTTCACCTAGAGATGCTAGAATCCCCCAATATCCTCAGTTTCATAGGTGATTTAGCAGCTTGCCAGCTGACCCAATTGGTTCCCGGCGCTACACATAGCGCTGGGCATCTCCCCGATCCGGTCTTCTCCAACCTTGAGTCCCTGGAAGTTCTAACTTCCCTCCCTATGATCTGGACAGATCACTCTCTTATCTTAATGCGGCTAACTCTGGCCGACCTTAAGTCCCAGTCACACCTGCACCCCTCACTGAAACGGCCTTGGCATAAATTTGACCAGGAGGCCTTCCTCACTGCCCTGAACACAAATCCGCCTGATAGTGCCATCAATGTGGAAGAGGTTGATGCACTCTTTCAGAGGTGGGTAACCTAAGCCCTAGATATCTGTATTCCTATCAAATTCACTCACTCTAAGGGTACGCGGGCTTACACCTGGTTCAACAAGTAGCTGATCCTAACCAGGAAGAACGGCAAAGTTCTAGAAAGAGCATGAAGAAGCTCATATGACCTTCAGGCTAAACTACTATACAGAGCAGCTATCAAATCTTACCACAAATTAGTGCGTAAAACTAGGGCTGCTCACTACTCCAGCCTGATTACCAACAGCACTAATCGCAGCAAAACCATATTCTCCCTACTAAAGGACCTGGTCCCTCCTCCCTCGGCATCTGGCAGCACTATATCCTCCAGCCAACAGTGCGAAGAGCTGGCCAACTTCTTCATCGAGAAGGTGGAGGGTATTTATTATAACTTTGCTCTTACTACACTCCAGCCGCTATTGGGAGAAACGCGCATACTTGCTCTGAAACCGTGTCTCTTACTTCACTACCCACTATTCTTCTCAAAGACCTGGAGGGGTTGGTGTCTAAATTCAAATCAGGGTCTCCAGATGACCCCCTAAAACCCTATGCTTTCAGGAAAACACAACAGGCCCTACTTCCAAAATGTCTGGATCTTCTCAATTTATCCCTTACCTCAGCGGTGGTCCCAAAATCATGGAAACATCCTAAAGTGGTCCCTCTTCTCAAAAAACCTGCATTGGACATGTCCAAGCCAAACAAGCATTTGCAATGCAATAGGTCTCGCATTTGCGAGAGTTTGAGCTATTGGCATTGAAGCAGAGACTCTAAGTACAAAGTAGGTGTTTACGCACTGCTTGCAGGTTTTCAAAACACATAAATAAAAAGCATTGTCATTTACAATGCCAATAGCTCAAACTCTTGCAAATGCGAGACCTATTGCATTGTAAATGCTTGTTATTTATGTGTTTTCCTTCCCGACCCTAACAACAATACCAATAGTCAAGTAATAGGCAATTCAGTTGTTATGTGAACCCCTCTGGATGGCCTGAATTGTTAATATACATAAACAACATTATAGCTTATGTAATCAAACTGTTAAGGTTTTATACAGTGAACATTCTGCACTCAAGTATTTCAATGTGCTTTTATATGTCATAATGAAGAAAATAGAGACAAAGTGAGATCAAACAATTGTCTTGGATCACAGAATTTGGTTGAGAGAAGCTGGGATTGATTCCAGGTTTTCAGGTTTTGCATTTTGCAATTGTATTTTATTCTAGTTGATTAATCAAGTTACTATCTTTGTACACTTGACTCGGCCAGGGTACTGATAGCAAGCAGAAAAGGCTTACCCCTAGGTGAGGTAAAGTGATAGTGATTCAGATGCAGGTTAACACAGTACTGCTAAATGTATGATTCTTATGGTGGAATGAAACCCTTAAAATACCTCCATGGCTCACTGCCCACATAAAATACATACTTCGCTTCCTCTACACCCACTTTACACCCCCATGCCCTACCCTATCAATGTGGCCCTCGAACACACCATAAACCATACTTTTTGGCCCCCTGGTGAAACGTTTGCGAGTATCTATGCTCTAGGTGCATGGAGCTGAGAAAAACATCAATTCATCATTGGAGAGTTTGCCTGCATAAAAACACCTTTTTTGTAGCACCGCTTTTTTGATAGCACAGCTTTCTCTTTCACAGCTATTTTACCCCTCCCCCTTTCTGTACACTTTTACTTAAGGAGTCAGTTATATATTTGAAAGTCTGTGCCAGGTTACGGACAGTGACATGCAACAATAACATGTGGGCACATAGCAGAATATTTATCAGGGCTTTGTCATTAATGTGGCCACTGTGCAGGTCACAATTTCTAATTTAAATAAAAAATCTGCTAGTGTATCTATTCCAGCCATTGCTTATATCGCAAGCGATCTCTTGACACCAGAGTTTCACAGCCTAAATGGTGATCAGACGAGCTAGTCTTGTGCCCTTGTATTGCCCCTTGTTGGCTCCTCAGTCCAGGCAGCTGTACCTGTGACAGGTGGGAACTGTATATGTGCGTGTGCTGGTCTTTATATGGCACACACTACTGGGGAAGCAAAGGACAATTACCTGAAAGAGTAGGAAGGGAATCAGACACCCGAGCAGAGTAGCCTGTAAGGGGAGGTGTAGGGAAGGAATGTCTTTGGCCCAAGTGTTCAGGGGCTGTCAACGGAGGTCGCGTAGCCCTGGAAATGGAGTGGTGACATTCATGTAACCCCACGCCTGAATATGCTGCTCCTATTTGGCGCGCATTACAGGACGGCCACAATAGAACTTAAAACTTAGGTTGCACTTAAGATTTCTAGTCATACAAAAACATTTCTTACCTGTTAACCATGCGCCCAAGAGTGATAGGTTGAGATTTGAAAGGATCAAGCGCAGAGAAACTGCCAGCGCTTCTTGTTTTGCTTCAGCCGCGACCTGTCTGTCTCACACGCGCCACACCAGGGTGATCTATCTTGTATGCAATGATGTTTTTGTTAATAAATCATTACTAATTAAAAATGTGGCAATCAGCTGGTCGCCGCAACTTGTCTTGTGGTCTCATCAATATATTCGAGCCACCTAGAAAAGCATAGACAACCCCTACATACTTCTGTGTTCCTCCCACACAGCATGCATTACTCACTTTACGAAAGATTTTTTGAAGGGGGAAATGAATGGTCCTGAACCTGTTTATTCACGCGGAGCTGAAAAGCCATCCACGACCCAAGGGAACCGCTTCTTAAAATGTTCCTCTGATGCATTATTCAGCCAGCACATTACAAAGCAGCTGGGTCTTCAAAGGCCGTATGAAGGCTCGTGGAACAGTCAGGGCACCCTGTGCCTTTTAAAGGCAGACAGAGTTTGTTCGAGCTGGTTCAGTCTCCGAGAGATGCAGGTTCTCTGGGCAGCTCTTTGTCACCAGGAATCTAAGATGCACGCGATAATTATAACGCACAGCAAATTACAGAGTTTTATCGTCACCACCACTGCAGAGCTTACTATTAAAGTAAAAAAAAAAACAAGACTGTGTGGCGCGTGAGAACCTGGAAATGGGTAATAAGGGAGGGGAGACAACAGTGATATGCTGCATAAAAAAGCGAACATAGGTAACGCAAGATTATTTAAAGCAGAACAACATGGGTACTTTAAAGGTTTTGGTTAATTAGAGCCAAATGTACTTTACTTCCAGCCCAGAACTTCTCGCCTCTAACTTAATGCGCCGAACGAACTATTGCAGCGCCAACGGTCTCAAACAGTGGATTCACGATAAATAAGATGATGAGGACAGCTATGTTAGGAAGCGGGAGGGGGAAGTGCAACACACCATTGTCTGATCAGATGCAAATGCCGTGTGCGCCCTTGGAAGCCTCGGAATATTTAGGGGGGAAGCGAGGAGTGTGTAACTTAACTGTGCCTGCAGCCTAACAAACAAAGCTGCCGACTTTACCCTGGGGAATCGGGTTGTAGTCTCAACGTGGACTGCTTTAAAAACAACATGTGAATGTTAAAAAATAAATGTAAACTTAGTCACGTGGCACTCCCAGACTGCATCGACATAGGGCAGGAGGCGGAGGGTGGGCCAGAGGGGAGAAGGCAGTGTGAACACATGAAATGAGAACTACATCTTGGCATTGCTGTGGGGAGGGGGGGGGGAGGAGAAATGCGAGACACGGCCTTGCGGCCGTGAAGTGTGAAGCAGTGGGCGGGGGGAGGAGAAATGCGAGACACGGCCTGGCGGCCGTGAAGTGTGAAGCAGTGGGCAGGGGAGCCCTTTGAAGTGAAGCTCTCCGAGGGAAAAGTGCGTGCTTGTGTTCACGTGAACTGTCGGAAATCCTCCCGATGGTTTGAGAACCTATTTTGCACACTAAAATTCGATCCTATCCATTCCTTGCGGAATGGGATAGGCTCGACCTAAAAACTACCGGCCAATATCATTGCTTCCATTTCTGTCCAAAATTCTGGAAGCCTTTGTGAATTTGACATTAATTCACTTTTTGGAAGCTAATCACATACTTGATAGTTCCCAAAATGGCTTCCGACCGCGATATAGCACTGAGTCGGCACTGCTGACGGTGGTAGAACAATTGAGATCTGCTGCGGACGCCGGCAGGACCTCAGCTTTGGTCCTGCTGGATCTGAGCACAGCATTTGACAAGGTCTCACATGAAATCTTGATCCTCTGTTTGGAGGAGATAGGGATTAGTAATACAGCCTTGTCATGGTTCTCTTCTTTCTTGACCGACCGGACCTTTCAAGTTATAGCCCCTCCCTTTGCCTCCCGTGTCCATCCTCCGCGATTTGGGGTCCCTCAGGGCTCCGCGTTGAGCCCTACGCTCATATATATATATATAAGTCCTCTGGCACGGCTGGCCAAAGCAAGGGGAATCTCCCTGGTGTCATACGCTGATGACACCCAACTGGTGATCACCCTGTCTAACAATCCCAGCCAGGACCGAGAAAAATTCAGAGAAGACATACTGGCCATTGCAGAGTGGATGACGGCTAACTTCTTGCAACTGAACTCTGCAAAATCTGAGATCCTTCTGTTTGGCAAAGACTCCCATCTCTGGAACAATGAATGGTGGCCTCCAGTTCTTAGAGCCCCTCCGGCCCCCAAACCTGCAGTGAAAAACCTGGGCATTATGCTGGACAAAGATCTTACCTTTGAGACACATACCAAATCTGTGGCAGGGAAATGCTTTGGGCTGCTTCGCGGCCTCAAACCCATACTTGGTCTATTTAATGCCCACACAAGACAGCTGATCATCCAAGCCTCCATACTGGCCCGTTTGGATTACTGTAATGTGCTTCTCATTGGGTCTAATAAATATGTGCTAAATCGACTGCAACGGGTCCAGAACGCTGCAGCACGTGCCATTTTTTCCCTCCCCAAGTACAGCCATGTCACTATCCTCCTTTTCCGCCTCCATTGGCTGCCCCTTGCACAACGTGTACACTTCAAAGCGCTCTGCACTGTGCACCAGATCCTGACTGGCATTGGCCCACACATTCTGAGGGATATGTGCTCCCTCTATTCCCCGCCGCGCTTGCTGTGCTCAGCTAATCTTACCCTCGTGTGAATCCCGCGCTTTCAAAGGACCAGATCTGGGGGCCGCTCCTTTAGGCGACTGGCCCCTACCTTATGGAATTCCCTTCCTCTACACATCCGTTGCATTGCTGATCACCAGGTCTTCAGACTCCTTGTGAAGACTTGGTGGTACTCTCAACTGTAATCCCTCCCTGTCCCTCACTTTGCCTTGCATCAGCGCTGGGACGCCTCTTTGTCGAGACAGCCATGCGCTTTACAAGTATTCTAATCTCTTATGCTGATAACCCGTTCTCAGTAATTGTATAATGATGTTATCCCTGAGTCATCTGTGATTCCGTTGTTATAAATTCTTTCAGCATTCCATTGAAATAGTTTTTTTTCGTAATCCGCTCTGTTCCTCACGTTTGAGTTCTGCACTTTCGGCTTTACCCCACCGGACAACCTCATTATACCAATCTAATACTGTGGGCGGTTTCGCCGCCTTCCAGCGCATAGTTATCGTACATTTAGCAAACATCAATGCCATGTTGGCAAATTTATTTGTAGGACCATTTTTCTTACATCTGGGGTTCAATCCCAATATACAACATTCTAGTGAGTCTCCTCCACTCCTAGGGGTGCTATTTTTGGACAAGACCATAATATATGAAGCAAATTAGCATTTGGGGCATGACATCTAGAACATGTGTCCACTGTATCCGGAAACATCAAACTTAGTTTACGGGAGTCAGGTATGTTCTGTGCATTATCATGAGTTGTATAAATTTAAACTTTGTATTACGTGACACCTTTTTCGGTTATTCCGATACATATCCCCATTCCTTGTCCATTTATCTTGTAGTATTTGTAATGAGGTGGCAACATGTGTTCGGATTCCCCAGTACAACCATCGGGTCAGGTGGCTACCATTCCCCATTAGATACTGCATGTGTACTAGTTCGTGTGTCGGGGGTTCCACCCCATTTGATGCCCATGTGGTCTGAACATATCTACTAATATTTGCAAGAGTAGGAATGATGTATTAGGCACACCTTGTTCCCTTACAAATGTGTCATGAGTCATTAAGGTATTATCCAGGAATAACATTCCTACTGTATTTACGCCGTCATCCGCCCATTTAGTTATATGTTGGGATGTTACTGTACCTAACGGTATAGGAAGTCCCAGCAATGGTATGTTGGAAGCATAGGGGACTAATTCCATTGTATAATGAAGTGTTGCTTTCCAGTATTTCAATGCAATGGTTAATAATGGGGGCGCATTTGGTGAGATTTTGCCATCTGGCAACAGAAGCTTATGCAATTCCCCTCTCTCCCATTTGAGTTTTGACATAGCTATCTCCTACAGGTTGCGCCCTGCTATCCAATACGCAAGCCACTGCAGTTGGCTTGCATAGCTGTAAGCTTTCAGATCAGGAACCCCCAGACTCCCAGTTTTTGTGCCTACTTGAAGTTTTGACACACCTATTTGTCTGCGCTCACTTCCCCAGATCAATTCCACCAGTAGAGTATCTAGCGTTTTGAATACTTGGGCAGGGACCACGATTGGTAGATACGTAAAATAATAAAGCAATCTGGGGAGCATCACCATTTTTGCAATCGCTACTCTCCCTGCTATTGATATTGGCAGTGACGTCCAAAATGGTATTTGCGCTTTAAGTGCAGTGATTGGCCTGCATAAATTGCCATCTAGGATGTTCTCTGGTTCTCTACATATTTGAATGCCTAGGTATCTGAAGGTGATTGTCACTGTTTGCAATATCCAATGACCAAACCGTAGCGGATCTACCTGTGTGTTATCTGTAAAGAATTAAGCTTATGACTTGTTTTCATTTAGTGCTAGCCCAGACAGTAATTAACATTTATAGAGTGTGGTAGGGACCGGTTCATGGTCTGCTGTAAGATCCTTGAAGTGTAATATTAGATCATCTGTATAGGCAGAGATAAGATGCGTGTCAGTTCCTATTCGTATATACTTTGTGCTCCTCCACCATGCGTAGTTTAATAGCTGGTGGCTCGAGGATAGTATAAATAATAAAGGTGATAGCGGGCAACCCTGCCTAGTACCTCTTTCTACTGTATATTGTGGTGAAATATGAGCACCTGTACGAGCTCGGGCGTTGGATTCGTATATAGGATACTAACCCATTTAACATAAGCATCCGGTATGCCAAACTTCGAGATTGCACGTAACATGTAACTCCAATGTAAGCAATCGGCCCCTGCTGTAAGTCTAAAGATACACACCCTTGCTTGTTGTCTGTTATTGATGCTTTCGACATAACTTGGTGCAGACCTCTAATATGAAGGGCCATGCATCTTCCAGGTACAAACCCACACTGGTCCATATGTATTAAATTAGGTATAAATTGGAGGATTCTGTTTGCTAATAGTTTGCTTAACCTCTTGGCTACTAATGACCAGGGTAACTCGTCATGCACTTTTCATTGATTTCAATGGAAATTAGAGGAGAATAGTAAAATGGCCTTAGCAGTAAAGGGGTTAAAATGTTATAGTTCGTATTTAGCAGTGAGAGGGGGCGATATCCTGCCATATCCTTACTGTCCCTGCCCGGTTTCAGCAGCGAAACCACCACTGCCTGCATTGTAGTGGGTGGGAGGGAGCCTGTGTCAAGCAAGACTTGGTATAGACTTTGTAAGTGAGGTACTAATAACGTTATATACTTTGCATAAAACTCTATTGGTAATCCATCCATACCTGGCGCTTTGTTGCATTTTGTTGCGGGGGAGTTGTTTAATTGCCGCCCTAATCTCCACTGTTGTTATTGGTTCCTCTAGTTATTTCTTTTGATCAGCTGTTAATTGTGGAAACTGTAAATCCTCAAAAAAGGACTCATATTCAGCTTTGCACGGTTTTACTGGTGCTGCATACAGCGTCTCGTAGTATTTCTTAAAGGCTGCAATTATTTCTAATTGGGTACAGGCTGTGTGTCCCTCCTGTATGGTAATTTCAGTAATCAGTGTTATCCCCGGTTTGTCTTTAATAATCCGAGCTAGGAGTGAGCCTGCATTGTTCGCCTCAGCATGTTGCTTTTGTGTATATGCGCGGTGGTTCTATAGTTTGCTTCCTGGAAGTTATCTCTATTAGTGTCATTTGTTCCTGCAGAGGACTCTAGTCTCCAGTGAAATCTGGACTCCACATCAACCTGCTGGAGCTCCGTGCGATCAGACTGCCATTGAAAGCCTTTCCACCCTCCATCAAGGGAAGGCTAGCACAGGTGTTCACAGATACTACTGCAACAAACAGGTAGGAATGGGGTCATGGACCTTTTGTCAAGAGGCTCTGTCGCTCTGGACATGGCTGGAGCAACAGGGTATATCCCTAGTGGTTCAGCACCTGGCGGGTTCTCTGAACACCAGTGGAGTTTAACTCGGCTGTTGGTGCCCAGCGAATCACAAATGGCATCTCCACTCGTAGGTGGTGCAAGGTCTCTTTCAACAGTTGGGAGAGCTTGATTAGATCTATTCGCCCCTGTCGCGAACACGCTGAAGTTATTAAGGCAGCTTTTCATCTCGAGTGGATCTCAGGCCTCCTGTGTGCCTTTCTTCCCATACCACCCCAGCTCAGATTTCTCAAGAAGATCAGGAACGACCAGGCTCAAGTTATCCTTGAAGCTCTGGATTGGACAGGGAGAGTCTGGTATGCCAAGTTACTGAGCACTGCCATTGACTCTCCAAACAGGTTTCACCTTCAGGAGGATTTTCTGTAATAGCAGCAGGGAAGGGTTCTTCACCCGGATCTGTCCACTCTCTTTTTTGCGTAGAGATTATTCAGCAACAGTTGACGGCTTTTGACCTTCCTCCCAAAGTCTGTAAAATCATCTTAGCAGCAGTTGTCCCTCCTTCAAGATGGTATATGCCTGCAGTTGGAAAAAATCTGGGGCATGGTTTGCAGAAAAAGCCATTGATCCCTTTCTGCCCCCTTTCTAAAGTATAACTCTTCATTGTTTCACTTGCCCGGCAGGGCTCTGCTTCGGGCTCTGTCAAGGGCTATCTCACTTCTCTTTCTGCCTTTTTGCAGCTGCTTGACCAACCCTTGAATAACAGGTGCTTTTGACCACTTAAAAGCATGCTTTAAAAGTTCACACTCGTAAATAATTATAACGATCAATGGTCGACAAACGATCTATGATCGACAGCTTGTTATAGCGCATATCATGCTATCAGCACAACATTTATTGAGATGCAGCATATAACTCGCTACATGTTCCCCTTAGATAACAGGAACATAACCTGGTATTGTCCCAATAGTGCTTCTTACCCAGATTAATTAGTGCAACGTGTTGGAAAGAAGAGTCACATAAAGAAGTATTTAACCCAAATTGAAAACGTAGTCTTTGTCATATGTGAAAATATTCTCTGATTACATATCTTGTATAACGAATGTTGCGTGCTGATCATCCTTTTTTGGTATATGAGGCAGAGAATGAACATCTCTGATATGTAGGAATGTGGAGACTAATGAACTGTCACTTCCCTAAAAGAGTGCAGTGTAGGGGTGAAATCACTTTGCACAGGTGGACCGGAGTATCTGGAAGGCATGCGTCTAGGTTACTGTAGGAGTTAATAAGGCTCTGAAGGGCAGCAACAGTGGGTCAAGCAACAGTCAAAAAGCATTTAACGTGACCTATTCTAGCCTGTGAGGAATTTGCATGAACCGTCATTAAAATTACTCCAGCGCATACAGGGTATCTCCGTTAAGATTAAGACGCTGCTTGAAGAGTGATGTGAAAGCCCTACACTGTGACAAAGATGCCTTCTTGAGACTGTACAGAGTGGAAGAGACGCTGACGACCCAGCTAGCTTAACTCAATGAAACTTCAGGTACTGAAGAGGATTTGAAAGATAAATGCCCCCTGACGCACAGCCTGAAATTCAGATTGAAAGCAGCCTGAAAGATGTAATAGAGGACAAAAGTATTCTCACTAGTCAGGTGAAGATGTCAAATAAGGTCAAATTCACATCATGGTGCCTTCAGAGTTAATAAATAATTGATCCCCACTGCCATGGATGCTGTGTTTACAGAATGCGGAAGACACGGGATAATCAAGATGGGAGACATGATGGGTCCTCATGGGGATGATGCAATTCAATGGTATTCAGACAATATACGGTTTAGATTCAAAACATTTTTTTAAATTCTTGCAAATAGAAGCGTTATGTTGACAAAAAAGGGAGGGCCGGTGGGATTTGGGAGGAATTCCATTTTGGACATTATTCAGCATGATGTAGAGTGCACAATTAAACGATTCTATGTCGAATTGATAGAACATAAAACAGATGACCTTGAGAAGTATGACGACAAATGGGTACAGAAGATAGGTATAGAAAAGGAATCCTTCCGTATGTCATTGGACCTGGGGCAGAAAGTTCTGTGCTCGGCACCACTCCAAGCGCAACATTATAAAACACTATATTTACTGTATCACACGCCTTCCAGGATAGCGCAATGGGGAGGGGGGGATGGTATTACCTGCCCCAGGTGCGATAGTTCTGAGGCAGATTTAGTTCACATGTTTGCTACATGTACTCATTTACAAACAACGCAAGATGAAATTGAGTTATTTCTTAAAAGATCACTAAGAATAGAGATTAACTTAACACCGGCAGTAGTTCTGCTTGGAGTAGATGATACCGATAGACAGTTTCAATGTGGGTACTTCATATTTGTAGCCATGGCTGTATTAATGTTGTGTATCGCCTCAGCATTGCTGGACCGTTTACCACCGACATTTCATCAATGGTTAGCCAAACTATTAGCAGCTTATAATCTTGAGAAAACAATATATGCAAGGAGGGGCATAAAAGACAAGAAATTAGGAATACAAATATGGGAACCCATACAAAGGTGGAAGGAGAGAGATCTGGGGTAGTATCAAAATGAAATAAATGTGAGAGAAACATTATGTGTGTATAGAAATAGGATTCTGTGTCCAGGTTTTTTTTTTTTTATTGTTGATTTGTTTTCCTTTTTATACTTTATACTTTGTGTACTGTATGCTTTGCAATATTCCTGCATTTCATCAATGAATTTATTTGCCCTGTACAACAAAAAGGGGGGAAAAAACTTTAATAAAAATATTTTTTTTTAAAAAAGATCCCCACTGCCATATCGCTGCAAATCAGTTCCTCTCTAAAACTTGCCAACTCAGAGTGTGAATCTTTAAAAAAAGGTCCAGAAAAGTTGTGTAAAACTTCCGATCATATAATTCTGGCTCAGGAGAAGGATTCAATCAGAAATGGCACAGAGCCCCCAGCTCAACGGTAGAGCCGACTAGAAGGTTCAAATTCTGGCAGTCATTTTGGACAGTACTCACGACACGCTCCCGGCATTGCTTGTTATTAACATTAAAAAAAATCCCAAGCTTGTATTCAGAACACTGATACTAACATTAGTTCACGCTCCACTGTGAGGATTTGAAAAGGGGAAAACGAAGAAACTAATGTCAATGTGCATGGGTGGTGTTATATATGCATCTCCGCTCTGTCAATTCCAAGGCTGTATGGAGCCAACGCTGAACTGCTCTGTGCCACCTAGCGGGAACACTGCTGAGCAAAATTTCTCGATCCAATTTGGTGGGTGGGGGAGTATTCTGGGGTGAAGAATCTGTGGTTAGATCAATTTTCCAGCAGAAAGAGTGTTACTGAAGGTAAGTAACTTGGTCTTTTGAGCGAGGTGTCTCTGGTGACATTAAATTGGTATTGCGCTGGCACTGTACAGTGCTAGTGTCACAAAGGGCACAGGTTATTGATTGCGGGTCATTCGTACCCACAGCTCACACTAACCACCTAGAGGTCAATATTAGTTTTTTCAAACTAATGAGGAAACTCAGATTGCGACATTTCTTTTCTAACATCATAGGGGATCAGCAGGATCAACAGGACAATAAGGAGGATTCTCTTAAAGGTCTCACCACCACTAGCTCTTACATGGCTCCCATCAGCCATAAGACTCTGGATTTGTTTGAACAGCTAGTAAAACAGGATCTAAGTAAAATCAACTACCGTAAAAAGACCAAACTCAAGAATCTCACTCAAAAAGAACACGCCATCCTTAAAAACATAGCGGACAATCCGAATATCATTTGTCAGAGAGCGGACAAGGGTGGAGCTCTGGTCATTATGAACAAAGACTACTACAATTCACAAGCCCAAGTGCACCTTCATGATGAGAACACGTATATGGAACTTAACACAAATCCAACTAAGGAAATACAAGCGGTACTTCAAACGATCATTTCAGAAGGCATCATGAAAGGATGCGTGGATGATAAAATGAAGAAATATCTCACTACGGACCACCCTAAAACACCCAGATTTTACCTAACACCTAAAATCCATAAAGATCCTCAACAACCGCCTTGTCGCCCTATTGTGTCGACCTGTGGCAGTATTCAAGAACCAGTCGGTAAACTGATTGACAAATATCTCCAACCCTATGTCATCAGCATGAATTCTTTCATCAAAGACACCGCGGATTTTTTGATTAAGCTAGACAACGTAACACTGGAACCTAACGAGAAAATACTCATGTGTACCATAGATGTACAAGCATTGTACACCTCTATACCGCACAATCTGGGGTTAGAGGCAGTAGAAGCAGCCTTGCTCGAGATGGAATATGAAGAAAACATGAAAATATTCTTGTTAGAGTTACTCAACTTCACGTTGATGCATAGCTATTTCAAATGGGAGGACAAATGGTTTTTGCAAAAGTCGGGCACCGCCATGGGAAATCCGGCAGCACCGTCATACGCGAACATTTTCATGCACCAGTATGAGAACAAACACATTTTACAAAACGCACAATGGCATCAAGGGTTACGTCTATATCTACGCTTTATTGACGATATTTTCATCCTGTGGAAAGACACCGAAGAACGCTTGATTACTAACATTCAACAACTCAATCTCATTGATCAAAGGATACAATTTACTCATGTAGTGCATGACAGTCAAATTAATTATTTGGATGTAACTATCAAAAAAATTGAGAACCACTTTGCGACTACCCTTCACACCAAAACCACAGATCGCAACAATCTACTTGCCTACCAGAGCTTTCATCCCACTCCCCTCAAACAACACCTTCCTTACTCCCAACTACTTCGAGTGCAAAGAATAGTTTCAGACCCTGAAGACTCTAAGGCGCAAGCACAAACCATGATAAATAAATTCAAAAAAGAGGATATCCCAATGTTGTACTGCAAGATGCTCTCAAAAGAGCTACTGCCAAGGACAGAAAGACTCTACTTTCTTCACAAAAAAATAAAAAGACTAACAGAATCACATGTGTGAGCAAATATTCCACAATTACTCCTCAATTCAAGAAGATAATCAAAAGACATTGGCGCATGCTCAGAACTGAACTCGATTTCAATAACATATTTCAGGATGAACCATTGTTCGCATTCACTAGAGCCAGAAACCTAGGAGAAATCATTAAAAAACCAACATCCAAGAAACCTCAAACAATATTCAAAGGTACCATTCCATACAAAAACTGCAGCAATTGCAATAACATTATGGAAGGTAACACCATTACCCACCCCATGAGGGGTAATAAGATTAGGTTACAAGTGAATGGTACGTGCGACACGAAAAACATCATATACATGTTAAAATGCCCATGCGGCAAAGCCTACGTTGGATAAACAGAACGTAAACTTAAAACAAGGTTGACCGAACACAAAAGTAATATAAGGAGAAAAGCGTTAAAATCAGCTGTCGCTACTCATTTCGTTGAACATAATCACCAAATCAATCAAATAAGGGCATGCATATTGGAAATTGTGGAAAAAAATGAAGAAACAGACAATAGAAAAGTTTTGCTTAAACGTGTAAATCACTGGATATTCCACTTGCAAACCCTGCGCCCACAGGGGATTAACGAACGGACAGAATTTAGCTGTTATTTATAATGTATGTTAAAAATATTTTTTCATGGTGCTGTCTATCTATTGTTTATCATGTCAAATTTCAGACATTACGTATACATGTATTCATTCAAAAGATTAATTATTAAGCATAGGGTTACAGATACATAATGTTATTAAGATCCTGGCCCTGTAATTAATTGCGCGCGTATTTTTAGAAGCAGAGTGCAGCCCACATACGTCACACGCCGACTTTCACTGTGGTGAGAGCAGCAGCTACCCGTGCGGATAGAATCGAGATCTCAGTGCATTCCCGGTAAGAAGTAACAGCGCAGATATTCCCCAAAAGCAGCGCGTACACGCCACATCTTTAAAAGCGTATGTAACCGGTGGGTTAACGCGTCACATTTTGGATGTTAGTTAGTTGCAATGAGAGTAACACAAGGGGAACTGGTTACAATGTTGCTCCCATTGCTGGTTATCACTTGTTTTCCGGTTTTACGATGAATATGCAAGTATTCGCTTAGCTCGTAAACTTTCAATGTAAACAACCATTGCTAATACTGCACAGACAGCGCAATTGAGCTTGAGCATATAGTGTTAACAATGTCAGAGATTGTATGACAGATTAGAACGTTAGAGTCACTTAATTTGCTTGAATTTAATATGATATCACATGTCGTGACAGATATAATTTTTGCCTCACAGATTTCCCAGATGAAGGCCAAGAGGCCGAAATGCATTGGAAATATATGGAATGTATTTTTGAAAAAGGAGTTGGATATAAAAGTATGATTACTGCTTTACTCTCAAGTTGAAATCATCTACAAAAGTATGAATAAAATACTGCAGAGAACAGAAAATTGAACTTGTTGAAAACTTTATTTGTTCATAAATTGGCGGGTAATAACCCGCAATCAATAACCTGTGCCCTTTGTGACACTAGCACTGTACAGTGCCAGCGCAATCCTCATTTGTTGTACATACTCTTAAGCAGGGAGTATACAAAGGAGCACGATCCACGCATTTAACTTACGGATTACCTGAAAAGCTGTGCACGGCAACTATCTATCATTTGACATTAAATTGGTGACATGGAAAAACATATGTGATATTTACCAGATCAGATATTATTTTTGTCAAATTTTACATGCGTCTTCTAAATTAATTCTTTCTTACTTTTTCTGATATTCCTTAATTAAATCTAAATAGATTCCTCATTAATTTGGTGTTTGTTGGACACAGGTTTTATGTTTATCAGACAAAGTTTGTAGATCTTCTATGCAACCTTCACATTTAGATCTAAAATCCCACCTGAGGATACTCACAGGCCTTTACCCAAAGCATAGTTTTCCATGTTGCCAAGTGTCATTTAGGGAGAAGCTTTCCTTCTGGACAGCCCTGAGGTCTTCTGCTTCATGTGGAATTAAATCAGCAGTTTGTGTATAACAGTTTCTTGGGTATTCCTAGGTCTGCTCAAGCTGAAGAAGCTTCCAAACCTAGTTGTTGCATATGTATGCACTCTTTAAGCCCTTGTTCACGTCTCTATTGTTCAGTTCTTTTTTTTTTTTTTAATCTTTTTATTGAAATCTTTTTTTCCCACTTTTACATACAGGACACGGCAATACGTTACAGCAAAACTAAAAATAATCTTTGTTTCATTTTTTCTTCTCCAATTACAAATCAGCCATTATACATTGAAAAGTATAAGTTAATCATCGTACTTCAGATTGTTCTAAGACATACAGTCTCTTCATTTTAGTATATCATACCAATTATAATAATGATTACCCAGCAGATAAAGAAAGAAAAGAAAAGGAATAAAAAATTAGATCACACCAAATGGGGTTTAAAAGGAAAAAACAACAAAGCAGAACAATGAGACACATCTTATATGGTCCAGTGCACAATAAGTAAACATAATTCTAACATTTCAGTCCCTACTCCCTTCTTTCCATCGCGTAATGGGATCCCAAATCTGTTTGCCAAGCTTCCTTCCCTTTTTCCCCTTCCTTGCATAAATTTCGGTCTCCAGGTTATATATTGTTAATAATTTGGCCAACCAGTGATGAAATGAAGGTGGCAAGGGGTCCAACCATGCAGATGCAATGCAGAATCTCATAACTGACATAGCTACAAACAAGAATTCCCCTCCCCCCTGCAGTTGCCCCACATCCTCCTTCACACCCAAAAGAATTACCGAGGGGGTTAAAAGAATATCAGTTCCTAATATTCTATTTACAAAGCACTCGATGCTTTTTTCTAGCAGCTGCAGATGAGGGCATGCTGC
Source organism: Lissotriton vulgaris (assembly GCF_964263255.1). Lineage (NCBI taxonomy): Eukaryota > Metazoa > Chordata > Amphibia > Caudata > Salamandridae > Lissotriton > Lissotriton vulgaris. Next base: position 1,173,263,898 of record NC_141696.1, read on the forward strand.
GAACACATGTACCAAATCTGCATCTAAGCTTCCACACCTAAAACAACTAGTTCCTGTTATGCCTCCCCACTGAGCTATCTTTGCTGGTGTGTGGTAAAGATGGTATATAGTTTTGTAGTGTTGTGCCTGGAGAGGTGCCGAACACAGTAATGTATATCCCTTTTCTAAAGATATGTAAAAGCTTGCCTCACTAATATCTAAGCTGTTTTCCCATTTTTTTGCCCATTTTTCGGTATCATCCTCCTTTGAGGTTATCAATTCAGCATAAAATCTCTTTATTGTACAATCCTCCCCTGCTTGGATTACTTCCATAGTTGAGTTTTTATTAAATCCCGATGGTCCTCCCTTTTTGTTATACAAGAAACTCCTTACTTGTAAATATTTGTAGAATTGTCTATTGTCTAGAGCATACTTTGCCTGTAGTTCAGAAAACTGGTGAACCCCTTGTTGTCCTAACAGATCTCCTACCCTTCTAACTCCTTTCCTTCCCCATTCTATAAATATAGAGTCAGCAAAAACCTCCTCTGGCAAATTTGGATTTCCTTTCAATCTAGTATAGAAATTATACCTCCCCAATCCAAACCTTTTGGCAAAAGCTTTCCAGATTGTATGAGCCGCAATCAAAGTCTTGAACCGTGTCCTCTTAAAATAGCTAGGCTCCGTGTACTTCAGAAGTATATTCTCAGCTTCTGGCACCAATACCAGGCCATAGATTGCCAATGAACCAAGCTCACTCCACCCTTCAGACTCTGCCCCCCCCCCCCCACCAAGCCTACCATATATTGCAAAGCTGCTGCCCAGTAGTATAGTTTTATTTCTGGCAATGCCCACCCACCCTTCTCCCGTGGAAGTGCCCTCCTAGTTTTCCCCTTTGCCCAAATAAATCTATTAATCAAATATTCAATGTTCTTAAACAGCTTGGCCTCAAATAATAGGGGTATTGCTCTAAGAAAATATAAAAACTTAGGTAAAACCAACATCTTTACTACATTCGTCCGCCCTACAATAGTTAGATGTAAGTTATCTAATCTATCCAGGCCCTTTCGCACTTTATTAATTAAAGGTGTTATATTCTTTTCCACTAAACTATCTAGGTAGGCCGAGATAATCACCCCTAAGTATGTTGCTGCGTGGATCACTCGGCTATCTGTACATATAGTGTGGCAATTTTTGATTATCTGTGTCTTAGCAGTGTTGAGTTTATAGCCTGAAATCTCCCCAAACCTCAAGGCCTCAATTTCAACTTGGGCAATAGCCTCCATTGGGTTCGGTGTGATCACTGCAACGTCTTCAGCGTATGCTAATATTTTACACTGACCAGTACGCGTAGGTAATGGGGTTATTAGTTCACTCATCTCTATTCTACGGATTAGTGGGTCCATATACATGGCGAATAGCAGTGGGGAGCAGGGGCATCCCTGCCTCGTACCTCTGTTTATTCGAAATTGTCCTGTGGGCCCCGCATTTACCCGAACAGAGGCCATTGGATCTACATATAATGCCTGGATTGCTTTAATGAATCGTTTTTTTTACACCTGATCTTTCCATTACATACCACAGATAGTCCCAGGAGACCCGATCAAATGCTTTTTCCGCGTCTAACATGACCGCCATCGGGTCTCCTGAGACTGCTGTAGCATCAAATAGAGTTATCACCTTACGTGTGTGATGTGTGGTGCCCCTTCCAGGTATAAAACCGTGCTGGTTCTTACTTACTACTTTATCTATTATCCTAGCGTATCTTGTTGCTAACACTTTATTGTTCAGTTCTGATGCTTTGTGAACTCTAAGCTTTATTTTGTAGACGCCTGAGTGGTTGGACAGTGATTCGTGTCAGAAGTGTGATCAGCCTTTTTTCTGGAACTTTAAACAGATGTGGGACAATAGAAAAATCGGCCTCAGACAGGTACCTAGCTTTTCGTTTATTAACATTGTTTTATTTGCTTTTCCAATACAAACATAAACCTGAATAATTTGCACCTTGCCATTAGCCGAGCATACCTAGTAACCTGCTCTGAAAAAGAATAATCATCAGACAGCATGTGTGTAAACAAATCCAGGTACATTTGCAAAATATTTGAATTGCCTCAGGATCCTTCTCTGTCCCAACTGCAAGGATTTCTACCATGTCCGTTTCTTATTCTGTGCTTTTTCAATGCCCGGGCTGTAAAAAAATGCCCTTCAAAGCTCTTCTGTACCCATGTAACCGAAGGGCCAGTTACAAATCCACAATTGGGATTTTTTCTTGTTTTGGGTGGAGGAATCAATCTCATCTAACAAGTGCACATTGAACCTGTTTTTTTTAATGTGTCTATATCAAGCTAACAATCAACAGTGCTGAAATGATCATATAAGAAAACAATCTTGCTTACATTACATACAACTGATATGGACATTACAATCTGCGAGTAAGAACAAAGCACAGTTGAGGAGTGGCTACTCCAGTAAAGGGGAGGGGGAAGATATCAGGAGAACAGCTTCATGCACAATGATGACAATAAAGAAACGTATCAAAACTAACAATATATCAGGTGAGCGAGCAATGGTTGACATGAAATCGATGAGCAGATAAATTAGTCAGTGGCAGTACCCGGGCGTCAGAATGCAGAGACAAAAGGTACGTTCGGAGGGGTGCCTAGATGTCTTTAGGCCTGGAGTTTGATAGCTGCAATGATGCATAGAGTTCACTAGTAGTACATTAAAGAAAAACAGACTGAAATGTACTTGTTATAGTCTGGGCCACTTTAATTATGTTATTCTGCGGCTGTGGTGTTTTTTTGCATAATTATTGATTTGCCGCTTTTGCCACATAATCCATCATGAACTGCATAATCTGCACATTTTAACAAAAAACATTTTTTATCTCAAACGGTTCAAAACTCAACATGTGCTGCTTTGCAGTGGAAGGCCCTTTGCAAAGGTTGACTAATCAACTTTTTTGTTGCTTGTTGCTATATGTAGGTGTTAAACTGGTACCAACAAGGTGCAACCTAGGCCCAGAGAGTGTTAAAAAGTGTAAAAATGTCAAAATAATAAAATAATACCATCACAAACTGCACCGCATTTGCCGCATAATTTCCCTTTTCTTGGTGCATAATTTAGTCAACCTTGCTGCAATATTTGGCCCTCTCCTGCTGCATAATTGTAGTGGACCTGGTTATAGTCAACTGAATTAACTAGGCCCTGGTTATAGTTAACTGAATTAACTGTAACTCAAGCCCTGAAATAACTAGAAGTCGCGCCCCCACCGGGCACAATGTTGTCATCAATGATGTAATTTCAGATGTCATCATTGAGGTTATCAATTCTGTTACTGAACATGTCATGAGTGATATAATATGTGAGGGTATAAACAATGCATGGCAAGGGCTTACAGTATAGTAACATAGGGAATTTCTAAATCTTGTGCCATTAGACCTCCTTCAGTCCAGCCTCTAGTCAACATGCCCATCTTGATTCTCTGGTTGGACCCTCCCCTCACAAATTCATTGATGTTCTACACTTTACAAAAAGGTCTTTCTTGGTTATAAATGGAATGTTACAAAAGACCTAATTAAATTTTGGAACAAGGATCATTTGAACTAGAAAAATTCTTGCTTCTGTCGAAAAAGGCCGCTTAATCCACTTGTCATCTTTCCTGTTGAACATGTGTAACTAGTCTACACATTTTGATGTAGCTGGTCCTTCTTGAATAGTATCTTTAAACTTGAAAACTAAGCTGTGGGCATGAGCAGAGTCTGTAGTCAGATTCTGATGTAGTCAAGATTCTAACAATGGTCTTGAGTATCCATCCATTATTAGGTGTATTTTAAAGTATGTTTGCTCCTGTTGTGTGTGTGTTTTACGTGTGTTTATGGGGCACTTAAATGTGTATGGTTGGATATATGTGTGTGTGCAAGCATGCAATAGCCGACCACCATCTCTATATGGGTACTCCATCATGAGGTCTGGGAAGGTCATCCATCAGATTTAAGAAACCCCTGTCTGATAGTTTTTGTGGTTTGAATGGTGCTTGAATGTGTATGAAACATAACACATGAAAACATAAGACACCAAAGTGGATTGTGGTGCACGTATAGGAAACAGTATGATCGAGCTTAGCAAAAGACAAACTACTAATCAACCAGGTGAAAAAAAACAGAACGTTCCTTCAACATACCCACCGCCTCGCAGAAGCTGAAACCAGCCACATCGAACACCTTGACTTTAAACTGCATATCTCAGCCAACTTCACCCTGGGCGAACCCTGGTCTACTGAACCCCATGTCCCCAAGCCAACTTCACAAGCATCTGCACGGACTTCGTGGCCCCATTAGTCCTCAATTTCAACGCGTTCATCTTTCTGGGGGACCTCAGTTTCCATCTAAAAGACAGCATTGACCCAAACTTAGCCGCACTCCTAGACCGCTAGGGAAACCTCCGGCTAATCCAATGCATCACGAATCCCATCCACGCTGTGAGATGCATCCTAGACCCCTGTCTAAACATCCTTCAACAACACCAGGGTCAACACACCCAGGTCCGTCACCTGTTCTGACCACGCCATAATCAGTTTCACAATCAACATCCATCACCACAGAAAAACCTCCATAATGGGCCCAGTGTGCTGAGACTGGACTAGGCTTACAGAAGCAGACTGGGTCTCCATCCTCCACAAGAACAAACCGGAGCACACAGGCCTCCTAACACGTAACGTCAACAACTTAAATAAATGCGTCACTAAATGTGCCTAAACCTTGGCTCCTCTCAAACGAAGCCACACAGAAAAAACAAGAACACCAAGCCATCTAGTGCACGGAAGACATCAAAATGACGAAAAGACACTGCAAACAACTAGAATGGAAATGGAGAACAATCCAAGTGTAAGTGGAAAAAGGCTAATACAAAGCCACCCTGTGGAGATATCACCAGCTAATCCGGGAAACCAACAGGAAGTTACAAGCAGAACGATTCGACACCAGCAGCAGAGAAAATCTTTGCAATTGTCATGGAGTTCACCACGCCCACAGAAGCCACCAACAACATCAGCACAACTGCGTGACTTTCTAACTTTTTCTACAACAATATCGCACTCATAAACAGTAACTTTGCACCACAATTGGAACCCTTGAACCTTGCCAGAAGTGTTCTGGTGACAAACAAAACTTCAGTATGCTGCTATTCTTGGTAAAGGAAGGGGCCCTAGCAAATTATAGACTACAGTTTTTCTTAGGCAAATTTGTATAATCTTCATTTATAAAAACATAAAAATGAACAGAATTGCTTAAGTAAAAAAAAAATGTGCAGAGGTGATTGGTTTAGGAGAATATTAGGTCAAGTGCTTGTTACTTCTATGTATTTTTTATCAAGGAGGGAATTCCTGGAGACTTTTGGTTAACATATACACTGAATTATTTACAATGTTTCATCTTCTGGCATCATAGGGATCAATTCATCTGTATCCATCTTTAACAATGGAGGAATGCATCAATGTGGGAATATATCAAAACATTTCTAACATAGTAGTCAAGCAAACAACATTTGAATGACATCAGTCTGCTAGCTTCAAAACCTGCCATATTCAGCACCAGCCTTCATGGGAGCTGCCTATCTTTTATGCAACACTCTCCTCATGGGCTTTAGGACTAAACATACCCTACTGTCTTTCTGACAGCTTCAAAAGACTCCCCTTTTAAGACCATGCTTGACTCGACAGGCCTAATATTTGTGTTGGTATCCATTCATTGCTTCCATTTCCACTTCTAATAGGCCTCCTTCACCGGTGTACTATTGTCCTTTCCCCCTCCCCTCTGATATTTCCTCATCTGCCCCTCCACTGGCTCCGTTTCCTCTTCCATTACCCCCTGCTCCCTTTACTTCCCCACCCTATCCTCCTCCCCACTCTCCTCCTTCCCATGAGTTCCTAACTCTCCAATCTGGCTCCGTCTGGGAATTCCCACTTTAGCCAACTCATTTACCTTCCAGCTCCCTCTACCCTCTTGTTCACACAACCCTGGTTTATTTTCAGTCCCTGCCCACACTCCTTTCCTAACTTCCTGCCTCCCCTCCCCCCAGCCTTCCTGTATCCCAATCTACATACCCACTATCCTCTTCCCTTCTCTACCTTCTTTCCTCCGTGCCACCTTTTGGTAACTGTTAACTCCACCCCCTTCTCCTCCACCTGCCCTTCCACCTCCTCCTGTCTCCCTTACCCTCATTTTCTCACTGCTCTCTTCCCCATTCTTCCAACGACTTTGTGTTGTCACTGTTATGTTCTGCTCTAAAGCGGTTCCAGATTTCACCTTGGTTAAGGTTATATAAAACTTAAACAAAGTAAACCAATGTATTTTATAAACCAGAAAGATGTAAGAGTTGTACTCCTCTCCAGTAAATAGACTCAGTAACTTTATGAAGTTCTGTCGCAGGAATATGAACAAAGCTACAAATACCACGGCATTAGTAAGAGTGTTGCATCGCAGAGTAGGCCACGTACGCTTTAGAATTTAATTTCTAATTGGATTATAGGGTTGATGTAAACGATTGGATCTGGGCTTTTGAATAGATTTTTGCTTTAATCCTTATTGATGGAGAGAAAGCTTCATCTCTGCTGAGCAGATTACTGTTTGTGTGTAATGAAACTATGATAGAGTGGAGTGACGGAACTAAGTATGAATGTAAGAGGCTTCTGTATACGGTCAAATGTGAATTGGGAAACATTAGTGCATGAAATTTACAAGAGCATGAATACATTTGCAAAGGGAAAAAAAAGGTCCCACATTGTTTAATCTGTTTCTAGTTCAGCATCATTGGAGAATTTGCACATTAGAGCTTGCATATTTGACTTGTAGATTGCTGATTCCAGGAGACTTGCAGCACTGTATGGTATGAAACTGTGGCCGAAGGTGCTTTTGGTGTTATTTTCTGGAAAATAATGAAGTATGGGAAGTGTGTCTGTAAGCGTGGGAGGGGGGCTGGGGACAGTCTCTAGGTTAGGAACCGGTGCCGCAGCAGTAATAGGCTGACTAGAATGCTTCTTTAAACTGGGTTTTATTTTTATAGTTCGTCGTGTTCTATATGTTAGTCTCTCCCTGGCAAAATCTAAGTTATCCGTGGTGGTGGTCTTCTCTGCGTGGGTTTCTCTGGGCGTTGGACTTCCTCCGGGGTCGTCTCTCCCTGGCGCAACGTCTCAGGAACCCAAGGGGAAAGAAGAGGGACAGACTGAGGCCGTTAGCCGCTTATCTCTTATCGGTCTACACCCAATGGGGACCCGGTGTTTGTGAAGGAGCACCAGTGTTAACTTCAGCCACTCTCGTGTTTTGTGCTCAGGGAAGGGAGGAGAGAAGTGCGGGATAAGGGTAGGGGAAAGGTATGGGGAAACGGGTAGAGGGTGTCGGGTAATACGGAGGACAGACACACACGGGGGGGGGGGAAATCTATACACTATTTACAGGGGCACTCTTTCTCCCCACCTAGGCCGCCAAACGCCGTCGTACCTGACTAAGCCATACTCCTCCCTCGGGAGTATGGCACGGCGGAACACAGGGTCGTTGGCGTCCTGGCTTTCCTCCACTCTCTGGTCTTTCGCTTCCTCCGTCTTCTTCTTGCTTCTCCGTCCTGTTCTCCTCACGTTCTCCAGCCTTCGCTCCTTCGATGTCGTCACACGCCGTGTAGAGGACTTCCCCCGTATTCAACCATCCAGGAGTGTACACGTCAGTTGGAGGCGGGGCCTCATCACTGTCGTTATACGCCCACTTAAAGGAACCTGTGGACGTTTCTTCGCTCGTATCCTGCTGAAGCTCCCAATCATCCCTCGCTGTTCCAGTCTGTAGAGTAGAAGGGGAGGTATAATCAGGGGTCCACCAGTCCTCCCGGCCTCCCTTCCCGACCCCGTTACAGTGTCATTATGAGATCTGTAATATGACTACTCAGGCTATATACCAGTTATCTTCAGTACTCTGATTCCCCCTTCTTTATACCATTCTTTTATTTTTTGAAGTTTCCACCTTCTCAAATAGGTACTCCATTGCCCCAAGCCCTAAAAACTGAACCCCCCCCCCGCTTCTGTTTTCTTCTAAGACTCCTCCCCTAAACAGGGGGTGGCGATTTGAGGCTACCCTCTCTTCCTCTAGTAACTTCCCAAGCCACTTAGGGTTAATGGTTATACTGACACCAGTTGAATACGACCTCTCTATCTGCAAGGCGTCTTTCCTTATGTTCTCTGTAGTGTTCCTTCACTCTTACCTGATACTGTGTATTTCCTCTCCTGTGTCTGGAGTTATGTTTAGAGTACATAAATCTGATATAGCAGAATGTTTTTCATGTTAGTTATGTTTATTCTGAGGGACAATACTAAATTGTATTTCGGCTTGCAAAAATGTACTGTAGGTGAACGGTAAGGCTTACCTTTCATTCACAATGTTGTTTCTGTCTAGGAGTGGTGCTTTTTAGGTCTCGCCTGTCAATGCACATTGAGCGGAGCGAGACTATAGGGGCTTAAACAGACGTTAACTAGACTGGCGATTTGATGCTGTGCCCATGCGCTTTTAGCTCAATGCGCAAGCGCATTGAGCTAAAATGCGCGTGCACAGCATCAAATCGCCAGCCATCTGTTCCCCAGCTTGCCGCCTCCGCTCCTGCTCTCTCCTGGCTGCTCCTCCCCTAATTATTCACGGCCGGCCGGCCGTACTTTCACTTTCACGGCCGGCAGGCCGTGTCTCGTTTTATTTTATATTCATGGTATAATTCTAACACTTTTTTAATACTATCATGTTATAGTCTAAAGGTGCTTCTCTTCGGCAGCTAATATTCTACATGAGCATATACACGTGATTGGCTTGGCATTTCAGGTATGCTCTTACTACAGCCAAATATTTTGTAAAAGGTCTTGGTGCAAATTCATTCAAGATAGCTGCTGCTGTTTCCTATAAATCGCTGTGTGCTTATTTCTGATGTTTTGACACAGCACGAAATAAGAATCGACTGTTTAGTAATGAAATGTAGTACGCGAAGAACTCCGGAGAAGCCTTTGCTTCATTCAAGACTCTTCTGGCTTGCACTCTAAGGAGGATACCGTCCCTTGTATAGTGTAACATATTTGTTCAGTTACCTCTGATGACATTAGGTTTGAAGGGGTGACAGGCATCTGAAGCTCCCCCCAGCGTGCGCTCTGCCTCAGCCGCATTTTTTTTTTACTTGTTTCACTCCTCACTCCTCCCACACCTTTGAAGTGAAGCTTAGCTTCACTTCAAAGGCCCCTGCTTCACACTATCCACGGCCGCCAGGCCGTGTCTCTCCCTCATCCGGCCATAAATCTTCACAGGCTGCCCATTTGCTTTGCTCTCACGTCCTCTCTCCAGGAGTGAGAAGGGAATCGCATGTAAGGAGCCTGTTCTTTTATATATTTTATAGGACGGCGTAATCAAGGCCTGATCACGGTTTTTTATTTAATCTTTTAATGTCCCCCTGATTAACTAGACAAAGTAAATATTAAGATAATTTGATCCTCTTGTGGCATTTGTCTCGTGTCACGTGTTGTCTTTGTGGTTTCAAGCTTTATTACAAATCACAAAAAGATGTTAATATTTCACTTAAGTTCTTGGATTTTTGTCACAATAAAAAACACTGAACATAATCTTCACAAAAGTTATTTACAAAAGTTTAAGCTATTGCCATTACAAATTAAATAAATTATTTAAGTATTAATTATTTAAAAAAATTAAAAGCCATTGTTATTTGTAATATCAATACATCTAAGTCATGTAAATACAAAACATGTTGCATTACAAATGCTATAGGTGTCACATTTGCGAAAGTTATAACTATTGGCATTGTAAATGACAAAGCTATTAATTTAGCTATTTCAAAAAACAACACAATAATAAAAAAAAGTCATTTATAAGACCAATAGCTCAAACTTTCCTAATGCGAGACCTATTGCATTTCCAATGCTTGTAATGATTCTTTTTCATATTTTATGGGATTATTGTGCCATTTCTGTATGACCTTTGGTGCCACTCCACATTCATCTCTGGCACCTTATGGTTTCCAGTTGGTGCTAGATTAATGCACCCATAATGTAGGTCTGTTTTCTGGGGTTATCATGGGGGTTGAATAGGCTAAAATATCTCTGTAGCAGATGATTATATTATAGTAATGTTCACTCTTTGCTGTGCATATTGCTGGAATTTTAACTCCATTTTCAAAAAATCTTCATCTTATAGATTGTAGTATTCTATCTTATGCACAACTGCATGTTAAGTATGTGTTCCATGCCGTTAGTTTGGGAGCAATTCTGTTATCTGATGTGGGCCTGAAGACACAGCTTTTAAGTAGAACTCAACAGTATACATTTTAAAGCCTTTATCGTTTTATGAAGAACTGATAGCAATTTAGCTTTGCCAACAATGTGTTGCATGGAAATATCAATAACAATACAATCTTCGACAACATGGGGGAGCGAGTGGCCACTTTGGAAGACAAGAGCGATAACACAGCGGCCGAGATGCACTTCCTCCAACAGGAAATCATCCGCCTGCAGAACCAGCACATAGGCACCCAGATGCATCTTGAGGATTTGGAAAATAGATCGCGCAGGAATAACATCAGGATCTGGGGGGTGAAAGTCTTGGACGACACCACAGATCTTTTTGCCTTCACAGCCGGCTTGTTCCGACATATATTGGGAGTACCTGACGGCACGGACATTGTCCTGGACAGAGCACACCGAGTGGGACCCCACGTGCGCCCAACTATCAGACACCCCACAAGGCTTACCCTTGCTTGTGAAGTGGTTCCGCAGAGACGGCAAGAGCCACCGCCCCTGTTCCCACCTAACCCTGTGCAGAAGTGAAAACCCGGCAGGGAGTTGATGGACCCAGGGAAGGGAGCCAAACAATAGGGGGAAGGATGACAGGAGGCTTGTGGCTGTAGACACTTGATGAGGCAGTAGTCAATAGCTGGGGAGACCAGAGAGACCAGGATAGAGGGTTCCCGCACCTCCCACGTCCTGTTCCCACAATCTACTCGTATACAGAAGACCACACCCCTAGACCACTCACCAAGTCAAATGAAAACAGAAGGACTCCCAATCAAGAAGGCAATATAACATGAGCGCTCCTGCTCATAACAGAGTTAATGCAACAGGTGGTTGTTAGGCTTGCACAACCACTCCCAAGTCGTTGCGTGCATATGTCTTAGAACAAATGGTATGCATCCATAGTTAGCGCACCAGCGCTATTGCTGTATCCAAACTCAGGTGACTTTTGCACGAGCTAGCAAATGTAATAGGAAAAGCACCCCAGCGCTGTGAGCAAAGGAAAGTAACCGCGCTCCTGCGCGTATTGGCAAAGCATAAGGGGAGGACAGTACCCCTGAGTTTGTCCTAAGGACCTAAAAGCGCTCCTGCGCTGAGAACAGCTATAACAAAAGAAAGCGCTCCTGCGCTGAAATGAAAGGTACCTGGTAGCGCTGTGGCGCTAGGAGAAGTGCCGGCTCAGGCGGGAGCGGAATGAGGTTGGAAGGCAGATACACGTCGGCGCTCGTCAGCGCTTGCAGGTCAAGTGGGCACGATGATGAGAGTGCAGGCTCCGGCTGACGGAACACCAGGGAAAGCCGTCGGAGAAGCGTCCCCTGCTCGAGCAGCCACCAGCTTGGAGTGTTCGTAAGACGCGAACCTGGAACGGAAAGAATCCAAAGCGCCGATTCCTCGGGAATCGCTGGTCTTAAGCGATTCCCCCGGAAGCGCTGCAGGGCACCAGAGAGGCTAGTGAGCAACTAGACCGGGACTCTGCTTCCGACCGGGTCTCGGTCTCCTGTATCGAGCGGCGGAACCCTCCAGGGATCGGCAATCGCCGAACATGACAGTACCCCCCACTAAAACAGATCCAACAACCCGGAGATCAGAGAGGAGAGGCAGGTCGGGGACAAAAAGGGTGACTCAGATGGAAAGCACGGACCAGCCTGGGAGCATGGCGCACATGAGACAAGGATTCCCAGGATCGCTCATCAGGACCATACCCCTTCCAGTCCACCAGGTAGTAGAGCCTCACCCTGGTACGACGAGCACCCAGGATGGCCCGGACCTCGTACTCCACATGGCCCTCAAACTGCACTGGAGCAGGGGGAACGGCAGTGGTGCAGTCAGGATGGACAGAACGCAGAAGGGAAACGTGAAAGACCGGATGGATCTTCATGTGAGGAGGCAGAGAGAGTCTCATGGCCACCGGATTGACCACCTTCTCAATGACGAACGGACCTACGTAGCGAGACAGCAGTTTCTTGGAGCCGAAAACGTTAAGGTGTTTCATGGAGAGCCATACCCTGTCGCCTGCGTTATAGTCCGGTTCCTTCTGCCTATGAGCGTCGGCATGCACCTTGTAGGACTCTTTAGCCTTGGCCAACTCGAACCTGGATTGCTCTGAGGGCGCAAAGTGTTCTATGGTAGGCACGCACAGTGGGCAAGGGGCTGGGCAGTGGTTCCTCCCAAGCAGTGGTGCAGGGATGCCGTCCCTGGAGGCAGAAAAAAGGAGACATGCAGATGGCGGAATGCATATTGTTGTTGTATGCATACTCTGCCAACCATAGCACGTCCACCCATTCCCGTTCGACAGCGAGCAACAAACAGCGGAGGTATTGCTCCACGGTTATCACTGCAGATGGGATACCGTGGAGGCGGACTACTTCCTGCATGAAGGCCAGAGCCAGTTCGGTTGCCGTCGGTAGTTTCTTTAGTGGTACGAAATGAGCCATTTTAGTGAGATGATCCACAATGGTGAGAGCAGTGGTGTATCCGTTTTTGGTGGCAGGAAGTTCCACTACGAAATCCATAGATATGGTGTGCCACGGGAATGGAGGGACAGGAATGGGACGTAACAGTCCAGTAGGCGGTTCGGATCTGTTTTTGCCTTGGAGGCAGGTGGCACAAGAAGCCACGTGCTTCTTAGCGTCCGTGTCCATCATTGGCCACCAGAAGTGTCTTTGTAGCAGGTCGAGTTTCTTGTGATATCATGGGTGGACTGAGAGAACATGATCATGGCACATGTGCAGTGCTTGTTGTTGTCTGGCCACCGTTGGCAAGTAGTATTTGTCGTCTTTATACAGGAAACCATCGGTATACGTTACCCCTTGCAGTCCATCGGCTAGAACGGTTGAATAGGTTTGGTGTACATCCTTTTGTGATTGAGCCAGGAACCTGATTGGTACAATAGCCCCTTGGAAATGATGTCCTGGAATAACAGGAATGGGCTCGGAGGAAGGGTTTGCATCGACAGTTTCTTCCAATCGTGAAAGGGCGTCTGCCTTGGCGTTCTCCTTTCCGGGTCGGAACGTAATCGTAAAGTTGTACTCGTTGAAGAACAGGGTCCAACGAAGCTGTCTGGCTGTCAAGGCACGTGCTGAGCGTAGGAACTGCAGATTCCTATGGTCGGTGTATATGGTTACAGAGTGTTTCGCGTCCTTCAAATAATGACGCCATTCCTCGAAGGCCATCTTGATCGCCAAGAGTTCCTTATCTGACACAGTGTAGTTCCGTTCCGCTGGTTGGAGCTTCTTGGAGTAGAAGGCCACGGGATGAAGAAGACCTGTGTTAGCGTCCCTTTGCGATAGCACCCCCCTAAAGCATCCTGGGAGGCATCCGCCTCGACTATGAAGGGCAACTCGGTGTCAGGATGTATCAGAACAGGGGCTGTGGTGAACCGTCTTTTCAGTTCTCGGAAGGCCTCTTCTGCTTTGGAATCCCAGCAAAAGGGCACTCCTTTTCGTAGGAGACGATTGATAGGCGTTACCATTCTGGAGAATCCCGTAATAAAACGACGGTAGTATTTCGAAAACCCCAAGAATTTTGAACATCCTTCACTGATGTCGGAGTGGGCCATAGTAGAACCACCTCCACCTTTTTGTTGTCCATCTGTATCCCTGCAGGGGTGATGATATGACCCAGGAATTCGACTTCGGTCACGTGAAAGACGCTTTTCTCCAGCTTCACGTATAAACAATGTTTTCTCAGCTGCTGGAGGACAGCACGTACGTGGTGGACGTGCTCCGTGATGCTTCTGGAATAGATCAGTATGTCGTCTATGTAGACGATACAGAAGACATCGATGTACTCCCTTAATACCTCATCTATGAAGTACTGGGCCACTGTAGGGGCATTGCAGAGTCCGGAAGGCATGACTTGGTAATCGAAAAGACCGTATTTAGTCCGAAAAGCGGTCTTCCACTCGTCACCCTTCCGGACTCTGACTAGATGGTAAGCACCCCGTAGGTCCAGCTTCGTGTAGAGGGAGGCATTCTTCACCTGGTCTAATAGGCCGGAGATCAACAGTAACGGGTACCGGTTCTTCACCGTGATGGTGTTCATAGCCCTGAAGTCGATGCAGGACCTCAGATCTCCTTCTTTCTTAGACACGAAGAAAAGGGGAGAGGACACCTGAGACCTGGAATGGCGTATGAACCCGTTGTGCAGATACTCATCTAGGTAAGGGCGTAAATGGTTGTTTTCCTTGTTCGTAAGGGAGTAGATGCGGCTACAAGGGAGCGTTGAACTGGGTATCAAGTCTATCCGGCAGTCAAAGGACCGATGAGGCGACAGTGTATTGGCTCCCTTTTTATCGAATACATCCGCCAAGTCCGAGTACTCCTCTGGGACGTCTGCTTGCATAACCAAACCCATGCCTAGCAAGGGCAATGACTGTGCCTGTACAGTACGAACACCAAAAGAGCCACCATCTGTGTAACAAGTAGTACTGCAATGGTCTGAATCCAGGGTGATGACTTGGGACCTCCATTCAATCCGGGGATTGTGGTCAACCAACCAAGGCAGACCCAGTATGATTTTAAATTGTGGAGCGTCAATCACATCGAACCTTATGGTCTCGGTATGGTGATTCACGAAGGACATGACCATGTCTTCCGTTTGATATCGGATGAGACCGGAAGTCAAGTCCGTACCGTCCACTGCCTTGACTGTTTTGGGTTTCGCTTTGGGCACTGTGGTCATTCCTAGGGCTTGTAGATACTGGGTGTCTATGAAGTTGCCTGTGCTCCGGAATCCAGCAGAGCTGTTACCAGCCATGTTTTCCCTGTCCTGTTTCGCAAGGTTTCCTCCACACCCACATGGAGACTGCCATCAAGGACCGCAGGGATCGCTGTATTGCAAGATGACAAACCCAGAGGACGGACCCCTGTGTCTACTGGGTTGTTTCGTTTCCCGACTGGTTCCCTTTGGTAACGGGCAACGCGAATGGCCTTCGGGTCCCTGTGCGGGTGGGTTTGACGGGCCATTCCCTAACGAAGTGTCCTCTTTTGCCGCAAAACAGACACTGTTTCTGTTTCCTCCTTTTTTCCTTTTGCTTGTTGGATACAGGGCCTCGTACCCCGCCTATCTGCATTGGTTCCGGGGAGTTGTTAGGAATGGCTGCTTCTTTTCTGCCTTTCTCCGTGGTTTTCTCTCCGAACGACAGGAAGCGGGCGTCAATGCCTTTCCCTTTTTCGGTCCGTCTTTCTTGTATCTGGTAATTCAGTTTCACCACCAGATCAATGAACGGACCTATTTCGTCAGGAGGGTTAGGCATTTGGGATATCAGATCCTTGAGGTCATCCCGCAAGCCCCTATAGAAAACAGAAACTTTCTTTGACTCAGGCCAGTGTGCTTCGATGACAAGCCTGCTGAAGGTAGTAATGTAATGAAGCAGGTCGTTATTGCCCTGCTTGAGGCTGAGAAGTTCGTTGTCAGCAGCCTGTACGAACGTGTGTCGGGCGAACATCCGCTGCATCGTTTCTTTGAACACCGGCAGGTTGTAGAGCATCGGATCGTCATTTTCCACAAGGGCAATGGACCACTGGGCGGCATCGCCACCCATGTACGACAGTATGAACGCAATTTTTGATGCGTCATCAGGTAACGCTGGGGCCCAGGCCATGAAATGCAAATGGCCCTGGTGGAAGAAGACGCTGTACTTGGTGCTATCCCGGGAGAAGCGTTCAGGGGGTGCCAGCTGCACCGGATAGGGCGTGATGACCTGAATAGCTGTGTCTTGAGTAGAGGTGGAGGAGGCGCCACCAAAGGTGAAGGTAGGGGGCCGTAACAACCCTTCTTGTCGGACTCTGGGACTCTGGGTGGGTCCCCAAGGGCTGGTTGTCCTGGTCGCTACCTGACCCTGTAAGGCCGTTATGTCATGGCGAAGGCTAAGGTTCTCTGCCTGCATGTTAGCCAACAGGGCTGCTATATCCTGTAGGGAAACCTCTGGGTTGCCCATGTCGTCTGGGCGGAAAGTTTAACGTGGGCTTTGGATTTTATCAGACACCACACAAGGCTTACCTTTGCTTGTGAAGTGGTTCCGCAGAGACGACAAGAGCCACCTTCTCTGTTCCCACCTAACCCTGTGCAGAAGTGAAAACCCAGCAGGGAGTAGATGGACCCAGGGAAGGGAGCCAAACAATAGGGGGAAGGATGACAGGAGGCTTGTGGCTGTAGACACTTGATGAGGCACTGGTCAACAGCTGGGGAGACCAGATAGACCAGGTTAGAGGGTTCCCGCACCTCCCAAGTCCTGTTCCCACAATCCACTCAAATACAGAAGACCACACCCCTACACCACTCATCCAGGCAAATGAAAACAGAAGGACTCCCAATCAAGAAGGCAATATAACATGAGCGCTCCTGCGCAGAACAGAGTTAATGCAACAGGTGGTTGTTAGGCTTGCACAACCACTCTCATGTCGTTGCGTGCATATGTCTTAGAACAAATGGTATGCACCCATAGTTAGCGCACCAGCGCTATTGCTGTAGCCAAATTCAGGTGTCTTTTGCACGAGCTAGCAAATGTAATAAGAAAAGCACCCCAGCGATGTGAGCAAAGGAAAGTAACCGCGCTCCTGCGCGAATTGGCAAAGCATAAGGGGAGGACAGTACCCCCGAGTTTGTCCTAAGGACCTAAAAGCGCTCCTGCGCTGAGAACAGCTATAACAAAAGGAAGCGCTCCTGCGCTGAAATGAAAGGTACCTGGTAGCGCTGTGGCGCTAGGAGAAGTGCCGGCTCCAGCGGGAGCGGAATGGAGGTCGGAAGGCAGATACACGTCGACACTCGTCAGCGCTTGCAGGTCAAGTGGCCGCGATGATGAGAGTGCAGGCTCCGGCTGACGGAACACCAGGGAAAGCCGTCGGAGAAGCGTCCCCTGCTCGAGCAGCCACCAGCTTGGAGTGTTCGCAAGACGCGAACCTGGAACGGAAAGAATCCAAAGCGCCGACCCGGCGGGATCGCTGGTCTTAAGCGATTCCCCCGGAAGCGCTGCAGGGCACCAGAGAGGCTAGTGAGCAACTAGACCGGGACTCTGCTTCCGCCCGGAAGTGAGGGTCTCGGTCTCCTGTATCGAGAGGCGGAACCCTCCCGGGAACGGCAATCGCCGAACATGACACCAACGCTCCCCCAGCGGACATCCTGGTGTGCTTGCA
Source organism: Lissotriton vulgaris (assembly GCF_964263255.1). Lineage (NCBI taxonomy): Eukaryota > Metazoa > Chordata > Amphibia > Caudata > Salamandridae > Lissotriton > Lissotriton vulgaris. The sequence goes on from NC_141696.1 coordinate 1,173,281,325, forward strand.
AGACTTTAAGACTAAAGAAGCCATCCTCTCCAAGGCGAGAACCCTCCATCCTATCTCCTACAGGGGCCACACCCCAGTCCTATACCAGGATCTAGCTCTGATCACTTTGCAACGTCGACCGCAATTCCGCCCTGTGACGGATCATCTTAGGCAACAAGGGATCCAGTACTCGTGGGGTCACCCATTTCGCCTCATATTTCGCTTCAATGGCAAGCTCCATCAGATGCATTCCCTCGCTGACTCTTGCCAACTTCTGGGTCTTGCAGTTCCTGATGAGGAGGAGGAACGCCAGGGCTCCCGTTCGGGACTTGAGATTACACCCTCAGACTGGCAGAGCCAGGGTCGGCGCCGACGGATCCGGAAGCCGAACAAAACTGATATAGCGAAGAGCCAGCAAGATGCACTGACTTCTGCAGCCGAGGCCCTGGCGGGGACAAGCCAAACTTCTGAGTGACTGATGGGATATGCATTCTTCAAACGCCAGCTCCCTGATTGGTGGTGGACCGGGGGCCCAACCCCCTCCATTGGACACACCACGAAACCCGCCTTGACGACCTCCTGGACATTTCAGGATGGCGGACACTCTCTTTGGGACTTACCCTTTTTCCCTACTCTCTCTCTCCTGGTTGGCGGGCATTCCGTCTGGTACCTTACCCTTGCCCATGTTCCCTCTTACCTTGTTCTGGTTACGACATTCCACAGGACTGTAAATGTATGGGGTTTTTTGTTTTTCTTTGGGTATGGGCTCCCTCGTCCACCTTCTTCTGTTTCGTGTTTGCACATCCCCAGCACCTGCGCCCTGAGGCGGCCACACTACCATCCACTCATTGACACGACCTACAACGCATATAGATTCCTGACCCGACCACTGCCCTTTGATGACAGGTGACACACTTAAATTCCTCACGCTTAATGTGAGGGGTCTGAACAACCCGATCAAGCGCAGGCCGGTTCTTCACTACCTAGAGCAATCTGAGGCAGACATATGCCTCCTGCAGGAGACACACCTGCTGTCTAAAGATCACCATAGATTAAAATCCAGGGCCTTCCCAACACAGATGTTCTCCTCTAATATGACAAAATCAGCCGGGGTGGCAATCCTGGTACCCCGCTCCTTTGCCGGCAGGGTTCTCCAGAGGGAGGCGGAGATTAAGAGCCGATTGCTCACACATCAGTTCTCGCTGAGCGGAGTGACGTTCACTGTAGGCTCTATATATGCACCAAGCGAAGGACAAAATGGATTCCTCCTGCAAGCGCTCCACGAGGCAGCCGCAACTGCAGACTGCCACCTTCTGTTGGGTGGTGATCTAAATATGGTCTTTGACAATGACCTAGATCGCTCCTGTCAGCGAGCGCACCAAGCTGGGATACTTACACAAACAGGGCGGGCACACCTTTGGGATTTAGTGTTGCAGGATCTTTGGTGCCATCCACTCGCGCAGTCGTAGCTACACCTTCTACTCGGGGCACACAAAACTTATGCAAGATTAGACTACTTGCTCAGCTCCTCTTCCCTGTAGGCTCCCGCTCTAAACACTGAGATTCTGACAGCCTCCCTCTCGGACCACTCCCCAGACTTAGCCACCTTTCAATTGCCACCCACAACGCGACCCCTCAGACACTGACGCCTCCGGAACACATTGCTACATCACACGTCAGTTACAGACCAGATTCGGAAGGCCATCTCGGACTTTGCATCCGTTAATGATACACCTGACACGCCCCTAGCCACACAATGGGGGGCACTGAAGGCGACCATCCGAGGGGAATTTATAGCCATATCCTCAGCTCACAATGAGGAGAGACGCCGCAAACGGGCGGAACTCTCTCAAAGAGTCGCGGAACTTGAACAGATGCACCAGAGAACTGGCGCGGCCCGTGCCTGGCGGCAGCTGTGCGTGGTGCGCAAGCATCTCGCTGCCCTGGACCAAGATAAAGCTGAATATGCGACCCTCAGGCTTTGCCACTCTTATTACACAGGGGCGGGATAGATGTAGCCGGCTACTGGCCAATAAATTACGGGAAGCCAGACAGAAGCAAGGGGTACACACTATCCAGACACCAAGAGGGGAATTGGTATGCGATGACTCAACCATTGCCGAAACATTCGGAACTTTTACGCTGACCTTTATGCTGGGGACTCCCTGGATATCCAAGCTAGCACCGAATACATAGCCAAGGCCAACATGTCTTCTCTATCGCAAGCACAAGCTGATCACCTAGACAGGCCTATACAGGTGGAGGAGGTTATCTCGGCAATCTCACGCCTCAAATTGGGCAAATCACCTGGCCCGGATAGTTACACAGCCGCCTTTTATAAGGCGTTTTGCAGCCAGCTGGCCCCTGTTTTGACCGCGTTGTTCAATTCCTTCGAGCAGTCGGGAGCTATCCCTGGGGACATGCTGGAAGCTGCAATAGTTGTCATCCCGAAACCAGGGAAGGATGAGACTGTCTGTAGCGCCTATTGGCCCATCTCACTTTTAAACATAGATATAAAGATGTATACCAGCATCATAGCAGCGTGCCTAGCCCCCTACATGGCCCAGCTGATTGAACCGGACCAAGCGGGTTTTATCCCGCAAAGGCAGACTAGCGAAAACACCAAACAAATCCTACACCTAATTGAGCGAGCGTCTCGAACTCGGGGAGAATACATGCTACTGGCCATCGATACGGAGAAAGCGTTCAATAGGGTGCATTGGCCCTACCTTGAGATGGTCCTGATGGTGGCTGGCTTGGGCGTGAAGCTGCGGACTCGGATCCTGAACTGTTATTGATTCCCCATGGCGACAGTGCGGGTTAACGGCGACACATCTTCGAGGTTCCCTATTGGCGAGGCACTAGGCAGGGGTGTCCGCTGTCACCCCTCCTTTTTGCGCTCTACATGGAGCCCTTGGCGCGTCGGATTCGACAGCATCCCTTAATATCTGGAATTAAATTTGGGGGGGGACATCGACACAGTAAGCCTTTACGCGGATGACATCTTACTGTCTCTCTCTAACCCAATTACGGCCCTGCATGCTCTTTTTATTGAATTACATGGCTTCGCGCTAGGGTCGGGATTTAGGATAATTATGGACGAGTCTCTAGCCCTTGACGTCTCCCTCTCGCCACATACTCTTGTTCACTTGCAGGCGGAGCATCCGGAAGTATGGGCCTCAGACGCGATTCCTTACTTGGGGATTCACTTAGCTTCCACCATATAGGCTTCCGTTGAGATTAACTACTCTAAACTCCGCACCCGTATACATTGAGCATTAAACAGGTGGAAGCATTGCACAATTCCATGGCTGGGACGGATTGCAGCCACCAAGATGACTATCCTCCCTGTAGTACTGTACCTGTTCCAGACGCTGGGCCGGATCCAACAGACCCAGGCAGACCTGTTACGATTTATCTGGCATGGACGCAAACCACGGTTCCGACACCAAACTGCGATTCTTCTGCCGGAGAAGGGTGGAGTGGTGGTGCTTGACCTTCAGCGATATTTTCACGCGGCACAACTCAGATACCTGGTGGAGTGGCACCGCTTGGAATCTGAGAAGCACTGGCTGTTCTAGGATCAGGCGGTGGCAGGTAGGCCGCTACTGGGGGTGACCTTTATCAGTAAACAGCACAGACCACCAAACTTATATGCATCATATGTCACTAGCACGAAATTGGATTCCTGGGATCACACAAACATCTCCAATCATTTGACCACCTTCCCTTCACCCCTGACACAGATTTTTGATAATCCCGAGTTTCAACCCGGAACCCTTACCTCTGCATTTAGGACGTGGCGTGCATCTTCATGTACGGCTCTGGGCCACCTCTTTGACTTAGATGGCATAATCCCATTTACACAGCTCAAGGATCATTATGGACTCACAGAACAAGAGCGCTTGCCATATCTGCAAGTTAGACACTGGGCACTGCATCCAACCGTTAGACCGCAGGCACAGCTTCTTCTGACCCCATACGAGAAATGGCTTGTGACACGCACTACCGACAAGAAAATCATATCTGATCTTTATACAATGCTCCTAGAAACCACCACATATACACACAATGCAGGCCGCTCTAGATGGGAAAGAGACCTGGAGAGACATGGACTCCTGCTGAATGGGAAAGTATTTATTACAGAGCAAGACACAGCATATCATATGGGTCTCACCGAGACCTTGACTAAGATTGCCACTTATTGGTACTACACGCCCGAACGCATACACCACTTTGACCCGCGCCGGAGTGAGCTGTGCTGGAGGGGATACGGGTACCTTAGAACATGTTCTCTGGAGCTGCACTTGTCTACAGCCATACTGGTCCCAGGTCCTGGATAAAGTAGATATCCATGTTGAAAAGCAAATCCCACGCTTCCCTGCTTACATCCTCCTAGGATTACCTAATCCACTCACATATCCCCTTAAATCACAGAAAGGTCGGCTGATTGCCATAGCGCTAGGGGAGGCGGCGCAGAACATTCTGATCCACTGGCGCTCTGCCCAGCTCCCGACGCACATGGGCTGGCTCCAGCGTTTGTGGTCGGTGTTGGGCATGCAGAAGCTCACTCTCACAGTGGCTGGCAGAGGGACCGAGTTCCCGGAGCTTTGGCGACCATTCCTCACCTTGCTGGTCTCGGAGTTCAGGGAGCTTACGTGCCCCCGGTTTCTCTGACACCTATGCCTCCAAGATACACAAATCCCAAGTACTGCTCCTAAGAAAACTAGAAAATCAAGGCGCTGATTGTTGGCCTGCCATCTTCTGTATGCCCTTCTTTTTTGTTAATGGTGGATGAGGGTGGGGAGGGGGGGTGGCGGGGGGTTTTCTCTAAGTGTCTTGTTTTATTTTTCAAGTTTTTTGTCCAGTTCTGGGGGCCTCCTCCATGCCTATTACCTTTGGTAACCCTATATATTGCGACCGAGTGGTCTCTAATGTGCCACCCTTACGGAGTTGAGTGCCTTGTCCGGTTTCTCTGTTCAAAATTATAATAAAAAGATTTAAACCATAACTATACAATCTTATGCCCATCTGCATTACTAATACAGATGTAATGCAGTACAAAATGGCAGTGCCGGAATTAACAATAAGGAAAGTGCAACAGAACACCAATATACTTTACTCCGTTTTTGCTGGACTCCCCCATCATACAAAGATGTATCATTATCAGTAGATTCATCGCAAGACATGCCCCTGTATCCTCCAGAAATCTGTCACAAAGTGTCCCCCAAATCTCCATGCCTGCCTGCAATTTGTCGTCCGTTTACGCACGTCGTAGATGCAGCTCCTCGGCCAGTGACCACTCCAAGATGTCCCAAGCCCACTGGTCCACCATTGAAGCCCCAACTCCCATCCAGGTAATGGCAACCAACTCAATAATATTTAGAAATGAAACTTTTCTGAATGAATTTTGCACTCACTGAAGATTATCTGGAGATAAATTGCTGGTTTACATATTGTATCATCATTTCTGACATTTATTTATTTTTCCTTAAAAAATTGACTTAAAGATAGATCTGTGCAGTCCTACAGTTATCTGTAGTTTAATCAATCTGGTCTCTCCTGGTTTTATAGCATCACTGTCGAAAGTGCGGAAAAGCAGTATGCGGCAAATGTAGCTCCAAGCGTTCCTCCATACCGCTGATGGGGTTCGAGTTTGGAGTGAGAGTCTGCGACAGCTGTCATGATTCCATAACAGATGAACAGTAAGTCTTGAATTGATTGTTTTAATAAAAATATGTTAAAAAGCTATCAATAGACAATTTACAAATATTTTTACCAAGCCTGTTGAAAATTCAATTCTGTCCCTGTAGTCATAAATCATTGCAAACTAGGTCATAAGCGCATATTAATAGAGGGTTTTAAAGAATCAAATAATTCTCTAAGATGTTGAAAGCATGTGAACTTTGTGTAAGGTTTTCTATGGGCAACCCAACAACTGCTCCACAGTAATGTATTCGATCTAACTAAACAAAGAAAAGTATTGACCTGCATATTCATGCACAGGTAGGAAAGAGTAGATTTGTGTCTGCTTTTGTTACCTTTCCTAGCCTCAGACGCTGCTATTTTGTTCTTAACGTGATTATGTAAGGTCATACTAATAATTTCACTGGCATTCAGAAAAAAAAGCTGTCCCAATGACTTCTTAATCAGAGGTTGGTTGTTGTTCTTATGTTGATGACCGATTGCTTTATTTTTCAGGATTACACTTGACATGAATTGTGTTATTATCTGCTGCTGAGGGTTCACAAAAAAAAGGAGCTATTAGGAGCTTGTGATTAATAGCTAATCATGCAACTTCCAGTGTTTGTCCTCACTTTCATTCAACACCTTCATTTTTCAAAGAGTGAAATCATTCTTGTTTATTTATTTCAAGAGCCTACACAGAAGGCCCTTGAAAAACACATACAGTACATAATATATATAGATAGCATCAAATATTAGCCAATCATCATTACAATAGCTGTTAAAAGATAAAGATCAGTACAGTTAAAAACAAAGATCCAAATGATAACATCCAACAATAACAAACATTTGCAGGGGGGAGGAGCTACGCGGGCATCCAAGATGGTCGCGTGAGCAGAGAGCTCCCGAGACCCGCGCCGCCCTTCTTTATCTATCCTACACCTATCCTGATCATTTCGACGGGCTTTTGAAGTGCTACTCTCACTGATGCTGACGATCCTTTTTTGGTCGAAATCGGACCTCGGGGACCATTTTTCTGTCGTCTTCAACTTTCTGGCCTGCCCACGGACGCAACCGGGGACTCGGCAGCCTACTATGGCCGAGCTGTAATGCAACAACAACGGCTGCCTGGCATCTGGCCCACCGGTGGTGTACCACTTTCACTTTCGGTTTCCGGCCTCATTGTCTCTGTCTCCTCCTACTCTGTCTTCGCCTGCTGCCCTCACAGTGCATACTTTCCATCCTTGGGCTGGCAAGGAGGCCCGCGGTATTCCCTCTTTGAACTACACTTCGGAGTTTCTGGATTTTTCTCCGTCCCACTGCCCCTGTTGGGTTCTCGGCCGCCACTGATTGCAACATGGCGACAAAACCTGAGGCCGAAAAACGCAGGAAGACTGTAACCCGGGGGGGGGGTCGATCCAGTCCAATATGATCGAACGCTACACCCAGCCGAGAGGCTCCCCCGTTGTCACCAGCGTGGGCGCTGAAGGACCTCAAACGGACATGTCGTCCTCTTCTGAAGTATCGCTCCAAGACCTGTTGGCTGCCATCTCTGGACTTAAGGCCGATGTGAGTCAGCAATACGAAGCCATCGTGTCCAAGATAGACACGGTGGCTGTGGATGTTACTCTTATTCGGGCCGATCTAGCCAAAACGAACGAGAGGGTGAAGGCACTAGACCTGAAGGCGTCGAGCCTGGTGACAGACATGGCGGAGGCGCAATCTGAGATTGGGAATCTGCGTGCCTCGCATGATCTGCTGCTTAAACGTATGGAGGACTACGACAACAGGGCCAGGCGGAACAACATACGACTAGTTGGAGTGCCGGAAAGTGATGGTGCTGCCTCGATCGATTTATTGGTCGAAGAACTTATCGTTGCTAAACTTGCTCCGGTTGGACTCAGTAAGTTCTTTGCCGTAGAGCGCGCCTATCGTTTTCCAGGAGGACAAGTGAAACCAGGAGGCCCGCCGAGGCCTATCATTGCAAGGCTATTTCACTATCTAGATAGAGACGCTATCCTGCAGGCCGCCCGTAAACACGGCCCGTTGAAATATGACAATAACTCTATCTCCATTTATCCTGATTTCACTCCCCAAGTGCAACAACAACGATCTGGGTTTCTCGGAGTGAAGCGTCGCCTGAGAGACCGGGGACTGAAGTACGCCATGTTGTTTCCAGCCCGACTGCGGATTGAGTTTAGAGAACGTGCCTACTTTTTTGATCAGCCGGAGCGTGCTGCTGACTGGTTGGACTCGTTGCCGACAGATGACTCTGAGAGCGGTGGCCCTGGTGGTGCGGAAGGTGGTGCAACGGCCCAGGAGTAATATGGGCCCCCGGAGGTCCGGATTGAGACTACGTACTGTACAGAGTAAATTCACTGTGTGCTCTATGTTTATGCCCGTGGCGGTGCGGGAACGGGTGATTTCTCCCTTCCTCCTCGGGGGGTTCTTTGTGTAGATCAGATGGGGCGACAGGCACACTGCAGTTGGGGGTGGCTTTTCAGTCAGCAGGGGTGCAGGGAGGGGGGTGTTGTAACGGGTTTCTGTTTGGGGGCTGGTTCCTGGGGACTTGGTTGTGTTTCGTTTTGTTTGTTATGTTTCATTTTTCATGGTATTTTATTGATTGCAATTATTCCGAACTTGGGGTTGTGGAGGGGGATTGGGGTGTATTGCCTTTGCCGCAATGGGGGGGGTGAAATGCGGGTTCTTTCTTGAAACGTCAACGGGTTGGGTGACAGGATCAAGCGGGGCATTGTGTTACAATTTTTGAGGCGCCATGCCCCTGATGTTGTGTTCCTTCAGGAGACCCACTTAATCGGAAATGCATGTAAGGCCCTCGACCGCCGGGGTTACCGCCTGGTCGCACATGCTGGTTTCACCTCTGGGTCCCGGGGTGTGGGTATCATGGTAAAATCCTCCCTAGCTCTTGCTATTGACGAGGTTATCCTTGACGACCGTGGGCGGTATGCTGCTGTCTCCGGGAGGTGGGAGGGTAAACAGATTGTGCTGGTTGTTGTTTATATTCCCCCGGGGCTGCAGGCTACCACCTATGCTGATCTTGGCAGGACTCTTCTTGGCCTTCCTGATGGATTGTTAATCTTGGGCGGGGACTTCAACTCTGTTATGTCTGGTGAATGTGATCGGCTTCCCCCTAGAGTCCTGCTGCCGTCCCAGATGTGGCTCAATGAGATGGCTGATACTTTTGGCCTGGTGGATGTTTGGCGTTAACTACACCCTACACTCCTGCAGTATACTTTTCACTCTGGTGCGCATGGCAGCCTCTCTCGTATCGATTATTTCTTTGTTAGCTTCCACTCTGTCCACTGTCCGGGAGGTACGACATCTTCCCCGGGGTATCTCGGACCATTCCCCCTTGATGATTAAGATTTCTGTGGGTGGTCTACTTGGTAACAGGATCCCCCCGGTCCCTTCCTGGCATTTCCGAAGCCCCCGGCTCCGCTCAGATTTGGTGAAGGCAATTGATTGTTACTTTGATGAGAATGTGGGCTCGGTCACCTCCCCTACTGTTCTTTGGGAGGCCTTCAAGACGGTTATCAGGGGTTCCGCTCTATCACTCATTGCTGCTGAGCGTCGGGTAAAGAGGGAGGCTGTTCTGGCTCTTGAAACTGAGATCACTGCGCTTGAAAGTGAGTTGGGTGGGGATGACACGCCTGCATTGTTGCACACTCTGGAACTAAAACAAGCTGACTACAAAGCTTGTGTCACTGATGCTGCTAAATTGATGCGAGCGAATCAACTAGGCCGACTGTATGATGTGGGTGACAAAGCTAGCAAGCTCCTGGCATGGTTGGATAAGGCTGAACGAGCGAGTCGTGTTGTGCCTGTCATTGTTCGCGAATCCGGTGAGAGTGTCTCCGACCCTGGTGAAATTGTTGATTGCTTTGTGGACCACTTCCGGAAGGTTTATACGCCTGTTAGTGATCGAGATGAGGCTGATTCCAGGCTGCTACTGCGAGATATCGCCCTGCCTACTGTTTCAGATGAAGATGGTCTCGCTCTGGAGGCCCCTTTCACCGTTGATGAGATTGCCCTTGCTATCCGATCTTTACGCTCGGGAAAGGCGATGGGCCCAAATGGACTGCCCATTGAACTTTACAAACTTTGTCCGGACAAGATGGCCGCCCATCTGCGCAACATGTTTCTCGAGGCGGTTGAGGCTGGAAGCCTCCCCCTCGAGCAGCGCCTAGCTACCATAGTGGTCATTTATAAGGATGGCAAGCCTCGTGACCGCTGCACCTCCTACCGCCCCATCTCTCTGCTGAACGCGGAACCCAAAATCCTGGCCAAGGTTCTGGCCAATCGGTTGCTGAAGGTGATTTGCGACTTGATCCATCCGGATCAATCCGGTTTCATCCCGCATAGGAACACGGCCCTTAACCTGCGTAGGCTCCACAGTGTTCTCGCGAGGGCTCCAATTCTCGCCGAGCCGGCAGTGGTCGCCTCCTTAGACGCCACTATGGCTTTCGACACGATCGAATGGCCCTATCTCTGGGCGGCTCTCGCTAAGTTTGGCTTTGGTCCTAACTTCATCGCATGGGTCAGGCTCCTTTACGAACGACCATTGGCTCAGGTTGTGGTAAATGGTAGATGCTCTGACCCCTTCCCCTTAGGCCGCGGCACTCGTCAGGGCTGTCCGCTCTCCCCGCTTCTATTCGCATTGGCGCTTGAGCCCCTTGCTGCGTGGCTTCGGTGGGAACCCTCTATCAAGGGGATCCGGTGGTCTCCAGATCTTGAGGATCGTGTCTCCTTGTACGCGGATGACATCCTTCTTTATCTTACTTCCCCTCAAAAGTCGCTTAACGTCCTCTTCGACGTTCTTACGTCCTTTGGTAAGAACTCGGGATTAGTCATCAACTGGACCAAGTCCTGTGTTTACGTTATAGCCGGGGCGCTGCCGCCTCTGCCTCGCAGGTTTCCCATATTGGTAGCGACTGACGGCTTCAAGTATTTGGGGATCTATGTCTCTATGGTCTCTTCGGTCCGCTATGAGCGGAACTTGTATGCTCCGCTCCGTAGACTCAAGCAGGACGTGCGACGGTGGCGTGAATTGCCCCTATCCCCATTGGGCCGAGCAGCACTCTTTAAAATGATGTCGCTCCCCCGGTTTCTTTACGCCCTGCAGAACTTTTTCGATCTTGTCCCTGCTCGCTACTTCCGTGAGGTTGAGAGTTTACAGCGACAACTGATTTGGGATGGTCGTGCCCGTATTGCCTTGTCCAAGCTCACCCTCTCATGGTATGATGGTGGTATTGCGTTGCCGGATATTAGACGCTATTATTGGGCCTCACACCTGAGCGCTATCAACCATGCGACGTACGCTTCGGAACCTGCTCCCGCCTTTGCTCTGGATAAACTATTATTGCCCGGTGGCAACTTTAATAGGGCTCTGTACTCAAAGTCACCCTTTCGACTCCTAACAGGCCCGACGAAGTGTGCAGTGCGGGCGTGGAGAGATGCTACTGTGGCCACGGGCTGGGGTGGTAGGCTGACACGTATGACGCCATTGTATGACTCGGATCGGTTGGGTAGTCTGTGGAAGACGAAAGGATTTGAGAAGTGGGACATGATTGGGATCAGTAAGGTGGAGGATCTGTGGGCACGGGGCACTGTGAAATCCTTTGAGGCAGGTTTCGAGAAATGTACTCGCCCCCTCGCAAATGCGAGTCAATTTCTTCAAGGGCGAGCCAGTTTTCAGGCCTACTTGACCGGCCTGGCGAGTGACATCTGCTGTTGTCCCAACCTGAGTTTCCATGCAGCTGCTGCAGTGCCAGGCGAAGGCTCTAGGGGGCAGCATGCTGAAATGATTAGCTGAAAATGCGGGCAAAGCACAAGTGTTGATTTGCTGATTGCAGCACGGGCTCGGCCTGCTGAGGCCTAGTTGGAATCAGCCAATCAGATGATAGAAGATAATTTGTGCTCTTCGGACAAGTATATGCTATGCATGCTTACACGCTTCTCATTGGCTGATTACAGTTAGCCGCGGCAGGATATACTGCCAGAGAAGCGTGTAAGCTGCCTTTCCAAGCCCCGGCCTGCATGGGCGTTTTCAACCACAGAGCACAGAAGGACTGCCATATTCCGTAAGTGGCAACTCCACTGGCAGTAAGCTATGAGCATCACTGGTGCCCGAGCAGTGGTGAAATTCTCCTGCACCCCGGGTGTTGAGCCATCCAGGGAGCCCCTGTGAGTGGAGCTCTGCCCTGGCTGTGATGTAAGCCACCGCCTGTCAAGGACAGCTCAATCTCTCAGCGAAGGGGCCCGGGACGGTAGGTGCGCCTGGAAGGAGACAGTTCCCCCAGCCACGGGTTCAGGGGCTCTTGCTCTGATTGAGGTGTGGGGGAGGGCAGTCGTGGCCAGTGCAGGAAAGCACTTTGGGGTGGGGCAGTGTGGGACGGTGGGGCCTACCGCACCTACATCGGCCGCGACTTGCATTGCATTTACAGTGGATTTTCTCGGAGCCTCTATGTTAAGAAATGCGCTGAATAATGTTACACGTCTTCTTTTCAAATGACATTCAATGGTTTTTTTGGTTGTAAAGCTTGAAAAGCTCTGTTTCAGTGTGCAATTTCCCATCCGCCACTCTAGCACTTGCCGGACTCTTCCCACATCTTGCCCCGAGTGTACTATTGGTGATTCTCCTACACAAACATTTTTTAAATGGAACAGATTTTTACTTTCACAGATGTTGATACCGCGACCTGCGCATTATAAACATCTTTACGCAGTTAGTGCATAATTTTCTCCTCGGCGCAGCTACTGCTCAATTGTTATGCATGTGAGGCTGAGAGAGCATTTATGTGCGCCATTCTGAGCGCCAGTGCAGCTCTACACCTTTGCAATTTAAGACCATCTCTCTCCTCGCAGATGGCTCCGCCGATCTTGCTATTTATTAATTAGTACCAAAAATGTCAAGCAACTTGAATTTCCTGCAGCCAGTAAAGAAACGCACCTGCCCAGGAAAAAGAAATACACATCTATTTATTGACTCAACAGTGTGTGTGCACGTCTTGCTCTTCTTACTAACAGGCCCAACTAACATGTGCATCACACAGGCTGTAGAGCCTGTAGAGATGGAGCACCAAGCTTGACTCCGCACCGTCTGCTTAGCCACTTTAGTAGGCTGAGTAACTTACCATCAGGATCCTGTGTCATGGGGTGGCATTCTAGAACGGGTGCCGCAGCTGGCACATTTCCAGCAGTCATCAGTACTTTCCAGTTCCTCAATCTCTTGTACCACAATTGCCTTCTCGGTAAATCACAGTAAATGGCGTTCTTTTACTCAATTGTACAGCAGCTGACCAAGCCAAGGTGCTGATGGCCGCTTGTGTAACTTGCAGAGAAAGAGAGGGAGGGGGATGTGTGGGTGAGCAAGGTGGACCAATCTCTGGCTAGGGGCCCAGGCCACTGCAACATCTGTTCTCCCATTGTTCATTTTCCATTGATCATTTATTTATTTTTTGTAGGTTATGGAACCGGGGTCTGTTTTACAGTCCTGCAGTAGTTTATTCTGTTGCGCCTAAAGCACACACAATTATTAGAGTGCAGTCTAAGCAGAACTCAAGTTGTCGTCAGAACAGCCTGTTATCCTGCCAGTATTACAAAGCTGTTTATGCTTTTTGTGAGGCTAGACACATCTTAGGGAGGTACTTGGGTATTAAATAAAAATTTGCTGTTTACAATTTGGTTGGCCAACGTTTTCTTGGGTTGTTGGCGCTGCAAATGTTTTGAAGAAAATTCGTATGCAACCAATTTGTGGGTCAAGTCCATTGATATTAGGTCGAGTAGAAAATTCTACTCACTCGACCTGCAGGTCCAGTAAGATTTTTTAGATTTGTCGAGCCCTGTTTGAGGTATTGAAATTGGAATACCGGCTCGATGACAGGGAGCACTTCCGATATATGCAGGTTCGACATGCCCTGTCCTCCGTCTTTCCCTTTGGTACCAATATCCCGCAGTCCTCCCCTTTGGAGGATCGTGTTTTAGACGGCCATGTCCCTGATAGCACTATTTCCCTCATATACAAAAAGCTTGTCAACAACAGGGCTGACCAACTTGAGAGACTTCGTGCTTCCTGGACGGCTGATGGGCTCGAACTCGATGATGAGGACTGGCAGTCAGCTGTATCCTCCCCTAAGGAGGTGGCTATCCCGGCTCAGCTTCGTTTTGTCCAGCTGAAGATCCTCCACCGTGTGTATTTGACCGGAATGCGTCTGGTACGAATGGGTTTGGTTTCGGATGGACGGTGCAGGCGTGGATGTGGTATGGATGGTACCTTCCTTCATGTTTTGTGGGAATGCCCGATGATTGCAGCCTTTTGGTCTAGAGTGCATGATGTTATGGGTCGTGTCACCGGGATCCCCCTCCTTCCCGAAGCACGACGTTGCCTGCTCAATGTGTGGGAACCGTCGGATTGCAATGCTGCCCAGACACTTTGGGTTACTCTGGGCAACATGGTCGCAAAGAGAGATATAGCGCAGCTCTGGGGCTCCCCTAGATTACCATTGCTCAGTGCCTGGAAGGAGAACATGGACTGGTGCATGTTCCGAGAAAAAACTGTGTATGAGGCGCGGGGGCGTCCCAAGAAATGGTCCAGGGTCTGGGCTCAGTGGAATTCGTACCGCGGAGACATTTGCTCCCCTCCACTAGACTATGAAGGTCCTCTCCCCTCTTCTCCATGATTGACGTTCCTTTTCCAATTTCCAGTATAGCCTTTGCTTTCTCCCTCGTGCTCGCCCCCCCTCGCCATATGTGCTCCTTTATTTATTAGCGTTCTTTCCCCCCTTCCCCCCCTCCTGCGACCCTTGCCATTATGATACCATGTGTTTGTGTGTTGTTGTTCTTTTCGACAAAATTATAAAATTAAACCTTTCCTATCCTATTTGATATGGTGCTATGTTCCATCCGACAATGTAGTCTCGAGAGATTGCTTTAACAACGTACTGTCTCCAAATTTACTTTTCAACCATCCGTTTATGTCATAGCGGCCGGCCCTGCGGGGTTGTAGGCAGACGCTGTGTTCTGTGCATTCATAAATAAAGGTTTAAAAAAAAAAAATTTAAAAAAAAAAACATTTGCAGCCAGAGAATTTGACAGTGCTTCCTCGTGCGCTACTAATGGATACTTTAACCTCTTAAGTGCTGCGTCGGGGCGTTGGCCGACGGCAGCACTACCTCCCCAGTGCTGCGCACGTCCATTGGACGTCCATTCAGCACTAGTTCCAATGGACAGCGCAGCACTGGGGAGGGATATTTGCGCCGCATCTAAGGTGTTAAAATGATGCAGTAAATACATTCTCATAGTAAATATTAAAGACCCGGATAAAAAGAATAAAACATAATTCATAACCTCTTTGATAACACCACAATATAGCCAGTAAACACATATAGTTTTTGAAAAATCACTAGAATCATTTCAGTTTAAAAAAAGAACAAGGACGTTCATCAAGCGATAACAAACATCCGCAGTCTATGGATTTAACGAAAGTTAAAGTGCTTTCTTGTGCGTTACTATTGAGTATTTTAAAATAATAGGATAAATACATGTTCTTTGTAAATGTAAAAAACCTGGACAAAAAATAGAACATGATTAATATCCTGTTTCTCAGCACCACAATGTTGACAACCTGGATGAAAACAGGTCGCCTCCCTTTTGATCCAAACGTTTTCTCCAGTCTGAATTCAGCAAATTTAAACTTCAGGAATATTCTTTCTGCAGCTGTGTTATATATTGGCCGGCAAGTAAAATTGCATCACTTCACACCATAGAAAAATACAGCTCAATTTTAGTCTTTTTATTGGTAAACAGTGTTGAATACATTTTGTCTGAGAGACTTTTTAAACGAAACTTCAGTATACTATTATTCTTACATGATAGCACTTCTTCACAATTCAAATCCATCTGCTTCAAGCTATGGGTATACATTTTTTCAGTTGTATAAATCCCATGCCTATCCAGTGAGAGTCCTCTCCATAAAAAAACCTTTTCAATGATTTTTACAGATTACAAAACAGTTGAAAGTAATAGCAAATAATTTGACAGGCAGACCGAGATTCCTCACCAAAGCATAGCTCAATGTGGTTGTATGACTGTACTACGCAGGTAAATGCATCGCATGCCTTTGCCACACATTTTTTTTAGCACGCATGTTTTTACAGTGAATATGCATTTAAAACGCATGCCAATACCACGCATTGTTTTTAGATTTAAAAACAATGTATTTATGAGGGAGAGAACCCCCACCAACTTATCTTAAATGCGTGGTATTGGCATGCGTTGTAAATGCATATTCGCTGTTAAACTATGCGTTCTAAAAAATGCGTGGTAAAGGCACAATGAGGTAAAAACCTTGTTGTAAAGGCTGTTTCAAGCTAGAATTTCTAATAGGAGGATATCGTTTTCAGAGATGAGATTCAATACCATATAGTATTACCAAGAGTATCTTTGTAACATACACCTGTAAAAGTGATTGCACGTCCCTCTTGCCTCTGCATTAAAAAATTGCAGTAGACCAATACCTATGGACTTCGTTTTAAAGAACTGAAACTAGAATGTTCGAAAATGTTCTCCCTCAGGTAAGTATACTCTTTTAGTATGTCTAAATAAGCCCCGTTATAAAACCAGGACTGAGGAGATTTTAAACCTCTTGCTCCGATGATCATAATAAAAAAGGGGACAAAAAATCAGTTTGTTTCTGCAGGCCAATTGGGGTGAGATTCATTCCAAATCTGAATGATCCTCATTACTTCAGATTGACAAGGAGAATAATTTTCTCCTGAATCAGGCTCCTTTTATGTTATTCAGGGGCAGCATATAAGCTTTAAAGTGATGCAGAAAGAGGGAGGAGCCAAGATGGTGATTGGTAGGGCGGACCTGCTGTGCCTCTGCCCAAGCCTATCCCTAAATTGTAGCGACATGAGGACCAAAGCCAAGCTGCTGACCTGACCCCACAGGGACTACTTGGTGGTTATAGAGACACAGCCTGAAACTCTGGTGCTGATAGATTCTACCAGAACTGAAAAAGATGTGGCAGAGAGACGGCCAGCAGTGCCTCCATGATGACAGCCACCAAGAGTGCCTAAGCCCACAAATAACAGCGAGTCCCTGACTCCTACACAACCAGAAAGAGCTGGCGCTCTGTAGTAAGGAATGTTTCCAGCTGGAATCCGGAATCAGTGGGTGAGGAGGCAGGCAGGTGGTAGTGACTGGGGCTAGCATACACTCACTTGACTCTGGTGTCTGGTGTCTTTGCAGGTTGGCCCGCTAAGAGTAGCCTATAATTGACTGCCGTTAGTGCCCCCACCCTGATGGAAAGACAGAGAGCACAGGTGGGGCTCGGAGGCTAGTGATGCCAAGACTAGTGCATGGCAGGGTGCCACTGGCCCCTTAAACCCACCTATCAAGAACCAGAGTGTGATTGGACAAAGCAAGGAAGCAACGAGACCGGAAAGCACTAAAGCACAGTGTCCCTGACTACAATTACAATAGTCTAAGAAGTGCCTTAGAAAGATGGTTGATGTCGCCACTTGCAGTGCAGGGCATCGTGGCCTCTCACGGTGCAGGACAGGTAGGCCTGAAAGTGTGCACCCGAAATTAATTGAAGAAGTGTGTATTAGCCTCACAATGAAGGAGCAGAGTGGGCCAAGTCTACAACACACCCACTGACTGTCTTAGGGCGGAGAGACTAATACCACCCCGAGTCTAATTGGAATGAACCTTCAAAACAAATTGGTGACAGTCAAGAGACTAAAACCTTTGTCTTACTGGTATAGCTCTGAGCTGAAAGGCTTAAAAGTAAATTGTAGGAGAGCGGAGCGTATTTGGAGACAAGATTATAGTAAAGACAAGAAAACAATCTATAATCTTGCTCTCCAACAGTATAAGGACGCAATCATTGCAGCTAAAAGACTGTTCTATACTACCAAAATTGAGGAAGCCGGTAATTCCACCAAGGAGCTTTTTAAAACTCTGCTCTCTAAATCTCAGCAGGCTAATATGTTCCAATCAAACCAAGGTATTTGCAATAAACTGACTACATACTTCCAGAACAAGGTCCAAGTAATTTATGATGACCTCTTGAATACCCGAATAGGCCCAGACAAGTCAGATCAAACACTGGTTGAGGCGGGTACAACACACTGTAGGTTAGCAAGCTTCCCAGCAATCACAAATGAGGAGGTATGTAAACTTCTCACTTCTATAAAATCGGACTTACCCAAAGACTGAGGAAATATAAATTTTATGGTCAAGTAATGTTCCCTAACGTGTACCCCACCGTCTCCATGTACCAGCTTAAAGTGCATGTAACTTCCCTACTGTGCCAGCTATGAAGACGCAAACACATTTGCGTCCAACGTTAACATGTCCTCTTTCAGACCCACCCTGAATGGGTTGAATATTCCATGCTAAGTATGCTATGCCAACGTCTTTTTGTGGTGTACTTTACACGTTTTTCAGCTCTGGCAAAGTAGGCCCTGAATTCTGCCATCGAGCCTTTTTTCCTGCTTTCTGACTCCGAAAGCTTCAGCCCAGGCTGTCTCTGTACCCGTGACCCCTGCCTTACTCCCTGTGCGGCTCACGGCGCTTAGCTCAGCCTACCGCCTGCCAAGACTGTATTCAACCTTCGAATTATCTGTTCCGCTCCTCGAAAATGCATTCCTGCCTACTAGTTTAAGTAAACATCCCCCCAGCTGCAGAGCAAAGGGCCCGGCCTCACTGTCTCCGTGCAAGTAATTCATAGCCTCTGTTACCATGGTAGGCCCATGCCCCTCGCATTCTCATGTAGACACTTAGGCGCTTATACACGCACTCACAGTCAGTATAGAATAGCTTCTGCCCCAGAGACTTTTTCCGTTTAGATAATATGGTTCCCAAACATCAGATATCAGATATGATAGAGGTACGAGTTGATCTGACATGCCAGACTTCTGTCTCTTTCCGCCAGTGTAAATGTCAAGTCCCCTGCACCCTCCAGTTTCACGTCAATCACACGTCATGCAGCTGCGCGCACATCCAGGCCTCAGATTTCTGCTGACATTACAAGATTCTGCTTTGTGCCACCCACTTGTGACACCTACCTGTGACGTTTCTAGCACACACCTCTATGTTCACGCCTAGTTCACGCCTTCTAATTACGTATTACTAACACGTGGATGCTGTTATCTTGTTTCTCTCAGCTGTTACGCCTACTGTATTGGTTTCTATAATGTAACTTAAGTATATAAGCTATGTATTGTCAATAAAATATTGCTCTATCCCTTCCTGCACCCCCAGTGGTGGCAGGAACAAGATATCCGGTCTTGACCATTCCTTTTTAAGGAATAAAACCCCTAAGAACTCTAACACCACGGACTCTGCCTCTTTCTTTCCGATTGAGTTATTATTGATTAAGTACTTACCTGCATAGAAATTAGGACGGTAAATCAAATATTTACCACATTAATCTGGCGCCCGAATAGGGACCCCTCCCCCACCCCACGCGCCGGTTGGTGCGTTGCAAGCTCTGTCCCCTGCCATCAGTTAGACGGAACTACGCGTACTGGCAGGATTTCCTGTATCTCCCTCTGGCCCACGGAGGTGACGAAGACTGCGATCAGCACCCAGACGAGGCGGTGAGGAGTGCGGAGGATCCCGACCAGAGCCTAGCCGAAAGAAGCAAGGTCCGAGGTGTCAAGAGGCCCACCAGTTTCCGAAGTATCCACGTGTCGAGTCGAGTCCGGTCCAGTCCAGTCGAGTCTTCCGAGGCTTTCTGTTTCCGTGCTTCCCGGTGAGTACCATTGCTGGGACGTATCTAGACGGGTTTGGGTACACAAATTCGGTCTGCACTGTTTTAGACAGTGTATCTGTACTGTTTAGCAGTATATCAGTTATCCTTGTTCTTGCACTGTTCTTAGCAGTGTATCTGTGCTGTTTAGCAGTACATCCAGTATAGGGGGGTAGTCATATATGTCTCAAATGTCTTTCATGTGATAAATGTCGCGGTATGAGTGACTGTTTTTAATATGCATTATTGTGTGTTTATGTAACTAGCTGTGTTCAGAATTAAGTAGCACGGATTGAGCATTCAGTACTAAGTAAACAAGATGCCGTTTTTCAATAAATTAAAACAGATGGGAACTAGGAAAGGGATACTAGAGGAAGAAATTCCTATCCCCCCTAGGGACACTCCTGGAAATTTCATGTATCAGAAACATGGCATAGACGCCATATTGTATCTAGATTTATGGGCCGATTATACTAAGCATCTAGACGAGAGACACAGATGGCCTGTTACCGGAACATGGGATGCCGAGTGCATCATGAAGGTAGAAGAAGCACTATGGAAAAAGAAAGCCAGACAATCTCAGAAAGACGCCATAGAATTTTGGCGTAAGGAATCACATAAACGTGCTGAAAAAGCACTCCGTAGAGAAGACAGACTTAGAGAAGCACCGGATAAAGTTCGAGAAAACGAATTAGTTACTGAAGGGATCCGAGTAAAATCAGAACAAGTAGACCGCGCACGAAACAATCTCGTAAATGGTATGTATCTTGTGGCCGAGGGTTCGCCTGAAGCCACTTCAGAAATACCGAAAAATCTGCCACCACCATTGGTTCCAACTAAAGTAAATCACAGGACTACTAAAGACATATTTCTGAATTCGTATCTAAACGATGTAGCACCCGCTTACACCAATCCACAGGCCCACGTCCCGCCTACTGACGGTGACGGAGGTGGCAACCCGCCCCAAGATCGCATTCCGCCACTACCGCAACAAGGTTCCCCCGTCCGACAGCCTGCTCCTCCACCCCCACCACTTCCCTCACCTAAGGTTAAGATACCAAATCCGTTCACGCCTGATCCTACTAAAAGACAAGTTCAAGTACAGATACAGACTCCACAGAGAGATAATGCTCAAGCCTCCGTCTCAGGAGGTGCGACCGGGGGTCACCAGACCCCGCCAGCAACACACAGGTTACACCTTAGGGATATGCAGAAACATTTTACACTTCAATCACCCCGTCTCGACATACTCAAAGAACCGCTTCAAGTTTGTAGATACGATCCAGTACCCGGCAAAGATGATAGGATGTTTTTAGCATCACTACGCTTACGACAAGCTACAGATTACCTACTGTTTTTCTCAGGAATGAAAGAACACCTAGATAGAATATATCATTTTGTCCAGACTGGGGAAAACCCTGACAGTATTAAGGAGGCCATGGCACATCAGAAAGTTGACACTCAAGCATATATACTACGTTTTTTCATAAATTGTGTAATAAGAGAACGAGACAGGCCTGAGACAGAACAGGATGAACTAGAGGGACTCAACAAATGGGGTCAAAATATATCCGAAGGAAAACATGATAAGGGGGGTTGCATAGCCAATATGTACAGGAAAATAAGAAAAGCAGTGATAGAAATACACGAAAAAGAGAAAGAAAAAGCTTCCTCCGAGGAGGATGAAGAACCTGAAGAACCAGAAAAGACCACTGATACGATAGCGTATGTAGGTAAGGGAATTTACCTTAGGAAAGGCATTCGTCCAGAAAGCAAGAGAGTTTTTCTCTCTGGCATATCAAAACCGAATTCTCCTGAACATCAGTTCCAAGAGACTGATAAAATGCTTCGAGAACGAATGGGGTACCATGTACTAAATTCTATGGATGAACAAGAACTAGCCCGGTCAGCAGTACTATGGGCTGACAATACGAACATATACAATGATGACACAGTAGCGCAGACATTCCTGAACCTATCCCCCAACGAGCAGAAATTAGCAGGGGTATACATGATTCAGCACCTCATCACGTTAGACAGAAAAAAACATTCTGATCCAGGTCCTTTACACGATACATTAGAAGCACTACTCATGGATAGATGGAGAGGTCTAAGTACCAAGTTAATACAAATAATTCTAGAACAACGGAATAGATACAATACTTTCTTAAGCTCCGAATATGTTCCCGCTCCGCCCCCAGAAAGAAAAATGTATCATATGGAGCGTCTGCATGGCATTGAAAGTCAGAACCCCTTACGAGAAGTACATCCAGTTATGGGTACCGATAATGCCTTGAAACGTGTGTATGTACACACACCTCTGACCAAGTTAGAACTATTGGAAATGAAGAAACTAGTACCGTGTCATGATAAAGACCCTGCAGGTTTTCACAGAGAACTTAAAGACATGTTACTGATGGGAGATTACACATATGAAGATATCATGAAAATGTTAAAGGTACTACTGCCCACCGGCATCTACGAGAAACTTAAGGAACGAGAATGGGAGGTAGGAGACAAAAAGATTGCATGGACAGAAATAGAAGACGAGGAAAAACTTCGTACCCCAGGGCTAGGCCTTGGGGAGAAAACTAAAGCATTACCAAGTTTGATAGTACAGATTCTGCCAAGATTACTAACAACTAGAAAGGAAGACTGGGACGCTATCTCAGCCTGTAAACAGAAACACGATGAAGATACTAGTGACTTCTATTCAAGATTCGAGAAATGTTTCCTTATTAATAGCGGCCTTAAACCAAGTAGCGAATCGTACCCGCACCTTTTTGTATCAAAATTAGTCGAGAATTCCCTGCCAGCAGTTAAAAGTCGTGTATACAAAGTTGAGAGTACATGGCAAGCAAATACGCCATCCCAGATGTTACAAATGTTACAATACCATCAGAACAGAATTAGAGAAGAACAGGATCATGAACAGAAACGTATGAAAGACACGAAAATGAAAATGTTAGTGGCCCAGTCGGTTCCAGCCGACGGCCAGAGAAAGGGTACGACCCAGACCCAGAATGCAGCAGCTCCCGTTAAAGGGACATGCAACTATTGCAAGCAGCCAGGTCACTACGTACATGAATGCCCAGTCTTGAAACATAATATATCAACAGGTAAAACTAAAGAAAGGCCGCGTCCACCTAGACAAGACCAGGTCCAGCAACAAACTTCACAGAGTACACAGCCTACGCATGTTTCACCACATACAGCACAGACAGTAGCGGTACCACAGTCACAGCCACAGCCCATTGCCGCGACTCAGCAAGTTTCACAACAGATGTACCAGTATGCCCAATCTGCTTACCCCGATTATCCACGATACACATGAAACAGCCTAGAGAGGGAGTTTGGCTTGCCTCTTATTGAGATTCCTGTAGATCAAGAGGGTCCTTATGTACATAGTCAAGTATTGGGAAAAGACAGAAAGTTTTTAATTGACACAGGGGCAAGCCGCTCAACAATCAGCCATGACGAAGTCCCAGGGGCACCCCTCTCAGGCTCACAGAATGTTTCCCTTGGTTTTTCAGGACAGCCTATTGTAAATGAGGTATCAGAACCAGTCCCCCTGGCTGTGGGTCCATTATCACGTGTTACAGACTTGTTACTTACAAAATCATGTCCAGAAAATCTGTTAGGTATCAAAACATTGAAGGCTCTAGGAGCAGTGATATGTTGTTCTCCGGAGGGAGTTAGACTGTTTTTGCGAGATTTCAAGGGTCACTATGTATTACGAGAGTTTGATGTCAGATTGAAAAATGTACCGGATCACCTGTGGGCACAAGGCCCAACCGATGTAGGCTGCATGCACATTACACCGTACCGTGTTACACTGAAACCAGGTGTTGTTTTACCACGAATCAGACAATACAAGTTACCACCCGATGCTGTAGTGGCTTTACTGAAAATCATTGAAGAGCTCATTGCCCAAGGAGTGGTCGTAGAGACCGACTCTAATATCTGTAATTCCCCTATCATTCCGATTCTTAAACGTACTGATCCCAATGCACCGCCAGTATATCGGCTGGTGATTGATTTACGAGAACTGAATAAATGCATTGTACCACAGTACCCTGTGGTTCCCGACATCTCTTCCCTATTGACTGCTATTGATTCTAAAGCAACGTTCTTTACTGTAATTGATCTCAAGAACGCCTTCTTCAGTGTGCCTATTGATCCAGAGAGCCAATATCTCTTCGGATTCAGTTTAAATGGACGAAGTTTCAAATTTTCGCGCGCACCTCAAGGATTCACAGAAAGCCCCAGCATCTACAGTCAAGCACTGAAAAGACAACTCGATTGTATTCAAATGCCAGTTAACACTGCTTTACTGCAATACGTCGATGATCTGCTGATCACCGCACGAAGTGAACCCGAATGTGAACGAGCATCACTGACAGTTTTACATTTTCTGGCCGACAAGGGACACAAGGTGTCCCCTTCGAAGCTACAATTCTGTGTTCAGCAAGTTGTGTACTTGGGTCACTTGCTGTCCAAAGTGGGGAGACAGCTCACTCCAGATCGCATCCAGTTAATTGTAAATATGCCACAACCCCAGACACAAAAGGAAGTGCGGGCCTTTATAGGCCTCACCTCGTACTGCAGACAATGGATTCCTCAGTATGCATTTCTAGCTAAACCACTCATTCAGTTGACAACACAGGAGGCAGCGACTTCGACTGCCTTTCCGTGGACTCAGGAACACACACAAGCCTTTGAGGAATTAAAGAAAGTTTTATGCCAAGCACCAGTTTTAGCGACACCATGTTACAGCAAACCTTTTACACTTTTTGTTACAGAACGTGATGGTACAGCGTTGTCTGTCCTCACTCAAGATCAAGCAGGTTCACATAAGCCTTGCGCTTATTTTTCAAGTACATTGGATTCAGTAGCCCAGGCACTCCCTGCGTGCTTAAAGTCAGTAGCAGCAACAGCACTAGCAATCAGACAAAGCGACTCAATTGTTTTAGGACATCAATTAACAGTACAAGTTCCACATTCTGTAGAGGTTCTTTTAAACAGAACTCAGACTCAACACTTGACTATAGCACGACTGACAGGTTATGAATTAACGCTATTCCAGCCACACATAGAAATCAGACGCTGCAGCATTCTGAACCCCGCTACATTGTTACCTTCAATTATGACAGATCCAGCCCCGCATGATTGTATAGAGATCATTAATGCAGTAACAAAGCCCCGACGAGACTTAACCGATGTTCCATTGACAAATCCAGACCTGACACTTTATGTGGATGGTTCATGTATGAGAACAAACACAGGAGAATTAGTGGCCGCATATGCAGTGACCACTGAAACTGAAGTTAAAGAAACATATCGTATTGACACACTGTCCGCTCAAGCGGCAGAGCTTATTGCTCTGACCCGAGCCTGTATACTAGCCAAGAACAGAAATGTTAACATATACACTGATTCCCGTTATGCGTTCGGAGTTGTACACGACTTCGGAATATTATGGCAAGAACGAGGTTTCTTGACCTCTCACGGTGCCAAGATCCAACACGGTCCCCTCATTCAGGCACTGTTAGAAGCAATAGAACTGCCTTCAGGCATATCCGTCATGAAGTGCAAAGCACATACTAAAGTTACAGATTCTGTTTCCCAGGGTAACGACCTGGCAGACCAGACAGCAAAACATACAGCGTTGACTCACACTCAGACAACTGACGTGACAAAGACAATAGTACCGACACATTGTATGACAGTCAGGGATCCCGCCCTAGATGTAATTGATATTCAGACACATGCTACTACAGATGAAATAAAGAAATGGACTGAACTAGGAGGGATCCAGACAGATCAAGGTTGGATGACGAAGGGAAAATCTACATGGTTTCTCCCCGACTCTATGGTTCAAGTCATAATCAATACAGCACATAGTCCAGCACATCTAGGAGAAAAAGCTATGTTAGACAGTTTACAGAATCTCTGGTACAACAAACATTTACGAGCAGCAGCAAAACAGAAAGTGCGTACTTGCATGATCTGTTGTCAGTTCAATCCAGGTAAAAGCGTCCCTGTAGAGCAAGGTGGATTTCATCCTCCCGATCACCCTTTTGAAGTCCTCCAGATGGATTATATCCAGATGGACCGTTGTCGAGGATTTAAATATGTCCTCGTAATTGTTTGTGCACTTTCCCGTTGGACCGAAGCATATCCAGTCCCAGATTACACTGCTCCGACCACTGCCAGGCAGCTGGTTCGAGAATTCTTCCCACGATACGGCTTGCCTCGTGTCGTGTACTCAGATAACGGACAGCCATTCTCATCCGAACTCATGAAACAGGTTTCCTTGCTGCTAGGATATCAGTGGAGATTCCATTGTGTCCGACATCCCGAAGCCGCTGGCCTTGTAGAGAGGCATAACCAGACACTAAAGACCCGCCTTGCTAAAGTGTGTAAAGAGAAAGGGGTCGACTGGATAGTCGCCCTGCCAGTTGCATTGTTCTATATGAGAATGGTCGCCCACTCGAGATCAGGATTATCACCGTATGAAGTGGTCTTTGGCAGACCACCGAATATGTGGGGGACGCCCATACCTAAGAAAATTACCGATGTTGATTGTAATATGCTGACAGATTACCTTGCCTCCTTGATGTCTGCACTCCAATCATGTCGTTCACAGGTTGCCGCAGCCTTCCCTGACAACACTGATGTAAAGCTGCATGATGTCCGTCCCGGTGACACGGTCCTAATTAGGAACTTCGACAGGAAAAGTCCGCTGGAGCCCCGCTGGAAAGAGCCGAAGACCGTCCTTCTTACAACGCGGACCGCTATCAAAGTGGAAGGCCGAAAGGGGTGGATCCATACGAGCCATATAAAAAAGTGTAACGAACTGATGCCAGAAAAAGACTCGTCCACCCCTTCCAAAGACTGTATCGAACCTAGTGACTTTAAAGTTCCGAAACAAGAGAAAACTCCCCAAGAGGAGTACAGATTGAAACTTCGATCTAGCAAGTCAGACAGTTTAATTGTTTAAGTCCTCCCCTAGGTGAATCGGTTAAATAGTTTCTGACATGTATCCCCTAGATCGAGATAGAGAGAGAGAGAGACAACTCAAGAAACGTACATATTGCAAATCACTCCGTAGTCACTGTATAGTGACATTATTGATTATGTTTTTTCTAAGCCTTCTGATTATTGTTGCTAGTATATTGCTTCCCATATACTACCCTATTTTCAAGCGTGAACAATCTGCTTACAATGTCACTGCTGAACATTCCTTTAGTGAATTACCTCCCCACGAACTTTCTTACAGACTTGCGCTGCGCAACAACACATTCATTAGTATGTTACATCACTCCCATCAGACTAACAATGCGACAAACTGCTGGATATGTGGCCGACTCCCTCCCTACCAGAAATACAAGGGAGTTCTGCCCCTCTTTCCGTACCCGTTCACTCACAATGGCTCCTGTGGTGCATGGTTTAGAATAATTAATTCCGTAGATCCTGACGTCGCTGTTTTCAAAGGGAGCTGGGTTTGGGGAAACTTGAACTTAGTTCTGCTTAATGCCTGTTACCCTGACAAGAAGGGACTCCCCACTAGAATAGGAACTGATCTAGAAAATGAAGTATATGGATTAGGTAATTATACAATTAACCTTATGATTCTTACTGTTGAATCCGAAGCTGCACCAGTTCTCCCTGCTATGTCAGTATTACCAGTCACTGGTGATTTATGTGTCAGTAAGAAGGGTTCAGTACACTTAGGTCATAGCAAATGTACTACTGTGGTCGAATTCAGTGACCAAGGCAAATCTTCCTTTAGAGCTACTCGTCATTCCTACTTTGTTTGTGGCCATACCGCATACATACGCTTGCCTCCAGATTGGGATGGTACCTGTTATATTGCATTCCTTCTGCCCCCTGTTTTTCTAGCTCCTCCTGATTATCACAGAAATACAAATCTAGTAAAGAATAGACTCCGAAGAGATCTCCCGATTGTCGACTACACTGAAACGGCATGGGAGCAATACACAGATTTCAATAAAGGATTCTTTTTCTTCACAGGCCCCGTCCAAAATAGTAAACTAATACGCAGATTAACCAGAACACTTGAAGCAGTAGTGAATGAAACTGCCTCCGCCCTAGGTAACTTAACAGAGGAGCAGTCCGCCATGCGGGTTGTTGTTCTTCAGAATCGTCTTGTTATTGACGTCATCTTGGCAGATAGAGGCGGAGCTTGTAAGGTCATCGGGTCAAGTTGCTGTGTTTTCATCCCAGAAAACGCGCCGACGGTATACCAAGCTATTACACGTCTTCATAAAATTGCAAATCAGATACATCAGAATCCAGGCACCTGGACATGGTCCGGTTGGTTCTGGACAACGTTGACCGCTTGGGGATGGAAGATCCTATCCTTCCTAGGCATTGCCCTTGTCATAGTATTCAGTTGCTGCCTGTGCCTACAGTGTGGGCCAGCGATTTGTGGACTGTGTGCCACATCGTGCATTGAACATTCCAGTTCTCTCAAAAAGTGAAAGGAAGAAAGAAGAACAAATGATGTTACAAGAACAGACTGATCGATTCATGAGGATCGATATATCATGAAGGGTCCGTAGGGAACAAGGAGGGAATGAGGAAATATAAATTTTATGGTCAAGTAATGTTCCCTAACGTGTACCCCACCGTCTCCATGTACCAGCTTAAAGTGCATGTAACTTCCCTCCTGTGCCAGCTATGAAGACGCAAACACATTTGCGTCCAACGTTAACATGTCCTCTTTCAGACCCACCCTGAATGGGTTGAATATTCAGTTTCTAAGTATGCTATGCCAACGTCTTTTTGTGGTGTACTTTACACGTTTTTCAGCTCTGGCAAAGTAGGCCCTGAATTCTGCCATCGAGCCTTTTTTCCTGCTTTCTGACTCCGAAAGCTTCAGCCCAGGCTGTCTCTGTACCCGTGACCCCTGCCTTACTCCCTGTGCGGCTCACGGCGCTTAGCTCAGCCTACCGCCTGCCAAGACTGTATTCAACCTTCGAATTATCTGTTCCGCTCCTCGTAAATGCATTCCTGCCTACTAGTTTAAGTAAACATCCCCCCAGCTGCAGAGCAAAGGGCCCGGCCTCACTGTCTCCGTGCAAGTAATTCATAGCCTCTGTTACCATGGTAGGCCCATGCCCCTCGCATTCTCATGTAGACACTTAGGCGCTTATACACGCACTCACAGTCAGTATAGAATAGCTTCTGCCCCAGAGACTTTTTCCGTTTAGATAATATGGTTCCCAAACATCAGATATCAGATATGATAGAGGTACGAGTTGATCTGACATGCCAGACTTCTGTCTCTTTCCGCCAGTGTAAATGTCAAGTCCCCTGCACCCTCCAGTTTCACGTCAATCACACGTCATGCAGCTGCGCGCACATCCAGGCCTCAGATTTCTGCTGACATTACAAGATTCTGCTTTGTGCCACTCACTTGTGACACCTACCTGTGACGTTTCTAGCACACACCTCTATGTTCACGCCTAGTTCACGCCTTCTAATTACGTATTACTAACACGTGGATGCTGTTATCTTGTTTCTCTCAGCTGTTACGCCTACTGTATTGGTTTCTATAATGTAACTTAAGTATATAAGCTATGTATTGTCAATAAAATATTGCTCTATCCCTTCCTGCACCCCCAGTGGTGGCAGGAACAAGATATCCGGTCTTGACCATTCCTTTTTAAGGAATAAAACCCCTAAGAACTCTAACACCACGGACTCTGCCTCTTTCTTTCCGATTGAGTTATTATTGATTAAGTACTTACCTGCATAGAAATTAGGACGGTAAATCAAATATTTACCACAAGACCCTTGTCCCCCCACGATCATGCGTCTGGCCGCAAAGAGAATTAGGGATGAACTGACTCCCTTAATCAACCAAGTGTTGGAGTCAGGCAGTTACCCAGTCTGTGGGAAGAAAGCCACAATCAGGCCAATCTTGGAAAAAAAAACACCTTAGATCCCTCGGAGCCCAAGAGCTATCGTCCAATAGCTGGTCTGCCTATAGCATCTAAAATCTTGGAGAAGTCGGTGAATAAGGTATTGACTGATTACCTGGACACCAACAATCTGCTGGACTCGACTCAGCATGCTTTTCGATCATACCACTCCACAGACTCGGCTCTGATTGTAGCAGCTGAGGAGATCAGAGGAATAGTGGATAGAGGGTGCAAAGCAATCCCTGTACTATTAGACCTGTCGGCAGCTTTGGACACCGTAAATCACACGGTGTTAGTGCAGCGGCTGGAGGAGGTAGGCATCGAGGGCTCAGCTTTGTCCCTCCTCTCATCGTTTCTGGAGAGGAGGGGAGGGAACAGAGCCTGTATTGGGAGGGCATGTAGTCAGGCAGTTTTCATCTTCCCTGTGGGGTGCCACAGGGATCAGCCTTGTCACCTACGATATTTAACATCTATGTCATTCCCCTGGCCAAATTTATCAGGAAGCACGGTTTCGCCCTAGTGTCTTACACAGATTATTCTCAATTTATAATCCCGATAGCTAAACAGCCTGAAGACAGAGCTGTCAGGTTTCATGCATGTATTACTGAGATCATGACCTGGATGAACCATAGCTTCCTGAAAATCAACACAGACAAGACAGAGGTCATTGAGTTTGGTCAGGGGCGATCCAGATGGAACGACTCCTGGTAGCCAGTGAGAGCTGGAGAATGCCCTAGCCCTGTACCCAAGGTGAGAAACCTCAGTCATTTTTGACAGCCAGCTAAACCTCTCTGCTCAGGTAAATAGTCTTACCTATTCCTGCTTCTTCCTAATAAAAACTCTGAGAAAGATTTTTCCTTTCATTGTGCTGGAATTACAAAAGACAGTGGTGGTGGCTCTTCAACTATCCAAGCTTGATTATTGTAATGCTTTGCTGTTTGGGATTAACAAAACCCAGATGAGTAGGCTGCAGTCATTGCAGAATGCTGCTGCGAAGCTGCTTTTAAATATACCTAGAGGCCAATCAACCTCTGCTGGAATTAGAGCACTCCACTGGCTTCCTGTACAGCAACGTGTGGAATTCAAGGCATTATGCCTGGTTCATAAAGCATTCTATGGGGGAGGAGCTAAAGACATCCAAAAAATGCTCATGCCCTATACCCCCATTCATGCCCTGAGAATCCAGTAAATTTGGCCTTCTCCAGATAAACAGGATTAGGAGAGTAAGACGGGGTGGAAGAACTTTCTCAAACTGTGCAGCAAAGTTGTGGAATAAATTTCCAGCAACCATGAGATTTCAGCCAAACCGACAATTGTTTAGGAAAGATCTGAAAACCTGGCTGTTTGCTTCAATATAGCTCTTGTAACATAGACTGCACCACTTCCACATACACCAGCGCCAAGACGCCACGGCATTCGAGCGCTTTATAAACTTATATTCTATCCTATCCTATCCTAAAACTCATATAGACCTTTTGGTCTCAAGTTAGAAAAGTTAAACTATTATCGATTCCGACAGAGGGAACCGAAACACATCCGAACCCAATGGCGGAAAAAAACAATCTGGGGATGGAGGCGATGCCCATGCGCACTGTAGTCCAGGGGAGGAGCCACCTATCTCGTGATACTTCGAAGACTCTTCCAGGACAACAATGTGCAATCATCCGGACCCAACACTAGGCGGCGATCTATGCACAGATATGAATGTCAGCAGCCCTACATGCCAAGAACAGATGCATACTGGTAAGTAGCATTTGCATTCCCCAAGCTTGTACATGAAGCAAAATACAATGGAGGGCCTGGATCACTGACAAGTTGTATAATCAACTAGGAAATTGTCGTTTTTATAGGGATATTCGGAAATCAGTTTTCAAAAACCCCTATTATTATCAAACATGCTTTTTAACTATAAATGTGTTTAATTTTGTTTGTAGCTTTGAAAATGTGAAAATCATAAATACTGTTATTCGATTTGTTCAACTTTCAATTAGGAAAAGAAAGGACTACGCACATTTGGATGTATTGTTATACGAAAATCAGGATGATTATCTCTAGTTCATGCTGTTAGAAAATGTGGCATTGTGCATTTTATGCACCTTTATGCACTTATAAGCACCAGCACTTTATCGTATAACTTGTGGCAGCTTGAACTTTACATATCTTTTGGTACTTATATGCATTAGCTCTTTATTTTTGGATGCTATGTCTCAATGCGTAAAATTCGATCAGACTCCGATCCTCTAGGTTTATTTTTAACAGTACTTTGTATATCATGCATTTTATGTGTATTAGCATTTATATGTACTAGCATTCTGCTTAACCTCGATACCGCTTGGCCTGAAGATTTATAAAATGTTATTCCTTATAAGCTAATTATGATGTAATGTAGGAATGTTTTATTATTTATGTATTAGCATGCTTGTATGGTGTTTTTTCTTTTGTGCCGAATAAAGCTGATTTTGACTTGACTTGAACTAGGAAATAGTGAAAAGGGTTGCTTTTTCAGCATACTTCAAGCTGACGTCATATAAAGTCCTCCATAGCACACGAAGGCAAGACCCAAACCTCTAGCTGGCATGTTAAGTAAAACACTGAGACCATGGCCACCGGAAAATATAAAAAATAAGCTAACCTTCAAGACATGCTCACAAGTTCAATGCCACCTAAAGCTGACTGAATGCTGAAACATTACTTGTCCCTGTTGGGGCTAACCCCAGCAATAACCACAGAAGAATACGCTCCCTTAATCAAAATATTCATGGAACCTGCTTTCCAAGGATGATCGGGACATTACATGAACAACCTAAGGCATTAAGTGTCTTCACTGGAAGACACAGGCAGCACGAGGGAAGAAAAAAATCAAAATGCTGTTCCTGATGCTTTTTGGGGTAAAAGACCAAATCATTGACTTGCAGGCCTGTTGATAGGATTTGGAGAATTGATCAAGGCTTACTATAAGAATCTGAGGTGTGCCTCCCAAAGTAGAAGGCCCGAACATAGAAGACTAAATGGCAAGACTCTTCGAAACATACTCCCCAACGGCGAAGGAATAAAAATCAGATTGAACAGAACAAGAGTAATTTAGAACAGAGATCAAAACCAGACCTCCTCACCTGTGTTGACAACTTTAAATTGAATGAATTTAGATTTCTAGAGCGCACATAGCTGCCCTGAGGCGTCCAAGCGCTAAGAATACCAACTGAATGCTAAAATCAGGAAAAGGAATTGTCAAGCTCCACTATTTACGTGGTGAACAAGAGCGTTTTCAGCTGTTTACGGAAGGAGAGGATGTCGGGGTTAGATCTTAGATGCTGGGGAAGGGCATTCCACAGCTTGGCTATATTATGAGAGAAGGAGCGGCCTCCAGATCTTGATTTCTTTATTTGCGGCACGATGGCTAGATTTGCGGAGGTGGAGCGCAGCTGTCTGGTGGGAAGATAGGGTGTGATGAGGGGGAGATTAATTGCCGGACCTAAGGACCAGAAGGTCTGGTGTGCAATACAAATTGATTTGAAGTTTACTCTTTCTCTTACGGGAAGCCAGTGCAGTTTCCTTAGTCCGGACTTTACTGAGGATCTGTGGGGGATTTGTAAAAGCGTTCGTGCTGCGCAGTTCTGTATCAGTTGCAATTTGCGTAAGGTGAAGTCAGGAGCTCCGAGATATAATGCATTTCCATAGTCCAGCCGTGATTGGATCAGGCCCAGAACCACAGTTTTTCTTGCTTCAAAGGGGAGTAGAGGTAGGATCTTCCTGATGACTCTCAGGATGCCGAAACAAATGGCAGAAAGTTTTATTGCCTGTTGATCGAATGACAGGGACCTATCGAGCCAGACGCCGAGACTCTTAATGGCATCTTTGGGAACAGGGGCAGGACCTAAACTGGATGGCCAAAGAGTGTCTATGGAAGATGGTGCAGTGTGACCCAAGAGCATGAGCTCGGTCTTGTCTCCATTAAGTTTGAGACATGACTTGGTCATCCAGCTCTTGACCATCTCCAGGCAACCAGCAAGATCTACACTCGCCGAAGATCCCCCTGCCTGTGCCAGAGAGACCACCAGCTGAGTATCGTCCGCGTAGGTAACGATCTTAATACCATACGGACGGACGATCTCAGCCAGTGGCCTCATGTAGACGTTAAATAACGTCGGGCTCAATGATGATCCCTAAATTGAAGTAACATGTAATGAATGCTGCCCAAGAGAAAGGCACAAGCACATTTGAAGGACAGGAAGTGCCACTCTTTTGAGGCAGACACCATAGCGTAACAAAAATAATCTATCCTAGATAAAATAATGGTGAATGATTCTCTGAACATGTCAGGGGCATCTTTCGACGAATGACAACTTCA
This sequence comes from Lissotriton vulgaris, assembly GCF_964263255.1. Lineage (NCBI taxonomy): Eukaryota > Metazoa > Chordata > Amphibia > Caudata > Salamandridae > Lissotriton > Lissotriton vulgaris. Next base: position 1,173,315,070 of record NC_141696.1, read on the forward strand.
GATTGCATAGGCACTATTTTGCCATGCCAGCAGAGGTCATTCAAACCCTGCTACTTTATAAGATTAGATGGTACAACTTAGGGAGCAGGGGAATTGGGCACAGTTTTCCTAGTGTTAGGTAGAGAGGAACATGCCTCCCTAGATCCGGACTGGACCCAGTGTGATGTTTATATAGTGTTTTTCAGAGTTGGGAAAAATTAGCGGGGTCAAGTTTGTCTGGAGAAAATTAATTGGGGAATATTATAGCCAGCAGGCATAGTACTAAAGATACATGAATTTAGGGATATAATGCAGAAAACAAGGAATATTCACACCAGTGGTGCTAACCAGGGGGCCAACCTAGATAGACACTTGAAAGGGAGAAGGAGACACAGTGAGAGCTGATTCTTGAAAAACTCACCTTCACAGTATACAAAGGTAGCAGTGCTGTCAGTGCCACATACCGCTGACAGGGACTACCTGCTTCAGGAAACCCACCTGTTAGCTAAAAGTTAACAGAGGTTGAGATCTAGATGGTTACAGGGACAATACCAGTCTTTCGGCCCTGCAAAGAAGTAGGGAGCAGCAATCATAATTTCTCATTTCTTAGTTCAAAGGGAAAATGCTAGGGAAACTGTTGGACATGAAAGGCCATGTTTGGCATTAAGTTTAACACAGGGAGCAACAAACTTTACAATAGCGAACAACAGTGGCACCTAACGAGTGGCAAGAGTCCTTTCTTAATCAGTTGCCAACATTCTTCAGTACAGTCACCGGACAAAGGGATGCTGATTGGTTGTCATCTTGGTTTTTTAATTACAACTTAGGTGGACTGGCCCAGAGAGTAGGTCAATCCAGTTCACGGTCAAGAAGGGGAAGTCCTGGCTCAAAGAAGTGGGGCTAGAGGGCATTTGCAGAGTACACAATCTCAGCACTCAAGGCTACGAGTTCCTTTCAACCTCACATCGCACAAATGCAAGACTGAACCATTTTCTAGGTACCTCACAGATCTCAGCTAAAAACACTAAAGTAGATTTAGAGGCAATGTTGCATTCATACCATGTACCCATACCATTCTTCTTAATGTTCTATAATAACCAAGCCCTAAAAGGTCAGTAGAGATTAAGGGACCGCATTATTCAAAAGCAGTCCAATGAGGTAGAGATACAAGAGACAATCACTCAATTTCTAGGAGGCAAGGATAATATAGACATTTGTCTTCTGTGGGATGGTTTGAAAGCAGTTACTAAGTTGGCTCTAATTAAAATCTCTGCTAGAATCTCTGCACAGCGGACGCGCGCAGCGGGCGTGCCAATGGCAAGCCCGTCTGCGCGTGTCCGCGCCCGATCGGCCCAGGGGCAAAGACCCCTGGGCAATTGTTGTCGTATTCCGCCAAACAACTACTTACCTTAGCCTCAGGTAACTATGCAGTAAGCAGCTACACTGCAGCCAAGTTAAGACACGAAAAAATACTGAGGGAGAATGGCGGAAACAGTTATTATATCCCACCCCCAGCACCCTAGAAAAACACTGCTCTTAAAAGCCAACCAAGGTTGAAGGTGGCAATTCTTAATACAAGCTCCCTACAAAAACACCACCTTGAAGACTTCTCACTTCTCCAGGATGGTGACATAGACTTTTTGGCACTCAAAGAAACCTGGTTAGGGGACACTTCAGTTCCAGACATTATCGCAACGCCCTGCCAGGAGATTATGATTTCCTGTGGCATAACCGAAGTGATAATACAAGAGGAGGGGGCATGACCATCTTCTTTAAAAAGCAACTAATGGTCACCAAAATAGTGGCAGAGAATATTGATAATGCAGACATTCTTGGGGTTAAAATCTCATTCCAAAACTCCTGCCTCCTTCTTTTGGTGGCATATCGCCCCCGAGGTCAACACATTGTTTCAACGACCTCCTCTCAGAGATTATTTCTGATCTCTGCACCCGGTACCAAAGATTGCTTGTGGTCGGGGACTTCAACTATCACTGGGATAAAATACCAAAAGAGCCCCTGGCCTGCCAATTTGAGACATTATTGAGCTCGATGGGACTCCATCAACTGGTAGATGGCCCCATCCACACCAAAGGCCACATTCTGGACCTCATCTCGACCTCGCAACCACAGGCTAGTCTAATCGACATCAGCCCTTGTGCCTAGTCGGACCACTCCTTAATTAGTTGCTGGGTCCCGCTGGACAGTCAACTGGCCAAACCATCCCAAGAATGGAAAAAGGTGCGTGGCTGGAATAAAATTGAACCAACAAATCTAGTGGATACCCTACTCAGGCTCCATGCCCCCCCAGCCCCCCGCCGCCCCCCCATTGGAAATTGGAAATTTGGACCAGGAAAGCGAAACCCTCACAGGTAGTCTGCGTGCAGCCATAGACCAAGTGGCACCAGAACGAAGGGATAGAATCAGAGACAAGAGTAAAGGGGCTCCCTGGTTCAATCAGTTGCTGAGAGATAGGAAGCAAAAAGAGACCGTGGCGGAAAGCCAATGGCCCAGCAGAGCTGGAAATTTACAAGACTGTACTCACCTCATACAAACAATCTATCATGACTACAAAAGCCGAATACTATGAGACCAGAATCTCTGTCGCAGTAAACAAACAAAAAGAGACTTTCAGAATATTGAAAAAACTCAGCCAAAAGTCAGAGCAGAAACAAGCATTTGAGTCTATTGACTGTAATGCCTTCCAATCCTTCTTCCTTCAGAAGGTCAGGGACATCCTCTCTGAGATTGATAGCACTCCCGTTAATCAATGCTCCCTATTCCAGCTGCCCCCTACCCGTGTCGGCTGCTCACTACTTTTCCCAAACTAGACTCAGCTTCCCTAGCATCTCTAATGAACCGGATCAAATCAGGTTCTCCTGCAGATCCCTGCCCTTCTAGGATTTTTCGAATGGCCCTCCCCGGTTTGGAAAGACAAATCATTACCTTGTTAAACAACTCTGTGGAGACTGGGCACCTACCATCTAACCTAAAGAGGGCTAGAGTCATCCCCCTGCTAAAGAAACCTGGGGCAGATGCGACCAACCCTAAAACCTATAGGCCCATCTCCCAGATACACTTCCTGGCAAACGTTTTGGAAACACATGTCCTCAAAACACTTTCATCTTACCTGGAGGAACATCAGCTACTCCAGGGGCGCCAGGCTGATTTTAGAGCCCATCACAGTACTGAGCTGCTGATACTGTCGGTAGTTGACGAGCTCAGAGTGATGGCTCACAGAAAAAAAACTAGCGCCATGATTTTATTAGATCCATCAGCGACGTTCGATATTGTCAGCCATGCACAACTGCTGGCCAGACACTCTGCTTTGGGCATCCGCGGGCTGGCACACCAATGGCTCGAACCCTTCTTATTAGGTCGGTCCCAGAGAATCCAGTTGGGCGAGCTGGTATCGGACAAAGGCACCCATAGTTGTGGCGTCCCTCAAGGCTCTACCCTGTCCCCACTGCTCTTCAACATCTATCTGCAGCCGCTGGTTGCGGCCTTAGCGAACTTGGATTATAGAGTTTTCAATTACGCAGATGATACCCAACTCATCCTCCAATGATGGGCTCAGTGTAATTCCTTGCTTTAGCCTAGGAAGTCTGGCGGGACGTGTCTGTGAGTGAAGTTGGGTTGTGGCCATGTCTGAACTGGGGTGGGTTGGTGAGCAAAATAACGATGGATTAAACCCAGATCTGTGACTGGGGGTGAATGTTTTGCCATTGTTCAACATTCCATCCATCATCTTGTGTGTTTTGCTGTCAAGACTTAAGAATGCACATCGGGAGGCCCACTCATGTTGGAACAACCTGCAAATCCTTGGGTTCCTGAATGAACAGCAGTGGACAGAATGGATGATTAGGTGAAACAACTTTTTAGAGTGATTTTGGAAGATCTGCTTCACTCCCATATTCTTAGTTGAGCGAACACACACATCACTAGGCCCATGTTACTCGCCATAGCTCCTTCATAGCTCGACTTCTACACTTCAAAGGCAAATACACTGTACTGCATCTGTGTAGAAAATTTCATAGCATCACCTATAAGGGAAATAAACTGTCAAATTATTGGGATTTTACTCTTGAAGAGAAGGCTGCTGGGAGGGAACTCCTCCCTCTCAAGAGAGACCTACTAAAAGCTACATAGCATACAATACATGTTGCCATATGTGGCCAAACTCTGCAGAACTATGAACTATAGGCCACAGATTTTTTTTATGATGTAAAGTAAGCAGCCAGGTTCTGCTGGGACTACTTCCATGCCTCTTCGTGGTATTTTAGACAAGGGGAAGAGACCCCTCACAATCCCAGCTATGTGGAGGTGATTCTGATACCTTTGCGCAAACTGCAGCTGCACTGACCATGACATTCCATACCACTGTATCCCATATTCTGCTATGAACTTCGACCTTGCTCGGTGTAGGACACAGTGAGAGCAAGATAGGGCTCTACTAAGTACAATAACATTCTTTTTCAGGCTGACAACTGGTGTCCAACAGAAATTCAGGAATCTGGCATCTAGATCCTAATCACATTGACTCTATCAGTACATTGACTCACTAGAGTGCTTTTGGGTGCCATACGAGCTGGTCCCTTCAGCCACCCTCTTGAACTCTTGATGGTGCACCCAGCTCTGCTCTTTGGCCATCCAAGAGAATATTCTCTGGTTCTATACTTCTACTCTTACTTCACCTTCTAAAGGGCAGTGGCAACTCCCAATGTATGGTTTTCCTATAGACCTAGTGCCTTCCCTGTTCTATTTTTTGCCATAAATTAAGGTCATAGTGGCCACTTTATTGAAATGTAGAGACGTATGTTTTGATGGTGGGTCAGTTTGATATTCACCGGCTCTGGCAGGTCCTGCGGGGCTAGTTTGCCAGTGGAGAGTGGTAGGTACGATACAATTAATGTTCACACAATATGCTTTAATGTTGCTCATGCTAACTTTACACAACTGCAGCACACTTGGAGACCTGGGATGCCCCCACCACCTGATTTAACTCCCCCAGATTACTTACATGCAGAATGTTGTCATATAATCGATAACACATAATGTTAGAGACCTGACCTGAAACATTAGTAGTCGTAATAAACCACAAAATACCGCACAAGTCTTGGCATATTTAAATAAGAACATTGACATTGTCTTCACATATTTCACCTCAGGCAGGTGGGTTCTGCATACACGGCATCATACTTTACCTATTCCTTTCTGATCCATTAGAAGTTTCCTTTTAAGCTACTGCAGAGCATACATGACTAACTTGACTTTTATATTATACTACACAGTACTTTGCAGGGCTTCACGGTTGCTTTAGTGTGCCTCTATGGCCTCAACATAGATCATTCCTCCTACCAGGAGCTGTGGGCTAAATTTACCACCCTAGAACCCCAAATTGATTATATGAAATGGATACCTTAATGTAATCCTAGACCTTGAACTAGATAGGTCTAATATATCCCGACTACCCCATCCATTAACTTGCTGCGCATTAGCACACCGTAATAGAAGACAGCAGCCTAGTTGACAGGGTTATTGAGGCTTCCCCATGCTATAGAAGGCTCATGAATTGCTGGCATGCACAACACATTGTCTTGTGGTTGGTGAAAAGAGGTATCAAGTCCTGGACAGTGCTGACAAACACCTGCCCAGAACCCTGTCAGATCATGGTCTGGTTCTCTTAGAGGTAAACCTCCTGAACTTACAGCACAGACCTTTTTCGTGTTTGCTGATGCCCATTGCACTTCAGGATACAGCTGTCAAGGCAGAAATTGCTGCAGCCAGAATACTTCTCCTTAAAGTCTTGTAGACAGCGTGGACAGAGGTGTTTAAGGTGGTGATCCACTGCACTTGCAAATAATCAATAATACTGAAAACCTCGAGATGCCATCTTGCTGGCCTAGAACAGGAGATTCACGTGTTTGAACAAGATTGTTTTTGCCATACAAGATTCTATGCTACTTGTTAAGAAACACACTAAACTTGAGGAACATAAAGAGGCGGCAGAGAGAGAGGTTAGCTACTTAGTCTAGGAGGCAAATGCCTTGTGATACAGGGAGGGCGATCAACTGGTCAGGACACTGGCACACATGTTTACAGCTCTTGGATTAGACCAGACATCACTGAAATGCGCCAGGAAAATTGCTCTGCCATGCCAAGCTGATGAGAATCTCCATTTATATTCTTTGCAGTTTCTAGTCTCTTATTACTGCCAGTCGGTCCCATGTATCAAATTGAATGGGCTCACATACACTGCAGACTTCGATTCTGTTTTCTGAGCCCATGGAGCAGCTTCACCAGCATCACTCTAGGCAGCTACTAGTGTTGCTCTATGCTGATGATGTCACGCTGAATATTCTGGAGCCCGAGGTAAATCTCAGATGAAAAAAATATATTTGTCCGGTACAGTCAGTTGTCTGGCATCACCATTAATTGGACAAAATCCGTTATTTGTCCCTAACTGAAGCTGCCGCTGCTACTGAATATGCGCTTGACAACCCCTTCAAATTGTACACATCCTCAGTAAGATGCATTGGGATGTAGTTGAATACGGACATGGAAACCTTATTGCGGGGCAGCTATTTTGTAGCCGTAACAAAACTAGAAGAACATAGCCACATGGACCAAACTGCCACTGTCTCTTGTTTTTCTCAAAACCTGCAAAAATCGCAAATACTCGATCTGTCTGTGCCATAAGAAAAACAGTATTTAAATAAGTGTTCCCTTGGTAAGACCCTATTTTTCTGCTCAACTTATTTGTTTGACCTACTCTCTTTCACTCCACATCCCACAGTCTCTTTATTCAGACCACATCCCAAACGTACCTAGACTTATTTCACGCACTTGGTATAAGTAGAACCACAAAAGGCACTTTGCACAATGGAAAATATTACCGTATTTTCCGGCGTATAAGACGACTTTTTAACCCTTTAAACTGTGCTCGAAAGTCGGGGGTCGTCTTATACGCCGGTAACCAAATTTTGGGAGTGGAAACAACGCTCCACCAACCTTGCCTATGCCTGCCTGCTGTTGTCCTTACCGGCTATGGTAGTCGTGCCGCTCTGCTTTCACGACCCAGGTACTGATGCCACTCAGCTGGGCCAAAAGATATGCCTCCGCGTCGGTGCAGTCAGTGATGGCAGCGCAGCAGCTCCAGTGCGGAGGAATTCGGGCGCCCTGTTATCTGCCACTGCTCGTGGGAGGGTGGGGGGATGCAGCAGCATGTCCTGATCTGGCGTCTCTCTCCTTCCGATGTGGCCATAAATCTCGCGTTCATCGGAAGGAGAGGAGCGTCAGTTAATGGCCATAGAAAGGGGACTGGTATTTTCCCGCCGGCAATACAGCAACATAATGTTTTGCTGCAGTTACCGTACGGTATTTCAGAAGGGTGATTACAGTACATTCCTGTTGAATCCCCAAGACACTGCATTCTTTTTAAGATCGGATGGACAGTTCTTTACACTTTATGTCACGGAGGAGGGCTAGAATCACGGGTAGTCTTATACGGCGAGTATAGCACAAAACCTAAATTTTTTGAAGAAAAGTAGGTGGTCGTCTTATACGCCGGGTCGTCTTATACGCCGGAAAATACGGTAAGCCTAACATTGCCAAATATATATTACGTTCAGTTTTATTAAAACATTTAAAAACACATTGCTTCGTTGGCCGGTTGAAAATATTTGCTTCTCACTTTTTAACAACTGATGTCTACAATCAGAAAACACATTTACTATAATATCACACTTTATGATGGTCATTCACAATACTCAACATTTCGTTAAAAACATTATACAATTTATATAAAACCACGGAGGTTTATTGTCGACGCGTTTCGGTGGATCCTGCTTTCGCACCACCTTCATCAGGACAGTTAAAAACACAAAATAATCTGTGAATAAAATTTTTTACAAAACAGAATCACTAATGTACATTGACAAATGTTTTCAATACATAGCATAATTCATTGTTACATAAACGTAATCCTTATCAGCACCTATTATTCTGCTGTTTGTAGTCCCACTTAAAGCAATAAAAAAAAATCATCAAAACATCCACTCTACCTGATTTGTGATTAGCCCTTAAGTACCACTCTCTAGTCTCTCACTTTTACCAAATTTACTTCATTCATTCTCCATTCACCATTAATTTGATCAGCCTATACGCATACCTTTAAAAGCTTGTGCCGATTCCCTGATAAATCATTTAAGGACGTTGCAGTCCGCTTCACCAGTTGTACATTTTTAAAAAATATATTTATGTATGTGATTTTCCTTAAGTCTCATAAGTTCATTTATTTGTTGTTTAATGTCTAATTATACACTCACCCTCGTATAGGTTGCTGGGTATTTAATATAATATCACTCTCCAGTCATCCTATGCTTTTGACAGTGTCACTTTCCTTGTGACCTCTTCACACTATATATTCACCTAATGCAAAACCAATATTTTGGAAGGCCATTTTAGAATTAATCACCTAATGACCTAATTTAAGCATATTTGTTCAACATATTTGTAAGTGCTCACCCATCTATACGTGGGGTTCTCTCTCCACTATAGGGATTGACTACTGGATGTCAACACGAACCTAGAGCTCCCCTCTTTTTCAATTGTCCCTGGGTTCCGCCCGAAGAAGAAAATACAGTGTTACATTCTTTCTTTCTTTTCATTGTGCTCACACCTAGCTAATTAATCTCTCTGCTTGCTATGGATTTCGATTTTATCTTTATATCCTCTTCTTACTCTAACCACGTGTTTATTACTCTCCTGCAAGGAATTACCCCTCGTCTCTTTACTTCAGTTCTTAAACACCTTTATACTCCCTATCGTCATATTGGCTGGGAGAGTGTTCCAATGTATTTAAATGTTGTCCATAGGTTCCGCATGTCTTTCATAATGAGTGCTGGATCACTAGAATTGTGCACACTTACTCGCTGTTCCACATTAGACCATCGCTGCAATTTGCAGTCCCACCTCACAATCTTTATCTTACAGAGAGGCTACTGCAGAGTTTTTCCTAATGTTGCCACGTTGCTGATAAAAACCATAAAGGCTGACTAAGCATACCCATTATTGCATGAAGCAAGGGCCATTTACCCACATTTGTTTATTATTTGTATTCACAGGGAATTCTACTCTAGCGGTGCCAATAGTGCGGATCTTCACTCGATTTTCTACCTCGCACCAAATCAATCCATGCATTTGACACCTTGACTACGCGTTACAACCTCCCCATAGTCTCCTCACCTCTCATTCCTTATGGCAGCAATACGTGTTGTCCTCGATCAACGAGGAAAAAAGAGGCAGGACGCCAAAAAAACGGCATTTAAATTTGTTGCCTCAATCACGTGATGTCGGGTTCCGGTTCCTTAAATCGAAACTCTCCCGAATAGCAATGTATTTATTGTTTTAATAATGGGCGCCATTTTGTCCTGGTGGTGTATGAATGGAGAAATCAAGTGGTGCCCCACATTTCAAGCGTTTTTGAGGAACTATCTTACCCGTAATTACGATGTTCACTTTGCTATCTTACTCGTATCTTCAGTGTTCACGTTACTATATTCTAAACAACAGCCGCTTCGTGGTCGGCATTAATGCTTATATTTACTAAATACATTTTAAACAGAGCTCTTAATTTTTTTCTCAGTGTCCTTCAGTATTTAAAAAAATATATATGTTTGTATTAAAAATAAAATTATAAAAGAAAAACAGAACATTCTTAAAAACAATTTCCTATTACTTGGGCCACCTATTCAGTACCTTACATTGAAATCCAACTGACATCCCCCCTAAAGTTCACATTCTGCCTTAACTTCACCAATCTGTTACACACTATCCATTAGGATCTGCGTATTTTGCCGCAGTCAAGAACACCTTAACCAAAATATTGTACATTTCTATCTCATCCTTTACCCCCGCTTAACCATTACCCCTCTAATTCTGTAGAAGCTACAGGGAACAGAGGATACGTTTATAAGGGGGTGGGGGGGTGGGTGGGGGGGAATGCTCCGAAGGTTAGGACAGTGGCACATAGACTTGCAGAAGTGGCACTCCCAACATCGTGCACTATTACAAGGCCACAATTCACTACAACCGGACTGCCCAATTGTACTATATCGTGGAGTGGGTAGGATGAAAGCAGAAAAACCCTGGTGCTTTTTAGCCAAACCTATAGCTGGGACCCATGCCTGGAAGGTTCCTTGCCTTCCCACAGAGCATAGAACACAGGTGATGTACTCCTCCCAGATGATGAAGGCCATCCTAGCAGTATCTGACAAAGTGGCAGAAGAGAAAGGTTTCACAACGTTTGTATCTCCTTTCACCTCGTTAATAAGTAGGCTTGAGTTTACTCGATCTCTAATGAGCAAGGTATTTAGCAAGTGGCAGGAACAGGGATAAAAAGAAATAGGAAGACTCATTCTGACGAACATGTCTGCTTTTGGAAATTAATAAGGTCCTATTGAACGCCATGCTTTTAAAAAACATCCAAACGAGATGGGAAGCAGAGATCGGTGGATTACTCTCTAAGAACTGACGGAGATTTTCCATAGATCAGCTAGAAGTGCAGCAAGCAGGCAAGCTACATTGAAAATAATGTACTACATTCTAGAATGCATGCTTGGAAATAAGAGATTAGAAGAAATCTGTAGAGAATACAGGAGAAAAGGCATCTTACACCACCATCTGGCATTGGGAAGAAGTGTTAAGCGACATAGACATCATCTTCGACACACAGATCCCCACATTTCCATCAATTGAGGTCTCCCTAATAAACAGATGTTCCCTCTTTTACTCGCTGAAAGGGAAACAATGGCCCTAGCACTTTCTGCATCATAACAAGCTACTACTTTACCATGGATCACAGACCAAACAACATATCACAGGGCCTCGCTATACCAGATCTGGGAACTAATGGGGATGGAAATGAAAAGGAAAAAACAGAAGGGAGAGCAAGGGACGGTGTTCACATTGCGTGAACAGGGAGTACTCCTGTACCCCTGGGTTTATCAATAGAAACAAAAAAAGGAGTACCACCACCGTGGAATCAAAAATTCCTAATGGGGTTTGTGATTGAACAAAAGTGAGAAAGTTCTCCTTTTGTTAATAAACCCCTCACTCACCACCTAGTGGTGACATGCTTCATCATCGGGGTCCACCCTAATGACCTAGCGACATCAGGGTGTGCTACAACACCTGTTTACAGTGGAGCAGGTTGTGAGTGAAGGTGCATAAACAAAGGTGTGTTAAAAATTGTCCTGGTTTAACTTGTGAGAAACAAAAATTTTTTATTTTCAAGCAACTGGACAATGTTAAAAACAATGGCGAGATAGAGTGAGGGTGATTATGACCCGTGTATCTCTGTGTGTCTGGTCTACATGTCAATATCTCCAGGCTCAAGGCTGGATCCTGAATATTTTTCTGCACAGCCCCTGTACACTAATAGGTTGGTGCTATGTGGCTTCGCATTGACTCCGCTTCACCCCAGAGGTAACGGCTAGAGCCTCATATAGACACCACTCAAGAGCACCGATGTCAGTTTCCTTTCGTGCCCTTGTAAGTAGATCCGAGCTAGTTCCTAACTTTTCCTTGTCAATGGACAAGTTTTTTCTTTCAAAATGTCTCCAATGTGCAAAGGAATATGTCCCTCCATAAAACTCCGCAGGGTTTAAGCCTTGTAGCAACTGTTGCAAACAGATGTCTGTGACAGATCCCCAGGAGGTGTTTCGCTGGTGCATGGGTTTGGGCCTTATTCCAAGTTTATCCAGGAATGCAAAGCCAAGATGTACGTCGCAGAATACAGTAGGAAGTTGTGTAAGGTGCATTCCCACTTGAAGTCGATGACACAGACTTGTTCCCATGACATGTCGTCATTGCATTCGAAGTCTTCGGATAAGTCCAATCCCATGAAGAAGCACAAATAGTTCAAGTGGGCCTTGCAGCACACTCCTTCCTAGCAGTCTTGAAGACATCAGGGTGGCTCTCAGTCTTACTCCCATCCCCTAACTGACAAGCTGATTGAACAGCTGATCCCAATGCATTGGTGATGCTACAACAGGTTGATACATTTAAAGAGGTCATTCTTCATATCTTCTACACACTACACGCTCCCTCTGGTGTGCGGATTCTTGGAGGCCCCCAGTTGGGTTACTGCCAGCACTACATCCTCTGCATTGTCAGTGCTTCCTGAACTCTATTCGTATTCAGCTCCGATTTCAGAGCCAACTTCAAGCCCAGCACCATGGTCTATGACAGCCCTTGCCCCATCGAATCTGGCCCTGATGCCGCTGACACTGGAGGATGATGCCAATCACATTGTCATGTCCAACTCCGAACCGAATCAGTCTTGACCTTGGCCAAAGTCGCGTCCCAGCACAGTTCCAACATGTTTAGCCTCAGTGCAATCAGACAAGACACTGTGAGTACACCTCCTGGCCCCCACTCACTACCCATCTGGCAGCTGTCTCCAAGCTGCTTTAATTTTAGTGCACTTGCTCCCCCAGTGGATGGCAAAATAAGTTTTTTTTTCACAGGTCGCAAATCATAATGTTTGATAGGTGGGTCCTGCAGATATTCCAATGGTGCTTTGCCCTGCCATTCCATTCTGGCTGTCTCATCTTCCACTCACATCAGAGTGGCTTTTGGAGGACCTATTTTCAAGTTTGCTATTGGAAGTTCAGGCTCTGTTGGAGAAAGGAGCCATAGACCGTACCAGCTTCAGAGATTGGAACTGGGCGTTACTCCAGCTATTTCCTAGTGCTGAAAAAGGGCGATACCTTTGTCCTATTGTAGATATTTGACAAATTCAAGATGCTCATGCTAGCTGAGATTCTTTCTACCCTGGATGTAACAGGCTGTACTGTAGCATTGGGCCTGCAGCACCCTATTTCCATATCCTCATCCTGCAGGCCCACAGTCTCTACCTGCAGTTCAAACTGGGCCACCAGCATTTTCAAATTGCTGTGCTCCCGTTCGGCGGTTTCGTGTACATGAAGATAATGGCAGTGGGTGCAGCACGTTTTTGAAGGTTGGGGGTTCCAGTTTTCCCAGCTCTCGATGACTTGTTGTTGAAGACATTCATACCACAGTCAGTCATTGACCACCTCCAGATTGCAGCGAACCTCCTTATATCGCTGGGGTTCACAATCAATATACAAAGCCACATCTGACTCCTTCACAGAGACTTCCTTACTTCAGACTTATCCTTGATATGGAGCACTTTTGGCCTTCCCACTGGATCACTAGCACAGGCAACTCTGTTTTTTTTCCTGATGTTTCAGTTTCTGTCCAGGATCGTAAGAGGAACCCTCAAGTGAGGGGTGCTCTCAGGCTTCTTGGCCTCTTGGTCTCCTCAAGTCCTGCCCATAGACCATGCCAAATAGCACACGCGGCTCTGCAGTGGGATCTGAAACCATCCAGGTTTCAGAGGAGACTGCAGAATATGTGCAGTGGTAGCTGTTTAACTGCAAATTTACCAGGTGCAGATCCCTTTCCCTATCCCATCTAAAGCTGATGATGGTGTCAGATGTGTCATTGCTGGATTGGAGAGGACAACTGGGAAAGATGGAGACCGGCCTCCACATTAACCTCCACATTAACCTAGCAGGACCTTAGAGCATTTAGCTCTCCCTTTTTGGGTATTTCTTCAATTTTTGGCACTTTTCCAGTGTTTTGAGTGTTTCACTCGACGTCTAGGGTCTTGCTCTTCCTTTTGCTGTACTTTTTATCCAGTTTTACCACCTCGTTCTGTCGAAAATGCCAGCTGTATTCGACAAGTGCCCTGAGTGTGGTAGGAAGAAGGCTAAATCTGACCCCCACAGAGTATTTATACTCTGTCTCCCTTCCACCCCTCCTGTGATATCTGTCACTCTTTCTCCAGGAGGACCCTGCGTGACAGGGAGAAGATTTGTCTCCAAGGCCTAGAGCAGAGGAGACATGAAGAACCAGGTGGGACTTCTGGGCATGGAGGTACTCTATCATCATCCTCTGCCCGTGCTTTGGCCTCTGGGGGGCTCCCCAGTCAAGAAAATGCCTGGAAAAGGCACAGATCCCGATCGACGTCTGCGTCCAGAGGTATGACCACCATCTGCTCTCTGTCGACCCAGGGCTCTGGGTCCAAGCGACGTCGCCGCTCGACGTCGAGAGGCAGGACGTCAAGACCTCGGAAGATGTGGACGTTGAGGACTTCACCGGCATCGACAAACCATCGACGACGTGATGAGTCAAGGAGGCGACGGCGTTCGCCGTCGAGGCTGTACCACCGTTCGCCGTCAACGTCGAAAAGGGGCAAGTCGACGTCGAAGAGATGACAATCGACGTCGAGGAGTGTATTGACGTCTAGAAGATCGACGTCGAGGAGTAGAAAGTCGAAGAGGTTGACGTCTAGGAAGGAAAAATAGACATCGAGGAGACGTCCAAGGACCAGGACAGTGTCCCAGGCCTCAGTGGTCAGTCTGTCATCTTCATCGGCGAGCTCCCTGTTGCGGCGGCACCGGCGCTCGTCCAAGTAGAGGTCTGCCTCCAGTACATCTTCTTTGAGACCGTCTCAGAAGAAGAGGAGAGTGGTGAGGTCACCGGATTCAGAGTATTCTCGAACCTACTGACATTCTAGGCCAGGGGTCTTCAAACTGTGGGGTGCGACCCCCAGGGGGGCCGTGGAGCGATGCAAAGGGGGTCGCGCCTTCACAGTGTCACTTCTGCCCTGGCCTCCAGGGCTTAAGCCCCCCTCCTCCCCCATCCTGTGTCTCAGCCCGGGCTGCTGCAGTGCAGCTCGCGCTCCTGGGGCCTCGGCTGGGCAGTGTCTGGAGTCTTATCTCCATCCCGAGTTTTTCACAGGTCTTTAAAGACCATTAGCATATTTACATGCCTTTGTTAACTGATTACCAAAGGTTAGTATTTTTATGGTTCCAGGGCCCAGGGGGTACTGGAACCATAAAAAAACTAAGCTTTGGTAATCAGTTAACAAAGGCATGTAAATATGCTAATGGTCTTTAAAGACCTGCTGAAGCGTTTGACGAGCAGCGCCTTTCTTTTTTTTAAACACAGAACAGCCACCTTACAAGCAGTGATGGGTGGGGAAGGCATAGCGAGGCGCCGAAGCTAAACACGCTCACATTAAACTATGCTTTAGGGGAGATGGAGTTAAATTGACCAGCAGGAAGTGGTGGTGAGGGGATGGCTAGGAGCAGACAAAGAAATGCGATTTCGGGGGATAGTTTTTTAAAGAAGAAATGACTGCATGTATTTCTGCATTCTAAATGAAGATCGAGTTTGGGGTGAAACAAAAGTGCACATGATCTATGAGTGGAAACTCAGGAAGTGATATCACAGTCTGTTTATGTACCACTAATGCTTGTTGATTGAATCCTGCATTGGAGCCATCCACAGCCTGCATGCGTGGGGGCGAAGTGTTAATAAATGAGTGGCACACATTGACTCCAGCTGTGCGGCGACCGCTGTTATCTGAGAGCTGAAAAGTGCCTCACCTGCATTGGGAATTAAGTTATATCATGATCGCTTTTAAGACGGCAGACACTCATTAAATGTGATCCCCCTGGTCCCCCACTCTGCCTATTCCTTACATTTGTATTTTTACACTTACTGCTGTAGTGTGAGAATGCATTTAATGAAAAGAAATATAAAGTTGGGTTGCCAAAAGAAACATCCCTGCTATGTGTTGTTTAAAGATCCTGCAGAGACCTGCTCTTGACACTAAATTGAGTTATAAATAAAAAAGTATGTATTAATTAGTTATGTGACTTTTCTGTCTTTATTCTCTTTAATTATTAGTCATGGATCATTGAGGCATCCCTAGAACACAATTAAAAGTGCTTTCTATTTATATTTGCTGTTCTAAGTATTCACAGATAAGTGAAAAAAATACAGCTGTAGGTGACTGTTTACTTCTGGGCCATTAAAATAATGAGCTGGTAACCCTAATCATTAGACTGGAAGTTTGTTGCAGGATCAGCACATTCTTTATTTCCTCCACCCTCGAACCCTGATTAATGCCATTATAGCAATAGTTTAACTTATATCTGAAACCCTGCGGTTCAAGTTTCTGGGAATGCACCCTGCTTTTAGACTACTCACTTCCATTCTCACCTTCACTTTCACGTTCACCCTGCACTCCCAGCGATCACAATACACTCACACTGATCACAATGCACTCACACTGATCGCCATGCACTCACATCATTCACTCGCTCACCCTGCACTCACACCAATCACCATGCACTCACACCAATCACCCGCTCACCCTGCTCTCACAGTGATCACTGCACTAAAAATTCGCTTGCATTGTTCACTCTGTACCTCACCCTGCAGTCACACGAGCACACTTCTTACCCTGCACTCATGTGACACTTCACTCACCTGTCCCCCCCTTACTGCTCAATCTGTAGCTAACTCAAACAAGGCCATCACTAACCATGCACTAATTTGTCCCACTCTGCACTTACCGCTGAACCCAAATTCATATGGTCACCTCACTCACCCTGCAGTCACTCCTTTTACCCTACTCTCACACTGTTGCATTGCTCACCGTGCAGTCACATGGGCACTCTTGTCACCCACACAGTGCAGAAGGTTAAAGTGCCTGGTACAAAGAAGATGTACCATGCACATCACAGAACTGAGTGCGAGTAAACTATGAGTAGCGCTATAAAAAAATGAAATGTTTGTCAGACAGGTGAATAGAGAGATGAGGTGTATTGTTGGTGAGTGGTAGTGAGGGAATTCATGGAGAAGGTGGAAAGACTGTTGCACCGTATGCTAACAGTGCTTGGACAAGCCCTGGCTGGGAGTGTTAAGCCCCCCCCCCCCCCCCCCCTGAATTTCGGGTCTAGTGGATACCCTGCTTCTGCTTATTATTTACATTGTAGTGCGCTACTGTTACCAAAAGGTGTCCTGGGGCTAATAACCATCTGCCTGCAATGTGAGAGAGGGATCCGGGGCCGGGAGAGGAGAGAAGAGAGGGATGGAAGGAAGTGGAAGGAAGGAGGTGAGAGGAAAGGGGCATGGGCAAACTGCTTAACTCTGCACAAGACCGCCACGGTTTGAATGCACCCTTGCTGCTCCCGGCCATGGCCAGGTGAGCTTCTAATGTGGCAGCGCGTATTCCTGCGGATTGGGAGGCCCTTCACAGAGGTTGACTAGACATCTTTCTGATGTTAATTGCTGTATTTTGGTTATAAACTGGTACTGGTGGGGAGTAATCTTTCCTCAGTATTACTGTGTTTAAAAAAATTCTAAATAAAGCAATGCTACCCCAAAATATGCAGCATCACAGAACATTATTTACATTTTCTACTCACACAATTTAGTCAAGCCTGTCGCATAATTTGGTCCTCACCATCCTCATAACCTAGACGTTTAGAAATTTTTGTCAGGAGGGGGTCCTTACGCCTAAAAATGTTGACAGGGGGGTCTCGGCATCCAAAAGTTTGAAGACCTCTGTTCTAGGCCCAGGACGCCTACACCTCCACCGCTGCCTCCGAGGATGCCTCCTCTACGGCTTTGACGTAAATAATTAATTTACTCTCTTAATTTCTATGCAGGTAAGTACTTAATCAATAATAACTCAGATCGGATGAAAAAAGACAGAGTCCGTGGTGTTAGAGTTTCTAAGGGTTTTATTCCTCATAAAGGAATGGTCAAGACCAAGATATCGGATTCTGAACACCACAGGGGTGTCAGAAGGGATAGATGAGCGCGCCACAGTTTATTAACAATACATAGCTTATATACTTAATTCACATCATAAGAGGCAATGCAGGAGGCGTAACAGCTGAGAAGACAAGATAACAGTATACACGTGGTCATAGTACGTAATCAAGAGGCGTGGACTAGGCGTGAACTGGAGGGGTATGCTAGAAACGTCACTGATAGGTGACGCGAGTGGGTGGCATCAAGCAGAAATGTGGCAATATCAGCAGAAATCGGAAGCTTGGATGCGCGCGCGGCTGCATGACGTGTGATTGATGGGGTGCAGGGGACTTGACATTTACACTGACGGAAAGAGACAGAAGTCTGGCATGTCAGATCAACTTGTACTTCTATCATATCTGATATCTGATGTTTAGGAACCATACTATCTGGGCAGAAAGGTCTCTAGGGCAGAAGCTATTCTATGCTAACTGTGGATGCGTGTATAAGCGCCTAAGTGTCTGCATGAGAAGCGTGGGGGCACGGGGCCTTCCATGGAAGCATGGTAACAGAGGCTATGAATTACTTGCACGGAGACGGGTCAGCCCTTTGGCTCTGCAGCTGGGGAGGATGTTTACTGAAGCTAGTAGGCAGGAATGCATTCTCGAGGAGCGGAACAGATAACTCGAAGGTTATAGTCAGTCTTGGCAGAAAGCAGGCTGAGCTGAGCGCGAGGGGCCGCGCTGAAAGTAAGTCAGAGTTCACGGGTACAGATGCAGCCTGGGCTTGAGACTGTCAGAGTCAGGAGCCAGAAGAGGCTCGATGGCAGAAATTCAGGGCCTACTCTGTCAGAGCAGGAAAAACATGTAGAGTGTACTACAAAAAGACGTTGGCATAGCATACTTAGGAACGGACTATTTAATCCATTCAGGGTGGATCTGAAAGAGGACAAGTTAACGTTGGACGCAAATGTATTTGCGTCTTCATAGCTGGCACAGGAGGGAAGTTACATGCACTTTAAGCTGGTACAAGGAGTCGGTGGGGTACACGCTAGGGAACATAACATGACCAAAAAATTTATATTTCCTCATTCCCTCCTTGTTCCCTACGGACCCTTCATGAAATATCGATCCTCATGAATCGATCAGTTTGTTCTTGTAACATCATTTGTTCTTCTTTCTTTCTTTTACGTTTTGATAAAAAACTGGAATGTTCAATACAAGAGGTGGCACACAGTCCACAAATCGCTGGCCCACACTGCAGGCACAGGCAGCAACTGAATACTAGGACTAGGCCAATGCCTAGGAAGGATAGGATCTTCCATCCCCAAGCTGTTAACGTTGTCCAGAACCAACCGGACCAAGTCCAGGTGTCTGGATTCTGATGGATCTGATTTGCAATTTTATGGAGACGTGTAATAGCTTGATATACAGATGGTGCGTTTTGTGGTATGAAAACACAACAACTTGACCCGATGACCTTACAGGCTCCGCCTCTATCTGCCAAGATGACGTCAATAACAAGACGGTTCTGAAGGACAACAACCCGCATAGCGGACTGCTCTTCTGTTAAGTTACCTAAGGCGGAGGCAGTTTCATTCACTACTGCTTCAAGTGTTCTAGTTAATCTGCGTATTAATTTACTATTCTGGACAGGTCCTAAAAAGAAAAAGAATCCTTTATTAAAATCGGTGTACTGTTCCCATGCCGTTTCTGTGTAGTCGACAAGTGGGATATCTCTTCTGGGTCTATCCTTTACTAGATTAGTATTCCTATGGTAATCAGGGGGAGCTAGGAAAACAGGTGGCAGAAGGAATGCAATGTAACAGGTACCATCCCAATCTGGAGGTAGACGTATGTATGCGGTATGACCACAAACAAAGTAGGAATGACTGATAGCTTTAAATGACGATTTACCATGATCACTGAATTCGATCACAGTAGTGCATTTACTATGACCTAAGTGTACTGAACCTTTCTTCTTGATACATAATGCACCAGTAACTGGCAATACTGACATAGTGGGTATAACTGGCGTGTCTTCGGATTCAACAGTAAGAATCATAAGGCTAATTGTATAATTACCTAATCCATACACTTCATTTTCTAGATCAGTTCCTATTCTAGTGGGGAGTCCTTCCTTATCAGGGTAACAGACGTCGAGCAGGACTAAGTTCAGGTTTCCCCAAACCCAGCCCCCATCGAAAACAGCAATATCAGGATCTAAGGAATTAATTATTTTAAACCATGCTCCGCAGGAGCCATTGTGAGTGAACGGGTACGGAAAGAGGGGCAGAGCTCCCTTGAAATTCTGGAAGGGAGGGAGTCGGCCACATATCCAGCAGTCTGTAGCATTGTTAGTTTGATGAGAATGATGTAGCATACTAATGAATGTATTGTTGTGCAGCGCAAGTCTGTAGGAAAGTTCGTGTGGAGGTAACTTACTAAAAGTGTGTTCAGCAGATACATTATAGGCAGATTGTTCACGCTTGAAAATAGGGTAATAGATAGGTAACACGATGCTCGCAACAATGATTAGAATACTTAGAATAAACATGATTAATAGGGTCACTATACAGTGACTACGAAGTGATTTACAATATGTACGTTTCTTGGCTTCTCTCTCTCTATCTCGATCTAGGGGATACATGTCAGAAACTATTTAACCGATTCACCTAGGGGAGGACTTAAACAATTAAACTGTCTGACTTGCTAGATCGGAGTTTCATGCGATAATTTTCTTGGGGAGTCTTTTCTCGTTCAGATTCTGTAAAGTCTTTTGGCTCGACACAGTCTTTGGTGGGGGTGGACGAGTCTCGATCAGGTTTCAGTCCAGAAAATTTCTTCACATGACTCGTGTGAACCCACCCCTTTCTTCCTTCGATTTTCACGGCCGTCCTTGTGGTGAGAAGAACGGTCTTCGGGGACTTCCAGCGGGGCTCCAACGGACTCTTTCTGTCGAAGTTGCGAACTAGTACAATGTCGCCAGGACGGACGTCGTGTGGCTTTACATCAGTGTTGTCAGGGAAGGCTGCGGCAACCTGTGAACGACATGATTGGAGTGCAGACATCAAGGAGGCAAGGTAATCTGTCAACATATTACAATCAACATCAGTAATCTTTTTCGGAATGGGCGTCCCCCACATATTCGGTGGTCTGCCAAAGACCACCTCGTACGGAGATAGCCCTGATCTCGAATGGGCAACCATTCTCATGTAGAATAGTGCCACTGGCAGGGCGACTATCCAGTCGACCCCTTTCTCCTGACATATTTTGGCAAGGCGGATCTTTAGTGTCTGGTTATGCCTTTCTACAAGGCCTGCGGCTTCGGGATGTCGGACACAATGGAACTTCCACTGGTATCCTAGTAATAAGGAAACTTCTTTCATTAAGACAGACGAGAATGGCTGACCGTTATCTGAGTACACGACACGAGGCAAGCCGTATCGTGGGAAGAATTCACGAACCAGCTGCTTGGCAGTGGTCGGAGCAGTGTAATCTGGGACTGGGTATGCTTCGGTCCAGCGGGACAGAGCACAGACAATTACGAGAACATACTTAAATCCTCGACAACGGTCCATCTGGATATAATCCATCTGGAGGACTTCAAAAGGGTGATCGGGAGGATGAAATCCACCTTGCTCTACAGGGACGCTTTTACCTGGATTGAACTGACAACAGATCATGCAAGTACGCACTTTCTGTTTTGCTGCTGCTCGTAAGTGTTTATTGTTCCAGAGATTTTGTAAACTGTCTAACATCGCTTTCTCTCCTAGGTGTGCTGGGCTATGTGCTGTATTTATCATGACTTGAACCATAGAGTCGGGGAGAAACCATGTAGACTTTCCCTTCGTCATCCAACCTTGATCTGTCTGGATCCCTCCTAGTTCAATCCATTTCTTTATTTCTTCTGGAGTAGCATGTGTCTGAATATCGATAACATCTAGTGCGGGATCCCTGACTGTCATGCAATTTGTCGGTCCTATTGTCTTTGTCATGTCAGTTGTCGGAGTGTGAGTCAGTGCTGTATGTTTTGCTGTCTGGTCTGCCAGGTCGTTACCCTGGGAAACAGAATCTGTGACTTTAGTATGTGCTTTACACTTCATGACGGATATGGCTGAAGGCAGATGTATTGCTTCTAACAGTGCTTGAATGAGGGGACCATGTTGTATTTTGGCACCATGAGAGGTCAGGAAACCTCGTTCTTGCCACAGCATGCCGAAGTCGTGTACAACTCCGAACGCATAACGGGAATCAGTGTATATGTTGACATTTCTGTTCTTGGCTAGAATACAGGCTCGGGTCAGAGCGATGAGCTCTGCCGCTTGAGCAGACAGTGTATCTATACGATGTGTTTCTTTAACTTCTGTTTCAGTGGTCACTGCATACGTGGCCACTAATTCTCCTGTACTTGTTCTCATACATGAACCATCCACATAAAGTGTCAGGTCTGGATTTGTCAATGGAACATCTGTTAAGTCTCGTCGGGGCTTTGTTACTGCATTAATGATCTCTATGCAATCATGCGGAGCTGGATCTGTCATAACTGTAGGTAACAGTGTTGCTGGGTTCAAGATACTGCAGCGTCTGATTTCTATGTGTGGCTGGAATAGTGTCAATTCGTAACCTGTCAGTCGTGCTATAGTCAAGTGTTGAGTCTGGGTTCTGTTTAAAAGAACCTCTACAGAATGTGGAACTTGTACTGTTAACTGATGACCTAAAACAATTGAATCGCTCTGTCTGATTGCTAGCGCTGTTGCTGCTACTGACTTTAAGCACGCAGGTAGTGCCTGGGCTACTGAATCCAATGTACTTGAAAAATAAGCGCAAGGCTTATGTGAACCTGCTTGATCTTGAGTGAGGACAGACAATGCTGTACCATCACGTTCTGTAACAAAAAGAGTAAACTGTTTGCTGTAACATGGTGTCGCTAAAACTGGTGCTTGGCATAATGCTTTCTTTAATTCCTCAAAGGCTTGTGTATGTTCCTGAGTCCAAGGGAGGACAATCGAAGTTGCTGCCTCCTGCGTCGTTAACTGGATGAGTGGTTTAGCTAGAAATGCATATTGAGGAATCCATTGTCTGCAGTACGAGGTGAGGCCTATGAAGGCCCGCACTTCCTTTTGTGTCTGTGGTCGTGGCATATTTACAATTAACTGAATGCGATCGGGAGTGAGCTGTCTCCCCACTTTGGACAGCAAGTGACCCAAGTACACAACTTGCTGAACACAGAATTGTAGCTTCGAAGGAGACACCTTGTGTCCCCTGTCTGCCAGGAAATGTAAAACTGTCAATGATGCTTGTTCACATTCGGGCTCACTTCGTGCGGTGATCAGTAGATCATCGACGTATTGCAGTAAAGCGGTGTTAACTGGCATTTGAATACAATCTAGTTGTCTTTTCAGTGCTTGACTATAGATGCTGGGGCTTTCTGTGAATCCTTGAGGTGCGCGGGAAAATTTGAAACTTCGTCCATTTAAACTGAATCCGAAGAGATATTGGCTCTCCGGATCAATAGGTACACTGAAGAAAGCGTTCTTGAGATCGATTACAGTAAAGAACGTTGCTTCTGAATCAATAGCAGTCAATAGGGAAGAGATATCGGGGACCACAGGGTACTGTGGTAAAATGCATTTATTTAATTCTCGGAGATCAATCACCAGCCGATATACTGGCGGTGCATTGGGGTCTGTACGTTTAAGAATTGGAATGATGGGTGAATTACAGATATTAGAGTCGGTCTCTACGACCACTCCCTGGGCAATAAGCTCTTCAATGATTTTCAGTAAAGCCACTACAGCATCGGGTGGTAACTTGTATTGTCTGATTCTGGGTAGAACAACTCCTGTCTTGAGTGTAACACGGTATGGAGTGATATGCATACAACCTACATCAGCTGGGCCTTTTGCCCATAGGTGATCTGGTACATTTTTCAATCTGACATCAAAATCTCGTAAAACATAATGACCCTTGAAATCCCGTAGAAAGAGTCTAACTCCCTCCGGGGAACAGCATATTATAGCTCCTAGAGCCTTCAGTGTTTTAATCCCTAACAGATTTTCTGGGCATGAATTCGTAAGCAATAAATCTGTAACTCGTGATAGTGGACCCACAGCCAATGGTACTGGTTCTGATACTTCATTTACAATAGGCTGTCCTGAAAAACCAAGGGAAACATTCTGTGAGCCTGAGAGGGGTGCCCCTGGGACTTCATTATGGCTGATTGTGGTGCGGCTTGCCCCTGTGTCAATTAAAAACTTTCTGTCTTTTCCCAATACGTGACTGTGTACATAAGGACCTTCTTGATCTACAGGAATTTCAATAAGAGGCAAACCACCTTCCCTCTCTAGGCTGTTTCATGTATATCGGGGGTAATCTGGATATGCAGATTGGGCATACTGGTACATCTGTTGCGAAACTTGCTGAGTCGCGGCAATGGGCTGTGGCTGTGGTACTGCTACTGTCTGTGCTGTATGAGATGGAGCATGCATAGGCTGTGTATTCTGTATCGGCTGTACATTTTGTGAAGTCTGTTGCTGGACCTGATCTTGTCTAGACGGATGCGGTCTTTCTTTAGTTTTACCTGTTGAGATGTTATGTTTCAGGACTGGGCATTCATGTACATAATGACCTGGCTGTTTACAGTAATTACATGTCCCTTTAACGGAAACTGTAGTGTGACTTGTCTGGGTCCCACCTTTTCTCTGACCGTCGGCTGGAACTGTCTGAGCTACTAACATTTTCATTTTCGTGTCTTTCATACGTTTCTGTTCCTGATCTTGTTCTTCCCTAATTCTGTTCTGATGATATTGTAACATTTGTAACATCTGGGATGGCGTATTTGCCTGCCAAGTACTTTCAACCTTGTACACTCTATTTTTAACTAATGGTAGGGAGTTCTCGACTAGTTTTGATACAAAAAGGTGTGGATATGATTCGCTGCTTGGTTGTAGGCCACTATTTATAATGAAACATTTCTCGAATCTTGAATAGAAGTCACTAGTATCTTCATCATGTTTCTGTTTACAGGACAAGATGGCGTCCCAATCTTCCTTTCTAGTTGTCAATAATCTTGGCAAAACCTGTACTATTAATCCGGGCAATGCTTTAGTCTTGTCCCCAAGGCCTACTCCTGGGACCCGTTTGCTTTCTTCGTCTTCTATTTCTGCCCATGCAATCTTTGTCTCTCCCACCTCCCATTCTTTTTCCTTTAATTTCTCGTAAATGCCCGTGGGCAACAGTACTTTTAACATTTTCATAATATCATCATACGTGTAATCCCCCATCAGTAACATGTCTTTAAGCTCTCTGTGAAAACCTGCAGGGTCTTTATCATGGCACGGAACTAGTTTCTTCATTTCTAACAGCTCTAACTTAGTCAATGGCGTGTGCACATATACACGTTTCAAGATGTGATCCGCACCCATAACTGGGTGTACTTCTCGTAAGGGGTTCTGACTTTCAATGCCACTCAGGCATTGCATGTGATACGTTTTCCTTTCTGGGGGCGGAGCGGGAACATATTCAGAACTTATGAAAGTGTTATACCTATGTCGTTGTTCTAGAATTATTTGTATTAACTTGGTACTGAAACCTCTCCATCTATCCATAAGTAGTGCTTCTAACGTTTCGTGTAAGGGACCTGGATCAGAATGTTTGTTTCTATACTTGATGAGGAGGTGCTGAATCATGTATACACCTGCTAATTTCTGCTCGTCTGGGGAAAGGTTCAAGAATGTCTGCGCTAACGTATCATCATTATATATGTCTGAATTTTCAGCCCATAATATGGCTGACCGGGCTAGTTCTTGTTCATCCATAGAATTGAGTACATGGTACCCCATTCGGTCTCGAAGCCTTTTATCAGTTTCCTGGAACTGGTGTTCAGAAGAATTCGGATTTGTTAAAGCAGAGAGAAAAACTCTCTTGTTTTCTGGACGGATGCCTTTCCTAAGGTAAGTTCCCTTACCTTTATACGCTATAGTATCTGTAGCTCGTTCTGGTTCTTCATGTTCTTCTTCCTCCTCGGAGGAAGCTTTTTCTTTCTGGTGTGCGGTTATTACTGCTTTTCTTGTACATACTGGCTATGCAAGCCCCCTTGTCATGTTTTGCTTCGGCTATATTTTGACCCCACTTGTTTAGTGCATCTAATTCACTTTGATCTGTTCCAGGTCTGTCTCGTTCTCTTATTGGACAGTTTATGAAAAATCGTAATATCTGTGCTTGAATGTCAACTTTCTGTTTCTCCATGGCATCCTTGATACTGTCAGGGTCTTTCCCTGTCTGAACAAACTCATATATTCTATCCAGACGCTCCTTCATTCCTACATAACATAGCAAGATATCAGTGGCAGATCTTAACCGTAGTGATGCCAATATCATTAAATCGTTTTTACCGGGTACTGGATCATATCTGCAAACGGAAATGTTTTCTTTAAATGCGTCAAGTCGGGGTGACTGGAACGTGAGAGGACTCTGCGTGTCCCTGAAATTGAATCTACGTGTTAATGGCGGGGTCCGAAGACCCGCAGTCGCACCTCCTGAAGCGGATGCTTGGGCATTATCTCCCTGTGGAGTCTGTACCTGAACTTGAATCTGTCGTTTGGTGGGATCAGGTAGGTGTGGTTTCGGTAGGTCAGTTTTCGGTATGGGAAGTGGCGGAGCTGGCGGAACATGATCTGGGGGCGTAGTGCTACCCCCGTCCCTGTCAGTAGGCAGGGCACGAACAGGCAGATTGGTGTAAGCTGGTGCTACATCCTCTAGATAAGAATTTAGGAATATGTCTTTAGTAGTCTTATGCATTACTTTAGTTGGAACTAATGGTGGCGGTAAGTTTTTCGGTATTTCTGATAGGGCCTCAGGTGTACCCTCGGCCGCGAGATACATTCCGTTTACAAGATTATTTCGGGCACGGTCTATTTGTTCCGTTTTTACTCGAATTCCTTCAGTAACTAATTCGTTTTCTTGGGCCTTGTCTGATTCTTTAAGTCTGTCCTCTCTACGGAGTGCTTTCTCAGCACGCTTATGTGATTCCTTACGCCAAAATTCTATGGCGTCTTTCTGTGATTGTCTAGCTTTCTTTTTCCATAATGCTTCTTCTACCTTCATGATGCACTCGGCATCCCATGTTCCGGTAACAGGCCATCTGTGTCTTTCGTCTAGGTGCTTGGTGTAATCAGCCCATAAATCTAGATACAATATGGCATCTATGCCATGTTTATGGTACATAAAGTTACCTGGAGTGTCCCTAGGGGGAATAGGAATTTCTTCCTCCAGTATCCCTTTCCTAGTTCCTATCTGCTTTAACTTGTTGAAAAACGGCATCTTGTTTACTTATTACTGAACACTCGATCCTTACTACTTAATACTGGTTACAGCTAGTTGATACAAGAAACACAATACTGCACATTAAAACGGTCACATTCATACCACGACATTAATCACATGAAAAGACATTTGAGACATAGATGACTACCCCCTATACTAGATGTACTGCTCAACAGTACAGATACACTGGTGTAACAGTGCAGAAATTCGGAAATACTAGATATACTGCTAAACAGTACAGATACACTGCCTAAAAACAGTGCAGACCGGACTTGCGTACCCAAACCCGTCTAGATACGTCCCAGCAATGGTACTCACCGGGAAGCACGGAAACTGAAGGCCTCGGAAAACTCGACTGGACTGGACTTGACTACTTCGGAAAACTTCGGAAAACTTCGGAAAACCTGGTGGGCCTCTTGACACCTCGGACCTTGCTTCTTTCGGCTAGGCTCTGGTCGGGATCCTCCGCACTCCTCACCGCCTCGTCTGGGCACTGATCGCAGTCTTCGTCACCTCCTTGGGTCAGAGGGAGATGCAGGAAATCCTGCCGGTACGCGTAGGTTCCGTCTAACTGACGGCAGGGGACAGAGCTTGCAACGCACCAACCGGCGCGTGAGGTGGGGGAGGGGTCCCTGTTCGGGCGCCAAAATGACGTAAATAATTAATTTACTCTCTTAATTTCTATGCAGGTAAGTACTTAATCAATAATAACTCAGATCGGATGAAAAAAGACAGAGTCCGTGGTGTTAGAGTTTCTAAGGGTTTTATTCCTCATAAAGGAATGGTCAAGACCAAGATATCGGATTCTGAACACCACAGGGGTGTCAGAAGGGATAGATGAGCGCGCCACAGTTTATTAACAATACATAGCTTATATACTTAATTCACATCATAAGAGGCAATGCAGGAGGCGTAACAGCTGAGAAGACAAGATAACAGTATACACGTGGTACTAGTACGTAATCAAGAGGCGTGGACTAGGCGTGAACTGGAGGGGTATGCTAGAAACGTCACTGATAGGTGACGCGAGTGGGTGGCATCAAGCAGAAATGTGGCAATATCAGCAGAAATCGGAAGCTTGGATGCGCGCGCGGCTGCATGACGTGTGATTGACGGGGTGCAGGGGACTTGACATTTACACTGACGGAAAGAGACAGAAGTCTGGCATGTCAGATCAACTTGTACTTCTATCATATCTGATATCTGATGTTTAGGAACCATACTATCTGGGCAGAAAGGTCTCTAGGGCAGAAGCTATTCTATGCTAACTGTGGATGCGTGTATAAGCGCCTAAGTGTCTGCATGAGAAGCGTGGGGGCACGGGGCCTTCCATGGAAGCATGGTAACAGAGGCTATGAATTACTTGCACGGAGACGGGTCGGCCCTTTGGCTCTGCAGCTGGGGAGGATGTTTACTGAAGCTAGTAGGCAGGAATGCATTCTCGAGGAGCGGAACAGATAACTCGAAGGTTATAGTCAGTCTTGGCAGAAAGCAGGCTGAGCTGAGCGCGAGGGGCCGCGCTGAAAGTAAGTCAGAGTTCACGGGTACAGATGCAGCCTGGGCTTGAGGCTGTCAGAGTCAGGAGCCAGAAGAGGCTCGATGGCAGAAATTCAGGGCCTACTCTGTCAGAGCAGGAAAAACATGTAGAGTGTACTACAAAAAGACGTTGGCATAGCATACTTAGGAACGGACTATTTAATCCATTCAGGGTGGATCTGAAAGAGGACAAGTTAACGTTGGACGCAAATGTATTTGCGTCTTCATAGCTGGCACAGGAGGGAAGTTACATGCACTTTAAGCTGGTACAAGGAGTCGGTGGGGTACACGCTAGGGAACATAACATGACCAAAAAATTTATATTTCCTCAGCTTCCTCCTCCTCCAGCGACGATTCCTCCTCCTCCTCCTCCTCCACTACCGCCCCTGCCTCCTCTTCCACCGCCTCCCCAATCTCCACCACCTCGGCCTGAGGTTCCGGCTCCTACGCTTCCGCCTCCTCTGAGACCGGCGGCTCAGGCGAAACCCAGGAGATCTATATCAAGGTCTAGAGGAAGGGATCGCACTCGCAGTAGACACCGCTCCTCCGCTTGGTCTTGTCACCGCCATCGGAGAGACAGGTTGCGGTCCTGGTACACAGGCTCCTCGAGTGACCGGGGGTATTCTCCAACATTATTGGATTCCCCTTCTACGAGGGTGTCACCTGTGGACAACATTGTGACGTTTCAGGAGGTGCTGCTGAGGGGGGCAGCGAAGTTAGGGATCACATTGATGGTACCCATACCATCTACCTCTGTGATCTTGGAGACTTTGCACAAGCGGCATCTGTCTCGCCCGTTGTTGCCTTTGGTGCCAGGACTGGAGGAACCGGCCATGGTGCTGTTTCTGACCCCGGCTTCGGCTCCATCTAGGCTGCAAAAGAAGTACAGGCCCCCGGATTTTGATCCGGCGTTTTTGAGGTCAGATGCTGTACCGGATTCTGTCATCGTGACAGCAGCCAAGAAACAACATGCTACTGCTCCGTCTTCTACGGTGCCTCCGGACAAGGAGGCCCGTCAGATGGTTTCAGCCGGACGGAAGGTTTGCGGTACGGCTGCCACATCAATGAAAACGACCAGTGCCTCTGCACTCTTGGGTCGCTATGACCGTGCTTTGTGGGAATCTCTGCAACAATTTCTCGAGCTGAGGGATAGGAGGGAAGACTTCCAGGAGATATTGAACGAGGGCATGATGGTCACCAATCAAGTCATCAGCTCTGCGGCGGACGCCTCTCTCCTGGCGGCTCATGGTTATTGCCATGGCATTAATTTAAGATGCCATTCCTGGTTGCGCCTTACCTCTCTCAAACCGGAGGCGCAGCAGAGAGTTGTAAATTTGCCTTTCTCTGGGTCTACGCTATTCGGGAAGCATGTGGATGAGGAAATGGCCTGCATGAAGACGGAAGCAGTGACATTGAAGGCTGTTGGTTTAGAGAAACCAAAGGAACAACGGAAGTCCTTCCGTTCGTTCCAGAGGAGATATGGTTCCCAGAAGCGAGGACAAGTTCGTCAAGCTGCACAGCAGCAACAACAGCAGCAGCAGTACCAGCGGCAGTCTTTCCAGAAGCGTCAGAGGGGCAGATGAGGCCAGTAGTCCTCCTCGGCGAACAAGGGCCCGGCTGGGTCTAAGCCCTGAGGTGCTACTTCCCCCTCATCTGTTACCCGCTCCGGTGGAGGGAAGCATACAAAATTACCTGGCAGAGTGGAGAAAAATTATTCCGGACAAGTGGGTGCTGAATATTGTTTGCAATGGATACAGTCTTAGTTTTGTCAGCCCTCCTCCAGCAATACCACCGGTTCGCTCGCAGTTCCAGCTGCGCAAGCTTCAAGCGAAGGCCGATACCCTGTTAAGAAAAAGGGCGATAGAAGACGTCCCTTTGTCTCAAAGGGGAAAGGGCCTTTACTCACGGTTCTTCTTGGTGCGCAAGAAGGACAAGAACAAGTTCAGACCCATTCTGGATTTGCGCCAAGCAAACAAATGGATTCGCAGGGAGAAATTTTGCATGCTGTCTTTGCACCACATTCATCCTCCGCTACAAAGGGGAGACTGGCTGTGCGCAATAAATCTACAGGATGCATACTTCCATGTGCCCATTGCACGGAAACACCGGAAGTTCTTGCGCTTTCTAGTCGGCGTCAATCACTATCAGTGCACGGTACTACCGTTTGGACTGAAGTCTGCACCCAGGACTTTTCCAAAGTGCATGGCGGTGGTGGCAGCGCACCTGAGAAAGAACAAGGTGTTTGTCTACCCGTACCTGGACGACTGGCTGATCAAAGCCTCCACCTTCCAGGAAGCGCAATTGCACTTCAAGAGGACGGCCATTCTGTTGAACCACCTGGGGTTGCACATAAACATGTCCAAGTCTGTTCCAACTCCTGTCCAGTGCCTACAGTACTTGGGAGCCTCCATTGATACTTTTTCAGCAAGCGTGTCTCCTTCGGAGGAGAGACGCTTATCGATCCTTCGGAAGGCTCAGGCTCTCATAGCTGTTCCATCTACGACAGTGAGGACGGTGTCTTCTCTACTGGGGTCGATGGCCTCTTGCATCTTCCTCACGCAACATGCATGCCTCCACATGAGGCCGCTGCAAGAATGTCTGGAGGATCAGTGGGACCAGAGGCGGGGGAGCTGGGACGACAAGATCTGGCTGTCCCTTCACGCTCAACAGTCCCTGAGATGGTGGTGCTCATCAGAGAATCTCTTCAAAGGGGTTCCATTCCACAAGGACATTCCCATTTGGACTATCGTCACGAATGCTTCTCTCCACCGCTGGGGAGCGCATTCAGACCATCTACAGATCCAGGGAACGTGGTCCCCGGCGGAATCCACGTATCACATCAATTTCCTGGAGCTCAGAGCTGTTCACTTGGCGCTGAAGGCCTTTCATCCTTCCTTCCAGACCAGCTCCTTGTTTGTACATACGGACAATATGACCACAATGTATTACCTCAACAAGCAGGGGGGCTCGAGATCTCACACACTGTCACAGGAAGCGCAGGCGATCTGGCACTGGCTGCTAGCCAGAGGACTGACGATAACGGCTACTCATCTGCCAGGTGTACAGAATGCTCAGGCGGACCCACTCAGCAGGCTGGTGCAAGAAAACCACGAGGGGGTTCTAAACCACGAAGTGCTAGGAAACCTCTTCGACAGGCGGGGCACTCCAGACGTAGACCTGTTCACCACTGCAGAAAACAGAAAATGCAGAGACTTCGCCTCCAGGTATTACCAACCGGGGACCCTGGGGAACGCGCTATGGATCAGCTGGTCAAACAGCTTTCTGTACGCTTTTCCACCCATTCCCCTGATTCCAGCGGTACTCATCAAACTGTCTCAGTCCAGAGCATGGATGATCCTCATTGCTCCAGAGTGGCCCCGACAGTGGTGGTTCACGGATCTGCTTCACAGGTCTCTCCTATCCCACCTGCGGCTGCCGTGTCGGCCGAACCTTCTCACGAAGTTCGGGGGGCAGATGATGCACCCCAACCTCTCATTGTTGAGTTTGGCGGCATGGCTCCTGAGATAATGCAATATGGACACCTGAATCTGCCTGACGATTGCATAAATATACTCAAGGAGGCTAAGCGACCTTCCACTAGGACTTCCTATGCCTACAAGTGGAAGAGGTTCTGCCTCTGGTGCACTTTCATGAACTATGATCCGACGACCTGCAAAGAAGATGTCATTCTTCCATACCTTTTGCATTTGGCTCAGTCTGGCCTTAATTTTCATTCTATTAAGATTCACCTCGCAGCATTAACTGCGTACAGGAAATGCCCTTCACAGACATCCTGTGATTAAAGATTTTTTGGAAGGATTGAAGAAAGTGTTTCTTCCTGTTCGGAGTCCTTCGCCTTCATGGGAGCTGAATGTGGTGCTGTCCAGGTTAATGAAGGAACCTTTTGAACCTATTCATAAGGCTTCACTGCAGCACTTATCGTGGAAGGCGGCTTTCCTCATGGCCATTACATCGGCCCGCAGGGTGAGTGAAATTCAGGCATTGTGTTGCCAAGAACCTTATACTGTATTTCATGCTGCTAAGGTTGTGATGCATACTCACCCTAAGTTCCTTCCTAAGGTGATTTCTGATTTCCATGTCAATCAGACTATAACTTCACCTACGTTTTTTCAAAATCCTTGTACTCCAGCGGAAAGGTCTCTACATTCCCTGGATGTCAGAAGGGTGTTGAAATTCCACTTGGATAAGACCAAGGACATTCGTAGGTCAGACCAATTGTTTGTCAATTATGGGTAGGTCAGGACTGGTCTTGCCACCTCAAAACAGTCCATCTCGAGTTGGATTGTGTCCTGTATCCAGTTATGTTATCAGAAAGCTAACAAGACCTTAAGGGATAAGCCTAAGGCTCATTCTACCAGGGGCAAAGCAGCGACCACGGCTTTGCTACGTAATGTTCCCATTGCAGACATCTGCAGGGCTGCCACTCGGAAGTCGGTCCATACCTTTGCTAAGCACTACTGTCTGGACTCTGATGCCAGGGCAGATGCTCAGGTTGGGCAGGCTTCGTTGAGAAATCTGTTTGCACAGTAGTGGTGTTGGTTTTTTTTCTCCACCGCCGGTTTGGTTGTTGGGATGGGCTTGCCATTCTATTCACTAAATTATGACTATACACAGCAATCCCCTACTACAGAAGGAGTAGTTTCTTACCTGTAACTCCAGTTCTGTAGTAGGGGTATCTCAGTAATAGTCAGAAGCGCCCGCTCTCCTCCCCGGTGGAGAAAATGATAATGTACTGTATGCTACACGCTTGCTTTATACACCTTCATAAAGAACTGAAAGTAAAAGGACTTTTGCTGTGCATCCTGGGATACCGAGGGTATCTCGAGAGTTCCTTAAAGGCACAGTATCCCTTTTCCAGACACATAATGGCAGCCTATGGGGGCTTGTCTGTCCAACCCTTCCTCTCTATCATTTCAAGGATTTGGGTGAAGGGAAGTTTCCCTTTGGGGGGAAAAATGGCAATAAGTGTAAAATTTGATTTTAAATTGGCTATCCTTTTCACTTTAAGTTGAAGTACTGGCCAGTGTAGCCTTGTATTGTAGGTTGCATTATTTGTCTTTGATTTTCTCTTAAGTGTCTAGGCAGGACTGCAAAGCAGACCGCTTAAGAGATTATTTTTGATTGCTCCGGGGTCTTCGCACATGGGCGGGGCTATTCACTAGATTATGACAATAACAGAGATACCCCTACTACAGAAATGGATTTACAGGTAAGAAACTACTCCATAGTTTGCACTTAAGCAGTATTTTTGTCGGTGTGAAAAAAGTAATTCTTATAATTATTAGAAGTACTGCCCTGCATAGCAGTGATACTCCTAGTAAAATATGTGTAATGCTTCTGTGTTCAAGAGATTGGATGGACCGTTATGCTGAGTCTCAGCTAACCTGTCATATGTGTTTTTTCTATAGACGAGCACCCACCGCTTCGTTCCATGACAGTAAACACACAATCGTCCATGTACATTTTGATGCAACCAGAGTGTGGTTATTGACTTGTGGGACAGACCGAGTTATTAAGGTAATAAATGCATTTTATCCTATAGAAATAAACATTGCCACTCCTGTGATAAAAGTGTTCTAAAAGTTGTGATCCACTTAATTGATTCACAAAAGTAATGGGTGGAATGCTTCAGTTAATCTCTGCCAGTGCAGATTGGACTTGTCAAGCAGTTCAGACTGGAGTGTTTGTATTGGCGCTGGATCAAGGTTGATTGGCATCTGCTTTGTTCTTTACTGTTTTAATAACTTATTTGTATTTATTCCGGATTAAACAGTACAATTCAGGAAAAGTTAGCACAAATATGCAGTTAATACAACAGTCTCTTGATTGTGACTTTTCTAGAGTTATTTCTGATTCTGCCCATACTGTAGTCCATTGCACCAACTCCTTATCTTACTTTTCAGGTTGCTGTCTGTCGAATTTGGACATGCATTTACATATTGTGTGTAATCGCTGTTGTAAGAAATAGGGTTATTGGGTTATTAGTTGAGGTGGTGGAAGCCCCACTCACTTTTGTTTAAATCAGTTTTTGGGGTTTGGAGAAATAATACAGGTACATGGCATAGGTTGACATTACTGCGTTAAAACTTACCATGCATACATCAACAATAAATGAGAAAAAGCATATGGTAGTTATGCGGGTGACGCAAGGCACGGCCAGTAAGGGGACAGCACGTGAACTAGTAATCTCATTTAGGAGCTTTTGGGCACTGGAGTTCATGGTAGCCCTTGTGGTGGTGCTAGCATGGGGTCTTAATCATGCATTGCCGAAGGGAATGGAATCTGGCAGTGAAGTTATTGGCAATGCGATCAACTGAAGGGCAGTGTAGTGGGGCGGGGGGGGGGTAGTGTGAATTAGGGGTTCAACTCAACTCAACCCAACTCAAGTCACACCGGCCCTCACCGAACCCTGTCCCGATGTTTAGTACGTTTAGTAAAGTTGAAATAGCAAGCACATTATGCCTCAAATGGACCCTGGAACATTGCAAGGAGGCAGTCTGATGCCTCGTCTTCTGCGCCTGTTAGTTATCTGTTATCTTGAGGCACAGTGACTGGCACTCCTGTCCCACATGTGATGGTTAAGTGGTCAGTGTCTAGGTGTCGGTCATTTTGGAAGTTCTGTAATTTGGCATCCCAGTTAGAGGCAATCGAGATTTTGCGCAACCTCAGGGTGTCCCCCCCCCATGCAGTGCTGTGCTTACAGCTTGTGCCCATATCAATATTGATTGAGTCCATGCTAATGTGGAATGGGGCTCAGGCAGCTTCCATCCCCTTGTGGTTAGGCGTTTAGTCGTCAATAGCCCCATGTCAATAAATCGGGAGGTGACCCTCTGTCCCTTTCTTCTGTGGAATAAGCCCAGGATACATGTTTCCCATGTAAGCGCGACCCCTCGCCCGGTAGATATCAATATGCGGGCTGTTACATATTGCCAGTAAGTGACGAGGGATAGGCAGGCACACAGCATGTGAAAGAGATCAGCGTCTAGTAAACGACTTCTGGGTCAGTGGGCATTGATTCAAAATAAATCTCTATTTATTTTAGTTGGGATTAGCTAAACTCTGAGAATTATGTAGTATTGGATGAAACAGAAGCAAGTGTTTCGAGGGATGTGGGTTGGACTTTCCAATATGGCGGCACATTCCCAATCTGTTCACAGGCGATTCAGATCTGTGTCCCAGTGACACCTTAAGGGTGAGAGAGACTGTACTGTGTGCGGGGGCAGAGAGTTTGCAAACTATTTTGTAAGGTATCTCCCTGTTCCCATTACGGGTAGGTATTTAACTGCGAGGTTTGTTGAGGACTCCTTTGACATGTCTCCTTTGACATGTCCCCTTATGCGGATCCCAGTGCTGTTACCAGTGAGTTGTGTAAAAGGAACTGACCCTGCGACAATCCATCATTCTCCACTTGTGTATCAAAGGGCGCTAATGCACCTTCACAATAGAGATCACCCAAGGTGTGCAAGCCTGTCTCCATCCAAGCAGAGAGTTTGCTTGCAAGGTGATTCTGCCACTGCTGAGCGTGCCCGATAGTGGTAGCTCGGGTGCATACAGGATGATGGATCGCGTGAGGTTGAGGCTGCGGCTGAAACATTTGTAAGCAACTTCCAGGAGCAGTGAGGTTGGGACTTACCTCGCATACAGGAGTGAAAAAGCTGAAAGACAGACAGGAGGGACCATGCCGGTGATAGAATGGCCGTAACTTGAAGGTTTAGCCCACCCACCAATTTAGCCGCCCATTAGAGCTGTGCAGCATGAAAATATTGCTGCATATTCGGGACAGCCAGCCCACCTTGATCAGAGAGTAAGTACATCTTGGAGAGTGCTACCCTGCATCAGGACCCGTTACAGATTAATTACCTCATGGTGCTCCTGAAAGAGTGAAAGACAGGGGGTGGTATATATGTGGAAGACCCACTCATATAATAAACACAATCCTTGTCCGGGTGAACCACAAAAAGTCACTAAATTAGCCTGTGCTTAACCCTCTGGTAGACTTGGACAAAAGCAGTCAGACTTAACTTAACGGCAATGTGTAAAGTATTTATGATGCACACAAACAGAAATACATTGAAAATACAACACCAGAAAAATCCCACCTTCGGACTTAGATAAACTCTTGAAGATTTCCTGGAGAAGTTATAGTCTTCAGCGGGTCAAGGCAGCAAGCTGTGTCCGAGACGAGGTCATCGTCAGAGAGCCACTAGATGAGGTCGATGTGAGGATTTTTACCTTTGTACTTAGCAACTTTTTGGTAAGTCAAATTCTTCTAGTGGGACAAAGCTGTATCCAAAGAGAGCTCCACAAGGCCAGATACCTTCATTGAGAAGTCCCACTGAAAAAGACTTGCTGCTGAGAAAAGAACGTAGCGAGAGCTACAACAAAGTCGTTCCGCCTGGCAATGCACCTTGGCTGGATCGGCTGCCAGATAGGTCTTATGTCTGTTCTCCAGGCAGTTGTTCTTGTCTAATTTTCTAAGTTCCTGCTTTAGAGTTAGGTAGGAACAGTATCACCAACACCACTTCCAAGGATCCAAGACCTGGGGAGCATCACTTGGAGGCGGGGGGCAGTTTAGGCCTCATTCTAGCATAGGTCAGCAGCTGGGTTCAAGCCTCAGAAAGCTTGTTATGTCCCTGTAGCTCACACAGGAGGCTAGCCGACTAGCCCTTGGAGTCACTCGGGTGATCCTGAATTCAAAGGAGCAGGTCAGTCTTCCTTCCTCCAGCAACAGGGAAGTCCTTCTAGCAGCAGAGCGGGACCTAGTCTGCGTCTTCATCAAGTTCAAAAGTGATCTGATTTGAGGTCTGAGACTGCCACTTTTTATCCCCAGTTTCAGCCTTTGTCTCTCCTTCCTCCTTTCTGGGCCAGACTCCAAACTATCTGGGATGACAAAAGCAAGGGCAGGCCTGGTGGCCGGTTCCTTTGCGTGTGTAGGAGGCAAAGCCTTTGAAGTGTAAATATGGCTGGTTACAAATCTGCACCCAGCCATCCTTGCGGGAAGGTCCATCCTGTTTACACTTAGTCCCCTTCGTCTCACTGTTTTTCAGAAATACACAAACCACAACAGCAGAGTCATGTGGCCTAGGCTACTGGCACACAGGCACAGTGATTGGGACAATGAAATGCCAACTTTTGAAAAGTGAACACAAGGAGGTGTTGGACAGAGCACTGAAACTTTTCAGACACTCACCCCCAGTCACATATCTGGGTTGAATCCATCATCGTTCTTTAGCTTACTTTGCCAACCCAGTTCAGACCCAGCCACATGAAAATCAGTCTTGTTTGCTTTTCAACTTTCGAAAAGTGTCAGTTTCAGAATTGAATTCTGACTTCACCATAAAAGAGGATTTTAAATTATAATTCATTTCAGTTTAAACAGCATATCTAAGAGCTGCTCCCAATACAAAGTTAGCACTTATTACATGCAATGAGGTAACTCAATGTTAGTCAATCGGAGAGACAGGCCTGAAAAACAACAGTTTTTCACTGCCAAGACATGTAAAACATGCCATACATTTTAAACACCATGCACCCTGACCTAGGACATGTTAGGGCCTACTTCAGGGGTGAGTATTAAAAAGGAAGGTTGATTCCTTGCAAAAGGTTTATTTTGCCAGTTCTAAATGACAGTTTAACACTTCACTGCAGTGGCAGGCCTGAGACATGTTACTTTAGTGGGTGTCAAAATGAAGGCTAAAAGTCCACTTGTAACAATTAATTTACAGGCCCTGGGTACATGATAGAGTATCATTTACTAGGGACTTACAAGTAAATTGAATGTGCCAATTAGGTATAAGCCAATTTTATCATGGTTTGTGGAGAGAACCCTAGTACTTTAACACTGGTTAGCAGGGAAAAAGTGCACAGAATCCTAATGCCAACACCGAGATCAGAAACAGAAGATGACAATCTTGGGGTTACCTTGCCATAGGGCCAGGTCTAGCAGGTGTTATGACATTTGAGTGACAAATAGATTTGTCACTCAATAGAACTGCAATTAAATGTAAAATTATCAGGTGGGATGACTATATAAATTGATTTTGTTTTTAGTTAGTGTGCGAGTCTGTGAGGGAATGTGTTGCATGTGTCTGAGTGTATAGAGTGGATCATTGAGGTGTGTGGCTGTAGAGTGCTGGCATGGCTGCTGGGGAGAATGCAAAAATGTGCCATGGGTTTTCACCTCCCCTCTGTGGGACTAATGAGGCCTCTTTCTCTTCCATTCTTTCAAATTTTGAGGCGAGGGTCCTATTATCAGCTGTCTATCTGTGTAATACGGAATAGCCATAACAGATCTATCCTTCGAATTGTAGAACTAAGTTATTATGTGAATCAAGGAGGAATATTCTCTTGTGCTGCCAGCAAGAATACACATTTTCTGTCAGTTGATGCAATGTAGGTTTTCTCTTATGGACTCCACCTTCTTCTCTATGTAATGCCATGCTGTTTAGTTTCTGCCCATTGTGGTTGGTTTCTTTCTATAACCACACAAGTGTTCCTAAAACTCAAGCATTAAATGCTTTCAGAGTAACTTCAAACGGTTCATATGAACTTTTTTTTAATGCAGTTTACAATAGATGTAACAAATACCACAAATGGCATCCTCGTTATTCTACCAAATATAAGTATCATAGACCGGTATTTCCCTACCTTCCTCCCCACAAGATAAATGTGAATATACACACACATGGAATTCTATATAGACTAATCGAGGTGCTATCTCTCCTATCAGCTGGTCCTGGAAGTGTACAGTGTGCCATCCCTCCTTCAGCTGCTCACTCCGAACCATCAGACATATATTGTGCCCCATTATGCAGAGCCTCTGCACCTTGACATCCCGCCTGGTCATTCTTCTGTAACTCTCTTCAGCCAGCGGCCACTCCAACGTGTCCCTGATCCACAGTTCAGTTGTTGAGCGGCGCTTACTTAAACATCCAATGTCCATGCACCATTTTGGTATCGATAGTGCCAGCTTTGAGAATTTATAATACACTTTTTTTGTGTGGTGGATGACTTATAACCCTCACCAGACATTGCTGTTGAACCGGAGAAAACGCAACCCCTGTCATGGCGCCCAAGGTCTCAGTGTCCACTGACCAGAACATACCACTCCTGGACAGGCTCATGCAATATGTAAGAAAGTGGGCCCCTCATCTCTGACAAACCGCAGATCCGACGGGTATACTCTACTTAGTATGATTGCTTGAGATAGGTGTAATGTAGGAAGTTGATATGGATTCATTTAAAGCAGAGACCTTCCCTACCATTTCACATGCCTGATCCCATTCCTGGTCTGTCAACGGGGTACCTATATAATGTCCCAGGAGCACCAGGCTTTGTAAATGATCCTGGACGTGCCCAATTCCAGGGCTTTATACATCATGATAGCCAAGTGCCTCCCTGAAGCAGTTAGCAAAATGCCGTCCAGAGTAATTGAAGGTGGGGGCATTAGGGCAGCTCGTCCAGAGCTCCCTGGTTGTGCCAGCCAATTTAGCATATTGTGAAAATTACCTGGGTCCCACTCCAAACTCTTCTTGTTCCTCCTCAAAGGAGATGAAGGTGTCCCCAGGATATAAATCCCCAAGCAGTTGGCAGCTCGCCTCCCTCCTCTGGGCAAATGCCATTTACCTTCTGATTCTTTGGAAGAGCTGTTAATCCTAGAAATCGAGTAATCTCGTAACTAGAAACAATTTGATAATCCTAACCACAATCTTTTCCCACATGCATGCAGTCTATCACACTATGTACTGATATGTATGGCCCAGTTAACTGCCCCTCAAAAGCAGTACTGTCAAGAGAGCCATCTTGCGTCCTGCTTAGTAAACCTTTTCTTCAGTTGTCTTCTGCAGTAAGCCACTTGGCGGCATGCTGTATCTGGGCTGCTTATTGGTACATTTCTAGTTGCCAAAGGCTTAGGCTCCCTGTTCATGGTCAAGCCACAAAACGTCCATAGACACTCTGCTTCGCCTCCCCGCCCACACCAAAGACACCAGCAGATCGATCAATAGTTTGAAGTTGTCGAGCCCCATAGGGCACTGGGTATTTTGCAGATAATACAATCATCACAGCGGAAGAACCATCTTAGCGACTGCCATCCGCCCCATGATGGAGAGTGAGAGTATATTCCAGAACTGTTTAGAGGTACACAGTCTGTCCAACACCCTCCCATATTAAATGTGTATTGCCTACCTGAGGTCACGCAACCCTAATGCCTAAGTACCTGAAGCTATCTACTTCCCAACGCAGCCCAATATCAGGAAGCTGCGCTTGCTTACCCCTCCTCAGCCACCAGAGGAAAAAAAAAGTCTTATGACCAGAGAGGAGCCCGAAAGTGTCCAGATGCTGCAGTAGGAGTGTTAGCAAGAGCCAAAGCGATGCAAGATAGAAAAGAGCATGTGCAGTGTATAAGGACATCCTGTGTGTAGCAGGTCTCCACCACCTATTTCCCACTGTTAGAGTCTACAGCAAAGTAGTATCGCTAGTGGTTTCAGTACTAGAGCAAACAGAGGCAGGTGCAAGCTCCCCTGCCTCGTGCCACGCACAATGATCCCGCTCTCTGACAGTAGTCCTCCAGAATGCACTTTTGCCGTGGGGTTCGCGTATAACAATCTGACCCACGACCGAACGAGAGGTCCAAGGCTCAGTTTAGCGTGTCGAATAATTCAGATTAATTAAAGCATTTTCACCCATTGATTTTGCCATCTACGTAACTCAAAGGCATGTCTTTAGATGAAATATTTGGGTATGGGGACTAATCGGGTGGCAAAATGTGGCCTTGGCTAATGTTACAGTCCTGTATGTCTCTGCAAGAAAGGCTTCTCAGTTTGGAAGAAGGCAAGCTAATTGGTGTCAATGGATGATACATCCTTGAGCATATAATCTGAAATCCTATTTCTGTTTAACATTGTAGGAACTTGAGCTGACCATGTTACCAAAGAAAATTACGAGGTCATACTACTGATTCCAACCCCAGATTCGTAAATGTAATGTTTTTCTCACTGATTTTTATGCTCTGGTGTACTTGTGTGCAAGCATCACTCAGGGGAACACATTAGAGCGGGACTCCTTGGCAGGAAGTAATTTGATCTATCACAAATGGGTTAGAGAGTGAACCTTGTTTCATAAATCAGAAGTTCAAAGCCCACAGGCTTGTCTTCTGACTCCAGTTGGTCTCAGCGTGACCCGCAATTTCCCAGTTCCTTTTTGACCATGCAGAAAAATCAGTTTTAAAGCAGCCCATGCTACAGCACTTTCAGATGCCTCCAGCTCCCTCTGGCATGCTTCGGGCCCCACAGAACAACGAAAGGATCTATTGCTGTCACCCTCTGAGCCACAAAAGACTCTAGTTGCCCCCACCCTCTGCAACTCCTGTACTCCGGGAATCCCCCAAACTGCCGAAGATTCGGACCAGTCAAAAATTTCTTATAAATACCCACTCTCTAATCTAATATACCTTTGAAATATGGAATTTGATTGACTTCAGGCTCCCCGAAATGCTATTGTTTATGGAAACATGACTCAGTTATACCTCTTCCCCTGACAAAGCCGATGCCATCCCTTTTTGGATTTAGAATTCTCCAGCAAGTCCGAACTCACAAACCATACTGCTTTTCGTCCTCAGCAGAACCATCATATCTGCCAAAACCAATAATTAGATCCAACATCTTGCTTTCAAAATTAGCCCTCCCAATCTCCTTGCCTTTGGAGGAATCCTGGTCTCTATCTAGCATCAAATTATTAGAACACATCTTGTCTTTTCAGTCTTTTTTTCCAGCAAGAATTATTATTCCTAGCGGAATTGTAGGATGTGTTATGTTCACTAGTTTTCTTTTGAAAATGCAAAATAAAACCATTAATAATAAAAAAAATACATCTTGCTTCTAGTTTTCTTATTCTATCACTCCATTTTCTTGGGGATCTTAATTTTCACCCTGAAGACACATATGACATGTATTCTATTAATCTTGTTCACAAACTGATGTAGTCGAACCTCTCTCAACATGTAGAGGAACCAACACACCTGGCTGCCACTTGCTTGGCCCAATTGTCTCAAACAACCCTCTCCTGCAGTGGGAGACTGCGTTCCCTCTCACGTGGACCAATTACCACCTGCCATATTTTCACATTCTCTTTTGTCTGCTTCCTTGTCCTGCTAATGTTTTTGTAAAATATGTTAATCACCTACTCACCTCTTATTTGAGTATCATCCAAATTTTCACCCTCTTATTTGTGTTTCAGGGCTAACTCCAGGCCTGAGAATGCCCTCATCTCTGCTGCACATGACATAAGACTCATCACCGATAAAGGAACCACTGTCGCCCTCATTCTTTTAGACTTATAGGAGGCTTTCAGCACAGTATACCACGCCATCCTGCCCAAACTCCTCCATGTCACAGGCATCTACCACTTAGCACTTAAATGGTTTTGGTCTTTCTCACAGCGAACCCAATTGATTTCTCTCCCTTCCTTCCACTCTGTTGCTGGTAATATCTTTTGCAGAGTATCAAAGGGTCTGCACTGAGTCCCTCAATCTTTAACATGCCAAGTACCACCATTAGAAGTCATCATCAAATCTTTTGGCTTTATAATAATCTTCTACACTGATGTACTGCAGCTGATCTTTTCTCTTTCAGTGATGCTCTAGACTCTCAGACCAACTTTACTCAGTGGATGTCCTCAGTAGCTGACCGGATGAGTAATACTTGTCTCCAGCTCAATGGTGAGAAAACCGAAATAGTCCTTCCTCTTGACCAATGCTTGGTGGCCCCTGGATCTGGGACTGGACCAGGAGAGCATAGTGCCCAGAGTTCCTGATTGTGAGCATTTGTCCTCCGATCCTGCTGTCACTTTGGACAAACCTCCTGTCTCAGCCATAGGAAATGAGACGGTACGGCACCCGAGTTTGCTTAACCTGCGCTTCCATGCATGGAGTCTGAGTGGCAACATTTAAATGCATTTGATCTGCCATTCACAGTAGTCTATGATATCTTTGCAGCCCAACACCCTTCAACAAAGCCCATCTACGCTGGGCACTGGAAGAAGTTTATTGCTTGGTACACTGCTGTGTTGTTTATGTTTGGGGCAGTCTACCTAATTGACATTATCGCTGAGCACTGCATGAGTAAACTGTAGGCGCTGTCGATGCAACAACCCAACATCACCTTCTTTCCAAATAAGTTAGTGCTGAGGAGATGGGTGGCCTTGCTGCCCAAAGTTCTGACAGCTTTCCTTGTTGGCCAATCCGTTGCTTTGCCAGTGTTTATTACTCACACTCCTCCTTCAAAGTAGGAGGTGACACTCCATCTGCTTAACCCTAAAAGGGCATTAAACTTTTACATTGAGCGCACAAGGGACCGTTTTGTGGATGACCAGCTTTTTGTAGGAAGGATTTTCTGGAGCATAGAAAGAAAAGTTGATGCAGAAAAGGACCTTGTCAATGTGCATAGTCCTCTTCTTTAAAGTTTGCTATGCATTGGCCAAGAAGGAACTCCCTTAAGGCCCAGGGGCTCATTCCATCAGAGCCAAGCTGTTATGATGGCATTGATAGTGACGGGATAAATGCTGGACTTCTACCATGCTGCAATGTTCTGGACATCTACCAGGTCTGACGGCAGGGTCATTTTACCCCCTTGGGTCTGCAATACTTTCTGTTCTAAGCCCATTGCTCGACTCTCTGCCTTTAAGAGGTACTTCTGTGGTATGTATTATTAAGGTGAGGAATCCATCAGAATTTACTTACCTTCTGGCAATGCTGTTTTGGATGGCCACTCTAACTGCAGATAACTCACTGCCCTCCAACCTCCACATTCCATGGTGTGTACTTCTCGACATTATAATAATGTTCCAAGTTAGGTTTTGCCACCAGTCACTTGCAGTTTCATGGAGTGCTCCTTGTCTGAGGGCTTGGATGGAGAAAGATTTTAAAAACTGACATCCGCATGTAGGGGTGAATATTATATGTGGCTCTTCTCCATCACTTCTTGGCCTGTGGCATGGAGTCATCCTAGAGCCACATGGTGTCACTTTTCGGCACTCACAACCATTGCAGGGAAAATTCTCCAGATCCATTCAGGTGCCTCGGATAGTCTTAGGGTGA
The DNA here is from genome assembly GCF_964263255.1 of Lissotriton vulgaris. Taxonomy (NCBI): domain Eukaryota; kingdom Metazoa; phylum Chordata; class Amphibia; order Caudata; family Salamandridae; genus Lissotriton; species Lissotriton vulgaris. The sequence goes on from NC_141696.1 coordinate 1,173,359,665, forward strand.
GTTATCGGCTGTTAGATCGAGTACCCACAAGAACATTACTGGAAAATCCATGTTCAGCTATTCCTTTGTGACCTCTTGTAGTTCTTTCCTCCTTGTTTGATTACTAGCACTAAGATATTGAATAACAATAACTCACTGACCCTGGATTTGCAGTTCTAGTTTTTTCAAAATAGCAATTTATTTTTCAGTATCTGAAATGTCAGGAGTCGGTGTCATCAATTGCATCATTCAGGTGCCAGGGGACCTTGGTGGCAGTCTATATGCTCTACACTCCATCCTGAATTATGACACATCCATCCGGATTACAGTTGTACCTCAAAAAAGGCCAACATATTCCGCATCATCATGCTTTCAGGGAATTGAAGTGACGGGGAACCCCCAGAACTCTAATAGTACCCAAGTACTGTGTGATCTCTATCCAGTGCCAGCCATGCACCAATCACTTTGCCCTTCAACACTGCTTACTTGTGCACCTCAATGTCCCTGAAGTCCATCTGCCCCTGACCACATGCACCTAGGGTAACCACTTCATTACAGGTCATTAGAGACACTATTTCCAGTTCTGGATCTTTGTGTGATAACCTAATGCATCTTGGATGTTGTAATTTTGTTTTGCTTCATTGAACCAATCACACATGAAAACAGTGATCTGTAGGTCAAAAGCTCAGGAATGGATACCGTGTCCGTTATGAATGGGATTTAGGTAACCACCCTACCTGCACCTTCAAGTCCACTGCAGCGATTCTAGCTTCCATCCCATCAGCACTTGTTTCCATACACTCCAGCGTCTCCTGAACTGCCACTGTTTTCCTGAATGTGTGCAAAATAGTTTACAGGGTTGCCATCATCTTTCTGTTCTGCTCCACTACATTTTTGGCAGTTACATTACCACCACCGTCATCTGAATGATCCTTCTTATGTGACATTGGCTGGAAAAAAGTAATATTTCTACCTTGTGTTATACTTTTCTGACAAAGTGTACCACACAGCTTGCACTCCCACCGTCTCTCTGCGACAGGACCTCAGTCAGGTTTAACCTGTCTTGGAGAGCGATTTGTTGCAGCGCAGCTAGACACTACCATTGCCGGGTCGGACTGCCTCATTCAGTGTCAACCTGAATAACGTCACTTCTGTCTACTGTGCCACAAAATCCTTGGTCCACCTCCTGTTTGTACCTTTGTATCATCACAGCCCATTCCTCTTACTGGCAAGGCCAGTACTGTGGGTACTCCCAATCCAACAGAACATTATCTCGGGAAAAGCTCTTTTGACTCTGTGAAACTCCATCTGCCTACTGACATACTAGACACACCAACACCTTCACCATGAGGCACAAAGAATATAAACAGCTGCCTAAAGCAGCCAAAAGGATGGTACAGCAAAAAGTTTCAATGCTAGGAAGCAATTTCATTTGCTACCAAACTCCTCTCCCTGTGCATATGTTTTAAACACATGCTACTTTTGGTGAATAACCGCAAGTTGTTTTCAAGTTGCAAGTTGCTGCATCTTTTCTCCAAATCTTTGTTACTCTATCTAGAAATGAAATCAATGTAGTCAGGAAGATGCATCATAGAATAACACAAATACCTTTAACTCTTTACTTCCTGTGCCATTGCAAAGAGTGACCAGCCTTAAAATGATCAGCCATGGTGTAGTGTAGTTCCTATATTCCCAATAGGCTCTGCACATTGGAATAATATATACTATAGATTAGACATAGGACTGAGGTCAACTAGCTCTCTATCGAATATACTAAACTTATTTGTGTGTGCCAGCTAACTCAGAGGTCACTAGAAACTTTCTTGAATTCACAAGAAGGGATTAGTTTTTGACAACCGCATAAACATGACAACTTTGTTTCCCAAGAATAAGAAATATATCTCTAGATTCGCGGAAACAATAGATAAGTATTTCACTCAGTCAATCGTGCATGCTTTGTTTCTACATAGTTGCAGAGAAATAGAGAGACTGACGTTTTCAATAAAAAGGTTTATTGAACAGTCTTCTTTCTCATGCAAGAGAAGTGAACTGCTACAATTGTTATGCAGACTGCAAAGTATAATGCGTACAGCAAGAATAGTATTATAAAATAATACTGTAAAAGCATTGTATGGTTTCTAAGCCATAAAATACATACATAAATACATTGACTAAAATACTCAACTGGTGCTTCTAAAATACGCCTACCCCAATGTACCTAACCTACGTCTAGTACGAGGGAAGAAGTACGTATTGTTTAGCATAGGTTTAGTGTTCTTTTGCCAAGAATCTATCCAAGATTTCTCCTAGGTTCTAATCAGCTCCATACCTTAGTTAGAATGAAGGAGGTCTGGTATCTCTGTCTTGGGACTAGATTTCCCAACACCCCGCAAGGGGAGCTTGGAAACACTGGAGCTGGATTATCAGCAGGAGAAAGGACAGCTTCCTGATCAGTGCGTCAGCTGGAGGGTCGGCTTCCTTCGGCACTTGCTGTAGCGAGTTGCGCCGGCAAGTAGATAGTCGAACTGCTCCGAACCACTGTCGTGTCTTGCTAGAGCAAGTGAAGATATATTTATACCTTGAAGGTGTCTAGGAATGCCATAGTTTGACGTAAATTTGGGCATAATAACGTCAGGAAAGAACCCCTAAGCAATAGTTGTTCTTTGCAAAGCACGAGTTCTTGGACAAATCAATATTCGAGCAAGGGGAAGTTCCCTAACTGTTTAAGCCGATTTTCCAAGAATTCTTTGTCACGTTTTGTACAGGTGGAAGTGACCATGCCTGTATTTGGTCTGCATGGGCTATGTCTAAATAAGGGCCTGATTTCTATGCCTATATAAGGGCAATGTTAATTGTACCTATATAAGGGTATGAATCGGGGAAATTCACTTGGAGCCTAAAACCCCACACAACAATGGCGCTGTTCTGGTATCAACAGTCCTCTCTTAACTGCCAGGTTACATCCTTCCAAATGGGAAATGAAGCAACCCTTGACCAGTTTCAGCCTTGTTAGACCTCATCTCGGAGATTTAGTGTGAGTCCCATTTTCATTCTGCCATAGGAATCCGGCTGCAGTCCACTCACCACGTTGTTGTTTTGCCCTCATATTGTAAATCACTGTGCAAAGCTGAAGCACCGGAAAACTACTTGTGGTTACTGCCTATAACAGACACTCCTTCACCTGGAAAGTCAAGTTCTTAGCTATCTAGGAAGCAAAAAGTTGAATTTACACTTTTTTTGAAGGGCCAGCATATCTGTCCTTAGCCACCTCCGAATAAGGAAAACTGGGTCAACCAATTTTTATTATCAACTCTTATTTTTGATTAGCATAAGCTAATCTGCTCAGATAATCAACCTGAGTGTTCCAGCTACATGATTGCCTGCACCCTATGGCTGGAAGGACTTTAGCACAAGGCATATTACTGTTAAAGTGAATATGTTGATGGGTATGGTTGTGTCAGAGATTGACTAATGTTTGTGGATTTACAATGATACCTGCCTCTTACCGCTAATTCCAGAATTAGCAAAAAATATGGAGACCCACAGGCCCATACAGAAAATTGGAATTGCAATTAATAGATTATGCATAGATTAATCTTTTGATTTCACCCATGACAGAGATTCAATGCTTTTGATTTCACCAATGGCAGTGGATCCCTCTCCTAGTTCCATTGTGACAAAAGCAGCAAGGTTGAATGTACAGCACCACCTGCGTCTAGGAAATCATAAAACTCGGGGCTCTTTAGAAAGTGCCTCCGGGGTAAAGGAAGAACCTCAAAATAACAAATTATCTGCAGAGCTGTCATTTCCTCAGAGGGTGGAAACAATTCCTCACTGCTTCACTGTAGTGTGCCCCAATTCATTTAAGCAGTTGCATCACAAATACTTTCTCTGTTCACTATAATGAGGGCATTCAACTCTTGGAAGGGCTGGTGGGATGAAACTTGGATAAAATAACCAATATATTTTGCTTACTCTTTACTCGTCTTAGAAAGGGCCTTGGATGGGGGAGGGGGGATAGAAGAGGCCCTTATTATCAAAGAAAAAATCTACTACATTACTGTGCTCCTCTGGTGTAGTATTGGAGTGGAGTCATGATTTTGCTGCATTCAACTAAATCCAGGGACATTGATCTGTCTCATGGAGTACAACATAAAGAATCCAACAACCATCCTGTATATTCTTCATTTAGTTCCATCAGGAGAACACCTAGAATTACACCAAGTAGTTTGAAATGTGGAGGCAACATTCTGTCCGAATGCAATCTAGAGTGTTGGGTGCTGCTGAATAGGTGGTTTCAGTAATATCTTCATGGCTGTTGTGTCCCTTAGCTTTGCTTTATTGTTAAAAGGGAGGAGTAGATTATTTCAAAAAGTCTTCAGAGGCGGAGGTGATGGATGTCACAAGGAACCTCCACTGGCAGGACCACTGCCTTTTCTGTTGCTTTCTCCAGCACCTATCCTGTTGTGTAGTTCCCTCAAATCTATATAGGATCTGCACGTTTAGATAACGTGAACTAAGGGATCAGTGTCCAGGCTGATTCCAGACACCCCCAAAGGATTTGTTTGTCTGTAGATCAGCTAGCTCACAATGCCACTATAAGCCCAACAACCTTACCAAGGAGCGAATAGTTTCTGGCAACTATCGAACATGACAGCCCTGACCCCTCAGGGATTGTGGGAACAGTACTGTACTTTTCACTTGTGCTCACTCGGTCTCAGAGAGATATACAGAATAAACAGAGGGGACGTTTTCAATAAGCATTTATTGAACCAGCGTCATTCTAGTATAAAATACGTGTGCTGCAACAACCATTGGACAGAAACAGATGTATACTGTTATAAGCACCAACAGAGTAAATAAAAGGTAGAATTCTACCATGGTGCTAAAACAATGAATATATGCAGGCATATAAATACATGAATGTAATCATGAGTAATCATATGATGCAAACCCTAACTAGATGTACCCAAGTGCACCTAGCATGTATGTAGGTGTAAAGCCAAGGCCAACCCCATTATCTGATGGGAGGGAATAAAGGACCCCGTCTTGGTCTTGACACCCCACGAGGGATGTCAGACCACTGCATGCTGGAGTGTCTGCGTGTAGGGACGTCAGCGTCTTGTTTCAGCAAGGAGGCATCGCCTCTGGTTTGCCCGGTAAAGAGGTGTTACTTATATACCCGAAAGGTACCCTCAGGGGTTCTAACTAGATGGGTCATGGTACTGTGGGCTTCTCAGACAAGGATGACAATAGGGGTAACTTTTGTACAATTATTATGCAGAAGATGGTAATCCTGCTGTGATACTAAGAATCCTCATGCATAATAAATTAGGCTAGTTTTCGAAGAAAACCATCCGCATTTATTCAGCACCTAACTAGGTAAAAGGTCAGAACCAGAGCTATTATGTAGAGTAAGGCAGGAAAAATGTAGGTAAAAGGTTGTGCAACTACCTAAGCCTATATTGGGGTACATTGGGGCTCATAACAATCCCTGCTCCTTTCCTGACTCCTCGGCTCACCACTTCACTATGTTCTCTGCCAGCACCAGCCTCAATCCCATTTCCGACACCATTTCTGGCTTACCTGGCATATCCAGTGCAGGGCACAGACTCATTGCTGTTTCTGTACTCAATTATTGCGACTTCAGGAATGCAGTGGTCCTCGCTTGTGCTTCTGTGAGCCCCACAATGCTTTTTTTAGCTCCTTTTCAAAACTTATGGCCAACACTGGAGCTGTCCCTGAGGCATGCCTCCTAAAAGAAGGCCATTCTATTGAGGTCCATGAGAGAGGCACAAAGCTTGGCTGAGGAGGCTGAGTACAGGGAGATCCCAGCCTGAGCATATACCACATCAACAATACTGGTGATTCATTGATGTCATCTTTGGGTCAGACTCAGAACATTTTCAGAGTGAGGCGGCCAATTTGCTGCCTCCTGTTCTCTTGCATACGTTGGACTGCCTGGCACTACAAAATGCTAATTATCTTAATACTGCCCCAGAAACGGCAATGGAGTGTCTCGCAAGGCTGGCACCTCCTGAAGTAGCTTCCTGCAGCAAGCAATTGAGGTTTTAGAGCTACTTCTACCCATAGTGGTGGCTAGAACTAACAATTGACTCAGGTATGCGGTACTGCTTAAACAGCATCAGAACTGCTGCTTTCTTTTAACAATGCTTTAGTCAACCCCATCAAAGTGGCTTGGGATAAAGCAACTTCTGCCCGGCTGTAAATAGGCTAATTGTCCGCATGGACTTAAGAGCTCCAGGGGACCCAGACTTTTTGTCGGCACATCATTTGACAGAGAGACTGCTAGTGCATGCTTTCTCCTGCACCAAGCAGAATCCTGGGGATTTTCCCAATGCTTCTCCAGACAGAGTCCAAGAAATTGAAGGCGATGAGGAGAAAGATTTTTTCTGCTGGAAGTTTAGCCCTAAGCTCCATGAATGACACATTTGTTGACGTGCACATAGTTTCCAGACATGTGCAGGCGAATCCCACGGCTATGCCGTTTGATGGCTCGTGCCTGTTTGGTGACAAAGCTGACTCAGTCTATGAGAGCATCCGAGCAGGAAGAGCAACTGTCCAATCTTTGGGACTAGCATCCCCAGTGTGAGACTTTCATAGACGTTACGCTACATTTTGGGGCTACTCAAACAGGCTTCCCATTCTCCAAAGCTGGCCCTCAAAGCCTGTTCAATAACCAAACCAATTTATCCACCAATACAAGGGCAAAGGGAGAGATCCAGCAACCTCCTCTACTGCCTTGTCATCCTCCCCGCAATCTGCAAAACTGCATTAGTTCCCGCGTAATGGAATACACGCAGCTGGTTGGAGGAAGGTTGTCATCTTTCTGCAGACCTGTAAGTCCAGTACAGCAGAGCAGTGGGTCTTGCATATTATATAAAGGGGGAATGCCCGTCTCTTTCAACAGGCCTGTCCCCAAATCCCTTCCTCTCAGTCACTTCAGTCGGAACATCACCTTTGGATTATGCAACATGAGGTGGAGACTCTGCTGGAAAAGGGAACAGTGGAGTTGGTCCCAGAGTTGGAAATTGGGCAGGGATGCTACACCCTGTACTCTTTGGTTCTTGAGAAGGATGGCAGTTTGCATCTGAAACAAGACTTCAGGTATTTAACTTGTACCTTCACAAGGAAGAGTTCAAGATCCTCAGCCTGGCTCAGTTTCTTTTGATGCAGGATATGTATTTTCTCATATAGATCTTGCAGTTGCACTGGAGGTGCCTGTGGGTTTTGGTGTGATCCACCTACTACCTGTCCGGGGTCCTTCTGTTTGGACTGACATCGCCAACCAAATTCTTCACAAAGGTGATGGTGGTGCTTGTGGCACATCTTCAAAGGTCAATGATCTCAATGTTTTTGTACCTCGACAGTTGGTTGCTCAAGGCAAGCTTGCCGTTGCTCATGTTGGACCCTCTGAAGACCATAGCATCCCTGTCTTTTGGCTTGGGCGTTTCTATCATCCTGCCGCACCCACACCAACAGCCCTCTCATTGCCTCCGTTTCATAGGGGCAATACTGGACAAAATCTTTGTGAATTTTTCCTCTTCTCCAGAGGATCCAGGGCATTCAGGATATGATTCTGATGTGTCTGCAGTCGGATGGATTTTTGCCTGCTAGGTCTGCTGGCGTCCTGCATTCTATTGGTCACACACACTGACACAAGAGGGCTGTCCAGTGGTGTCTTCATATATATAGTGGTTCCAACACGGAGGCAATCTGTCATATGTCGTCATGATTTCCACAAATGCTGCTCTAGTGGTCGGCAGAGGAGAACCTGATGCAAGAAAATTTCTTTTGTCCAGCACAAGCAGTGGCCACAGTAATGACGTGACTCCTCTATCTTAGGGTAGGAAGTTAATCTGAAGGACTCTGAGAACAGAGGCCTCTAGTGTGCAGAAGAGCAGGTTGAGCACATCAGCTTGTTCAGCTGTGCATGATTCACTAGGCCCTAGATGGTTTTGTATTCTCCCTTTGCATTTAGTCTGTCCAGATCTTGACAAACACATCTTGACCACTTTGTAGTATGTGAACAAGCAGAGAGACTCGCGGTCTCATCTCTGTTGAGAAGCTCGGAGTCTCTGGGCCTGGAGTCAGGCACATGAGATCTGGTTGGTTGCCAAATATTTGCAGGGTCTCTGATCACCACAGCCGAGGGCTGAGTCAACATCATCTTGCCGGCCACAAGTGGCATCTCCACCCGGAGATATTCTAAGACTTCTTACCCTCTGTGGCACTCGTCGGATGGACTTCTTCACTACTTGCAAGAATGTGCACTGCTCTCAGTTCTATGCCCTCCAGTTTCCATTGCAGGGAGCCTTGAGAGATAGGTTTTAGTTGATGTGAACGTTTCTGCCTCACTATGCTTTTTCCCATGCTCTTAATTCCTTGAATGTTGACCAATTTGCACCAAGACCATGCCCAGGTTATTCTGATCAGCCCCAAGTGGCCAAGGAGGGTGTGGTATGCGGACTTGTCAGATGTGTTAAGTTTCTCTAGCCTAGCAGGATTGTGTAGTGGGCACTTTTAAAGGTTTCATTTCAGCCCTTTTACCATCTGTAGTCTCCAATTGTTTAAGGTTTATCAAATGGCTTACATACTTGTTTCTTCCTTCACCATTTGTTATGCCTCAATGGGACCTTGTTTTAATTCTACTATTCTTGATGAGGACCTTGTATGAGCCTCTACACCGATGCAAGTTATGACTCTTGACTTTCAAAAGTGTGCCATTGGTAGTCAGCACTTGAGCTCACCATGTCAGTGAGTTGCAATCACCATGTCTTTGTCCACCATTGACTTGCTTGAAACTCAACAAACTGGTCCTGAGGACTTAAGTGGCTTTCCTCATAAATATGGGGGCCCATCACTCTTCCATCCTTTTTCTTCCACACCACCCCACCAAAGAGATGGTGAGATTACATTGTCTGGACCCTCCTAGGGTAGTAACTTTTTATACAGACTGGACTACAGAGGTCAGGTCTGACAACAAGATATTTGTGGGATATGTACGCAAGAAGAAGAGCAAGGCTGTCCAACAGAGACCTTAATCATGATGGATGATCCTCTGCATTAAAATATGTTATGCAGGAACCACCAGAGTGATTACTTGCTCTTTGCACCAGAGCAAAGAGTTCCGCCTTGGCACTTGATAGGGGAGCTCCTGTTGGCGACATGGGTTTCCCATTGCACTTTTGCAAAGCTCTGTTATTTAGCATTCGGAAGTGAGAAGGAATGAGCATTTTGCTTCTTCTGTGCTTCAGACTTTCTACTCCGACTGCTCCTTTGAAACCCCCACCTGGTAGGGTGCTCATAGTATCTATCCAAAAGTTGAGGACCAGGTAGGAAGAAGTATCCTTCAGAAGAAAAAAGGGACTTATCTTCGGTAACGCTCTTTCTGGTGGATACTCTATTTTCCAACATGTTCTTCACTGATCCCTCCTACTTCTCTGTTCTGAAAGACAGACATACACTCCTGAAATTTATACGGTTCCAACTAAAGGTGTGCTGTTCTCATCTCTGCACCACAGTGGTATTGTTTTGCTCCAGTGACCTCACACCTGCACTGCATCAAGTACCAAAATGGAACCAGCGCCATTTACTGTCGTATAAGAGCTAAAAGAATTTCTAGAGTCAGTCTTACACCTGGGGATATTCAAAAGTTTAAGAATTTGCATGTAATAGATTAAGGAAGCATCCATCAGAAAAATCAGATCATTGCTGGTACAAATTCTTTAGTGTTTTGCCTGAAATGATGAAGCAAAAACAAATACATTTGGCAGGGAGGTCCCGTGTTCTGCAAGCAGAGAAATGAGAAGTGAAATAACTGACTCCTTTGAAACCGGCGACCTGCAGCATGAATGGAAGCTCAGGTAAAATTACAAGGAAACAGATTGGTTGTCGGAGAATGCTTTTTAGTTCTTTTCCCATATTGAAATACACTCCAAGGACTGTGGTGCAGACATATAATAAACATGCCTCTAGCATATACACAATCAAGGTAATATAGGTAGATGTACAATGATAAAATATATACTCCATTCTCCCAGTTCTATACATTGTACTGTTCCCACGCACCACGTCCTCGCTCTTAAAATATCTCTTACATCAGGAATCAATTACAAGATTTGGAATGTGGCACAGTAGAAAAATACCACATAGCTAACCCCTTCTGCAGTTCCACTTTCCCATAGGCTAGTTCACCCTCATACTATGAGCAAATGTGACATCTTTGTTCTTTAAAATACAACATTAAGAGTGTGTATAGATCCCGATGGTTTGTGGAGGTGCCTGCCGTTCCTTCATGTGTCTTTGCCTTTTTTTTTCTCTCAAACTGGTAATATTTCCTCAAAAGTGCTAGTTGGTGATGAAAATGGATGTGTTCTTTACTCGGGAGAAAATGGATGGATATTAGTTATATTTTTTCCCTGAAATATATTAAGAGGGGTAACCGTCACGATTTTAAAATTAAAATCCACATTCAGAAACCTTGAGGAATTATTCGTTGAAAGTGTAGTAATCACAAGAATTATGGGGCATTTGCAAATAAAAATCTTTGCATACGGCTAAAATGAATGTCCCCTTAGGAGTGGCTGTTCTGCTATGTTCATTCCTACATTACTTTCCCTAAAATGTATCTGCCCTTTTTCTCCCCTCGCATCATGTCATACACTCCATCCCATTACCAAGGTACTTGTTGATATGGTGACTGATTGGGGGTATTCCAGTGGCACCTATCGCGATAAAACACATTACCATCTCCTACATTTTCACTCTGCCACAGCGTAGTTGAGCTAGCTCCTATAAATTCGGAGTCAGCGGGCGGGCTTGAAATCTACCGTGGGGCTATCACTGTGGCTGCTGTGGAGCATTTCCCTGTTGTGCAAAAATATTTTCCTATTGTATTGCAAAGAAGTAGAGGGGACACTTATGCAATATTTATATTTCTCATTGCGTACATTGTGTTCACATTGTTACTGAAGTTACCCAGTAAATATGTATATTTGTAGAGTACTTCGCAATACACAGTCATGGAACTTCAATTAGGACACGACCTCCAAGTTTTTCGTTTACTGTTCAAATTGGTGGGTTTCTGAGGCAACCAGGACGTACAATGAGGGGGTGAAGAGCTCTATTAAGTTACTTTGGCATCCTTCACTTAATGAATGAATTTGTTGATGAATGAGTTTTGCGGCCGAAAGTAGTTCAATGAAGAGTCCAAACAACAGTGAAGCACATTTAAGGGGCTGCTGTGCATACCTGATGCTTTTAAGCTCTGCTTTACTTGATGCCCACTTGAGGCACGGGCTTGAGCAAGTATTTCCCATTACTAAACACACAAAGATGAGGCAAGTAAAAAAGATTCTGTACCAAAAGATCTAGCTCTGCAAAGTTGTTAGCCCCCACCGTACTTGAATAGACATCCAGGCAATTTAGGGCCGACTCTCGAATTGCCCATACCATGCCCTCATACATACCACCCTGGAGTGGACCACCTCTGTTTCGGAAAAGTCCTGCATTCCCTTCTGTTTCAACAGTCCTTAAGTAATGCATTCTTAGGATAGCCTAGGTATGATGGAAACCTTGGAGGGTATGTAGTGTGAGCTCTGGGACAACACATGCTGGTACCCTTTGATTAACGCAGTAACATATTCTTTCATTCATTTGCTAATCAACTTGTCAGGTATGATTATAATTATTATTGTTATTATTAATCGGGTTTTATAAAGCGCAAACAACCCGGAGGCCTCGTAGCGCTGAGTACAGTCATACTATTAAAAGAGGGAAGAAAGTTAAATGAACAGATAGGTTTTCAGATCCTTCCGAAATTTTAGAAGGCTTGGTTCGCTGCGAAGGAGAGTGGGCAGAGAGTTCCATTCCTTTGCGGCATTCCAGGAGAAGGAACGTCCACCCCATCTGGTACGTCTGATCTTGTTGACAGTAGCCAGGAAAGCAGTACTAGATCGCAGAGATCTGCGAGGAAGGTAGGGTTTTGCCAGGGAGCAGATCATAGTGGGGGCATTCTTCCACATGGCTTTATGCATGATACATAGAGATTTAAACAACACTCTGGCCTTAATAGGAAGCCAGTGCAGTTTCCTCAGGGCCATGGTAGCTGATTGTCGTTTGTTGAGGCCTAATAGGAGGCGGGCTGCGGCGTTTTGTGTCACCTGCAACTTTTTTATTGTAAAGGAGGGAGCTCCTAAGTATAGGGAGTTCCCATAATCCAAACGGGACAAAATAATGGCTTGAACCATTATTCTGCGAGCTTCAAAGGGGAGAAGAGGCAACACCTTTCTCAGCATACGCATGAGCCCGAAGCATATGGCGGAGAGAGTAGTAGCTTGCTGCATGAAGCTGAGGTTGGAGTCCAACCAAATACCTAGGCTCTTTATATGGGACTTTGGTTGGGGCGTTGGGCCCATACACGGTGGCCAGTCTAACAAAGGACTGGAAATGGCTGAGATGCCTAACATCATGAGCTCAGTTTTCTCGCCATTTAATTTTAAATGCGAGGTAGCCATCCACTGAGCCACCGCTACCAGACAGTTACTTAGATTGGAAGAGGAAGAGTCTGCCTGATTCATAGATACGACTAATTGCGTATCATCGGCATAGGTGACTATATCAAGGCCAAATGAGTGCACTATATCAGCTCAAGGCTGCATATAAATATTAAAAAGAGTAGGGCTCAAAGCAGAGCCCTGGGGCACACCTTGATCCAAGGGCCAGATTTTTGAGTAGGTAGTGCCCTCAACAACCTTAAAGGAGCGGTTCTCCAGAAAAGACTGGAGCCAGTGCATGGCCTTCCCAGAAATTCCCATTTGATAAAGGCGGTGAAGGAGAATGCTGGTGTTAACAGTGTCGAAGGCGGCACTAAGATCGAGTAGCATAATTGCTGTGGTGCCGCCTTGATCCATTTGTTTCCTGGCCAGCTCAGTTACCGCCAAGAGGGCCGCCTCAGTTCCCAATTTGGGACGAAAACCAGCTTGGGAGTCATGGAGAAGATGATGATTCTCTAAAAATTGAGTAATAGACGTGTTGATGTGTTTTTCTAAGAGTTTACTGATCCACGGAAGGAGGGAGATAGGCCGATAGTTGGCCATATTTTCCGGGTCCAGGGTGGGTTTCTTCAGCAAAGCCTTAACTTGTGCACATTTCCACGCAGTGGGTACTGAGCCTGTAATAATGGAAGTATTTAAAATGTTAAGAATAACAGGTTTGATGGTATTCTCAATTTTTACTAGCTGGCAGGGAGGGGCAGGGTCCGTAGGAGATCCTGATTTAATTTTCAACATGATAGCCCCAAGTGAGTTCTCATCCAACAGTGGAAACTCATCTAATTTTGGAGTCATGACGTTTAGTAAGGTGGTTCCCATATCCTGGGATAGATTAGGTGGTTTAAAAGCAGAGGCAATTTTCTGTATTTTACTATGAAAGTACTGAGCTTTACTCGGATCAGTAGGAACCGGGGGGATGTCAATCAGGAATTTGGCTATCCGAAAGATTTCTCTGGAAGAGTTGGAGGCAGTTAAAAAAATTTCCTCGAAGTATAAGGTTTTAGTACGTCTAATTTCTGTTTTATATTTTTTGATGGCTTCAAGATGAGTGGTTTTATCTATCTTACTACGGGAAATCCTCCAATTTCTTTCAAGTCTTCTGCACACCCTTTTTAGTTCTTTAAGTTGGGGAGTATACCAAGGCGAGTCCTTAGATTTAGTTTTTTTTTGAGTGCTTTAATAGGTGCAATAGAGTCCAGGGCTGTGCACAGCCAATTGATGTAGTTCTCATACTGCAGTGCCGGGTCTGTCACATTTTGGGGGGGGGCCACGGAGAGCAGGTTAGCCCATTGAACTGGGGAGACTTTGGACCAGTCTCTCCCAAGTAGGGTAGTGCGAGGAGGGGGCTGTAGTGACATAGCTGGAGTCCACTGTATGGGTATTAAATAGTGGTCTGTCCAAGTAAGAGGCAGTGGGGTCCCTACTTTCAGTCTATGATCATTACTGAGTACCCCATATTTAAGGTATGTTGGGAAGCATCCAGTAAAACATAAAGAGGCTGATTCATAAAAGCATTTATGAGTAGGGGGAGTAATACTTGTTTTCGTGCTCTTACATGCCTTTGTGAATCAGTCCTGAAATGTCCTATTGCCTATTCCTGAAAGTGCAAAGTGGGTATGTAGGACGCCGGCTCTGAATATGCCATACTAAAGTAAGGTATAATGTGCACAGAGTCCCGGCAGTTCCCAGAAGTATAGCAGAGGCAAAATCAGACAAGTACCAACAGCTCTTTGTCGTAGTGTCGGCGAGCAGTCAGGCTTGTCAAGAGAGTGTGTTTTAGCATTATTGTATTCACTCAGTCAAGGCTGATAGCACACACTCAGAGACACTCAGAGACAGAATCCAGACCAATTAGGTATAAAAAGGTATACTTAATGTTTATTTTGTAGAACCAAGCAGTACTTGGCACAGGCAAGTAAGGAATACTTTCAATTGCAAAGTTGTACACAGAAATGCAATTGTGGAGAGTATTGGAAGGGTTTACAGGTTTGTATTACTTTAAAACAGTTCAAAATAGAGTCTTTGATTACTCTTGGATTACTTTTCAGTTACTTCGAATACTTGAGGTGATATGCTGAGATATCATACGCTAGAGTTGGTCTCTTACAGGTAAATCCGACAATTCTTTAATTAAAGCATAGTTTTTTTATATATATAACACACTTTATTAAGGCTGGTGAATCAATCCACAGTTACAGCAGACAAATAAATGACATGCACGTATGAATATCCGGTAGTAAAATCAGCATGTAAAGCGGTACAGGTGAGCGTTAAATAGGATTGAACAACAGTGGGTCGTGTATGATGCAGTACTAACATTTTCTGATAAGGCAACTCATATGAAAAGCAAATAAACAAATAATACGAAAGGTAAAAAGTAAGATAAAGGAGACTGAACTCATCAATGTTGAATTGCAAGACTAGTATAGAAATTCAGCTAATGCGATGACAAGCATTTCTGTTGACAACAACCACCAAATAGCAAAACAGATAATTCTTCTTGTGGCCCATCAGGGGTATGAACGATGAGTAGGAGCCCATGTATAACAATGATGACGGAAAAAGGACCAAGGAATGCACCGAACGGTGCACGAGACCCATGCAAGGACAAGTGGGTGTCACCGTGCCAGGAGCACCAACGTTCAAACAACTATCCGAAAACCCGATCCCAGCATCCAAGGGGAGGAGATTTGCCCCAGGAGAATCAGCGCTATTGCGGGAGTAGGAGTGGACGTCCCATGGTCTACCCCACCCCCGTAGGTGTGTGAGGATGCAGGGACTGAGAGGGCGCCTCCTGTGTTTTCCCTGCAATGTATTGGCGATATGGCCCCCAGATATCAGTAGGGCGTGAGGTGGCTGGAAGTTGCTCAGAGTACTCCACACTATTCGTATTACAATATGCTACACTCCTGAGCCATGCCGCGACCGTAGGAGCGAGTCGCGAGCACCATAGTAGTGCAACCTCTCTCTTGGCCAGCAAGAAACTAATGGACGCCAGCTTACGGATCTTGCGGGGGAAGTTGGAAACATAGCCCAGCAGCGCAATCTCCGGCAGGACAGACAGGGACAGACCCAGAATCTCGCTCAGAGTGTTGTGCACCTCAACCCAGTAGGTATGCAACTTAGGGCAGGTCCAAGAAAGATGTGCAAAGTCGGCTTGGGGGGCATTGCATTTGGGGCAGGAGTGGGATCTGGCAGGGTCAATCCTGTGTGCAAAGGCTGGGGTGTGGTACAGCCGTCTAAGGAATTTAAAGTGAATGAGTTTGTGTCTGCTGTTCATGGAAACCTCTCTTGTCATGGCGCAGCACGCTTCCCATTGATCATCTGTGTTCTGTGTACCCAAATCCCGCTCCCAAGCGGCGCGAACCGCCTCATCAGAAGCTGGGAGCGAGGAAAAGCTCAACTTGTATAGTTTGGATACCACGTGGGCACCCGAGGAGTGCTGTATGATGGTGGTAAGTGCCGGAGTGTCGTTGGGCGAAATGGGGAACGTGGGAAATGTGGCCCGCATCAGCGCCCGCACCCTCAGTAGCACGAATGTGTCCATGAAAGTGCAATCAGTGAAGCGGGGGTCTTCTGTAGTAATAAATGCATGGCCGTTGGGGAACAGATCGCCGATCGTATGCAGTTGAAATTTTGAAAGGGTCCGGCGGATCACCACCTCGCCCGTGATGGGGAGCCAGTGGGAGTTTGGGAGTGGGAGGGACGGAGAGTACAAGGTGTCTATGTGTAGCAATCGTTTTAGCCTTCCCCAAGCCCAAGTAGTGGTGGAGAGTGGGAGTATATCATGAGGCTCGTGGGGGAGACCCTTGGGAAGAATTTCGACAAGTGGTACAGGAAGCGCCGCGTCCGCTTCAGGCTTCAAGTGTGGGATCCTGGCATCGGGATGATAGCAAGAATGGGCATAAGAGCACTGAGCAACCAAGTAGTAGAGGTAAAAGTCCGGTACCCTCCTCAAGTTGAACGGCGGGATGACAGAGGTCCTGATTCTTGGCAACAAACCCGATCTCTGGAACTTGACTCATTGGCCCACTTCCATGGGTCCCCTTCCAATTCCATTGGAACAAGTGCGAAACTTGGGAGTTACTATCGACAGAGGCATCACCATGAAAGATCATGTCAACAGAGTCACAGCCATCTGTTTTACCATCCTACGATAGCTGCGAAAAATTTTCTGGATGATCCCTAAAAACACCCAGAGATCTGTCGTGAACGCCTTGGTGACCTCCAGATTGGATTACGGCAACGTGCTCTATCTGGGATCTCCAAAGGTCGTTACACGTCGCCTTCAACTAGTTCAAAATGCTGCAGCTTGGCTCCTCTGTGGCTGTCGTAAACGTGACCATATCACAGAACGCCTGAGAGAGCTACATTGGCTTCGTGTTGAAAACCGGATCAAGTTTAAAGCGCTGTGCTTTATGCACAAGATCAAAGCCGGATCAGCACCCCTCTACCTTCAAGCCCTTGTCAGTCCTTACCTTCCAGCTCGCTCTCTTCGTTCCTCATCTCACCATCTTTTTAATGTACCCAGGTTCAAACTTTCCAGAATGGGAGGTAGTTCCTTTTCGAACTTAGGACCCAGACTGTGGAATTCACTTCCACTGGCCCTACGGATGGAAAATAGTCATACGCAATTTCGCAGAGCAGTGAAGACCTGGCTCTTCGACCTCTAACTTCTTCTGTCTCATGTTGTCGGTCTGTCTCTTAGCGCCGGGAAACCCTTATGGGTAGCTGTCGCGCTCAACAAAATCAATAAATAAATAAAATACAATACCCCAAAGCCGCCTTTCTCGTAAGGTAGTGTCAGAGTGCGCCAGGCCAGTCGTGGGCGTTTCCCTCCCCAAACCAATCTCACCAAAGCCGTGCGGAGTTGTGTAAAAAAAAACCTTGGTGAGAGGGATCGGTATGTTGTTGAAAAGGTACAAAAAACGGGGAAGTACCACCATCTTTATGATTGCGATGCGGCCAGCCATCGACAAGGGGAGCCGAAGCCACCTATCGGTGCTATCCTCTAGAAAATCAAGAGCAGGGCCATAGTTCAAGCGAATAATGGACACGGTGTCTAGGTGAATATGAATCCCCAGGTATTTAACTGAGTCCTCACACCATTCCAACGGGAGAGAGTAAGGCCACCGTACAGTGGCAGGGGTGAGTGGGAACAGCAGCGACTTATGCCAATTGACCTTGAGGCCCGAATACTCGCCAAATCTGGTAATTTCAGATAATAAGGGTTGCAGATTGGTCTCTGGGGTGCGGACATATAAAACCATGTCATCCGCATAGAGGGAGACCAGGAGGGGACCAGTGCGGAATTGGAGCCCCCTGTGTAGATGTTTCTCCTGAAAGTGACGCACCAGGGAGTCCATCGCCAAAATAAAAAGCAAAGGGGATAGGGGGCATCCTTGACGGGTACCTCTGGAAAGAGTGAACCTTTCAGTGATGGTGCCATTTAGGCGGATGCGGCCTGTGGGTGCTGTGTACAGTAACTCCACGGTCGCGACAAACATTGCGGGCATGCCCATCCTCCGCATCACTTCCAAAAAAAAGGACCACTCCAGAGTGTCAAAAGCCTTTTCGGTGTCCAAAAAAACAGCGGCAGCCGGGGTGGAGGGATCTATTCTGTGGAGAACAGAGAAAAGAGTGCGAAGGTTCAAGGACGTGGATCTCTGAGGGACGAAGCCAGATTGTACCGGTGAAATAATGGTGTTAACCAGCAGCGCGAGCCGCATTGCCAGAACCTTGGCCAGAATTTTATAGTCCAGGTTCAAAAGTGACAGTGGGCGATAGGAGCTGCAGACAGTGGGATCACGTCCAGGTTTGGGTAGCAAAACTATGACCGCCTCCCGTAGCGTAGGTGGATGAATACCAGACTCCAGGGCCTCGGCGTATACCTCGACAAGTACGGGGACCAGCTCCTCTTTGTACTCCTGGTAAAAGTCGGCCGTAAAGCCATCCAGACCGGGCGCCGAAGACCCCCTCAGGGAGTCAATAGCCTCCGCAATCAATTCCGGGTTGATGGGATGGGCTAGGTAGTCCTGCATATATTTCTCCCAAAAAAACATTGCTATTTCGTTGATGTATGGACCGGGATCCCGACACTCGTCCGGAAGGGCGGACGAGTAGAGCTGTCGGTAGTAGGTCAAGAAAGTGCTGCAGATTTCAGGAGTGGAAAAGTGAAGCGTTCCCTGCGAGTCCGCGAACTCCGTGACATATGCGGCCTGCCGAGGTGGACGCAACATCTGGGCCAGGAGCTTCCCTGGCCTGTCACCCTCCCCGTATTGTCGCGCCGTATGATACTTGCCCAGGAATTTCAATTCTTTGTCTGCTGCGTCCCTGAACTCAAGCAGAAGCTCAAGGCGACGTGCCTCATGAATCGGGGAAGGGTCAGTAGTGAGAATGGATTCAATAGCCGACAGGTCTGTTTCTAAGCGGGACAGGGTAGCACGGACGTCGCGCAGCGCACCCACATGTTTGGTAATGCATACCCCCCTGATAGTGGCCTTGAACCCCTCCCACAAGGTGGCCCAGGTTGTCACAGAGCCAGTGTTTATCTCAAAATACTCCTCTATTACCGACCGAATCTCTTCAGTGAAGACAGGGTCCGCTAGTGCCCTCCCAGGGAACCGCCACTGTCGTTCATAACCGCCCAGCCTGGGAATTGCAAGCGCCAGGACCACCGGGGAATGATCAGAGAGGGTGCGGGGGAGAGTGCGATGATCCGTGACCCAACCCATCAAGTCCGAAGAAAGGAGCCAGTAGTCAAGTCTGGTGCTAGTGTTGTGATAGCTGGAGTGATGAGTAAAGGCAGGGGTGGCAGGGTGTCGAGTGGCCTCTATGTCTAGGAGTGCACATTGGGAGCATATAGCCGCCACCTCCACGTGAACCAACGGCTTACGGTCAGGGGAGGGGGATGTACTATCTCTGTTGGGGTTCATCAGCAGGTTAAAATCGCCCCCTAGTGCCAACAGGTCTATGTCGGAGTGCAATAACGACAGGTATAGATCCTCAGAGCAGGCGGGAGAGTCGATGTTGGGACCGTAGACCCCCACAAATGTGACCTTAAGACCAAACAGCAGACCATTGATTATAGCATATCTACCCTCCCCATCGGTTTTACTGCTCTTTAAGACAAAAGGAATCCGTTTGTGTATTAGAATCGCCACCCCGCGTGCATATCTACTGTAACATGAAAACACTCTGTGTGCACCCCAGCCCCTTGCAAAGGAAGTTGTGTCCGATTGAACCATGTGAGTCTCCTGGAGGACCAGCACATCAACCTTGTGTCTTTCAGCATAATGCAGAACTTGTTTCCGTTTACGGGTAGTATTCAATCCCCGGACATTCCACGTCATTAACGTTAGACCAGAGGGACCAGTCTGTAAACCTATCCGGGCCATATCGTCAAATCGCTAACTGAGCAGGAGGTGGCTGTACAACAAGCTGATAACATGAGTCTCGCAATCAAACCACACAAAAAAAAGGAAAAAGCCACAAAAAATACAAACATCCCCACCCCCACCCACCACCCAGCCTCCCCTCACCCCCAGAGAGGCAGAACCCCACCAAGTCCTGAGCAACAACGCAGATAGGTAATAGCCAAGTATGCACAGTGTCAAAACATGTCTGCCGATGCACATGGAACAAAACCCAAAGAACAAAGCGAAACATGCAGGCCCGCGCCATGGGGGGAGGCAACGCAAACCCCCGAGCGGGCAACCCAGTTGTGCGAAAAAAGAGAGGTCAGCAAGAAAGGAAAAAACCGGACATGCCGGGTCTGCAATCTAGAATGATGAGCAACCAAGTTCAGAGAGGTGCGAATCCTCAGCCCTGGCCAGCGTCCACAAACAAGTCGGCGCTGCCTTGTGTGTCAGGCTGTTGCGGAGAGGGTTGTCTGGACCCAGAGGCCGAGCCCGGACCCTTTTTGTAAGTATGGCAAAAGTCTTGGGCCTCGGCCGGAGTGTCAAATATACGAAATCTGACGTGAATGTCTACTTTCAGATGGGCAGGTAATAGCATACTATACTTGAGGCCAAGATTGCGAAGGGCCTCCTTGACACTGGTGTATTTCCTCCGCGCTTTTTGCACCATCAAGGTGTAGTCCGGGAAAAAAGACATCTTGTTCCCTTGCCACTGCACTTCTCCCATCTCTCGTGCAGCCCGTAGAGCGGCGTCACGGTCTTGAAAGTTCATGATTCTGGCAATGATGGGTCTGGGCAGTTGTCCGGAGCACGGTTTGGGACCCAAGGATCGGTGCGCACGTTCCACCACGAAGCCAGCTGTGAAAGTGTCCTTGCCGAACAGCTCAATTAGGAGCTTTTCCACGAAGGTGTCAAACCGGCCAGTGGCGGTAGTCTCCGCCACGCCAAGGATTCTGATGTTGTTCCGGCGGCTACGTGCTTCTAAATCCTCGTTCTTGATGGCAACATCCTTGAGAATCTTTTCGACCCGTTCCAGCCGCTTCAAGGCCTTGGAGGATCTATCTTCCAAATCAGATATTCTCGACTCGGTTAAGTCGAGACGGCGGTCGTGGGCTTGCACCGTGGAGCCTATGTCAGATAGTTTCTTCTCCAAACTATCGAAGCGAGTATCAAGGGCCTTGAAGCCCGCACGCATCTCTCCCATCATGGCGGCCATCATGGCCGTAGCATCGCCAGCGTCCTGTAGGGGCCGGGCGCCCGAGGCCGCCCGGGGGGGGCATCTTCAGCAGGGAGTGGTGGTTTGTCGAAGTTGAGCGTCCTCTGGGCTGGGTCCCTTTTCCCCATCGTGGAGGGCATGCAGCGGGGTCGCAGCCGCAGCGACAGTGGCGGAGAGCAGGGATCAATGGTAAGCAGCCACAAAAGCCCGTGCGCTGTGGAAGGAGCGGCTGGCAGGTGAGAAGGAGTCCGATCAAAGAAGCCGAATCAGGGATACCTTAGCCGGGCTCTGTCAGCGCAATGGGGTGACGCTGAGGCCTCTCCAAGCGAAGGCCGTCGCCACCTCAATCGTGGCGTAGCATGGAGGGACCGCGTGGCAACTGTGTGGGGAAAGCGGAACATGGTCGCACGGCGGGGCCGCTGTGCTATACCGGAGAACACTCTCAGGTCGCACAGCAGGCGCGCGTCCCGCCCCCTCCGCCCCCAGCCGGGTTCCGCAGCCTCCTCCACAGATCCGCACAGGCCCGAAATCCAGCCCCCGGCTCCCCACGTGCGACCGGGCCGCTGGCCTCAGCAGCCGTTAAGAACCGGGCAAACCGGAAAAAAAACGGGAACCGTGCGGCAGTGGAGGCGAGCACACGTTTCCGGCGGTGGGGAAAACGGAAGGGGACGGTGTCGCGGCCGCCAACGTCCGGGCAGCACTCACCCGGCGCTCCAGCGCAGAAGGAAGATGGCGTCGAGGTCCGGAGGCCTCAGATTCCCTCCGCCATGTTCTCCGTATCCGACCGTCCCCGCGGGTCGGAGATGCTTCTACGGCAGCCTGCGGTCATCAGGAGGCAGATCCCGGTGTCCAGTGTGATGGCGGATTACATCTCTTCTCGCCAAGTTCGGGCGCCTGCTCGGAGGAGCTTTACAGCGGAGCGGCCATTACGCTCGCCGCCGTAGCCACGCCCCCCTAATTAAAGCATAATTACTTTATTTTCATACCAAACAGTCAGTCTACAGTTGGAACATTTTTAGGAACAAAACACGTAACATGGATTCCTATGGGAAAAAGAATGTTTATGGTTTACAGGTAAGTAAATGACTTACAAGTATGGCTTTTGAGGGTTAGGACCAAGGTTTCCCAATGTCCAGATAGGCACTTAATTTACACCACAAGCAGCACTGGGGCAGCCGGGTGCCGAGTGCAAGGGCAAAGTGGTAGCCAATTGGCAAAGGGGGCTTTTGGTTAGGGACTGCTTGCAAGCAGGCCACTAGGTTGTGGGAGCAAAGCTCCTGGGTTTAGGATCAGCACTGCAGGAGCTGCACCACCAGCGGCACAGGGGCGGCCAGATGCAGAGCGCCAAGGAGACGTCGAGGACCCTGTGGATTTCAATGGAATTCTCTTTGGAACAGATGCTGCATGCTCTGTATGGGAGGTTTTCTGAAGGCGACCACCATCTGGAGAGGTAAGTTGGGTTCTTGCGGGATGCCTAGACACCGTCATTTGGGACACCCAAGGCCGTGGGGCATCGGGTAGAGGGGTGTCTTCTGGGGTCGGGTCTTCTTACCACCTCTGGTCGTGGTCGGGGAGAGCCTTCAGGTTGAGACCGTAGGCGTCAGCTTGAAGCTTAAGGGAGGTCGAGGATCACCAGATCCCAGGTCAGGATCGCTGGGGAGTCCTCCTCTTGGTGTTAGGCCACTCGAACTCGGGCCAAGGGCGTCTGGTCCAGAGTGGTGCAGAACCGCAAAGCTGCCTGTATCTGGGTTCTGTGTTAGAAGTCTTTGCTTGAGCAAGTCTGTGCTCATAGGAGACAGAGTCTTTAAGTTGAGTGCAGGGCAGGTCCTCCGGGCTCTGGGGGCTGCTGGACACACTGGTGTTTCCGCTGTAGTCTGGTTGGAGTTGGGATAGGCCGGTAGGGCTGGGGCCAAAGCAGTTGTGTCCTCTTCTTTCTGGTTTTCGGTCCATCTTCTTTCTTCCTCGAATCTGAGGAGGCAAGGTTCAGGGTTGCCTCTAAAAACCTAAATTTAGGGGCGATTACAGGTGTGTGGAGGTTGGGACTAAAGGGCCCCTTCCTTGGGGTGGGTACACCCCCTATTATGCCACCCTCCAGTGGGCTGGGGGGGCATAAGCCTCTCTAATTGGCTGGGTCCCCTCCTCTTCAAGATGGAGGGAACTGACATGTGTGCTTCACCTCACCTCCCCCACCTGAGGGGTGGGATTGGCAAAGGTGGGCACACCTCTCCTCCTAACTAAGTTTCCCTGCCGATTCGCCCGCCCAAAGTAGGGGTCAGAACCGGTGGGAGCCAGTTGCTGGGGGCAGCAAAAGACAGGGCAGCAGGCCATTGAATCTTCCCATTTGTGGACCCACCCCATCTTGATGGGGGAGGAATGACACCTCTGTCCAGGATTGGCTTTGTTTCTGGACCCGGTGAATGGAGGCTCTCTACGCAGGGATCCAGAAACCTGTCTGATGGTGCCAAATGGCAGGCAGCCATTCAGGAACCACACCAGGGCTGGCCGTTTTTCAGGGGGCCTCTCCAAAATTTGCTTTTTACATTAAATCCCACACTGGCATCAGTGTGGGTTTAATGTGCTGAGATGTTTGCTACCAAACTTCCCAGTTTTCAGTAAAGCTATTGTGGAGCTGTGGAGTTTGTAATGACCAACTCCCAGACAATATACTCTTGGTGGCTTTACTGCACTTACAATGCCTAAGAATTAAATTAGACACTGTACGGGTACAGTGGTCATGCAACTGTACCCTCACCTGTGGTCTAGTGCACCCGTCTAGAGGGGTGGCTTACCTAGGCCATAGGCTGTGGATTGCAGGCATGGCACACAGGTGCCATGTCAACTCTTCACTTCTCTGCACCAAAACACACAACCTGCAATGGCATTTGTGTGGGTGTTAAGGTATATGGCCTCTAAGGGTGGC
The DNA here is from genome assembly GCF_964263255.1 of Lissotriton vulgaris. Classification (NCBI taxonomy): domain Eukaryota; kingdom Metazoa; phylum Chordata; class Amphibia; order Caudata; family Salamandridae; genus Lissotriton; species Lissotriton vulgaris. The sequence goes on from NC_141696.1 coordinate 1,173,383,773, forward strand.
ACAATAGATGTTGCAGCCCTTAGAGACCTTCTCTGGTCACAGTGCCTTTGATACCCATAATACCCTTTGCACGGGGCTTATCTGGGGCCAGAGATGTGCCAATTATGGGTACAAAGGTACAGCTTTGGAAAAGAACAGAGGACCTGGGAACCTGATTGGCATTGACCCTGGGCACACCAAGTGCATCATGCGTCAGGCAAAATGTGGGGGGTAACCATGCAAAAAGGTGCACTTTCCTACAGGGTACTGATCCTTTGTTTTTCTAATAATTGTGTACTCCCATAAAATTCCCATTTTATTTCCATTTTAGATGTTCTAGGGCAACTTCACAAAAATATGTAAGGCTGCAAGAGTACTACATTCGGTGCTCCAAAATACCTCTGTGAATATAACCCTCTATGATTTTGTGTTGCCACTCCAGTGACTCTGTGCCTTTTTGTTGTACAATTATTTTGTTATAATTTTAGAATTAAAGTACATATTCCTCGAGGCACTATGAGATGAGATAGTAAAATGCTCATGATATGGTTAACGCTTACTCTTTCTAATCTATATTTTGTTTCCTTGAACAGTTGTGGGATATGACTCCAGTTGTATCTTGATGATGCTTCAGAAGAAGTAAAGCCGGTGTTTAACGAAGAGGCTATGTTTTAGTACACATGAATACATAGCAAAATGTTGATTACCAACTAACGTGCATCACAATGGAGAAACTGGGAATATCAAGCAGGCACAAAGCCCTGTATTGGATCAAAAATGAACATTTGCACACAAAACTTTGTTTGAATTTGTTAGCAGAAAATACTGTAAAGGAAGGTATTTTTTTAAATTGTAGTTTGTACATCTTAGTTACAATGATTTGTTGAAGTTTGTTTGACAGGGCTTTGCTTATTACAGTTAGTTTTTGTGTTTAAGTGTTCTTGTATACTTGCTGCTTTGAGCGTGGTTTCTTTTGTTGGAAACATTCCCTTTACCAGCCTTATCTTGGAGCCTGTGGACGACTCACAGCTCCTGTCATGAGGACTGTTTCTGGAGCTGTGTATCGTGAGGAAGGAGAATTGCAGGTTTTCTTCCGTGAAGAGATTTGAAGATGGCGTGCTTTGATCAACATCATGGTGGTAGTCAACAGCTCTATCAAAGTTCTGCAACACTGTCAACAACTGTTAAATAGGATCTTCAGCTTAGCTGCAGAATGAATTGCTAGGTTATCCCCATCCATTCCCCACGCTGGTTGAAGAGGCGTGATTAGGATGAATTTGCAGTCACTTTTTATCAGAGGCTGTTTTTTAAATGAATGAACATGTTCATTTAAATTGAATCAGATCTAGAAGCCAGCATTTTAAACTCTAAAATTGTATTAGTAAGCCTATATCACTACTTATCTTCCATTTCCTCGGTTACAATTCCGGTGATGTTTTTTAACATTAGCACGTTTTTAAATGTATCTGTCGTCCTCTTATCCATCAAGTAATTAATTTGTCCGACTGTTAATGCTGACTTAAATTTGGCAGATAACTTTTAAAGTATTGGAAGATAAATCTCTAGGGACAGTGCCTCACGAAATGTCCTCGTTCTACCTTAATTTATTTTCTGTCAGATAAAAGCACTTCTAAATGGTTGATAAACTCTGAACATGCTAATGGTATTTCACACAATTTAAAATAAATGCAAAGCTTCACATAATTTGCACTACGAAAGAAATTTCAGGCCTGGAATATGATGGCTTTGCGGTAGGTTAAATGCGACACTAGGGAATGTGGGCGTTAAGCCACAGCGATAGGAAAATGAAAGTAAATCAGAGGGCCATTATGATGTTATTGTTGTACAATCGGCAGTTGCATTACAGTGCTGCTCATCAACAAATGAGAGGCACTGTTCTTTATGCTGACAACGCACAATAGCATTTACGAAAAATTTGCAACAAGTTGCGCCACCACAAATATTTCTATAGTAACCAGCACAGTGCTGAAGGGCTCCATGTTGTGGGGTGTTTGAGCTGGCCCTGATTCTTATCCACTTAGTTTCTCTGCTCCTGTCTCCAAAGTCCATTTGGATGGCACATCAGACCAATGTTCTGGCTTGTCGATGGGAGTTGCAGTGTGACAGGGGTTTGCTTTGATGACTCATCAGATGGAACACTTTGTATCTACACAGGACTCCATCTAAATGGACTCTCTTGTGTAAATGAACACAATATAATGATAAGCCAATTTCTTGCTGCTCTTTCTACACAGTTGCAAATGAGGCCAGCACAAGGTATGGTAATGTTTTTCCTGGGCTGGCCCATTCATGTATTTTACCTCTCATTCAGTCTGATGCATTACATCTGGGCTACTAGTTTCACGAAGGACTTCAATATCAAAAGAATGGTGTTGGATCCTGCTTTGTTTGCTTAAAACACACACTAGGATGACTTTTCCCAAGAATTACAAATTACCAGTTTGTAGCCTGTGTTATAAATTGAGCCAGTAGGATTCTTGCTTAATGCAAAATGTATCTTTTCACCTCTTGACGTTTTACCTGTTCTTAGCAACATTCTTAGCTGAAAAGATAACTTACATTGACTAATGCAGTGCCACATGACGGGTTAAATGTTTAAACTTGTTAATGCCAATCACATGACGACTACATAATTAAGAGGATGAACTTGGAAACTATAGGACGCAGAGCTCCTTAGGGCCATGAAGCTTTCGTTAGTTGCCATGTGTCCACATTGCACCTTATGCTAACTCACTGTTCATCTGATTGTGTGAACCACTTCCTACTATTATTTGAAATTAGCAGTGCTAAGTTATGTACCATTGTACACAATATATATGCTGGATTGTGCAGACCTTGTTCTTAATTTACACGAGGCACACTTTTAACCGTTCACCAATAGGACTGCCTCTTGAGTGCAGAAACAATTGTCAGTTGAGCCTTAATGACTCCAGTGTTACCACTGAGGTGGAGTCCTTACTGCATTATTTGCCTTAGGATTGTAAATTTAGTATGAAGTGGAAGGTTGACCTATAAAGATAAAAAAAAAAACATTCTGTGCAGGTCCCGCAACCTTTCAGACCCCCGACTTCTTACCTTTACACAACAGCATAAAAAGACCTAGATGCTTCCCTTTGCAATCTATGTTGCGGTACGGATCCGATGGCCTTTATAGCTCGTGGCTTTTATGTTTTCTGGATGAATAAGCAGTTTGTTGTTTAGGAGAGTCAATTCAGTACCCTCAATGAACAACTGAGCAGTCTGATAATAAAATAAAAGCAAACACACTGAAGCATATAAGCACAGTACATAGAAATGACTCTATAAACTAATGGCCCCATGAAGCCAATATCTCCTAAATAGGAATACCCCAGCTGGACGCTGATGGGCGACAAATGTAGATATCTTCTTTGTATAATGATGAGTACATTATATTAGACATTTTATGTTAGTTTGGCTAATCTATGTGTTTAGGCCCAGTTTGAAATACCTCCTCATTCAACCCTCATAAAAAAGGTATAATATTGTCACTCCTACACAGTAATTTTTAAAGTGGGAGTGTTGAAACTTGGAGTGCTAAAAGGACCAGTGACCCCCGCGAGTAATGTAAATCTGTCTTACTAAAGTACCCTTTAACTTCTCAGCTCTCGTTCCCCCTCTATCGGTATCGTCAGCGAAAAAGTGCAGTTAGAGCTTACTTTTTCTTCATAGGTACAAATGTGCAAACTTGAATGCCCTTAGTGTTTCTCACAACCAATAGGAAATCTTTTTGACATTTGTCATAGACGGACTCGGTTTACTGAAATCAGTGTTTGTATGATAAAACTGTTTATAAAATAATTACTGTTCTATAAAGGGCACAATATTTATTCCTACAATCACAGTGAATTTGCCTTTACACATGTATTTTCCATTGTCTAAGCTAGTCCATGAATGCATAATGAATATCTCCAAGCAGGAGCGTATGACTGAATGGAGGACACGGAGTTTGTATCACATAAAAATAAGTTAGATGTAAAAGGCTTTAATGACTTTCTCTATAAATCCAAATCAGATTTCTGACTTTCTTGATGAGGACATTCTACAAAGCAGTGCGCCTCTATCACCAACCCCACCACCACTTGGAACTAAATGTTCATTGTCCCACTGCTGCCAAAAAAGTGCCTTTGGTAAGTGGATACGTTTCTGCAGGCCAATGGAGAGACAAGCCTGGCTCTAGGCAATTTGTCTTATTATTACCATAACAATCACAAAGCACACATTCTCTGCAGCCCCAAAAAACTAATTATAAATAAAATGTATATCCTGTAGGAATTTTGGAGATATTCATCTCATGCATCTCTTGTTTTGATTGTAAAGAATTTTACCACAGTTCAGGTTTTTCTGAATATGTCAAAAGCACAGAATATATTTCCAGGCAGCTAGGGCCTCCTTCAGTTTAGTGTCTAAGACAAGACATCATTAGAAGGGCTGTATCTATTCTGGTTGATTGTGTCCATACTCTGGAACCTGCTGAACTGCACAAATTGTATGCTGGTACGTTGTTTTTATTAGTCTATAGTTCTGGTATTTTAAAAGTGTGTTAGTTACACACTCGCATTCAGCATCCTTTAGGAGTTTATAATGCACAGACTTTATACAATTTTCAAACTGCTTTACTCAATGTACGCCCGAAGAGACTTGTCTTGCGGGGCTTGTGAAGACCTCTAAAAACACTAGTGACAACCCGAAAAAGGCAGGTATATGACTAATATGTGACAATGAACCAAACCCTTACTAATGTCAGTACCTCTTCCTTTATATGACACATTCCATGTGTGTTCCATCCTAGCTGCATCCCCTCCATCCCTGAACTGCACAAGGTTCTTAGGCCTCGTACTTTCCAATATGCCAGGTGCTTTGAGAAACATCATGTTAATTAGGTTTAGAGACCAAGGAAGGGGGACAGGCATTTGTATTTTTGGAATTGTTTACAGCAAATAAAAAGTTGTTTTGTGTTGCTACTAGATGATCCATGAACAACTGTAGGAATGTTGGATATAAATAAAGTCTATCTTCAGAAATGAAATTTGCTATTTACAGGGATATGCATCTATAAATGGTGGTACGAAAATACAAAAATGTTTGGTGCCATTCATAAAACAACCCACTTGGTACAGTTCTTTGAACTCCACCTCCAGTAAAGCACCAAATGTTTTTTTAGCACAGGGAACGACATCCTCACACTCGTGCCTCTCAGATCAGTTCACAGACTTTTTGTGAAGACAACCAAAGAAAAAATGGGAGAATCCCTGCCGGGTCTGTATTTAGGATGTGCTCGTTTTCCAAAAAGCAGTCAATTAAAAGCACAGATTACCTGTGTCATTGGGCTGGGTACACAACCTTTGTTATTCAGACATGGCCCTTGATATAAACTGCTCTGCTTGTGTTGTCTTCCCATTTCTTAGTGTGTATCATCTCATGCTTTAAAGAGGCTTGGCTTCAGTGGTACAGGTCAATATATGGCAATATGCTGTTAGTACTGGACCCTTCCCACTAGCTAAAGGAAACAGACTTGTATTATTGTAATTGTATGTGGTTATTCGTATAAATAACAGTCAGGATGTTCCCAATACTATAGTTGGTGGCCAAGCATTATGCCATGATGGTTCTTTTCCCATTGCATCAAGCCTGTTCACCTTGAATTGCTGCTTCTTCCTGTATTTACATTGTGCATACTGTTGGCTTTTCAAACGGTTTTCTTCACCTACCCTCAATAGTCTTCTTCTTGAATGTTCATGAGTATACTGACCTGTATATCCTGTATATTATGTTTTACATACTGTACATCAGATGCAGAGTTCTCACTGTAACATCCTTACTATGCATACTTTTGTTTTTGTTACCACAGTGGATTTAATTGAAAACGTGTTTATTGTGTAACATAACTCCCATTGTGTAAAATATATATCAGACAGAAGTTGGGCTATATTAATGGGTTTTTTTTCATTTCTCAAACCAAACAACTCCAGTACCCATGTATCTGGATCTTCTGATAGATACTTCTAACTACAGATTCCTCACATTTTGAATATAGCCCAGGCATCAAACTGGGTCTGGAAATTTTCAAGCATTATCCCCCTGTGCCTAGGTAGGTGGCGTTGTGCGGATCTGTGCCTATGTCGAAGCTGCAGATCAGCACCACCCAAGTGTGCTGATGTTGGTTCCTTTCTTTCTGTGCCACCAGTTGCCATTGTGGTGCTACCCCTTGTCTCTACATGAGATAAAATTCTCAAAACGTAACCTAATACTAGTGTGCAGGGGACAATGCCACCTCTTAAAACCATAGGGTTCAAACCTTTTCGGGACTGATGCAAGCAAATGTCAGAGAGATTGGCACCATATTTGTCTTTGGTGCTTGGGGTCAGCCCACGACTTCATGGCCTGAAATGACTGGTCCTTGATGAACTGGAAGGCCACCTGGGACCGTGAGGTAAAGCTATACATTACAGAACATCAGAAGACTCAATACCGTGACGTATTCTGCAATAGAGCTTCGTCATGTTTGAAGTTACTGGGTAAGTACAAAAAAAATCAAAAGAAGGTCAAGCTGGACTCTCGCCTTTCTGCCATTCTCAAACACTTCAGATGGTGCAAGTGCGAAAACATCACTCTCTGTCTTGGTCCTTTGGCGCCGATTCAACTCTCATACCAGGGTAACCTGAGTTTCCAGGGCCTTTGGCTACACCATAGCAAATCCAAGAGTTCTGTGATGCTATGCTGTGCTTGTTTGGCAAACTGCTGGCCTGACTTTGGGCCCCAAGGAACCACAAGGACATCTGAGTGGAACTTCGAACATCTAGACCCTTTTTAGGCCCTGAACTGGCTTTGGTGTTGACATTGGTCTTGGTGCCGCAACCCACGCCAGACCTCTGACGGTTGAAGCTGGACGATGAAGCGCAACCCATAATGCTGTCTGACTCCACTTCGACTTTGATCAAGGCTGTTCTGTGATCCATATGGGCGTTGCCTCTCCAGTGGTGGCCGGCATGGCTCGCAGGTGGCATAGCGGGGAGCGGCGGCATGAAGCACAATATAATTTAATGAAAAAAAATACACTTACCTTGTCACTGGGTCTCGCATCTCCGCTCCTGCTCCCCTCTGACTCTGACTCCAAGAAGCACAGTCAGGATCCCCTCACCAATCACAATCCTGCAATGCAGCATTGCAATTGGTAAGCACCAAGTCTCCCCTCACCAATCACAACGCTGCAAAGCAGTGTTGTGATTGGTTTGAGTGCCATGGTACGGCGCTCAGCCAGAGACTGGGGTCTTGAGCATGCTGTTAATGCAGGCTGTAATACAGCCTGTATGGAGAACAGGGAAAGTGCATATGACTGTTTTGGGCAGCCCAAGAGGGCCAGCCAAACAGTCCTTGCGCACTTAGGAGGGTTTTGCCACTCCACCCCTGCTGTGCAGCGTCGCCCGCCCAGTCACACAAAGTTGCCACAGCAGGAGGAAAAATAAAATTATACTAGCATTAAGTTATTATGATTTTATTTTTTCCTGCCTCAAGGCAGTGGGGCGACATTCCTCTGCCTTAGCGGAGGAGCTGCCACTGTGCCTCTCAGCAGCTCATCAGACTCTGATGCTTTGCTCTTAACTCAAGGGAGGGCACAGATCATTCTCAAACTTTTGAGCACTGATTCTGAGAATGATCGCTATGATTAAGGAGATAAGCTTGCTAAACCATTCACTGAAGATAACTGGTGTGCTGAGCCACAAGATGCCAGTGGGTTGGACTGGTCTCTCCACCTGAGCCAGCTACTGAGGAAAGTTTCTTTTTCGTAGTATTGATGTGTTCTCACTGATTTTTTTTTTTTATCCGGCAGACCACAATTGAACCCTGTTAACTTTTAATAGGTCCTCACTGACGCCCTTCTTGGGGTGTGGGAAAAACGGGACTGCTGATAAATATGTAGATAGCGAGACATCACCCCTGGTGATCTCGCTTTCCTAACGCAACACCCAACCCTGTAAAGTTTAGTGGTGTAGGCATCGCCGTGTAGGGTCAGCCAAAACGCTTTCCCTACCACCCCATTAGATAGTGGGTCAAAGCACAGCAAAACCTTTGTAAAACCCGTTCCTATCCACCAATTCGGCATTAAGGTCTGTCAGTGCCAGCTCCCTATTAGGCCAATACACTCTATGCCCTTTGAAACTCCATCAGTCAAGTACTACCTCCGCACCCTAGTCTTACACAAGCCATTCAGGATATCCCTTCTGCAGCAAAATTCACAATTTGCTGTGGGTTGGATACCACTTATTGCCTTGGTCAGGCAATGGGCTCCAGTGTGACACTGAGGAGACATGTCTAGATGAGATCTATGGGATTCTCCAGGGATATCCAATCCTCTATTTTGGACATGCCCTTCAATGGTTTTTGCCTATTTAGCAAAAAAGCAGACTCCGCCCTTAAATCCTTAAAATACAGCAGGGCCACAGTGTACTCCTTGGGCCTGTCTGTTCTTATGTGTCCGTTCCACCCACAGTTTTGCCTCCTCCATGACTGTGGTAGGGGCTTTCAATACTGTCAGCAACTACCCAGGCCAGCATACCTTGCAGTCGTTTTATGGCAGTGGGTGCAACTCCCACAGACAACTTGGACAGCATGGGAATCAAGCTTGCCAATCCTCAGCCCGAGGTTGCTGCAACCTCACAACCTCTTTAGTGGGTCCTTCCAGATACACAGCCACCCAGACTGAGGCAGGATCTGGCATTTTCTACCAGGGTGGGAAGCAATCACTTTGGCTAAGTGTGTTCTGCAAATTGTCTGGCAGGGTTATGCCCTCATATTTATGTCCACTCCACCACAAATTCCACCAGCCGCAGGATGGCTGACAGAGGACCATCAGTCAATTTACAGCAGGAAGTGCAGATACGTCTGGCACAAGGAGCCATAGAGAGGGCCCAACATCAGGAAAATAGTTTTAGTTTGGCTATTGCCTGTGTCTCATCAAAGGACCATTGTCTAGACATTCATCATAGCAGGACTGGACTATGGAAATATTCTGTACCTGGGACCTTCTAAAGCTGCAGTTAAAAGGCTTCAAACGATCCAGAAGGCAGCTGTATGTCTCTTGAGCCACATCCCTAAATACTCTCCACTCTATTCAGCTCAGGGACCTTTAGTGACTGCCAGTGATAAAGCGCAAACATTTCAAATCACTTTGTTTGTGTATAGAGCCCTCACACAGGTGAGACCTCGCTACCTTAGGAAGCTGGTGACCCACTACTGTCCCTCAAGAACCCTATGCTGTACTAATCTTTAGACTATCTCAAATACTAATAACTCATCATGGCAGCCAAGAAGGACATTCTTTTAGATAGCTTTATTCAAGACAATGGAATTCACTCCCCTCCATCTCCGCCTCTGTTCCACGGTGAAAGTATTTCGCACAGAATTGAAAACGTGTCTGTTCTAATTCTGGCATTAGTGTTGCGAGTGGCTGATTTGACATTTGCAACAGAGCTAGGAAACCCTTTTTGAAATGTTCAAAATACATAAAAAATTATGACACAGAAATGTTCAAAATAGAAGTGGTAACCTGACTGTTACTCTCCCTACTCTCTGGTGCCAAAAAGAATGGAGCTCGCTGCTATATTTTAGACCTTCTCCCTCTGAATGCCTTTCCTGAAAAAGGACAAATTGAATACTCACTCTAGCCCAGGTTTTGTCGGCCCTCGACTCTGGAGACTAAATGGTAGCTATGGACCTGCAGAAATCTTATTTCCACTTCCTCGTCCTCTAGTCCCACAGGGTTACCCGAAGTTTATAGTGGGCTGACCGCACTTTCAGTTCGCTGTGCCGCCCTTTGGTCTAACAGTGCACCTCAAGGGTTACCAAAAGTGATGGCAGTTGCAGAGAATCTACGGAGATCGGGGGTACCAATTTTCCCCTGTCTTGACAAATGGCTGTTGAATGTGGACTCCCTGTAAGCAGTTATCCCCACCTCGAGACCACTGCCAACCTCTTGACATCCTTGTGGGTTGCTATCCATGTGCTGAAGTCACACCTGACTGCTTTGCAGACACTGCTTTTCATCTGAGCTTTTCTGGAGACTGCAGTTTCATGCTTTTTCCCTGGAGCGGGGAGTCCATGATATTTGGGCTATGAACCAAATGTTTTAGCCTCTTTCCTGGATCTCAATGAGGATGACAAAAAAGTTGCTGGAACTTATGGCTTCCTGCATCCTCCTAATCAAGCATGCCAAGTGGCCTATGCAGGCTCTGCAATGGGATCTGAAGTCCTGTGGGCACTTTATTAGGGGGATCTCTAAGACTATGTCAGATTTTGGATGTGGCTGCTGGCTCTTGATTGGGTCAGCGGCATAACCCTCTCCCTATCTCACCAATAGGCAAAAGTAGTGAACAGTGCATCACTACTGAGTTCGGGTAGCCATCTGAGAGAAGTGCAGATTTGAGGCATGTGGTCTCTAGCGGAGACCCTGCTCCACATCACTCTACAGGAGTTGTGGACCATTCCCTTGGCTTTGAGAGCTTTTCTGCCATCCATCCACAGGAGGTTGGTGCGGGTTCTCATGGACTACACCACCACCATGTGGTACTGTAACTGTCTACATTCCACCCACAACATTCTTTCCAGACAAGCTGCTGTTTAGGAACCAAGCCACTTTTCTCCCAAATATATCACCTTCCCAGCATTTCTCGCTCCACCTAAGGAGGGAACTGTATCTCAAAAGAGCTCTCAGCTTATAAATTGAAAATACCAGGGAACATTGTGTTGGTGATCGGCTCGCTGGATCGAACAACGGCAGAGCAGTGCAAAAAAAGAACCTTTTGTTGTTGGATAATTTTCTGCATCAAAATCTGCTATGCACTGGCTAAGAAGATGCCCTCAGGTTTGCAGGCTCATTCCACCAGAGCTAAAGCTACTATCATTTTGTTGGCTTGCAGAGTGCTTGTTTTGGACATTTGCCAGTCTGCTACAAGGGCATCACTGCACACATCCACAAAGCACTCTTGTCTGTAATGCCAGGTCTGAAGGGGTGCACTTTGCCCGCTCAGTCCTGCAGGACTTTTTGTTTTGTGCCAGTTTACAGACCTACCACCTGGAATGTATCTATTCAGAAGGTGAGGAATCTGCGGTTAGAGGTATGCAGCAGAACAAGGTACTTTCTGTAACACTCTTTCTGGTGGATACTCTAATAACCTCTGACTCCTCACTGACCCTCCCTCCTACCTGATCTGTGAAGTGGGATCTTTTCCATCTAAAAAAGGTTCCAAGTTTAGAGATCTTCACACTTTCCAAGACAAATCTTTGTTGGGCTACACCTGTAGGGGCACGGACAGCCTATAAACAACTGACATCAACGTGATTTGGTGGCACGCATATGCAGATCCGCACATCAATCCTAGGGCAGAACGATGTCAGCGTGGGGCTGCCGATGCCACCTACTGGCATGCAGGGTTACTGCTTGAAAATTTCCACTTCCAGTCTGACACCTGGGGACTGTTCAAAAGTGATGAATCTGGGGTTAGATACGAGTATCCATTAGAAAGGACGTTACTGAAGGTAAGTAACTTTTTCATCAGTGCCCTAAACGTTTGAGGATGTGCAACTCAAAATGGAGTCATATCAGCAGGTTCCTAAGACACCAGTGTTGCTGATCCCTCCCACAGCCACAAATGATACTAAAGGGGCGCCTGTGCCCAAAAGGCAGACTGCAGGTCTTTTCCATAATGCCAGTGTGTTTGCTCTTATTCAGCCAATAGATGCTGTATTTTTTACCAGACACAAAAGCGCTGCCTCAGCATCATCCCCGTCCAAGGTCTGCCCAGTCCAACAGGAGGGTTAGGACTTTTAGCAAGTAAAGATACTATACTGTGTGCTATTTGTGTATGTAATATAATGTCCTAATATATCTGTTATAAATAAATATGTATATATGTGTGTATATATGTATATAACTATTTACTTTGTTTAATTTTTATTACATGAGGGTGAAGTGAGTGGGGAAGATTAGGGCAAGTAAAAACATGAGCGCAAGGGGAAATCTGCTGGCTATGTTTCAACTTCAGAACTGATTTCTTTCTTTTTTTTAAAGTTTGAGTTTATTAAAGAACAAAAGAGACAGAACATAAAATGAAGAAACAGATAAAATATTAAGCCATCATGTTATACAAAAATCAAGAGCATTAGGATATTACAAAGTATATAAGAAATGCATTCAAAATTGTGTACATAAAAAAAGCAACGTAAGCATATAAATATTGAAAGAACTGTAAAAAATACGTAATATGTTTAAAATAATAATAAAGAACATTCAATAAGCGATATTAAGAAAAGGCAATGGGAGAATCAAGGTGGTTTTCATACTTCAACAGATCTAGCATTGGCAGTAGGGAATGAAGGAGCAGATGAGGAAAAATAGTTTACTAAAGGAAGCCAAAGGAGATCCCTTTAATTGCTAGGGAGCTTGTTTACAATTAGAGGTAATGAGGTGAAAAGCAATAGCTATCAAAATATCTATGAGTAAATAATGTTGACGGGATTGGGGAAAAGTAGGGGAAAGAGAAACTAGAAAGATGTGAGTAAGTGAGAAGGGGATTTGAAAGTGAAAAAGCTTTTGGATTTGGAGCCAAACCAGTTTCCAAAATTGGAGTATGGGAGGACAATCAAATAACATATGTTTCATATCTGTAGAGGGACAAGGACATGACCAGCAGGTAGAGGGAGTATCAGGGGAGAAAGTTGACAAAATTAATAGTGTAAACAAAATTCGATTATATATGAAATAAAGTGTTTGGGTGGTATTAGCAGCTCTAGAGGTTTTATGGATTTTAGACTAAATCCTATCCCAAAAAGGGACTGTCCAATCTTGCGAAAGGTCTTGTTCCCAGGCTAGTTTAATCTTAGTCTTGGACTTGTCCAGGGAGAGATGGAAAGATTTATAAAGAAATGATGCGGGGGGGAGGAATCTAATGCAGAGGAAATAGATTGATGGATGATAGGGATGTCATTAGTGTTTGTTAGGGACTGAAGGTATTGAGTAAGAATGGATGGTAGTAGTAAATTATATTGTGAACGAGCACTGGGAGGTAGAGAAAAATGAGATTGTAAATCCGAAAAGGATAGAGGATGGTTGTGGGAGAGGAGTTGAGAAATCCACCGCAGGCCTTGGGAATGCCAAGTTTCCAGAAAAAGGAGCGATTACGAAGCGGAGTTGTTTATTATACCAAATAGGTTGAGCATGAGTCGAAGAAAGAGAGGGATAAGAAGAGGACAAGAAAGGGAGAAGGATCTTACGAGAATGAGAAATAATAGGGTTACGGATACAAGACAAAATAGATGTAAAAGATAGGATTTCATGGACATCAAAGGGGGAAATAAAAAAGGATTCTATTTTCAGCCAAAGAGGAGGATAAAAGGAGAGATCGGTTGAGAGCCAACGGGATGACTGTTTCAAGGAAAAAGCACGATGGTAAGCTCTGAAATCAGGGAAACTGACTCCAGCATGGGCTTTGTCTTTCTTTAAGGAAGCAAGAGCAATACGGGAACGCTTACCGTTCCATAAGAATTTTAGTAAAGTAGAATCAATCTTCTTAAAATACTAGTCGGAAATATGAATAGGAATCATGGAGATGGTATATAGTATATGGGGTGATAACATCACTTTTATAGAGTTTAGGAGACCCAACCAGGATTAAAAGAGGGGTTTCCATCGGGTAATGGCAGAATCCAATTTCTTAGATATACAATCAAAATTTATTTTCAGAGTGTCAGACAAGAGGGGAGCAAACCAAACACCTAAATATTTAACCTTGCATGGTTGCCACGAAAAACCAGAGTGGTCAAAGAGGTGTTTTTGGCAGAGAGGGTTTAGAGGCAGAGTCTCACATTTGTCGGCGTTGAGACGATACCCGGATACAGCGGAGAAGGAAGAAACTTTCTGAAGAGGGAAGAGAAGATAGTGGGTCCGAACAATAGAAAAGAATGTCATCAGCATAAACCGAGAGTTTAACTTGTTGAGAACCAAAATGTAAACCAGAAATGGAATTATCCTGTCGAATCATGGTAAGAAAGGGTTCTAGAGCCAGGACAAATAATAGAGGAGACAATGGACAGCCTTGTCGAACCCCTCTTTGAAGATCAAAATAGTCTGAAACTGTACCGTTAACAAAGATCAACGCTTGGGGACCAGAGTACAATAGAGAGATAATAGAAATAAATCCTACCCATTTAAGAGCTTGAAACATGAAATCCCAACTAATCCTGTCAAAAGCTTTCTCAGCGTCTAAAGAAATAGCAGCTATGTGGAGGTCTAAAGAGGATGCCTTACTGAGAATGTCGAAAAAGAATTGTGAGTTGTCCAAAGAGAGACAGCCTTTAACAAAACCAGATTGTTCAGGTCCTATTGAGTCAGGTAAAAAAGGATCCATTCTAAGAACCAAAATCTTGGCCAGAATTTAGTAATCGGTGTTGACCAGGGAAATGGGTTGGTAGTTCTTACATAAAGAGTGATCTTTATCATCCTTAGGAATTAAACATATTAATGCCTGTTGAAACGTGCCACACGACAAGCCCGTGTCAAGAAAAGATTGAAATAAAAATAAAAATAATAGCTTTGGCAAAAGAAGAGAAGCGAAATGGCTATAGAATTCAATATTGAATCTGTCAGAACCAGGGGCTTTCCCATGATGTAATTTCGAGACAGCATGGGAGATTTCCGCAAGCAAAATATCGTTTTCCAGAGCCCCAAAATCCACATGATCAGAAGGAGGTGGAGGGATAGATTGAAAATAGGAAAGAAGATCAGCTGAAGTAGGGATGATTTCTGGAGTATAAAGAGTTTTATACAATTTGACAAATTCATTTAGAATATCTTTGTCCTTGAATAAAGAATCACCAGAAGAAGTCCGGATTGATTACATTTTTGTACGTTCCTTCCGTATTTTCAAGTAACTGGCAAGCGATTTCCCCATTTTATTCTGACCGCCGTAGTAACGTGAATTGCATTTTATTAAGAGATTGTAGGCAGCATCTGTGGTAAATTTATTAAATGAAGTCCTTGGGAGAGGATCCAGTATTGGAGGAGTGATAAGTGTGTTCGAGTTGTTTAATTTTAGTAAGAAGTTGAGCAGATTTAGCTTCCCTAAGTTTTTTCTTATGAGACACAAAGTTTATAATAAAACCTCTAGAAGCTGCTTTAAAGGAATCCCACACCATAACATAGGGGGTATCGGGAGTTTGATTTAGTAGAAAAAATTCAGTGGCAAAAGTAGTAAATTGTGTACAAAAAATGGGGTCAAGGAGTAAAGAATTATTGAATCTCCATCTGCCCGAATGAGGGGAAATGGGGATGATGTCAATATCAACATGAACCGGGGCATGATCGGAAATTAAAATGGAAACAATGTCAGAGTGTATGGCATGTTGAGCTAAAGACTTGCTGAGAAAAATATAATCAATTCACGATTGTGAGTGATGGGATGGAGAATAAAAACTGTATTCCCTAAGGTCGGGATTACATAATCTCCAAATATCTACTAATGCTTGGTGATGGACAGCATTGGTGAATTGGGAGTGCATTTTAGACGGTGAAAATTAAACCTTGGAATGTCTGTCGAGGATAGGGTCATAGATTTGATTGCAGTCACCACCAAAAATAATATATTCATCAGTAAGTGTATTCAACTTATCGGAAATGGAAGGCCAAAAAGACTTGTCAACACCAGTGGGAGCATAAACATTGAATATAACAAGAGGAATTGTATCTATAAGTAATTTAACAATAACCCAACGACCATTAGCATCACATTCATGAGAAACTGTAGAAACATTCAACTTTTAATGAAACAGAATCACAGCTCCGTTTTTCTTGCCGGTGGCTGGAGAAAGAAATACGTGTTCCACCCAGCAGCGTTTAAGTTTCAAAGCTTTTGACTCTGAGAGATGGGATTCTTGAAGGAGGGCAACATCAGTTTTAAGTCTGGCGAGATGGGATAACACCTGTTGCCTTTTAATCGGATTATTTAAACCTTTAACATTCCAAGTAGTTACCCGGAAGATTAATCAAAGAAAAAGTATATAAAACAATAGTATGCTTACTTAGCATTGAAAAAAGAGAGTGTAAAGGACAATGCAAGACTAAAGAAAAAGAAGTAAAGGAGTAAGGTGAGAGAAGGAAGAGGAAAAAAAGGAAAGAGACAATAGAAAAACAAAGAAGAGGATAAAAGAGTGAAGGAAAAAGAATTGTTGATGAAATAGAAAAAGATAAAGAACAAGAAGACAGTACAAGTCCAAAACAGACGATTGAAAAACATACTTACAAGAACAAACGAAAAACGAGGGTGACGATGCCAAAAGACGATGGCGACAACAACGAGAACGGGTGTCGGACCTCCGCCATAATAATTCCAAAAAAGCACGAAAACAATATGACACATCGGGAAAGGAAAAAGGGGAAGAAAGTCTGTAATATAAAACAGAGGAAACATGGAATCAGACAATTCTGAACAATATAAAGGATATAGAAAAATAACAACAATCAGAAACCAGAGCAACAACAAGATGAAACTGTTATATGGTCTAGTGTAAAATAAAATAAGAAAAGAACAGAAAGACTCATGAGGAAGAAACCCAAGAAAAGGAACGTAATGAAGCAGAGGTAAAGCAATATATGAAAGAACGTGACGAGAAAAACACAACTATGGGACTAACTCTACGAAGAAACCATTGAATCAATCAAAGGAACCAATCAAACAATTCCAGAGGTGTCCATAACATCAGCTCCATGGTGACGAAGGAATTTTTGCAGTGCTTCTGGATCTTCAAACGTGGTAGTCTTGTCCGGTAACCTTGAAGATACAAGGGTGAAGCAGGCCATATCTGGCATTAAGAGCTCGTAATTGAGGACGCATATCCAAGAACTTTTTCCGGCGAACAGCTGTTGTTTTAGCTACATCCTGTGAAAGAAATAGTCTATGACCTTCCCACATAATTTGCTTTTTAGCTTTAGCCGCTGATAGAACCTGTAGAAGATCAGTGTATTGTAGAAACAGCATAACACCTCGGGGTTTGCCGGACATTCTGGGACCAAGTCTGTGAGCTCTTTGAATGTTAATAGTACCTGAGGCAGGTAAGTCCAGAATCTTTGGGAGAAAAGTTTGAAAGGAAGTAGTAGGGTTTGACCCTTCTGAAAGTTCCGGAAGACCATAAAGGCGAAGGTTGTTCCTACGGTAAGGATTTTAAAAATCTTCTGCTTGACGTTTGAGTTGAAGTATATCAGCTTCCATTGAAGGGATACGTGAACAAGAGGTTTGAAGAGATTCCGTTGACTGCTCTACAATCAAAACTCGAGAGTCTAATGAAGACCATTTGTCATGTAAAGTTTGGAGAGTTTTGCTGATTACATCCATGAAAAGCTTAAGTGCACGGATTTCCTCGAGAATGAGATCCATAGAAGATGAGGCTGAGGCAGAGTTCGGAGAAGGGGGGATCCTTCTTTAAGCGTTTAGTAGAGACAGCCGTTGTTCGAAGTTTGCTTGTAGTTTGCATTTTGGAAGACGTATCAGGATGCAAATCTGGCCTGGAAGTGGTATTTCCTTCCATATCCTGTATTGTGGAGTCAGAGTCCGAGTGGGTGGTTAATTTATGAGCCGCAGAGAGCTTAAGGTTGCGCAATTTCCCCATAAGAAGCAAGAAAATAATGTAGAATGAGGCTCAAATTAGTTATGCTGTGCTATGCGCCACAAAAGTGATATTAATGAACTGCAATGACTCAAAAATTAGGAAAAACATGCAAAGATAATCAAAATGGCGGCAAATTCAGGACATAGAGCATGTTGAGGAAGTTAAATGCACTTCAAACAATAAAGCGGCATTTAAAATGGTGAAAAGCCCAAAAATGGAGAATTAGAGTCGGGAAGAGCAGAAATATGAGGGATTCTGAACAGAAAAATGCTTCAGAAAACAGCGCATTCCTGAGAGAAATCGCGTGAAAAAACAAAGGAAGAAGAAAAAAATGGCGTCCGAAATCGGTAAAACCGAGTCGCGCCGGAATTAATGATAAAGAGGCATCCAAATGCGGCCAAAGTTAGAACGTAATGCTCGCCTCCAGATAAATATGAAAGCGTTTGTATGAAAAGGAAAGACCCCAAAAGAGTCTGCTGCCTCTGATGAAAATTAGCGCAAACAACCCAAAATGGCGGCCGCAATGTCCAAAGAGGAGATAACAGTTGTACTAAAGCCGAGACTTGGAAATAGATTAGACATCCATCAGGGTTGTTATGAATTGGGAAGGTGGAACGCAGCAAATAATGTTAGAGGAGGCATACCGGTGTTACTGGAGCAGTTGAGGAACGGTTGAGAGAAACGCGGGCTCAGCGGCCATAAAATGGCGGCCGCCCACGCTTCAAACCAGACGAAAACACCGGCAAACCAAAGTCACTGAAGTAGGGCACGAACACCTTCGAAGAACTGTTGGTCGTTGCAGCGCATCTTCCGACGGTTGTACGGATGGTTTCAGCTTCGTAGATGCAGGAAAAAGCTCGGAAATAAGTGAAGAGGTCCGCGGCACTGCGGAGCTTATGCAGGGTCCGCTATCGCTCGTCGGCGCGCAAGCCACACCCCCTCCAGAACTAATTTCTTAATGAAGCCACGCTGCATCTTGTTATCCACCGTGCAAGGTGTTGTACTACAAGAAATACAGGGGTGTAACTGTATTTCTGAATCTAATACCTAAAACACATCAACCCCCAATTATCTAAACCATGAAGTAGGCAGTGCTTTATGAAAAGAAAAATGAACTAAAACAATACAAAACGATACAGTTGTATCCTGGATATCACTATAAAGCCTCACATGACCAAAGATGGATAGAAATAGCGCTGTGGGTGCATGATGTTCTGCAGACGTTAGAAGGTGTTTAACATAAGCATTAAAAACTCAAATTCCCATAACCAGTGATAGTATGTTTTTTGATTTAGGTATATGGCCCTGATTTGTTTAGTTAGAGGATTTTTAGTATCAAAGAGCATGAGATCTTAAGATCATTCTAATTCTCCAAAAGTTTATCCTTGATAGATTCATGTTCTTGAATATTTTATCATCAGACTGAGAGTCCTGGACAGTGTTAACATATGAGTGTCCCTTATACTCAAATTACATTGAAATAGCCTTAGACTACGTGGGGACCATTCCCTTCATTTGTTTACATGACTCTGGGCAATGATGTGAAATCACTGAGAGGACCAAACTCTGACAGATGCTGAACTGCTTAGATTGTTTTACTACCGTCAATCTGACACCAAGGAAATCCTCAGAGCTCTGATCTTCTTTTTATACCTGTGTTTTTCTCTATATTCATTGTGTGCAACTGTTACCATCACCACGATCTACAGGAGGTAAGCCCGTTTTGTATTTTACTGGTTGAACCCTTGGAACTCTGGCTAGATTGCTGATGCCCCTTTCAAGGCAAGAGCATTATTTAAACCTTGCCAGTCCTGTGGAACCAAGACGACCTTTAGTGATGATCTCCATAAAAATGCCTGCTTGGTCCTTGCCATCTGGCAAGAAGATTCAAATTTGTGAACATTTCAGTCACAAGAATCTCAATGACAGAGCGTCAAGGACGTTTTGTATACTGAGTGAAGTGTTGCCTGGTGCAGATTCATGGAAAGTGCATCTCCTGCCAAAACCAAACATTAAAGCTGGAACTTGTTAGAGCCTCCTCTTCTGAGCCTCTCTTGACTCTTACCGTGAAACTATCTGAACCTTCCTTTGACTCAATCAGATAATAAAAGACTTTAAATGTTTCATTGGCGTCTCATCAGCCTTTCTATTTGAAAGTACCACCTCAACTGTTGAGCAAATCCTCGTCGACCACTGCAGGCAAGTCTTCATCCTCGAAGAAGCAATCCAAGACCACATTTATTCAGTTGACCGCTCCGCTAATGCCCATACCTCTCAACACCACTCCATCTGCCTGACCCCTTACCCTCATAGATTGGATCTCACTCAACTGCACCATTGTCCGTCTGCACTGTAAAGATGTTGTGCACTTCTCCATTAACCAAATTATCTTTACATTCATAAACAACTCCAGCCTCTCCCATCGCAGCATTTTCTTTACAGTTTCAAGTCATTTTTTCATTCTACATTCTAAAGTGATGATCAGTACCTTCCATTATATCAGTATATTGTGTTACATCCTGTTACTCTATACATCTTTCTCCCTTAACATTAATAAAACATAACAAGTGTAGATATACTAACCAAGAACGTAAATGTACTAAAGATCTGCTTAAGAAAATATTGTTTAAACAATTCTTTTGTAGAATTATGTATCTACATGAAACATTCTTTGCCTAACTCATTATCTAAACATAGATATTCACAAGAACTTTACGAAGGTACCTAACCTTAGGCTCAAATTATGCACCTTCCAAGGTTACAACATTTTGTTTCACACCAATTACCATGTGTGATAATTCTTTCTTTCTTCACAACAACCCAATCATTCTCTTCTCCTCAATTGGCATTTTTATTTCTTTATTGTTAACTAGTACTTTTCTAAATGTTTTATTATTGATGAGAAGCGTGGTTGTTTACAGCAGTGTTTGAATTCTGCTCTAGGTCCTGATTTACTATTTTTCCTTCTTGTCATAGTTTAACAACACCAGACAGTTACAAAAAGTTCCAGTAAAAGCCTTGACTAGCGGGCTTATTGAATAGATATAATAGCTAGCACTATTGTCTTTCTTGAATGAAACCGTTATTAGAACGATAATGCCTGACACTTTCGCTTGCAGTCACTCACCCAGTTAGAGTTATAGGGAGGTTATTATTATTTTTTTTATCCTCATTTGCCTTTAAAACACCATTCCATTTGCACCTTTGAATGGAGTACCATGCCCTTAAGTGCTGGAAGCAGGGAAAAAGAAGAGAGACTAGTAGTTTCTACCTTTACAGCTCTCATTTTTTTGAAACTCAGTCTTCTTCAAAAATCCCTAACTATCGCTCCATTCCCCACCTTATTGAACAAAAAGGGGGGGGGGGCCAGATAGCCAGACGAGGCAGAGAAGGCATAATCATTGGACTTCATTAGTCTGTTGTTCACACCAATTCAATAGGGGAAATCAAAAATCTTGCTTTTTAAAACCCTTCATATCTAATCTAGCAACATATTTAACGGAGCATACCCAGTCATTGAACCTGGGAGGGGCCACGACTACCCACTGTTTGCGGATTTCTATATGCGCCAAAAGCATAAAATAAAAGATCAGCCTTGCCTGTTTTTTTGTAAGTTTTGCGAAGGAATCCACACATCCAAAGATAACAAGCAAAATACTTACCTTAATGTCAATCTTCAGCATAATAGACAAGTCTCTACTCACTTCGTTCCAGAATAGCTGGATCTCTGGACAGTCCACAAACATATGTACATCGTCCTCTTTCAAACTGACACACTTGGGGCAAGCTATGTCCCCTCCTCTCCCAAACTTTGACAACCTCTGAGGAGTCCAATAGGCTCTGTGGATGGAGAAAAGATGGATTCTTCTTAGGTGTACGGTTTTAACTATTTTAAACAACTTAGACCTAGATACTTCCAACTTGTATTCCAGCTATGAGTCCTGCAAGCATCTTCCCCACAATTCGGTTGGCCATGTGAAGGCACCATCTTCTAATTCCACCATCAACCAGTAGATTGTTCCAAGCTCCTTCTTGAGTACTGCCTCATGCAAAAGTCTATCTTCAAGTTCATTTGATTTTCCTATTTTTGTTCCTGGATCTTGGAACCAACTCTGCATTTGCAGGTATTTAATTCTGGACACTTTATGATCCTAAAGATGTTTACATGTATCCCAAGTTATTAAGTGCCCCACTCTTCACTAAAATCGCCACCCCCTTTGTAACAGCCGATTGAGATGTGCAAACTGCTTAAGAGATCAACTTTTTTTCCTTAAAGAGCTCCAGACCCTCCTATTCTGTCAAGTGTGTCTCCTGCACAATAATAATCTGGGCCGGACAATCTTTCAAATATTGTAATATTTTGCCCGTCTTCCCTGTGCCCTAAGGCTATTGACATTCTCTCTCCTCACCCATCTCTCCTGAAGGCTAAAAACTAGCAACAAATCTGCATTGAGAAACGGCTATTTAGGATTTTTATTTGTTTTTTTCCCCCACTGCTCCCCACCCGTGCTCCCCCAATTCCCCCCCTCCAATGGAAAACCCTTCCCCGACTCTTCATGGCCCAAGGCCATCTGGGTTTCCCACCCGAACGAACATGTAGAACTAAATAGAAAGTTGTGCATGAGTGAAATTACCGTTAGCACTTTGTTAGATTTATTTTATCTCCCTAAATTTGAAATAATTCTTTCACGCCCAATCATTTATAGTATGGTAATATTACAAAAATAATTTCAGTAGGTAGAACGGGACATCCTCTATTATTTTAAAAGAAAGAAACTAGCCCCTGGGTTGTAGGCTTTTAATAAAGTCGTCCAGCTTATCGACAGAGTGGAAGATGTGCATCTTGTTATTTAACATTACCTTAAAAAATGCTGGAAATCTCAGCTGCACTGAAGCACCCAATCTCTTCAGTGTATCGATCCTTAGCCCCAGCTCCCATTGCCTGTTAGAGGTGGTGACAGAAACGTCTGACCTAATCTCATTTCTAACACCATCAACCTCAATTGATTTCATCCCCAAGGCTTTCAACAGTATTTTCTCTGTCAATGAGTTTGTTAAAAACATTGCTGTAGATCTTTAGCTATCTCGTTTTCTGACTCCTACATCTTTAACTAGTTCTTAATCAATTTGACTGCATACGCTTTACTATTGTCGCCTTCTCTACCTTCGGCACTTTCAAATATTTCGTCTTTGGAAATTTTCCAATCTTTCAACTCTATCTTGATGCTCTCTTTCCACGGTTTTTAGTTTATCTATTTCAGCTCAGTTCGCCTCTAGCGTTGTTGTTCTACTGCTGAGGTCATCTATCTTTCTCTGCATAACTTCACAGGCCTTTTTTTTTATCTCCAACTGATTTGACTTTGGTGTCTCAAATCTATTTTTAATTTCAGCTGATGAAGCTGCTAAGAGTGGTAAGTCCTCCTTCTCAGGATGCTTTAAGCTCTATTCAGTATCTTTGGAATTGGGGCCTAGGCATTTTAAATGTTCTGAGGTTTGCTGTTGGCCTCTGTCAGAATCAGGATCGGGGGTAATTGTATTTAAAATTTGATATCTGTTCAGAGACGTCTCTTCCCCCCCCCCCCCCCCCCCCCCCCCCAATCAATCTCACCTAATCCATCTGGACGACCTTCTAAAGTTGTTGTCTGTTTCGTAGTATCTTTCTCCTGGCAACTATTTATACAATTTTTGCTGAGAGATTGGCTTGGAGCGCCTTGTCGTCCCTCATGTTTTTAACTATTTATACCTGCCATCCTGCTTTCACCCAGAAAGGAGGTCATTTTTGTATCTCACCTGTTCTTCCTTCCAGAGGTAGAGATGCTACTTATTGTTGGTCCCCTGCACAGACCTTCAACTCGTCACCAATTTACTTAGGGATGAGTTGCACACTTCTTCGTTAGTCAAATCGTCATTACTCCCTCAGACAACTCCAACTCCTCCGAGCACAGCTTTCTCTTTACAGCTCAAAGTCCCTTTTCCATTCGACATTGATGATCGATGCATTCTATTACATCCTATTACTCTACAAGCTTGTTAGTCGGTGGCTGTTTTTCCTGTGATACTTGAGTCCCACGGCCTCTAGCTTGTCACTCATGCAATCTATGGCTCCACTAAGAATCAAACCAGTAGTAGCTCCACAATTCCTGGAAGTGCTTCCGTTTGGCCCAGAAGGTGGTGACATCAGCAGACTGAACATCTATCAAGACGAATGCATTATAGAGTCTTAAGCCTCTCATGATGGTGGCGAACATGATAACCAGGCTACAGTTCCTCATGAATTGGGCATCCGTTAATCCTTAGTGACTCAAAAGAACAATAACTTTGTGACTGGCCTTTAGACTGCCTTTTCACAGCCTCTTATGCTTCAGGCCCCATCTGACGTTTTCGATTCTTTTACAAAACATTTCCATAATGTTCTTCACTGTCTAGCACCGCTCTGCATCTATGCACAACCTGTGCCTTTGCACTGTTCCCCCTCCTCAGCCAGATCCACAACCAGTGCATTCTGATCCCAGCACAACAGCCTTGACAACAAGTTGTGGAATGCACAGAGCTGCCTGTGTTTTGACCAAGAAGGATCTGAAAACCTTTCTCTTCGACAAAGTTTAGTTGCCCCCTGTGCACTGTACTCATTGGCAATCTTTTCTTTGAGTACTGGGACGCTTCTGGCGAAGCAGCTGTTTGCTGTACAAATGGTTGTTTGTTGCAGACAATTGGGGCCGTCTGTCAGCATCCTCGCTTCCACCAGAGAATTTTCCACAGCGATACCTGTACATTTGCCCCCTTCCCCGCTGTGCTACTAGCCAGAATTTACATCCCGCCCCAGAAGAACTGCAGCAGCACCCTCTCTCTGATATTTCAGAACCTGGTCAGAATGACAAAGATAGTGATGATGTTGATGATCATGACAGTTTCTTTAATGATGAGGCTCACCTGAATTTGACAACTGTTTTTGGGGTGAGGAATCAAGTCTGAGACTTCAGCGTAAAGATTCACCTCCTGCTGACATTCATTGTGTTCACAGTCATACAATCATAGGCCTCAAACATTGTCTTTCAGCCGCCAACGTGTAGAAAACACCTTTATTTTTCAATTTCAATGAAAGTTAAGTAGATCTATCAGAGCTATTCCCTTACTAGACCACTTACAGCAAGCATTGCAAAAGCCAATATGTTTTTCCTAAGTGAGATCCATTGGCTTTGTCAATGTTTTTTTCCAGCTTTTCAACTTGGCTGAAAGTAAAAAATAAAAAAAGAACTATGATGCGGCCAGCACTGACCACATCATAGCTCCTTTTTTCCTTTTTAAACTATGCTACAATATATCTAAAAACAGCTAAGGGGTGTGGGGGCAAGCAACACGCGAGAGGAAGGTGGAAAACAACGGAGATCGGGGATGTAACTGGAAGGTGGGAGAAACAGAAGAGGGCAGAAGGAGGGAGGTAAGTTAAAAGCAACAGAGAGCAGGAGGCATTTAAAACAAGGGAGAGCCGTACTAGGGCGGTGGTGGATTAAAAAACAACGGAGAGCAGGAGGGAGCTGATTGTGCAGGGTGAATTCAAAACAACAAAGGTTGGGGGTGAGTTTAAAAACAACAGCAGGAGGAGGGCAGCAGTGAAAGAGAGGGACTGCAGACATGCACTCTCTAAGAGTATATATCGAAAATTAAAAAGCAGTATCTGCAGGAGCCTGTGGCCAGTGGAAGGCCACTGGCCACTGACAGGAAGCTGTACTTGGTTCATGCTGCACAGGAGGAACACACGGTGAAGCTCCATGAAGAAGCTGAGGAAAGGAGGAGGCTCTGATCACTGAGAAGCAAGGAAATGAGAGTGACATGGGAGCCAATCAGTGGTAAGTAATGGCCTGGTTCTAAGACAGTTTTAATATTTTTTTACATTTTATTTACAATAGATTTTGCAAGCGCTGTGCAGGCAAAACCTAAAAAGGTTGGAGAGCATGAAAAAAATCTGCAACAGGCACAACTGCTAGTGCCAAACTTGACAAAAAAGTACAAAGCAACAGGTTCTGCCCCAGCTTACCTGCTCAACAAGGTCAAGACCGAGATAGTCATTTCTGTAGCTGCCAAAAGGTGTGCTCTTGATCCCTCATCGCCATGTTCGGTACCACCAGACAAGAAAGGTTTCCGCCTTGATACTATAGGCAAAAGAGTAGGACATTTGCATCAGTGGTGGCTCGCAGAGGTGCCGCTGTGGGGTGGTGAGGTGGGGCTGGGCTGGGTGGGGGGTTAGTGGAGTCCAACATCCGACGGCAGATGGGAGGGGTCTGCTTTGCAGGAAAGTCTAGAAACAAAGCATACAAAAAAGAAGACGGTTGACTATATGGTTCTGCACCTCGTGCCTGTTCTGAAGTCCAATATCCCACGCAAACAGCCCTCGCATCAACTGTCTATTGTTGCCACTGTGCTCCAGATCTTTCAAACTATGATTGTTTGGGCGTGCCTAAGGGAAAGAAGTCCAAAGACCCTCCTCTTGGGATCGACCATATTCTCTTACGAACAACCGTAAATTGATTAATAACTTTAAGTACCGTACAAATCGGCGTTTTACTGTTTCTAAGCCCTGATGAAGTTCTCAGATGGAGACCGAAACACGTTGGTTGGACTGTTGGACTGTTCATTTTGAAAATGAAATAAAAGAAACTATCAAATTTACCTGGTGATCCTTGGACTTCTTTCCCTTACGCACCCCCAAACATTCAAAGTCTAGAAACAAAACCTGATGCACACGGGACTGTTATTAAATATATAAAGGTGTGCTAGCATGCTGTGTCCGAGGTGGGAAGTCTGCTTTTGAGGAAAGAAACAATTTAGAAGCACTGGGGCACCTTTAATAAATAAATAAAGGCGCACAGGCATGCTGTGTTGGGAGGTGGGAGTGGTCTCAAAGTGACGCTGTTATTACAAAAATAAAGGTGCTGTGTCAGAGGGTTCTGATTTGGAGAAAAGGCAATAAACAATATCAAAGCACACTGGACTGTTATTAAATCAATAAAGGTGCGTAGGCATGCTGTGTCGGAGGTCTGAGAGGTCTGCTTTGGAGGAAAGGCAAGAAACAGTTAAGCATACTGGTGCTGTTAATTAATAAATTAAGGCGAACGAGCGCTGGTTGATGCTGTGTCGGGGATGGGAGGGGCTCTCTTTGGAAGCAAGGCAAGAAACAAATAAGCATATGGGCGCTGCTCGATGCTGTGTCGGAGGTGGGAGGGTTCTGCTTTGGAGGCATGCCAAGTAAAAATAAAGGCACACCGCAAGCGCTGCTCGAGGACAGCTAAAGAAATAAATAGTACTTACAAGTGTTAAAATAACATGCAGCTTAAGAACCCATGTAACAGGGCCAGTCCGTATGGGAGGTTACAAAGTTTGAAAAGGAAGGGCTAGTAAGCTATTTCACCAATTAAAAACACAAGGACCGTAAAAGGAGCCGATAGTAAAGATGAGAGGGGCTTAAAACAAGTTGGGAAGGGCTACAAGCCCCTATCCTGAACACAGCATGGCTTGAAGAGACAGCGCAAGTGCTGCCTAGGAGAGACCTAATAAAAACTATCTCCCATGCAGTAGATATTGGCATTTTTATAGGAGCTCTATCCCCTGATATTTAGACAAAAAATTAATGTACACTACACCGCAACTGCGATTTTTGTGCTCACAGAAAAATTGCCTAACTTTTCATTTTACAGTTCTTCGCAAAATTTCAGAAAAGCCACCAAAAAGAATTGCGCTATTGCATTTAAAGCACAGGTAAATAACACCGTTACCAGGTTTTAGAGAACCTAATGAGTGAGTGACCTAATGAGTGGGGCAAAATTCATATAATTCTGTCAATATTTCTGAGGCAATATTATGTCATCTTCCGTGGCTCCGTGACCTAATGAGTGAGGCAGGCAAAATTCATATAATTCTGTCATTATTTCTAAGGAAATATTATGTCATCTTCCGTGGCTCCGTACGTGGCTCTGTGACCTAATGAGTGAGGTAAAATTCATATAATGATGTCCATATTTCTGAGGCAATATTATGTCATCTTCCGTGGCCCTGTGACCTAATGAATGAGTAATGAAAGCAGTGAGGCAATATTCATATAATTAGGTCAATATATCAAAAAAATCTTCTTATGAGGCAATATTATGTCATCTTCTGTGGCTCCGTGCGTGTCTCCATGACCTAATGAATGAGTAATGAAAGCAGTGAGGCAATATTATGTAAATATTACGCAATATTATGTCATCTTCCGTGGCTCCATGACTTAATGGGTGAGCATGCATTGTAATTGCATGCAATGGAAATGTATGTGCGCAGTTATAGCATGCGTTGTAAATGCATGCGATGCAAAGGCTCCTGCGATGTCAAAGTTGTGTTTCGATGGAACCGCGTCAAATTGCCATTGCTGTAATGGGTGTTTCCCTGTGGAGTGGGATTGTGTGACTTGGAGTGAGATTATCTGGAATGGTATTTTGTGTAGTGGAGTGGTATGTAGTGGAGTTAACTTATATGGTGTGTGTTGGAACCGGGACTACCGGCCCACTTAGGGTAGCATGACACAGAGTGGGAAGGCTAAATCTAGAATGCAATTGTGACATACTTGCGCAACACACACTACAACACCCCAGTGCAAACCCACCAAAAATGACACCACACCATCTTAGTTAAATAGAAAATAGGGAGACTTTATCTCTTTGTATTGAAAAGGGGGAATGAGGGTTCCAATGTTTAATAAATTAGGACTTTGGACATTTCACTTTAGGATTAATTGCATCCATTAAACAGTACATTGCATTTCCTCACAGTAGTCAAAGCACCAGGTTTCTAAATACATTTAGCTAGGCAATCAGCAAGTAAGTATATCACACATAAACCAATAGGAACAGGTTGCAGTTTAAACCAGTCGGGTAATTACATTGAATACTACTTTAGTAGATATAAGTATCCATTTGGAGCAAGCATGCAAATAAATGAAATTTTGATTTAGCAGGTTTTTGCATTAAGTTAGATTAAGCTGGTAAATACATGAAGATTAGAATAACAATGGTTTCTTATTCAGAGTGCGCTGTCTCTTCCTCTCTCCTGCGCAAGAAAGTGCTTATGGAGGCTTTATTTCAGAGGGGGAATTGAAGTCTGGAACCCACTCTCTTAATTTGGGTCAGTCACGTTGTTTCACATATAGGTGGGTAGCACACCTTCTTTAAACACAACATTTCACCTTCTTAAATTGATACTTTTCACATTCGGCGTGCTCACTTGATCGTGCCAAGCCCAAACAGCATGTGCTTAAACTTAACTCCGATATTTTAGGGCTCCTTTTTACCCCAAAAAACAGTGGCAACAACCTCTTTTCACTGCGCATTTGCTTTCAATATTTTTAAATTCAAGTGTCTTATTTTTCTTTTTAGTTTCATTCTGCTTTAACTCATCCATATCCGCTTTATCCAATTTTAATCACCATGTGTCAGAAAGTACCTGTAGTTTCTGAGCTCCGCGGGGGTACCACACCGAAGGTGAAGATAGCTCCCAATTCCCTTTCGCCCCTGAGCCGGATTGCTCTTGCGACAGGGACGTCAGGGAAAGGGGAAGTGGATAAGACAAACAGAGAGACTGCTCACACATTCATCTTCTCCGCTCTAGGATTAGTGAAGATAGTTCTGCAAAACAAAACAACAATTACTAAGTTCTGACCTACAAGGTGCGGATTCCTAAACTACCCTATACCTTATACTAAGTACCTGTGAGTGTGTGAGGATAAGCTGCTCTCTAGAAGGTCTTAGTAAGGCTGCAGTGGAGATGGTCCATGGAGCATTGCTGTTGTGGCTCAGAGAACGAAGTATAGATGGTACACAAGAATATATATATATATTGTTATCTACTTGCAGACTCTGTGTAGATGAAGATGTACGCAGCACCAGCTCCAATTCTCACACCCAAAGTAAGGAGCCAAAAGTTCAGTTCAATTAACTGTAGAGCGTGAAGTCAAAACTGGCATGGACTAGTCTTTTTAAAAGTGTTTCACCAAATTTCCACAACACAAGAAGCGGTGCAATAGAACATTAATATTCAGTCAAGTAAACCGGTTCGAGCTCACCATGAACAAGGTTCCGCTGCCGCTGAATGACAAGTTGTCACGGAAGAGTTTTCAGTAGAGGACCAGGAATGCAGTTCTCTAACGGAGAG
Source organism: Lissotriton vulgaris (assembly GCF_964263255.1). Taxonomy (NCBI): domain Eukaryota; kingdom Metazoa; phylum Chordata; class Amphibia; order Caudata; family Salamandridae; genus Lissotriton; species Lissotriton vulgaris. The sequence goes on from NC_141696.1 coordinate 1,173,413,623, forward strand.
TTTCACGATGCAGGGAAAAATGGTGTGACTGGAGGCAGGGGGCTATGAATGGGACTGAACCGCTTGGAAACCTCAGAAAGGAAGTCCGTGAGGCAAGCGGGACTTCGAAGGTGACTGACGCGGCAAACAGGAAAGCCGCCGGAGCTTCGGGAAGAAACGGACAATGAAGATTCAGGGCTAAAATCACTACCCTGACTAAAACTAGACTTTAGATACTCTAAATAACTAACTGTGAAGAGAGCGCGAATGACACCTTCGCCTCTCGGAGGAAATACCGTTGAAGTGCGACGTTAATAGAACGCTTGCGCTTCAAGTACACTGAGCCAGCGTTCGAGGGGAAACACTAGAACGCTAACAGAACTGGCGATTTCAGGCAACAGGGAAATGCCTGCTCCGTGCACAGCGGTATCTTGCCACCAGTAGTGACCAGCTTGTATGAGTAGCAGAAGGATCAATCCTGAAGGTCGAGTGGGCAAGTGAAGGCACCTGCACAGGGCGATCTGAACTGGGCTCAAACCTGACAGTACCCCCCACCAAAGCCCCCTTTCTAGGTTTGTGTGGATAAGTCTTGTGAAACTCCCTCACCAATCTAGCAGCGTGAACATTAGAACTGGGTTCCCAAGATTGTTCATCAGGACCGTAACCCTTCCAGTCCACTAAGTAGAATAGTTGTCCCTTCCTAACCTTGGAATCCAGAATTCTCTTTATTTCAAACTCCTCCGAAGAATCAACCTGCACTGAAACTGGTGGAAGAACCTTACGAAGATTAGGTGGATTCTTTCGAATCAGAGATACATGAAAAGTGGGGTGAATCTTCAAGGTTGGGGGTAAGTGAAGCCTTACACTAACTGGATTTATCATTCTGTCTACTGAGTAAGGTCCTACAAACCTGGGTTGAAACTTTCGGTTTCCCCGCAAGCGCATATGACGCGTGGAAACCCAAACTTGATCCCCAGGATGAAAGACTGGATTTGCCTTACGACCCTTATCCGCTTGTTTCTTGAAGGAAGCCTTTGCCTTAATCAAATTTGCAGTGGCTAACTGAAAGGCTGACTGTAACTCTCGTATTACTTCTTCTGCAGCTGGGACATCCTCAACTACTCTACCCACCAACATGTTGGGGTGCCGACCTGAATTCAAGTAGAAAGGAGAATAACCAGTGGCGGAATGCACTGAATTATTGTAGGCAAATTCTGCTGGAGCTAGTAAAGAGGGCCAATCTCCCTCCTGATCCAGTAGATACAGACGCAAGTACTGCTCTAAATCTTGATTTACCCTCTCCGTCTGTCCATCGGTCTCAGGATGATAACCGGTGGACAAACGAGAGTCCACCCCCAGACCTCTGAGAAAGGATCTCCAAAATCTAGACACAAACTGAGGACCTCTATCAGAAATCACAACCTTCGGGATTCCATGTAGTTTAACTATGTGCTGTACAAACAAGGTGGCTAACTCAGTGGCGTTTGGAAGGCTTTTGAGGGGAATAAAATGACTCATTTTAGAAAATTGATCGACCACCACCCAAATGACTGACTTCCCTTGTGAGGATGGTAACTCTACTATAAAGTCCATGGAAACAGTGTGCCATGGATAGGGAGGTACAGGTAAAGGCATTAAAAGTCCCCGTGGAGACTGTCGGAGACTTTTTCCTTTCAAACATAGTTCACAAGTGGCAACATACTGTCGAACCTGAGCTTCCATACCTGGCCAAAGAAAATTTCGCTTTAACAACTCCAAGGTTTTCAAGACTCCTTTGTGGCCAGCCATGGGCTGATCATGAAACCTGTGAATGATCTCCTCTCGCAGTTTCTCTCCAGGGACGAACATCTTTTCCTGAAAATATGGTTTCCCATCTTTTACAGAACGGTCTGGACCCTCGTTCTCCCAATTGGAGTATTCTTTCCTCTTGAATTCCAGGACTATCTTTTCTTCAAACTCATCATCCACTGTGACTGCCACAATCTTATTAATAGGAATGAGAAATTCTTCTGTCTTCGCCTCCGGGCTCTCGCTCTCAGTTAACCGAGAGAGGGCATCTGCTTTTCCATTGGTTACTCCAGGTTTATACGTGAGGACAAAGTCATAGTCAGCAAAGAATAAAGACCACCTGAGCTGTCGTGGAGTCAAAGTTCGTGCTGACTTAAGGAATTGCAGATTTCTATGATCAGTAAATACGGTTACCACATGTCTGGCTCCCATCAGGTAATGTCGCCACTCAAGAAACGCTACTTTGACTGCCAACAATTCCTTGTCAGCTATGGCGTAATTGACTTCTGCTGGGGTAAGTTTTCGAGAATAAAAAGCCACAGGATGAAGTTGTCCAGTTTTCTTGTGACGTTGGGACAAAACTCCCCCTATGGCCAGATTGGAAGCGTCCGCCTCTACAAAAAATGGTTCCAAAGGATCTGGGTGTTGCAAAATGGGAGCTGTGACGAATGATTCTTTAAGGAATTGAAAGGCCTCTTCTGCCTCAGACCCCCAAACAAACCTTTCGTTCTTTCGCAACAATCGAGTAATGGGGCTCACCTTTGCCGAAAAATTCTGAATAAATCGCCGATAAAAATTGGCAAAACCTAAAAAACTTTGGATTTCTTTTACTGAACAAGGAGCAGGCCAATCTCGGATTGCTTTGAGCTTCGATTCATCCATGGAGACTCCCTCTGGGGAGAGTATGAACCCCAAAAACTCAACCTTGGTGGAATGAAATACACATTTCTCCAATTTCACATAGAGTTGATTTTTTAAGAGACATTCCAAAATGGCCCGAACATGCTGGACATGTTCCTCAGTGTTCTTGGAAAAAATTAGGATGTCGTCAATATAGACAACTGCGAATCGATCCAGGAATTCTCGAAGTATGTCATTTACAAAATGTTGGAATGCTGCAGGAGCGTTGCACAACCCAAAGGGCATGACCTGATACTCAAAAAGACCATAACGTGTCCGAAATGCCGTCTTCCACTCATCTCCTTCTGCCATCCGAACCAAATGGTAGGCTCCCCTCAGATCCAATTTGGTGTAGATCTGAGCCTCCTTCACCTGATCCAGAAGTTCGGAGATAAGTGGCAATGGGTAACGGTTCTTTCTGGTCACCAAATTCAAGGCCCTGTAGTCTATGCAAGTCCTCAGACTTTTGTCCTTCTTCGGAATAAAAAAAAGAGGGGAAGAAACTGGGGACTGAGAGGGCCGAATAAATCCAGAGGCCAAGTTTTTGTCAAGGTACTCCTTCAAATGCAAATTTTCAGATTCTGAAAGAGCATATATGCGACTACATGGCAGCGAAGCACCTGGTTCCAATTCTATAGTACAGTCGTAGTCCCGATGAGGGGGAAGTCTTTGCGCCTCTTGTTCATCAAACACTGCTTTCAAGTCTTGATACTGCGCAGGAATTTCTGGAAGTTCCACCAAACAAATTACTTGCGGTTGATTAGCCAAACAGTAGGTTTCACTGGACTCTCTCTTCTGTGGGGGGGAATGAAAACAGTGTTCCAAACAAAATTCGGAAGCCAAGTCTACAGTTCTCTTAGCCCAATCAATCTTCGGGTTATGTTCCGTTAACCAAGGCAGGCCCAAAATGAGTTGGAATTGAGGAGCATCAATTAAACTAAATCGGAGGTAACTATAATGTTCTCCAGGCCCAATCACAGAGATGGTCTCCGTGTCAAAGGCTATCGGACCGGAAGATAAAGGAGTTCCATCAACAGCTCGCACCGGCTCAGGTTTGTCCTTTCTCACAAAATTTATTCCCAAACGCTTAGCAAACAAAATATCGCAAAAATTTCCAGTAGCTCCAGAATCGATCATAATTGCTACATTTGCACTCTGTTCTTTTCCAAAAATGATTTGGCAAGAGAGTATGAGATGAGGAGCTGAAAACTGCATGGTGTTTGACAAGGACTGGATTAAGGGAGTTGACTTAGAGTCGGCTTCCACCAGAGCAACTCCTTCTACTGGTGGAGCTTGTCTTTTACCCATGACGCCGTCTTAGGTCTCCGTGGACACTCCTTGACAAAATGTCCTGAACCTCCACAGTACATACATAATTTGCCTTGCCTTCTCTTTTCACGCTCCTCCGTGCTAAGAGGTCCTCGAACCGTTCCGATTTGCATAGGTTCTTCTATGGTGGTTTCTTCCTTAGCCTTAACACTCTCAGGACGCATTCGGTCAAATCTTGGAGGAAGGGGTCGAGTTTCTTTTCGCCGCTCCTGACGTCTCTCAGATTGTCTTTGATCAATTTGAAGAACCAGGTCGATGAGTTCTGAAACGTCTGTGGGTCTCTTAGGAATCTGAGAGAGACCGTCCTTCAATTCATCTCGTAGACCTCTGTAAAATATGGCTGCTCTTTTTTCTGCAGGCCAATTAGTTTCAACTATAAGCTTATTGTACTGAGCCAAATACGCCACCAACTCTCGATTTCCTTGTTTTAAATCAAGAAGCTCATTATCTGTGGTTTGAGAGATTGCTCTCCGATCAAAGATTCGTAAAAATTCTGTCTTAAATTCCCTGAAATTGTACAGCACAGGATCATTAGCAGACACCAAAGGCAACGACCAAGATGCGGCATCTCCACTCAGGTACGACAGCATGAACGCCACTTTGGACTGATCCTCCTTGAAAATTATCGGTTTGCACAAAAAATGTAACGAACACTGAGTAACAAAAACCTGTGCCTTGTTTGGATCACCCATAAATCTTTCGGGAGGGGCTAGAGGAATAGTGGGAGACATAGCATGCACTACCTGGGTGGAAAACTCACTGGTGGCTGGAGATGGATTAAAAGTTTGGGACTTCTGACCCCCAAAATCTGGGCTTGGACTAACTGTGAGTTCATTTATTTTCTGACGAAGAAAGTTAGTCTCCTGATTGGATTTTCTAACCTCCTCTCGGGTTTCCATCAATTGCTTTTGCAAATCTTCCAGGATGGATCCCAGGGCCTTCAAATCAAATCCTTCGGCCATGATACTCAAGCGGAGAGCAACAGCGGGCACTTCAATCTGTCAGAAAGTACCTGTAGTTTCTGAGCTCCGCGGGGGTACCACACCGAAGGTGAAGATAGCTCCCAATTCCCTTTCGCCCCTGAGCCGGATTGCTCTTGCGACAGGGACGTCAGGGAAAGGGGAAGTGGATAAGACAAACAGAGAGACTGCTCACACATTCATCTTCTCCGCTCTAGGATTAGTGAAGATAGTTCTGCAAAACAAAACAACAATTACTAAGTTCTGACCTACAAGGTGCGGATTCCTAAACTACCCTATACCTTATACTAAGTACCTGTGAGTGTGTGAGGATAAGCTGCTCTCTAGAAGGTCTTAGTAAGGCTGCAGTGGAGATGGTCCATGGAGCATTGCTGTTGTGGCTCAGAGAACGAAGTATAGATGGTACACAAGAATATATATATATATATTGTTATCTACTTGCAGACTCTGTGTAGATGAAGATGTACGCAGCACCAGCTCCAATTCTCACACCCAAAGTAAGGAGCCAAAAGTTCAGTTCAATTAACTGTAGAGCGTGAAGTCAAAACTGGCATGGACTAGTCTTTTTAAAAGTGTTTCACCAAATTTCCACAACACAAGAAGCGGTGCAATAGAACATTAATATTCAGTCAAGTAAACCGGTTCGAGCTCACCATGAACAAGGTTCCGCTGCCGCTGAATGACAAGTTGTCACGGAAGAGTTTTCAGTAGAGGACCAGGAATGCAGTTCTCTAACGGAGTTTCACGATGCAGGGAAAAATGGTGTGACTGGAGGCAGGGGGCTATGAATGGGACTGAACCGCTTGGAAACCTCAGAAAGGAAGTCCGTGAGGCAAGCGGGACTTCGAAGGTGACTGACGCGGCAAACAGGAAAGCCGCCGGAGCTTCGGGAAGAAACGGACAATGAAGATTCAGGGCTAAAATCACTACCCTGACTAAAACTAGACTTTAGATACTCTAAATAACTAACTGTGAAGAGAGCGCGAATGACACCTTCGCCTCTCGGAGGAAATACCGTTGAAGTGCGACGTTAATAGAACGCTCGCGCTTCAAGTACACTGAGCCAGCGTTCGAGGGGAAACACTAGAACGCTAACAGAACTGGCGATTTCAGGCAACAGGGAAATGCCTGCTCCGTGCACAGCGGTATCTTGCCACCAGTAGTGACCAGCTTGTATGAGTAGCAGAAGGATCAATCCTGAAGGTCGAGTGGGCAAGGGAAGGCACCTGCACAGGGCGATCTGAACTGGGCTCAAACCTGACACCATGCAAGGTAAATTTGCCAATTTTCATAGTTTCTCATGTTCAAGTCGGCCTTCCGAACCTTTTCTTCCAAGAATACGCACAAAAAGCACCATTCCTTAAAAGCAGTTTATTTCAATCCAATGCATTTCGGACCTCCGTGGGGTCCTTCGTCAGGGAAAACTGAAATAACAACAACAGCGTTTTTAGACTTGTGTTCCACCTCGTATATGCGTATATGTTGTTACCAGAGAGTGGATTATTTTATGGGGCTTAGTTCTCGGCACCCCCGATCACTACAGTCCCCCCTCCCTGCTCGGCCTCTTTCCTTCAGCCCCACCCTCCATGTGTTGTCCCCAGATACCTCTGCGCCCGACCGGCGCCTCGATCACACCTTCTTAGGAGCGAGTCTGTGGGGCCGAACTTCTCCCTTTCTCCGGCTCAGGACTTTGGCACTTCACCTGAGGCGGGGCAGGGCCACAGCCGAGCTGCGACGCGGACACCCCAGAGGCCCCAATGCGCGTGGGCTTCCTTGCGCCCCCTCTCCCGACCCACTGAGGGTCAACTCGGCCTACCAAAGGGGCGCGGCAGCTTCCGCTCCTGTGAGGAGCTCCGGCTCGACTGAGAGAGGTGACGCGCTAGGCAGGAGTCCGGTTGCTAAGCGACCCCGCCGGCGTCTCTCTCGGAGCCTCGCGTCGCTCCCCTTTTCCTCACGCTTGGCAATAGAACCGCTCGGCCCTTCTCACCACCCAGGCCAGCGGCGTAGATTCACCTGGCAGCCTCGACACCACAGCGCTTCAGAGAGGGCGAAAAGGGGGCGGGAGCTCTGATTAATGCAGTGCTGGGAGAACTAGGCAGCATACCGCGCAGGCAAGATCAGCGCGCTTCAACAAGGCCAAACAGGGGACAAGGGCAGAGTTTAAGACCCAGCCTCACTTCAGGGGTCGTGGTAAATGTCCCTTGCTCCGCGTTGCCTCATTAGCCTACAGTGCCACCCTCCAAGGTTTCTGGAGCTGGGGCAAGGTCACTCTCACCAGCTGTCAAAATGAATTAGTCTTCTTGATGTGTGGCCACACTGGGACGTAGTACTTGCAGATCTTTTCACAGACCGGGCCAGATCAACAGGAAGGAGAGCAGCGCCCTCAAACCAACTCGCAGCCCCTAGGAGCAGTCCGATTAGCCTGAGACACAATCCCCTTGATGCTGTAGTCTGCACTCCAGCCAGCCCAGCAGTGACAAAATGGCCGCCCAGGGTCCGCCCTTATATAGCTTGAGCCCAGGTCACTAAAGTGGACCGTAAGGTTCTGAAACCCCCTAATGCTATCCTATGGCCAGAGCTCTGAGGTAATTTCTAGCAGGCGTCCATCTTAGGAAACTCTCCCATCCCACCATTTTAGGAAGGTGCACCTGTGCCTCAGCACTGATTAACAGTGGTGAGGCACTCAGAGACCTAAGGTCACAAAAAGAATTGGTGGTAAAAGAAATGTGAGGCAGAAAGAGGAAAAAGAAATAGGGGGAGACCACCCAAAAGCTGACCGGTCTAACAGTGTGCTGTTAAATATTATAGCATGATGTGGAATTTAGTGGTGTAGATTGGATGTATGTGGTGTGTTGTGTAATTGTGTTGTTGGTTTGAATTATGTAGTTGTTGAATTATGTGGTGTGGAATGGAAATGTGTAGAGTTGAATTTGTGTGACGTGGAAGTGTGAGTTGAGTGAAAATTGTGTTGAGTGTTATGCGGCATGGTCTGAAGTGTAATTATGTGGAATGTTGCTACGTGGCATAGACTGGATTTATGTGGAGTGTATTTATGCAATATGGAGTAGAGCATAATTATGTTGAGGTAAATTATGTGGTGCTGAGTGGTATTATGTGGAGTATAGTTATGTTGTGTGATGAATTGTGTGGGGATGAATTGGGTGACATGTGGAATTATGTGGCATGGTGACCATCAACCTTGGCACTTTTCGCTCCAAAGCACAAGAACTTACCAAGGGGGTGCCACAAGGATCTTGCCTAAGCCCCACTATGTTCAATATCTACATAGCCTCCTTGGCAGCTCTCTTAAGGAAGCACGGGTTTGTCCCAATATCCTACGCGGACGACACCCAACTCACTTTCTCCTTCAACAAAACCTCTCAGACCACATGATCAACCTTCTCTTCCGGCCTGTTAGCATTATCACGCTGGATGGAAAACAACTACCTCCAGCTGAATGCCGGGAAGACAGAGGTTTTGCTCTTCGGTGACGCCCTACTCCTATGGTCACCCCACTGGTGGCCCCCGAGACTTGGGAAGGCCCCTTCCCCAGCAACCACTGTGAAGAACATAGGGGTGTACCTTGAACAGACCCTCACTATGAAGAAGCATGTTACTCACACCGTGGGCTCATGCTTCCACATATTAAGCCTCTTAAGGAGAGCTTTTCCCTATCTACCTGACTCCACCAGAAAGACCTTGACTCAAACTTTAGTACTGAGTAAGTTAGACTACTGCAATGCCCTCCTGATCGCAGCCACCTAGTCCTCTCTAAACCAAATCCAAATGATACAAAACACTGATGCCCGCCTGATATTAAATGCCGGCCATAGATCTGCTTCTCTACCTCTCCTTCACCAACTACACTGGTTGCCCATACGACAACGCATGAAATTTAACATATGCTGTATTACCCATAAAGCTATATGGGGGAATGGACCCCCCTATCTGGCGGAGAGGCTCCACCCATATGCCCCACTTCGGACTTTACGCTCAAGCTCCAAAGCCCTTCTCAATGCGCCCAGAATGAAAAAGTCAAGGAATGAAGGCAAGTCCTTCTCTCACCAAGCCCCACTCATATGGAACCAACTCCCTCTTGCCTTAAGACAATGCCCTGACCACTTGAAGTTTAGGAAAACTCTGAAAACCGCTCTGTTCTCAGCCTAGCCACTGCCTTCAATGCACGTCCTGAGCGCTGATATACCCCCCAGGGGGTGATTCAAGCGCTATACAAATAATAAATCAAATCAATTCATGGTGTGGTGTATAATTGTGCAGAGTGGAATTATACAGCATGTTGAAGAGTTGTATTTTGTGAAGGGTATTTATGTGTTTTGGAGTTGAGTGTAAATATGTTGTGTGAAGTATAATTACATAGGTTGAAGTGGAAATATGTGTAGTTGAATTGTGTTGTGTGGAGTGTAATTATGTGGTTTGGAGTGGTATTAAGTTGTGTGGATTATTATTATGTGAAGTGGAATTATGTGGTATGGAGTGAAGTGGACATATGTGTTTTTTTTAATTTTAGGATTGTAATTATGTGGTATGGAATGTTGTTGGTTTAAATTATTTATAGTTGAATTGTGTGGCATGGAATTAAGAGATGTTCAAATGTGCTCTGTGTGATAGAATTAGCATAGCTGCCAAGGTTTCAGATTGCTATGTGTGACAGTTTAAGAACTTCAGTGTAATTATGAGTGACTTTCAACGACTATGAGGGACACTTTCTCGTGAGCAAAATCAAGCAATGAAGAGGAGGGAAACATATAAATATCAAAAATTACACCCATTTGATTGAGTCAGGCTGCGTGAATGTCGCTCAATATTACAGTTAAATTATGAAAACGTCACACTTACCAATCTGAAACCTTGGCATCTATGAGTGAATCAGTGTGAAAATGTGCTCTAATTGAGGTGTATTCCTCTGCACCCTCATGGTGACCAGCCTGCCAGGTGTCTTTGCAAATTTGCAAGCACCAAGCAGTTTTCCATCAGCTACATGTTAATGTAACTCTACAAAATAAATACATAGGATGTTCTCTGCAGAAATCAGAGGTTTGCCTGCGCAGGTTACACTTACTCCAGCACTTTAAAAGTGGCAGTTCATTCAAGGTCCAATCAGGCCTCCCATAATATCTGGTTACTCTGCGTAGAAATGCTAATTTGTGGTCAGATTAAACCTTCCAAAAAGATCTGCTTTCATCAATGAGTAATCAGTCCGTTTCTGGGATGCTAAAATCATAGTAAGACCCAGTGACTACCCTCTAGTGCCTCCTCGGTGATCTTCTGTCTGAGGTAGGGTGTAACTGGGATCTAACGTGTTTTAGGACTACGTGGTCCAGACTGCCCTGGGTAGAAGTGTTTCGTCCATTTAGCCAGGAGTGTGAGAGGAAAGGAGATGCGAGCCTGAAGCAGTATGTGCAGTGGTGCCTCTGATGCTCCCAGACTAGAATTAGGCCACAGCTCCCTGCACCACGGTAGGCACCTAGACCCTCAGCGCAATCAGCTCGTCTGCGGAGCAAGGTCTGTAGGTGCATTAATATAAAACCGGCTGGAATGAGGAGAACCTGAGGCCTCTTCTGTGTGTGTGTAAATTAGGCCTCATGGGCCTGCAACCAGCAGGCAGAGGCCAAACTTGAGAGGCTGGATGAGGCAATATAGTAGACTGTTAGAGCATGCCTCTCAATGGACTCTAGTCAAAAGAGGAGCATTGAGGACCACGGGAGGGTCAACAGGTGTTGGATGGCTGCGAGGTGACTGACCACAGTAATTCAATTCAAATCTTTATTCGAATTCTAAAGAATTCATAAAAGCACATATATAATTATACAATTCATAAAAAATCCATAACAATTATAATAGTATTTACAATCAAACACTGCAAATTCGAACTTAAGCATTTTCCTTCATCTTTCGAGCACAAACTGCAATTTTTAAGAAAGTGCAAGTGCGACAAATTATCTCCTCATTGTCCAGTGAAAGCAGCAACTGATAGGATTCATCCAAAGTGATTGGTCTATGTTTTAAAAGAAAAGGGAATTAAAAGCCATTTAGCATATTTCAAATAATAATTACATGAAAAGAAAAAATGTAAGTCATTTGGTTACTTAGCCCATTACAGGGGCAGCTTATTTTCTTCAAACTTAGGTGGTGCCCCAAGGGAATGTTTAACAGATATCTGATGGATCCAGCCCTTAATCGGAGCAAAAGACTTCTTTCCCAATGTGTCCTCGGTAAAATTAGGTACAATGCTAAGGGATTATTTATTTATTTATTTATTTTATTTTTTTCAACTTGTAGGGCGCAACAGCTACCCAAAAAGGGTTTCCCGGCGCCTAGACACAGGGATGTCTGTATAGTCCCATATCCATGTACTTTAAAACTGTAGGTTTTCCTGATTCTGTCCTAATTCTACCCGTTGTATAAAGTGCTTCCTTCAGTTCAGTTTTGTTCACCGTATTAACATTGCTTGGATTAGTGAAGATATTGTCTTTTCTTATCTTACACAAGCTTTTGTGGACAAACGAGAGCCATGGAATCTCCATCCCCTTTCACAACTTAAACAGTCAGATATTATTTCTTGGGTCAGAGTGGCTGAGTTATTCCTCCATACCGGGGGGCAAAATAGCACTGGTCGGGCACTAATAAAGTCTGAAACAAAGGATAAGTTTAATTAGCTGTGCACAGTATAATTAGATGTAGAAATTGGTATGCTTAACAGTTTCCTGCAGAACCGGTTTTCTTCCTGCTGTATGTGACAGTTATCTCCAATGCCCATACTTCTGCCCCGTAGGTAGCTACGGGCACGCATTGTAGTTTAAAAATGTTGACAATTGCTTTAATGGCGCCTGATCTTTAAGTCTGGGGATGCTTAAAATTGAATTAATGGGCTTTGAGAATTTGCTTGTGGCCTGGGCCAAATACCCAGTCCACGAGCCATTCGCAGCAAAGGCCACTCCCAAGTATGGGAAAATACGAGTAGCAGTAAGTCTTTCATCCCCTACCTGTATAGAGTTCAATTGTCTTTTCCCTGGGCCACATGACATTATTTACAGATTTTTTTAAATTAACCCGCAGATCTGAATCATCCATAAATTTCGTAAAACATTTTACTAAAATACGCAGCGAATTAGGTGTGCGACCCATTAGGACCGCATTGTCTGCATAAAGGAGGGCGGGTAGCAATTTACCATTTATTGTAGGAACATCCGGGGTGGAGTTTTCAAGGTAATTACTAAGGCCATTAATATAAATAATAAAAAACACCCCTGCCTAACTCCCCTTCCATTTTGATTGGCCCAGATAATTCCCCTCCCATTCCTATTCTCTCTCTTTTTTTTTTAAAACCTTTATTGAACATTTGCAATCAAATACAGACAAAGGACTACAACCCCCAGGGCTCGCCGCTAATCATAGGATCTCAAGTCAAAAGCGTACCGGTTGCAAACATAAATCAATTTAAACACAGGATAGGAGGTTTTCATTTTTAAATAATAAGTAGAAGAGTCGGGTATCGCACAGAAGAGGGCGAGCAGAGAAACAACGTGTTCTAAAGAAACTTGAAAGTTGAGACATGAGTCATCAGGATAAACTAGCACATTTTGTTCGCCGACTCCATCAGTACTGACCGCCCCAGAGCACCAAAACCCCGAATAATCAAGGTGCAGGTATAGAGACCAGAATGCAAGAAAGCCGAACCCACTACACTAACCCGAAAAAGAAAAGAAAAAAGGACAAGAAAAGAGAAGGAAGAGAAGAGGCCATAGAACAAAAACAAAAACGAACACCCATCCCCACACCCCCCCACCCTGCACCCCTGCTGATGACTACGGCCAACCCCCCTCGCAGCGTGCCTGTCGTCCAATAATAGAACCCGAAATATAGAAGGGAGAGAGAAAGAAAGGCAAAAGACCCTACTTGTGAGGGAAATCGGAGGAGGGCATGTTACTACGGACTCCCGATCTCCTTCCCCCGTCATGACTAATCCCGCCCCGGACTCCGTTAGATCAAAAAAGACACAGTCCCGTTAAACCTATGCGACAGTGAGAGACCCAAATAACAGTCTCAACCCTGGCCCCGTCTATCAAATGCACTAAAGTCATTGGTTAAAGAAAGCCATGTCCACGAAGCTGAAACAAGTGCGGCAATTCTCAATATGGATGATTGGTGACAATGGCGCCCCTCCCCGTCTCCGTAGCCAAGTTGTAGCCCATCCACCATCTTGAGAGACCGACAGGGGAGGGGAGTCAACAAGGTCCAAAACAGCAAAGGATAAAAAGTAGACAATTCCAGAACGGGGATATCTTGCAAATGTTCCAGGGATACACAATCGGGGGTTTCAACGGCTCCATAGGGCGATCGGACACAGTACAGTCAGGTAGATCTAGTATAGTAGGAGCAAACACCGCTTCCAGCGCCGGGTCAAGACAAGTCTTCGAGAAAGATATTAAAATGCAGGCTGAGTGCCGGGGCGTGGGTGTCAAGTCAGGGTCTGCTCTCAGAACTGTGAGGCCATCAGTCGCAGACAACAAACTGCAAGTCCGGACTACAATGGTTCCCTTGAGTGCCTCCAGTACCGTTCGCAATGACGGGCCAGGTCTAGCCTGCTCCGCTAGCTGCATTTCTTCCTCCAGCATGGTAGTCCCCACGGAGTGGCGCCTTCTCCGGGGCAAAATTAGACGGAGCAGGAGTAAGCCATGAGGGACTGAAGTTTAGCAATCAATAATACGCAGCGAGGCACCGACCCGGGGGAGTCGACGAGCGATTGCCGAACCCCCGGTCAGGGACCCCCGCGACACATCACCGTGCGTCACTCGTCTCCTCACCTACCATTGAAACACCAGGCAGTTGGCAGTAGCATACCAATCAAAAGTCCGAGTGTTCCGGAGAGCGGACCCTACCACAGTCGGCAGTCCGTTGTTGTTCAACTCGGACCCGGCAGAGCTTGCAGTCGAGACCCCGGCGTCCCCGCTGAGTTAGGCCTCTCACAACCATCGACGTATCTCCGCTCCACGACTGTGGAGAAACTCCGGGACTGCACCACCGGAAAGCAGGTCAGATCACACACACGGATCCAGTGCGGGAAATCAGGATAGTCAACAGGATAACACACCGAAAGACGGAGGTCGGCGGAGCCGGGAGACTATGCGGCCATCTTGGTTGGTGACGTAGCTCCTCCCCCCCCTATTCTCACTCTTGATTTTAAATCTGTATGTAAAAAGGCTAAGAAATACACCAAAGTATCATCTAATCCGTAATCCAGTAAAATAGACCAAAGCTTGGACCTGTTAACTAAATCAAAAGCAGATGACAGGTCCATAAACGCTAAATAAATAGGGGCAGAGCGAGCAATGTTATATTTGTCAATAATTAATTTAAGATTCAAACATTGTTCGACTGTGCCGACCCTGCTTCTGAATCCCATTTGGCATGGTGATAAAATATCGCTTTCCTCTGTCCATTCCATTGTCCTATTAGAAATAATGCGGCCCAAAATCGTTAAAGTATTATCTAGCAGCGAGATCGGTCTGTAGTTTACGAGGTCAGACCTATCTCCCTTCTTGTATATAGGAACAATTATACTAGTTCCCCAAGTTTCAGGCATCGTTGCTTGAGGCAGACTATTAAAAACGTTCACAAGCATTGGGGCCCAGAGATCAGGTTTCCATTTAATGGGCAACCCATCAGGTCTGGGTGCCTTATTACCAAAACTCTGAGCGATATCCTCTTCCACTTCCCCCAGGGTTATCTGTAGATTACTGATCTGGTCTGGAGCTTAAAAAATTGGACTATTTAATGGTGGAGCATACATTTTTGCAAAATGTAGTTCCCAAGCACTACTGGCAATGGTGCAACTTATTGGTGTTAATTGTTGGCCCATGTTCCGAAGTTCTTTTACCGCAGGCCAGAATAGGTTACTGCATTTCCCTCCTGCGGTTTCGGCTAGGATTTCCCAGTGGTCACCCAGAAGTGTGCTTCTCCGTTTGTCTAGTGCTAATTTATAGGCTTTCCTAGCCACACTGACATTTGACCTAATTCGAGGGGTCTCTGTAAGGGCTGTGCGCAAATTTCTGTCTGCTTCAGAGCAATTGTGGTCAAACCACTTCGGATCTTTTTGGCCCAGATGTACTGGTACTGACAATAGGCTTCTGACCATGGAACATATTTTAGTAAAATGTGTAATGACTTTGTGGTCTCTGGTTGTTGTATTTGAGCATAAATTAATTGATATCGGCTCCTCCCTTAATGTAAATGTAAATGTATTTGAGCTTATATAGCGCACAGCTACCCGCAGGGGGTTTCCCGGCGCTTGCTTAGGGAACCCGTCCTGGTATTCCCCTGTGAGATAACCCCGGCAGGGTATCCACAAGGTGAAAGCCAGGCATCCCGCCGCAAGGGGCCGTTGTGGAGATTAATCAAGTTATTGTCCAGAGTCGCAGAGTGTGCACCCGTGAGTCGAGAAGGCACCGGAGCGAGAATTATCGAGTCCGTGGAATTTTTAGCCCAAGACCCGCCGAGGCGGGGAATTGAACCCTGGTCCAGGGCCGATCTCAGCTTCCGGGTCTGCCGTCTCTAACTCCTGAGCCACACTTCTCCACAGGGACTTAATAGGGACTTAATAGTCTCATCTTTATCTATGCCTCTCCATTTCAGCCTCAATCTATCCGTAGTTACACTTATGTCCCTCGCCCCCCTGCATAGTACCATAGACAGGTCGTTGAGCTAATCTTAAAGTGACTGTCACTGGATTGTGGTCCCCAAAGTCTGTTGCCACAATTTCCGTTGCTAATATGCGGTCCGCCAAACTGGGAGAAACAAAGATAAAGTCAATAGTTGACGTACCGACTCTTACTCTATGCGTAGGAGCCCCCTGGGATATAAGTTGTTGACCAAAGTCCATTGCATTACTCATGATATATTCATTTAACAGGGCTCTCAATTCAAGTCCCCTTCGCTTAGCTGGGTCCCCCTGTCTTGTTCCCATGTCCCGTATATCCTTTGGGTGTTTTGCATTGATGTCTCCGCCCAGTATAATCTCCAGACTTTCACCTTTACCCCGGCTATCCTCTAAATTGGAGATGAATTTGAAAAGTGCTACAAAGTTTTTATTTGGGACAGTAGTAAAATCATTATTATAAAAATGTATTAAGAAAAAAGGGACTTGGCGCTTATATATTCAATGACTTGTATGTTGGGATTATTAGTATTTATGTTCCTATAGCTCCCCCCAGCCAGTATACTGAACCCAAAAAACAAACCTCCTACTGCTCGACTAAAGTGGGACTTGCGGGCCGCTAAATTAAAACAGTGGAACCCATCAATGAGCAAGTCATGTGATGCCCATGTTTCTTGGAACATTACTATGTCATACATGGAGATTAAGTGTACCCAGTCTTTATCCACTAATCTGGGTTCAAGGCCAGCAACGTTCCAACTAAGTATTTTAAGATCATAGTCATTGTTCTGCTTAGTTACTATGACTTTACTAGGCACACAGGCTGGTACAGTTAGTTCTTTGGCTGAGCTTTTTTGATTATGTATCCCCTACTCTAGAATTTTTCTAGCCCAGGGAAGCAGGGAAATGGGGCAATAGTTATTGACATTATTGATGTCCAAATTGGGTTTTTTCACCAGTGCCCGCACCATAGCCTGTTTCCACTCGGGAGGAACTATGCTGGTGGAGATTGAAGCATTAAGTACCTCCAGCATAGTGGGAAGGATGGTTCGAGTAACAGCAACCATGGTGCCTGGGGGCACCGGATCCCTAGGGGATCCTGATTTCACTTGCGTCATCAAAATAGCGAGTGAATCTGGTTTTAGCAAAGGAAACTCCTCTAACGAAGGTGATAGACTAACCATGACATCCTGCTTAGAAGTTGACGTGCTGTCCACAGGGATGTTTAAATCAGTAATCGGAAATGAGGAGTAGATGAGATCAATTTTTTTGAAAAAGAAATCCGCAAGATCGTCACAGCGAGCTTGTGAATTATCATGATTCAAAGGGGGCTGGGGAAGTTTAGTGAGACTTTTCACGATCTGGTAGATCTCCTTAGAGTCGGAACTAGCTTCCGAGATTTTTTGTGTATAATACATTGCTTGTACCCTCTTTATCTCCTTTTTGTATTCTCTGATAGCTTCTCTATAAATAGTTTTATCCAGCTCGGCGTACTCCAGGCGCCATTTTCTTTCTAGTCTTTTGCACTGGCATTTTTTCTCCCGGAGCTCAGCTGAGTACCAGGGAGCAGAGGTTCTGGATCTTTTTAGGGTAGTTCTTTTTATAGGCAATATAATGTTCAGTGATTTAGTTATCCAATTGTTAAACTTGCCATTGGCTACCAAAGGATCATCATTAATTAATGGTTTTGTAGTTTCCAACTCGTTGACCCACTTATCCAGTGGGAGTTTTGACCAGTTCCGTGCTTCCCGTAACCCTGGTGTCAGTGCAGGTTGTATGTAAGTGTTCCAGATAAGGGGGACTAACCAATGGTCCGTCCAAAGGAGCGCAATCGGGGATTCAGCCTTCAGATTGAGGCAGTTACTAAACACTGGGTCTAGTAGATGGCCTTTAACATGTGTGGGTAATAAAACAAGCTGAGCCATCTGTAATGCAGATAGATCCGTAATTAGCTCTTGACCAATATGATCTGTGGTGTCCTCAAAATGAATGTTCAAATCACCTAACAACGTAAAGTTGGAGGGGGAGGTGGCTAGACTCGCAACAGCTTATGGCAGAGATGTGTGGAATTGTTTTAAAGGTCCTGAGGGGCGATATATTAATGCTCCAGAGAAGCTGATGTTTGGCGAGAATTCTAGACAAAAAGACATACTTTCGCAGTCTAGGAAAGGATTAGGGGAACAACGGCAAGTGTAGTGGTCTTTGAATATAATAGCCAAGCCGCCACCCTTTCCATGGGGGCGATCTAACCTAGTTATTTGGTAGCCCTGCAACAGGGCTTGAAATACCTCAGGTTCCGAGTACGGGGTAAGCCACGTTTCGGTGAGAAATACTACGTCAGGGTTTAGCTCGTCAAGCAATAAAGATATTTCAGTATGATGTCTAGGTAGGGACCTACAATTAAGAAGGTACATTTTAAAAGCCTGCTAGCTCTTAGTAGGGGGTGAAGCTTTAATTTGAGTATTACACTGCAGGCACTTAGTAGGCAGATCCAACGGGTGATAGGGATGGAGACAAGGTTCCAAGGCTTGTGTTCCAATCCTGTGCAAATCGTTAGAGCTATAGTTTATAGACTGCCCTGTGCGGGGAGCAGGGGTTGTGGCCCTTAGCCCCGTACGATCGCGGGCGGGCGCAGATGGGCTTGCCTTATGGCGCGCCCGCTGCGCCCGCCCGCTGCGCCGTTGGGGAGTGGTAGTCATCATATAGGTAAAGAGGGAGGGAGTTGTGTGAGGTAGCCAGCAGCTAGAGCGCTACCCCTCCGTACCCCGAAGATGGCGTCCGCCCCTCTCTGGCACCAGCCCTGAATCGGCTGTGCAGGGGTCCGACTTAGCGTGGATGGGGTGGGGGATTCTCTAAAGTGCAAATTAAGTAGTCTAAAATGCACCAGCAGCATAAGCACACAGTTTAAAAGGTTACAGTAAAAAAGCGTGATGCACCGCTATTTAAAAAAGCACAATTTCTCAGAGTAATTTTAATCTGGTAGTTCGGACTGGACTGTTCCCATGAGGCACAGGGTCAGAGCTGATTTGCATATAGCCAGTGTCTAACCCAGGGTGGTGTGGAGTGCAAAAAAACGATGGATTTAGGCCCAGATCCTTGTACTGGGGTGAATGTATGACATTGTTCTACATTCTGTCCATCAACTGTGTTTTTTTGCAATTTTCACCCCGAGTGTGCTGGGTATACTCAGACGTGAGTCCCAGGCTCTCCGCACCACTAGAGTCAAGCTATCCAGGCTGAATGAAGGCTGATAGCCAGAAACCGGTCCTTGGATGCTTGATTCCAGTCTGGGAAAGACATGGCTTGGTAGTTCGGACTGGACTGTTCCCATGAGGCACAGGGTCAGAGCTGATTTGCATATAGCCAGTTTTTAACCCAGGGTGGTGTGGAGTGCAAAAAAACGATGGATTTAGGCCCAGATCCTTGTACTGAATGTATGACATTGTTCTACATTCTGTCCATCAACTGTGTGTTTTGCGATTCATTAAGCAGCAGGGGCGGAAGGCAGCCAGCAGCTAGAGCGCTAACCCTCCATACCCCCAAGATGGCGTCCGCCCCTCTCTGGCACCAGCCCTGAATCGGCTGTGCAGGAGTCCGACTTAGCGTGGATGGGGTAGGGGATTCTCTAAAGTGCAAATTAAGTAGTCTAAAATGCACCAGCAGCATAAGCACACAGTTTAAAAGGTTACAGTAAAAAAGCGTGATGCACCGCTATTTAAAAAAGCACAATTTCTCAGAGTAATTTTAATCTATATAGCCCCCGGCATCCGCCTCAGGGGAACAACAAACACTCTAGTCTGAGCGCTCGCGTTTCAGCGCGATTTAAATAAGCAGCAGGGGCCGGAGGCAGCCAGCAGCTAGAGCGCTACCCCTCCGTACACCCAAGATGGCGTCCGCCCCTCTCTGGCACCAGCCCTGAATCGGCTGTGCAGGGGTCCGACTTAGTGTGGATGAGGTAGGGGATTCTCTAAAGTGCAAATTAAGTAGTCTAAAATGCACCAGCAGCATAAGCACACAGTTTAAAAGGTTACAGTAAAAAAGTGTGATGCACCACTATTTAAAAAAGCACAATTTCTCAGAGTAGTTTTAATCTATATAGCCCCCGGCATCTGCCTCAGGGGAACAACAAACACTCTAGTCTGAGCGCTCGCGTTTCTTTACCTTCGTGTTAATTTCTGAACACTTTGTTAAGCTAAACTGCATTGTTGCATTGTGTGCGCATGCAGGGAAGAACGAGTGGCTGGCAGACATGCAAAAAATCATCCTATGTCTCAGTATTAACTTCCACATTTATAAGCCATAATTCCAATCCTAGAAGGAGTTACCGGTTTGCTTTAAAAAGACAGTTAGTAAAGCAAGTAAGTGCTTTGCGAGCCTGTATAAGTAGCAAAGGTTTTAAAGGGACTTGTTTTTGTGCAAGGTATTGCTTTTCCCAGTTCACGGAAGGGATAAAAAACATCTCCAGATAATAATAGGGTTGACAGGATGGTGCGATAGCAGAATATTGATACGTGTGGATTTGGTGAAGACTGCGGGCAGCAAGTGCCTGATACGCTATTTGCATAAGAAAATACTATATATTTTTTTGTTATCCTCCATTAGTTATTAGTAAGGAAGGGGGAAGAGAAGCGTTCACCTACAGCGTTTGGTTAGTCTTAGGGAGGTAAATAATTCTGCAGTAGATGCCGCCCAGAAGTCATAGGTATATGTATCAGGAACTGCCATTGAAAGGAAGTGGAAATGCGGTATTGATGGCTACTGTGCGTTTGCAGAATTCGCTGGGCTGACAGTAGGTGCGGAAATGCTATGTTGTCACTGTAGGTTTAATTACATGAATCGCGCATTTTCTCTGGTGTTTGTCCTTTGGGTACTTGCTGACTGGTGCTACACATGGGATCAGATTTTTCTTTGACAGAAGGTATGGTTTAGTGGGGTACATAGTGTAAATTAATGTTGGTGTGAGCAAACAAAAAATCTGAGCCTTTGTATATTTAATATTATTGTGTGCATCATCCAGAGGATGAAAAGTCGCAGGAACGGCTTTGATGCCATAGAGGCTAGCAGGAAGAACTGTTTTGGGGTGGTCAGTTGAAGAGATTTTTAACATGTTTCAAACTACTACAGTGGCATTGGGGAGGGCAGCAGCTGAAAGGCTCTGTCTTTAATGGTAGGCAGTGGTTAGATAGGGACTGGCCATCAGTCTTTCTGTCGATGGTGGACAGGGGAACAGTGGGCAGCTGTCACAGCTTCATAGTGACATCCGAGGGGTGGTTTTAAAGGCTGGCGGAAAAGCATAACTGCGGGTTTCGTAAGGGTGAGGGTAGAGTTAATGGATGTGTTAGTAGCAGGCACGAAGGCAGTGGTCTGTGTTTGGAGGTGGCCAATTGAGCTGGCTTCGCTTGAAGGTGAATCATCAAGTAGGAGGATGTGTTTGGTGGGCCGGCTGGAGGCAGTGTTATGTAACTTTGCTGGAGGGCACAGCAGCAGTATTTACTGATGTATGTAAATCGCCCAATGAAAGGGCAGATGTGACCAATGGAGGAACCAGAATCCTTTTATTATGGCTTGGGTGAGCCCCTGCAGTATGGCGGGGCGCTGGCCTGAGAGCTCTTGACTGACGTGAAGAATGGGGGGCCCCCTCCATGTACTTTGCAGGGGGGCCCCCTCAAGTTTCGTTATGCCACTGTGCTGCGTGTTCTGGTCCAAGCTGCCCTGGTGCTTGGAGGCCGCCCTGCCAGAGTGCGGTGCCCCCCAAACCATCCAGTCAAGCCTAGCAAGTAATTTTCCACTATGCCTTCTTCATTAGACATGAAGATAATGCTCTTACCCTTCTGACTCGGGCTGGACTGCGGACGCTGGGTGAAGCCTACCAGAATGGCATGTTTGTGACCTTAGCTGACATCACGTGCTTAGAAAGACACCCCCACTGATGACATTCACTTATTACCTGCTCAGAGCCGCTATGCAAGAGTACTCTCCTCAGTTTCCAGCCTAGGGTGACCAACCGTCCGTAAATTTCACAGACAGTCCGTAATTTCGGCCGTCTGTCCGTTGTCCGTGAAGGATCCTTTAACGGACGCCATTTGTCCGTAATTTTAACCGGGCACAGCTTCCACCCACCTCCCGTCGGAACTCCGAGGCTATTCCAAAGCTCAGATACCCAGCAGCATTGGCGAGGCACAGCGGGATGGCCTCACACCTCCAGCCCTTGATGAGCTGTTAAGAGGTGCTCGAAGGTGACAGAGGGAGGGGCTGTGGCTTCAGGAGCAGGGGCATCTATTCAGATGCAAACAGCCCTGAATGAGTCTCTGCAATTTAGAGAGGCCGCCGCCTCACACATTCCCTTTCTGCCAGGGCCCCAAACATCCTAGAACCGGCCCTGATTGCACCGAGGCAGCACTGGTTCTCTTTACAGAGCGATTGGACAAGAATCCAGAGCACACTTAGTGTATCCAATCAAATTTCAATCTTCAAATGGCCAAACCAATGGGATAGATCAAACCAGACATGAGTTTTCAAAAGTTTTATTGCTCAACAGTGTTCTTCTTCTCAGAATCACTGTGCCTATCATTCTAGCCTACACGTGTTTCATCACAGCATGTGGCTGTGAATCTTCAGGGCTAAAAGGGATGTATAAAGAAACAAATGATAATAAAATAAAAATAAACAAAAGGAAAATTATAAAACATACACACAATATGTGTGGAGGGAAGGGGCACCAGTGAAGTGGATACCAATAAAGAGGGTAGGAAAAAGACAAAAGGTGACTTTGATTATGTTTGTTCACAGAAGATTTCTAAATTATTGTGGTTTGAACTTACGACGTGTGCAATAGATTGTGTGTGGTGACATACGGTGTATAAACGGTTGGTTTATCCTCTAATTAATAAAAGGTTCCAAGCTTAGACTAAGCATACAATTGTGTTGTGCGGTGACTTGTCCTTATTGAGTATTTCACTTTGCGGGGTCAAAACATAATTTCATCATGCCTGAAAATCCAAGTCTAAATGACCACTTCATGCTGTAATTCGGTAAGGTGTTATTAAACCAAAGACAAGGATTGTACAAGGGAAAATATGGGAATTAGGCAGAAAACGTTTTCATTATTCAATTCATAAACAGTACAAAATTCTCTACATATCATTATCTAGAAGTATTCACTGTATAGAATACATTCAAAACGTTTTAAGATCCACCTCGTGTCTAACAAACATTTCACACCATTTAAATAAAATAAAATTTCCCATATCATAAAAGCTAACCTGCATAGTCCATAGGTGAGTGTCGGTTAGAAGGCGGAATTTTTAAGCATTATTCATTGTATATTTCTTGTAACTAATTGGTACAGATTACCTTTGAAAGTTCAAAGCATACGCACAGTCCCAACCGTGTCCACTACCTATATCAATATCAGTGGCTGTAATTCAAGACCTGTTAGTAACAATCTATGCACTGAAAGAAAATGGGCTAAAATCACGTAGCTGCAAAGGAAAGCGGAGAATAAGGGAGACGGGGGAAAAAAATGGGGGTTTTTGTTTACCTGATCTAAATGATCGAGGCGTGTTATCTGAAAAGTGAAGATAAATCACAATCAGAAAGACATGGTGATTGTCGGTACAATACAAGCGTTTAAATAGACATGAGAACATAGTCATAAGTACTATAGGATAGACTCACCGGGTGACCGGTGATAATTCCGTCCCGGTCCTAATCGGGTAGTTTCAGTAAACACGAGAGCGGTACCGATGATTTTCGGTTTCCGTTTCGTCAGAATAGGGGTAGCGTGTGGGGTTACACAGCGTCAGTATTTAGGGGCTGAAAATGAAAAAAGGGAAATTTTCCAAGGTGGTATAAGTAGTTGGCTAAAGCGTATGAAGAAAGGCAATGATCTCCAAAGAGATCGCTCCAAAATCTTACCCGTTTGTTGCCCGTGGGTTGAGCTTGGTGCAGCTCCAGTTTCCAAGTGCGGGAACAAACAGAACGCGGATCACGCCCATTAACATAGGGCAGTTTCCAAAAAAAGACTAGAATGCTCAGTTTGCGGAGTTGCCGGCAAAATTTAGAAGAGTTACTCTCATTCATGACAAGACTCCCCTCTTGGGCGGAATCTAAGTGACAGATCAAAAATACGAAAGTAGAGGAAGAATTTATATAAGTAAACTCGAACCGGGTCAAAATACTAAGCTATTAATCTGAAACCCAATAAAAAGTGAAGGACGGGGAGGAAGGTTTACATGAAGGAAATTTACGGAAGAATACTTCTCTGCGTGGTTTTAGGTCCAGTATGATCCCAATTATGTCAGAGGCATCAGGGACTAGTATAGCGTATATTAGTGCGCTTCAACTCCTGTATGAAAGTGAAGTCACAGAAGTATCTAAAGTCTTCAAAATATTTGGTTTAGTGAGTGGAGAAAACCCAGACTCACCAAGGGTTATTCTAGAATAGAATGGTCATATGAAAATTATTTGTAATTTCCTTTGCAGCCGGCAAGGGTTGAGCTCTAGTGGTGAGAGTGACCCCTAAAAGCAGTTGGAGTATCTATAGAGTCTAACATAATAAAATGGAACTATTACCACTTTTTGTTAATAAAATCGGCAGAAAGTTGAAGAGCAACTCCCACTTGGGAGGAAAAGAAAACAGAACCGTCAAAATCTTTGGGCAATTGTTAGCGATGGAAATCCCATTGGGAATATATGATGCCATCATTTGCATGGTTAATCATTCCACATTTCTAACAAATTCATTCGCACATCTCAGTTATACATGTCATCATAGACTGAAAATTTCAATGAATTCAGATCCACAAAATAATACCATAGTGTTTCTCATTACAGGTTCAACTGCACACTATCTTCGTAGTACAGTATAAATACTTAATGATTGATATGGGAGCATCCTATTGGTCCGAACCTAGGAAGAAATGTAGTTCATCATCTGTGTTTTGGCCTCTGTTTGTAGTGTCCAGACGCATGATCCATAGTGCTTCTTGCCTTCTAAGGCGGAGTTCCCTGTTTCCACCTCTTACTGAAGGTTGTACCACATCAATGCCATAGAAGGTAAATGATTTGACCTCTCCTTGTGAAGGACAAGAGGCCATATGTATGGCCATGGGGTATCTTGGGTCCTTAGTGGCATATGCTCTGGCATGTTCTCTGATGCGTTCTTTGAGTGCCCTAATCGTACTTCCCACATATCTGCTTTTACAGGCACATTCAATGATGTACACTGTAAACTTTGTGTTACAGTTAATGTTTGTGTTGATTGTATACTGTTTAGATCTGTGATCCTCAAATGTCTTAGTTCCATGGTTAGCCCATCTGCACATTGGGCACATACCGCATTTGAAGAAGCCTTTAGACTTTTGAGTCAACCAATCACAAGTCCTAGTAGCTTTGGGCACAGTTGGACTTAGTCTATTCTTGAGATTCCTCCCTTTGCGAAAGGTAATTTGAGGATGATTACCTATAACATCAGTTAATGTTCTGTCTGCACTAAGGATACCCCAATGTTTTTGGAAACTCTTTCGTACTACAGGACTCAATTCATTGAAGTCTGTGACAAGTCTCACTGGTTGTTGTTTATTATCAGTTCTTGGGCGTCTGGCTGCCAAAGTTGATTCCCTGCTTGTTTTTTTGATCTTTTTGTCAGCCTTGGAAATGATTTGAGGATTATAACCTCTGTTCGAAAACCTGGACTGCATGTCCTGTAAACAAGTTTCAAATTCCTGTTCTTCACTACAGTTCCGTCTTGCTCGTATGAATTCTCCATAAGGGATTCCGTTTTTTTGATGATTAGGATGACAACTGTTGTTGTGAAGTATTGAGTTACATGCTGTTTCTTTGCGGAATAATCTACTATGTAGAATACCATCCTTGATGTATAGTTCTAAGTCCAGAAAGGATACCTTTGAGGTGCTGATATGTGTGGTGAAGCGCATGTTCATCTCATTGTCATTTAAATATAAACAGAATTCTTCAAGTGTAGTTTCTGATCCTGACCATATTAAGAGGCAATCGTCTATGTAGCGACCCCAGTACAAAATATTATCAATCCATTTGCTGCCCTTAATGCTCCAGATCATATTAGCTTCAAGAGCTCCCATGTAGATATTAGCAAAAGAAGGGGAAAACCTTGAGCCCATGGCTACTCCCCTAGTTTGTCTGTACCATTTTTTGTCAAATACAAAGAAATTCTGATTTAAAATGATATCCATCATCGTTATCAGCATCTTGGTGTGTTCGAGCAAAGTGATTGGTCTGGTGTTTAATGCTTTTGTAACCGCCCGTAATCCCAGGTCTGGTTCAATGGAGGTATAAAGCGAAACCACGTCAAGGGTCGCCATTATCAATCCAGGTTGCCATGTGATGTCCGTTAAAATACTCAAGATATGTTTAGAATCCTGAATATAGGATGGCAAATTTTTCACCAGTGGACTCAAGAATTTGTCCACGTATTGGGAGAGTCTCTCTGTTGGACCACCAATCCCCGATACGATTGGTCTGCCAGGGGGAAAGGATGCGGTTTTATGGACTTTCGGCAGGGTATAAAGCCACGGATAGGATGGACGTGTGACTTTTAGGAACATGTATTCAGCATCATTAATCAAACCTGCCTCTTTCCATTCTCTCAAATGGTTGTTGATCAGTATTGTTACAGGACCCATGGGATTATTGGGAATAGCTTCATAACAGGAATTGTCAGAAAGTTGAGAGAAGATTTCTGTGTTGTAGTCTATTCTATTCATGACAACTACGTTCCCTCCTTTATCTGCTTCACGGATGACAATGTCCTGGTTATCACTCAGAGTTTTCAACGCTATTCTTTCTTCTCTGGTTAGATTGTCTTTGATTTTAAGTCCCTGTTTCGAGATTTTATTCTCATACTTGTTGATGTCATCCAATACGAGTTTATAGAAAGTGTCAATGGTGTTACCACTAGGCAATGTAGGTGTCCATTTGGATTTGTTTTTTAGGCCACTGTCTATCGTACTGTCAGTCTTCAGTTCCAAGTCTGTTAGTAGGTCATTGAATGAATTCGGCGGATCATCAAAATCCGTGATTGACAATAGTAGGTGTGATGCCAGGACCTCTTGGATACTAATGGGGTTAGTTGGAGTCTCTTCTAGGTCTTCATTAAAAGTTGAATGTTCTGTTGGAGTGCCCCAGAAATGTTTTCTAAGTTTTAGTCCTCTAATGTATTTGAACAAATCAATCTTCAATCCTACAAGGATCACCTTGATCCGTAGGATTAAAACTGAGACCTTTGCTCAATAAAGAAATCATATGTCTGTCCAGGTTTACGGATGAAAGGTTAATCACCTGTACATCCTGATCAATTGCATTCCTCACTTCTTGTTGCCAGACCTCAGTTTCTCTCTGTAATCGTCTTTGTCCTCCTCTCTGGCCTCTGCGGGTTTTGCGTGGGTTGGGTTTACTCTTGTTCGATTGGTAATTTTCATTGTCCTGACTTCCCGAGAAAAAGCAGTGCTGGCTCCGGAGGTTGTTGGCATCATTCTCGGATCCTGATTGGCGGTCGTGTTGTCTTCTGGTTCACTCTCAGTTTCCGGAACACTGCTAAGAGAAGTGTTGCTTGAGGATATATTGGACGCTCCAGCTTTGACAGTTTGTTGGTTGCTAGTTGGTTTACGGACTTGTTGGTCATATTTTTTGGCAAAAGTAAAAACTCTGCCTTCCCGATAATCAGCTTCATCTCTGCGTATCTGTCTTGCCTTGCGGTCCTTGATATAATTTTGATGTTTGATCAGGATGTCTTCCAGAATTTTATAGTTTTTTTCAGTTGCATCCTTGAGATTGAGGGCTTCTATCTCCTTCTCTAGTTCCACAATTTCTGCCTGTAGTTTCGTTACTTTTCGGTCTGCATTTTCTATTAAAATTCTCATCAGGTTGGTGGAGTTCATGGTTACTGATTCCTCCCATTTATTAAGGAGGTCGTCGTCGAGGTCATCAAAGGTAGGAAAGGTTTGTGAACGAAGACCTCTCGGAATTCTTTGTACCCTCAGATATTGCTTCAATGTTGCGCCATCCCACCAGCGTGAGTTTTCTGTTTTTTTAAGTCGTTCCAGTTTAAGAAATTTTTGTTTTAAGCTGGTTCCCGTTTGTTGATTTCCACTTGTCTTAGTGGTAGTTGGATGTGTACCTTTGGAGAGATTTTCAAACATCTCGGAGGCGATCTTATCCCTATCCATTTTGAATCTGGTAGTAACTGGATTAAAGACCGTAGTGGCTGCCTTTCTGAGTCAAGAATTTTTATACAGTCTGTGAACAGGTTTTTAAGTGTTCAGAAATCTGGCGCTCAACTTATCACGGTAAGTTTTAAGGTATCGTAGTATAAAGTTAGGTGCTTCTTGGCAGAGGAAAACCTTAACCTCTGTAAGAGGAGAGGATCAGGGTCCTCTCTCTAATGCAATTGGACAAGAATCCAGAGCACACTTAGTGTATCCAATCAAATTTCAATCTTCAAATGGCCAAACCAATGGGATAGATCAAACCAGACATGAGTTTTCAAAAGTTTTATTGCTCAACAGTGTTCTTCTTCTCAGAATCACTGTGCCTATCATTCTAGCCTACACGTGTTTCATCACAGCATGTGGCTGTGAATCTTCAGGGCTCAAAGGGATGTATAAAGAAACAAATGATAATAAAATAAAAATAAACAAAAGGAAAATTATAAAACATACACACAATATGTGTGGAGGGAAGGGGCACCAGTGAAGTGGATACCAATAAAGAGGGTAGGAAAAAGACAAAAGGTGACTTTGATTATGTTTGTTCACAGAAGATTTCTAAATTATTGTGGTTTGAACTTACGACGTGTGCAATAGATTGTGTGTGGTGACATACGGCGTATAAACGGTTGGTTTATCCTCTAATTAATAAAAGGTTCCAAGCTTAGACTAAGCATACAATTGTGTTGTGCGGTGACTTGTCCTTATTGAGTATTTTACTTTGCGGGGTCAAAACATAATTTCATCATGCCTGAAAATCCAAGTCTAAATGACCACTTCATGCTGTAATTCGGTAAGGTGTTATTAAACCAAAGACAAGGATTGTACAAGGGAAAATATGGGAATTAGGCAGAAAACGTTTTCATTATTCAATTGAAGCCCATTTTCTTTCAGTGCATAGATTGTTACTAACAGGTCTTGAATTACAGCCACTGATATTGATATAGGTAGTGGACACGGTTGGGACTGTGCGTATGCTTTGAACTTTCAAAGGTAATCTGTACCAATTAGTTACAAGAAATATACAATGAATAATGCTTAAAAATTCCGCCTTCTAACCGACACTCACCTATGGACTATGCAGGTTAGCTTTTATGATATGGGAAATTTTATTTTATTTAAATGGTGTGAAATGTTTGTTAGACACGAGGTGGATCTTAAAACGTTTTGAATGTATTCTATACAGTGAATACTTCTAGATAATGATATGTAGAGAATTTTGTACTGTTTATGAATTGAATAATGAAAACGTTTTCTGCCTAATTCCCATATTTTCCCTTGTACAATCCTTGTCTTTGGTTTAATAACACCTTACCGAATTACAGCATGAAGTGGTCATTTAGACTTGGATTTTCAGGCATGATGAAATTATGTTTTGACCCCGCAAAGTGAAATACTCAATAAGGACAAGTCACCGCACAACACAATTGTATGCTTAGTCTAAGCTTGGAACCTTTTATTAATTAGAGGATAAACCAACCGTTTATACGCCGTATGTCACCACACACAATCTATTGCACACGTCGTAAGTTCAAACCACAATAATTTAGAAATCTTCTGTGAACAAACATAATCAAAGTCACCTTTTGTCTTTTTCCTACCCTCTTTATTGGTATCCACTTCACTGGTGCCCCTTCCCTCCACACATATTGTGTGTATGTTTTATAATTTTCCTTTTGTTTATTTTTATTTTATTATCATTTGTTTCTTTATACATCCCTTTTAGCCCTGAAGATTCACAGCCACATGCTGTGATGAAACACGTGTAGGCTAGAATGATAGGCACAGTGATTCTGAGAAGAAGAACACTGTTGAGCAATAAAACTTTTGAAAACTCATGTCTGGTTTGATCTATCCCATTGGTTTGGCCATTTGAAGATTGAAATTTGATTGGATACACTAAGTGTGCTCTGGATTCTTGTCCAATTGCATTAGAGAGAGGACCCTGATCCTCTCCTCTTACAGAGGTTAAGGTTTTCCTCTGCCAAGAAGCACCTAACTTTATACTACGATACCTTAAAACTTACCGTGATAAGTTGAGCGCCAGATTTCTGAACACTTAAAAACCTGTTCACAGACTGTATAAAAACTCTTTACAGAGCGGTTCTTCAAACATGCAGCCTATAATGTAATAAAGTAAAGAAATGGCACAATCGCACCCACACTGATTAACAAAGTATGGAGGACAATCAGTTAAATCAGTTCTCTTGGAGTATCTCCTTTAACTCCTTCCATGCGGCCGCGATTCCCCTGGTGTGCTGTAAACAGCACGAACAGGGGCGGGCCGTGACGAACCCCAGCCGTCATCAGCACACGAGCACCGTAGTGCATGACGGCTGGGGTTCGTCATCAGCATGGAAGGGGTTAAGTGCTGTACATCAAAGTGGGGGATGGCAAAACTAACATTTTGGAAAGAGAGCCTGTCTTCTCCTTGTCTTGTCCAGGAGGGGTGAGGAGCCCTACCCCACCCTGGAAGAGACAGGATGATACTAGAATACTGCATACCCACCCCTGTGCCCATCCTGGTGGATCCTGTTCCCCCTCCTGTGATCGCTCCTGCCCCCCTCCTGTGATCGCTCCTGCCCCCCCAGTGATGGCTCCTGTGCCCCCCCATGTGATGGCTCCTGTCCCCTCTCCCTCTCCTGTGATGGCTCCTGTCCCCGGCCCCACCCCCCGCCTGTGATGGCTCCTGTCCCCCTCCTGTGGTGGATCCTGTCTCTGCCATGGGTGGCTTCTGTCTCACTCCTTGAAAGGCTCCTGCAGCGAGGGTGAAGTTCTTGTCGGGCCTCTTCTCAGAAAGGCTCAGCTTAAAATTAATATGAAAAGGTGGACGAGTGAGTAAGTGAAGGGATGGGTGGATAGCTGGATGAATGAGTGAAAGGGTGAGTGGATTAAGTATGAGCTCAAAATCCGTTCCGTTCGCGGATTTTGCGAATTTTCGGTAAATTCGCGATCCGCAAACTCCCGCGAATTTACAGAGAATTCACAAATTCCCGAGCGGCGGATCCGGGGGCAAAAGTTGAAGCCTGGCCTGTTGTAACTATTTTACGATGGCGCCGGCAAGCTGCCAGCGCCATCCTAAAATAGTTACTAAGTTAGCTTCAACAGGAAGGTCTAATAGATAAAATAAAGCAGGTGCTCGATTTTATCTATTAGAGCTTCCTGTTGAAGCTAATTTAGTAACTATTTTAGGATGGCGCTGGCAGCTTGCCGGCGCCATCGTAAAATAGTTACAACAGGCCAGGCTGGTGTAATTTCCTTTCCCAAATCTACCGTGGAACATCAGCTGTGATGCTGGATAGAGGCCTTTGCATCCTTGACTTTCACTAGCGCAATACCTGTGCTGTTCTTGTGACCAGGGGCTTCTTTCTCTTCATCTGCTGAACTGATCTTTCTCTGACCTTTTATACACACAAGAGGCATGTGAACTCGCATTGAAGCCCCGCACGTTTGGTCCCGCTCACACACTCGCGGTGTGCACCGTCTTCCCGCCATTTACCCACTATGATGGACAGCTCACTCAGGGACCCCTGCGCCCTTCGGGGCGATTGCATAGTAACACACACATGGTCGCTCGAACTAGTTGAAGCTCAAATTCAGTGACTCATTCATTAGCCCAAAAACAATCGTGAGCGTCGTCGAGGCAGGTGTGCCTTCATCCCAAATCTACCGTGGAACATCAGCTGTGATGCTGGATAGAGGCCTTTGCATCCTTGACTTTCACGAGCACAATACCCGTGCTGTTCTTGTGACCAGGGGCTTCTTTCTCTTCATCTGCTGAACTGATCTTTCTCAGACCTTTTAAACACACAAGAGGCATGTGCACTCCCATGGAAGCCCCGCCCCAAATCCGCGGATCCGCAAATCCGCAAAATCCACCGATTTTGCAGATCCACGATCCGCAAAATCCGCGGATCGTGGATCCGCAAAATCCGCCCATGCTTAGAGTGGATGAATGAACGATTGAATTGAAAGATAATGAGAGGGGATGGCTGGATTGATGAGTGAGTGGAAGGATGGAAGAGAGAAAAGGTAAATAGCTGGATGTATGGGTGGAAGGGTAGCTGGATGGGTAAAAGGGTGGATGGATCAGTAAAATGATGGCTGGATGAGTGAAAGCGTGGATGGTGAGTGAGTTGATGGAGGAGTGAAATGATAGATGATTGATGAACTGATAAGTGCAAGGGTGAATGGATGGACAGATGAGCGAAAGAGTGGATGCAAGGACGGATGAGTGAGTGAAAGGGAGGGTAGATGGACAAAAGGATGAATAGATGAGTGAAGGAGTGAAAGGATAAATGGATGAGAGAAAGGATGGATGTGTGATAGGGTCAATGGATGGATTCATGAGTGGATGAGTAGATGGGTGGGTGGATGGATGGAAGGATTGCTAAGTGAAAGGGTCGATGGAGAGAGAAAGGGAGGATGGATGGATGACTGAAAGGATGGATGGTTGGAAGGATGAGTGACTGGGTAAATGGATAGTAAGTGAAAGGATGGCTGGATGGGTGAAAGGGTAAATGGCTGGATGGATGAGTGAATGAATGGATGGGTAGAAGAGAGGATGGATGAGTGTACAGATGGATAGGGTGAAATGGTGGATGGATGGATGATGGATGAGTGAAAGGATGAATGAAGGGATGGATGAGTGAAATGATAGATGGACGGATACATGATGAATAGGTTTGCAAATGGTTGAATATGTTTGGATATGGCTGGGCTTACTTATATACTATTGCGCGACCTCTGATGTGTCTTTAAAACTTATCCAATTGTCCTGAAGTTTTGTCCTGAATTTTGACCTACTGTCCTGAATTTGTGTCCTGAATTTTGACCCTTTGTCCTGAATTTTTACAGTCACCGTCCTGAATTTGCACCCATAACAGTTGGTCACCCTATCTCAGCCGCGCCCCCGTGCTCCCTGCTCTGCAGACACCAGTGACACACGCAGGCATCTGATCACAAAATTGCATAATGCAGCACAGGCGGACAGACTGACAGCGCCAGACAGCCAGGCGCTGGAGAGATGGAACACAACCTTCGCCACACCTATGGAGAGAGGCGACCTGGCCTTCTGCTGCACTCAGTTAAACATGGTTACAGCTAATTGTAATCTACGCATCATACTTTTTAAAATATTTACATCAAATGTGTCACACACCATTGAAATTGTTCATGAGGGTTGAAGTCTGCCAGAAAAGGTAAACGATGCAGAGAGATGGAGGCGGATTTCCTACAGGGCTTTGCCCTAAGATCAGTGTCTTATGGAAGCAGATCACAGCGGCTCTTTCAGATATGATTCTTGAAACAGGATAGGCCCCCAGAACTGTGCTTCCTGGGTCAAGTGTGTCACTTACAGCAGGGCAACAGACACTTCGTGGCGGAAGATCTTCTGCAGGCAAAGAGAAGAGTGGCGATTCACTGGGGTGCTCGTATGTACCCACGAAGAGTCAATGGTTTATTTATTTAGTCACATGACCGAGTGCACTGCTAGGAACACGCAACATCCCCCCCCACCCCCCCCCCCCCCCCGTCAGCTGCCATAGGCTGGGCTTGATGCCTGCCAGCCTGGCCTTCAAGGCAGTTACTGCATAGTATTCACTTCGCCTTGTACTGTTGTTCTGTCTCCTTTCAGGCGCCTGCTTTTCACTCACTGCTCTGCTTCAGCGACTCTTAGCATCAAGCAAGGCAGCTTTTATTGCTGACGTCTCCAGTGTTACGGTCTCGGCTGGGTCTTCAAGCCCCGGTTCTGTGAGCGTTATTAATAATGGACAGCCATAGTATTTTAAGAGCTTGGCCAAAGTTAGGCAGCCCTGAAATAGAGAGTGTCACAGGGAAATTGGTTTAGATGACCCTACTTCCTTATAATGGCTAACGATGCTGGGTGAGGGGTGCACAGCAGACCCCTTAAGAATTTGTTTTCCTCGACCTGCAAGGAGTTAATAGTCGAATAACCCAACAAACCTCCACCATAAGTTGCAGCAGATCAAGCCTTTGCTTCAAAAATGGTGACCATTTCTTTAATGGGGAGACTAGAAAATCTAGACACCCCTTC
Source organism: Lissotriton vulgaris (assembly GCF_964263255.1). Classification (NCBI taxonomy): domain Eukaryota; kingdom Metazoa; phylum Chordata; class Amphibia; order Caudata; family Salamandridae; genus Lissotriton; species Lissotriton vulgaris. The sequence continues at coordinate 1,173,447,574 of NC_141696.1, forward strand.
ACAGACTTTTTTCATCTTGAGCCCTGCATTACAAATATGGTCAGCCCAAGTGCCCTTTGGAAGAAATCAACATGCACAGATAGCAGAATGGTTACACTTTTGCTATCTGAACGCCCTCTAAAAAGAAGGCTGTTGCATTCTTGGGGATTTTCCCACTGGTCAATGTGAATGTCTTAATTATACATTTTCCAGAATTCATAAAATTGGTGAAGCAGTCCACTAGTCTCTGCAGCTAAGCAGCGGTCCTTGATAAAGGTACTGCATCATCGGCACAGAATAGAATAGAATATCTTTATTCGATTGTTTACATGATACAATCATAAAAGAGCATTTCATACACATTAATCCATACAATGATAAAAATAGTGAGAGTAGTATTACAGCAAGACATTCACAAGCATATACACAGTAATATGGTTAAAAAGGCTAAAATACATTAAAAGTGAGAGTGCAATCAGCAGCTGAGTTGGTTACCCTTCCATGCTTTTTCTATATTTAACTGCGAGTTTTAAAAAATTACATACAAACATAGTACATTCGCTGTTTAGCATTTGAAGGTGACACAAAGCAGGTCTGTATTGTGCAAAATTCAGGTGCTTAAGTAAAGGTTTTAAAAACAGGTTTCGGGGGAGTGTATAAAACTGGCAGAAAAATAAAAAGTGTGCCAGATCTTGCGGAGACTTATTGTCGCAGCCGCAAGCTGGCAACACTTGTCCTCTGTGCGCTCCACTTGGGACAGCTAATAAAAAGTGGAACATATCAAATCGGAACCTTGTTAATAAAAAACGGTCATAACCGGACATGGGCCAGGACAGGTAGGGTTCCATATATAAACAAGTTTTGGTTAAGGCATACTGTCTCACACTGCTTTTCTTGTATTCGTTTTCCTCCCGTGTCATACACCTAGACAGCATAAAAGTGTTCTTTACAAAGGTTACATCAGTTTTTGTTATTGTTTCGGGGGATAAAAATAGATCTGGTCGGCCTAATTCAAAAAGCCACGTTCTTACATATTTTATCCATGGGATCTTGAGCCTACCATCCCACAGTAGTGCCTCTTGAAGGATGTTTCTGGTGAGAGGTATGGCTGTGTTAAGCCAGCTATTCAGCCAGCATAACAAGGGGTTCACTGCCAGCTTGTCACTTAGATATGGAATGCCAAGTTCCTCATGTACCGGAAAGTTGGCCGTCCCCCTGGGTAACCTTAGGACCTTTTTTAAGAAGTTATTCTCAGTAACTTCAAGGGCACCTAGTGATTCTGATCCCCAAATTTCACTTCCATAACGTGCAATAGCGGTGCTTTTGGCTTGATATAACTTCAAGACAGCGGCCACCGGACTATTGCCCATTTTTCTAGTGAAGTCCAGTATTGCTGCGTTGGCCCGCACTACCTCGCCCTTTTTCTTTTGTATTGCTGGTGCCCAAGTTAGTTTGTGGTCAAAGAGAACACCAAGGTACGAGAAGGTCTTTGTGGTGGGTATTCTATCTCCGTTTACAGAGTGAGGGTATATTTTTTTGGGGGGTACACCTGCCACCATTGTAAAGGATTTAGAATTATTAATGCTCAGGCCACGGGAGTTCATGAAATCATTAAAAGAATCTAGCAAGATTTGAAGACCAAGCGCCGTTCTAGATATTAACACGGCGTCGTCCGCATATAATAGGACCGGTATGCCCTTCTTGCCAATGTAAGGAAAGTCTGTACCAGTTTTTAATAGGTGCTCCTCCAACTCATTAATATATAGATTAAAAAGAAAAGGGGCAAGGATGCATCCTTGTCTGACTCCTTGGGTTATTTTAAAATCTCTGGTTACTTTTAAGTCATGGGTGTAACGGACGTTTGCTCTTGTGTCCGAGTGGAGGTCAACAAGAAGGTTGACCAGGTTTTGTTCCACCCCCATTTTTAACAGCACCTCCCATAGCCTGATTCTGTCTACGCAGTCAAACGCGGACGATAGATCCATGAAGGCCATATGGATCGTCCCTTTTCTTGCTAGGGTGTATTTACTGTTTATTAAATATAGGTTCAGACATTGGGTTATCGTGGAATGGCCTTGTCTGAACCCATATTGTATTGGGGACAGTATGTTATTATCATTGGCCCAGGCTGTTAATCTGTTTAGGATAATACCCCCCACCACCTTTGTGACTGAGTTAATCAGGGATATGGGTCTATAACATGTAACGCTACCACGATCACCCTTCTTAAAAACAGGGACTATGGTGGAGGACCCCCAGGCTTTTGGGCAACCCGCCAGGATACCTGCATTTACAACTGCGGTGATGACTGGTGCCCATAAAGAAATATTTGATTTAAATAGGTCAGGTGGTATACCATCGGGTCCGGGTGCTTTGTTACAGGTTAATCCTTGTATCCCCTTTTCTACCTCCCCCACTGTGAAACACAATACATTTTCGTCAAAGAAATTAAAAACAAAGTCTGCTTGCAAATTGTCACTTTTAAAAATTGTGCTGTAATGTAATATCCACTCTTCCTCAGGTATATTAGTCCCGACATTAGAGTTTAAGGGTACATCAAACAAGGGTTTGTTTACAATGCTCCAGAACTTGGAGCTATTGCCCAGAATTGCAGGATCACATAGTTTCTCCCAGACACCGGCTTTTACTTCTTTTTTCCGGGCTGCCAGGACTGACTTATAGTTAGATCGCAGTGACTTAATAAGAACAGGATCTCTTGGGGTAGCCTTGAGTGCTTTTTTTAAGTCTCGGCCGGCCTTTGAGCAGGCTTGATTGAACCACCCTGGTTGATGTTCATGGCGTCCCTTTATTGGAACTGACAACAATTGGCCGATTTTCTCAACAACAGTAGCAAAGGCAATCAGGGTCGCTTCGGGCAAAGTAGATGGAGAAACACAAAGATCTAGGTCATTACTACAGCTAATGGCAATTGAATCATACAAGGAGTCGCTGTTGACCTTTGACCACTTCAGGCGACGATTTCCGTTGATGGGATTTAAAACACCGTGATCAGGTCGTGGCTTCCTCTGATCAAAAAGGTTACCTCCGATTCTGATTGATAAAGGATTGTGGTCGCTGAAAGTGCTTGTTAGGATTTCAAAGTCTGTGGCTAAATCAACTAGATCTCTCGAAAGGAATATGTGGTCTATGTAGGAGCCTTTACCGTGGCCTTTAAACGTGGGGACGTTGAGCTGGTGTGAGTCCTCCAGTGTGGCCATTGCGTCGGTTAGATCCTTTCCATCTATTAAGTTATTGATACTGGTGCCTCGAGGCGAATGATCAAAATGAAAGCCAGACCTCCTGTTGCAGCCTAAGAGGCCAATAGGTGTCGTTTCAGGGTTGCCACAGGGATAAGCATTAAAGTCTCCAGCAATAATGATGTTTCGAGGTAGACTATCCGCTTTTGTCTCTAAAAGGTTTTGTAGTTTGAGAATATTACACTCCTTGTTTGATGACACGGCATTATAAAAGTTGATAAGTGTCAGTGCCTTTTTACCATTCCTGAGCACTAAGATTTGAATATGCTTGTTGTCCGATGCTCTGGTTGTAACCTGGCAGCTGAGTGCAAGGTTTATGTAGGTTGCCAGACCCCCTTTAGATCTTCCGCTATTTGATGGGGTAGCTGGTAAGAAAAAACTTTGAAAGCCCTCAATATGTGCATTTGCATCTGCTAACCAGGTTTCTTGGAAACATAGAATGGTATAATTTTTTACATAGGCTAACCACATAGGATCATTAACCTTAACGGCTAGGCCGGCTGTGTTCCAGGATAAAAGATGTATGGAGCGTTGTTCGGTGAGGCCCAAGCCTGTTGTCAGGGCCTGGTCTGCGGAAGGAGAAATTGCTTGAACCCCATGGTCAGTTGTTAGGTGTTCTTGCGATGCATTACTAACAGTTAGAGGGTTTTGTACACCACTGTGCACTATGCACTGGGTTAAACTAGTGGCACTTGGGTAGCTGCGCCCACTCGCATTCGATGTGATTTCTTTAAGTTGTACTAGAGGAGCTGTCCTAGGCGCTTCACTAATCTCAGGAGAGGAAACACTTATGCACTCTGGACGCATACTTGATACTCTGTAAAGGGGAGCTGTCTTAGTTGTGGGCTCAGCAGGGATAAGGTAGGAGGATAGAGATACGCTTTGTCAATCGATCTCGTCTAAATAGTCGATATTATAGAAGGCGTCATACCTGTTAGAAATAGGTACCCCATATTGTGTGTCTGGGTGTTGGGGATGTGAGTAGAGCTGCTGCTGTGGACGGGTAAAAGGCTCATTTCTCTCCTGATATCTACCGTGATGGTTGTTAGGTCTGCTCTGCCACGGTTGTTCATTCCTATAATCAATGTGGTTTGTTCGAATATATGGGCCAATAGGCAGTGTATAGGCCCCTGATTGGTTATCAACCATGGGCTCAAGCAGCCCCTCCTGTCCGTAGACTGACTGCACTTGAGTACGACGATGACCATGGTTATTTGGATAAAAGTAATTTAAAGCCATGGTACGGATCAAGCTGCTTGTCACACCGCTTTTCCAGCTGCTTATAAAGCTGGCAGCACGACTATCCCTAAAGGTTACCACTATACAGTCCCCCTCGGTCGATTTAAATCTGTTTCCCACCCAGTCTACTCTTCTTACCTGTGCAATATGACCAATGATATGTTTAGGAATCGGTCTGTGAGTTGTGAGCCAGTGGCTCACCTTATTTTTTAGGTCCCCATGAGTTTCCACCCTGTCCCCTGTTAATTTAGGTACCCCAATCATTACAATGGTGTACGGGCTACATTCAGGCGGGAGGTTAACATGAGGTGGACTCTTTACTACCGTCGGTTTTGTCGTGGTAGTGCCTATTTGTTTTGAGGATGTGCCCTGTTTAGGGGATTTGGTTATTCTCGTTTGTTCTACCTGGGTAGTTGCAATTTTGGTTGGGGAACTTTCTGCGGCCCATTCACAATCTTCTGTCTCTGCATCTTGTGAGGTTTGAGAGCTACTTGGTGTGGCTGCCACTGGGAGGGATATAATGGTACCGCTATCTTGAGTTGTCGCTGGGGTGGTTAGAGGAGTCTTAGGCTGGTTTTGCTTACTAGCAAGGGTAGGGTTAGCTATGGCTTTTTTTGTCCTGGGATTTTTGTTACTAATCAGAGTAAGGGAGTTACTGGCTGGTGTGAAGGTAGAGGTTGATTGTGATACCTTCAATGTTTTTAGCAAGGTGGATGTTGCGTCATTTTGGGCCCTTTCAAACTTCCCTAAGGCATTCTCAATGTTGAGGACTCTCTCACTGATAGGTAACAAAAGGGACTTAATCAAACTTTCAAGATCACTCAGAAGTGATTTTGTATTTATCATCGTTTGTTCAGCCCCGGTTGTGGTGTGTATAGACGTATTTGTAGGTGCTGTCGTCTCTTTATTCAAGAACAGGTCTGAGTTTTGACTGCTTATGAAAGGACACAGAGTCCCCTTCTCTGGGGCAGGTTTAGCCAGTCTAAAAGTAGACCAAACATCTTTAGCTGAGCTGGGATGTTTGGTCTTGAGGTGAGATTTTTGTTTTTTTGTAATAGATGACTTGGGTTTACCTCGTGTACCAGTTGTCCTAATTTTGCTCTTTATCAAGCGACTGACTCTAGTAACCGGTTTTGTCGTTGTGGATGTATAACCACCCGCTGAAGGGGCTGCTGGGTGTAAGTGAGCTATAGGTGACATATGGTTGCTACTACCGTTTTCACCGGTAGGTGCAGAACTGTTGTTCCTACTGTTGCCTGAAGGTGAAATAAGCAAAGCTGTTTGCGTGTTGTCTCTTGTTTGGGGACTGGGAAGCCCTGTAAATGATAGCGTTAAAATAGACTCCTCAGAGTTTATGGTGTTATCCAAAATGTTTATGTTACCAGTAGTGTGTAAAGAAAGGTCGGGGAAACATAAATCTGGAGTAAGTGAGAGTCGTCTTTCGGAGTCCTGAATAGCATCCGCCACGACATTGATCGTTTTTTGTAGCATTAAGTCTATGGCGGTTATTGTGGGAAGAGGGCTGTTGGTTACATCTTTCAATCTGGTAGCTGATCTTGTGGTAACGGGGGTATTTCGACTTTTACTCATCCTCACGATATTTTTATCAATTATATGCAGTGGCACTGTGTAAGGAGGTGATGGTATCGTGGGGGCTGAAGTTATAAAATGTTATTAGGCGTTTACCTTTGTTGAAGACAGCTGGACGAGATCTCAGGGGGGTGGCCCCGTCCCGGACTCCTCGGTCCCCGGAGGGCCACAGAGGGCCCGCCCTTTGCCCGGGCTTAGCCCGGCGCTGCCCCGCGCGCTCCCGCGACGCGGGTGTTAAGGGCTGCTTTTAAGCGCCTCCTGGCGCGCTCCGCCTCGACGCGACTTCCGGTCGCGGAGGCTGCTGGGAGGTGTAGTCTTTCCCTCACCCCCACTCGGCGGCAGCACAGTTGTTGCGAGGCTGCGGCGGGGGGGGAGGTACTCGACAATGGAGCTGCGGCAAGGTCGGCGGCAGTGGTGGTGCTCCTGAACGGCTCCGCTGGCAAAGATAGCGACTCTGCTCCTGGTGAGTTATCAGGCTGTTTGAATGTTACCCAGTGCTTGGAAGATTAAGGGCTGCTTTTAAGCGCCTCCTGGCGCGCTCCGCCTCGACGCGACTTCCGGTCGCGGAGGCTGCTGGGAGGTGTAGTCTTTCCCTCACCCCCACTCGGCGGCAGCACAGTTGTTGCGAGGCTGCGGCGGGGGGGGAGGTACTCGACAATGGAGCTGCGGCAAGGTCGGCGGCAGTGGTGGTGCTCCTGAACGGCTCCGCTGGCAAAGATAGCGACTCTGCTCCTGGTGAGTTATCAGGCTGTTTGAATGTTACCCTTCTCTTCTGCACAGAGAAGGGTGGGTACTGAGCGGCCTGCGACAAGCGGTGCTTCAGACTGCAGGGACCGTAATGTGCCATCGACCACATTTATAACAAGCATTTGCAATGCAATCTGTATCGCCTTTGGGACCTTATATGTATTTAGCTATACAGCACATTAGCCTGGGTGCTGAAACATCTACTGTTCTTTAACATGGAGGAGAAGTAAGCATCAAACTGCGTGACACGCCAGGAATGGGAACACATGCAGAGAAATCTTGCCTTTCAGCGGGAAATGGTATAATCCAAAGCGCTGTTTTTAATATAAAAACAGGGCCTTCAGTGGTCATATCACTAAAATACAAGATTTGAAAAAAATACTGTCCACGGGTGCTCGTGGAAGACAATTTCTATGGACTGGAATCGAGAGAATGCTAAAGTAATTCTGGTATTTTACTGACCTCTACTAGTCGTTTTCTATCAAGAAAGTTAAATAGAGACAGTTGCCAGAAAAAGAAAAAAAGGAAAGTCTCTCAGCAGAAAGCAATTACGGTATTTTAATGACCGCTGCTGGTTGTTTTATATCAAGCCAGTAAATAGAGGCAGTTGAACAGAAAAAAAAGTCCCCAAAAAGAAGAAGACAAGTCAGGGCTGATCTCCAGAGCCCACACAGTACATACACGTATAAGTATATACTAACGTATATACAAGAGGTCTCAAATGCTCGACCTAAAAAGGGACGATACTCACCAGTGACAAACGTCCTGCCTGATTCTAAAAGAGGGCAACAGTACACCATCAGTGCCGAACTATACTTTAGCGGAAAGGTTCTCGTACAGCTGCGTGAGGAGAATGCATATCTCTATAGTGGCCCAATAAGAGATTAAAGTGTGGCACAATATCGCATGATCTATTAGATAAAATGCACTACAGAGGTATGCAAAGCACTATGGATTGATCCAGTCTTCACTCTCATATACTTCCTGATCAGGAGTTCGAGGTTTAGGCATTGCTCCACAGTCCCAAGTCCCTTCCTGAGTCCATACGGGACCTCAGTCAAAATAGTTATCATTTGCCCATTCCTCAAGTTTCCTTAAGACAACCCTACCCAGGAATTAAGAAAAAGAATACAGGAGGGAAATAGGACAGTAGCATTTTGTGTCTGCTTTATCACCTTTCTTAAATATGGGTACGATGAACAACTTGGCCCAGGACGAAGGAAAAGTGCCCTGTGCTGCCACGTTAAAAAAGTGGGTGAGTATTGGTGCCCACAACTCTCCCATTCCTATGAAGGCATCAATGGGGACCCCATCACCGGAGTATTAGTAGAGACAGAACTCTTGGTCAAATTATTCGGGATCAGTAATGAAGGCCTTGGATCGCTAATGGATGCTGGATCAAATATCCTCTCAATATGATCAACCCAGGCCTGTGAGGGGACAAAAGATGTGAGCACAGGGACTGAATCATTCTTTAGAAAAGGGGTGTTAACAGTGCTCCAAAACTATGACATGTCATTTGTTTCAGCAGTCTATACCAAATTTAGCCACACTTTTCCCCTCAACTCCTCTTTCCTGGCTAATATGGCTTCATAGTACTGCTCCCTACGTTGCTTAATCAGAGTTTGGTCTCTTGGAACATGATGTAAGGCAGACTTCAATATTATATAAGCCTGAGTACATTCATGATTAAATCATCCCAGTCTAACCGGTTGCCCTATTTTTGCCAGATGGACCAGTAAAGGGTTAAGAGCCACAGTAATCTGCTCAAAGGATGACATTTTATTAGATTGTGTTTGTAGGGTTATAGGGTGGGAAGTTAAGTTATGAATAATTTTTTTAATATTTGTTTAAAAATACAAAAAATATATCAAATCAATTTGTATAAAGTACATCATTATTAAATTATTAAATAATTTTACTTGATAATTATGACATTTCTTTTCTTAACTTTTTAAAGAAAAACATATTTTTTTTTAATTTATAGAAGATGATTAAGTGCATCTACCCTTAAGTAAGAAAAGCTCCAAGTTATTGTCTTTTTGAAGTTTCTGGTTTTATTTTTGATAATTATCACTTTATCTCCATCATGGACCAAATCCCATTTGGCTGTTGAACAGGGAGAGAGGCCTTTATTTAGTATTTGGGGGTGTGTTATAGTTAGCTCCTTAGTTGATAGGTTGACTACTAGTTGGGTGTCTGTGTTTTGTCCTTGGCATGTTCCTTGCTTCTTCCCCTTGTCTGGACTGCTGATGATGTTGGTTCTTGGGTTTCTGTACTTGACGGTTATGTTCTGTTGTCTTTTCTGTTCCCTAAACGGTGTCTGCGTACCTTCTGGTGAAAATGTACTCCTGCATGTTTGTTTCTTGAGGTATCCACTTCCTCTATGGATCCCACATCTGAGGACAGTATCATTTCGGAGGCGTCTGTGGAAACATTTGTTGTCTTACTGTTGTAATTAAAATTTTTGCAAAATGTGGACATCCTACCTAGTTAATAGTCGGTTTGGTCACGTCTGAATTTTCAATTTCTCCTCTTTATAATGTCTTCTTTGTACCCATCCATTATTTTGTTGACAGGAAGCTTTAAAATGATGGGAAGGAGCATCACTCAAGAAATATCTTGAACATGACCATATCCCCAGAGTCTAGGAATCTTAATATTCCCACCAATTGAAACAGCCTTTGAAAAATTGATACAATGGGAAGACAACTTTCGCACAGCATCGAACAACATGCTTTTTTTTTTGTCCTCATATATGCCACCAGACAAAGTATGCTCTAGATGGGATCTTTCAGAGCCTTTCGCACATATAGCCTTAGATTCCGCCCCTGGATTATGTGCGCGGCCTACCGAAATCGCCCAGAGGTAGGCTGCCTCCTTGTCCAACTCCCTATTACTGGGGAGGAACGGACCACAAAACCTCTGGCATAATCATTGGACTCTTACTTTTCCGACCCATCTTTTAGCATGGACCAGATCTTATTGGCACTCTCTCCACCGCACAAACTATCTGACTGGGCAATCATCATAATATTTTTCAAGCAATCAGCAAATCTTGGGGGGGCCTTAGACTTCCACTCTCTGCAGATCTCCCTTTTGGCAATAACTACGACATAAAACAAGTACTGTGTAACTGGGCCGTTCATTGAGTACCCCTGCGGAAGGCCAAAGAAAATCAATCTGGAGGAACAGGTACTTGGTATTAGTAAAACCTCCTTCAGAAAATCACCCACATGTCCCCAATAGCTGGTAATTTCTTGGCAATCCATAAACCTGTGCAGATCGTCTGCAGAGGAAGAATTACACTTCGGGCAGAAATAATTTTCAGCGGATATCCTACACAGTTTGGCAGGGGTCCAATAAACCCTATAGGCGGTGAATAAATGGTTTCTTCTGAGATTGGCTGGTTTTATTATCTTTTGTGAAATAGTACATGAGTCAACCCAGACTTTCTGTATCTCCTCACTATTCTCCATTATAGAATTACCCCAAAGACTTATTATGTCAGAGTCCAAACAATCTTTTGCATTGACCAGAGTATTATACCAGAAGGCAACCTCGTGTTTCCAGCCTCCCCCTCTGCTCACAAAGTCTAAGGACCGGGTCTCCTCAGCCTCTCCCCAACACTGACTTCCCCACCATGATGACAATTGGTAATATTTAAATCTTGTGAGGGACTGACCAGTTAAGTTAAATAAAGATTCCCAATCCAAAAGTTGAGTGTCAACTTTCCCAAGCCTGCTTCCCTCAATGGTTGTGCCAGTCTGTCTAACAAGCAGTCCGGTGTGCCCGGGGAATCCCAAATCAGGATCTCCCGAATATGCGACCAAATTTTGAGTGCCGTCTGTAAAATCTTTAAGCGAACCTTTTTGAAAAAAATGTTGTCCCCAAATTTATATAGAAAAAATTCGAGACCTTGGGGCTGGTCCAATAGCATTGCCCGAAAATGTCGGCCATGTGAGGAAGAGTCCAACTTATTAGCCAGGATTCTAAAATTCTTGAACTGGAAGGCATAGCAATAAATAAGCAAATCGGGTAAAGCCAAGCCACCCAGTTTCAACCCCTTATCCATTTCCTCCACACTATCCTTGGAGATTTTGTGGCCCAGATAAATGACCCAATCTTCCCTTGGAGGTTAGCGATATCTTTAGGATGCATCGAACAACATGCTTAGGCAATTGATAGATATAGCACAAGAAGAATTTGACAAATACAAGGAAGAAATAGATACCCTATGTTGTATCTTGAGTCTTCCTAGTTTGTGACTATGTGTATTTTACATGTGGTCATTATCTTATTTAATTTATCTGTTATATTTCACAATGCAATTGTTCCCATAACAAAGGGAGATGTGTTGTATCTTGAGTCTTCCTGCTGCTCAGCTAGTATGTCTGTGTTGTGGAATGTTGGATGGTTGGAATGATAGTGCTTCCTGAATGTGAGTTGGGTGAGGGCTGAGCAGCAGGGCAGTTGCTCCTGATGGGGTTATCATTATATCTTATTATCTATCATCTTAATTTAATAAAGTAACTTGCTCAATCTACATGGAAGTTCCAGCTTCTTATTGATTACATCATTTGGCGATGTTTTGATGAAGAATCCATGCGTGCAAATTTAAAAGAAATGAAAAGCTAAGCAGTACTGATATGAAAACGAGAAGAGAAGTTCAAGCTTGAAGGTAAAGGAAATATGAATAGTACAGAAAATCGGAAAAAAGGAAATCTCAAGGTAAATTAATTTTAACAGTCATCTAAAGTGTGTGTGGAACGCGGTCTGGCAATCAAACCCCATCAGTGATCCGACATCGGTCGCCCTGAAACCCAGGTTTGCCAGATCAATCAGCGTGTAGTTATTTGTATTCGGGGCAGTAAATCAAGCCTCGGTGTAAAGTACTGGCACATTAACAGCTGCTGTGTCATTTGTATGTGGTTCGGGGGCAGTAAATCGAGTCTCGCAGCAATGTATATGATGTCATTTAAACAAGGTCTGCTCATCAGAGCCTCGCAGCAATGTATATGTTGTCATTTAAACAAGGTCTGCTCATCAGAGCCTCGCAGCAATGTATATGTTGTCATTTAAACAAGGTCTGCCTGATCATCAGCGTTGGCAAGGTGAATGACCACATGTAAAATACACATAGTTACAAACTAGGAAGACTCAAGATACAACACCCTAACCAATAGAATAGAAGAGGGGAGACATCAAAAAGAATATTATGAAATTCTCATACATAATATTAGAAGACAATATACAGATGAAAAACTGAAAATACAGACGTGACCTTGATGCACATCATTGCAAATATATATTTTTTGAATGTTAATGTTTTATAAAGAGTTTCATATATTTTTCTAAATTAATAGTTATTCATTCTGTAATGGTTTTGAAGTGAAGTACTTTCCTCACTGTTGCTTAGACTGCAGCGGGATTAGTAAATATAACCTCTCTGAAGTCCAACGTTTTTCCTACTGTTGCACAGAATGGAGTGGCAATAGTACATTTTGTCCCTCCGAAGTTCATTGCTTTCCCCACTATTGCACTGTTTGGGGTGGGAATAAAAACGTTATGCCTCTCCAAAGTACTGTTGCACTGACTGGAGTATGAATAGTAAATGTAACCTCTCCAAAGTTAAACACTTTTCCTGTTGTTGCTTAGGCTGTAGGGAAAATAATAAATCTAGCCCCTCTGAAGTCTAACACTTTCCCTACTGTTGCGCTGTTTGGTGTGGGAATATTAAGTCTATCCCCTCCGAAGTCCAACACTTTCTCAACTGTTGCATAAACTGGCGTGGGAAATGTATATCTAATATTCCTAGGATCCAATACTTTTCCTATTTTGTGTTACATATATTTTTTATGTTTTAAAAGTTATATATTTTAAAAATGTTTAAAATATTTTATTTTCACATATAATAGAAATATAAGTGTGTGTGTATATGTATATATATATATATATATATATATATATATATATATATATATATATACGCACATGCTTTTCATAGTAGTAAATTTAGAAAAAGAAATCATATATTAGGAAATATATAATTGTAATCATTGTTACACTATATATAAAAACACACATATATATAAGCACACATGCATATATGTATGTGTTTTTTTATAAGTATATTTAGTGTTAATTATTAGTGGAATTTAGGTCATTTACATCATATTAATGTTTAAGATTTGCTACTTTAAACTATATATACACGCATTAACAAATTATATTTTTGAACGTTTGTGGGTGATATTAGTGTAAAACGAGATTTTATTTCCAATATTTTTGTACTTACCCTTATAAGTATAGGGACAGGATATTTTGATAAGGAAAATGCTACTTACCAGTATGCATCTGTTCTTGGCATGTCTAGCTACAGAGTTACACACTGTTGCATAGATTGCCATCTAGTGTTGGGCCCGGATGTTTGCACTTGTTTTTGTCCTGAAAAGTTCTTTGGAAGTCACGAGACTCCTCCTATGGATCACATTCCGCATTGGCATCGGCTCCATCCTCAGATCGTTTTTCGCCATAAGGGAAATGATGGAGCTTTGCAAGAAAAGGAAGGATGTCCATGTAAGCTGAATCTAATTAAGATAATAATGGAACAGATCAATGTAGTCGGTGGGCATGTGTAACTCTGCAGCTCTACATGCCAAGAACAGATACTGGTAAGTAGCATTTACCGTTCGAGGCATATGAGCTGCAGATTACACAATGTTGCATAGATTATACAGCAGTACCTCCTGTTAGCGGCGACCACCAGTATCTGTTGCAGTAGTTAGAAATAGTGTTTTGAGTACAGCCTGGCCCACAGTAGTTTATTGATTAGTTTGCACATCTACACAATAGTGTTTTGTGAATGTGTGCAGTGTAGACCATGTAGCTGCTTTGCAAATGTCATTTTATGGAATGTTCCCTAAAAATGCCATTGAAGCCCCTATCTTTCTTGAGAGTGGGCTTCAGGAGGAAGAGATAAGGTTCGTTTAGCTTTGTGGTAGCAAATGTGTATACATTTGACAAACCATCTAGCTAACCCAGATTTTGATATAGGATTGCCTTTATGTGGTGGTGAGAAAGGCACGAAAAGTTGTTTGGTCTTACGAAAGGGTTGTGTTCTTTTAATGTAGTATAGCAAAGCTCTTTTGACATCTGAGGTATGAAGAGCTCTTTCTGCGACTGTTTGTGGCTGCGAGAAAAAAACGAGAAGTTCCACAGACTGATTGAGGTGGAAGGGAGAAATGACTTTAGGGAGGAATTTAGGATTAGTACGGAGAACGACCTTATTATCATGCATTTGCAGGAAAGGTTCTTGAAAGGTTAGTGCTTGTAGTTCACTAACTCTCCGTAGAGAAGTAATAGCTACTAGGAACGCAACCTTCCATGTTAAGAATTGTAGTTCACATTTATGTAAAGGTTCGAAGGGAGGTCCCATTAGCCGTGTAAGAACAATGTTTAAATTCCACACAGGTGAAGGTGGTGCTCTGGGAGGAATTATTCTTTTAAGTCCTTCCATAAAGGCTTTTATAGCAGGTACTCTGAAAAGTAATAGATGCTGTCTATTTTGTAGATATGATGCTATAGCAGCAAGATGCAGTCTAATAGACGTGTAGGCTAAGTTACATCTTTGTAGGTGCAATAAGTAGCCTATGATGTGTTGAATAGACACATTTAGAGGATTGATTTTGTTGTTGTGACAATATATTACTAAGCGTTTCCATTTAGCTGCATAGCATTCTCTAGTGGTTGGGCGTCTAAGCTTCTTTAATGACGTTCATGCAGTCAGGTGGAAGGTTAAGGTAACATAATTCTAGGACCTCAGGAACCAGATCCCAAGATTGAGCTGGTTCCGGGTGTCTGATCTCCCCATGGTTCTGGGTTAAGAGGCGTGGAGATGGGTACAGTTAATGGTGCGGTACTACAGAAAGTTCCAGCAGTGTGGTGTACCACGGTTGTCTGGCCCACGTTGGAGCAACTAGAATGAGGGTTTGAGAATGCTGCTGTAGTTTGCACACTACTAGTGGCATGAGTGGGAGAGGTGGAAAAGTGTATGCAAATCTGCCTGACCAGTTCATCCATATCGCATTGCCTTTGGACAGTGGGTGTGGATATCTGGCGGCTGAGCTTGGGCTTTTGGTGTTTTCCTGGGTGTCAGAGGTCTATCTGAGGTTGTCCCCACATCTGAAAGAACAGTTGAAGAACTTGTGGATGAAGTTCCCATTCGTGGATCTGTTGTGTTTGACGGCTTAACGGATCTGCCATGGTGTGTTGTACCCCTGGAACATGTTACGCTAAGAGGAATATGTTTTGAGGGATAGCCCACCGCCATATGTTCTGTGCTAGCTGAGAGATGCAGGGAGTGTGTTCCGCTTTGTTTCTGTATGTAATACATGGCTGTCATGTTGTCTGTGCGGACTAATACAGTCTTGTTTGATATTTGTTTTTGGAATGTTTTTAAGGCTAGGAATATTGCTAGTAACTCCAGGTGGTTGATATGAAGTAACTTTTGAAGTGGTGTCCACCTGCCTTGCATGGTGTGTTGCAGTAGGTGGGCTCCCCAGCTGGAGAGCGATGCGTCCGCTGTCAAGAATACCTGAGGAACTGGCTCGAGGATTGGTCGCCCTTTGGAAAGGTTTTTGGTGTTCCACCACTGCAGAGAGCGATGAGTACGACCGTCCACCAACACTAGATCTGTTAATTGACATTGAGCCTAGTTCCATTGGCTTGCTAAGCATTCTTGGAGAGGACGCATTTGTAGTCTTGCGTGGGGCACTATAAAAATGCAAGAGGCCATCATCCCTATGAGCTGCATGAACACTTGAGCTGGAAGGGAGTGTTCTGGTTGATGTTTTGTGAGAAGAGCTTACATGTTTGCTATTCTGACAGGAGAGGGATAAGCTAGCGCTGTTGAGGTGTTTATTGTGGCACCGAGGTATTGTTGTTTGTGGGACGGTTGCAGATGGGACTTGGTGTGGTTTATTGTGAACCTCAAGTTGTGAAGCAGTTGGATCGTGGCGTAATTGTGTTGTACACACTGGTTGTAGGAGCTGGCTTTTATGAGCCAGTCGTCTGGATATGGGAAGACGTCAATGTGCTGTCTTCTTGTGTGCTGCCACTACTGCTAGGCACTTGGTGAATACTCGTGGTGCTGTCGTGACTCCGAAAGGGAGTACTTTGAATTGATAGTGCTTACCGTCTATTACAAATCTGAGATACTTCCTATGAGCATTGTGAATGGGAATGTGGAAGTAGGCGTCCTTGAGATCTAGAGTAGTAAGGAAGTTGTTTTGTGAAAGAAGAGGAAGGACCTGTTGGAGTGTGACCATGTGAAAATGGTCTGACTGTATGTATATGTTTAGGGGTCTGAGGTCTAGAATAGGCCTTAGAGAGCCGTCCTTCTTTGGGATAAGAAAGTAGAGGGAGTAAACTCCCTTGTTTTGTTGGTGCAGAGGAACTGGTTCTATTGCACTTTTTTCTAGTAGGGATATTACCTCTTGCTTTAGCAGTAATAGATGCTCGTGTGATATTGGACGCTGTCTGGGTGGTATGTTTGGGGGGTAGATGTTAGTTCAAGACAGTAATCTGATTGAATAATTTGTCGCACCCACCTGTCTGATGTGATAATGGTCGAGACAGGAAGGAATTGTTGTAGTCTTCCCCACACTGGAGTGGAATGGTGAGGGGTAAGTGGAGGAAAGTCATTGGGTAGGGGTGGAGGCAGAGCGGGAGTTTGTTAGTTTTGGCTCTACCTTTGTTATGGTTACCCCTGTAACCCCCTCTTTGGTAGCCTCTAGTGACAGTAGATTGGCTAGGGGTCTAATAAGAAGTGGAGGGGCTATCGGAAGAGTAGCCTCTTGTGTTGCCTCTGTAGGATGAGCGACGAAAAGAGCATCTGGTAGCCTGCGACTGCAAGGCTCCCATAGATTTAGCTGTGTCGGTATCCTTTTTCATCTTTTCAAGGGATACATCGACATTAGGGCCAAATAGGTGTTGCTCATCAAATAGTGGATTCAGGATGGAACTCTGGACTTCAGGTTTGAAACCTGAAATACGTAGCTAAGCATGCCTATGCAAAAGGACGCTGGTGTTAATTGCCCTTGAAGCAGTATCTGCGGCATCTAGGGCTCAACGGATGGAGGTATTGGTGATAATTTTACCATCCTGTATGAGTTCATTGGCCCTATTTTTATATTTGTCTGGGAGATGCTGCATTATGTATTCCAGCTCATCATAATGTGCCCTGTCATACCTTGCTAACAGCGCTTGAGTATTGGTGATGCGCCATATGTTTGCTGCCTGTGGCGACGTTCGTTTACCAGAGGCGTCAAGGAGTTTAGACTCCTTATCTGGTGGGGGGGCCTCTCTGATGTTTGGGAATTGGCCCATTTCCGTGCATTGGAAACTACAAGGGAGTCTAGAGGTGCTGGGCCTCTAATATAGGTTGGATCCTTAGGGGCAGCTTTGTATTTTTGCTCAATCCGGGGGTTGAGGACTCAAACCCTGACTGGATCTTTAAATGCCTCTGGTGCATGCTTAATGATCCCCTTAAGCATTAGCATTATTGAAGTGGACCTTTGTGTGGTCTCGAAAGTGTTCATTAAGAAATCTTCCTCCACAGTGTCTGTCTGTAGGTCAACCCCATGGTATTGGGCAACCCTATGGACAAGTAGGTTAAAACCTATATTGTCCTCTGGGGGGTGGAGGGGGGAGGCCTGGAGGGATATACATCATCCTGAGGAACATACGGGACGTCAGGGGTGTTATAATCATCCCATGGGTTAGGTGATTGATGGGGACTAGTGTTCCCTGATGGCTCATCCGCAACCCCCCTGTATCATTAGAATCTGTATCCACATCATCATCGCGTCACACTGAAATAGGAGATGGTGTAGGAGAGTGATGTGGTGGGGGAGGAGGAGGTGGAGAAGGGATCCTTAATGGAGAGGTTGCATTGTCTTTCTTTTTAGGAGGAGGAGCTGGTGCAGGCGCATCCAGTGGTCTCTTTTTGGAACTAAGAGCCAACTGTCCAGTCTTAGGATCCTTTACATGAGTCTTTTGAGTAGGGTCTGGTGTACAAAGCTCTTCCGTAGAAGGCAGATACTTTTGTGTCGAAGTTCTCGGTTCCGGATGCTTTTTTGGCACAGACTCAGTAGCTGTTCTAGGGTCTTTTGGCTTAGAACCGTGGCCTTTTGCAGTGTCCTTGGCCGGCGGAACGTGGTGTTTTTTCGGTTCGGAGGCCCTTTTCGGCTCCGAAACATAGGAGTCGGGGCCTTTAGGTGGCAGTTTTTTACTCTGCTCGGAGTGCGGTTTTGGCGTCTATGAGCCGGTGCCAGTCTTCAGCGCCTAGTGCTTGGATGTCGAAGCAGCGGTCAGCGTGGATGAGGAAGAAGATTGCTTCTTTTTCGTTGTCGGTTGAGTGTCGGCACCGGGAGTAGGCTAACTCGAGCCCGAGTCGCCTGAAGGCTTGGTAGGCTTCTTTGCCGAGCCCAAAGGTGGAGCATGGAAAGCAATCTATCGGTGTGCACGCCAGCCGAAAGGCAAGGGTGTGACCGAAGCCTTTTTGGAGGGTGTCGAAGAAGGGTCGTGCCGACATGTGTACTTACTACCCGCTAAGCTGCAGTGATGTCCTTGACGTCTGTGTTTTCGCCATCTGAGTAGCTGGCGCTTTCTTCGGCCTGCTGCTGTTCTGGTACGTCGACGCCCTCTTCAAAGATGTCATTGGGGATCGAAGCGGATGAGCGAGCCATGGTCCTTCAAGCTAGTCACTCCCGAATTGTCTTCTTGGAGTGGAAGGAGGCACAAGCTGAACAGTCTCTGGCCTCGTGCTCCGGTGAGAGGCAAAGGTTGCACACCTCATGGAGATCGGTGTGAGGAAACTTCGACCCACATTGAGGACACTTCTTGAATGGCGTCCTTTCCATGAGCTAGAAGATGAGGCCTTCGTCGACGACCGGAATAGAAGATTTCGAAATTGTTGAGTCTCATGTGGAGATGGGAAGCGCGTTCGAGACAATACCATCGGAAACAGGTGAGGGATTGCGCACCGAATGAAACTTGGTTCCGAACCAGAGCGCAGGAAACACATCCGAGCCCGATGGCGGAAAAAAACAATCTGAGGATGGAGCCAATGCCCATGCGCAATGTGATCCAAAGGAGGAGTCACCTATCTTATGACTTCCAAAGAACTTTTCAGGACAAAAACAAGTGCAAACATCCAGGCCCCAACACTAGATGGCGATCTATGAAAGTGTGTAATCTGCAGATCATATGCCTCGAACATTATATTTTTGGTACAATATTTGTGTCAAATGATATTGTTAACCTCAACATTGTGTCAGTGATCCCTTAAATGCACATTGCAGATTCAAAGAGTTTTATTGTCACAGAGTATACATCCGTAACATGAAAGACGAGAAGTGAACAAGTGGCTGAGCAGCAGAAAATGTACACACTCTAAATACTGCAGATGGGATATGAGCCAATTTTTGCAGAATGTCCTCGAACTGCCAAACTCAAAATAATCACCTAATTGTCCAAGTGCTTCTTTTTATTCACTTACTTTAATAACTTCACCATAGCCAACAATGTATTCTTCAACAGAAACCTCCCAAATATAGATACAAAACATACTTATGCACCAAGTAATTCCTCATTCAACAAATGTATGTAGCTGATCAAATGACCTATCATCATATTTGTCACACTAGTGGAATCCATGACGGTGGAATTTTGAGCACGTGTGGGGTTTAATACTGCTTACACTAAAGAAAGTAGGGTGACATTCTCTTACGGGACCAGCAAAAGGCGACGCCCGATTGCAAATATGATAAGAAGCCCCTAGTCAAAAGCTGACATTTAACTATTGCACTTTCCCAGATTCTTTTTTTTTTTTACCTCTATGAATTGTGATGTCCTTTTTTAATGTGTTATTGTAATGCAATGGTTTTAATAACTTATGCAAACAAATAAATAAATTACAAATTACACTAAAGAAAGGTCCAAACTATTGGCTGTGTCAATGCTAGTCAATCTAGTTGGTGCAAAAAAGTAAAAACACAAACTGACTATAAATACATAGTTTTGACCATCATCACAACTGATCCAGACCTAATGGACAGCACATTGCTTCTAACATTACCTTGTTCTGTTTGCCCCATTGATTATAAGGAATTTTGCTGCTTGTGAAATAATTTTTCAACCAACGCTTTTAAACTACTTCATTGGCATAACTTGGTCTATCGAAATAGAAAGAAAATACATTATTAGTGATTCAAATAGAACAAACTTTATTTAATTTGTTTGGCAATGGTTTAGTCACTTTCCATCATAGGTATGTTTGATAGTGGTTTAAGCAGTGCTCATAGACAACACCAAGACTAGCACATCAGAGGTTCTAGAGTTGATTGTGTCACCTCCTGATCACTGCATGTGGCAGCGCATACAAATTTTGGGTCATGAGATTTCAAGCTTTTCTTTGTGTGAAAGGTCTTAGTTTACCATACATCAAAACTAATTGATTAAACTTATAGTCGGAGACAAAATTATTGCATTTACAAAATATACTTAAGATATTTGTGTAATAATTCGTGCTGGGTTGGGGACAATTCTTGTTGATCTTGTGCTGTTATGTCATTATTCATATGCAGGCGTTAATTTGATTAATAAAGCTTTTTAATGACCTTACTGTTGTTCAATGTCCCTACTGTGCAAGGACGGTCACTACCTAAGCTGACGTCGTCATTGTTAGAGCAGTGATAACACGTTAATAGTTGCAGATAATTTACATTGTTAAGAATAACTCTCATTGTAGAAAAATATAAAGGCCCTCAGGTTTTAGTCATCTCTGAAAGGTAAAATCCTTGACAACAGTAAACATTTATGAATACATGATTCTCTCCTAAACAAATCTTCACAGAAAGTTGCCTTCCTCTGCAGTGAAGCAAAGCCATTCATGCGATTAGGTCACATTTATGCTTTGTGTATTTTTAAAGCAACACTTCTGATCAAAGTCCTTCATCATTATTTCCTCTGGCATCTGGCTAGAATGTTTGTTAAGTTCTGAAGAGAGTTCAGAAGCTCACGTATAAAAAAGCTCCGTTATTTTCTGGCCCGTGTAACTCCAAACACTAAAACCACTGAGTTTCACGTGCACCATCATGGGATTTAGCTCCATCATTGTATTCTTAGATTACATTTTGCTGGAACCGGGTTTGAACTTTTGTGTAAGTTCATCTAATATTTGCACAAGTTTCTCCTCATCTCCTTCCGAAGAGTGCGTACTGGCCAATGGCAGATGCGTGGAAACTGGTGTTCGGTCTGAAAAAGCAAAAGAAAAGCAAAAAGTAAAATTTCAAAGAAAAACTAAAACCAGGATAAGTATCAACATTTTCAACACTTAACCAAGCTTTTCAGTAACATGAGCTTCACTCATCCCGTAACTGTTTTTAGGTCTAACCTAGGCAAGGCATGCGCTGCTCTGCAGCATGCTGCATTGGAGTATGGAATAGAACCCAAGACCACTCTCTGCCCAGATTTGTCTTTGGCTTCCTTAATAGACTTGTTAGTCCCTCCTTAGTATCGCCTTTTCTTCATTTGTAACCTCCCTTGAGGACTGGCCCTTTTACTTCTGTTACACAGTATGTCTTATTTACTCTTTAAACACTATTTTCTCTAATGCGTTTCTCTTACTGCAGGGACCACATGCTTTCCTGGAACATTCAGCACGCCATGCATGCTTTCACTTTCCGAGCAGCCTGGGACAATAGCGGCCGCTTCTTTGAATGACTATGCCTTTTAGTTATGTGTTAATTAGCAAAACAAATAAATAAAAGGCATTGTCATTTATAATACCAATAGTTTAAACTCTCGCAAATACGAGACCTATTGCATTGCAAATACTGGTTTATCTTGTTGTGTGTCCAAAGACGGAGGTCAAATGTCATGCTATGTCTTCTGAGAAACCGCTACTTATTGATTGAACATGTAGATTGATACTTACTTTTCTTTCTCTGACTGCAAAGCTAGAGAATTTTGTCAAGTAAACTATGCAAACGATGTGATCATATTGCTTGGGGTACAGGGAATGTGAAAAGAAAGGCTGTAGATGTTAATTTACTGTTTAAAAACATGTAACTGAATTTTAACGATTTTTAAAAACGTTTTAGCCATAAGGAAAGCACACGGGGCATTTTTTTTTTAATTCGTAAATGTGATGGAAACCAATATTTGAATAGGTTCAAAATAAAGCAAAACACTTTTCTTGGTGATATGATAAATATTTGCAGAAACACCATTTCCAAGTATGGTTTGTGCAGGCTATAATTTTATCAGTGAAACGGCAAGTCAGTGAAAACTTAGTTGCTAATTCAATGGAAATGTGCGCTCTGTAAATGGCAGTACGCTACCAAACCATGCTTCAGTAATATATTTGCGACGCTGTACTCCAAAATGCCCCAAAAGCTACAGTTCTACACCCATACCACTCTGCTTCTGAATGGACTTGGCTCATTTGCTACACCTATTTTTTTGGGAGATTCTTTGCAGTCCCCAAGACATCAGAGATGTAACACTGATTCCGGCACCCCCACTTTGAAAATGGTACCAGCACCAATGTCCCGCCAAATTTCTTGGACAGTTCTTTGGCGAGTATCCCAATCTGAAGCATGTGTGAAACATTAATATTATTAAGTGGCATGATTACCCCTTGAAATCCTGGCACATACAGGAACATTAAAAATGCTCCAAGAGACAGCTTAGTTCTGAAACACGTGAAGCACTAATCAATTAAACAAAAATATGGCATTTCAATATTTACAAAAATCATCCTAAATAAAAATTAACCTCCCTCGTGTTATTCTGGGAGAGGGAAGAAAGGGGCCACCTGAGTGTAGTCACTGGAGATCTAGACAACCTGCCGTCATTCAGGTGACGAAGCACTACCTAAAATGTACACAAACTGAACCGAGATAAAATGGCGAATTTAATTCAGCTTGACCATTCCAGCGACTGGAGTTTGCATCCTACTCTGTATGCAGCACAGAAGCAAGCGTATCATTTTTCTGGCATTTCATGCAAATGGACCCTCGGTCCTCTGGGCTCCAATGCCACTGCACCTGCTGCACCACTGGTAGTTACGGCCCTGGGATGCAGTTGAGCGAGTGACACAATTGAAGAATGAAGCATCCACTGGCATATTGGAGATTTTGGACAGCCTAAGACTGCAATGGAATTTGGTGGAAGAGGCAGAAGAGAAAACAAAACACTCATTGATGGAAAGAGTAAGGATTATGAATTTTTCAATATACAGACGGTCAGTTTGTGCCACAACAGACGAACCAAAACTGAAAATGATGATCCAACAAGGTGTTGACAGCAGCCAGCACAAGAAGTGAGAAGATCTCTTCCGCCAGGGGCGTAACACAAACACCTACAGCACAGGGGGGGGCCTCAGGGGCCACCTACTCTGTGAGGGCCCCCCCGTATAGCCAAAGCCCAATGAATATCTATGAGATGGGGAAAGACTCGAAGCCCCCTCTTCACATTCAATAGAGGCCAGTCTGAACCCATAGATGGCTTTGTAAGCAAACAGTGGATTGGACTGGATACTTTAACCTATTGGAAGCCAGTGTATCTCCCTGGTGAACCTTTGAAACCTAACCTAAATATAGGTTATCATAGACTAGCTTGATGGCCGTATGCTGGACCATTTAAAGCTTCAGAATGGCGTCTGTAGGGAGGCCAAGTGTTGCAACAATCAATCTTGGAGAGGTTCCCTTTCCACACTACCATGGTCGTCTTTTATGAAGTAAGAATGGGAGTATCATCCTAATTTTGTTTCTGCAAAAAAAAAAATTCTTACATTTTTAATGTGTAGGGACACCAACAACTACATCCTGTAGTCAGTTACACAAAAGAATCTGGCTAAACTGAGTCTTTTTTTTGAAGACCACAACAAACGTAATTTGCAATATACATTTTGAGTAATAAAGACTATAACCAGGCATAATAAACATCTGTGCAGAGGTAGAATTCTGAGATGGCGTGTTTCTTGGTTGTGTTTGGATAAATCAAACATCTTTCCTATTATCTGTAACGCCTCCTGTAGTAATTAAATGTATTACAACTGTGTGTGTACATCCCATGTATCATTAGTATATTCTTTATTAACCTCATATGATATTAATCTGGAGAGACAACAGAGTTCGCCTTTTCCTTCAACCCCCAATTCACAATCAAAGAAAAAGCAAAGACACTTGCATTAAATGGTGGATAAAGGAGAAGGCCCATCCCAAAAGATCCTGCCCAAATATCAAAACCTCTTGTCTTGGTGGTATTAAGTTTACAGACGTTATTACTCATCCAAGCCTGGACTGGTTCATAAAGCTCAGACAGAGGCTTATCAAAAACCAGGGTCACTTGGGTGTCACCTGCACAGAGACCGACTTTATCCCGAAAGGTCAAATAATGCCAGTGAGAGGTGCCTTGTAGATTTTAAATAGGAAGAGAGCTAGGAATCAGCCCATGGGGCTTCACAGAACAGTTTTTCCCACTTAGCCAGGACAGATTGAGCAGAAAAGCAAGAGTTTGTCTTTTCCCATTTATAAAGGAGGAAAAACAGACATAGCTGCCCCGGTAAGATCAAATGGTAAACTTATGTGGAATGGTCCACCCGATCAAAGGTAGGGGGCAAATTGAGAAGAAATAACATACGCAGTGTCAAGCTTTCCTGACATCATCCAGAACCATCAGCAGGAAAGATTCACAAACATTATTTGGCTGATACTGTGCCCGGCACCATTAACCCAGAGACTGACACAGGACTGGTGTTGAACCAGTTTTGAGAAATATCAATAAGCGGACCTCCTGCTCAGTGAAGGTGAAGCATTTCATTCCACCCCCATAGAGCTACTGGTAAGATGGAATTAATAGGGTCAATCGTAATGCTGCCAAAAACCGGCTGTATTTTGTTCTGCAAAATGAATCTCGTCAGTCGCATAATTCCTGTGATGGGCCATGGTGCTACCAGGATTCGCAAGGCCTTGCCTAGAACTGACACCTAGCTGCGTTGGAAGCCAGAGAGATTTCATTAATAAAGAAGAGGGTGGAATCTTGAAAAGGGCAAACATTATAGTGTCAATGCTTAAAATGATTCACAAGCCATGCTTTGTCAGAATAATGAAGTTACCATTTGCATTGGAATGGTCAAAGCACTAGCCTTTAGGTGTAGTAGTAAAACACCTATTGCAAGGTCTTGAAGGCATGTTAGGTTTCTTTAAGAGGGCAGTATCTTGACGAACCTGCCTGAGGCAGCTAAAGGTCCACTTTAATGATTCAAACTCATCCATAGGCAGTGGGACGCCACACAAGGCTCCAAATGTATCGGAGTTTAACACAGCAGCCAATTTATTCTTTGGCCTGGTAACACCACACTTGCCAATGGAATTGCCTCTCAAAACAGAGGGCAGGCAAACTGGGACCCCACCATGAAAGTAAGACGCAGCATCTACCCAGGTCTTCCCAAAAAGTTACTGATTATTTTTATTGTTGAGTTGAAAAAAGCTGAACAGACTCAACACAGTCTAGAAAAAATTGTTTAAACTCGAGGAAAATATATTTTTTTTCTGTGCTGCCTCTTTCTGTTTCTCACCTATTTGCCTCTTGCTCATTGCCAATCTTTTGCCATTCCTCTGTTATTCCTCCTGCTCTTTCTCCCCCTTCTGTTATCTTTATGCTCTTTTGTCACCCTTTAGTGCCTTTTTGCTCTTTTTTTTTTACATTTCTCTTGCCTATTCTGTTTCCCCCGCTCTCTGTTTCCTTCCTTTATATACCTGCTTTTTACCTATACCTTCCCGCACTCCAGACAAGCCCCGCATCCAAACTCTGCACTACTCCCGCCTCTCAAGGCTTACATAATGGCAGCAGCGCAGACACACACAGCTGGTGGGCTGACAAAATTGCAGACCTCACCATTGACTCCAACAATTACATCCCACTATGAGACTTCAACTTCTACTTGGAAGACAAAAACACCACCAGCAGCGGACTCCTAGGGAACCTGTGACTAACAATGAGTCCCCATACCCACACACTATGCCAGACATATGCTTCACCACTTTCAACAGCATTGAAATCACCACAACCATGTCACTCACCTGGCCCAACCAGGTCACAATCCAACTCCAAATCAGCATCCTCTATCTAACTAGACCCACCAGCATAAGCATGGCCAGATGCAGTAGGAGCAGCATCCAGAAATCCAACTGGGTCCACACCCTGCACCTGAATCAACCAACTTCAACTGACTACCTTCACAGCGACATCAAATATCTTGAGAAGTCAATCATAAAATAAGCCAATTCCCTGACACCTCATAAACACAACACACAAACAAGTAGGCTGGTATACGGAGGAACTACATGCAACAAAACACTGCAAACGAAGAAGATTAAGTACAAACTATCTAGAAAATGACAATATGACAGACAACAGCTCTGAGATGTTACTACCAAAATATCAAAGAAACCAAGCAGGTCCTAGCAGAGTGCATAGGTAACAGCTCCAACAGCAGCAAACAAATCGTAAACACCATCAAAGACTTCACTTCACCAAATGCCAGCACAAACATCACCCTTTGCAAGAACTACGTAACAACCTCTCAGAATTCTTCAGCAACCAAATCAAAGCCATCTAATACAACTGCAACCCTCAATCGAACCCCTGACCTACCCACAACCACCCACAGAAAAACCCTGACTTCATGGGAAACATTCACCAAGTAAGAAACAGCAAACCATCCACTCCGGGGCACCAACGGATCTCCTTCCCCTACAACATCTACAATATTGCCTCTGCCTCTATCAGCAAAGTCCTCATCCACATCACGAACAGCTCCATCACTTCGGAGTTGTTCCCGGTTGCCTGGAAACATTTGATGGCCAACGCTTTACTAAAGAAACCCTCGGTAGAACCCACTCAACTAGCAAACTACAGTCCAATCTCCCTTCTACACTACCCAGCTAACGTCATGGAAAAAGCCATGAACAAGCAACTCTCTCACTACTGAACGTACACCAGCTCTAAGATATCACACAATAAGGTTTCTGGCCCAACCACAGCACAAACACTGCCCTCATATTATCAACAGATGACATCAGTCTGATCCCTGACCATGGAGACATAAGGGGCCTTATGCTGCTTTAAATCTGGAGCTTTTGACACAGTCTCTCAATCCACTCTGATCAGAAGACTACATGAAACAGGCATCCCAGGACCTGCCCTCACCTGGATCTGCTCCCTCCTCAGAGGAAGAACGGAGTCAACCTGCTGCCCCACATATTGGATGCCAAGGACCTCAAATGCAAAGTTCTTCAAGGATCCTCTCTCAGTCCAACGTTATTCAACATAAACATGAGCCTGCTGGCGGACCTCGTTAGATCACACAATATCAAGATACTCTTCTATGCAGACGACACCTGATACTCTCTTGTCAGACAAGAACTCCACAAGAAAAAACAACATTACCACCTGCATGACCGTGGTAACTACACGGATGAAATCCAACTGCTTCAAACTCAACACAGACAAAACTGAAGTGGTAATATACTGAAGGAAAGTCTCTCCTTGGGGACTCCGCCTTGTGGCCAACTGACCTCGGCTCCACACCCATTCCCACTACCCACGCCAGAAATCTTGGAATTGTCCTGGACGACAAACTCAACACAACAACCGACATAAAGCAAGTGACCTCCAATTGCTTCTAAATCCTTAAGATGCTACAAAAATCTTCAAATAGCTACCAGAGAACACCAGGAAAACTGTTATACTGGCCCTGATTACCAGCAGACTTGACTATTGATGGTTTGAAGCCTGTTAAGGAGCTTCATAGTGATTCCTGCAAAGTGCTGCAGCAAGACTCATCCCCAACCTACCTCGCCGCACATACATCACCCCACATCTGCACTGGATCCAAACCCACAAATGCATCACACACTGGCCCTGCTACCTAAAAATCTGCATACACTTCCACACACCTCCCAGGCACATCCACTGCCTGGACTTTCACTGGCATGCATACTCAGCATCCACAAAGCCACAGCCAAAGGCTGCACCTTTTCCAGTATCACCGGCAAAGCACAGACCAACATCCCTCACCACATCAGAGCCTCCTCATTGTTTCTCGAGTTCTGCAAGCTAAAGAACTGGCTTCTCAAATAACCTCACCAAGGAGAGAGGGGTCTAACCCACCAGCACAGCCCCATGGTAGGGATCTAAAGACAAGGGAACCTAAGGATCGTAAGCGACCAAGGGTGCTTAAGTGAAATCAGTTCCATGAATGGTAATAACCAAAAATCTTTTGAAAATGTAATTACAACATATAAATGCAAACAACCAAATATGAGAATTACCACGGCCGGACTAATTTCAAAGGATGGGTGTTAGAAGACTGACAAAATAAACATTTACATATAAACAGGCAAGAAAATCAGTGACCAATATTTATATGCAGCACTCCGGTCACTTATTAAAAAAGCGAGACACTGCGGCACCCAGAGCAAAAACCTATTCCTACAGATAGTTAAACAGGTCAGAGTGTTTGTCGGTGGCCTTTCAATCCCCTAACAATTTGGGATCATTATCAGGACTGATGGTCAGTTGGTTGGCATTATATCAATTGATATATTGCATTCAACACCTACAGCATACAACAATCTATATTAACTGCTTCGCTGCGGGTGAGGGAAAAAATTACGCGTGCGCAGTTTGGACAGGCGTCTGCGTCCTCCGCTTATGCCCACTCTGACGTTGGACAGCCGCTTGCCGTTCGACGCATGGAAAAGGTTAACGAACTTAAGGCCACATAAATTTGTGCATGTGAGAATTTTTACAAATCTGAACCACCTACAAACCATAATGAAGTTCCATGCACGTATTTAGGGGGCGTCATGTGCAGGTATTCCACAAGTAAATCTCATGGCAATAGATCTACTCACACCACGAGTTTTAATGGAGCGGGTTTCAGTTGCTGTAATTGGTGCGGCTACAAGAGCCTGGTTCCAGCTCTTGTTAGCAAATCTATATTTACTTCATTCCAAAGTAAAATTCTAGATTAGCTGGTCACTCACCTTGAAAGAAAAGTCCGCTGGCCTGCTTTGTTGCAGCAGGTGAGACAGCCAACCATAGCACAGTGTCTGCTCCCTGAGCCTCTGTACGTAATTTATTCTTCATCTTCTGATGAAAGTCTGGCATGGACAATCTCACCGCTAAAAAACATTTGACAAAATATTATTGTTTATCTTCAAAATACTTCATATTAAATGGGAGAGAATCGCTTTTCAGATGTATATATCAGTTTACTATGCTTCAGAGTAAAAGTAATTCATTAATTTATTAAGACATTTTATAAAAGTGCTGCATGTCTTGTCTTGATATTTATAAAGTTTTGTTAATAAATAGGTGTAATTAAGTGCAAGTTAAGACTTCCATCTAGCCTCAAATATTTGCGCAACACCTGTAAAAAACCCACACACAAAACATTACAAGCATTGAGATTATTTTTAAAGATTGTATGTGAACTATAACAATATGTATATGTAACAAAACAAATTTCTTGCTTCAAGAACATACTAAAATATTGAATTACCTGGTGTATCAGCCCAGCCAGGGTGCATAGAAGAAAAGTGGATACCTTTGTGCAATTTAGCCCACTGTTCTGTTAAAATGATCTGCTGTCTCTGAAAAATGTATATATAAAAAAAAAGACGTAATTCATTTAAGGCCTGAAATTCTCGATCAGCACTATTTAGAAAGCGAGGAAATGGCAGCTCTGAAAACAATAGTTACGTTTTTAGCTCCAGAAAAAATGTTTTGTTGCCCTAAGACATCTAATAATCTGTTCAACAAGAAATCAGACAAAAAGTCAGTTATTCATCCTAAGAAGGATGATTAAACAGCAAATTAAAAGATGTATTTTTGCTCAAAAGTAAGAGAGAATGTTTATCAGTTACACCAATTAAAATCTTGGTTTGACTCTTTTTACAATCAATTGATATAAAACAAATCCTGCTATTACAAAATGACTGCATACTGTTTACTGTCATACAATTATGAAAAACCGATTTGTAACATCAAAAGTGATCTACATGCAAGAGACCTTAAAACTCAGTCAATCCAAGTTTTAATGAAGTCAATCTATAGTTTAAAGTGAAAGGGATGACATTATTATACATAAGTGCTGGCTTGCTGGAACCACCTCTTTGTTATCACTTTACGTCACTGAATTCTTTGTGGTTCCACCTAGGAGGACAATCACAAAACAGGACAGCCGGTGTTACTGTTCTACCACCACCATCCTTCCCTAGGAAAGAGGTTTAGTCTAGGGAAGAAGACCTGCCGCTGTTTCTTCCCTGAAAGAGGTGTAGCTGACTTGACAGGAAAGGAGTGGAATCACTTGACTCCAAAGATAAGAACAAGGTACAGCTACCAGAGTCATCCATGGATGATGGCTTAAAGATATATCTTCAAAGGTTTGAAGCCCAGCTGCCCTTCACTAAACTGGAGAAGAAACAACTGGATCTTTTCCATGACCAGGTTAAGGTTGGAGTCATATCGGACTTCACCTGCTCATGAGCTTGTACTGCACCATCAAATTACTTCCCTTATTACTAGCCACACATTCTCATTGTGAGTACAGAGGCCTGTGATCCAGTGGTACAAGGTAGAGGGGGCTTAAGTTGGATGCTGAACCTCCATCATTGACTTTGTTGCAGCCTTTATCACCAGTTTCAGAGCCCCCAGAGAAATCTAGTATTTTATTTATTTTTAACCTACGTTCATAGTGTGTACTGTTCACCAGGGCTGTGTTGGGCTTGGCTGCACTCAAGATAGGAACCTTAAAACCATACTCCTATGACCCACAATTCCTGAGATATTGTGGGTTGCAGGTCTGGTTGCAAGTACCCCTAACTTAGGGAGCCCTTTGTCCCCTGTGCCTTCCAAACACTCAAGTGGGTGCCCCTAGAAAGGGGCTGCCATGGCAAATAAAACATTGTGAAAGTGATCAGTTGTTTTTGAGATATAGGCCACAACATGCACTTAAACACTAAATGCCATGAGAGCAATATCCATGGAAAGTATCCCTACAAGAACTGGCAAACTGGATCTCTTGCATGTCTTAATTTGATAGGTCATTGTAGCGGTGGCTGCAGAGTCAAGAACCCCTCTTCGCACCTGAAGCACCCAACATCGGTGGGCATTAGTCTACAGAGCCCCCGGTCACTCCTCAGTGACCCAGACTCAAGGCCCTCTGCTTTCAGGTACTCTTCAACAGGAATCCAACTTCGGGTTTGGACTGACACTTTTCTTCTTCCCAGCAGTGGCTCTTCTTCGATGTCCTCCATTGAGATTGACGGCGGTTTCAGACACCACTTCAGACATATGCACCCTGCTTCCCTGGGATAGGTAACTCTGGTCCTACAGTATCCACGCATGGGGTGGCTCTCCAACCTCCTAAGTTCCACGTGGTTTCTTTGAAGTCTAATCAGAAGGGTCCTGAAACTTTAAAACTGCAACCGCAACTCTCCCATAGAATTGTACGGCGCACACGGTCATGTTCCCACACTGCACCCGTCCTCCGTGGGGTCCCTACTTACGCACTTTGGGTGGTTCCTTGGGGTCCCAGCGATTCTACATTCCCTAGACACTGTCTTGACTCGAGTCGTTGTTCTTATACCACTATTTTAGTATATGGTTTGGTCTCCCCCTGGAGCCAACTGTGTATTAGTGCTACTTACGATTGTTTCTTTGCTACAGGATTGTGTACTTTGTTTTTATCTATGTGTGGCAGATACTATGAGGTATTTAGAGTGTGTTATAATAATAAATACATATTTTTATAAGTACTGTGTGTTTCTCATTTCATTTAGCCAATACAATAAGGTTGCATTCTGGTAGAACAAGCTGCTTAACATTCCTTCAAGCCGAAGCCTGAAGGCTGCTCTCCATAGCTACCACTTGGATAGCTT
Organism: Lissotriton vulgaris; assembly: GCF_964263255.1. Lineage (NCBI taxonomy): Eukaryota > Metazoa > Chordata > Amphibia > Caudata > Salamandridae > Lissotriton > Lissotriton vulgaris. Next base: position 1,173,479,408 of record NC_141696.1, read on the forward strand.
TCTAAGGTTATCTTTGACCTCTTAAATCACCATAAGGGTTGTTTGGACCGGTGCAAGATGCCCACTTTAACCAGTGGACAGCACATACCAGGCCAACTTCTCACACTACTGAACTGCTGTTTCAGAATAAAACTCTACATACATCTGAGAAGATTCAGAAGAAATGGTGAAGACAGAGACACATTTTCAAATATATGCAAATCTGGCAGCACTTGAAATCCAAAGAAGCTTTCTAGATACATCTAGGTCTTACACATAAGCACACTGCAATCACCATGGACCGCTTCAACAAACCTTATTTTGAGCATAAACCATGGTCCCTTCGAATGACTTCTTTTCAAACTGTAGGTCAGATACATCTAATTTTTGAACCAGCATCCCTCCAGACGACACATTCACCTGCATCATATTGAAAAGAATAATTATATGTAAGATTGTGACTTGACATTCAATTTTTTTTCCCCAAACAATTTTCATTGTTACGAAATTACAATAATACAGCATTCCAGCAAATGAATATCAACCATAGTCATCGGCATGCCACAATACAGTCACTTGGTTAATCTTAGTGCCCACACATAGAATATTTCCTCTTTGGCATATCTTTCTGGCATCAGAGACAATGGAAGTGTGGATGCTGGATCATAGCCCATGAGCTCTCACCCCCCCCCCTCCACCCAGCCGTAACCTTCCCCAACTATTCCTCCCTCTTCCCTCCCTCAATACAACTCCCCCCAGGCGTGTTGTATGTAGCGTGTCCCCATCGGAGTGTGAATGAGCCTATAACCTTGGTCGTATCCAGCAACTGGACCAATGCATACCATGTGGTATAAGACGTCTCACTTTACAGGAAGGGGTAGCAGTTTATCACCCGGACAAAATTAGGTGCCTGCGATCGCTTTGACACGATACAGTGGGTGTGACCCGGGACAATCTAGGTGGAATACACTGCAATACATCATATTAGAACATGCATATTGGAGACCATCAGCAGTCATGCACAAGACAGACCCTTGGTTAGGCAAATTGCTCAGCCGAAGAGTGATTTCTGACTTTGAACATAGTTTTTAGGGGCAGTATCAGTGCAATTGGAGCGTGGATGTTGGATCCCCCCCCCCCCCCCCCCCCCCCCCCAAACTGGCTATAAACTTCCCCAGTGACTTGACATTCAAGATCAGGTTTGCCAGCCACGTAACCCAGAGTATTTTCCAAACATTCCTACTAAAGAAACGTGATTCAAAGCCATATCAAGCACAATACAAAGATGTCTGCACTCACCACTCGTGGATCCTCTGCTTCCTCCAGGACAGGTAATAATGCAGTTGTAAGAATGTACATTCCTTAAAACAGACAAAGAAATATTTGTGAACAGTAATGTAAACCGATATATGATGTCACCCTACAGGTGAAAGTACATACAATCCACTCGTTTGCATTTGGTAGGGTTCATAGTAATGGACATCAAATGAAAATATATTATTAACAGGACATTAAAATGCAGAATCTCTTTGACCAATGACATTATCACTGTATGGTGAAGTGATTAAGCAAAACACTAACACAACTTATTTATCAACCTTGTGTTAAGGTAAGGGGTGTTTTAATCATGAAAGGTGTTTTTGCACTAAGTTGTGGGCATCCTAGGACTATGAAATATATTCTAAGTATTTATGCAATACAGGTGTAACTGTCAATTAAATACTGTGAAAGAAATAGGTAACACCTGGGCATGTCATTAGTCTGAACTGAATAATGTTGCACAGATATGGATACATTTCAGACTCGCGCAATAGTGAGAAATTAAACTCATCCGATTTGTCCAGATCTGAGGTGAGATCATTGTAACTGGTTCTCAATCTATGACAACTTCTGATAGTTGCCACTTTCAGTGAAGTTTATCGAATATTTTTTTTAAGCAGCACAAACTACTTTAAGGAAACCTGGTTGCTTACATTGTTTTTAAATAAAATTACGTTTTTCATACAGAAAATAAATTAATGGGTCACGAACCTTGCGATTGTGTCAATTGTAGTTGGTCACACAGTATGACCTGTCCAGTCAATAACGATTAGGCAAGGTTGCCATGACTCACTACAATTCCATACTGTGTGAACAGATCAATCAGACCATAGTCATGTTCACAAAACAAGTTGCTGCTCACAAAAGGTCGATGCACAATTTAACATTTAATTTTTAGGACAACTGACCATATTTTATGTCGATTGTCTTCACTGAGGAGGCTTGTTTCATTTTCTTAATTAATCTTCCTGCTATACCAGGCACCAACCATGTACTTTATAGCTTTTATGCAATGAACAGTAGGATTTACAGTTCCTTCTGTCCCACCATCCCATTGTTTGTTTTTCTCTATAAGGGTCATGAGTATGCCTACAACTCATGTGTCAACATTTAACAATTGATAAAGCCCAGAGCAGCAGGCTATTCTGCAATTATAAACAAGGTCTTTAGCACCACATGGTGGTATTGACACTTCATCCGGTGTATTTCCCAACTTGATCTTTGAGTAATGCAAACAAAGATTATTAAAACACGTCAACGACAATTCAGTATTTATTACAAGCAAAATATGAACTAGTCGTTCAGAGGAGAAAGTACTCCGAGAGAAAAGGAATCCCACAGATCAGCATCTGAGCACCTTTCATGCCAGCAAGATGACCAAGTTAATTAAATGTTCGCTGCTTAGATCTGTTGACAATTCATGTCACATGTATGAATCCAGGCAGGGCCAATTCATCCTTCCATCATTCAGAGTGTCATAAACTGAGGACCAATAACTTGGGTAATAGTAACATCTGTTATATGAGGTGGAGAAAGTCTGGTGTTAGCCTTTCATAAAATCCTATTGTTTCTATACAATGAAACTGCCGAGCTTCAAGTCAGCGTCTATTACCAGACACATTTTCAATTCATTTTCAAGAGTCAACCAGCTGACAGACGGAATGTCTGCTGAAGAATTTAGATCAAAATATAGTATCCATTCTGCTGAAAATTTCCATCGCATCTGTATAAAATCCATTAAATTAAATGGCGGTCAATCTCTCGAAACCACAATCGCCCTACCAGAGTTTAGAGACTGGGATTAAAGCACTGTCAGCCACAATTAACATGAAGCGGCTACTGAAGAGTTTAGCCTTGACTTCCCTGCATAATGGCAAGCTGCCAAAGAAGCACTCCCATGCCAGAAACATCCGCGTTATGCAGGGTACAATGTCATTTTCGGAATTTAAAGGATTTCTACATTCTGCCAGCAGGAAACAATATTATTAGGCACTTTTCTAATTAGAAACAGAAACTCAGCTCAGCACATGACTGGTGTTCGCAATGGCCACTTTACTCGGGTCAGGGACTTTCAGTTTTTATAAATGTGCTTTAATTACCCAATGTGTTTGTAGCAAAATTCTTTTCAAGACCATCTTCCGTTAGTTCTCTTTGGTTCACCATGCAGCCAGCATTATTGATCTGTCAAATAAAAGTATATTCAATTATTACTGAAGGTTCAGTGCGATAAAGAATGGAATACAGCTAAAAGATAGACTTATCTGGTGGATGCAAGTGCCAGTTATAACCACATCAAAATGAAAAACAATAAGGGGTTTAAAATTATCATTCACGTTTGGCCAACTAGCTTCCTGACTTAGTAGTAATGATTCCGGTGTCCACTTCTTCAACAAAAAGACACACAAATGATGAACGGAATGTGGAACAAATCAAACAATCCCCTCTAGTCAAGAGATCTGGGTTAAATCCATTGTTCTTTAGCTCACTTCGCCACCCCAGTTTGGACCCAGCCATATGCAAATCAGTCTTGACCCTGCTCCTCATGGGAACAGACCAGCCCGAACTGCAAAGCCCGGTTCTCCCTGGATCAGAAACAAACGATCGTCAACATTTCTGAAGAAAAACACAGAACCCAGGCTTCAAGTATCTTGTTTTTGTGCAAGCTCCATAAAGTTGTTGTACCAATCTAAAGTCAATAAAGATTTGCCATTACACTGGGCTGCGCCATTGCATCTTTAACAAATCTATTTATCTTTTCAAGTGAATTACGTGGTTGACAAATACATTGCATGTTCTAGTGGAATGACCTCAAGATTACTGAAACCTCGAGATGTTGATGAATTAGTCACATCAGATTTTCCCTGCTCCCTCGCCCTTCTCAAATCCCATCGAAGGTATGTGGAAGGTCAAGTGATGCCCAGATATGGCTCTGACATCTACTCTTAACACCTCATTTATCCCTGCCTCATTTGGCACCTAATTGTTGGCCCCAGCACTTATCACAGTTCACCATATGGTGGCGATTTCTGTCTAATTTTGGAATGAGCACAACAGTTGTTTAATAATTCTACATACATTAACAGTGACTTAACGCCTGTCGCTCAAGCCAATGTTGTAGTTTGGTTGACCTGGTATAGTCTGAATGTTCACACTTGTAGAAGTGTTATGGTTAGTAGTTGTATTGGTACGGTTATTGTCAGCGCTGGCAGAGGCAATGGATGGTGTCTCCTGGCAAGGGCCCTAGCAACTTAGTTTTTTTTTTTTTTTAACAAACTAAGCAGTGAGAATAGGCAAACGTTTTTAATGTTGTCCAGGTATGTTTGGGGATATTTTTTCTAATAGAAACGAGTTCTGACCTACTGTAGTAACACCATGGTCGATACATGAGACAGGGAGGTATTATTTAGGTTCATATTGAAGGTTTTAACTGGAGTGTTCAACGTAGAGGTTATAGTGAAGGGGGAGTTTGTCTTGACACTGTTTAACATTTCTGATTTGTGTCAGTATTATAAATAAAAGGTTGGTGTCACAGATTTCCTTGACCCAGGTGTGGGGAAAGGGGGATGCTAGGGAGAGTTTCCTTGTTCTGCTTAAAGAAATTGGAGAACTCACATTTATTCAGTGGATTCGGTATTCCCCTCTTAAGAGAGTTCTGGGGATGTATTTACTATCCTGAATAGCTTTGTACATCCACTTTTAAATTGGGCAACCTACCCTCTCTGATGGAGGTACATTTGGACTTTCAGAGTGATTTGCATTTCTTACTTTGATTCTTCAAAGTCACTGTGGAAGGACGGTTATGCCACAATTATTTTTTTTTTTTTTAATACAGATAGTAATTTCATTTTGCGATTAATTAAAATCATTACAATTGGGCAAAAAAACAAGAGGAAAAAAAAGAAAACTCTAAAAAGATCAATATGTCAACCTTATCTGTCTGTCAACCCATTAATATATATTATTAACACATATCTATGTTAAAAACATGCTTATAAAAAACCAATATAGTTAAAATGTAGTGCTTGACTTTTTGCCATGTATTGCGGCGTACTTTCTATACTAAGAACAATAAAGTGCATGCTTCTAAATTTCCTAATCTTAGGAGGCGATTTATAATTTTCTCAAAGTGCAGTATTTGGCTTCTATTTCGAGGTTATAAGAAGCTTATTATGCAAGTCCGATAAAGTGCTGAATGAATAACAGCGTGGTAGCATATACCCCCCCTCCCCGTTTTCTAAAATTTGCCTCGGCCTGCCTATTGCTTAATATTATCTCTAGTCCGGAGAGGTCTGGGTCGTTTGCAGAAGTGACGATGTGGCTTTACGGAATTTCAAAAAGCGAGCAGGTTGTTGGATGGGTTCGACTTTTAAGCAACCTTGTATGGTGTCATAGCTAGTCCTGATATTTAATACACAAAATATTGGATGCAACCAGAATTTTCTGAGCCGAGTCAGCCTTTCTCAAATGCAGAGAATGTGAGACAAGGATTAATCTCCCCTAGCACAGAGTCTGCACCGCCGGTTATCATGGACTTCCCTCTGGCCATACCAATTAGCTTTTAAGGGGATTAGACCAAATCCTAATTTCAGCAGTTGTTTTTTCATTTTCTTGTCAAGTGGTTGAGAAAGGTAGATTGGGAGAAGACCTTGTTCATAAAGCATTGCTGCCTAGCTACCATGTGCGTTTTCCTTCACTATCCTCACATCCCGTTCCATTGATATTAGTTTAGCTTGTTTTAGAAGCGGCTTTGACGTTACTTGCCCAGATAGCTTGTGCCTCCAAATCAATAAATGAAGTATTCAAATATCTATGCCATACTGAGTGAGAAGAATGTATAACTCTCCATATTGCATGATTTATAGTGTCATTCTTTGCTTGCTTAGCTTTTAGGCAGTAGGTTAGGAATTTTGCATTAAAAATCTTATGTTGCGAAGTAAAGCAAAATTCTAGGAAGATTTGAGCGTGTATGGTACAATCCGGAAGGACAAAAATCCTTCTGCAACAGGTGACTTGCACCCTATTCAGCCAGTTTGCGAACTTGACTCTAAATATCAGTGCCCCATATGAAGTTGTTGGTAATAGCTTGCGATCACCTTAAAAAGGGGTTGGAAATCTGGATTCATCATTGGTTTATGGAGTTTGCAGAAGGCCCATGTAAATTAATTTGCTACCGCCTATTGAGCAAAAATATATGGAGAAATGCAACCTCTGCTTCTCAGCCATGCCCCCAAATATTTGTAGGAGTCCACAGACTCAATTGCACTCCCCTGGATAAACCACGCTCCTCTTTTTATGCGTCTATGAGTGGTGACCATAACCTTCATCTTTGTGACATTGATCTTTAGGTTATTGGCATCTCAATAAGTAGCAAGTAAGTTAAAGAGTCTCTGTAAACCTATCTGCATCTGGTCAAGGGGCACCTACCATCTGCATACTACAGTGCCTGGATTCTAAACCCAGCTGCCTTTGGTAGGACAACCTCACCTTTAAAAAAAATTCTTTTAGGTCGGCCAGATAAAGATTGAACAGTAGTGGGGCCAGTGTACAGCCCTGCTTTAAGCCTTTATTGGTCATGATTTTTGAAATTGTGGACCATCATGAGCTCACTTTGATCTTTACCCAGTACAATGATACAATTACCATTAGTAAGTGGGGTGGAATTCTCCAGTCACTTAATTTTGCCCAAAGTTTCTCTCCTGAGACGCTATCAAAGGCTGTTTTGAAATCAATGAACCCTACATATAGGCCTTGTTCTTGGTAGCCATGGTCTCCTCAATCTCCTTTTTAAAGACTCTATACAGATTGACAGGTCCGTTGACTTCTTAAACAGGAGGGAGGGTCTCCAAGGTTTAGGCTACATTAACAGTTAAGGAGGTAGGATCAATGTTGTTAGGGTTTCAAATCCACTTTGTGGTCTTTTTAGTTTAGCCTAAGGTTCAGAAACGCCAATCAGCACGGATCAGTGTCTCAGCTTTGAGTTGATATTTTCTAGCAATTAAGAGGTCTAGAATGGAGCGTTTCAAGTGGGTGGGAATCCAATGAACGTGCATGTGGTTTAAAGATGTGACAGTTCAAACCTTTGGACCTCACCAATGTAGCTGAAAGTCTCTGTCAAAGTTGTTGTATCCAAGGCAATCACTTTATTAGTTGTGAATTCAGAGAGGTGCTCTAAAACTGTGTTGTCAGCGTGCGGATAATACGTGATATGCTGTTTAGTAGTGGCTTGGTTGCAGAGTACGATTCAATAGTACCTTCTATTTAAGGGCAGGGTGTGCCAGAGGCTGAGGTACAAACAGGGAGAGTGATGATGCTTGCATATCAGTACAGGTGTATTTCAGGTGTAGGGTGGGTGTTTGGATAAATTAAAACTGTACTTCAGCAGTGGTTAAAGAGTGCAAAGAAGGCTAAGGGTTAGGGAAACTGAGTAAGAGTTAGGGAAGTACTTGTGATGAATACTGCCTTTTGGTTTTGTACAGTCATGAGAAAGACTCATTTTTAGCAGTTCTTACACAATATTTACAGTGTCTTCTGAGATGGCAGGTTGAGGGCAGAGGGCGAGACTGTGAAAGGGAAAGATCTCAAAAAGAAGGAGTGCATGTGCCCTATGCGAGTATTTACATAACACATTTCTTGTAGAAAAGAAACATTATAGAAGATAAATCATTTGCAGATAGGCCATAATCGTGCCACTATTGAAGATAAAGAACGGTTACCTTGATTTAGAGGAGTACAGAGAAAAGAAATAAACATTTTGCGTGCTTATGGAATTTTAACATTTTGCGAATAGTACACTGTAACTAAACAATTTCAGAGATTGCTGCTGAACTAACAGGTAGATGATGCTTGATTACTTTCATCATAGAACACATTGCATATGACAGATGCCAAAAACTCCTTAACAATGTGCAAAATTACATATAAAATGCTGTATTTGCAGTTCATCACATTGAAGTATTACTTCCAGCCATGATTAAAAACAAATTATTTCACGTTATAAAACTCTAGGGGGATTAAAGGATTTAGAATTCTTCATGTCCACTTCTTAAAATGTTTGTTTGGGATGAGGTAAAGTGGAAATGGGGTGAAATCACTGTTCTTTATACACTGCATCCACAATGTGAGCCAATAACTTTCTCAGCTACCTGGACCGTATGAGGTGAAGGTCAACCTCTAGGCCAACAGTTCAAGAACTTCTAAAGTCTAATGTCCTGGATGACCAAAGATGTACGTTCATGATTGCATTGCCTGAAGAACTTTTAAGAAGTCAGAATCATGTTTGACAAACATGATCCTCAATGTCATCAGTAGTGGTTTCAAGGCGTATTTCAAAAGATGAAAAGAAGGGTTGTTTGCCGGGCGCACAGCATTTTTTAAAAAGTTTTTAAGGTTGTATGGATCTCCAGAGTATCGCCTTCTGTCTGGAGGCGTAATGTACTGAAATAAGGGCTGCACTCTCAACACTGAGAGATGTCCTCTAGGATCCAAAAATGTCCTTGAATCAAGGTTTCACAAAAAGATTATGACTCTACTCCAAAAGTTGTAGTCTGAATGTTTTATTCACATGTGTTCATAGCTTGTTATGTTCACAAGCGTTTGCTGCTATTCCTGTTCCATTAACATTTTGCACTCATACCATCCCAATGCATTTCGGCATTTCCATTATGCCTTCATCTGGGGATATATTTCTAAAAACGAAGAAATGCTTATATTTTACATCATGTAAAAAATAGTTCATAGGCTGCCTAATAGATGCTAAATAATTATACAACAGCGAGTTCATGCAGTGTGAGTGGTTAAAAAACTGGTTTGTCACAATGAAGGGTGATATAACGTGAAAGAAAAAGATTATAGTTAAAATAATAAAGTCTAAAGTGCAAGGTGAAAAAACATGTGCGTTAAGTTGCTGACTCGTGCTGGTAGGAAAATAACTTGTGCATTTCAGCTGCTTAACTAAAGTAGACGGAGTGCTGTGAATTATATACAAATAAAAGCGAGAATTTAGCATGTGAAACTCCTAAGCTTGACATTAATCAAACACCTAAGTGTCTTACAAATTCAGTGGCTAAGGGAAACGCTTACCGCGAAAGAGCAAATGTGCGTCTGTGATGGTAAAGGCTGTAGCTGGGTTCGGCAAAGGTCTGTGACCCGGAAATAAATATACAGAAAAAGGTTGCGTGAGGGCGCGACCTAGTAGGGACTGTGTTCAAAGTAAAATGCAGGGGTGAAAACGTGTAGGGAGCGCGTTAAAAAAGTGGGATGTTTAAGGGTGGTGAAAAAAGCGTGGTGAATGAAAACCAGTGGTTCACTAGAGATCACAATGAATAATGTTACTAAAACTAACATGTAGTATAATAATATCAGGCAATGTAAACAAACTAATATGATTAAACATGAATTACAAGCTTTGAATGGTGAAATGAAAAAACCACTCTGCGCAGGTAAGGAGTCATTGGCTGGAGCCCCAGCTCTTCAAAGATAACAAATATTCCACTCGGTCATTTAGGCCGAATGGTTTCATGCTGCTTAAGGTGAAAATCCAATAATTTTCTCTTTTTAATAATTCCTGATGATTGACCGAGTGGAATATTTATGTTATCTTTGAAGAGCTGGGGCTCCAGCCAATGACTCCTTACCTGCGCAGAGTGGTTTTTTCATTTCACCATTCAAAGCTTGTAATTCATGTTTAATCATATTAGTTTGTTTACATTGCCTGATATTATTATACTACATGTTAGTTTTAGTAACATTATTCATTGTGATCTCTAGTGAACCACTGGTTTTCATTCACCACGCTTTTTTCACCACCCTTAAACATCCCACTTTTTTAACGCGCACCCTACCCGTTTTCACCCCTGCATTTTACTTTGAACACAGTCCCTACTAGGTCGCGCCCTCACGCAACCTTTTTCTGTATATTTATTTCCGGGTCACAGACCTTTGCCGAACCCAGCTACAGCCTTTACCATCACAGACGCACATTTGCTCTTTCGCGGTAAGCGTTTCCCTTAGCCACTGAATTTGTAAGACACTTAGGTGTTTGATTAATGTCAAGCTTAGGAGTTTCACATGCTAAATTCTCGCTTTTATTTGTATATAATTCACAGCACTCCGTCTACTTTAGTTAAGCAGCTGAAATGCACAAGTTATTTTCCTACCAGCACGAGTCAGCAACTTAACGCACATGTTTTTTCACCTTGCACTTTAGACTTTATTATTTTAACTATAATCTTTTTCTTTCACGTTATATCACCCTTCATTGTGACAAACCAGTTTTTTAACCACTCACACTGCATGAACTCGCTGTTGTATAATTATTTAGCATCTATTAGGCAGCCTATGAACTATTTTTTACATGATGTAAAATATAAGCATTTCTTCGTTTTTAGAAATATATCCCCAGATGAAGGCATAATGGAAATGCCGAAATGCATTGGGATGGTATGAGTGCAAAATGTTAATGGAACAGGAATAGCAGCAAACGCTTGTGAACATAACAAGCTATGAACACATGTGAATAAAACATTCAGACTACAACTTTTGGAGTAGAGTCATAATCTTTTTGTGAAACCTTGATTCAAGGACATTTTTGGATCCTAGAGGACATCTCTCAGTGTTGAGAGTGCAGCCCGTATTTCAAAAGATGGCATTTCTAAAGGTTGAGGCACAGTATCATTTTGTAGTATTTTTTCACTTTTTTCCTTTAAGCAGACCAATCACCCCAAAACCAGTGCCCTCGTCAGCTAAACTATTATCAGTGTACAGTTCAGGGAGTTCTTTTATGAACATAGTTAGAAGTTAACATCCTGACCAATGCAGTGCTTCTGAGTGTCGTCTGCGTTCATTAGAAAGTAAACCTATGAGGGCTGTGATGTGTGTGCCCTGAAGAGCATGTCATAATTTAACACTAGGAGCGAGAGTCTGGATTTCTATGGGAGACTGTGCATGTGATGAATTCTTGAGATACCTATTTAAAAAGAAGGCTGTATTTTAACGCCCCTCCTAGTGCTTTTGTCCGAAGTAGTGCTTTAGAAAGCATTCTTTGCTTGTTGTCATATGAATTATATCCCTACTTAACAAAGAATATGGAAAGATGCAAAAGAGTTGTTCCGTAGTTTGCAGATGAAGATTTTTCTAATGTCCTACTTCCAAAAACAGTCTCTAGAAATGCAAACATAATATAACAGAGGCGGGGATTGCGTGCATACAACATGGCGACTTACCAGGACATTCAATCTGTGCTCAGCCTTGAACTGATCAGAAAATTCCCAGATGCCTTTGGGATTGGACATGTCCAGAACATGCACAAACACATTCTACATGAAGAAAAAGAAGAACTGTTTTACAATGCAAATAAAATACCTTGGTAAATCAATTTAGTGAAAAGAAAGTCTTATCAAAGGAAATGTGGATTTGCCTGTAGGGTACCCTGCATGCAATGCAGGTAGCAAGCATGAAGTTCCCATGATGAATTTCTGCATATCAAAAGAAGGCTTCAAAATTCTGCGATTAGACACAATAATTGTTCTGAAGGGATTCTGAAAAGTAGGCATTAGAACACGATTCATATAATGAAATGAAATGAAATTGAAATGAAAATGTGACTTGTAGAGCGCTGCAGCTGCCCTGAGGCGTCCAGGCGCTAAAACAGAAGTTATTTAGATTTCATTTAGGTCCATTCTATAACCTTACACTTTTAGGTTTAAGCCCTATCATCTGCTTTGCTGTGTTAGCGAGCTGAAGCTTTTCATTACACAAGCACTCTGAGAAAGACAATAGATTAAAGCAATATTTTAGGATTTATTTATAGTAATAAAAACATGACTTTTGGAAACGGCATGCTCACCATCATAAGTTCTCCTATTTGAAGGTGTTCTAAAAATAGATGTTTGTAGTGCAGCATGTTTCACAAATGTCAAACCATGTAAAACAAGCACTTGCAATGCAATAGGTGTCGCATTTTCGAAACTTTAACCTATTGGTATTGTAAACGAATATGCCATTTATTACTGCAGGATTTTTAAACATAAATAAAAGGCAGTGTCATTTACAATGTCAATAGCTCAATATCTCGCAATTGCGAGACCTATTGCATTGCAAATGCTTGTTGGAATGGTTATGAGGAAACATCGCTTTGAACTGCCTGAAGCGGACGTTTTGTTCCGCTATGTGATTGGGGTAGTTCCATTGATGAGTAGGACTGTTGTAATGCCCATTGCCACTAATTTTGATCCAGACATCTACTTGGTATCAGCCGGATTTGATTAAATTGAAGGACGCAAGCCACCTCTGGGTGGATACCAAGTTACAGCTATGTTTTCAATATTAAGCTCAAAATCTTAAGGGAGCATCGAAGGACACGAGACGTCGGCCACAGAGAGGAGGAAAGACAGCTTGACGATTGTTAAACTCATAGGCAGTCATAGGTCACAGGTGATGTCTGGTACACTTATGAGTGTGACTGGGTTACTGCGCTTGCTGTTAAGTCAGTTGTATTATTGAGTTTGTATTTTTACTTGTTTGTGGGGTTTCCGTGACCGGAGCAGGGATGAGCCAGTCACTACTCATACAGTCCCTTTCTCCAAGGGACAGCCTGTGCCGCTGTGTAATCCCCTAGCTCAGTACTGCCAATCGTCCTTGGCTGGCTGGCACCTTCCTGTTTTTTGGATTGTCTTTCCCTCGAAGTCTACAGAGGGTACAGCAGAGAAGTGTAGAGCACAGTGGAGCGTGACCGTGAACAAAATGGAGGTCCTGACTAAATCACAGGAATGCTGGAGGAGCACCAAAGGTGATGCATAATGCTGCGAGGGAGAGGAACTGCATAATGCTGCAAGGGAGGGAGTGCACCGACTGCAAGTCGCAAACACCTAGGCCGCTTCTGTGGAGAGACGGTTTGACTGGCTCAGTGGTTCCTAGAGCTGCTGGGCCCTTCTGGCAGCCATTGACCAAAGCTGGCTGCCAGGAGCTTGAGGTTCAAGGACAGCCTACCAGGCACATCGGCCCACCATGGTATCACTCTCGCTTTTCAGTTTCGAGTCGGCGTTTGGAATACATGGTGGATGGACAACACAGAGCAGACGGAGAGCGCAGGGAGTAGGACCAAGAGCAGGAGCAGTCTGGCAAGTTAGCAGGAGCTGGCCTGATCAATATGACCCCTTCTGTGCTGGGTACACTATAGCACTGCATCCCAGCACGGCTTGGCTTACCGCATGCAGTAGATAGAAACTCGCCGAAGCACACCCCTTGACCCGCAGCACTTGACAAATATCTCCAGTTGCTCCGCTCAAGATACTGCTCCTCTCCCGCCACCTGAAGCACCACTGAACAGAACAGTTGACTTTGCCTCCTTGCAAGGAGGCCACATGCGCCAAGACGAATACTTGGAGTTACTTTAAGTAAATGGGGACTACAAGGGATTTTGTTTCACAGTTGGTTCAGAAGAACTTTAAGGAGTTTAAATCATAGGCTCATGAAATAATTAGGCCAGATGTATCCACAGGATTACTTCGATATTAATTGCACAATTTCTTTAGAAAGAGTATATTCAATCTCTTAACTGATTAAGTAAAGGAAAAGTGTAGAAGCACACAGCCAAAAGAAGTTATGTTTAAAATCAACTGTGAAACAAAATCCCTTGTAGTTCCCATTTACTTAAACTAACCATTGCCCAAGCCTACAAGGGTTTATTGGGTTTCCCCACGTCCTAAATACTTGGAGTTACAGCATCCACACAGATTACAACATTACCATACGATACTCTGCACTCTGTAGCAGAATTTAAGTATTGGGAGGAAAAACAGCAAAGAGAAACAAGCACTGAAAGACAAGCACCGGGGAAAGTTAAAGCGACGGGAGGCGGCCCATGGAACAAGCGCTGAAAGACCAGCTGTAAAGTCATTAGTAACAGGATACTGGATGCCTGTAGACACTGAGGGCATGTACAGCCTTTACCTTGCGGGAACGAGCAGCGGTGGGCGTGATAATTGCAAACAGATGAGGCTGCTGCTCACTCCCGCAAGGCAAACACCACACATGCACGAGGGCCCACTGGAAACAGTGCAGAACATGCACTAGTTTCCACAAAAGCTCGGAGCGATTTCAAGAGGTTCCTCGTAACCAGCGCTTACATACTGCGTAGGCGAGACCTAAAAACAAGGTTTCTTAGCAGTTAACACATATAGCAAAAGATGCCTTTTATGGTGTAATGTTCACAGGAGAAAAATGCAGGCTCCCAAGGCTAATTCCTTCCACAAGTTGCTTTTGGATGATTGTGGAATTCAAGGGGGTCTCATGTGACTCACAGCAGGAAAGGGAGTAGGCAGTGCAAGTGACCTTGTAGGGACCATGCATGCATCTGCGGAATGTGCACGGTGCAGCTTGGTGAGCCCAAGCACCTCACTTGATAGGCAGTGCAGACTCTGAATCCGAGCAGCGTATGGCAAAGGTTTAGCAGCTTGGGTCAGAGGTTCTTGTCCCGGGCTGCCACTGTTCAGCTATCCTGGCAGGGTTCTCCAAACTCAGTCCTTGAGGGCAGATACACGCCAGATTTTTAGCATATCCCCATTTAGATAAATATAGTTATCTTAAAAATCTGGTATGGATCTGGCTCTCCAGGACAGACTTTGGAGAACCCTGAGCTATAGAAACTAACGGGGAGCTACTGGTTGGGATGCTAGTGCTCACTTGGCTTTTAACTATTTGGAAAAAAAGACAATAGACCCCCCTGAAAATGGGCACTTCAGTGCATGACAGAGTGATAATGGGCCTGTAAAAACACACATCTAGCAATCCTCCCAGTAACAAATTGTGGAGCAAACTAAACTGGACAAAGCTGCTGCAAAGATAGAGCCAATGCAACGGGCAATCCACTAAACGAACAGGCCTACTCACAGTTCAAAATGTACAGAATACCTTTTCCACTACATTTTTCCATACTGTTACTTCACATTAGATTCTTCATCATATGTTATAGTCGACGTGGAAAATGCAAGATGAGGAGAAACTAAACTGGGACAAATCTCAAAACTGCAGTCCATACACAGCAGAGTTATACAAATCTAACAGGTTCATATGGAAAATCTGGTGCTAAGTTATTCAGAGCTCACAGGAACTAGCAGGATACACCAATCTTACATGCTCAGTCAACTGTAGAGAACTCATAAAAAGCCCCAATGAATACAGGTGATGAAATGCCTCCGCACACATCATGAATTAATAGCCATATCAGTAAGGGCCCTGTGGCACGCAGGCACCAAAATAAGCAAACTTTCTCCCATATTCCCCATGAATTGTTGCTCAAGTACAGTTTTTAAGGGATTTTAGAACTGCAACACAACTATTTTGTTAAATTTTATTGTGAAATACACACTTTTCATTTTCGATAAATGAACTCAAACCCTGCAAAGTGAAGCCTGCAATTTCCATTGCACCAAAACCCCCCGATTTTCATTTGTAGGAAAATACATGCTCAGTCAGTAAACACCAGCTGGTCATGATCATCAAGCACTCCCATGAATTACTGTCACACTAGAATGGACTGACTTTCATGATCACTATTCATCTCAAACCGGGTATATCAATTATGTCGCGCCGACTGCCACCACCATTTTGCCAGGGGTAGCTAGCGGTATATTCAGAATAGCCACAAAATGTCAAGAAAGGACACCACTGGGTCTAGGTCATAACTAATAAGAGAATAGCCAAAATTAGAGCGAGGACACGGACAACATTTAGCGATGCATAACAGAATATTTCCAAGAATACTATCCATATCAGGGAGAGGAGACACTGGTATGTCATGGATAGCCAGAATTTTGTTAAAAACTCTCAAAGTATGTCATGGATGGCCCACTATCCAGAATGTCCTCGTACATTTCTCAAATAGATTAAGGACAGGAAACTGTTGGGCCAAGCAAAACTAGAGTGTTGTCAAGCATGGCCACAATAGGACAAGAACAAATGGAATATTTAGAGGAATGGTATGATGCATCAAAGAAGCCACTACAATGCCAAGGACCTTAATATTTTCAAGGATGAGCCAGTGTTATGCCACGGAATCTGAGAATCTTCCCAAAAGCATCTTCAATATGCCAAGGGTGCTCAGATATTCGAGGAATACTCACTTTAGATTTTTATGCCAGGTGTAGACAGAATATAGCCAAGAATAACCACAATATAGCAACGAAGCGCCACTATCAGAATTAAATATTGACTTTTTTTAAATTATAATTTTTGTTGTTGTTAAAGAGTGTACTTTGCATTTAGAATCTGACTTTTTAATCCAGGGTGTCCAGTTTGCATGTAATACTGTCTACCTACCATTCCCTACTAATGTATAACGTATAACTTGACACTGTGGCTTGAAATATGTACATTTTTCAGGTTTCAGAATGAGTAATTAGCATAATGATGTCAGTATAAGAAATTACATCACCTGACCTTTAGCCTGATTATGACATCACAGGAAACAGTTACCATATACTTGCATTCCTTTCTCCTCTGTTTTCTGATTCTTCCAGGTTTGTGTTTATAATTGAAAATCCTAAACTACAAATACCAGAATGCAGAAGTGGACACACTTCTCTACCTCAGCCCTCTTCCTCCTAGTTCTTTTTCCATCTCCAGTCTGACACTTTCATTCCCTACTTCCATGTCTTTAATATCTACTTCTCTCCCTTTCCATCCCCCTTTGTTACTTGCATCCAAACAACTCCCTGAGACTCGGACACAACTTTTCCAGTCCTAGAATTTCCTTACAGAGATTTTTGCACTCAGGTGTGCCAGCAGAACTAGTTGAACTGAACTAAGACAGCAACTCCTGGACCACACCGATTTAGGAAAATGAAATAATAGGACTGGAAATAGTGTCCTTGTGACATGGAGTCAGATGTTGACGTTAGGCGTTCTTGCCTCCCTTTCATGTCCTCTCTTGGCATGATGCTCCAACCTCATCGAGCAGAGCAGACTTCAGACTTTAGAGAAGAGTGTGCAAGACAACATTAAGGCTTTACTGCTGAACTTAGCCAAGTGAGAGCGAATAAATGTCACCCAGAGTGTCATGGATGAACATTAAATGATCACACAAGCTTGCCTAAAGAGTGGAAATATCACAAAGGAGCAATCTGACAATTGGGCAGCACTGTGCTGAAACACCCAGGCAGCCAGCTAATGTGCCCCACACCTGGCATTAGGCCTGCAGAGAAGCAGTGCGTGCTAACAAATAGACTAAAGGTCAAGTAAGTGTGTCAACCTGTCCGTCAAACCATTGTTGTAGAGAGCCACGTAATTTAAGAATATCTGCGCCCTATGGTGGATTTCTTTCACCCTAAAACGACTGGCATGGATGGTGGGAGCAGCCTCAAAGAAATACAAAATGTTGTGGCAGGTCCTCCTTGCATAACTGTGGTCCAGTCTGCGAGGCCTGCGGATGGACATTCAACGTGAGGATGCATTTAGTGACATGGCAAGCGGTGAGGTTTCTGCCACAGTGTGGGGGGCATTTTTAATATGGTGCTGACAACCTTGGTTTCAGTGGAGACACTGATGGAAATGGCAGGGGCTGGGTCACCCTTAATGGTGTGGTCCATCAAACACTTTCCGATTGGTCCCTAGTGTGCCAAGCGGCTCTACCAACGGGAAACATTGATAACCTCCCCCTCTAAATATGGCGGCACAGGCCCCATCCTATTACTGCCTTCCTCTGAGGCCCAAGGTCTGTGGCCTACTAAATTTCGCACTACAGTTTCTCTATAGTGCCAGACTAATACACCAAGCACTTAAGTCAGAGCTAGACTGTGTACTGTATGGCATGGAATCCTCCCTGTGTTCACGTATTTAAACAAAAAAATAAAAAAATTAGGAAGCAGCATTTCGAAGTCAGTTTGTGCAGAATCCAAATACACAAATCTTACACATTTAGACACAATAATACACGATTTATTTCGGATGAAACCCTGGAGTTCTCACGAACGATTTAATTAGAGAAGGATTCCACCAGAGGCAGTATTTTTTTAATCAATCAATCACGACATTTGTATAGCGCGCTACTCACCCGGAAGGGTCTCAAGGCGCTGGGGGGAGAGGGGTCCGTTACTGCTCCAACAGCCAGGTCTTGAGCTGCTTCCTGAAGGAGAGATGGTCCTGGGTTCGCCGGAGGTGGATGGGGAGGGAGTTCCATGTCTTGGCTGCCAGGTAGGAGAAGGATCTTCCATCGGCGGTGGCTCTGCGGATGCGTGGCACGGCGGCGAGGGCGAGGCTGGTCGACCGTAGCTGGCGGGTGGGCGTGTAGAAGGTCAGGCGGTTGTTGAGGTACTTGGGGCCCAGGTCGCGGAGAGCCTTGTGTGCGTGGGTGAGGAGTCTGAACGTGATCCTATTGCTGACGAGGAGCCAGTGCAGGTCTCTCGGGTGGCCGGAGATGTGGCTGTGTCGGGGGATGTCCAGGATGAGTCGTGCAGAGGCGTTCTGGATGCGCTGGAGTCTTTTCTGTAGTTTGGCTGTGGTTCCGGCGTAGAGGGTGTTTCCATAGTCCAGTTGGCTGGTGACGAGTGCCTGGGTGACTGTCTTCCTGGTCTTGGTGGGGATCCATCGGAAGATCTTTCGGAGCATGCGCAGGGTGTTGAAGCACGATGATGAGACGGTGTTGACTTGTCTGGTCATCGAGAGGGAGGAATCCAGGACGAAGCCCAGGTTGCGTGCGTGGTCCGTTGTCTTGGGAGTGGTGCCCAGGGCAGGGGGCCACCAGGAGTCGTCCCAGGTGGAGGGAGATGATCCCAGGATGAGGACTTCCGTCTTGTCTGAGTTCAGTTTCAGACGGCTGTTCTTCATCCACTCGGCGAAGTCTTTCATCCCTTCGTGTAGGCTGGTTCTGACGGTGGCTGAGTCGTTGGTGAGGGAGAGGATCAGCTGGGTGTCTTCGGCGTAGGAGATTATGTTGAGTTTGTGTTGGCGTGCGATGGCTGAGAGGGGGCTCATGTAGACGTTGAAGAGAGTGGGGCTGAGCCATGATCCTTGTGGTACGCCGCAGCTGACTTCGGTGGCCTCGGATCTGAACGGGGGGAGGCGGACTCTCTGGGTTCTTCCGGTGAGGAACGAGATGAACCACTCCAGTGCCTTCTCTTGGATTCCGATGTTGCTGAGGCGCTGCACTAGGGTGTGGTGGCAGATAGAGTTGAACGCTGCGGAGAGGTCCATGAGGATGAGGGCCGCTGTTTCCCCGTTGTCGAGCAGGGATCTGATGTCGTCAGTGGCTGCGATGAGGGTGGTCTCGGTGCTGTGGTTGGCTCGGAAGCCGGACTGTGAGTGGCCAAGGGATCCGTTCGTCTCGAGGAAGGCGGCAAGCTGTCTGTTGACGGTCTTCTCGATGACTTTGGCAGGAAAAGGGAGGAGCGAGATGGGGCGGAAGTTCTTGAGGTCAGTGGGGTCCGCAGTTGGTTTCTTTAGGAGGGCGTTGAGCTCGGCGTGCTTCCAGCTTTCCGGGAAGGTGGCGGTGTTGAAGGAGGCGTTGATGATGTCCCAGAGTTGGGGTGCGATGATGGAGTCGGCCTTGTTGAAGACGTGGTGAGGGCAGGGGTTGGTTGGGGATCCGGAGTGGATGGTGTTCATCGTGCGGGTGGTGTCTTTGGTGCTGACCGGGGTCCAGGCGTGGAGGGTGGTGGTGGGAGTCGCTGGTTGGGTGCGTGGTTGGGTGCGTGGTTTAATGGTTTTATTGAAATTTTCGTACTGCAAACTGTGCATTTTCGTTACATTGCGTATCCCTATTACACACCTAAATTGTGCCTTTAATCTTAACACATTATTTATATGGTATCTATTATGCATGTACCTAGTTGCTCACATCTGATACAACTTTCCCAACCAATGCTGCAGTCTGCAGCATCCCACATATTATCCAGCACTTGTGTCTGTTCTGCCCATCTCCTTCCTCTCTCCAACTCATCCAGGTGTCCTATTTAGTGTTGCACAGTGTGTTCTAGTGTCTGTGAGCAGCGTGTGAGGTACTTCATTGTGCGGTCACTGCAAGTAAAACCCACCTGTTATTTGTTGTGGGTTTCTTACTCATGATCCTACACCAGTTTGTTCCCCAGAAAAGTTGCTAAGACTGCCATCCATACACTAGCATTCACTATTAGACTGACCCCGCAACAAGCCGTGAAGGGACTGGTGGTGTATAGACCCCCTGGTCCAGTGGGCTCTTTTTTTGACGACCTTCAGATGGCCATTGCTGGTTTGGCCTGGAGTACACAGCATTGCCTGTTGGCAGGAGACTTTAATTTTCACATGGATGTTGGCGACGATTTGGACGCCAACAAACTGTTGGACATTAGGCTCCTTTGGGGCTTGTCCCTTTCCTCACAGGCCCCACACATGATAAAGGGCACACTCTAGATCAAGTTTTCTCCTCGTTTCCTCTGGTCGATATTGAGCTCCTTCCGGTGCTCTGGACTGACCATAGGCTGGCCAGATTTTCCATCCTGGCCAGCGAGATTCTCCCGTGTAGTGCGCCCAGACAGCATGGCCCTGCTAGGAGGGCCTTGCATAGAGTCACGCCTGATTTGCTAGCCCAGGCCGCGGTGGACCATCCGTGCCCCCTTATAGACGATTTAGAACAGGACGTCGAGTCCCTGCAGGGATGGTTGTTGGAGAGGCTGAATGACCTGCCCCCCCCAATGGCCCTGCGGGAGACGGTTAAGAGGGTTTCGGCTCCGTGGTTCACTGAGGCATTGCGGGCTACCCGCAGCCAGTGTAAGGTTGCAGAGAGGGCATGGCACCTCAATTATGATCTGGGGGCTAGATTGGCCTATAAGTCTATGGTTAAATCATACCATCGGGATATTCTCCGGGAGAAAAGAGACTATCTGGCGAGGAGGATTGATGCCGCCTCCAACTCTTCTAAAGAGATTTTCACGGTGGTCAGGGAGTTTATGGCCCCCAGATCTAACCTCCCCCAAGGTGCTCCATCGGAGCTGTGGGTCTGTGACTTAGCCAAATTCTTCACGGATAAGATTAAATCTATCCAGGACTCGTTCACAGTGGAGTCTGCATGGGAAGGTGCGAGTGTGGGGACAGGACCGGCACGGTTGTCCACGCCGGCTGCGGATCTCGCAGAGTTTCCTGCTATTTCCATCGATGCCTCCCTAGCGCTCTTGGCCAATCTTAAATCGGGTTCGCCTCTAGACCCCTGTCCGGCCAAATTTTTGGCGAAGATGTCTACCGTGGTTAACCCACTGGTCAATCCACTTGTGAATCTTTCTCTTAGTGTGGGGAAGGTCCCGTCGCCCTGGAAAAGGGCCATGGTGATCCCCCTCCTCAAGAAGGCCGGTTCGGACCCAGAGGTTTTGGCCAATTACAGGCCGATCTCCCTTCTCCCAGCGTTGGCTAAGATCACGGAGAAGCATGTGCATGGCGTCCTCTCCAGCTATCTAGAGTCCAGTGATCTGCTTCACCCTTCACAGTCCGGTTTCCGCCCTAATTTAAGCACGGAGACGGCACTGTTGGAGGTGTCGGAGATCATCAGGGAGACTCTGGATGCTGGAGGTAGGGCCATGCTGGTCATGCTTGACCTGTCGGCGGCCTTTGACACCGTCCCCCATGAGGTGCTCCTCGCCAGACTACATGACATCGGTCTGAGGGAGACGGTGTTCAACTGGTTTACATCTTTTCTTGAGGGTCGCCGACAAACGGTCTGGGCCTCTCCGAGCTCCGCCGAGATGCCGCCATTGGGAGTCGGGGTCCCACAGGGCTCTGTGTTGAGCCCAACTCTCTTCAACATCTTTATGACACCTTTGGCGGCACTGGTGGAGTCTTTTGGGGTCCGGATCGTGTCCTACGCGGATGACACGCAACTGCTTTTTGCGTGTGGGAAGGATCAGGCCTTCGATGGAGAGAACATCCGGGGGTGTTTGGAGCTGGTCTTTAGCTGGCTTCAGCGGAACAGCCTCAAGGCCAACCCCAGCAAATCGGAGGCGCTGTTCTTCGGCTGCTCCCTTGACCCTGACTGACAGGCGTGGTGGCCCATGGATAGGTGTCCCCCTGCCCAGGCATCGCTGGTGGCTAAAAATCTGGGAGTAAAGTTGGACAATAGCCTGACGTTGATTCCACATATTCAGGGTCTGACGGGCACCTGCTATGGGATACTCAAGATGCTCCGGAAGTTCCTACCTTTGCTCACAGAAGAGCATAGGAAGATTACCGTGCAAGCCTTAGTGGGCTCTAGATTGGATTATGCGAACGTCCTTTATATAGATCTCCCGGACTATCTTGTTCAGCGGCTGCAGGTTGTGCAGAACTCCGCGGCCCGCGCGATTTTCGGCCTTCATAGGCGAGCGAGAGCCTCCGGACTGGTGCAGTCGCTCCACTGGCTGCCCATCCGAATGCGGGTCATGTTCAAGGTTTTGACCTTGGCGTATAAAGCGCTATTCGGCGCGGGAGCAAAGTATCTACAACGCAGGATGGCCTTCTACCGTCCGACTAGATCACTGCGGTCAGAGTCTTTGTTTCTGGCCATGGTGCCTCGAATTAGGAAGGCACGCACTGGGGGTCGCTCCTTTAGCCTGAGGGCCCCTCAGTTGTGGAATACCCTGCCTTTGGCGCTACGATCTTCTCCGAATTGGCTCCTGTTCAGGAAAGGCCTGAAGACGTGGCTTTTTAATCTTTAGGATTCCTATTTCTTTTTTTCTTTTTTTTCTTTACTTTGCTTGTTGTCTGTATTGGTGTTCTGTTTTTTTATTCTGAGCCGCCTCGATAAAGCGCCGGGACACTCCTCGGAGTAGCCGTGCGCTATAGAAATAAATTTATAACATAACATAACTTGATATACGTATTTTGCAGACCTCCTTTTCCGCAGCCCAAACTTCCTCTGCAATAGCCCAGTTTTCTATGGCTCGCTTCAACCTACTGTGCGGTGGCCATTCGCAGATCACCAGTGTCTTGTTATGTCCCTCCAGGCCACCACCATGGCTAAATCTAGAAATCAATTACCTACTTTCTTCTCAGGACAGCTGGTATAGTACATTTTATCTACATAGCATACGTTCAATGTCTTCTACAACGTTTGTCCAGAATATCTCTATAGTAGGATAACTCCACACCATGTCAGTGTCACGTAGGGTACATCAGGGGCAGCACATTGGGTCTATATTCTACATAACGTTTATTCTGTGGGCGGTTAGTAATGAGTGCGTAGTTCTGAAGTGGTCATTCTCAGAGCTGAATCATTGTTCTCTGTAGCGTGGCTTATGTCAGAAACTCTCTCCAGAGGAGACCGCGCCCTCCTAAACCATAGTGCTGAGAAGAGTTCCCTCGGAATAACAGTTGTCAACAGACAGTTTCAATTCCTGCTCCATCAAAGGTAGATCCAGCGGGTATGGCAAGTGTTGCCTGGTCTTCTTAACTGCTGCCCTCTAGGAGCAAAGCGCAACTTCAAGCAGGATAGGCTGCTATAACATCTCAAGTCGCACCCTCAGCATCACCATGACCAAGATCCCTCCATGATGAGACTCACCCAGTTCTCTCATCTTGACCACATCAAGTACCATAGGCCAAGAAGCCAACCCCTGAAGTTGGGCTGACAGGAAGTCGGTTTTGAAGTCCACCATGTCTATTGGGCATTTCAGAATATACTGTATATAAATTCAAACCTGGTGTCTTCCCATCTCAGTTCAGGACCCACAGTGATGAGTTAAACCCCCTGTACCAGGTCTGGGGAATCCAGACTTGCATATTCGCAAAGTAAATCAACACACCTGGCATCATCACCATTTTTGCTACTGCATTTCTGGGCATTATTGGCAGGTTCAGGGTCCACCAGAATCTTACATTGTCCCTCAGGGCTCTCAACACATTTCTCAATCGTAGAGTGTTACATGTTAACACCTAAGTCTCTGAAGGTGTACGATTCCCATTAAACACCAATCACTTCCACTACTTCCGGAAGATCCTGTAGATCAGACGATACTGGTCAAGGATATATCTTGTTCTAATTTGTGCATAGGCTGGACACCCTCCCCAAGTCTCTCAAGATCCTAGCGCTCCAGGGGATTCCTACCTCTGCATTCCTGATTTACAGAAACATATTGTATGCATAGAGGGAAACTAAATGCTCAGTGTCTCTCAGAGAAATCCCCTTTCCTGTTCCCTCCTTCTTTCCTTGCCACGCAGGCAAACAGTTCAACTACCACTGTAAAGAGCATCAGGGAGATTGGGCGCCCAGTCACGTTCTACGGTGCAACCCGAAGACTTGGATACACCTTCCTGTTCATAAACTGGCCAGAGCATCAGACTACGGCAGTGTCACCCATTTGTCCCAGCCTTGACACAAGTGCATGCATCGCATGACGGATCTGAGATACCCCAACTTATAGTGCGGAATGCTTTACGAATGTCTATAGACAGTACGATAGCTGTTCTGCAGTAGTGTGGAGGGATTTCAGCAGGTAGCACCTGAGGCAATTGAAGGTCTTCACAGAAGACACCAACTCAGATTCTTGCTAAGAAAAATCAGAAAGGTGGTGAACATGTGCCTGTGGGAATGTGTGCGGTTATTCTTTTGGACAATATGGAGCTGCCCAGTTACTGAGAGTTACTGGAGGTGGATCGGAAGGGAGCTGGAGGCGCTACTGCAATGTTCCCTATACTTCAAGGAACCACAATGCTGCTTGGCAAATGGGTGGACCAAGATACCACCAGATATCAGAAGCCATTTATAAATCTGTTTTTTATTGTGGCTAACAGTGACATAGTGCGGACATGGGGCAGTCTACATGCACGGACAATAGGAGAATGGTCCCAACATAGGGACTGGGGGTACAAAGCTGATTTTTGGTGGGTCGCGAAAGTCCAAGCAATAAAGATACCTTTAAGATCTGTATTTATCTTGTCACATTTGCTGTGCTTCAAAGACAAAGATCAAATGACAGATTATGTCTTGTGACAAATTGCTGCTTATTGGTTTTTAACACGGGGATTGGTGTTTACAAACCCATCTCGCTTGGTAAATGGAGAAAGAAAAGTAAACTGAGAGACAATCTTATGGGGTACAGGGAGGTGAAAGGAAAGTCAGCATGATGTCATTTATACCACCACAACAAAATGTAAATGAACTGTACACATTCAGCAATTATCAAAGCAAAAAAGAACACTTTTGTTTGTGCTTCTAAAGTGTGATGGAAACAAATGTTTTAACAGGTCAAGACACTTCACTCCGTGATGGATAAAATAAATTTTCACTGAAACCCATACACATCATTTGAGTGCAATATATATTCTAGCTGAAATTAACGGTTATTCGTTAGAACATCTCTCTATTATGTATAAGGAAAGAGTATGCTGTGCACGCTGTCACCTTTAAAATATAAAATGTGCAATATTATTCTGTAATTACTGATGTTATGTGATTGGATTCTATTTTATTGATACGTTTTAAAATTATATACATAGGACAGTTTCTTATATTATGTGCTGGGAAGATGTTTTGCTCGTAATTAATTTTTAATGATTAATCTAGTTATCAAGATTGCGATGTGAAGTTGTGATTGCAATGATTTCAAGTAATCAGGCAATAAAGATTTACAGTGGCAAAGAGTGCAATATAGTTTTATCAGTAAAATGTCTGCTCAAATGTAATGGTCATTTGAATGCAAAATGTGCTGATTGTTAAATGTCATTGCACTAGCACGATGCTTTAGTTATACAAAACAAAATCGTCCATTAACGCTAGGTAGGTGGCGAAAGTTTGTCGTTTCAAAACCAAAACAGTGTTGTGGTTCTAAAAAAGTTTGGGAAGCACTGGGCTGGGGCATTTCAGTATATAAAGGTGGGAGTTGCTCAGGGAAGTTAAACAAGGTATGTATGGGGGGCGGGTGGAACATGCTGGAATTGTTGACAATTCAACCGCAACAAGTATGACACCAGATATTTAATCAGCGGCCCAGGTGGGGCTTTGTCACACACCCCAGACAGACGCACTTGTGGGAAACCAAGACTACATGGCATCTGTGGTGATTGACAAGAAGTATAATGTGTGGACTTGACATACTGAGGCCGAAGGTCAGAATAGAGAATGGCTGGTGGAACCCTCACGCATGAATCCTTTCACGCCTTATGGTGTACGGAGAACAAAATAAAATGTTAAAAAAGTTTCTGAAAAGAATTACAGACAAAACAAACGCTGCCACACAACAACGGCTGACGCAAAGCCACGACACAAAGACAAACGGTGGTAAAGCTCACCTGGTTGCCGCTCTCTTCAACAATTTCATTTTTAGCCGTTTCTGCTCGCTCTTTATTTCGACACACCAAGTGAATAGTGCCACCTAGTGGAATGACAAAAGTAAATTGTAAACAATATTTTCCATTCTAGAATTCCAGCAATCTCTTTTTCAAAGATTTAACATAATTCATGTTATCCTCGACTAGATAGTCTACAGCGTTTCCACTTAAGGATACTTTATTCGTTTTTTAATACGTAATCAATGTGTTCACGTATTTGGCATTTAAAGTACTTTCATTGTCGATTTTCTATTTCATTCACGTAGATTATTATTCGTATTTTCTTTTCTTTTAAAAGTCACGAAATAAAAACTTTGATTTTTGTATTATTTATTATTTAATCCTGTGTTATAGATTATTTTATCCAGGGCGACTCTAAAAGGGGCTTGTACAATATAATTAAGTATGCAGATTACACGATTAAACTAAATTTCTGTGAATCCCACCATACCGGTATTTTGGTTCTCCTCTGAGCTTTCAGTTACTGCATCCAGATATGCAACCCAACAACAGATATACACCTAAAACCAGGCAGGACTATTGGCTTTGTTAGTAGTTGTTAGCTTTTTAAGATAAATGACTAACAACAATGATTTCCGTTCAATTCCGATATTGCGAAACTGTGACTTAACATTACTGAGGATCGTGGAAGGGGTATTGGTCTTCAGGGGGTCTCAATCACTCCAGTTATGTTCTTTTATGTTAGACATTAGCACCCCTTTTCTCTCCACGTCTCGTCAATCTGCATATCTTGAACCTCATCTCTTTCCTCTTATGCACCCTCGTTTTGCTCTCTCCTGAATGCTTTTCCTCACATCTCTTTAACTTCACCAGCCCCAAAAGCACAGTGCATCCGCACACCTATAAGCTCTGCATTTTCATCTACTTTCACCTTGTCAATATTTTGACATGTGCACCTCCTTTACAACCATTTGCACAGAATCACAATTGCAACTGAAATACGTGACTATGTGCTCTGCAGAGAGGCCAAGGATTCCATGACCATGTATTCTGAACACCTTATTGAGCCACACACAGACTAAGTGAACCCCGTTCTGCCTTCAGCCTCAACTCCACACCTCTCAATTGTGGTCCATTGTAAACAACTGGAGGGGATTCAGTTCAAAATATGCGCTATACAAGAGTAATATGCCACATGACAAAAATACAAAAACACAACATTCTCGAAATAGCTAACACTCTTCGGGAATGCAAGATTAAGTAAAATGTCAAATATAAACAAGAACTAATTTGCTGACATTAACTGTCTTAATGTTTTATACATATGTTCAGAAATCGATCAGTGTTTTTGCCAGTAAAGTGAACGGCATTATAAGGCTTGCTAGGGATCCGTTTCAATTTCTGTTTTTAATACTACCGGGTCTGAGACCCAGAGGGACCCGGTCAACTTAAAGCCTTGACGGTGACTATTAAACAATATACTGTTTTTTCATATAGGTGCTTAAAGGTATTTTTTCAGTGTTCTAAAAGATGTCAACGCCCAAACTTAGAAAGAAAGAGAGAAAGAAGGACACCAGAGCTCTTATGGTACTTAGACATTCGGAAATGGATGAAGAAACTGATGAAGACCTATTCTGATTCTTCGGCTTCGGTTACAGACTGCTTTTGTGGTCTGTCATCAATAGACTCATTGTCCAATATATTTTCACATAAACTCAGAGTGGGCTTTGGATCAACCCACTTCAACTATTTTACGGCCTAGAGTATTCTCCTGGTTTCAGCCACTGGCTTCAGACATTGTTAAATCACACTTTAAATTGGCCCACATGTGGCTGGCCATCTCACCTCATGTAGTCTGGTCCTTACGCCTCCTATGCAGAGTGCCTGCGTTGCAGTGCATGAGGCGCTACTGTTTCCCTGTCACCCTCTTTAGCAGTGCTCTCCCACACCCCTCCATGCAGCTTCCAGCATCTTGATTTAGCTTTCCCATCCCAATGTACACATTTCACACTTTATATGAGCACCCACTGCCGAAGTCCCTTCTTTTCCACGCATTGTTCGGAGTGAGGCCTTTCCTTTTGCAACCCTTCGCTCATCGCTTCCCCCCCCCCCCCCCAAAAAAAAAACGCTGCTGTTTTTCCATTACCCACTGCTCATCAGAACAGGAAAAGCATTTGCACAGGCAATAGTAGCAGGCCAATGCACTTTTTAAAATATGTATACCGATCCAAGGTGGCCATCCCTTTGGTCTAAAAGTGGCATGTACATGCAACGTGACTCCCATTTTAGATTGGCAAGAGTACTAAAAAAATAAATTACAAGATGCTTCCCAGGGCGAAATGACCTTTTTCAATGCTTGTGCCGCAACTAGACAAGCACCGGCAAGGGCAATCCGAGTGACAAAGCAAATTTGCTACGGAAGATCACTTGGCTTTTAAAATGCTTGCCTCTTGTGTTGCTTTGTTTACTTTTTTTTTTTGCTAAAAAAGGAAAATCTGTGGTACACCATCAGATCTTGCTATTCTGACAGACAGATGCCAGTATCACACCCACGATGGACTAAGAGTTCCAGCCTTCTATTGCCAGAAGGGAAGTTTTCACAATACACAGTGGCCAGAACCGAACTCCTACATACAATTGATGAGCTAGTAAGAAAGTGATGAACTGTGCTGAACAGTATTCAATCTTTTGAGGATGCCTTTGTGCGGAAGCAGAGATGTTAACCCTTTTTCTCGCGGGATCCAAGATAAAGATTGTAGACTCTGGTAGCAGCAGGCCATGATCACACGTTGAACAAAGCAAAGAATCAACAGCATTGAGTGGAGCCAATGCTTATGGAGACCGAAAAAGATGTTCCCACTAACCATACATCAAAGCTCTCCTTTCCTTCTCTGAATTTAATCAATGTTTATGCCAAAGTGCTATGTGCACCTTTTATAAGGGTGCCAAACAACAAGGGTTGAAGGACAGTTAACCTGCTGGAAAATGGTCAGTAAAAGCGTGAGTGAGAAGCTATAGCTTTAGGAGACATGGAGCATAGGGGTAAAGATTAGAGTAGAATGCAAGGGAGGCAACTTCAGTGTTCAGAGGCTACAGAAGAAGGAGGAAGCCCTGGGAGAGGATCCCAGGCACAAGTAATATACAGAACAAAGGGTCTGGGAAGTCTAAAGCTGGTTGGGGTGAAAAGACAGACAGAAAAACTAAGTTGGAAGGGAAAGTAAGACACTGCAGTGACATAAGAAGAGAGGAAAGAGTTTAAATCGTGTTCACTAAGGGGATTTTACACATGGATGAGAGTGTGAACTTAAGTCTGACCTCCTGCCTTGAGTTTTTATTAGAAGAGCAGAGGTTCCATTGCACAATTCTTGTCTTACGATTTTAATTCTAGAAGTCGTTCAGTTCAATGGTAGCTCTCCCATAATGCTTTCCACCAAGGCTGGAAATGGAAAACAATAAAGGTTGCTCATCTGTTAGAAGCAGGGGTTCTGACAAGCTCCTCGCCTCTTTTCTTTCGATTGAGATTCACATAAGTGATACTCGTTATTCCAAAAATGGGTTTTGCAAAATATGTAATAGCACTGTTGAAAATATTGAACATATTTTATTCTTCTGTATGACATACTCTCACTATGTAGGATTATTTAGAGGTAGCCTTTTAATCTTCTGGGGACTACGAATTTTGGGCAGTAATTTAGAACTGGGTTGATATGTTGTACATTTCATATTTACTTGTATATTTTAATAGTACATTTCATATTTACCTGTATATTTTAATAGTGTTGTATTGTTATCGATGGATTTTATAGGGTACAACCCCTAAATACATATATTTGATTTCATTTGCCTTGAAACCGTGGCTTTCCCTCCTGCTCCTATGTGCTGCAGTTTGCTTGTTACATTATTTCAAAATTGTGGTTCTGCTGGCTTTGTTTTCCCTGAGTTTCAGCATGACCCTGAACAGCTTCTCTGAAAGGCTGATCTCCAGGCTTTTATACTTTGTAACTTTCCTGAGAAGTGTCTACATTTATTTTTCTTAAACTCTGCCACAAAGAAGTTGGCAACAAGGGAAACATTTCAGTAAATCTGTTCTGCATATATTGTTTCAAAATCGGCATTTAAAAATATCTTATCGGGGTTAAGGCACCTGCTGCGTAGATCTTTGTGTGCCCAGTAAATCTCAGGGAATAATATTAATGGCGAGATAACTCTGGAGGTTAATTCACTTGCTGGAGAGATCTGAGTTTCCTCTAGTCCCATCTTTGAATCAAAGTAGCACAGATGGTTAATGTGTCTGAGGCAAAGCACCTCATGGGACATGCAAATGACAGATTTCTTTGTTGCAGATGGGTAAACAGGGCTACTTCTTTCAACACAGAGATCCTTTTGTTACTTGCAGTTCATGACCGTCACGCTTCTAATACAGCACAGTGAGCATTGAAGGGCTTGTGACTCCTACACTTTATAAACCTCAGTCTTATTTATGTAAGTCATCCTGTACATTGATTTACACACACATGATTTATTGTCAATGTGTACGTGTGTGTACTCCCCGACACCCTGGATTGGGATGAGTAGCGATATAAAAGAAACAAACCAAAACAGGGGTATTTGAATTGTTATTTGTGTAAATACAACACATTTGACATTATTACAGTGCATGCATGTCTCTTATATACAGGGACTGAACAAAGTCAAAAGCATATCTTTTTAAGTACCTGTGAAGTAATAAACTGTGGTCCTTTGTTTCCCTTCCATTGCACTTGCATCTAGGTGTGAGGCTCCAGATCGCTCTCACAAAGGATGCTCCAACAAAAGGAGGCCTACCGGCCCCTTTACTTTGACCTGTGTTATGGGTCCAGCTGGAAGGTTGTGTGGCGGAACCATGCATGCCTGTTACACGCGGTCCTAACCATTTATATGCCTTTACCACGCATTCCTTTACAACTAAATATGGGTTGTTAAGGCATGTATGGCAAAGACATATGCGTGGTTAAGACTTATCAGGTAAGTGTAACTCCTGACCCCCTACACCAAAAAGTACCCAGAAACCTGCCCCCCACCCTGAGCCTAACACGGCACTCCCAGCCCCCGCCCGAGACCTAAAATTGCCCCCTCCCTCCTGAAAACCAACCCCTTCCACCCAGAGCAAAAAAAACTTACCTGCCCCAGTCCTAAAAAAAGGACCCAGATCCCTGCCCCCGCCCTGAGCCCATAAACTCAAATTTTAGCAAAACACGATACCACTGACACCATTGATCACAGTGAATTTTTCACAGAACTCCCTTTTATTGACTCTGTACTCATTTAATTATTTTTTACTTTTTATGGTTTTCACACTCAAGTATTCCTTTCACCTTATAAATACCATGATTTTCAATTTTCTGAAAATGTTTTCCATTAATGCAAAAAAGCAACTGCTTTACGGTGTTTTCATATTTCAATACCAATGTTACAATACACATAAATACATGCAAACAATTTAACAAAACATGGAGATTATACTGTCATTTCATCGTTTCTCAAAAAAGGAAGAAATGTACTGTTTCTCTTAATTGTAAAGTATATTGGCCCAATTTAAATCCCTACAGGATTTTTTAGCGCCCTACTAATGTCTGATGTGTCAAAACCATGTAAACTCTTAGTCCTGTACACCAGTCTCTTTCTTATGGTACTTTATAAGTGGTCTGATAAGAATTTTACAATTTATATGGAGATAGATTTATCTTGTTCCGACTTCTCCAGCTGGAACTGAACAGCAACGTCTTGTTAAATAAATCTTTATAGACCACTGGGTTGTGCCCCGACGCGTTTCGACCTTGTAGCTGTGGGACCAGCACACTTTTTTATATCAAGGTCTTCATCTGGGATGTTTTGGAATGTTGTAGGACATTTTATGTTCGTCTTTGAGGCTGAAGAGGGATACTCTTTGCTTGCTACCCTGACTTCTATGTTTTTTGTGGGATAGAGAGAGGCCTTGGTCTTAGTGGTCAGCTTTTTTCGAGGTTGTTTCAGCTCTTTCTTTTCATTTATTGTGGGCGTTCCAAGCCCCCGCCCTGAGACCTAAAACTACCCTGTCCCTCCTAAAAACCAACACCTTCCACCCCAAGCACTAAAAGCTTCCCTACCTCCACAAGCCCTAAAAAGTACCCAGATCCCCGAGAACTAAAACTACCCCCTCCCCCCTGAAAACCAACCCCCTCTTCCCTGAGCCCTAAAGACTTCGCTATCCCCCAAAGCATTAAAAACCACGCCGCCCTCCCCTAAGCCCTAAAAAATACCCCCCCCAAGAGTCCTAAAAACGACCCAGACGCCCTCCTGAGCCCTATAAACTTCCCCCACCCTCTCCTGAGCCCTAGAAACTACCCTGATCTCCCAGCCTGGAAAACAACTCCCAAACCTTAAAAACCCAGCCCCGCTTATCTTACCACGTTCCTCCTGATCCTTCTGCTTCCTTCTTCAACCCATCCATTCCAGCAGCTAGCCCGAACATTGCCTTAACCATGCATATGTGTGGTTAAGGCAAGCGTGGTTGCGTTTGCGTTGTTCGGACACGATTGGCTGAGCCTGCGTTGTTTCGACTGTTTAGCCAGCTGGAACAGTTCAGTATTACCAAATAGGCAAAGTAGGAGTAGGGCCGATAGGCCTGTGATTTTTAGAAGTCTCACGACAACGGATCAAAATAATATTGTTTGATCTTGAAAGAAATTAATTTTTTTAACAACATTAATAATTGTTAATGTTTAGCTTTGTGTAATAAAATTGGTTTATTAAAATTGTTGGCTGGTAAAATTAAAAACTTATTAGGAGATAAATTATGAGCGGGTCCCGAAATTTTGACTGCCTGGGGGCCTCCACAGGGCTTAATCTGGCACTGAGCTGGAATCTGATAAGGCCCCTCCGTGTCTGCATGTTGCTGCTCAGAATGAAAGCAGACAATAAGTAGGAGCTGCTGAATGCATCCCGGAGTCTGAAAACCACACAGAGACAAGTTTGGCATATTTCTGTGGGGCCCAAACTCTTAGCAGGGTAGACTGTGACCACTCTGTGAAAAGAGTGGATGGACGCAGTCTACCAGTGGGTAATCTCGACTTGCGTCCTGGTATGCTTCATTAGAATTGTAAATTGTGCTATGCTTGGAGAGAGTGTTGGATGTCTTTGCTACTTAGGCATTAAAACATAAGTGGTGGCAATCTTTAGTTACAGCATGGCAACTATGGAAGGAAATCTAAATAAGAGTGAGTCTGCGGGACTACATGATGAGGAGATATTCAGAAGAAGCATATGTGAGATTTTGGATGACTCTAGCTTTGTTCAGAAAGCAGTAACTTAATTCTTGATGCAGGTAGCGTCAGATATGGGCACTTGTTGCCAAGGCCACTGCGGATTGTACTTCTCAATGTGGTGGTGATCTGTCCAGATTATTTGCTATGTTCCCCTTCCTGATTCAAAACATAAATATATGTGTTGCAACTCTCCTCCCAAAACATCTGGTGGTCTTTTCCACAGCCACTCCAAAATATAACTCTTATGGAGACCCACTCAATTTAAAACAGACCAGGAGCCTCTCCTCCACCCCATGTTCAATAGGTGTACATACTCAGAATAGGCAGAGATACAGTATGGCCTTTGCCCGCCGCCCCCAAGAAACATATTATAGGACGGTTGAACTAGAATTTTCTTTCCCAACAAGAGTTTTCCTGAAACATGTACGCCGTTTTATAGAACAGAATTGAGATGGAATACAAATGGGTCTTCAAAAAATGAAGAACCTAAGCTTGACCATTTCACTTAGGCTGGGGCTTGTGTTGCTCATCACCCAAATTTCTATTTGGATTTTTGGCTTACCTCGAATGGCAATTGCTGTTGCAACCGCTTTACCAATGCCACTATTTCCACCAGTGATCATGAATGACCTTCCTGCAACGTTAACGTCCAGATCTGCAGCAACGAATCGTTTGGATGCAGCTTCATATCCACCCCTAGGGAAATCACATGCCACACATTTTCAATCAGTCATTTTTACTAATAAACATCAGACTTCCAGGTGGTTAATGGCAACCTATTTTTCTACTGACTGAACAATATCTGGAATAATCTCAAATATATTTACAACACAGCTCATGGCTAAGAGGAAACATTTTCAGCTATACTAAATTAATAATGTTCCTTAAATGTTTCTGTTAGATAGGCGCCTATTAGACTGGCAGATGGAGCAGCTTTTTTTAGAAAGGTTAAATTGGCAAATACTCTCTTTATGTAGCTGCTCCATGCCACCACTGCCATGCTTTGACCCCAAAAGAATTCCCCTTCTTTTTGAAAAGGGCAACTAGAATTCTCCTCACAACAACAAGACTCAAGTAAATGTGAAAAAGTATTAACATATGATAAAATCCACAAGAAGAACAAAACACATATGGCATATCTACTAAATGTATTTGTGTTTTCATAAACATTCCTAAATAGTAGTCGAATGCATTTTAATAAAGATCTTAGCAAAGTGTTCAGCTGACCATCCTCCTCGAATAGGTCTACCCGCCTTGCCCCTGTCTGGTGTGCTGCACCCCTAGCTTGGAGTATATTGTGAATGGCCTTGGGAGGCAACAGAAAGTCTTCTTCCACATAGCAGCCTATCTCTTAAGTAAGTCACTGCTTTTCCCTCTTACTAGCTTCCCTTACTATTCAGAACACCAAGGAAGTGACAAGATGGAAGAAGATTCGGAACCGCCAGGGAACACTATCTGCTCAAGAATGGCATGGAGAAGGCAGTGCTGCATTCTGATGAATTACATTTGCTGCATTTAACTCAACAACATCTGTTTGATGAACGCTGGATATAAGGGAGTACCAGACTGGGAGCTTTATAATTCGGTAACTGGCCAGAGGTGATGAATGCTAGGTGGGTGTCCGGAAACCTAGCTACAAAGCAAAGGAGTGCAGTAGATAGGGGAGGTACAAGAAAGGGGTGAGAGGGTGATAATCAGGCAGAAGAGAGGAGGGATTATGTTAAATATCTTATATGGGTCCATCATCCGGAGGGAGATATAGTTGATCATGAAATTCTGCTTCACAGATTGGTCTGCTCACTCCTTCATGAGCTTTGGTCCTTCCCCCACGCAGATCTCTTTGCGGTATCTCCCAGGGTCCCAACACTCTTCATTCATGTTTAATTGCTGCAAGAATTTTCTGTTTCAGCTACTAGATCAATACATGATCCACTTCCATATACATTCTAATGATCCTCAAATCTGAATCATTCTGGATACCAATTCAGAGGGTCCTGACAACATCACTAATTAACTAGGTCATATTCAACACAGGATGAGAGAATGGCTCCCTGAATCAACAAATCTAAACCGGAAATCCTACTTTTCGGTGGCCAAGCCACCGCTCAATGGCCCACCAATCTAGAAACTACTCGATTTGCTACTCGAAAAGCTAAAGACTTGTGGGCCATGTTGGACGCAAACGTATTTATTGCACAATAAATCAAAATTATTGCACTGGAATTCTGATAAATAAACCATTACAAATAATATTTTAAAATCAAAAAGATAAAAAGAAGTAAATTAGATTTGCCATTTAAACACTAGACAAATTTGTCTTGTTTAACACAATGTCCATAAACCTTAATGAGATATGGTGCAAGATTGACTGAATATTTTTTTAAGTAAGCTATCACTGCTTCTCTACATCTCCTGATATAAATTTAGAAATGTAGAAACAATGGTCTCAGAAGTTATCACATATAGTGTGACAGGTCCCAGAAAATGCATAAATTAAGGATTAAAGTATCTTCAATCAATTTTCAAACTTGCCTAAGGGATTTATAGTGACTTCCCCTGAAGGAAAACTGGCCAAGCCTTCTGCTAATTTGTTTCATTCCTCTTTTGGCCAGTTAAAGAGGAGGATCAAGTTATTTTTGCGGGACTATGTCTTCATAACAATTAAGGACCATCCACAAGTGTTTTCTGTGCTTGAATCTGAGCAATCTTAGAGTGTCGAGATGAGCTTGGTTTGTTTTATTATCAGTGTTTTTGTGCTGTGTTAGTGGTACTGCATGGTACCAGATGTCTTTGAACTGAAGATTCTCTAGGGTGGCCCATTATAAACAAGCTCCCAGTGCTAGTCTAATTCTTACCCAGGTAAACGAGTAAAGATTGATTATTGCTCCCAGTAATTTTTAAGGGATACCCAAGTGTGCCAATTTTGCCCAAAATCTGTTACTATCAATACTGTTTAATGTCATTTGGAAGTGAATAAAGGCTGCATACCAGAGGTTATCTTGTCTAATAGTTGATTTCTGTAGGAGTAGTGCTATAATCAAGAGTCACTAGATTGTCCTGTATACCATGGCCCCTCTGAAAGCCTGTCTGGTAAAAAGAAAGTAAACGTTTATCTGTTGCCCACACTTCTAATTCTCTTAGGAGGATTTCTGAGTAGCATTTCCAGTCTTTGTCCAGCACTGCAATTTGGCGATAATTTGATATGAGCGATGCTTATTTTTATTAATAGGGACCATAAGTGAGCACTGCCAACTGTCAATGACCAGCTTGTTCTTTTAGCAATGGATGTATAATGGTGTTAAGGCCTTGTGTCTAAGATCTTGCGAAGGAATGTTGTTTGTGTCGATTCTCCCAACATCCGCTGTTATTATGTTTACCTGTGACCAACCTTTACGCTGGTACCTTTTTTGGCAAGCTTAGAATAGTTGAAGCACCATTCTTGATCTTCCTGTGTTTCTCAGGGCCCGGAGGCTCTCTGTACTTTTGTCTTAGGGCTCATATTTGGATTTTTATTCCGGAGACTAGCTTTCCTTTTGAAGCAACTGCGGAAGTTTTTGGTCGTCCTCATTTCCTTCATCAACCTTATTGTATTTGTTGGGTTAATGGGCGGAGGTGAAGCAGCAAGGGCTTCCAGTAAGGTAGTCGTGAACACAGACCAAGAAGCACACAATCTGTAGCCTGAGCACCTTCATGGGTATGGCGGGAAGACCATCTGCTAATATTTGCATATCAACTGTAGACCATATAATTTGCTTTCTGGGGTTTGACCGAGGTTGGTTTGCCTGCATGTTTTAACATTTGATTACAGGTGT
Organism: Lissotriton vulgaris; assembly: GCF_964263255.1. Classification (NCBI taxonomy): domain Eukaryota; kingdom Metazoa; phylum Chordata; class Amphibia; order Caudata; family Salamandridae; genus Lissotriton; species Lissotriton vulgaris. The sequence goes on from NC_141696.1 coordinate 1,173,517,023, forward strand.
GCGCAGGTGAGTGCTTTGTATTGTGGGAAGTGGTCACTGCAGAAAAGTAGGGCTATCTTGCGTTCTACAACTAATTTGAAGTTATCCACTGTTACCAATATGTAATCAAGGATGGTGTTTCTATGTGGGAAACTTTTTCGGTGAAACTAAATTAATAAGATTCCTTAAAATTTTGACATAATGTGTGAGCCTCATCCCTCATCCCATGTTACTCAACCTCTATTTTACACCTTAAATCATTTCCATAATGAAGAGGCCAACATACAACAGAACGTTTTCAGCACATTTAACATACAAGATGGCTTGTTTTGGGATAGACCGACTTGTCATGTGATTTACAGATGCCTCCTCAAGAATTTGACTGACAGACTGCTGAGAATGGAGCAAAAATAAAGAAGACTCGAAGACCAAGTCAGAATTTAAGTAGCTTTGACACCAAAAAATAGGTTCTTAATGGGATACAATGGCTCAGAGTGGTTGCTAGGAATACATTCAAGCTGCTCTGCATCATCAGCAAGGTCTATTGGAAAAAAGGTTTAGCATATCTACAAAGACCTGCCCCAAGCATACCAATATTCTGCTTTAACTGTCAGAGGGCGATCCCTAGAAAGATTTAGGTCCAAAACGTTGGTACTATGCCAATCTTCCATCTTAGAGCCAAACAAAACTATGTTGCATTCATAAGACATCAAAAAAGTTACAGAAGTACACATCTGTTATGAAATAATTATACTTTATTCAAAAAGCTTTGCAGTTGTCAATATGTCGGCAGTGGAGTACACAGATTATGATGACAATCAGGTACAGAGGTACCAGGAGAAATAATAAGCTATGGATACAACATGGAAGATGCAACAGGTTGTCACATTAAAGCCTGGGACTTTGGCTGTGATGACAGGGAGTGAGGTGCCCAGCCTAACTGACAAGTTCATGTGCATACGACTGTTGTGAAAGAGGCTAGTTTGAGTTTACACCGCACATATGCAAAGCGTTATTCACTAGCACTCCCATTACAACTTCTCTAGTATTAGGCAAGAAAAGGTGAGGGCAAAGGATTAGTGAATCTACATCAAGGCATTTAACATGGGGGCGAGGAGCTGACACATACTGGTCAGGGAAGAAATGTCGCTGATATGGGCTATTTCAACAAGTCTTGTTTTTGCCCAATATTACCTTCTTAGAAAGCCCTTGCAAGCAAAATAAATAATTTGAGTCATACATTTGAAAACAATGTATAGCTGCCAAAATGAACCAGCCCATATTTTGTTTTTCATCCATTTTTATTTGACTTGCTTCTTGAGTTGCACTATGCGGTACAGGTATGCCCTTACATAGGTCCCATCGTTTGTGTGCTACATGGACTCCAGCTGCACCTCGCTGATGAGGCCAAACACGTCTGTGACCGCCTGTGTTCCTGCTCAGAGAGGACACGGCCTAACAGTCATGTTAGATCATCCCTTTTGTGATGGGATAATGACTAATTTACACATGGCTCATGTCTGTTTAACAACACAGCGAGATGAAAAACAATGTCACATTGTTTTAGGAACACAAGAAATCCAACACTGGAAGGGGAAGGAGGTGGAAAGACAGAGTGATCAATCAATGTTGAAGCACTCAGTGTTTTGTAAAATACCCCTCACACACCAAAAGGCCCCTTGGTGTCATGCTTCATCATCGGGGTCTTCGCACCCCTCTATCGGGATGCGGCGTGCTGAGACCTACGACTACGCGGGAGCACTTGTAGTATTGACTATGTGTGGTGTACAGTGTGTGGGGTATGTTTATAAGTGAGTGGTGGGGTGTAGTGAAAAATTAAAAAGTACCTGGCACATGAGTATGAAAGAAAAAAACTTTTATTCTGAACATCTAATTGGGCTTAATGATGATGTACCCTGGAGTCAACTATCAACATAGTGACAACTTTGTATGTAAACATAGGACACCTAAAGTGCAATGTCCAGATATCTGTACCCATCTTAATACCACCCGGCCAATACTCATACATAATGGTCAACCGGAATCGAAAAAGATAATATCACTCGGTTTACCCAATATGTACCCATCGTAAATACCACTTGGCCATTGCCCATAGATAATGGTCGATCTGATATATAAATATGTAATCAACTCCCACAACCACCCAAGGATTTTCCAGGCCGTTTTATCCGTTTCTAATACCAAGGACCGCAAGTTGCATCACGCATAGAACTGACACAGGCGCGCTGAAGGCATTCAGTGAGACGCGCGTGTGTGTAAGACGCTTGCGCAAGGAAAGGACGCACTTGTACCTAATACGCGTGCGCACAGAACACTGGGACAGCTGTGCGCTTGCGCAGGATAAGACCACGCACGTTTGCAGACGCTGATCCCGTGTCAGCCCGTAAATTACATACAAGTGCATTGTATGGTTAAAAAGCGGATGCTCCATACATGGGCACCTAATTAACGGCGGAAAATCCATACATGGACATACAACCGCTTCCGCCCAATTACCAAAACAGGGTATAAATAACCACGACCATAGCTAAACTCCACATCAGCGGAGCAGCGTGAGGGGTAAGGCGGCGATTATAACGTCCTGTCCATGTGAGTATAATACAGAACAAAACAACGACCATCTGTACTCTCCCTCATAAGTAAGTCAGAAAGAATGAATTATTAAAGCTGCATCATTCTTCACTACAGATTGCCATTGAAGCAACACCCCTGACGTCCCTGTTTGCTCATGAAGCCAACAAACAAGCTTCACAAGTATGAATACAACTTACAGTAAATCCTAGTACCTTATGTGTTTTATGTTGTATGTGTTGTGAGTCCCCCCTTTTTTTACAGGCTTACTAAAAAGCATATGGTGAGGTTCCAGGTGACTGCACCTGCTTGAACTACCCACTACATGGGTAACCATTAAGTGTTACTTTTTGTCTTTCTACAGGTCATTGTGCTTGTAGCAGACCGCTGTAGGCACACTTAGGCTATATACTTAATTTCACTTTTTTGTAAATACACACTTTTTTTATAAATTAAGACGTGAGTAAGGTGGGGAGGTCGTGCCCCCGTCCTGAAGAAGGAGCTTGCCTCCGAAACATGTCGACAACAACGCACACCAGAGGTCCTGTTCATTAATACAACAGACTAGACCTCACTCTGCACTTCTTTTAACAATACCAGCCAGAGTTCAGAATAAAAGTTTTTTTCTTTCATACTCATGTGCCAGGTACTTTTTAATTTTTCACTACACCCCACCACTCACTTATAAACATACCCCACACACTGTACACCACACATAGTCAATACTACAAGTGCTCCCGCGTAGTCGTAGGTCGCAGCACGCCGCATCCCGATAGAGGGGTGCGAAGACCCCGATGATGAAGCATGACACCAAAGGGCCTTTTGGTGTGTGAGGGGTATTTTACAAAACACTGAGTGCTTCAACATTGATTGATCACTCTGTCTTTCCACCTCCTTCCCCTTCCAGTGTTGGATTTCTTGTGTTTATTTAAGTATCTGCGTGGAGTACGAATCCAACCATCTGCTCTACCTCCCCCTTGTGTTTTCGATATAGTCTAGGCAGCGTGCAGCTGCGGGAGTCATACTCTCCTACTCACATCACAACACATAATCACATATAATAGGTAGTTGTAGACCACAGCGGTCACAAGAAGATGGAGGACGAACATGGCTTGACCTTCGGTGAGGATGAGATCGACAAAATTCTAACTGCAGTCAACCCCTTTGAGGGACTTAGCAACCCAGAAACCGGCCCAAATATTAACGACTGGAATGAATTGGTCAAACTAAGACGCAACCAAATAAAGGCAGCTTTACACGGTCTGATAATGACAGAATATCTGAGGAACAAGATGGGACCACCTGGTTTAATCGTTAAGAACGAACCTTTTATCTTCCAGACAGATATGCAATTCAAGAAGGAGTGGTCATTAATCTCATGGCCTTGTACCAGGGACTGGCTAGTCTTAATTATAAAAACAGCGACCAGAATTACACAAGAACTAAAGATTGAAATCGGAAAAATTGAGGTAAAACTAAACACGTACATATCAACCGAGGACCTCAAGACCAGGCTAGATGAGCTCAACCAACAAATGACCGATTTTGAATTTACTCTGAAGCAAAGCAAACTCAATAAATTGAGTAAAGATAAAGATAAATTCACACCGGAAGGAGCCTATCCGTACACTAAGGCCGATTATGTGTCCATGAACAAGAATAACGACACGGACAGTGATGGGTCAGATATCAGTTCAGCTAGCTCAAACTCTAGCAATGGCAGAAGGAATCGCCCGAATAGAGGCGGCTGGAGGCAAAGAAGACAGCAGTTCCCAAGACAACGTGGGTGGAGAGGATACCCACCCCAGTATCCACAATACATGGGACAGACACCATTCCAACCATTCCAGTTCAACCACCCTACTAATGCTCAGGGATATCCACAATGGAACCAAGACTTCAATGGAGGTTTCTACGGTCCACAACCTTTTTTAGGGACCCGCCCGGGGACACGGGGCAAGAACCGGAAAGGCAACAATGTCACATGAGAGGAGAAAGATCAAGAGAACCCCCGACAAACCAGGAGCATGACAGGCTCCCTGCCCAACCAACCAGCAACCAGCAACCAGAGAGGGACTTAGTGGTGAATCTAACTTCAAAACCACTGACGAAAATACAACAACAGGTGTTAAATAAAGGCTTGGGCTTTGTGCCCACACAGAGACCAGATATCTTCAAGGTGAACATTGAGATACAGGAATTTATACGAAAATTGAAACTGCAGGCCTTTTTTATTGACAAACCATCTCCAGTTTTGACAACAGATACTGGCCTAAGACCTAAATCTACATTCACCCCTCCGGACTCCCTACTCCCAATTGAGCTACTTGCCTTTGAAAAAGCTCTCATGACAGAGGTCAATAAATTGGATGTGTCCTCCACACGAAATTTCCACAACACGACAAAGGAAGAGCAACTAGCCTTAAAAACCTTATCTGGCGATACAAGTATTGTTATAAAACCAGCAGACAAGGGGGGAGCAATCGTCCTACAGACAACCGAGGCTTACGACAATGAATGTATGAGACTCTTGTCAGATAGACGCAACTACATGATCCTACAACAAGATCCCACAGAGAACCTCAGGACAAGAATCGGGGGCATGATTGAAGAAGGCCTAACACATGATTAGTTGAGTAAGAAGGAAGGAGAATTCCTGGAGCAGAAAAAACCACGCATCCCATACTTTAACTGCATCCCAAAGATTCATAAGAACCTCACCAATCCCCCTGGGAGACCGATAGTATCAGGCATCGGCTCAATTTTGGAACCACTGTCGAAATTCGCTGATGCTTTCCTGCGACCATTAGTACAATCTACAAACACCTACCTAAAGGACACTAAGGCTGTTTTACAACTACTGCAAGAAACAACATTCGACCCTAAGACCCAGCTTCTCATGACTCTAGATGTAGAAAGCCTCTATACCAGCCTCCCTCACGATGAAACACTGGTGATTATCGAGGAGGTTCTTTTTTCCACACCATGGAAATATCAGACACCACGAGGATTGGTTTTAGAGTGCATCTCTCTGGCCTTGCAAAAAAACTTTTTTCAGTATAAAACCACGATTTACCAACAATGCCACGGGACCAGCATGGGAAGTACTTTTGCTCCGAGCCTGGCTGGACTCTATGTACACCATCTCGAGACCAACAAGATTCTCCACGACCAGAATCCATACAGATCAAATATAAAATGCTGGAGGAGGTACATCGATGACGTCCTGGTCATCTGGGAGGGCGATCGTCAATCAGCGGAGAATTTTCAAGAATGGTTGAATAACCAAAATGCCTTCCTGAACTTCACGAGCACCATTTCAGATAAAACATTGGTCTTTCTGGATTTAAACATCTATGCAGATGGAGGGGTGTTGAAAACAACCACTCACTTTAAACCGACCTCAAGAAATTGCCTGTTAAGATATGACAGTTTTCACCCTAGACACCTACGGGAAAACCTGCCATATGGACAATTTTTACGCCTCAGGCGAAACTGCACAGATATGTCTGAATTCAAACAGCAGGCTAACGACTTGAGAGAAAAACTCAAACAACGAGAATACCCCAACAGAATCATCGATAAAGCAATGAAGAGGGCTAAAAACAATAATAGAGAAGCATTGCTGGAGGAACGAATCAAGGAACCTAAAGAGAACAAACGACCTATCTGCGTAACAACGTTTAACACCATGTCAAATGAAGTGTCCAAAATCATAAACAAACATTGGAGGATACTAACATGTGGCAAATTAGACCTGGAAAAACCAATGTTTGCACATCGCAGGGGACGTAACCTCAGAGACATGTTGGTACATACCAGACCAAAACCGGTCACAGCGGTCTTACAACCATCTATAGGCGTCCAGGGTCATTTTCCTTGCGGTAACTGCAGCAGTTGCCATTTGACAGAAAAAAGCACAAGACTCACTTTCCGCAACGGCACTACATGGGAACAAAGAAGATTCTCGAACTGTAATTCCAAAAACGTGGTCTACCTTATAAAATGCCCATGCAACCTCGAGTATGTGGGAATGACCACAAGAGCCATAAAAACCAGAATGAATGAACATAAAAGCAATGTGCGGTGTAAAAAAAGCACAACAAAAATGGCTACGCACTTTCTAACTTCACAACACTGTGTTAACGACCTGAAATGGACAATTATAGAACAATTACCCTCTGAGGCCGGCCTTTTCCCAAAGGAACAACGTTGGGTGTTCAGACTGGGTACCCATCTAATTGGGCTTAATGATGATGTACCCTGGAGTCAACTATCAACATAGTGACAACTTTGTATGTAAACATAGGACACCTAAAGTGCAATGTCCAGATATCTGTACCCATCTTAATACCACCCGGCCAATACTCATACATAATGGTCGACCGGAATCGAAAAAGATTATATCACTCGGTTTACCCAATATGTACCCATCATAAATACCACTCGGCCATTGCCCATAGATAATGGTCGATCCGATATATAAATATGTAATCAACTCCCACAACCACCCAAGGATTTTCCAGGCCGTTTTATCCGTTTCTAATACCAAGGACCGCAAGTTGCATCACGCATAGAACTGACACAGGCGCGCTGAAGGCATTCAGTGAGACGCGCGTGTGTGTAAGACGCTTGCGCAAGGAAAGGACGCACTTGTACCTAATACGCGTGCGCACAGAACACTGGGACAGCTGTGCGCTTGCACAGGATAAGACCACGCACGTTTGCAGACGCTGATCCCGTGTCAGCCCGTAAATTACATACGAGTGCATTGTATGGTTAAAAAGCGGATGCTCCATACATGGGCACCTAATTAACGGCGGAAAATCAATACATGGACATACAACCGCTTCCGCCCAATTACCAAAACAGGGTATAAATAACCACGACCATAGCTAAACTCCACATCAGCGGAGCAGCGTGAGGGGTAAGGCAGCGAATATAACGTCCTGTCCATGTGAGTATAATACAGAACAAAACAACGACCATCTGTACTCTCCCTCATAAGTAAGTCAGAAAGAATGAATTATTAAAGCTGCATCATTCTTCACTACAGATTGCCATTGAAGCAACACCCCTGACGTCCCTGTTTGCTCATGAAGCCAACAAACAAGCTTCACAAGTATGAATACAACTTACAGTAAATCCTAGTACCTTATGTGTTTTATGTTGTACGTGTTGTGAGTCCCCCCTTTTTTTACAGGCTTACTAAAAAGCATATGGTGAGGTTCCAGGTGACTGCACCTGCTTGAACTACCCGCTACATGGGTAACCATTAGGTGTTACTTTTTGTCTTTCTACAGGTCATTGTGCTTGTAGCAGACCGCTGTAGGCACACTTAGCCTATATACTTAATTTCACTTTTTTGTAAATACACACTTTTTTTATAAATTAAGACGTGAGTAAGGTGGGGAGGTCGTGCCCCCGTCCTGAAGAAGCAGCTTGCCTCCGAAACATGTCGACAACAACGCACACCAGAGGTCCTGTTCATTAATACAACAGACTAGACCTCACTCTGCACTTCTTTTAACAGTACCAGCCAGAGTTCAGAATAAAAGTTTTTTTCTTTCATACTCATGTGCCAGGTACTTTTTAATTTTTCACTACACCCCACCACTCACTTATAAACATACCCCACACACTGTACACCACACATAGTCAATACTACAAGTGCTCCCGCGTAGTCGTAGGTCGCAGCACGCCGCATCCCGATAGAGGGGTGCGAAGACCCCGATGATGAAGCATGACACCAAGGGGCCTTTTGGTGTGTGAGGGGTATTTTACAAAACACTGAGTGCTTCAACATTGATTGATCCCTCGGTCTTTCCACCTCCTTCCCCTTCCAGTGTTGGATTTCTTGTGTTTATTTAAGTATCTGTGTGGAGCACGAATCCAACCATCTGCTCTACCTCCCCCTTGTATTTTCGACATTGTTTTAGGATGCAGCCCAGAGAAGTTGGGTAAGATTAAGTCAAGTATTGCCATCCATCATTGTTTACGCCATATTGTGTGTGTCACCTTCGGCCCAGTGGGTCACGTTAACCAAAGGCAATTTGAAAGATGGGATTTTAAGGCCATATTTACAGAGTTAAAACTAAATATCACCTGCTGGAAAAAGGTTTATTGTGACACACATGGGCATACTGGCCATCTATGTTTATTGGAGTACAGAATTATCATATAGATTATTTACAGATAGAATTAAGTAATGTTATTTGCTAATTGTCGTAAGGCTTTGTAGCAATTCCTGTTAACGAGATAGGTTTACAGATATATTTAGAACTGTTGATAATAATTTTTTACCACAAGGCCTGTAATCACGGATTGTAACTGCCTTACACCACTGCTTTTACGCTTATGTGCACTTAATCTGGGTCTGTGCCTTGAAGTTATTTCTCAGCAACTAAACCCAAGCAGTCATAGGTCAATTGCAAGAATTTATTATAATGTAGGTGCTTGAATGACACACTGGTCCTGAGACTTAATTGTGGTGTGCAGAACACTAATGGGTTGCCTTTTAAATATTAATGTACTTCTAATGGAGCACTAAACAGTTACTCACGGAAGAATGCACGTCTGTTATGAAACTAAACCAGTTTATCCTAGAAGCTGTGCTGCTATAAATTAACCTCCATAGAGCTCCAAATTGTCAACTGGTTTCTTCGACTACAGAGCACTGAAACTGTAGCGTATCTTTGACTCTGACAAAGCAACCCATTAGATTTAGTTATCAAGGTTTTTGTATGGTGCCACCATGTCAGCACTCAGCAGAACACTCGTTGGCTACTCGGGAGTTTCTAAACCCAAGCAGATTGAGCTAGTCAAGTCCTGGGTTCAGGTGACATTAACTGTTATTTCTTTTAACACTGGTGGACAAAATATGTGATCCCGTACACTGGAAGATCAAAGTCTGGGCACACCCTTCCCAGTTACTCATCTAACCGGTTAAAATGCAAGCTGAAAAATAGGGGTTCCTGGGACACAACCTTTTCTCACCGTCTTTGATGAAATAAATACTGCAGTGCTCTCTACGTTCTGGTCAAATCTTAGTGCTGCTTGCAGACAAGAGTGATTTTAACCAGCAACCTGACCATGGAATGTTCCAAACTCATTGATTTTAAGGTGCACAACAAATATTTTGCGTCTACATGATCAAAGGTGTTTAATTCATAAATCCAAGAGAGATTGAGCTTTGCACCTACATACTTAGAAATTCTAAAATGTAAATGTAGACATTGCTCCAGTGTGCTCAGCAGAGAACAAACTGATCTCTGAAATTATTCCATTTTTATCTAAACATTTTTGATGTATGAGCCATGAGTCCCTTCTCCAATAATCTAACCTTCAAATCAGTAAGAGACAGAGGTCTGTTACAACCTTGGCAGCTCCTTTCACCATTTTTAACCCCTTCACTGCGGCGGCAATTCCGCCGAGCGCTAGGGGGTGGGGTCGCACGGCTCACCTGCGCTTGTGACGGAACCGCTCTGTCACGCGCCTCGGGTGAGCTGTGCTAGTGACGGAACGGTTCCGTCACGAACGCGCCAGCTCAAGAGAACGCGCCGCGCAGGCACGAAATCAGCACCGTGCAGGCGCGTCGAGCGGGCCGTGACGGAACCGTTCCGTCACTAGCACAGCTCACCCGAGGCGCGTGACGGAACGGTTCCGTCATAAGCGCCGAAGGGGCTACAGATCAGAAATACACTGAAGCACAACAATAGTGCGGTAAATGGACAAATTACATACCTTTGGTAACGCCTTATATGGTAGAGACATGATCTAGCCGCAGATTTCTCACCTTTGAACTTCCAAGTGTCAGGCTGGATCCAGAAGAGTTTTCTTAGCAGTACCCATGCGGACCGGTAGGTGGCATTGGTCAACTCCATGTGACATAGTCATCATGACGTCCGTGTTGTCAGTATAACCGCCACTCAGGCACCCTGACGTAAGTACTTTTCACGACTTTCCAAGACAGAAGCATGGAGCCATGAAGGGACTGACCATGGTGTGAAAAAATGTACTAGGGCCCTGAAAGAAGTAGCCTAACACTAAAAGACAAGTTCGCAGTGCGGTGAGGATGGGTGGCTCAGTAAGGAATCTGCGGCTGGATCATGCCTCTACCAGATAAGGAGCGACTAAAGGTAAATAACTTGACCATCTGAAAGAGACATCTAGCCATAGATTCCTTACCTTTGAACAGATACCCAAGCAACGCCTACACCGGAGGTGGGACTGCGGAAAAACTTTAAACTAGGAAGTCCTGTAAGACAGAGCAGCCAAACAGGCCCTCCCAGCGCACCTGAGAATCCATGCAATATTGTATGGCAAACGTGTGCAGAGATTCCCACGTGGCCATCAACTGTCACCGTTCAATCTCGAGGCCAGGAGGCGGAGAGTGGACAGGTTGCGGTGGAGGACCCTCCCCTGCTGCTGCGACCGCAGAGCCTCCCGAAGGGGCAGCCTGATCAAAGGATCAATGCTCAGAAGCTCTGGATACCAAACTCTCCGTGCCCAATACGGAGCCACAAGAATGACTTGTGCCTGGTCGCTCCTGATCTTCTTGAGCACTCTAGGCAGGAGTGGTATGGGCGAAAAGGCATATAGGAGGACTGAGCTCCACTTAGGATGAAAAGCGTTGCAGAGCAAGAGCCGCCTTGGAAACTCAAATGTGCAAAACTGCTGACATTGAGAGTTCTTGTTGAAAGTGAACAGATCTAACCAAGGCTCTCCCCACCACTGAAATTCACCTTGTGCCACCTCCGGATGGAGACACCACTTGTGATCCGCAAAGCACCTTTGGCTGAGTTAGTCTGCTCTGGCCTTCAGAGAACCGGCCCAATGTTGAACCAACAGGGAAATGCCCTGTTGTTCCAGCCAAGTCCAGAGGTGCAGGGCATCTTGACAGAGGTTCCACAACTCCAGTCCACCCTGTTTGTTGCAGTACCACATGGCTTTAGTGTGGTGTGTGAATACCTGAACCAGCCTTCACTAGATGGATGGTAAAAAGGCCTTCTGTGCCAGTCGGATCGAACGCAGCTCCAAGAGGTTGATGTGGAACTTGGCTTGCGCCGAAGACCGGAGTCCTCTATCTCCTCCTCCCCAGATGGCCGTCCCATCCCAGAAGAGACGCATCCGTCACTACTGGGAGATCTGTGTGGGGAAGAGAAAGGTGTCTGCCTCTGACCCAATTGAGGTTTGTCAGCCACCACTGCAGGACTTTTGCAGTGCCTCTGATATCTGAACCAGGTCAGTGAGATTTCCTCGATGCTGTGCCCATTGGAACTTCAGGTCCCACTGCAGAGCTTGCATGCTCCACTGTGCATGGTTCACCAGCAAGATGCAGGAGGCCATGAGGCCCAATAGCCTCAGAGTCTCTCACCGAAATCCAGGATAGAGCCAGAAACATCTGTATCATAGCCTGAATATCCTGGACTTACCGTTCAGAAGGATAGGCCCGAAACTGAACCGTGTCCAGAACCACCCAGAAGAAAAGGAGCTTTTGAGAGGGAGTCGGCACGTTGCTAGTGAACCTCAGTGAATGGAGGAGGTTCGCCGTAGTCTGGATGTGGGAGAATACTACTTGGGACGAGCCTGCCTTCAACAACCAGTCGTACATATAGGAGAAGACTGGAACACCTGATCTCAGCAGATGCGCTGAGACCACCGCCATCACCTTTGTAAACACCTGAGGGGCACTGGTGAGGCCGAAGGGGAGCACAGCAAACTGAAAGTGCTCATGGCCCACCGTAAACCGCAGGTAGTGATGATGGGCAGGCAGGACAGGGATATGAAAATAGGTATCCTGCAAGTGCTACAATCTAGTCTCCCAAGTCAAGGACAGACATGATCTGAGCGGAGGTGAGCAGCTTGACCTTCTCCTTTTTGACAAAGTATTTGAGGGCTCTATGGTCAAGGATAGGACGAAGGCCTCTGTCCTTCTTTGGGATCAGAAAATAGCGGGAATAACAACCACAGCCTATTTCTGGCCCAGGAACCCTCTCTGTCGCTCCCTTGGCCAAGAGACTTTTGATTTCCTCGCGGAGTAGAGCAAGGTGGTCCTCCGTCAGCCGATCGTACACTGGAGGCATAGATGGAGGAGGAGTATTGAAGGGGAGGGAATAGCCCCTTCAGATTATTTGCAACACCCACATATCCGAAGTAATGTTTCACCAGTGGTGGAGATGATGGCGTATTCTGCCACTGACTGGTTGAGAGTGATCCTGGGGGATCGGACTAGGAAGATTTTGCGGTGGAGGAGAGGATCATGACTTGGCTCAACTTCTGGCCTCCCGACCCACGGGGGTCAGGGTGAACCGCGTCCATGGCCCTGCAGAGGTTGCTGAAGTTGCAAGGCCCTCTGGGCGAAATAGGGTTGGCACAGTTGGTAGCCCCTTCAGTAGCCACAAAAATAGAGAAAAGCAGATAGAGGCTGGGATGTTTCAGTGAGGCCCAAGGTCTTGGCTGTAGCCAGCGAGTCCTTGAACCGCTCAAGGGCGGCATATGATTGGTCTCTGAAGAGACAGGAGCCATCAAAGGGCATGTCCATAAGGTTAGCTTGGACATCCTTCGAAAAACCGGACGTCCTCAGCCACGCATGGCGACGTACAGTCACCATCGTGGAAATCACTCTGTCCAACGAGTCTGTTGTGTCTAAGCAACATCAGATGGCGAACTTTTCTCATCTCTCCTGTCTGAAACTGCTTGGGAGAGTAGGATCTGGTCCTCCTCCGAGACCCTTGGCAGCACCTGTGCAATTTTGTCGCATATTGAATGGGAGTAACGGCCCAAAAGACATGCCGTGTCCACCACCACAATGCTCGACTGAAGGAAGAAAAAAATGTCTTTCCAAAGCCTTCCAGTCTCTTAGAATCCCTGTCTGGAGGTGCGGAAGGGAACGCACCACGGGAAGTGGAAGCTTGACCCATCAAGCTTTGTGGGGTGGGGTAGGGTGGAGTGGAGTGGGCAGCGAGAAAAACTGGGTCGCCAGGTGCAGGGCGATGGCAAGCAATCATTTTATTCACAGGAGCCCCTGTGCTGGGCCTGGACCAGGTGCCCAGAAGGTGATCCATTAAGGCCTAATTGAAAGGCAGCATGGGTTCCAAGTTGGAGACACCAGAATGCAGGACCTCTGTCAAGGCATTAGTCTTCACTGCCACCATAGGGTGCTCCATGTCCAAGACCTCTGCCGCCCTACGCACCACCATAGCGAATTATGTCCCCTCTTCCATAGTCAGGTTAGGTAGAGACAGCATGCCAGAGTCTGAGGAGGTGTCCAGAGCACTGGCATTACACAGTTCCTCAAACCAGTCCTTGTCTTGTGGAATTTCTAAGGGATCCTGCTCCCCCTACCAATCCTCCTCATCCATTCCTAACCCTTTAGAATAGGGCAGGGTGAACGTCATGGAGCTGTACTGCTCCGTCGGTGAAAGTCTCTGCTTTGGAGGACGCCCGACCGGCTCTGTCTCGTCGGGAAAGAGGATTGGGGAGGCGCCGGCAACACTGAGGACCTCAGCGGCTAATGCAGCTCCGGGGAAGGTTGCTGTGGAGGTGCGACCAGAAAAGATACAGACCTGGACACTGGTCCAGTCTGAGGCCATGGCACCGGAGCCGAAGGTGTGGAACCCATGGGCAAGCCGGCAGGGTCAGGCCGCCCAAATATGGCGCACACAACATCATTGTTGTGTGTTGATTTAGATACTGTATAGGTTTCCCGACTTATGCCCTTATATAGGCACAATTCACATTGCCCTTATTTAGACATAGAAATCCAATCCTTATTTAGGCATTATTCATGCTAACCAAATACAGGCATGGCCGCCTACATCCGTCCATGCACGGTTGACTGAGTGAAACTTAACTATTGTTTACACGATTCTGAGACTGCTCCGATTTTACAGGGAAACAACGTTGTCATGTTTGTACGGTTGTCAGAAACTAATCCCTTCTTGTTTATTTGAGAAGTTTCTAGTGATCTCTGAGTTAGCTGGCACACCAAGAAATTAGGTTTAATGTACTCGATAGAGGCATACTGACCTCAGTCTTATGCCAGAACTATAGTGTATATTATTCCAAAGTGCAGAGCCTATCAGGGATATAGGAACCACACTACATCATAAAACTCCTTAAGTCGGGTGGGGGTCGCTCTCAGCCCCAGAAAGGGAAGCGCGGAGCCGACCCAGGCATCGGCTCCGTGGACCGGGTTCTCGAAAGTAGAGGTTCCTCCAACTTTATTGTGACAGG